>NC_069660.1:283617433-284891719 GCF_027244095.1 Hemicordylus capensis
CTGCAACAGCCATACATGGGTAATTTCATTACAACAGTGTGGCAGTCACCTCTAGTTTTCTTAAAATATTATTGAAAGATTGGTTCTTCTGTTTATGATTACATTTTACCCTGTATCCATAGCAAACACTCTCATTCACTCAGTGTTACTAGAAATAAAATCATCGCGCCATCATTTGGTTGGCTTAATATCAGAAGTAATGAATTATTTAATTGGCACTGTTATTGTTTAGAATCTTTTGAGAAAGTGCTCAGAATAAACTTGCAATGACTTTTTGGATAAGAATAACAGGACAGGTTAGAGAAGTAGAGGCTGCAAACATTTTACTTCAGATCATATACAGTTGAGGCAAATATATGTTTAATAAAAATAACCAGCTGTGAGTCTATGAAGCAACAGATTGGGACTTACTTTCAGTAAAGATGTGTAGGATCATGTTGAATGGCTGCTGTGCAAGCCTACACAACTGCACACTTATATGGCTGGGGGTAAGGTTCATTTAAGTCAGTTGCATTTCAGAGTAAACACGCAAAGCATGGGGCTGAAAATTAATCTAACCTCAATTTGTTGTAAACTGCCTCGGGGACTTCTCGTCAATGAAATGCAAATGTAAAATAATAATAAACAAACAATTACTTGAAACAGAATTTAATTCTCAAGACCAATTATTTCAGAGCAGCTGGGTATACAGCCACAAATAGGCAACTGTAGTTCAGCCTGATCCTCTGCAGTAGGTTGTGGTGCAGGATCTTAAGAACATATGAAGCTGCCTGAGTTAGACCCTTGGTCCATCTAGTCCAGGCCTGCTCAGTTTTGGCCTCCCAGCTGTTTTTGGACTACAGCTCCCATAATCCCCAGCCACAGTGGCCAATAGTCAGGGATTATGGGAGTTGTAGGCCAACATTTGCAGGAGGGCCGAAGTTGAGCAGTCCTGATCTAGTCCAATATTGCTTTCTTTAACTGGCAGAAACTCTCCAAAGTTTCAGGCAGAGGTCTTTTTCTTCCCTTTTGCCTGAAATCCTTTAACTGGAGATTGGACCTAGAACCTCCTTCACGTCTTCCAGCATCACCATTGCATGGGCAGTCTGGAAGAGAGGGAATCTAATGCTAAAGTTTCAGAATAGCAGAGCAACAGATTTGGGGGTAGAATGAGAGGGAGTTAATGTAGCATAGCAGTCTTCCCCATGGGATACTATCATGATGTGGTATTCCCCATGGGATACCACCATGTTATAGGAGTCTTCCCCAGTCCTGAATTCTGGACACAATGGAGACTGTCGGGTCTTCGAGCACCCAGGCTGAGGTAACAGAGAAAGCCTTAACGTGGTCTGACTGTGCCCTTTTCCAAACAATGCATCATTAACCTATGGAATTCTCTGCCACAAGATGTGACAACCACCAGCCTTGATGGCTTTAAGAAGGGCTCAATTTAATCCATGGAGGCTACTAGTCTGAGAGCTATAGGTCACCTCCAGCCTAAGAGGTAAGATGCCTCTTAATACCAGTTGCAAGGGAGCAATAGCAGGAGAAGGGCATGCTATCAACTCTTACCTGTTGGCTTCTGGTGGGCCACTGTGTGAAGCAAGATGCTGGACTAGACAGGAGAACTGGTCTTGTGGTAGCAAGCATGACTTGTCCCCTTAGCTAAGCAGGGTCTGCCCTGGTTGCATATGAATGGGAGACTACATGTGTGAGCACTGCAAGATATTCCCCTCAGGGGATGAAGTCACTCTGGGAAGAGCAGGTTTCAAGTTCCCTCCCTGGCTTCTCCAAGATAGGGCTGAGAGAGATTCCTGCCTGCAACCTTGGAGATAGGGTTGTGCGTTTTGTATTTTTTCTGTTTCGATTTGTACCAAATCTGAATCAACCCCATTTTGCATTTTGTCTGAAATTAAGCCTTCCGAATCACCCCAGTTTTGTTTTGTATCCTAATTAATCCAAATCTGAATCCGAATTAATTCAGATTTAAAAATGGGTCATGTGGTCAAAAGAGTGGGTGTTGGTTATAGTGCCCAATGAGTGGAAGCTACCACAAAAATTTCAAAGGAAGTGGGCAAACTGCTGATTTTTGGTTAATTTTTGAAGTTTGCGCATCTTTCAGATTTGCTCCATAGGGTATGATGGAGGTTTCATGAAAAGTATAGCTTCACACGTGGTGGGGAGAAGGGGTGGCCCAGAGTGGAGTGTGGTTGGTGGTAGTGCCTAGCTGGTGCAAGGAAGCTACCACAATTTTTTCAGAGGAATTTGGCAAAGGGCTGATTTTTAAAGAATTAATGAAGTTATGTGTCTTTCAGATTTTCCTTGTACGGTATAATGGAGGTTTCTTCAGTCCCATAACTCCACTTGAGGGGCACTGGGGTGGCCCAGAGCAAGTGGCGGTGTAGTGCACATAGGGTGCCAACCACCCACATGGGTTACCAACCCATGAAGTACAGGGTTTTGTTGTTCTAGAGGTGTTCTGAGAGTAGATTCTCTAGTAGCATATGGGAGTGGATTCATGGTTTTTCATTAAGAATTTCATTTGTTACCAGAGAATCTAAACTCAACACCTCAGAAACAACAAAGCCCAGTACCCCAATCGGTTAGCAATCCAGGGGGTTGGTTGACACCCTCTGTGCACTACACCACCACTCGCTTCAGGCCATCCCAGTGCCCCCCAGGTAGAGTTATGGGGCTGCTGAAACCTCCATTATTCCCTATGGGGTAAATATTAAAGATGCGTAAACCTCAAAAATTCCTAAAAAATCAGCCCTTTTGCCCTATTTGTAATCTGGGTGCACCACCTTTGGGGCACTGCCACCCAACCCACTGTTTTGCCCCTGAAGCCCCACATAAACAAGTTGAAAGAGTGGAGAGAATGATGAACAACAACACTTAATTTTTTGGCACAGTTATTTGAGAATTTTGCAGTGGGTGTAAGCCTGTTCCTGTGGCACTAGCACAGCAGCACAACCCATTTGTGGATTCAAGCAGTCTTTCAATAAAAACACTCCGTCCCCATGGAACAGTGACCACAGGTCATTTGAGATAGCAAGATAGACCAATGAGCCAGCGTGGTGCAGTGGTTAGAGTGCTGGACTAGGACCGGGGAGACCTGAGTTCAAATCCCCATTCAGCCATGATACTAGCTGGGTGACTCTGGGCCATTCACTTCTCTCAGCCTAACCTACTTCACAGGGTTGTTGTGAGGAGAAACCTAAGTATGTAGTACACAGCTCTGGGCTCCTTGGAGGAAGAGTGGGATATAAAATGTAAAAAAATAAAATAAAACTGCCTTGGTACTATGGAACAGTTTCAAATGTTCATTTAACTGAACTGGAGTGAGACGTAGCCCAAACAAATCAGCCTGTTGTTCAGAATTGTTGAGATTTATCATCACTGCATTTAAGAAAGTGCAAAACCATGGATCATGGTTACAAGAAAGAGAGAAGTAACTAAGATTCCTGGGGATGGCAATAGATTGACAGGTGTATTCCCCACCCCCCTCCTTTTGTCTCCTGTAGTCCCATGCGGATGACCTGTCCCTGCAATGGCAAAAGTTGTGAACACCTGGCTTAGACATCATGTCCCACCAAATTACATTGTGGCCTAAATTACATTAGACTGCTCAACTTGGGCATCAAAACTTTGGCACCACTATAACTCATAAAAATCAGAAGAAAAACAAAATAGCTCTTCAAAAGAGCCTGAACAAGTCAAGAGATTCTTTCTAAACTTTTGGAAAGAAACACCTGTGTAATTTCAGAACTTTCCTAACCAGCTTCTTGAAAAGCTTCTCCACACAATTTATACCATGGCTTTTAGCAAGAGCTTTGGAATTGCATTGAGCTCCCAAAGACATTTGAGTATTTCTGTCTCAAAATGCTGTCTTCCAAATCCCTTTGCAAGGTCAGTTTGCATTTCAATCACACTGAATACATCACTTAACTAAACAATTCATGCTCAACAGTTTTTGCATATCTTATCTTCTGCTAATCACTCAGTGCCTCAGCTGGAGTGGAGAGAGTCAGAGAAGTCAATTTGAATGCAATGCTTTTCCGAAGAACAAAGCATTCTGTCCGAAACACAGTCATTTCGATTTGGAAACAAAAATCTCTGTTTTTTAATTCTTGATTTTGTCTTGATTACGAAACCTCTGAAATTGCCATTTTCGGGCACAAAATGTTTTGTACCCAAATCAAAATGCACAAGCCTACTTGGAGAAGCCACTGCCAGTCTGTGAAGACAATACTGAGCTAGATAGACCAATGGTCTGACTCAGTATATGGCAGCTTCCTATGTTCCTATAGACCTTGAGCTTGATCCAGCAGAGCTGTTCTTATGTTCTTAACTAAGAATTGCTTTCATTATTATTTTTAATGTAATAATGTGTTGAAAATTGACCTTGGCCCCTGCACACTGGGTCCTGGTTGGTTCTGGCCCATCGAAGCATTTGAGTTGTGCACCTCTGGTCTACACTTACTGGCTGCGGCACTCCAAGATTACAGGCTGGAGTCTCTCCTAGACCTACCTGGAGATGCCAGGGAGTGAATGGGACTTTCTGCATGCAAGCAGATGCTCTTGCACTGAGCTGTGATCCCATCTTTTAAGGGGAATATCTTATAGCTCTCACACTCATCCAAATGCAAACCAAGGTGGACTCATTTTGCTAAGACCCTTTGCTAAGCAAAGGGGATGATGCGAAAAACCTCTGTCTGAAATCCTGGCAAGCCCCTGCCAATCAGAATATTGAACAATGGCTGGATTTAGTATAAATCAGTTTCCTATGTTCATCACTGTTCTGTGGATTTCAAGGCTATGGTAACGCAATGGAGAGGTAGCACCTCAGAACTTGGCAACGTGCAGTCATTCTCCTCCTGAATATGCATAACCCTGACCTATAGATTTGGCTGCTCATTTTCATAAAAGAAGCCTTGTCTTTCTCACTTACTTACCTCTTAAATAATGACCTCAGTCCTTTCTCTCTCTCCTCCCATTAGGTCTGCTTTTCACCCTTAGCCAAATAAATACACTCCCCATTCATATAGAATTTTAAAGCCGGCCAATAATGTTCTGCTAAACATCTAGGGGATATTAAAGGCAAATATTTTCTTTCTAACCTTCCTTGAAGCTACATTTGGTATCTTCTACTCTCCCTGCTGTCTCCTTTGCTGCAGTTTAAATGAACAAAGCCATTCATGAAAACTCTCACTGTTTTTTTAAAAAAGAGGTTAAAAACCTGTCTGACAAGCCACATTTGATGACAATGAGGTTGTTCTCATGCTCAGCCAAAACTGGGCTAAGGCAGCCAAGCCTGGTCTTGGCTGCACATGAGATGCAGCGAGAACAAGCGGCTGCCAGTGATGCCACGGCGGCAAACCCGCTTGTGGAGCCCGCCTCTAAAACGGGGTTAAGGGAGCAAGCACTTCTTTAGCCCCATTTTCTCGATCATCTTGCAGCTCTGGCTGCTTTTAGCTCGTGCTGTAGCAGTGATGGGCTCTCACTGTCACTGCTGAGATATCCACAATACTCCACACTCATGCAGTGAATTGTGGGAGTTCTGGCGAGGGGGTGGGGAGAGAAGGATGACAGGTCCCAAACCTGCAGATCCACATTGCTGGGTGAAACGGGGCTGTCTGGGTGTGCGGGATTGCACACCCTGACCCTTCTGGACCAGCAGCCAGATAATCGGTGGGGAAGGCAAGCTTCTGCTGCCTTCCTCGCTGCCCAGCCCTTCTCACTGATCATGGGAAATGGCTCAATGTGAACCTGAATCGTTCCTTTAGAAAAGAAATTAAACATGCAAAAAACCAGTAGCTAACAGCTTGCCTAAATTTATTAGAAGACGTCCTATTTAAATAGTAGTACTCCTGAGTAATTTAGTGCCCAGAATCCAGTGTCCAGAATTTGATCTAGACTTGTGTTGGAAGTATATTTCAGTATTTAATTTTGAGAAAATATTTTAACACATTTCAATACACTCAAAATTCATGGGTGGATGTGATAGATTAAAATAACTGTGAAGATTTAAATAGATCTCACTGTACTCCATTGTGACTTTTGGATCAGTAGATCATCACTGCAATCCACATTTGTGTAACTAAAACCTTAAAAAATTAATTTCAGTTATGAGAAAATTGAGAGAAACTGTGATGTCAAACTGTTGATCTCATTATACAGTACAGCAGAATTACAATCCTGATTTTAAGGAAATACCATATAACTGAAATACAATATAACCCTTCTAACTGAGCAAAGAGGCACCTTTTAAAGCAGTGATTCTCTTATATTTAGCAAGGGGAGAGAAATTGTCCGTAGTCAACTCTAGCACAGCATCCCTCCTGGGGCTGTTACTGGTGTCTACCTTGTGTGCATTTTTAGACTGTGAGCCCTTTGGGTTCAAGGAATGATCTTTATGTATTATTTATTTTTCTGTGTAAACTGATTTGAGAACTTTGGTTGGAAAGTGGTATATAAATACTACTAGTAGTTAAGCCCATTTTCATGATTGGAGAATGGGCTTGGACGGGGCGAGGGGAGGAAGCCACGAAAAGCTTACCTCCCCTGCAGACGATCCTGTCCATGTTGTTGGGTGGCCAGATTGGCCACCCAGATGATGGCTGGCTTCTGCTGGTAGCAGGGAGGTAGCGAGTAGGTTTGGGGGCGGGAGCTTCCATAATGCACCACGTGGGTGCACAGTGCATTATGTGGAACCTCCCAACACTGGTTGGAAGGCTACTTGTGTGTAGGGGCCACACAAAGCCACACAGCACTGATGCATGAGCATTTAGCCCACCTTTTGGGCACCCTCTGCATATGTCGGTCGCTTCTCTGCATATTTGGGTCATGGGCAGAAAGCAAGAGGAGAGCTGGTCTTGTGGTAGCAAGCATGACTTGTCCCCTTTGCTAAGCAGGGTCCACCCTGGTTGCATTTGAATGGGAGACTAGAAGTGTGAGCACTGTAAGATATTCCCCTCAGGGGATGGAGCCACTCTGGGAAGAGCTGAAGGTTTCAAGTTCCCTCCCTGGCAGCATCTCCAAGATAGGGCTGAGAGAGATTCCTACCTGCAACCTTGGAGAAGCCGCTGCCAGTCTGTGAGGTGAGTCTCACAGTCAGTGAGACTTGCCGTTAGGGGGTTAGCGGGGAGAGCGGGCTTAGCCTGCTCTCCCCGCAGATGATTGCCAGGCAGCCCTAGATGGACAGATTGGCCGCCGACACAATTGCCGGCTCTGTCATGGTGGTATATAAATATATAAATATCAAGGCTGGTGAGATGTGCTTCACCCATCCAGTAATCTAGCTGCCCTGTTCTATAGTAACTGCTGTTTCTGAACTATCTTCAAGAGCAACCCACAAGTACACTTATCTTGACTCAGAGACCACTGGTCCTTGGTCCTTCTAGGTCAGTATTATCTACCCTGACTGGCAGCAGCTCTCTAGGGTTCCATACAAGGGTGTGCCCCTCCCTTTGGATATGCCAATGAATGAGAGTGGAGGCTTGTTCACACAACCCTAAACGTGGTTGGAGGAGTGCCCAGCTAGGGTAGGAGAGCTGTGCATGCTCCCAGTTGGCAGTTGTGTAAACCCTAGTGTCAAGGTAGGAGTGGGGGACCGTGATCCTGGGGAGGTGGGAGCTGGGTAGGGCAGCTTATTGGCCACTTTCAATAAAATGCTGGGGACAGAATGTGAGTAGGGCACACCTGTCCTACCCAGTTACAAGCTCCCTCCTTCTACCTTGATGTCCAGATGTATATGACCACCGATCAGGAGCACACATGGCTCTCCTACTCTGGCTGGGTGCTTCTCTGACCCTGCTTAGGGTCGTGTGAATAAGCCTTGGGACTTTTTCCATGTGAGTGCTCTGGCACTAAGCTACTCTCCTTCTCTCCAGTAGCACCCTCCTCAAGTAGTCCTACAAACTTCAATTAGCACCGAATATTGCAGAGTTCTGAAATTTCTAAATTAGTACTTGATGTTTTGCAGAACCTCCGTTTCATTGGCTTTAAACAGGTTTGCATTGGCTCCATCAAGTTATGCACTTGCTGAAGCACTGCTGGATCAAATCAACATATTTTGTCCTTTGCTCTGAGCTTTAAAATAGAAGCAAACCAATGCAGCAATGAATATTTTGAGCCTTCATGAATCATTGGTGCTGCCAAGATGAGCAACTCAGTACATGCAAAAGCTTTCCCCCCCTTCAAAGGAGAACATTTGTCATTTCACTTATTCAGTGCTTCTCAGTGTAGGAAACTGTTTTTCGGAAGTATGTTTCCTACAGAAAACTGAATTTTTTTAATTCACTCCAGAAATATTGCCAAGGTAAATTTGAAAAAGTGAGGTCATAATTTTGCACACAAAATCTCAGGTATAGAACATGTCTCCAAGTTTCATTGCCTTGGATGCCAAGTGAAAGTTGGTGCTTGTTTAAGTGAAGTTTGATGATGGATTGAAAGATGTTTCTTTTTCTGGCTATTTTCAGTTCAGCATTTGAGAAAAATGACTGCCATGGAATGTATGACCAGGTGATATATATGTTTGTTTGAAAAACATAAAGCAGAGCCCAAACCAAGAGCAACAGTACAGCACATTGAACCACCTTGGAATGAGAATCTATCCTTTATTTCACTGAGAGCCTTTATTCCCTTGGAACAGATTGGAGACCCAACATAAGTCTTGAAGATCATAGGCAAAACCACCAATTCCTGTAACCAGGAGGAATTATCCAATGGGTATGTCAATATCTAAGGGCTTTGGGTGATCCCAGAGCTTTGTTAACTTCCCACCAATGGCACTGTCCCCACTGGGTCGTCTGAGAGAGTAATGTCATACTTTGGCTGCCTTGGGGCCCTGCTTGTTGCTACCCCTTGTGGCAGTGGCATTGCAGCAGACTCCTAGACTTCTGAAGCCCTGGACAGGCCCTGCCTTCTGGGATCACCCACTGGCCTTTTCCTCTAAGGAGGAAGTATAAGTGGCTTCCTGTCTGGGGCAAGCGTTGTTCTGGTGTAATTGTCTTAGTGTCTCCCTTTTTTGCTTGGTTTGACCCTCAGCTTGTCTTGTACTCCTGTTTACCTGCTTGATCTTCTGGCTCCTGACTACTTACATGGCTTGATGCTTGGCTTGTTGCTGACTCTTGACTCCTGCCTTGACCCTCTGGCTCTATCTGGCTTGATCCCTAGTGTGTCTCTGGATCTCCTAGTCCTGGCTTTATACCTGTGCCCCCCAGTGACTACTGCCCATGTCATATGAGAGTGGAGAGGTAAGAAGGGTCAAGGTTAGGAAAGACTATAAAGGTAAGTAGGAGGATGAGTCTCTACTGGATCCAGGAGTATATAGCAAGCCAGTGTAGGGATCTAAGGAAGCATGCAATATGGTTGGAGTGAGAAGAGAGGTGAATAATTATGGTAGGAAAATGCTGGATGGAGATGAGGAGGCTGAGGTGTGACAACTGAAGACCAAAGAGTAGAAGGTTGCAGTTGTCATGGTGGGAAATGACCAGTATGTGAAAACTGGTTATGAGCAACAGCACCTTATCATCTGTGGGTCGGTCCCAGTTGGGCCACATTTTATTTGATCATGTACAGTTCTTAGAAATGTATTCAATGCTTATAATATGATAATTAAAGAGAATCAAATCCATGGAACACTTCCTGGAATAGAAATCTTGAGTCAGTTGAACAATATGTTGATTCCATGCTGGCCTAGAACTGGTACAGTGTGCCAGTTGGACTTTGGCTGGGAAGACCTTAGTTTACTGACTTCACCATTAAGTACACTGGCTGATGTTGAGATGATCACGGCCTCTAAACTTAATCTATTTCCCAGGATTGTTGTGTAAATAAAATGGGATAAACTCATGTATTCTGTCTTGAATTTCTTCCATCAAAGGATACTAAATGCAATGCAATACAATGCAATACAATACAATCCTAAAGTTATTTATTTATTTACAATATGTATATCTCACCTTTTTGAGAATGCCAAGGTGGCTTACAACTATACAAAACCAATAAAATCAGTTATTAAAAACTAGATCTAAAACAGATGAGATGAAATAGCAGGGAGTATCCACTAAAATGTCAAATAAATTAATACGGATTGAAAGATACTTTTAAAAGATTCACCTGTTGAAAGAAGCAGGAAATGGCAGCTGCAAGATGAGCCCACCAAGGCAGGGAGTGTTATGACCTGTGTACAAGGGGGCAGGAGTGGAGCCACCATAATGCAGATTGGTTCAAAGAACCTGGGCCACCCCACTCCTGGAGCCACCCCTGGTGCCCTAGCCATACCACGCCCCCTGCATCTGATGTCAGATGCAGGGGTATGGCCATATGCAGAAATGGAGCCACACAGCCTCGTTTGCAAGGTGCTTAAGCCAGCACTGGGTTTCCAGTCTGGTGGGGAGCACCTTTCCCTGCCTGGAAAGGCAAAGAGATGCTTCCCAGCTAGGCTAGGAACCCACTTGCTGGCTGAGGCTTCTAACAAATGGAGCTCCCACCAGTCTGCATTGCTGGGGGGGGGAGCACCGGCAGGGCCTGGGGGAGCCGCCACCACCACCCTGCCACTGGTGATAAGGTGCCCTCTTGCCCGCCCACCCTTTCAACCCCCTTAGAGTTAGGAATCCCCTTTACAAGCATAGCCGCCAGTTTGACCCAGTTTGACTGCATGACCTGAACTGCTGGCCGTTTCTAATGAATCAGTTTGCGGACTGGCAGTTCAATTTGAATTCAGTTCAGATTCGAACCAAACCACCCAGAAAGGCTAAGTGCAGACCTCTACATCTACCCAACATTCATCTGACATTTGGAACCAAGATTTGAAGTTAGCTTTATCAGGTTGGGTAGAAGAGGGTATTCAACATTCTTTGCCTGACATTTCTGGGTTCTCACAGCCTGCAAAATGGTGGCAGGAGCGCAGGAACCAGTGACTCTTTACTTATCTTCTATTGTTACATGTGAACCCGGCCATAGCATACAACTTTTCTGCCCCTAACAATTTTTAAGGTAGATTTTTGAAGATATCTTCTCACAAAAGCCTCTCTGTATTAACTGAATGTAGGGAGGAGGATTGGGGGCAGCAACAGTTAGCCATGTCCTCTAATGCCAACACGCCTCCTGGCTGTGCCTCCGCAGCTGTGTTTTCAGCTTTTGTGAGAAAGAGCTTTTGCCCATTTTACGTCACAGGAGTGGGATCCCTGGATAACAGAGTCCCAGCTGCTGTGATGCATACAGATATGGCTTCTTTCTTGTGAAAGCTCAGTGAATAGGCAATGGGGGGCATGGCCAGTAGGAACATAGGAAGTTGCCATATACTGAGACCGACCATTGGTCCATGTAGCCCAGTATTGTCTACACAGACCGGCAGTGGCTTATCCAAGGTTGCAGGCAGGATTATCTCTCAGCCCTATCATGGAGATGCCTCGGACAGTGGCGGCCTGTGAATGCGCCTCTGGGGTGGTGGGAGGCAGCTTTAAGAGTAAAGTAATTCGGGACTCACCTCTGCCGCCGTGGCACCTGAACACTATGCGGAGCTGCAACGTGCTGCCTAGCAACCCCTATGGCGGGGAAGCACCTCTGCCACTCACCAGCGGCTGGTGGGGGCTCAGCTCCATGGAAGCCAGGTGAGTGGTGGAGGTGCTTCCCCGGCGTAGGGGCTGCTGGGCAGCACGCTGCAGCTCTGAATAGCATTCAGGTGCCGCTGTGACAGAGATGAGTCCCGAATTACTTTACTCTTAAAGCTTCCTCCTGCCGCCCCCTTGGAGGCGTGTTCACGGGCCGCCTCTGGCCTCGGAGGGAACTTGGAACCTAGATGCTCTTCCCAGAGCGGCTCCATCCCCTGAGGGGAATATCTTACAGTGCTCACACAACAAGTCTCCCATTCCTATGCAACCAGGGTGGACCCTGCTTAGTTAAGGGGACCAGTCATGCTTGCTCCCACAAGACCAGCTCTCCTCACATAAGGAGCAATAGGGACATGGCCAGTGGGCATGATTCTACTCCCTGCTTCCTATACTTACCGAATGCAGGGAGGATTTTTGAGTAAAGGGCTAGAGAGATTATCCCAGCTTTTCTACAGTGAAACTGCGAAAGCAGGGGTGGGGGTAGGATGAATGAACATGTTTCACTTAATTAGTGGAAAACTGCAGGTTCAGTCAAGACACTAATGAACACCACATTTTTACCGTGGGTTTCAATTACTGTAAAAATGGATTGGATGAAAATCAGGGCTGTGGTTTAATACTTCCCAGATACTAATACAAAATGATCCAGCCGCCTGCGGTTCTTAAGTTTTCAGGAAAAGCAACAAATGACTGCAACCTCTTAGGAGCCACATCAACGAAACCACAAGCCATCCATCTTCTGAAAATCATGGTATTCCAACAGCTCATCAGAAGCTGTTGTGAAAGAGTCATTAGTTGTTCAAAGCAAAATGGTGTGAAAAACAAGTACATGTGCAGTGTAAGCCATGGCAGATCATTAAACTACATGCTTAATTTTCCTTGTATATAAGTCATCTTGCTTGTCTCACATCCCAAATATTGTTGTTAAGTAGAAAAGATGAATCTTAGATTGGCAAATGCAAAACTTTCCTACAATAACACCATCTGTTTAAAAAAAAAGGGAGGGGAAAGAGAAAATATATAATATTCAAACTTAAACATTCACCCACAAGCCTATAAGAAGGCATTTGTTAAGATGAAGCCTTATTTAGCTTGTGTTGTTCAATTCATACTGCACCTTGCCTGTACTCTTACCACACACACCGCCAGCAGCAGCAGCTGTATTGCCTCCATAGTATCTTTTAAAAACTGCATTTTGCAGAAGAAATGTTCCCAGTGGTATAAAGCTTAATGATACAGTCACTTCTGAGGAAGAGCTATTCTGATCAAAATGTTAGAGAGCTCCGGAGGGGAGATTTCTTTATCTGCCCCAGTAACAGCAGAAGTGAACAGGTAAGAGAGCACTGCTAATTCATATTGTCTGGAAACATGGAGTTAGAGTTCTAAATAAAGTAGTTTATTTTGGAAATCCATCCGGGAGATAGATTAAGACCTATCATGCCTCATTGCTAACTACATACAAAAAGAGGGGAAAGCGACAACAAGGAATTCTCTCCTTCTCCAGGTGAGAGAATGAAGCCTAAGACTATCAGTCAAACAAAGGGGAAGTAGAGTAGAGAAAGCATGGTCAGAGGGGGAAAGCCCATACTAGCTGCCTCTACCCCTAGTGCCCCTAGTGGTCAATAGGGTTGCTGGTGCTGAGAATCGATGCCATATGGAGCTTCCATATGGAGTGCTGCCCAGTACCACCTGAGTTGGGTGATTGGCTCTGCCACTTACCTGGTCCCTGTGCATGTGCAGAGGCCAAGTGTATGTCCAGCATGGTATTGCTGGCCATGCAAATGGCCTCCATGCATGCATGGAGCCCAGGGGAGTGGCAGAGCCAATCGCTCACTGCAGGGGGTGCTGGGTGGTGTGCCGCTTTTCAGAGCTGCTTTCAGGTGTGTTGGTACTGGAGATAAGTGCTTAATAACTTGTGCTTAAAGGTGCCTCTTGCCGCACCCCCGACGGCATCCTCACTGGTCACTACTGTTCTGTAGGTAAGTGGCCGTCTTGACTGCTTCTCCCCCAAATTTGCTTGCCAGTCCTTCATCCTGCAACATGCATCTTGTCATCTCCAATAAGTGACAATTCTTTCTTTCTGTTATGGGGTGTAAGGCACTGTTGGTTCATGTTCAATGCCTTGTTCACTTAGGTAATTGGTCATTTCCTTTGATGTGAACTCACCTCCTGATCACTTCCTTAGTCTTTGAGGGTTTATGCCAAACTTGTTGCTCACTATTGCAACATACTCCTAAATCTCTCCAGAACTTGACTTTTCTCATATAAGTCTATGTGGAGTAGTTATCAATGAAAGTAAAAAAATATCACTTTCCTCCTGATGATTCAGCTTGCATTGCTTCACAGAAATCACTATGAATCAACTCTAGGGGCACTGTGACTCTTCCTCTGTTTTCTGGTGAAAGCCTTTATTAGTTCCCTTGCTTTCCAAACAGCAGACACATCGTGAATCATTGTCTCTGCAGGGCTGAAATTTCAAGCCTCTTGCTCCTTCTCAGTTTGAGAAATTGCTTTACTTTCTCTGTGCCCAAATCTTCAGTGGAACAATTTTTCACATTGTTTATGCAGACATCCCTTGGCAACATTGGCTTTCTAATTAATACAATCAATCTCATATGCCACTTTCCTTTAAAGAATCTCTCATTAACAACTCCTATTTGTCTTTGATGTAACAGTAATAACCTTTACTCAATAGCCTCTGCATGTGGCATATTTCACTGAAATTAAGCTGTTTTCAAGTACAGGGACATAAAGAACTTCTTCAGTTCTCAAGGTTATGCTCCTTCCCTTTGGTACGTTGCACCTGATTTTTGCTTTCCCTCAGCCCTCTGCTTTCTGCCATCAGTCAGGCTTATTATTTCTGCCATCAGCCAGGCTTATTTTTATAATTAAAATCTAGCTCACTAAAGAGTTCCTTGACGTTAATCAGATTTGCAGTTGACCACTATCAACAATTAGATTCCCATGTTCATTTTCCACACAATTTTCACCAGATTCCAAAGTTTCAAATATATATATTAAAAAATCAGAGTTCACCCCATATCCCTTTTCTGCTGTTTTCTTTGAGTATCTTTTAGCTCTGTGCTCATGCTTTGGAGTAAATTTGAGCCCTGGGTACTGAATCATCCTTCTTGGGATTTCTTTCAGCAGGACTGTAGCTAGGGCATTTGTTCTGAGAACAATTCACTTGCAAATGGCCTGGCTTCCTACAAAAGCCAACACACTTTGCTCTTTGGTTTGTTCTGATACACTGTAACCTGACTCTTTTGCTCAGAGACTCCACTAGGGATTGCATTTGATCTTTAATCAAAATCCTGAAGTATATAAATCAGAAATTCCAAATCAATCTGTTCTCTTGATACCAAAACGTAACATATCATTTGAAATCTCTCAGGCAGACAGTTCAAAAAATAAATCCAATAATTTCTTGATCTGGTAATTTACCCCTACCCCCACCCCAGTTCTTGAAACGTCTAGGATTTGATTAATATGCTCATTTACATTCTGTTTTTCTCTGAGTTTCATATTACACAGTCTCACAATCAAGTCAATGCTAATATTAGTTGTCTTTCTAGCATACAAACATTTAAAAGTCTCCCAAGCTTCCTTAGCTATCCTGGTCTTTCTTAAATACACAATAATTGAGTCACTCACATTCAAGCAGATGAATCCATATACTTTTCTGTTTTGGGCACCCCATGCTGCTTGTTCAGACATGGCGTGAAGCTGAGATGGTTCAGACATGGTTCAGACTGTTGGAGCTAGGACCCTGGCAGCATCAGCTCTCTGCTGCAATGTCTCATAGTAACCACTGGGGGGTTAGGGTCATGGGTAAAAGTGTTGGACTCCTCCCCTCCTTGTTCTTCCAGTGTTAGTCTCCATTTTGTCTCTCCCAGAGATGGCTGTTTGTTTTAGTCTCTCTCTCTTCAGCCATGAACTGGAGCTAAAACAAGCTGCAGGCATTTTCCATTTGTTTGTAACTTTTTCTTTAAATAAATCCTTGTAGTTCTTCAATACTAAAGAACTGACTCAAGACCTCTTCCTTTGATGTTTTCTCACCAAACTGATTTTGCTCTGCTATTTGGGGACTGAACTGCCATTCTTCCCCTTCACAGACATGGTATGAAGCTAAGACGGAGCATTACTGGGGTGACACGCAAACTTCAATTCTTGCTTACACATCTAGGTTCCCCACTCCAATGGAGCATGTAGTTCTTGCCTCAGGGTTGGTTCACATAACCATGGATAACTGGGATAACCAAGACTGCAAGTTGATTCCATGTGATGTCTGAACCTACCCAGTGGCAGTGTTCCCTCTAAGGTGTGCACATGTGTGCACACACACACTTTTTTGATGTCTGCTGAGTTAATTTTAGATCCCACTCAAGATGAATCAGGAAGGTCCCATTCTGAATGCATGTGCACACACACACTGCCTTAATACTGCCACCCAGAACAAAACCCATTCTGAGCCCGGGGTGGTGATGTGGAAATTAGAGGGAACACTGCCCAGTTGTTGGGTTCAGTTGTAATCTTAAACCTACTAGCATGAATTTTGGTCTTGCATGCACCCTCCTTCCCTTTATGTATTTGCTTCTTCTGTTCCTGCTTTTAAACAAACTGGGATGTGTCTTCCATATGGACTCAGGAAATCCCAACGTAGTCTAAGCACAGTTTGTGCCTAGTTTGATATCCTGGTTTGTTCACTATGGCAAGAACAAGCTAGGATTTGCTTGATTCCTATGCAACAACGAATCCCAGTTTGCTTTAAAACAGGAAGAGAAACAACACATTTTATCCCATTGTGTGCAAAATGGAGGGCAGGGATGATCCTGAGGCTTATATTTGCTTGGTATCAACATGGTTCATACCTGGCCAGTATGTATTACTAGCAGTTATCTGTATTTCTTAATCTGTAGACCCATTTCTATGAAAAAACTTAGGCTGTGATTGCAATGGAATACCTTTGTCCAAATATACACTTTAAGCTTGGATATACTCAACTGTATCAGAGATGTATCCAAGATAATGCTGCATTTGTGTGACCAGACGTCACAGTAGAAGAAGCTGATGGAAGGCAGTCAAGTAAATGGGGGCAGTCTTCCTCCTCTCTTACTGCTTTGTTAAAGTCCTGAAACTTCGAGTATTGTTAAAGTCCTGAAACTCAGAGTATTTTTTTTATCATAATGTATGCACTCTTGGCTTTAAAACCCAATAAGCTTAAAACCAACTTTTCAAACATAATTCCAAAGCTATTTGTGGATTACTTTCTGTTTGCTGCTTGTAATCTGCATTCCTGAGGTAAGAACACTAAAGGATGGAGGGTTTTCAATGAGCTAAGTGATTCTACTAAAAAGGGCAATTTTGCTTGCTCTTAGCTTCTGTGTTTAGACATGCTGTGCAGCAGAAACCATTTCTGTCATTTCGTTTCAACCACAGAAGACACTGTTTATTGTTCTTGCAAAATGATCTTGTAACACCAAGTTGTTGCCACTGCCAATGAATATATTGGTATATGATATTAATTTTGTTTTTGTGCGCTTCACTCTTTCTCCTTCTTCAATATTAAAATATCACATACTTTCCCCTTTCTTGCTCTGTTTCAAAATAATTTTCTACAAAGCTGATTAAGACATAGAATCCACTTTACAATATTTTCCTTGCACCATCCATCATGGGTTCAGCATAGCAGAACCAGAAGCAAAGCCTCTGCTGTGAAAAATTAAATTGGAAAGCATTGCTTTATATAGTATGACAGGTTTTACACTTGCATTCAACCTTTGTGTCCTCTATTTAATTCTCTTTGCAAAAGTGTTTAGAAAATCTGACTAGACTTACTGGGGGTGGGGGTGGGGAAGGGACAAGCTAACAACTGCACATGGTGGGTAGCCTATTGAGTTTGGATATGGAAGACTTTGGCTCAGATGCTTTCCAAAACTGGTCTATATATTATCTGTGGAAATAACTGCTTGCACAAGTGGTCTGCTCAGGCAATCTGTATAACATCAGTGAGAGGGATTTTCCTGTTTTGCTCTATTGTAATCTCCACCCCACTTCTGTTCAAGCAAGCAGATCACTGGGGAAGATCATAACACCTGGGCAAGTTCAAGGAGGAGACAGAGTGGATTACAATCTATTCTTACTTCCTGAACAATGGGAAGAGATAGAGAGGATCCTCCAGTAAAGTCTGCAGCAAAAAGACCATGCATACATAAGATTATGCCGCAAGACATTGCGCTTGCCTTTAGGTGCTGTAGGGATCTTTATTTTTCTTTTTTTGCTACAACAGATGAACACCCCCCCCCTTCCTCCAAAAGCTCTTTACAATTGAATAAATCTGTTCCTGAGGACTGGTTGCTGGCAGTGGTGCCAGATGTCTTTTTTACTTTGTGCATGGGTCAGCTCCAATCAGCCACCATTCCACCCCCCATAATGCCCCAGTAATAATGCTGCATCAAGATATAGCATCATTTTAAGAGGGCTTCTGGGAGTGGGAAATGGTGCTCACCAGAGTTGGCTCACTAGGAAGACCTCCAGTGGTGCTACTTATACCACAACTTCTCAGAAGCATGGCATAAAACAATAATAGTTTTTTTTTTTAAAGGACACCTGCAATTTCCAGAGTTCCCTAGAAGAAGCCATGAGAAACCTATTTAAATCTATAGTGCAGATACATCTCTTCCAGGGCTAGCCCGAGGATTTCTGGCACCCCAGGCAAAGCCTGGCTATGGCACCTCCACCCCCTTTGCCCGTGTGGGTGCTCCCTCCACTTCACCTGCATGGGCAGGAGCCTCCTATTGTCCAAGTGGGTGGGCAGTTCCTGTTGCCTGCTCAGCCACCCACATACTCTCCTTGCCGCTCTGTCTCCACCCATTGCTCCTGCCACTGTCAGGGCAGCCGGCCTGCTGCAGCGTGTTATAAGATCGTCATGCGACTCACCCATGTGCTCACTCACCCACTTGCCCGCTGGTTCAAATGACGGGAGGTGCCCACCCCTGGGATGGGGGCATCTGCACAGGTGAAGTGGGTGGGCGGCAGCACCCTCTGCCTCTGCTGAATGCTCTCCTCATCCCCCTCAGTGGTGGGAGAGGAGGCAAGTGTCCACACCCCAATGGACCATATTTTCATCTCACTGGGTGGCATGTGACCTAGGTCATCAGTGCTCCTCCCTGCTTGGTTCCCTATGTGATGGCCTTGCCCTGCCCTGCCCCCTACACTGCATTGAATGGGACATTGAAATCCTTCCATAATCAAGAAGCATATAATAATTTTGAAATTGCCCTATTTCCAAAGGTTTCCTTTTAAATGACTCTTCATTGCCCCATTGTTCTTCCGCCTGCACAAACACAGATCTTGAAATGGCGCATGAGACCCCATTCTGTTATGTTTTATATAATAATCTACATCCCTGAACTTGTCTAGGATCCTTGCCTCTCACATGGCAACATGCTGTCAAGGAGTGGAACAAGTATGCAGATGCTCTTCCACTGAGAGATGGCCTTCCATGCCCTAAGGGGAATATCTAACAGTACTCACATATAGAGGCTATTCACACGACTGCTCAAAAGTGGGCTAGAGGAGGCCAGCCTGCGGTCATAGAGCGGTCATGAGAACCTCCGGGAGCCGTGCATCTCCCAGAGGTTAGTCTGCTTAATTGCTGCCCCTTAAACGAGCAAGTACTCCACTAACCCCATTTTGGCGATCGTGAGTCTCTGCGGTGACTCACAAGGAGACCCCCCAACCAGGAGGCTCCAACAAGCCTCCCGGCCTTGGGAGTCTCCCCAGAATGCCCGGCACACTCGCACGGGGCATCCTAGGACTTGCAGGGGACAGGCGGCCCCTGATCCCCACCACTGCTACCGGCTCCGTGATGGAGCCGGTAGTCATGTGGGCAGCCAATCCAACCACCCAGGAACAGCTCTCTGCTCACCTGCTCTCCCCACAAATCACCTCAAGGCATTTCACTTTGATTGTGTGAAGCGCCTCATTGTCTTTCATCCAAATGCAAACTAAGGTGGACCCTGCTTATCAAAGGGTACAATTCAGGTGGACCCTGCTTAGCAAAGGTGGACCCTGTTTAGCAAAGGCTACAAGACCAACTCTCCTCCCCAGACCAGTCTTCCTTTAAATCCTTTAAATCCCATTGATTTAAACTCAATGGGAGAGTTTAGCATGTGCAGAAGTCTTTTACTGAAATCAAAGGTGGTTAAGAAGATGTCAGTGCTCTTGGAATAGTCAACCCCATTGTGATTTTCTTAGGAAAAGAAAAATGAATTGAAATGTTCTCCCTACTAATTGACTACATTTATATCCTGTTCTGGAACTGCCCAGAATCACCCAGTTAGTTTCATGAAATTGAAACTATTTGAACGTCAGTCTCCCAGGTCCTAGTTCAACACTCTAACCACTAAACCACACTGACTCTCCCTCTAGAAACCCCATGGACTCCTGCACTTCAGTCCTTTGGGCATTGCATTTTTGTCATGCCATTTCTGGAGAGAGTGATGATTTGTAGGTGGTGCTTTATTTGGAGTTTGGGGATGCTGGCTTTTTGGACCTATTAGATCTGACTGGTTTTTAGCGGGTAGTTTGCCTGCCTACATTGTAATTTACCTGCTTTTTCCTATGTGTTCTATATTTTTTGTATTTTGTTTTTGGAAACTTTTATGAGCCACTTTGGGTTGAATTTAGTAAGAAGGAATTTTAAACAAATGAATAAATAAAAGGATCATGATCCAGCCCAAGTTAAGCTCTTTCACATTGTGCTGTTCAATAGATCTCAGGAACACCTTACCTTAGCATTACCATCCCTGCATTTTTAAAAAACAGTTGCTACCTATGCAGCATGAGCCATTACATCAGCGAGTCGCTTCAAGCACTATCAGTGAGTATAGAGCAGGAATTCACGCTGAGGTGGAAGAGATAACCTCATCTGAGGACAGATAATTCTGCTGCATCTCTGCCACAGGAGTGATTGGGAGTTATGCAAGAGACAGTCTGAGTGAAGAGAGTCACGTAGTTATGGAACTGGAGAGGTCTCGGAGGCCATCTGGTCTGACTCTCTGGTCAAGGCAGGAAATCCAGAGCTGGAGCAGCCCCAACAAACGGTGAGGCAGAGATATATCCCCATCCCCATCTAATTGGTTCCATTGTCAAACTGCTCTCACCACTAAGACTTGCCCTAATGTTCAAGTGAAACCTCCCCTCCTGTAACTTAAGTCTGTTAGATCTAGACCTGTATTCTGGGATTGCAGGGAACAAGTCTTAGCCCTCTTCTGTGTGGTAGCCCTTCAGGGATTCGGATTGTGCCATGATGGCTCCTCTCCATCTGAGTCCCTCTGTTCCAACGGCAACGCTGTGCTTTTCTCTCCTCCCACCCCCCAATTTCCTTAATGTGTCCTGCCACATATTCTGGTGAGTAGCACATAATCACTGAACATTCTCCTCTTTTACCATCATAGTCCATTCCAGCTGACCTGGCAGAGGGACCAGGCAGCCTGCAGGAGGATTAGCAGTTGCCACTTATTAGTGTCATTGCCTCTACTGCTTTTAAAGCGGTGCCGATGCGAAGAGCGGCCAGCGAGACGTCACCAGGCTTGAGCGGCTCTTTCGAGCAAGGACGGGAAGGAATCCCTCCAAATTGTGGTTTGACTTCAATGGCTGGGCCCTCTTGTTATCCATGACCTAATTTCACTTTTGTCCCTCATTTCCCTGGTTGAAAGGGATCACGGATGATTGTTAGTAAACACTAATGAACTGCCTTTCCCAGCAAATGGCTTTGTGTACTAATCCTGGCTACTGGCAAGAGCTGTGCCTTGCAAAAGTGGACATTCTCCTTTCTAAGCCGGAGCAGATCTGATTGCGATAAGCTCGGCTGGAATTCCTGTCTGGGTGTTCTGTGTGACCTGGGTGGCAAGAAGAGTCAGTGGAAATCATTCAACACTCTGTAGTGTCAATTTCTTTTCGGCTGTGTGTGCTGCACAGGAGACATGGCCAGCTCTGAACTTTTTACCTTCTCTTCTAAGGAATCTCACGGTGAAGGAGAAAACCACGTTGAACAATTTGGGAAGCAAACCCTTGACCATTCCAGCAGGCACAGCATTTGTACAAAGCCAACTACCAATTAAAGCACATATGCATCTGTGCTTGCAGTATCAGCTAGTGTTAAACTACTGGCTTATGTTGTGGTGTAGTTATTACATTTTAATTATTTCTCGCAGCACAAGTGACTGCATTTGCTTCTTATTTCCAAGTCATCTGAGAGCTGAAACAAACAGCTTGGATATGACTCTTTTCATTCTTTCATTCAGTGGAATGTTCCCTGCAAAAGCAGATGCACATACATCACCAATCCCATGATGACCTTCACCAAAAATATGGTATCTACCTCAAACTTGAGTTCTGTATGGATTATTTTAATGGAGGCCTTCCTCCAGTTGTGCTGATATGTGAGGTTCAGAGGTGAAGGGATAATAATGAAAGGGGAGTGGTTGCACCAGGGTTGCCATTGCCTGGGGGCTGCCAGATGCTTCCCCCACATGCCCCTCCCCCGGGTGCTCCTCTACCCCAAATCCCGTCAGCTTTCACTGCTACTGCTGCTCACTCAGCCACCTCTGTTACAGCTGTGCCCATGTGCTGGTACAGCCAGATAACATCACCATGCTTATGCGCTGGCTTGGTGACATCATCAAGCCACACCAGCACATAGGTGTGAGAAAACTGCTGGGATTGGGGGTAGGAGCAGTGAAGGCTGTCGGGTGATCAGCCAACTGGTTGATGACAGCAGTGAAGATGGCTAGGCAGGCAGGCAGTAAGGGCCACCCATCCTTAAATCCTGCACTGGGGCCACTTCCAACCTTGAAATGCCCTTAGTGAGCTTAGGCAGGTGGTGACCAGGGAAAGGGCCTTTTCAGTGGTGGCATACCTTTCTCTTACAGACAAAAGTGACATGAATACTTCTATCTTTTATAAGACACATTAATGCCTTTTTGAGGGCCAATGCTTTTAATTCATTTTATGATTTCTTCTGCATTTATCTAGATTTTATCTGCTTATTCTCTCTTTTTAAATAGTTAAGTTGTTATTTATACAGATACAAATACAAATACGACAAATATTTATATACTGCTTTACAACAAAAATCCGCAAAGGAGTTTACATAGATATACATACATACATACATACATACATACATTCATACATAAAATGGCTCACTGTCCTCCAAAGGCTCAAAATCTAAAAAGAAACGTAAGACCAGCAACAGTCACTGGAGGGATGCTGTGCTGGGGATGGATAGAGCCAGTTGCTTTCCCCCTGCTAAATAAAGAGAATAGCCACTTTTAAAGGGTGCATCTTTTGTTCAGTTAGCAGGGTTCTTGCTGTGCTGCTACTTCTTTGATTGTTATTTACAATACACTACTAGGGTGTAAGCCCTATTGAGCAGAGTGGGACTTACTTCAAAATAAATGGTTTATTTATGTAATACACTTATAACCCACCTTTCTTATATCATGGAACTCAAGACACAGTTCCTAGGTGGTCACCCAACCAAGCACTAACCAAGCCTAGATCTGCTTTGTATGAATAGGATGTCTGGAGTATGCACTATTCAATTCGGTACTTCGAATGTGCTTCAGATGGTCCCCTTAATTCGGATTTGATGATTCGGATCCGAGTATTGGATGCTTCTGAATATTTGTCCATAGGATAAAATGAGGAGAATCACTACAGTGCCTATAATGTCTTCATTTCTTTGCAGAAGGAGGTGAAAACAACAGGGCTTGTAGCCCACTTAGGTGGGCATGAGGACTGCAAATTTTAAAATAAAAAGGTGCAAGGATTACCTAAATAAAACAATTTTAAAATTCTGGAGAAAAAGCTTTATAATTCATTTTTGTTATTCAACAATTGCATGAAATAATAGGGCATTGGTAGCCTTCTTTGATGGCATTATGCCTAAAACGTTTCTAGCAAATAGATGTAGGGTTTTTCTGTTAAGATTGGCAACACACCAAGCTAAGACACACAGTAAACACAGACCAGTCTCTCTATCTCTCCAATATCTTCTGATCACTACTGGGTCAGTCGCTAGTATGTCTACTATTCAGATACATAGCAACTCGCAGAAGGCACTTTGGCTGAGCAAGCAGAGCTCATTATTATTAAAAATATTTCTATACTGCCGGTTTGCAATTGGCGGTTTACAATTAAAAAATTGTAAACATATATTCTTTCTATATCCCTCCCCAAAGCACTGTGATTGGATGGGAACAGAGAGGCTGAGCAACATCATTGGACAGCTTGAGATGTCAATTTCAAAGGACTCTTGTTCCCCCTCAGCGTTTTCAATATATGGATATCACCTCATCCCCTTCCTTTTGTCAGTTTCAACAAGTTACATTTGCGATTAAAAAACAGCATGGAAACAACCTCCAAATGGCCGAATATCATCAAATTGATCTGGATGTTACCTATTCAATTTGGAGAGATGTGGAGGTCTAGCTATTCAAATCAGATTTAGCTAGTCAATGGCCTTATTTGCACGTAACGTGAAACCGGAGTTTGCCAAAATTGTGGTTAATTTTTGTAACTATGAATCTCATCGCAGATGTTCATCCAACCACAGCCCAGCAACCTCTGGTTTCAGTGTAGGGGAGCCACTCCCTCTTCCTTGTATGTGTTGGCATCAGACTGTGGCATCAGCACGTCATCAGGGAGGCAGCCACGATCTTCAAGGAGGCGTACCGAGCGTGATAGTGCCTTTCTGGAATGAATGGGCCACTTGCCCTTGGTAGGAAAAGGGCATTTAAATCCCTTTAAATGGCATTCAAACCCTTCTTCTGACAGTAGTTGTGCTGCAAGTGCTTGGAGAGGTGACCATCAAGAAGCACAGTAGGCATGGAGCAGGCACATTCCTGTGCTGGTCTGGGCCGCCATCTCTATTATTTTGGGTCCGGAAACAGCACAAAACTGTGTCTGCGTTTGTGCGTGATGCCACTCCAACCCCAAACCTCAGCTTGGTGCTGCGAAACTCACTACAAACTGCACGCTCAAATTAGAGTTTGGTGAGTTCATCTGCAGGTTGCTTTTGCCACGAAACCACAGTTTCATACATTCAGACGTACAGGAATTTTACATCACGTTTTGCATTACGTGTTGATGGGGCCATAGCCCTATTTGGCCTGAATCTCAGCTGAATTGAATAGCAATCGGAAGCTTCACACAACCCTGCAGTTTAGCTTTTGATGTGCCTTCAAATAATGTCCTGTCTAGCATCATGTACCTTCAAATAATGTCCTGGAAAACATACTTCTGACTACATTATAAGTGTTTTTCACATCCTTTGTAAGTTGCTTGAGATATGTTTAGAAGAAAAGTGACCTAAAAATATTTCAATACATGTATTAATTCTGTCAATGTCCCACAGCGGAAACATGTTCCTTTGGAACAAGGTGTTATATAATTACACACCTGATACTGAAAAGTTAATAGAAAATGAAATAATGTACTTTTGGGTACCTTATCGAGTAAATGACTCATTTGCATCTATGTTTAAATATACTTTCAGATGTTCTGATGCAGCAGGGGAGATATACACAAGCTTCTGGTTTTCCGCAGCAGGGCAAATATACATAGATTTCTGGTTGCATAGCTTGAGCTGCCTAAAGAATTTTGCATGCAAATGATGCAGCAGGTGCGATTTCCCCCCAGTCCAACTGCGTAGGTTGCATATAAGTAAGCTGTTAAGATTCTCAGCAATAGCACGATTCCGCTGTGAGGAGGAAAAAGCTGCTTTTATTTCTCCCATCTCTGCCAAACCACTGATTGGCAAAAATGCTGATTTTGTAAACAGGCTGTATGCACGTACAGTTGGATCGTTTCCTTTTTACCAAATATTTTGACCAGAATCTAAAGTAAGCTCAAACCAATAGTTTTGGACAAGGTATTAATTACTTCTTTGGTTTTCCCAACCTCCATGAAAAACAAAGATCCATATCTCTGTGTAATACTTTGATGTCATGATAAATATGGCTGTTCTGTTTCTCTGCAAGCAAACCTGTAATTTATAACTGAACAAACCCCTATAATATTATAAATTCGAAGGGTAAAAAACCCTAATGCACCATTCCTTTGTTCCTTTTTGTCATTATTAACTATTCCTACAAGTAGTTAATAACAGTCCTAGCCAGAGGAGAAGATATTGTGCTTCAAGATAATCTCAGCATCCATGTGTATTTCTGGGTTGTTTTTTTGTAGAGTTCCCGAAAAGTGGCCACCCTTTTAAAAGCCCTTGAACCAATTTGTCATGTAGTAAGCCTTCTCAGATTACACCCTTTATGTTTTGGATTGTACAGGCCCTACTCCAGGGCTTTGGTTTTTTCCATGGCCCTAGTCATGTGACTGTGGCTGAATAGAACGGAATGGCAGAAGGTTAAATGTGAGAACATTGTGTTTTTAGACAGCTCTTATGCTCCTAGAAAAGTTAATTAGGAAGTTGAAACCCTAAGCAGTTGACAGTGTGCATTGTTGGCCGCTAGTGCTGTGTGACAAATACCACTGAAAGGTACTTCACTTTCTTTTGTAAACAGAAAGGTAAAGAATTTGCCCAAAAATGTATTGGTGAAGATCTGCTTTTCATCATGGCCCAAGCACACAGTAAACAACCGAAATAACTTGTTTTAATAAAGAATGGTGTTGAAACATTTATCAGCAAACTCTTTCTCTCCATTTCAAAAGCATGTTTAGGTTACAGAAATCCTTGCCTTGAAGAAAACCAAACTGAAATTTTGTTATAACTTTTCCCCTCTGGTCAAGACCAAGAAATATTAAGGAAACACTTGAGCTTTTAGGCAATCATACAGTTCTCTCCCAGTCGATTAATCCAGTGCACCAAAGAATGCATTGATTGCAATTGTTCTATTATGTTTGATTTCATCATATATAGCCATATTTTGAACTGTTGACATATGCATGAGAAATTCCTCAGTAGACCAATTACGAAAAAGTAATTTTCTGTTATATTCTCCAGGTGTAATTCTTGTGTGTGCACATGTGTTGTATAGTGTAAATTGCTGGAAAAGGAATTAACTAAACAGACTTCAGGGGAGTTTATGTAATCTGACAGTTAAATCTGACAGGAAGCTGCATGAGTGTAACTATGAGGGGAATTAATTTGCTTTCTCCACCCAAAATTCTCCGATTTCCGTTCTGTGTACCAAACACTGCAAGTCAAAACTTTCTTCCAAATAGAGGATAACAGCCACAAAAGAGAAAGAAATTATTTTGGGCAAATTGTTCTCACTCAGCCGTCTGTAAAATGGAACTGATAATGACCTACCTACGCCACAGGGTTGTTTTTAAAATTGAGGAGCAACCTATGAACCTTGTGGAGAGGAGAGCTGGTCTTGTGGTAGCAAGCATGACTTGTCCCCATAGCTAAGCAGGGTATGCCCTGGTTGCATCTGAATGGGAGATTTGATGTGTGAGCACTGCAAGATATTCCCCTCAGGGGATGAAGCTGCTCTGGGAAAGGCAGAAGGTTTCAAGTTCCCTCCCTGGCTTCTCCAAGATAGGGCTGAGGGAGATTCCTGCCTGCAACCTTGGAGAAGCCGCTGCCAGTCTGTGAAGACAATACTGAGCTAGATAGACCAATGGTCTGACTCAGTATATGGCAGTTTCCTATGTTCTTATGTTCCTATGAAGGTTGTAAAGCACTCTGAAAGGTCTATAGAAATGATGGTAATAATCAGTGCATGGTTCTACATATGGGTGCCTGACTTCATTTCTGTGTAGACCCTTTGCAAAGAGTTTGAATTTTAGGCTTCTGATGGATAAGTCCACCATACATTGATAAGTGGCTCTATAATTTTTTAAAACATTTCTAATAAGTGCTTAATATCTTACAGAAGAAAGGTGTGTAAGTTGATTACTAAGAGAGACCTTGGAAAAACTGTGAAAACTTCTCTGGAGTAAAAGGAGTTTGGAGATGTATTGTACAGGTGTGCACAAAACTGGATTGTGCAATTCGGTTTGAGTTTGAACCAGGATTGAACTGGTTCGAAGTGATTCTGCAATAGGGAATAATGTGAATTCAACTGGCTAATTATTCCTTATGGTTAGTGCCTAGGGACACCAAAACAAGTTGGGTGGTATATCGTGATGGGTGCTACCTACCATCCAACCTTCAAAGCAATTGGGCAATCAGGCAATTTTTGTGAACTTTTGGGGGGTCATCAGTAGGTCAACCCTTGACCTATGGACCCTGAAAAATTAAAACATTCATTAAAAAATTGCCCGATTGCCCAATTGCTTTGTGGGTTGGATGGTAGGTAGCACGCATCATGACATACTACTTAAACCATTTTGGTGTCCCTAGGCACTTCCCATAAGGTATAATGTGCCAGTTTGAATTCCCATTATTCCCAAAGAACCAAACAGCATTGCAAGTTCATACACATTAATTTTTTAAAAAGGGATTCTCCCAGAGAGCACAGTGCAAAGCAGACCAATAAAGAATCACTGATCCAGATTCTGTGTCAGCCACACAGTGCCAGGTGTCCTGCCCAGTGCCTGCCGATGCGTCATTGCCTTAAGTTGCTCTTCACACACCACAATTATTCCATAGCAACAGCAGCAGTAGCACCCTTTTGACAAAAGAACATAAGAACAGCTCTGCTGGATCAGGCCCAAGGCCTATCTAGTCCAGCATCCTGTTTGACACAGCGGCCCACCAGTGCCCCTGTCTCTGAGTGTATGTCATCTAGAACGCAGAATGCACAGAGTCAGACCGCCACAGTCCACAGCATGCTGCAAGGACAGACAGACACATGTCATGGAGCAAATCTCACACTAAAAATAAACCACACAGAGAGATTTTGCCACAACACCAGACCGAACCTGAAGTCTCAGGAAGGAAGGGCAGGCAAGGCAACCAAGTTCTTCTGCCTTTGCCCATCTGAGATCCAACAAAAGCAAGCACATTTAATTGTCTGTGTGTGTGTGTGTGTGTGTGTGTGTGTGTGTGTGCATGCTGAGAGAGAAAAAAGAAAACCACATATGAGAAGGCTTCTTTTTTTCTCTTTGTGTCTGCAGTATAAGTTGGCCTCAGGTTAGGCTAGGCCCTGGCTGACAGTCTGAAGGTCCACACGCATCAGGGAACTAGTCTAGACTCACCATGGGCCAAAGCATGTGTTTGTGTATGTCTGGCTGTGATGCAGAAGCAAGCAAAACAATCAACAACCAAAACAACCAATAACTTTTTAAAGCCACATTGCCGGCCCAAAAACTGGCTATGTTCCACCACGGCCTCCGATGGGTGCTGGCCCAGAGGCACCAGTCCATTATCACCAGTCTGGCAGTGGTGTGCATCTATAGCTGCATGTATCAGCAGCACAAATGGGCAGACTGTAACATATTCAGGTTGGTCAGGGTAAGCTGGTGTTGCAGTGGGTGGGAGTGACCATGAGTCACTCACCCTCCACATCCAGCTCAAGATAGGCAGGGGGAGGTTGGCCATCAGGAAGACCAGCAGCTCCATCAAGCCAGCATCCAAGCATGAGCGATGCGGTATCACCATCTCTCCGGCCACAGAGAACACACGCTCACTCTTGATGCTGGTTGGGAGGGCAGGAGAGGAGCCGTCTGACAATCGTTGCCAAGTCCAGCCAGACTTGGCAACGCATTGCCCAAAACTGGACGAGACCCATCTGGGGGTCTACCACCAGCAGCTCCTGCAGGTACTGCAGAACACTCTGCTTGGCTTCAGTGTAGGGCCTGGTCGGCACCGCCTGAATCCCTGGCAAGGCACCAAGGCACCCCTATTTGTAGCACAGGGTAGAACTAACAGGTGGAAGTGCCGGCTGCATTAATACTGCCAGGGTCAGCATGCTGCTGGACTGGGAAGAGGTGCTGATGCTGGGCATGGATTGTGCACTAGATGTAGGTGCTCCAGCACTCTCCTCCTGGTTCTGACCCACCCTCCTCTCCTCTCCTCTGTCTGCCTCATCTCTTGAAGTGGGAGGGCCAGGAGTGACAGCATTACCCTTCATGGTAGGGTCACACAGACAGGACAAAATATACTATGTAGATTAACCCAGCCTGGTGCTGAGCCGATCCACAACTCCAGTCCTCAACCAACCTGCCAGGGCATGTGCCTCCCCAGTGGACAGAGTGGCCTCTGGAGCTCGCACAGCATCTTCTCCAGGAGAAGAGCAGCAGGCAAAGCCTGGCTCAGAGCTGCTGCCTCGGCACACAAGCTGCTCATTGCAAGGTGGAATGGCTCAGCCATGGCACGCCTGCATGTGAGTGTACCATTGTCAGAAGCAGGATGCTAGATTAGATGGAATGTTGGTCTGATCCAGCAAGTCTCTTCTGATGTTCTTATATCTCAGGGCCAGGAGCCAGGATCAAGGGGACAAGTCACCTCCATTTTTAGGCAGAAGCAAATAGCAATTATTTTAAGGAAGGACTATAGCTTAGTGGAAGACAACCTGCTTTGCATGCAGAAGGCCCAGGTTCAATTCCTGGCATCTCTGGTGGGGCCGGGAAAGATCCCTGCTGAAACCCTGGAGAGCCGCTACCAATCAGTGTGAACATTGTTGGTCTAGATGACCCAATTGTCTGATTCAGTATGAGGCAGTGTTTAAAAAATAATAATCGGGGGGGATAGGGCTGTAGTTCAGCGGAAGAGCACATGCTTTGCATGCAAAAGGTCCCAGGTTCAATCTCTAGCATCTCCAGGTAGGGCTGGGACATGTCAGTCTAAACCCCAGAGAGCTATTGCCATTCAGTGGAGGCCAGGGGTTGCTAGCCTGTGGTACTCCAGATGTTGCTGAACTACAACTGCCATCATTCCCAGCTACAATTTATTGTGGCTAGGGATGATGGGAGTTGTAGTTCAGTAACATCCCTTGTGTAGGCAATACTGAGCTAGATGAACCATAAGGCAGCTTCCAATGTAACTATGGACTTATTTCCAAGGAAGTGTGCATAAGATGGTACTGGAATTTCCCACATTTGCAATTCAAAGGGAAGAGCTATATTGAACAGAAGTAATTCATTCCAGAACTTAATGTCAGTTGCTAAACTGCCCCAAGTCTAACACGTACTCTGTTGGCTGGACCACATGGGCTCTTATTAACTTGACCTGTTTTGGATCCTCTAGTATTAGATGTTTATCTTGCAGGATAAATGCGCCCTTCTTTCTGGAAACTACTTCAGCCTTTTGTTTTCTTTCCCTGCACTACCTGATATCTTATTGAAGAAGTACAGAGTGGCCGCCCCTTGCTTCAAAAGTCAGCATGTTTGATTTCAAAATAAAGAAATTTCTGCTGCTCTACAGGTAGGAAATGACTTCTCTCAATATTTATATTGCTCACAGAACACCTGGAGAATTTCACATCGTAGAAGTTTTGTGCAAGAGAATGGGAGAAACCCATTTTTAAAATAATGTATTGCTTTAGAAAAAGCAGGGGGGGGAATCTTCACCTTCTCAGTTCTTCAAAGTAGTAAATGAACCTTTTATATACTTTGGCACAAGAAATTAGGTTTAAAAAAAATAAATTGCTTTTGTAAACAGCAGTGGACTGTTTCCATAAGCTTAGATCTGAGCACTGTAAAAATGTTGCAAAGAAATTGGAGCTGGACTTTAAATCATCTTCCTGACTCTGCCTGTAGCAGTTCTGGATGTCAGGAGGAATTCAGTGTACAGTCACTGGAAAGCAAAAGAAGTTAATTATTTTCTATATAAACCATATGCAAGTGAGATCACACCTCCCCAGAGCTGCCTTCTCCCATATGTTCGAGTAGTAATTCCTTAACTGTGTGCCAATGCACACACATGTGCCTTGAGAGAACTACTGGTGGGATATGAGAAGAAAAAGGGCTATATGATGCCTGCTGACTGGGCACCTTTTAAAGTGGTGTCTCTCTCATTTTTTAAGAGTGGGGGGAAGCAAGTGTCCTTGTTGCAGACTATGAACTCCATTTTCTCATGCCTTTTGCTATGTAAACAGATTTGTGAGCTTTTTGTGGAAAAAATGGCTTATCAGTTGCTTACATGCTATGCAATGCTCTGTCAACCTTGTAATGGAGGGTTTGCACAGTTGTGCAAGGCTGTGGATTATCATAAGTGCAGTTATGCAACAGAGCAGTGGTTCCCAACCTGTGTTCCGTGGTGGTACTGAAGTGGTCCATGGTAGGGGTGTGCAGTATCTGTTCGAATTGAACTAGGTTTGATTCTAACTGGCCTCGTTTGACTGGTTCGAACTTGAACCAAACCGGCCTAAAAAAAAGTGGCCAGTACAGATATGTTTATTTCCCAGGCAAAGCTCTAGCCTGAGTTGGAAGCCTTTGAACTCCTTTCAGGTCAAAGGAAGCTAATGGCTGACCTGGGTAGAGGATACCAGAGCTTAGGAGCATTTAATCACCCAGTGAATACTCCAGCCTGTAGATGGTCACTGCACAGAAAAGCAGCACACAGAGCCGTAGGTTCCTGGTTCTAGCACTAACATCTCCTTAGACTTTGCTTTCCACCCTTTGTTCCATCATGACCATTATGATCAACCAAGAATACCCTCTTGACTTTGCCATCCATGTGTCAAGTTCAGATGTTAAGAACATAGGGAGAGGGGTTCTTGGTAAAAGGTAAGGTAAAGTTGTGCCCTCGAGTTGGTGTCGACATCTGGTGACCACAGAGCCCTGTGGTTGTCTTTGGTAGAATACAGGAGGGGTTTATCATTGCCTCCTCCCATGCAGTGTGAGATGATGCTTTCAGCACCTTCCTATATCGCTGCTGGCCTGTATAGGTGTCCCTTATATTCTGGGAAACATACCAGCGGGGATTCAAACCAGCAACCTCTTGCTCACTAGGCAAGTCATTTCCCCGCTGCGCCATTAGATGGCTGCCCCATAATTTGGAAATCCCTTCTCCTGTATGCAAAGCATGTCATAGGGACATAGAAACATAGGAAGCAGCCTCATACTGACTCAGGCCATTGGTTCCTCTAGCCCAGTATTGCCTACAATGACTCTCCAAGGTTTCAGGCAGGAGTCTTTCCCAGCCCTACCTGGAGATGCCCAGAAGTGAATCTGGGACCTTCTGCATGCAAGCAGATGCTCTGCCACTGAGCTATGGCCTCATCCCCTCTGAGGAATATCTTACAGCAGACAAAGCTCACATGTAATCACCCATTCAAATGCAAACCAGGATGGACCCTGCTTAGTAAAGTAATCTTTACCACTGGCCTAATTCTTATTTCCACATAGTGAGGCGATTCTCACGATCACCCAGAATCGGAATAAGGGAGCCTAGCCTGATTTCGGCCGAGCGTGAGAACCACTGGGCTCGCAGGGGAGCCCGCTTTCTCCAAAGTGGGTAACCCGCTTCTGCAGCCCTCCCCTTAAACGGGGTTAGCAGAGCGAGTTTCCCCTGATCCCCACAGCCCCGCCGACTCTGTGACGGAGCCGGCAGTCATGTCGGCACCCGATCCGGCTGCCCAGGGCTGCAGGACTGATCATCTGCGGGGATTCCCCGCTAAGCCCCTTACAGCGAGTCTCACTGATTGTGAGACTCGCCTCTATGTCTGGTTTACAGAAAATTGACAGGAAGAAGCCAGTAAGCTGGAATGTTCTCTAATTTCTGTTGCCTCATTCTCTGTTGAATATAGTTCATTAATGTGTACATTGCAACTCTCTTTCACACCTTTATCGACTGTCCCCTTAGAGGTGGAACTGTAGGTGCCTACCACCTTTTGGCAGCCCGGTGGTTCAGGAGCAGCTAACCCGCTCCTGTAGCCCTCCCCTTAGCCCAGGTTTGCGGAGCGAGCGCTCCGCAAACCCGGGCTATTTGCTCGTGAGTAGCCGTGGCACCGTGGCTACTTGTGAGTAGACCCCCGACGAAAGTAGAGTAGACCCCCGGCGAAAAGTGAGCAGACCCCCGGCGAAAAGCCGCCTCCCGGCTTGGGGGTCTCCCCAGTATGCCCTGCGCGCTTGTGCAGGGCATACTGGGGCTTCCGGGGGCCGCGCAGCCCCCAAGCTCCCCAGCCCCCGCCAGGTCCGTCTCGGAGCCGGCCATTGTGTGGGCAGCCAATCCAGCCGCCCAGGGCTCCCTGCCCGCTCATGAGCAGGGAGCATTCACAGCTTAAAACTGGGTCTCACTGATCGTGAGACCCAGTCCTCTGTTTCAGTCACTGTTAACACATTCCATGCAAATTCATGATACTTAGATTTGATGCAATAATATAAATACCTAAGAAAAATCACAGATGTATCCAGAGGAATTAAGTAGTTAGTCATTTCAGCTGACACTATGCAAGATGCTGTTTATATTCCAAGAACTGCATTGCTGAACAATAATAGCCACACCCTGTGAAGATATAGTAGCTCTCACATGCTCACATTTCCAGCATTCATCAGCAGAATTAGGCCATATCTTACTTAAACAAGATGGTGGTTTAGTACTATTAATATGGAATCTTATAGTGGCTATATAATTTAAGAATTAACACACAGAGGAAAGGCGGGTCCCTTTGTATAGATTGCTTGCCAGATCTGATCAGTTCAGCTTTTATAAAACATTCTTCTCGCTTTATGTTCCCATCATTCATTCCTTTGTCAGCATGGAAGGAGAGCAATGAGTGTTCCTTTTATTTATTTTTTATAATTCCAGTGGGGTTTATTGTTATGGTATGACGGAAAGGAACAAGTCTATTTGATCAAAACTGAGCAATCACAAGTTCCAGAAGGACTCTTTTGGAGGGGAAAAAAAGACTGCCTGTTATATTGATATAAAGACAAGATATACAGCAATATTGTTCTGAAAGTGTTGCATTGAGCTCAAAACATGTGAGTTCTGGGTGGGGGATAAAAATGACCTTTAAAGGCATATTCATATGAATTTTGCTTAGATTGGCAGAGGCACATAAATGAACTATTTTGTGAAGAAATAGACACTAAAGATCATGTTTATCCTGTTGTTTCCATGACAACAGTTATGCTTGATGGAATATATCCATCATGCATGATCCATAACCATCTGGTTTCTTAGTTCTCATTCCAAACACTCTAGGAATGAAATGTAGGTAAACCTTAATCAGTTTTATAATGACTAGAAATTACTTAACATGATTTTGCAGCTGCCTCAGCAAAAGGCCCAAAGGTCTTATTAGTGTTTTATTGCCACTTTTAAGGAGTCGTTTTAAGAATTGTTTTGTACTTTGGACACAGATGCCACTGTTGTGTCTTGCGTTTTAGAACTCTCATGCAATGACATCACATACCGATTTTTTTTTCTAGGTTCCAAAAGGTCAATGTTATTTTTTTCTAAATGGCTCTGTCAGACATAAAAATTAACCAGCTTTTGAGCGGGCCTTGTATTTGTAATATATGGTTATGTTAGACTTTCTGTCAAAACAGGGATTAAAGATAAATGTAGCCAATTAAAAGAACATTTTCTTAGAGCTCCTGGTAATAGATACCTCATTGTGGGGTCCTGAAGAATAGCTTTCTTTACCCAGTGATGTGGTTTATGGTATTCAAGCTGAACAGTAGAGAGAACTGTATGAATTTTCTGAATTCCATTTAATAGCCTGAGAACAATCAAGCTAAAGTGACGAAGAAGGTGAAGAAGAGAAGTTAAGGGACAGGCAGTGTTTTCTTTGCAAAATGTTCTTGTCTGCTCCACTTCCTACACTTCATCATTTTAGATAATGCTTCCCAGCAGCACATGTGTATAAGCTAAACCTGGCCTTACACACAGGGAAGTCAGGGGGTGTGTGGGGGAAAACCCCAGTTGGAATTGGATGAGTCAATATTCTGTAAGCTGTCGAGCAAGGTAAATAAAATACTCTCTTTCCTTTTATCTTATTTTATTTGACAAAGCAGCTGTGCCCACACAACATTAATTTAATTGCATATGACACCTGTGTTATCCCAGGAACTCCTGTACTGAGAAACACCAGCAACGGCACTTGCATCAACTTTCCACAAACCTTCAAACGCCAAAAAGAGTTTTTGTGATTTATTTAATACGAGAGAAAAATGGCATGACAGTGCCATTATATATCAGGAGGATATGCCTCTTTCAGGATGTCAAACAACTTTACAAATGGCTGGACAAATCAGAGACACCGCAAAATTGTCCTCCAGGATTCACTGAAGAATTTGCCTCTACGTGGAAAGGGCACCATGGCCATGCAAAAATGTTGTCTGCCTGGAAAGTGGCTTTCTCTCCATGTCTATGGCGTGGGTCAGAGGTGTTCTTACTGTACCTTTGGACTTCTGGGTGGAAGTCCAGGGCCTCCATACTCCCTGGGAGCCCCCAAATCCTTTTTAGTCTGTCCCAGGTGGTGTGGTTGCCACGCCGTGCTGCCTGCATTATGCTAGGTGGCTGAGTGTGACTGTGACCTGGGCCAAGTGGCCAAGCATGAACTCTGCTTTAGAGACAGAGGGGCAAGTGGAGGAAGAAGTATGTGGGATGGGAATATGTTAAGTTGCATGTTGAAATGTTTCTGCTAATACATATTTGCATAAATATACCTTCTTTATATTCTTACATTCTTGTGCTTTCAGTTGCTGTTTGTGCCCTCAAAAACCCACATGTTAAAAATACTGTATGTGTCACGGTGTGAGTGTGTGTGTACGGGGATGATGTTTAAGGGCAGTTCCAAAGTCTTTTGGCCCAGGCTCCAAAATTACCTAGGTGCACCTCTGGCATGGGTTACTTTCTTGAATGGGTTACTTTCTTGAGACCTACGCCATGGATTCACTCCGAGACTCTTCTCAACCTCAGTGTTTCCCATCTGTCAAATGAGTAAATATTTTCTACATGACTAATTCCTTGACCATGTAATGCACGCATGTGTGTCTCATCTCCCTTTCCCAAGTCAACTGCTCTACATGTAGGTTATTTCCTGCAATCTGATCATGGCACAGATAGTCTGAATTGTGCTGTGATTTCTGAAGGCCCAATATCATGTGTGGATGGTATGGGCTTTGTGGTGGGGGGACTTGAAAGCAATAGCTGTGTGCCTTAGATGAATGGAATGCTGTTGTTTTTTTGTGGGCTCCACCTGCACACACATAGGCTCTGCTCGAAAAGCTGGCAACCTTCCATATGGCATACTCTGCAGAGAAATGTCATATTACCATTAGCCTACTCTTACTTGGTTGTTGAGGAGGAAAGCTGGTCTTATACTGAGTTAGACTATTGGTCCATCTAGCTCAGTACTATCTACAAAAACTGGCAGCGGTTTTTCCAAAGTTGCAGGCAGGAATTTCTCTAAGCCCTATCTTGGAGATGCCAGGGAGGGAACTTGGAACCTTTTGCATACAAGAATGTAGGTGCTCTTCCCAGAGTGTCCCCGTCCCCTAAAGGGAATCTCTTACAGTGATCACACATGTAGTGTTCCATTCAAATGCAAACCAGTGCAGAACCTGCTTAGCAAAGGAGACAATTGATGCTTGCTACCACAAGATCAACTCTCCTCATATTTCCAGTGTGTTTGTGTAAGGATCATAGTGGTGAGAGAACAGTGAGTCAGCATTTGACACTCATCACATAAATTCCTGCTTTGCCTTATTGTTTTTGCCTGGAATTTCCAGATAATAATATTTGCATTGGCTAGTAATCCAAAAAGGTACCCCCCACCCCACCCCACCATATACAACTAGCTGTTGTATATGTTGTCCATTTGTCCATTGCAGGATAAAATATGGACATACAAACCTGCATATGCTATTGGGGATTTTGCAGATGCAGCCTGCATGGTTTTTATAATACAATTGCTAATAATAATGATTCTGAACAACATACACACCTGGTGGGGTGATTGTGGCATCTGGGCAGAAATACACCTATAGGCCATGATCCAAAGGGACCATGGGAAACTCAGAAAACATACTGCACTCATGACTATTCCCTTTAAACAGCCACCTCCCTAAAATATAAATGTACATTGTAAACTTGGACATTTAAGTAAAAAATTATGGCATGTTATTTCAGAAATTCAGACCTGTACATAACAGTTCAGACATGCTCCTCTGGATCACAACTGGAGGTTTTCTATTAGGGTTTGCCCTTGGCTCTACCACTAGACTCAGAGAGCTCTGCTCCCCAGGCTGTATCCTGCTATCAGAGTTATTTAATTCAAGAGTTTGAACTGTACTACCTACTCTTTGATCAGTTGTATGGTTTCTGTGCAATTGTGCATTTGTGTAGAGCAGGGGCTCCCAGTTTGTGGTAGGGGTGTGCACAGAATCAAAAAATGTCGTTCAGTTCAAATTTGAATCAATATGAACCAAACAGCATTGTGCCAAACCGGTTTGGTCAAACTGACCTGCTGGTCCAATCTGTTTGATCAAACCAGTTCAGTAGTTGGGGCAGCTAATATACGTGTAAAGGGGAATCCGGGGAGGGTACTTCGTGCACACCCAGTACCATTCGTGCACACCCCTAATTTGTGGTCACCAGATGTTGGACTATAACTCCCATCATTTCCAGTTGCAATGGCCAAAGGCTGTGGATGAGAGTTGTGGTCTAACAATATCTGGGAATCCAGGGTTGGAACTCCTAGTGCAGAGTACGTTTTATAACCTGAACATGGCTTTATTGTTGTAAGAGAGGATTTAAAATGCTTGAACTATATCTGACCTCAGAGCCTTTTCAAACAATTACAGTACGGACACAATCTTTTCCAATTTTTAAAAAACCTAAAGTTATTAGGTTTACTGTATAGTATTTCAAAGTGAGGCTGGGGTTGTATGCATTCGGATGTAATGGTGGGACAACCTCTGGCCCCTGCAACTCAGGTTCCACATTATTACTACTACTATTGCTACTACTACTACTACTACTACTACTACTACTACTACGGATATTTATATACTGTTCTTCAACCAAAATTCTCAAAATGGTTTACATAGGAAAATACATACTTAAGATGGTCTCCTGTCCCCAAAGGTCTCACAATCTAAAAAAAAATGTTACATGCAGATGTGGCCATTGCAAGCACTTTTTCTATTTAATATATTGATAAGTGGAGAGTCAAATGGAGGGATTTTTACAGGTGAACCTTTTAACTCCGGATGCATTCACCTACCCTGTTATCATTCCCCTCCTCTTCGTACAAAATAGGCACTTATAACAAATTCCTGTAATATTGTTAAATCTGATGCTCCAGTCACGTCAGTGGTTCAAGTGTCTTCCACTCACTTCAGCTGGTGTACCAGCTTTGTGACTCTTCATGGAAAACATGATTTTGCCAAGTTAATATCCAGATTATTACACTACTTTAATGCATTATCTGTGGCGCTAACTTTAAAAACTGTTTGAAAATATCAGCTGGTCCAGAATACAGCATCTTAAGAAATTTCATGTTTCTTAAAGAAACTTATTTGACTTCCCATGAAAATCCTCACATATTTATTGAGAGGAGCTCTGGCATTCATTCTCAAATTTTGTTTTTGCAAAAATTCAGTGCCAACCCTATTACATGTGTTGCTAATGTCCTATATTGTCTTAGCTGTTTTCTCCTGATGGTTTTGTGGATTTGTTTTGTTTTATGTTCTGTTCCTTGCTTTGGAAAAGCAATTTCTAAATCTCTAAAATGAAAAGACATATAATGGAGAGCCCAGAAACAGCCAATGGAAGGGACTCTATGCTGGGTTGAATAGCTAAATAGAAGAGATTGAAATAGCTAAATAGAACAAAGCCACTGCTTTTAAAACACCTCTTAGCCCAGTTTGTAGGGGTCCATTGTGCATGGCTTTGATATTTTATTATATTATTTTTATTGTTTGATTCATAAGCCACCTTGGAAACCACCTTAGAAGAAGGGATAGACGTATTTTGAAAAGGAAATAAAGAATCAATCATTCATATATATATATATATATATATATATATATATATATATATATATATATGAATGAATGAATGGCATTGGCTTATCTTTTGTGGTTGGCAGTAGGGAAGTGCCAAAATGCTATTTGGACACCAGAATCATGGGCACACTTCTTTAAAAAAAGAGCCCATTTAAAGTGGAGGAGACAGGAGAGCAGGTCATACCTGCTTCTCCTCTGATTGCCCCCATTGCTGAACTCCTGGCACCCCGCCCCCCAGGATTAACTGCATGCTGGTGGGGTGTCTCCCAGCTGCCCCTGCACAATGCCAACACGCACATGGCCCTCATTTTTAAAGGGATGTGCCCATGATTCGGGCGTCCGAATCATGTTTCAGCACATCCCTTGTTGTCAGCTAAAGCCACAATTCAGCTTTAATAATAATAATAACTAGCAGACCTGCACAGAGCATCTGTGTGCTTTCGGTCCGGCTGTTTCCCCCTCCTGCCCAGGTCTCTCCTCTCTCCCCCTCCCTCCAGCCCCACTCTCTTGTGTCCCCCCCCCCCACGGAGCCACACCAGGCAGTGGGCAGCCAAAAAGAGCCCCGCCACTGCCGTTACCGCATGTTGCCCACTCACCCCTGCCAGCAGTGCTTCCCAACTCCTCCCAGCCCGGGCTGTGGTGGTCGCAACTGCAGCCGGCCGCCACCGCCGCCTCCTCACAGCGGCTGGGCTGCCCCTGGCCACTCCAAGCAGCGGCCGGCCAAAAAAGGCCCCGCCACCACCGTTACTGTCCGTTCCCCTCACCCCTGGCAGCCCGCCAGGGCCAGTCTGTTCTACTGCCTCCCGCCTACTCCCAGCCCAGGCCGTGGACGCGACGGTCGCAACCGCGGCTGGGCTAGGCTTCTCACAGCGACCGAGCACGGTGGGACCTAATGTGTGGCTGGAGCCGCCGCTGCCGCCATTTCCCCCCGCGGCTGCATCTCAGCTCGCGTTGCAAGCCACCTCTGCCCAGCCAATCCCAACGGCTCCCGCCTTCCAGCCAATCCAGCGCTTCATCTGGGTTGCTGCCGGGATGCATCCCCACAGGCACGTCTACGAGAATTAAATATATGGATAATAATAATAATAATTCAGCTTTAGTCAGCTTTAGTCAGCGTGGTGTAGTGGTTAGTGTGCTGGACTAGGACCGGGGAGACCCGAGTTCAAATCCCCATTCAGCCATGATACTAGCTGGGTAACTCTGAGCCAGTCACTTCTCTCTCAGCCTAACTTACTTCACAGGGTTGTTGTGAGGAGAAACTTAAGTATGTAGTACACCGCTCTGGGCTCCTTGGAGGAAGAGAGGGATAGAAATGTAAAATAATAATAATAATAATAATAATAATAATAATAATAATAGTTTCCTGAAACAATTGAGCCTAAAGATCCAGCAGTTTTAGAATTCCTTTTGCAAAATGTGTCTTAAAGAAGCAGCACTGTCTCCCAGACTACAGAGAGATGCTTATTGGACCTTCAGAAATATTGTTCCAATAATTGTTGAAGAAAGAGATTTTTAAATCTCAGAGATACTATAACAGGGTAAATGTATAGTGAACATCAGAAAGAATGGTAACGTTGGAGCTTGTTACAGCTCTGAAATAATTTCCCAGGGAAGAAAATGAATTGTCCCATTGCTCCAGTTAGACTTGACAAGACATTAGAAAGGGCAGGAAGCAATCTTTCCACTGGCAAGGAAATAGGCAAACTGACTTCCTTTTCTAATCACTAATCCTATTATCGCAAGTGATTTTGTCACCCAAAGGACACAAAAGGCAACCATCACAATTAGCCATGAGACAATGATGCAAGCCTTGTTATATTAATTTTTGAAAATTTAACTATTTGAAAACCCTCTGAGGGGTTCTAGAGGCTCTCTTATGAAAGCCAGCCGTTGTTTGAGACAGTCCTTTAGTCAGAAAAGTGGGGCTGAAACCATTTAAATGAATCCTTGTGAACAGAACAAAGAAATTTGTGAGAGACTCTGAAAAAGCGAGACTCCGAAAAAGTCAATTCCTTTAGAAATGCTACATGTGGTGGTGGTGTTGTGTGTGGGGGGTGGGGTGGGGGGGGTGTTGATTGAAAGGCTAGAATTTGAAAAAGAATGTGCACATCTCTGTCCTGCATATGTATAAATTATGTGAGACTGCAGAATGACCAATTGTTGGATGACGCTTTCTGATTCTCATTACAATAAGGTATTTTGAAATACTAGGTGCCTTGACCTAACTCTATACGTGGAAGACATCCTTCTTCTGCTATTCTGCTATAGTACCCAGAAATGTTGGGGGCAATATGCTAAATCATTGTAAACCGCTTAGAGAGCTCCGGCTATAGAGCGGTATATAAATGTAAGTGCTATTGCTATTGCTATTCCTGGTCACTGTAAACCACCCCTTTCTGCCCAGTATTGCTCACTGTTTTTCTTTGTTTTTCAGAACCAAGTTAGATATGGTTACAGGATATTCATGACTGAAACACCATTTATTTTTTTAAAAAGACTAAATACTGCTGGGAGATGGTAGGGTTACCCATCTCTCCCACTCTCTATGTTCTTTCCTGACCTGAATTGCTTGCCGTCCGAAGTTTTTATTTGTCTTGTGGAGCAAAACATTCAGGTACCTGTATGTTTGTCCCATCAGACAAGTATCAACACAGGAAAGTGGGGGGTGATTTGGACCAGGAAAATAGCATAGGAAGAAAGGTTAATAGAAGAAAGGGTTAATTTTAGCCTTCCTTAGCAGTATGGCCCTGACCCATATTGGGAGCCCCAATGGCTACATTTTGCCTCTTAAAAAATGGCAGGAGATTCATTTATAGATGTACTGGTGCCTTGTCTAGTGGCACCCTCAGACTTCTGCATCTGGTCTCCTCCTCATTCTCCAAGAGAATTCCTGCTACACCTCGTAACCCTAATTGACTGAACTATAGGCAATATTCAAATTGCTATGCTGGAGTCAGTTCTGTGTGATAACACAAACTGTCCTTTAAGGAACAAATTACTTTCTCATCATATTCCCAGACTACTGATGTACAATTGATTGCAGCTATTGTGTATAATCATTAGGCTTCAGCAGTGGCAATCTTGTGGCAATCATGATACTCTTTTATTTTATTTTATTTTATTTTTTGCTTTGTCTCTTATAGGTGGGAAAATTCACACCAAATTTGGGAGCTTACACAATCAACAATTTATTTTCCTCTTTTTGAGCCCAACTATTAAATTTGGAAGTTAAGTTCTCAGTTTTCTGTAAAATATTGTTTCAGCCAGAGACTTTATGGATCTGTTTCCAAATAAGTAGCTTTCTTTAGCAGCCTTTTGACTATCCTTCCCCTATTTTCTAGGAAATATGGAATAATTTGGAACTGATTTGACATGTTGAAAGCCATAGTCTCTGGCAGTTATTTTTGAAGTTGTAACCAGCAAGTTGCGGACCATTATCGGACTTTAACACATGGGGTATGCCATACCTTTAAAAGATGGAATTCAAATGTATGATAACATGTTGCACTGCTAGAATTTCTAAAATGGCTGTTTCAGGATATGGAGAATAAATAAATTAAAGCCAAAGATAATTTTTGCCAGAGTATAAAAACATGCTAGCATCCACTTTGTACCATGTCTCTAAATTAATCATGGTTTACCTGCAGTGGCTCTTTCCACTGCCTAGTGTGGGATTTTTTTAATGTGTATCATATTTTTTAGCCATATGCTCATTATGCAGATTCATCTGATGCTAATATAGCAATCTCTGGCTCTCATTTTAAATTTTTCAATGCCCGGGTGCCCTGTATATATTCTTTGGAACAAGTTCTTTTGTAGTACTTGGGCACTATAAATCTATGGTCTCTAAACAATATCCCATCCCATCAATAACAGATACTTCTGTTTTAAATTGAAAATATGGTGCAGGTAGCCTGGCAAGCCACTAGTGATATTTTTGATTTCTCAAAGCAGCATCATAATGTCCTTTGTTGTGGCTTCTGCAAATTCCTGTCACATTACTTCTGATACCAGGCAGCTATTCTTTAACTAGTTGACATGGATAATGTCAAATTTCTCATCATTTTTCTCCCCTGAGAGTACTGTCAAAAGGCCTGGATAATGTGTCTGCTGCTACCAGATTTTTTTCTTGGCTTACACTCAATAGTTAAGTCATATCTCTGAGTGGGGAAGAGGCTCTGTATTCTGCCAGACTTTCCCTAGCAATAGATAGCCGAGACTTGTAGTCAGCTTCTGCAACAACTGCATCAACTGGTTTTCAAAAAATGAGCATACAAAACAACCATATACTAAGGTCAAAGGCCAACATCCATCACAGTGTGATGCAGGCAGTTCCAGTCTACCCACACAACCTCAAGATCACAGTGAAGTGCCAGCAGTCTTATACTTTTCTTGCAAGAGCATAAAAGTACGTAGCTTGGGAGTGATCCTGGATCCAAAACTATCTCTGGTTTATCAGGTTGAAGCAGGAGCGCTTTTTATCAGCTTCGGCTGATATGTCAGCTACTTCCCTTACTGGAGGTAAAGGACCTTAAAACAGTGGTGCATATGCTAGTAACCTCTAGGCTTGACTACTGTAATGCACTCTATGTGGGGCTGCCTTTGTATGTAGTACGGAAACTACAACTTCCCCTGCCCAGTTCCGTGCACACCCCAAGTTCTGATATATGTGATATAGTTTGTATTCTTTTGGTATCTATCTGAACACAATTTTCAGTAAGCCTTCCCCGCCCTTCCCCCCCGCCCAATATACAATATTCTGTACTCTAAGTTTGTATTGCTCTTGATCTAGATTCAAGGCTGTTGTTCTGACCCTTTCCAGTCTTCTTTATAGCTTTCGTTTATGCTCCTTCATTGTTTTGTCCCATATAAGAATATCCTCAATACTGACTTTGGGGCCTTCAATCTCACTATTAATTGGTATACTTTATTATGAAAGACCATGCCTCCTGATTTTAACTCCAGTATCCAAAAGCAGTGTCCCCCCAATATTCTTTCTTTCTTTCTTTCTTTCTTTCTTTCTTTCTTTCTTTCTTTCTTTCTTTCTTTCTTTCTTTAATTATTTATTTAACACATTTATATACCACCCTATATAAGGTATATATGGGTTATATCATGTGTACATTTGTTCATCTAGTGGATGACTGATGTACAGTTGATCGGTGCATCTAAAGTTGAGAAATATTTAGCACCAGCCATGTCACCCAAAATTTCTTCCCTTGTGGGCAACAGGAAGTGTTCTCATTGTATGTATTTGTATAAATACATAAAATGTATTTTGCTTAATAAGGAAGTGTGGGTGTTCAGTTGCCCATGCCCACTCAACAAGGAACAAATTAACCCTGGTTTCTTCTTCAATAGATCTAGGGGCCATTTACATGAAGGGGCAGGTCAGTGGTTGGGTGGGCAGTGGGGAGGCTGGTCTAACTCACCTTCCCCCCAGATGATTGCTGGAATGTTGCTGAGAGTGCTGATCATTCTCCCAGATGATCCGTGCTGCGTGGTGCAGCACTGAGCTCAGAGACGGGCACTCCAGGCGCCCATCTCTGTGTCTGCTAGTGCTGAATGCAACCTCAGCCAACACACATTCCCAGAGCCCAGGTTAAGGGCTCACTCAAGCCTTTAACCCTGGCTAACAAACCGGGTCAAAAAGCTGGCCTTGGCAACGCTGCCTGGCTGGGATCAAGCCTGATCCTGTCGGTTCTCATGTGCAGCCTAAACCAGACTGGGCTTCCCTAGCCTAGTTTAGGGTGTGCATGAGAACAGTCTCCTTGTGTTGTCCCACATACAAACTACTACTACTATTACACTACTACAAATACTTACATACCACTCTTCAGCCAAAGTTCTCAAAGCGGTTTACATAGAAAAATAAATAATACATAAATAAGATGGTCTTCTGTCCCCAAAGAGCTCATACTCTAAAAAGCAACATAAGGTGGACATCAGCAACAACCTCTGGAGGGATGCTGTGCTGAGGTTGGATAGGACCAGTTGCTCTCCCCCTGGAAATATAAGAGAATCACCATTTTGAAAGGTGTCTCTTTGCTCAGTTAGCACGAAAACTACTCACATGATGAAGGGTTGAAGGAACTGCATACATTTAGTCTGAATAGTGAAGGGGGACATGATAGCACCCTTCAACTCAGTGAGGGGCTGTCACATTGTCACACTGAAGAAGGCAAAGACTTGTTCTCTACTGCCCCGGAAAGCAGAACTAGTTCTAGTGGGCTTAAGTTACAAGAGGATAGATGTCAGTTGGACATTAGGAGATATTTCCTAATGGTACGAGCATTTTGATAATGCAACCAATTACCTGGGGAGGTGTTTATTATTTACTTACTTACTTATTTATTTATTTTACATATTACATCTCTAGGTGGTTTACAACAAACTGCCTGTTGAGCTATCCCTTTCTGGAAGTCTTCAGACAGAAACTGTACAGTCATCGGATGGGGATGGTCTTGCTCTGGATTCCCTACATTAAACAGGGGGGTGGATTAAGATGCCCCTTCCAGCTCTTATGATTTGATGATCAAAGCAGGTTAGGTACTTCTAGGAGCTAAGGCAGTACAACACTTCAGAGGGCTGATTCAAATGAGAGCTGGCATGGCGTAGTGGTTAGAATGTTGGACTAGGACTGGGAAGATGTGAGTTCAAATCCCCATTCAGCCATGAAACTCACTGGGTGACTCTGGGCCAGTCACATATTTCTCAGCCTAACCCATCTCACAGGGTTGTTTTGAGGATAAATATAACCATGTACACTGCTCTGGGCTACTTGGAGGAAGAGCGGGATATAAATGTAATGATGATGATGATGATGATGTCCATAAAAGCATGTGTGGTACAGTCCTCCCGGAGCTGCACCAACTCAGAAAGCATGACAAAAGAATTGCTCTCTCCAGTCAGATATGTTCTGCATGGAAATTTAGCAGTCTGGGAAATGTGCTAACCTAGAACTGATGCCTGATGTAACTTTTCACAGGAACCTTTTGGTATTTGTGATTGACTGACTGATTGAGAAAGCACCTCATGAGTCTCTGTTGCTAGAGTCACTGTGGGTCAATGTGGTTTAAGGTCTTCCTTCATATGTATCTACCAGAGCCTTAAGATTGGACTTGCAAGCCCTGCTTTCTGGCCCACCGTTGACTGAGGAGCATTTTATAGATACCAGGGACAAGGCTTTCTCGATGGTGGCTCCACAGATGTGGCACTCACTCTTCCCCCAAGGATGTTTGTGTCAAGTCTTCATTATTAGACCTTGGATGAATACATTGCTTTTCATAGGGCCCTTGACTGGGCAGGCTGACATACAGGATGAACTGGTGGAGCAGAGAACAGCCTAACAGTACTTCCAGACTAACTGCTCCGGTGCTCCAGGAAAGAGGCAATTTTGGATGCCCTCCCTTTCCCTAGGAAGCTCTCTGTGCAACCTGAAAATATGTCGCAGGGCTGTGCAACCCTCATTCTCTTAGTTTAGGTGGAGGAGGTGGAGGGGAATCAAAGCATTCCTTGGGCTCTGCATGGTATAGCCTTCCTTTTCCAGGATAGATGTACAACAGACACAATGGTACCTGGACATACTTGTGCATTGAGCCAAGTTTGTTCACCAGCTGTTAAGGCTGATACACTCAAAACAATTAGCAATCAATTCATCAGCTGCGAGCAATAGAGGCACAATGTTTCTTTTCCATTACTACAGATATATGCTCCCATAAATATTTTAAGCCTTCCACATCCTCGTAATAAACAAATTCCTCTACAATTGCCAGTGATGAAAGAAGGCCTTCTGTTCATTTAAATCATACAATCAGTTTCTTAAAGATGGAAGGGCTGGCACTGGCCAGTTCAATACACGCTTGGCCCAAATTCTGGTTAAAGCAAAAAAAAAAAATAACAATAAAGCCCCCATGAACACAGATGGGATCCATATGGAGGAGTGCTGCTTCTCCTGATTCTCTTAAGGTCTACATTTTTGTATGTTTTTGGCTGTGTCTCCCCAAGAGCATTTCAGTTCTGTTGGCACTTTATATAGCAGAATTAATAATGACATTATCCTGGCATGCATCCAGTTGCGTAAGTTTATGGAGTAATTTTGTAATAGAGCTGTGAGAGTTGGAGGCGGGGGGAATTACCAGCAGGTGAACAAGCTCTCCACCTCACTCTTCTAAAATAACACACACACACACACACACACACACCCCTACAACTTGGAAAGACTCCCCCCGCCAATTTCTTTGAGAGGCTGTAAGGCTATTTGAAGGAGGCAGGTCAACAAAGCTGCTCTCTCCCACTTCCAGCTGCGAAAATCATACTGGTGGTTCCCATTCTGAACTCCATCTATGTATAAATCAAATCAGATGGCTGAGCTGCCTTTGCCCTTTCTTTTCCAGCTGCCTAGTCCCTTCCCCAGTTCCCTGCCATTTGAAGCAATGATTTAATGGAGGTATCCCAAGGATCAGTCATCTCCTCCAAATGCCCTCCCTCACCCAGCTGCAGTTTCCTGCCCCATCTCTCTTATAAGCAATGGTGAATACATTAAACTCATCATCCCTCTCTCCTTTCTTTCACCCAGCTGCAGACCCACAACATCTCTATGCCACGCTGGCCCACAGCTTTTAGCGCCAGATCATAGGATTGTTTCCAGGTTAACCTGGATTAATGGCAGTACTTTTCCTGCATGCTAGGGCTTACTTCTCCTCAGCTTCTGTTGACTCGAACATTTTGGGATGATATCAGCCAATATCTCTCCATGGTGCAAATGCAGGATCTGTGTGAACTGAGCCAGGGGCGGAGCCACCATAGTGCGAACGGGTTCAAAGAACCAGGGCTGCCACACTCAGGGGCCACGCCCCCTGCATCTTACATCAGACACAGGGGGCGTGGTTTTCCTCACAAATGGGTTTTGCCCCCCATTTGCGAGCAAAATCCAGCCAGCTCCACATTTGCAGTGTGGCCAGCTCTCCCTGCCTTTAAAAGACACAGGGGGAATGACTGGGGGGGCCTCTGGTGACAGGTTGAACCAGGGCCGCTGCTGGCCTACCTATGCTACTGAACTGACCAACATGTTTTTGTGTACGCATGAAGTCTCAATGATCCTCAGCTTAGATGCCTGAATCTCTTTGGGCTGGTTCACATGAGCACCTGCCCTAACACACAAGGAGGGCAGAGACGCACTGAGAGCACGCCTGCCATTACATCTCTGTAGGAGGTCCCAAAGTGCTGTTGGGATGTCCTGGTTTTGGAGTACGTGTTTAGAGGCAATTTGCATGAACATCCCTCACATACAATTGAAAGACACCCTGAGAGTACACTGGGATGTTCTTCAGTGATGTCAGGGTGGGCACACTCTTAGCATATCCCTGTCATCTTTGTGGGTTGGGCCAGGTGCTCATGTGAACTGACCCTATGTTATTTCCAGGTGTAGGGGCCTTCGACCTGGCTCATAGATGTACATCTCATGATTGCACAGTGCTAGCTGCCTGGCAGCTGAGTCTATGGACGGCCTCCATTATAAGCATTGCATTTGAGATGATATTTGGCGAAAGGCAAGCTCTGTTTTGATGGCTCATTTACATATGAAAGTCATCACTTGGTACTGCAGCTGTTGTGGTGCACACACATGTATAAATTAGCTTCCAATAATTTACTGAGCCCATTCTCATGACCATATGGGAGTGGGCTGGATGGGAGGCATGCTCAAACCACATGTCTCCCAAACGACCCATCTCATCTGGCTCCTATCTCATCTGTCGACATTAGGATGCCATCTGAGAGATCACAGTGCCATGGCAGCACAACCCAACCCAAGGAGCAGTGCCAGGGATCCAGTCTCCATGTCTTGTTAGTAGAGATCTGCAAAATGTTTCCATCTTGAGATGTTTCGACTCAAAATGGGCTGTTTCGAGTGCTTTGACTTCAAATTCTATCACCCCAAAAGAGGATGATTAGATTCAAAGTAGAATCGAATTAACCAGATCTGAGTCTAATATACCCAAATTGATCCGAGTATGGGGTAAGCGGGGAGGGAGGGGAAGGAGAGCCTCATTCCAGCATTTAAAAACAAAGAGGCTGAAATTACCTTTAATGTGCAGAGCCCTCAATGGGAGGCGGAGGCAGCAACCTGACCCACCATTCCCCTTTGCGAAAGAAGAGATGCGGAGGTACCTTGCAGAGCTGGGACCGGTGCCACTGGGGTGGCAGAAGCAACTTAACTGCCAGGTGCTGGCTATCCCCCTGCAGCTGCTGGCTGCTTCTTTTAGGAAGAAGAGGCGCAGAAGTTCCTTTGATTTTCTCCATAGGACACTGGTATTATTATTATTTATTTACATAGTCAGACAGGTGTTATTGACTGGTTTGTTTTATCCAGACATCGAGTCCTTCCCAAGGACCTGGGATGGATGAATTTTATTGTCAATGTTGTTGCTGTTGTTATAGATATTGTCGCAGAATATAGGCTGTTCCCAGTAAAGTTGCTTTTTGTAATTGGCTGGTGGTGATTTCTGTGGCCCCTATGGTGTTGAGGTGCTCTTTAAGGCTTTTGGAACTGCACCCAGAGTGCCAATTACCACTGGGATTACTTTAGTCTTTTTCTGCCACAGCTTTTCAATTTCAATTTGTATTTGGTGATTTTTTCTATTTCTTTTTCTTCTATTCTGCTATCCCCTGGTATTGCTATGTCGATTATTTTAACTTGTTCGTCTTTCTTCTTGACTACAGTTGTTGTTGCTATTATTATTATTATTATTATTATTATTATTATTATTATTATTATTATTATTATTATTTTATTCAATTTCTATACTGCCCTTCCAAATATGGCTCAGGGTGGTTTACACTAACTGCTATCTTATGTTTCTTTTTAGAATGTGAGCCCTTTGGGGACAGGGTTTCATCTTATTTGTTTGTTATTTGTCTATGTAAACTGCCCTGAGCCATTTTTGGAAGGGTGGTATAGAAATCGAATTAATAATAATAATAATAATACTAATACTAATACTAATAATAATAATAATAATAATAATAATAATACACAGAGAAATAATACATAAATAAGATGGATCCCTGTCCCCAAAGGGATCCAATCTAAAAAGAAACACAAGATAGACACCAGCAACAGTCACTGGAGGTACTGTGCTGGGGGTGGATAGGGCCAGTTACTCTCCCCCTGCTAAATAAAGAGAAGCACCATGTTAAAAGGTGCCTCTTTGCCAAGTTAGCAGGGGTGCTAGCTAAAAGAACACCAGGCTATCCCTTTCTATGGCCTCCTTGCACCTGCACAGAAGCCATTTAAAGGCTTAGAGAAAGCTCGGTGTTTGTTGTGAGCAGCTGGCCAGGATGGCCACAGAGATGGATGGTGGGACCAGTCACCACCTCCCCGCCACTGCCAGCTCTGCACTCTTAAACGCTCCCGCTAGGAGCAATTCCACGCTTCCTCAAAACAGCAGGTTTTGATTTGAACATGAAACGAATTGCAATTTTCGATTCGTGCACATCCCTACTTGTTAGTGGCTTTGAAAATAAGCTGAGGATGCATTCTTTTTTTTAGCTCATCTCTCTTTGCTGATTGCATGAATCAAGACAGTACTAATGCCAAAAATGTGGATTGCGTAGACCACACACTTTCAATTCCTTATACTGTAGATGACGCAAGAGAAGGTAATGGTTGGGGAAAGAGGTTGATAGAAATAAATGTGTGCCTAAAAGTAGGATGCTGAGGGTGTTCATTGGTGGGAAGAAGTTGAGCAATGGGGAAGTTTGAAAAATCAGTATGCAAGACTTAGGGGCTATTCTCACGAGCGGGGGAAATCAGGCTTGGAAAAATCGTGCTGCAAGCCCGGTGGTTCTCGAGTGGGTAACCCACTCAAGTACCCCTCCTCCTTGCCCAGGTTTGCGGAGCGAGTGCTCCGCAAACCCGGGCTATCTGGTTGTGAGTAGCCACGGCGCAGCTCCACGCTGTGGCTACTCGTCAGTAGACCCCAGAGGGGAAGCAAAAAGCCGCCGCCCAGCTCCGGGGGTCTCCCCAGTATCCCCTGCGTGCTCATGCAGGGCATACTGGGGCTTCTGGGGGCTGTGTGGCCCCCGAGCTCCCCAGCCCCTGCCGGCTCTGTCACGGAGCCAGTAATTGTGTGGGCGGCTGATCCAGCCGCCCAGGGCTCCCTCTCCGCTTCTGCAAAAGTGGGTCTCGTGGATCATGAGACCCGCCTCTTCATGTATAGGACTGAATATAAGTATTTGTTTCAGAAGGGAGCAGATTTCTTTTCCTCCCTCAACTAATTCCCATGGAGCAGGGAATGGCACTTTATCTGTTCACAATGGCCTGAATTTTATTCAGTCTGTAGTAAATATTTGCTCACCATTTTGCTTGTCAGAAAAAGAAGCGAGTCTTCATATATTTTAGCCAACTTCTTGCTGCTGATGTTTATCTTATTTTTATTGTATTGTCTTTTTATTGTTTTATAATGATTATTTTTATGGGTGGACAGAAAGACTAACAAAGTGCAGATGCTATGTATGTATGTATGTAAAATACTTCAATCCTGCCCCTCCAGCACAATACTGCTTGAGACAGCTCCCAACAATAAAACAATAAAAGTAATATAAAAGTTAACACGATGAAATAAAACACAATAGAAAAAAATTAAATAACAAATACAAAGAAAGAATAAAAACAATTAAAACAAACCCAATTAAAATTAAAAGCCCATCAGGCTTTAGTAAATAACATTTAAAAGTCTCTCTAAACAAGTAGATTTTAAGAGCTTTAAAAAAAAACCTATGGGAAGGAGCATGGTGAAGCTCTTCTGGGAGGGCATTCCAGAGTCAAGGGGCCACAACAGAAAAGGCCCTGTCTCTGATCTCCGCCAACTGAATCTCAGTCAATGCCGGGGCCATGAGATACTACAAGAGAAGTGTTGGTGCAGCACTTGCCACCCCAACAGACTGCGGGGATATCTCTTCAGGTGGCACAGAGTGCTTCTGGGGCAAGGGGAGGTCCTCTAAATTCACTGCCCCTGTACAAGTTCTGGTACTGCATTAGTCTGAAACTCAGCAGCAGCACCAGTATTTCTCACTTAGTACCCACACTTGGTTAGTCTCTTCGTTAGCCATTGTAAATTGTTTTGGATATTTTAATGGAAAAGAGCAAGCCAAGCATTTTAAATAAATATAAATAAATACATATGTGCTCTCATATGCAATTTATTGCATTACTCCCACGTGCACATCTGAGAAAGACAAAGATGTGCCCTTCAAATGTGCCCTTTCAGTCTTCTCCTCGCAGGATCTTTTTGGGAGCACAGCTGTTCCTCAGGCCCCAGATCTCATCCTCTCCAAGGACTCGTACTCTCTCCCTGTTGCTAGGGGCATAAGAGGGTCACAGAATTTCCCCCATCCCACCCTGACCAGTACATGGGAAATAGGGTGGCACCTGAAAATACAGAAGATGGTCATTCCTGCCCCAGAAGATTATGCTAACTGGATATTCTTACAAAGTACAAGTGAAATGTAGCAGGGAAATGAGAGAATATGATGATAGCATGGCAGCAACATTTCTGCTTGTGTGGGTGAAACAAATTAAAATGTGAACTAGAACAAACTGAATTAATTCACCCATTAAATTATGCTTAATAACCCAGGACAGTGAATTTTGAGAAAGTGTGTGTGTGTGCTCTTTTTTTTTTTTAACCAAAGAACTCAAAATCCCAGGTTGGATTTCTTAGATTAAATTTGGTTGCTTATTTCAGTATTTATAGGAACACATGAAACTGCCTTATACTGAATCAGATCTCCTAGCTCAGTTTTGTCCTCACTGACTGTTGTTGGCCCTCCAGGGTTTCAGAGAAGGGTCTGAAGATGCCAGGGATTGAACGTGAGACCTTCTGCATGCAAAGCGTGTGCTTAGTCACTGTCATTGTGATTGACAATGAATAAAACATTTGATTGGCAGACTTGGACATTTCTGATATATTAATCCTCTGATTGTTGACATCTGCTACTCAGTTCACAGACTATTTCTCCAGATTTCCTTGCATTGTGTAAATAAATAAAATCTGATTTCAGCATTTGAGATTTAGAATTTGAAGGAAATGCTGGCCGATGGAGGGTGTTGTTCCCCTCTTCTCCATTTGGTGGCAGCAAAGTCTGCAGATACACAGGGTGGGAGACAGAGATTCTTCTTTCCCCCTCCCCATTGACACTGGATTGGAGGAAGCAGGTGTGGAAGAGGACTAGGTACCAGGCAGAACCAGGACCCAAGCATCATTTCCTTGGGCTCAGTACAAACGTCTATGGCTGGCCCCCTACCACAGACACACCATTCTACATATGTAAAACCTCATCCATAATAAAAGGGGGGGGAAAGATCCTTAAATTATATTCTACATTGTTAACTATTGTATAACTTTTGGGTCATTGGTTATAATAATGGTATTAAGCAGCCGATGTTTTGATTTTTGTTAGTTTGTTCTAATGGAACAACATGGATGCAAACATTTTATAAACAGTGGCTGACATGATTCACAGCCCTCCAGCGATGGAAAGAGAGCTGTGGAGGGCTGCATCTCTGCAAGGAGCCTTCGGTGTCCCTGTGCGGAGGGCTAATTTGCACAGTAGATTGGAGGGAGGGGGAGTGACTTTTGTGTTTCTCCCCTCCCTTTTCCACTTATATATAAATGTATTCCTGCACAGCCTTCAGGAACAGATTTATACAATGGGCTTTTGAAGTGGAAAGGGCTTTTGAAGGGAGGGGAGATATGCAAAAGTCTTCAGCGCAGCGCAAGCACTCTGAAGACTCCTTGCAGACCCACAGTTCTCCAGAATCCTCCTGCCATCTCTGGAAGGCGGTGGATCATGTCAGCCAGTCAATTCACTGGGAGTTTTATTTTTCTAGCCAAGATGTTCTTCAGTTTCCTGTGCTTTACCTCCTTACATTTCTGGCTCTCTGATTTGTATTGATAGATATTGCCAGACATGGGGCCGGAGGGGGGAGAGAGAGAGAGAGAGAGAGAGAGAGAGAGAGAGAGAGAGAGAGTTGGGGGTGGGCAGAGAAGTGTTCTTACCAGGCACCTTATTGTTTCTTTCAGTCCTTCTCTTTGCAATGCGTAGACCATCACCAGGCCTAACTTATTACTCTCTTTGGGCCAGTTAAATCCTATCAGCAACACTGTGGCTTCCCTTGTCCCTGGGTCAATGTGGTTATAGCTGTTTTGTCACTCTGCTCCCCATCTATATGTTCAAGAGACTCTGGGTCTTATAGTTATAGGAGCATGTCATAGAGAAACATAAACCCTACAGGTCCTCCAGGACTACAGGTCCTAGAATTAACTGCAGAAGCACAATATCTTCTAGGCTGGCTGACAACTCCAGAATATTACTTGTTCAGCTTCTGATTGGCTCCACCTAATCTCAGGGGTAGTACATAACTTTCCATAAATATTCTCAAGCATGACCTACAATTTAGCCTTAGTTTTTTTCTCATGATATTAGGGTTGCAGCCTGGGCTCCCCTCATTTCTGAACCCTAGTAAAGTGTAGCCTTTCCCTGTCCCATGCTTGGGCCCTTGGCAGAAGCCAGATATACGATGGGAAAGACCATTTTTTCCTGAGTTCCCTACCCACCCAAGACCAGAGACGGGGGTGGGAATGAAGAAGAAAAAGCCACTTGTATTCCATTTTTTCTTTCTTGGAATGATGAATGAAATTTTTTAGCCATCATTTTAAAAAATAGGTACTACTTCCTGTCCATTTCTCTTTCAGAATGCTGTCCAAGAACTATGTAATATGAATTAGAAAATTAGAATTCTAAACCTGTATAATATAGAGTTATATGTAGTACTTTCAAATCCGTGGTACATTTGCCCCTCACAGGATGCTCTGTCATGTTTACTAGAGCAACACAGAGACTTAGGCCCTTCCTAAGACCCTTCGTTGCTTGTGAATTTGGTCTTCCTAAGCCTAAGCCCTTCTTCTGTCCCTGAAGGTAGACAAGTCAAAAAGTACTTTTGGAGGGAGGAGAGAGCAGCAATACCTGTTCCTCCTATGTTTGAACTAAGATCGTAAATAAACAACTAACTAACTAACTACCTGTTCCTCCCTCCCCCTGCAGGCACCTTTGGCTGCTTGGCTCTGGGCTGAGCTCCAGTGCAGCCTCTTCCATGGGCATAGCCCCTGTTCCCCACTTCTAACACAGCAGAACATGCAAGCCATTACTGCCCACATGACTGCGGGCTGTGTCACGGAGCCGGTAGGGGCTGGGGAGTTTGGGGGCTGTGTGGCCCCTGGAAGCTGCAGCATGCTGGAGAGACCCCCGAGCCGGGAGGCTGTTTTTGAGCCTCCCGGTTGGGGGTCTACTCGTGAGTTGCCATGGCATGGAGCCGCCCTGCGGCAACTCACGATTGCAAAAACCAGGTTTGCAGAGCTATCGCTCTGCAAACCCGGTTTAAGCACTGGGCTACTTAAGCGGGTGACCTGCATAAGAACCACCAGTCTTGCAGCGGAGGCTAGCCCGATTTTCTACCCATCGTGTGAATAGCCTCACTGTGTTTCATCCTTCTGCAGGGAAACAAGCAGCCTATTGCCCTGCCTGCCTGTGTGGAGAGGGTTAAAACAAAACCAAAGGGGTCAGATGCTGCAAGAGGCTTGCTTTAGATAGCAAAGCCTCAGGAGAAAGCTGTGAAGATAGTTCAGCTTGTAGCACCTTACAGATTGCTCTCTAGCACTGGATATCTATCTATCTATCTATCTATCTATCTATCTATCTATCTATCTATCTATCTATCTTTCGTTCTTTCTATCTATCTATCTATTTTTGCATTTATATCCCACTCTTCTTCCGAGAAGCTCAGAGCGGTGTACATGGTTATTTTTACCCCCACAACAACCCTGTGAGGTAGGTTAGATATAGTGCGTATTGCTTGATATACTTATGAAATGTAAAAGTATGAATGCATTCGTTTCATTTTTCAAAACGACTAATATACTGCTTTTTGACAAAATTTTCCAAAGCGATATATGTAGAAAAATAATGAATGAATGATGGATAGGAGGGTTCCTTGTCTCCAAAAGGCTCACAATCTAAAAAGAAACATAAGGTAGACACCAGCAACAGTCACTGGAGAGATCTTGTGTGCTAACCTATGTGCTAAACAAGCCACACATAGTTCTTTTTGTGTCTTTGAGTAATAAAACCAGTTTAAATATGATATAACAATAAGTTCTGCAGATTTGTCAATTTGTTACTTTTCAGGTTTTTCCCCAAGGTGGGGGCAGAACTAGAAAAATCCCTGCGGTCTTTTCCATGGCTTCACAACATCTGGAAATTTTACATCTCTAGTTGTAAGATACACTGTACAGGGATAGAGGAGCACCACACTATTGTTCACCAAAGGCCTGTCAAACAAAAGCAAAGTCTTCACAGCCATCTAAAGATACATAGCGGAGTATCTGCAACACTACAAGTGTGAAAGAAGGGCAATGCGCTAGCAGAGTTGATGAAGAATAGCTGTGATGAAGGCTTCTTCTGCAGTCCAGCCTGGGCAAAGGGCGGGGGAGAAAGCCATTTTCATTGCTCTCCCCTCCCTCCAAAAGCCCATTTTGCTTTCAGGAATATGCCCCGGAAGGCTGTGCAACCGTCAGGGACATATTTCTGCCAGCTATTTATTCTACAGCCACTCTGCAAGCCCACTGCCCTCCTTCTACCCTCATGGTGCTGTGGAAGATGTGGGCCAATGAAAAAGGAAATCAGCAAAAACTTAGGGGGGAAACCCTGCTGTAAACAATTGCTTACCTAGCACTCTGCATAGAATGGGATGGTCAGCCTGAGGCTCTCCAGCTGTTGTTGGGCTACAACTCCCAACATCCACAACCAATGGCAGAACTACTTGGATATTTCATTCTCGTTCGTTTGACAATTGTCAATTGCTATGGGTGACTTCTTGGCAGAAAGTCAATTGATATAGTACAGATACATAAAACACCAGGGGGGGGGGCATGGTTATTTGTATGAAATATATAACTAACTGCTCATAATTCAGCCTCTAGATTCTTAGTTTGGGACTTCAGCATGAAGGGAAAGGATTTGAGGCATTGGTAAAGATTTAGTTCTTAAAACGAACCTATTGCTTGTTGAATCAGTCCATTTCCTAAGAGACCCAGCTACTAGTCTGTCTTCTCAAAGAACATATTAGCAGCAGATGTTTTCTCAGTAGTATTTATGGAAAATATTTTTGCTGCACAAACTGACACACTTCTCTGGATTTGGTACAGTTTGCTTTGCTCTGTTTAGGGGTATGATCTCTATTCACAAAAGGCTTGATAACAACCCACATAAGACAGTGCTGTTGCTGTTAGCTGTTTAAGGGAAATCTGACTCCGATCTTGTGGCTCCATTACAATACTGGAAGAACAGTTGACTTCTCCATTCCCTAATATGCGATCAACACCACTGAACTATCTAAACAGAAGAGCTAATGGGGGCGGGGGGGAATACACAAGTGTTGGATGCATGCACATGTCTCTTCCCCAAAGTGCTGTTTGGTTTGTTTTATTTCAGCATATGAAGATGCCTTATACCTGATCAGACCATTGGCCCATCTAATAGAGTATTGTCTGTTCTGACAGTGGCTTGTTAGTGTCTTAGGAAGGAGTCTCTGCTGTTATCTGTTCCCTGATCTGTTTAACTAGAAATCTTGTGACTGAACAGGAACTGAACAGGAACATATGCTCTGCCAGTAGCCTTTAGACATCTCCAGTCTTATTTCTGCAGATATTCATGCTATCCAGGCATCTTTTCTTACAGCTTCTAATGAGCCTATTGTGGCTTAATAAGGGTCCTGATTTAACAAGAAGTTTATAATTATATTGTGCTCTGGGGTGTATATTCATTTTTTGGAAGGAATGGGAAATGAACCAAATTAGGCCCATTCAACCTGTTTTCCATTTGTCTCAAAACACACATAATGTGCAATGAATACTTTTGTGTGTGTGCCCAATTCATTATCTATTTGGCATTTAGGGTGGGTGGGTATCTGGTGGATTACAGAGGACCTCTGCACAGTCAGCTTCTAATGACTGCCATTCTATTTCCCCATGTTGGGGGTTGTTAATTTTACCGCCCGCAGGTAAGCAGCAGAGCACTAGGGAGGAGAGCACACAATCCAGTTACAGAGTAGCAGAGGATGGTTTAGTTGTGGCAGATATTTAGAGAAAACACATGGAGATCCTTGTAGAACTATTTATTGGTTAAGTACATTTGGATAGGAAAGTCCTAATCCTAATCTAAAGGAATACAGAATGAATAGGAAAGTAGAGAGGGAGGGAGATGTTTCCATCTACCCTCTGTGAGGAAAGGAAGGCCTGTGACTCAGCATAGGAAGTGCTGAAGAGTCAGATCAGGGGTCATAGAGTAGGGACAGATAGGGAGACCCTGACTCATTGTCTCTACTCCCAGTGCCCTTAGTGGTCATTATGATAGTTGGTGCAAAGGTTTGATGCACTGGAGCTCCATCTCCAACACCTCACAACACCTTCCAGGCACAGCATTCTATCTGGGGCATTGTGGGGGGAAATGGTGGCTATTAAGAGGTCTGATCCCTTGGAGGAATCACAGAATGCAAAAGATTTCGTGCCAATAGGATGGAAATTATGGAAGTTACAAACAGAAGAAAAAGTATCCCACTGAAAGCAATAGAAATCTCATACTATTGTGTGCCTCTTTAAATGACCTCTAAAATAGAGATCCTTTATCCAATCTCTCTGAAATTAGGAAATATTAGAAGGCCTGAAAACATTGTGCTATCTGGTTGGAAAACAATGAAGTTAGAGGCAGCAGAAGACTAGGAGGGTTTCCCACTGAAACTAATGGAAAACAAAACAAACATGGAAGTAAAAATGAATTAAATTAAAAACAAAATTAACTAAATGCAAAATGAACTGAATGAAACCAAATCAAATTTTAAAAAATTGAAAATGAAAATCAAAGAAAATATTTTCCTTGCACACCTATAGAAATCAAAAATAATAGATCAAAATTAATTGTTAAGTTTTGTATGTCCAGGCATGGTGTTCTACTACAAACAAATGGAAAAAAATATATCAAGAGACTGTGTAGTGCTAAATAAGTGCTATGGCCATTAAAGTTTTGTTTTCTAATATTAATCTTCCTGCAAGAAATTTTCTAGCTGTACTGTGATTATGCTATTTGGTGTGTATGATAAGCTTCATTGACTGGAACCTGAAGCAAATATTGTATATCCTGGGGATATAAGAAATGTGTAAACCATCATATGTATGTACCCAAGGTTCCAAAACAACTGGGTTTATAAAGCAGTCCTGATTAAGGTTGCCACCAGCTCTTGAAGTAAAGACTTCTGGTAAATGGGTGGGGTTCAAGTGGGGATGGAATTCAGTGGTGGGTCCAGGGATGGAGCCCAAGTAGCTTTTGACAGGTCCAGTAATGGAGCCCAGTGCAAAAATATGTGTATTAATCTAAGACAGAGGTTCTCGACCTTGTGTCCCCAGATGTGGTTGGACTACAACTCCCAGCCACAATGTCCTTCCATTGTGGCTGTGGATGCTACTCTTGTCTCTGGGGGTGGGGGATGCAGGCATTGGGATGAGCCATGGTATTGGTGCCTCCCATGTGGCTCAGAGCTTTTAATGTTACCCTGGTGTCATGAGAAGGAATGGAGCTAAGGAGAGTACTGTGAGAATGGAGCTTATGTCCTATGGAAATAACTGGGGTATTTAGATAGGACCAGGTATTTAGATAGGACCAGGCTGTGTAGCATGGTTTTAACCATTGGTTTCTCATATCCCTAGATTCCATTCCATTGGCCGTGTTGTTTATGTGGTTGCGTCAGGAGGCATGGCTAGCAACAGGGCATGGGTGTGCTCTCTCCCAGTTGGTGTAATGCTTTGTTCTCCATATAGGTGCTTCCTGTCTCTCCCTCAAGGGAGAGAAAGGAAGGAAGCACGAATGATGTGCTCCACTGCCTGGGTGGTTCCTTCTCTCCTGCAAGCAGGTGGCTGGCAGTGGCGGGGGGGGGCACCCATCCCACCCTATGGCTGCTGCCAACCTCCCTATGTCCCTTTGTTTTTGTTAAGGTTTTGAGTGATGTGTGCATCTCTCAGTTAAAGTTCCAACTTTAACAGCTTTACAGATTTCTTTAATGCTCGGATTGATTCTCAGAGTCCCACGGTGACTTCAGTTACCACCCAGGTTTTAGATTGCTTCCTTACCGGTTCTTTCTCCCTGATACTGTTTTATCGGATCTCTTTATTGTGAAACCAATTTAAAGTCTGAAACCCAATCATGTGGTTTATTGGGGGGCAGGGGTGGTTGGTTTTGTTTTAATTTATCAACTTGGTTTCTTTCAGTAACTTCATAGCTGCATCAGCTTTGTTGACCCGTATACTTGGTTTCTGTTAAACAATCAACTGGATTGTAAAAGGCATATTTGGGTATTATGTTAGACTGGAAATGCCACCAACTATATTCTATTTCTCAAACCCCTAGCTACATGGAATCTTTCAGTGATGTGAAAGTCTTTGGAATGAAGTTCAGAAGACATAAAAAGAGCTAGATTTACTGATAATTTGATATTTAGAAACATCATTTCAGGCCACAAAGGGAAGAAGATATAGTTGCCAAAATCAAAGTTTAAGACATCAAATATGATAGCTTTCCTACTCCCAGGAGAAAAGAGCTTTATATCCCCTTGTCTACAACATTTAAAAACACTGATTTAAAAACAGTTACTTTAAAAAGGAAATTCTTGTCTTTCTAAACGTGTCTGCAAACACTTCTGACTATGACTTCAGGAATTTTATCTCCCTTGCTATCAGTCTAGTTCTAAACAGTGAAAAATTACGCTCACGCATTTTGCACCAGGCAATTCGGATTTCCTCCTACTTTTACCATGCAATCTTTTCCTCCTTTTTTAAACAACAGAGGGAATATTACAATTGATTCCAGTGGTTGCAAGAAACCTTTCTGATGCAACTTCCACCTTTGTGAGCAAGCCACATTCCACTTGAATCAATGCATAGAAAACACTAGCTCCCTTTAGGTGTTATCATCATGTATGCTGTATACAGTTACAGTGCAAATAGGAGCACATTGGCAAACCTCACCCCCATAGCTGTGAAATTTGTATCCCCACCCCCTGCTCTCCACAGATAGAGCATTTTGTCACAGAGACAAATGCTGCACTCAAATAGGGGCAGGGGCGAGGCAATAGAGTGTGTCAACATAGGAGTACCGCTTGTTACTGCCAGTCAAAGTAAAACAATACTGAGCAAGATGTACCAATGGTCTAACTTGGTATAAAACTGTAACCCGTGATCAGTTTTTCTTCTCTTCTTTGGCCTGGAATTAACTTGTATCTGTCATGGATTGTTTTCATGCTCTGTTAAAAATGTGGTCATTGGTTGGTTTTTTAAAAAAAAGGTTTTTGTTTTGTTGCGAGCTGCTTTTTTGGCAACAGGAGCTTTAGTACCCCTTGTTAAATAGAAGCCACTCGGGGGGGGGGCGGGATGGGATTGGATCAGCACCATGGTGGGAGCAAAAGGCTACTAGCAGCTATTTTTGAAAGAAAATGTGAAGCCCATCAGTGCTAATGATGGGCTTAATGTAATATGCCTTTTGGCCCTTAAGATGGAAGGGCAGGAGATTCCACTCACATACTATGGAAGGGTATGTCAGCCCAATAATGTTGCATGTACACAAGTTGTGCAAATTGCACAAGCACAAAAATTGCATGAATGAAGTTATACAAAAGTAAGCCCATTGGAAATAATGGGGTCACTCTTGTGTAACATTTGCGCCCCTTGCATTTATGCAACATTACTGGTCTGATGTATCCTTGCATGGTTTGTGGGCCACTATTTTAAAATAAATAAAATATAAATAAAATAAGGTATTAGACTGTGGAGTCAACAAAAGAAATGTTCTTGATACCTCCCTGCCTGGCCCATTCAGCAAAATCTGAGATAAAAATGCCAATTTTTTAAATTGTTGAATTGTTTTAACTTTTTATATGTGTTTTAATTATTTTATGTTAACTGCCCAGAGACAAAAGTTTGGGTGGTATATAAATGTGATGAATAAATGAATAAATAAATAAATAAAATAAATATGCTAAAAATTACTTGTTGCATGTGGCCACCCTGATGGTAACATACTACTTCCAATACTAAGCTATAAGATACAAACACAATAATCTCCCTAAAATTTTTATTTTTATTTTTACAGGAACACACACCAAGATTCCAAGGCAACCCTATACTTCAGCAACTTATACAGGTACTGCAGTGTGATTCTCCATATGCACAATAACATGCCTTATCTTTGCATCATCCTCTTCTTTCAGAGAAATGCCATGGATCTACGATTTTCTGGTTTCATAGGGGGAAAAAAACAATTATGTCAGATTACCAGAGTTATGAAATATCTTTATATTATCCAAGCCTCAGACTTTGAAAACATATATTCCCTGTGTGATCTAATAATTCTCAAATGTAAATTAATCTTTAAACTACTCTCATGAAAGTCACCTTTGGAAAGCAAAGAAGCATGAGAAAATTTCAGCCCCAAAGTAATTTGGCATAATATTATGCATTCCCGAAAGCTGGAGCTATAGCATAACTCAGAACGGTATGGCTCTTTCCATTCGAGAAACTGCTAATCCTTGACGCTGGATTAGATAGTAAATGTGAATATTTTTCCTTCAGTTATTAATGTCACAAAAGATAGAATAGAAGAATCTCTGCAGTATAAGAAAATGGCAGATAAGGTACGCAGTTAGTTTAGTTGAAATTTACTGGCAGAAGGGAGTTGGAATTGAGCAAAGGGTCATAGTTGCAGTTGGGAAAATTATGGGGCATGGGAGACACTCCCCCCCTTCCTCAGATCCTTTTGATTCAAGATTCTAGGAAGGTAGGAAACCTTTTCTTCTGAAGGTTGTTCAGAGTATCCCAACAACAGTGCTTGAATTTTGAAACCTCAGATCCACCGATTAGGTTGTGTGGTAGCCATTTTGCTCAGTGAGAAGATAGATTGTTGTCAGTAGATGGTAACCTATTTGAGAAAAGGGAACAACCACTACTGGGGATACTTATGAGAATGAGCTGGTGAGGTCTCAAAATGGCTCTGCCAGGAGTTCCAATGTGAGAATGCTCAAATGAAAGTTGTCACCTCTTATACTCAGGACATGGGGTGTTACCTGCTAAATCTCCAACTGAAAGAGGAGAAGAATCAGCCATGACTCCGTAACTCATTTCACCTGTTCCCTAGATGATTCTGTCACCTGCTCCCTTGATCAACCTATTGGGTTAAGTTGATGTCAGGTATACCATACATGCCGTACAGCAGTTGAAGGAAGGAGGCAGGTAGATAACAGAACTGCAGGAGCCAGAACCCTCCACTTGGAGGACAAGGAAGACACTTCAGGTGATGAGCCAGGATAGAAAGACTCTATGACTCTGCAATGCTACACTGCCAGGACCTCCACAGCAACAGAGCCATGGTTATAAGGCTCAGTGGGCAGGAAACATGGTTGCCCTTTTTTCTGCCACTTGGAGATCTAAAGGGCAATGTCCTGTGTCTACTTTAAGAAGTGGCCTCCCTACCAAAACCCAGTTGGACTTCTCAGTGAAATGAGTGATGGTGTCGTGGTCCAGGCTGAGCCAGGTCTCCATAAGTGCCCAGGATATGGAGAGCTCCAAGAGCTAAAGCCAGAATCGTGGTCAGAGCTAAGCAGAATAACAAGGCTGGGTAATGCAACATAAAACAATGTTGCTCCAGCAAGTTCTTGTAGCCAACTATTAGTTTTTATAGTAGTGACCTGGGCAGGCTGAATTGACCCCTTCCTTTCAAGGTGCTAGTCTTAAGCCTTACTGAATTCCTCAAGCGTTGGCTCTGGCAATGCTGAGGCGGCTTTGTTACAGTTGGCAGGTCTCAGGGAACTCCTCTGAGTCAGAGGGCAAGGCTGGGCCCTCAGGCCAAGGTGGGGTGGTGGGCTTGGGTTCCCCTGACTTTCCTGTGGTTGAGTGCCCCAGCAGCAAGTGACCACCAGGGATCTGGATCCTCAGTTGTTCCAACCTATTTCCTCCCCTCAACTCTCCGAATCATCATCCAGGAGGGGGGTGGTTTACCAAATCTGGGTCATGACAGATTGGAGCTTTTCCTTCTGTAACCACATGTGGCTTGCTAACAGTCAGTCACTAGGTTCTGTAAAAGAGATTGCTGATGCCTAGCCAAGGCCAGTCCAACCCAATAGGTGGCACAGGCAATTAGCAGGGTTATCAACCTTCAAGAGGCATTGGGCTACTCTGAAAAACCTTCAGAGGGAAATGGTTTTCTACCTTCCTAGAATCTTGGATGAACAGGGTCTGAGGCAGGGGGGAAATATATCTCACCCCCATGATTTCCCCAGCTGTAGGTCTGCCTCCTTGCTCAGTTATTTGGTTCCCGTTAGGGAAATGGAGGGAGGAATGATGATACAATGATACCAATGATACAAGATGTGAATGGTGGGGGGGGGGGGAGCAAGATTGTCAGTGGCAGCCATATGGCATGAGCTGGCCTTGCTCATAGCTATAACCCTTAAACCATGCTGCTCAAGTCATGTTCTACCTAGTAGCACTTAGGCCAAATCAGTTCAAACCTAATATTGCATCTAAACTATTTTTGTATATCTGGTGGTTACATCTTAAATTGTCATTGCTCTGGATCTGGACCCCTCTCCCACTGGCAGGATAAGGCGGTCAGTTCAGGGGATGAAGGAATGTGGGAAGACCATCCAACCCAGACCCCATGCAGCCAGGACCCTCCACAGCAGGAGAACCAGAGCAACTCACATACTGCATTTTGAAGGCACAGCCCTGCTTTGACTCAGAGGAGTCCCTCTAGGATCTGCCAGCCCAGGTAGAGCTTCTCCGGCACTGCTGGAGTCAGCACTCAGAAATCAGGTAAGGCCCCTTTAAATAACAGAGATGTCCCTGGGGAGGAGGAGGGCCAATCATCTCTGGGCTGCAACTATGAAAATAGCAGCTACTTCCAAGCATCTTCTAGAGCAGCATCCATATCATGACTGTTGTACTCACCTCTCATGATTGTAGGGGTAGAATGGCAGTTCAGTCCCCAAATAGCCAAGCAAAACCAGTTAGTTGAAAAAGCAGCAAAGCAAGAGGTCTTGAGATAGTTATTTAGTACTGAGGAACTACAAGGATTTATTTAAAGAAAAGGTTACAAATGAATGTGAAAAAGCCTGCTGCTTAACTTTAGCTGTAGTGTTGTAAATCTGTCAAGCTAGCCAGAAGGAGCGTAAAACAGGCAGAGGCAGAAGTATAAAAGCAAAGTCTTACAGGAAGAAATTCTCCAAACCAGGTTTAGTTTGAATGGAAACCAATCAATTCAACAGAGTCCAAATCGAAGTTCATGGTCAACACAAATCGAAGTTCATGGTCAAATCAAAGTTCATGGTCAACACAGTCCAGGGTCAAAACACGGTCAAGGCAATACACGAACACAGCCGATTAGCTCACAGGAAATTGACATTGCTATCAGCAGGGTAGCTGTGGTGCAGTCATCTTAAATAGGCTGACCCCGGTGCTGTTAATCAAGAGTTCCTGAGTCAGCAGCTTTACCTGTTGTTCTACGCATGCGGTTCCTTAACTCTTGCTGTCTCTTGGACCAACGCCTCTCCACAGCTGAGACCGGTCGTGCCTCCTCCACAAGAGCTGCCTCACCTGGCTCTAACTCATTTTCAACTCCCCATGCGTCAGACCCACTCTCCTTTGCAACTTCTGGTCCTTGCCCTCCCTCCTCTGCTGTAACCTCCGTCCCCTCCTTCAGCTCCTCCTCGGAGTCTTCCAGCATTCTCATGACATGTAGCTCTTGGCTGAAGAGAGAGACCAAAACAAACAGCCATCTTTGGAGAGTCAAAAGGGAGACTAACACTAGAAGAGCAAAGAGGGGAGGAGTCCAGCACTTTTATACATGACCCTAACCACCACTACCACCCTGTGGTCACTATGAGACATTGCAGCTGAGATCTGATGTTGCCAGCGTCCTAGCTCCAACAATGATCACCTTGGGAAGTATCTGAGGTCCTGACTTTTCTTTTGGAGTTATCTGAGGCCTGTGGTTCTTCCTAGATTCTTTGTCTGAAACCCTGGCTCAGAATGGAACAGGATATAAATTAATTATATCCTTGATGCAATGCTAAGAGATTGCTGGAACTCTAAATGTCATGCTTTAGCTAGTCTTATGACCATTCGCTCCCCCCCCCTTTAATTTGTAATCTAATGTGTTTTGGGTTGTGTTGTCTACATCCATCTTATGTTAACATCACAAGTGACCATATACACAGGATCTCAATGTGATAATTCTGAGAACAAGAACCACTCATGATTGTATTGGTGGCCTCCCTTGAAGAGGCTCTACTGTGCCAACCATGGATGTTTGTTTGTTTGTTTATTGCTAAATTTATATACTGCCTTTCATTAAAACAATCACAAGTCAGTTCACATAGAAAAAGTTAAAACAAGACTATAAAAATTACACAATTTAAATATTATGCTAAAATATAAAAACAGATCTAATTAAAAAATTTTTTTAAAATACATACATAAAATGTTGACTTCTTCACCCTGCCTTTCTTGATTGACTGAATTGCTATAATATAATGGGGTTTTGCAGGCAGTGGATTCACAGCCACCTATTGGTTTAGCTGCTTTGATGTCAGAGAGGGGGTTCTCAGTCTAAGACTAAGCAGCTAACTCTAAAGCAGGGTTTCTTAACCTTGGGCCCCCAGATGTTGTTGGACTACAACTCTCAGAATCCCCAGACATGGCCTTTGTGACTGGAGATTCTGGGAGTTGTAGTCCCAAAGCATCTGGGGGCCCAAGGTTAAGAAACCCTGTTCTAAGGGGAACCCAAGAATTTGAATTCCCAGTTCCATGTACATTTTCTGTAAAAAATTACAATTAACTGTAATTAATTGAATTATGTGGAAATGATTGTTATTAACATCAAATCAGTTAAATCACTTGCCCCCACAACAGCTATTTCCTCAAATAGCTACTATGTGAGACAAGCCATTTTTGGTGGGAAAACTTTCCAAGGGAAAAGTTAACCTCCCCTTCCACACATACTGTGGCCCTGATGAGGATTATCTGCCACACACACTATTTTTGGAAGAGAAAAAGGTGCTTCTGATTGGAAACACCTCTTTAGCACGCATTCCTGCAAACACATATTTTTGACTCTTGGTGTCTAGTGATAATTTCTTATCCCAAATCCCTACAACTTGGAATCTTCCTTGAGAGAGATGTGTCTAGTTCACATCTTCAGTTGAGGATAATTAATAGGCATTGGCTTCTCTCCAAACATTTGGATGAATAAAACACACAGCTGGAACGCTAGAGATGAGTAATACTAGACTCGAAAGTTCTTCTGAGAGGCAGGACCTCCTTGGCTTTAACACTGTCTCAGCTCTTTATCACTTTTTTGATGTTCAACTGGCCTTCCAAGACAAGGACACTGACAGAAGGTGCCAAATTAATTGCTGGCTGAGTCCCAGCAGCTTTCATTGGCTTTGCTGACTGGCTCCTAACCCTTGAAGGTTGTGGGAGTGGGCAAGTGCCTTGGCATGTGCTACGCCGAGTCATTACAGAGTAGTTCCGAGATGGATGCAGCTGTGCTTGGGCCTGCTGCTCTCTCTCAACAAACACATCTTACCGCCTTAGGCTGCTGCCTCCTTTGCTTGCCTTCTCACTTTTAGTTTCTGTCTCATATTCCCTTTTGGAGCAAAATCCTGTTTTTTCTGCTTTGCTTTTTGGCTTCCCTTCCTATTCACTCATGTCAGCAACAGCAGAGAATGGTGACTGTACACACACTGCACTGCTAAAAAACAAACCACCGTGCAGATGGTCATCTTGAACTGGTGCACTCTACAGCACAAGGGCTTCAAGTACATTTGAGGAACTGCTCATGGTCTCCTGGGACACCATTCCTTGCAGGATGATCTATGTTGCTATAAGTTTTACTGGCCCCATTCTCATGTGATGGGAAACCAAAGTTGGAGGGGCCTGAGGTCAAATTTTTAGTACGTCTGAAAGCGTGCTGCTGCGGTTTGAACAGTAAAGCAACCCGAGATTTCCCTCCCGAAACTCCAGATTGAACCTACAGTTTGTAGTGGGTTTCACCACTCAGGAGGTCCTAGCGTTATGTCTGAATGCTGAACTGCAGTCCCACTGTGCTCTAGATGGAGTTGAGGGAGGAAGCTCCTTCCTCGCTCTGGCTGTGATTAGCTGCCAGGGCTGCCCTTCATTCTAGAAGGAAACTCACACAGCCATTTCCCCCTCCCCTCTGCAGTCTCCCTGACAGCAGTAGGGATCCTGCTGGTTATATCTGAATGCGGACAGATAACCATGCTGGTGGTGGGGGTGTAGCCACAAGTCTATTGGACCCGCGGTTCCATGTTCCATGCAAATGAGGCCACTATATCTTGTTTCCATGGACAGCTTGCTTTGTACCTGGCAAAATTAATACAGTGGGGCTTTCATTATCTGAGCATCTGTTATCTAAAACTTTTTGCTGTTCAAGTTCACCATGTGTCCTTATGTAGCCTTATTCTATATATGATCACAGCAGTTGGTGTTACCTGTTTTCCATCAAAAGTACCCCAAACTGATCAACAGGTCTAAACTGAGCAGTCCATGGGCAGCACTTACATGATTTAGGCTGCAGAGTAAGCATGCTTACACAGCAGTACGTCCCTTTGAACTTAGTGGATCTTACTTCAGAGTAGACATGTGTACACTTTTGCTGTTAATGTGTCAAAAGCTGCTCATGACTCTTGGAATTCCCCCAAACTCAGCCCCCTTAGCACTCAGTTGCCTGTCCAAGGTTGTCTAAGCCCTCTGTGACATCAAAGCAGCTAGGCCAATGGCAGCTAGAAAATGGCCATGACATCTATGCCTGCAAAGCATAGATTATCATGTGACATCATATCAGTCGATAGCATCAAGAGATGTAAGGCAGGAAAAGTAGCCAGATTTTGCAAAGCAGTCTATGTAGGTGTCCAGTCAAATATTGAGGTCCAGTTTTATCTGACTGTGAACTACCTTGAGACTACTGGTATAAGTAAGTAACTTTATTACGCTCGTAGATCAGACAGTACAACAACAACAGAAAAGAGGGGAAAGAAGAGAGAAAAAAGAAAAGAAAAAATATTACATGAGACTACAACGTATAGTACAAACAATGTAGCAAAACCTAGCCACATTGAAGGTAATCTCTTTACAAAAATTGGATAGCAAAAACTCTAAGTAAAATACATCAGAGTGCCTTGGAAACTTCCCCAGGAGAGGAGAAATTAGTTTTAAACGAGCATCACTGTAAAATTTACAATATAAAATAACATGAGGGGTAGTTTCTACAGCACCCATTCCACAGGGGCAAATCCTTAAGTTAAACGGAATCCCTTTGTATCTACCATCCCTAACAGCCGTCAGAAGGGCGTTTAGGCGGGCAAGAGTACATGGGCACCTAAATTTAGGGATAAGAATATTATCTAAATATGCTGCCGGTTTGGAATTAAAAAGTTGTTTCCCCAGATAGATACCACTCCTTAGATGGGCTGTATCCGCTTGTAATTCTGTATCAGCAATACGCTGCTTAATAACCTGCCAGGCCTGATCATGTCCTAATCTAAGGATTTCCTCCTGGGAACCCTCCTCTGCAGCCATTTCTTTCCGGCCGCTCCCCACCCCCTGGCATCACCTCACCCTGGTGCCGCCGCCACTGCCGCCGACTGCTTCGCTTTCCCCATGGCCTCCGGCCACCGCGTGGCCACCCAATGTGCTTGCGGAAGTTCAGCGGCTCTCGCGAGATTTCCCAGACATATCCCCCTTCATCCACGCATGGACCGTCTTAGTGAATTAATAATATAGATAGATAGGTGGAAGAGAGGAATAGCTTGGGAACTGTTTTGTTTCAAAATGTTCCCACCAATACTATTCTCCTCTCCTTGAATCTAGATATACCATACGCTAATTGAGAATATGTTAGATAGACAGGAAGGTAGATAGCTAGATCCAAAGTCACATCTAGTAATAATTTTATTAGGCCCAACCAACATTTTTTTATTATTATTATTTCTTGTTTACACAGTCAGACAGGTGTTATTGACTGGTTTGTTTTATCCAGACATCGAGTCCTTTCCAAGGACCTGGGACGGCTGAATTTTATTAGCAATGTTGCTGTTATTATAGATGATGATGATGATGATGATGATTTTAAATTTATATTCCACTCTTCCTCCAAGGAGCCCAGAGCGGTGTACATAGTTATGTTTCTCCTCACAACAACCCTGTGAAGTAGGCTAAGCTGAGAGAGAAGTGACTGGCCCAGAGTCACCCAGTAAGTATCATGGTTGAATGGGGATTTGAACTCAGGTCTCCCTGCTCCTAGTCCAGCACTCTAACCATTACACCATGATGGCTCAAATGACACAAAGCCTTAATCTGAATTCCTCAGAACTGTTCATCAGGCTGGATGTTAAGGAAAGCAAAAAGAGCTGAGCCTGTTGTAGGAGCCCCAAAAGTTGGTTTCTTTTATGTGCTTCAACTACAGCTGTTCTTGTTTGCAGCTGTTGTTATGTATATACACAATCTCACAATGATTTTTCTGTTGATTTGAGTGTCTTGTGTGTGTACCAAATTACATCATTGTACCTTAAGAGTTTTGAGGAATATTTCATGTCTTTGTTTAGAAAGGAATGATTAATAATTTCCCATCTTCAAGCATTTTTTTTTTAAAGTACTAGGGTGTTTTGGAATATTGTATATGTGTTCCATAAGTCAGGTTTCTAGCTGCTTGGGTAGCTGTAACTTCTTACTGAGATCAGAGGCAGGCTGGTGCTGAAGAGGAAAATTCTCAGTGAATGAGACCAAGAATGGAGATGGAATTAGTGATTCGTCCCTATTGCTTGTCTATTATAACGCATTTGAGATAATGTGATGAATTTGCCTCCACTCCTGCTTTTCTCCATGGGCTGCTGCTAGGCCATGGGGGACTCACATGATGGCATCAGATCATGTTATAAGCTGCACAAGACATTTTGTGAGAGAAGTGGAGAACGAGATGCAGAGGTGTAACTAGGGAAAACGGCGCCCGGGGCAAGCACTGAAATGGAGCCCCCCCCCCATGCCCCCCCCACCGCCCCCCCAACATACTACATTATACTTAGGTTTTTCCTCACAAGCGCCCGCCGCCGCCGCCAAGCCAGGCCACTGACTGGCCACCAGGTGCCAGCAAAGCAATGGGGGGGGCGCAGGCGGCGCAGAAGGGACCGCTCGTGGGGAAGGGGGCACCGACGCGCTCCCTTGACTGCTGCAGTGCTGCTGCACTGAGCAGGAAACATTTGTATTAACAAAAAATTTAGTCATGTTGGCCCCCCCCACGTGACCAGAAAAGATGGCGCCTGGGGCACGTGCCCCCCCTGCCCCCCCTATAGTTACGCCTCTGACGAGATGCTACATTAAATCATGTTCAGACATGGTGTTTTTGTTTAATCCATTCCTTGATCCAGTCCAGCTTTTGAATGGTGCTTTAGTTACTTTTATTCCAGTCCTGGAATAGAGGTGGGGCTAACAAACAGCCAGCAGCAAGAGCACTGAAAAGCTGTCTGCAGTTACCTCCTTGTAAATAGTATCTGTCTCATTAAACTGTTAATATTCTTGATTCAATTCCACTGTTTTGTCCATACATACCACAACTCTTTCCTCCAGAGTCTACAAGACATTATGTTCAACACTCGTAGAATTGTACAGTGTACCGAGGTACAGTTATTCAAATATTCTTAGTAGTATGTATGTATGTATGTATTTATTTATCTATCATATTTTATATCATCTGATATGTACATATCTAGGCAGTGTACAAAATTTAAAATAATATTGAAAAGTCAACACAGATTAAAATACATGAGACACAATAAAAACAATAGTATAAAACAGTTATTAAAACAATTAAAATTACTAAAATAAATTCTAATTTAAAGCTTGTGAGAACAGGAGAGTCTTGAGGGTCTTCCTGAAAACAAACAGAGAAGGAGATGCTCTTATTTCAGCAGGGAGCATATTCCAAAGCCCTGGGGCAGCCACAGAGAAAGCCTGGTCCTAGGTCGCCACCAAACGAGCTGATGGCAACCATAACCGGACTACTCCAGAGTAGTAGTAATATTCACACATATGTTGAATGCAGGTACAATAGTATACTCTCTATCTTTATCATGCATCTGAGGAGCCTGTAAAAGGAACCCAAGTATATTCAGTCACACAAAAACATTTTCAAGCCTACAGACACCTGTGCATTCATATAACAATGTCTAAACAGGGCTACTGTTTACATAGGAAGCTTCTCTATTTGCTATTGGTCCATTTAACTAAGTACTGTCTACACTGACTAGCAGTGGTTTCAGATAGGGATGAGCAAACAGGTTCAACGTCGAACTGGTGCGGTTTGAGGATTTGGGGTTGAACTGAGCCACCTCCTGTTTAGTCTGACCCTGGACTGAACCATCCCCAGCCAGTTCGGGGCAGGGGGGTGGTCGCAAGGTTTTTATTTTAGGCTTTTAAAAAAACTTACCCCTTACTAAGAATGGCCGGATGGGCAGTTTTGGATGAATGAGAGGCTGGTGGTGGGAGGGGGAACATCCACGGACCACCCCCCCCCCTACCCCCGGTCCCCCGCTGCCTCAGAGAACTGCCATGGAGGAGGTAAGTTTATTTTTTTTTAAAAAAAATAATAAAATTTTTAAAAACCCTAAATTAAAAGAAAGTTCACACACACACACCCGAACTGAACCAGGGGGTTCAAGGGGGTGCCAGGCCGAACTGGCCTGGTCCGGTTTGGGTCTAGTTTGGACTCGAACTGAACTGGACCAGCTGATTCTGTGCACAGCCCTAGTTTCAGATGGGTTTTTTCCCCCCAGGAAGCTGCTTTAAAATGAGCCTAGGCTGCTCTGTATGCAAAGCAGATGGGGGATTACGTACAGCGCAGCACACCACCCACAGAAAAACAGGGAGCACATGCTGGCTCCCTGTGAGTCCAAACCATGTCCTCACAAAAGAACCTTTCTGAGCTTGGTACAAGTGAGGTCAGGGTTTGGACAGGCATCGTGCATGCACCCCGCTCTTGGATCAGTGAGGCACTGTGATCTATCTAAGCCACTGTGTTTTACAAACCAACTAGTTCTGTCTGCTGAATTTAATTAAATATTCACTTCGCATTAAAATATAGTGATTTACAAAAAGAAGATATGTTGAGGGTATGAGAGTACAACATCAATTCTCACACACAGCAAAAGTCTATGAAGGGTAATTGTTACAGACCCGACACGAGAGAAAGATCAATGCTCACGAATGAATGTCATTGGCTGACATGATGGTGCCTAACTTGTTCTTTTAATTTCAGTGGGACTACTCTGAGTAATTTTCTTCATCCTGTCAGGCAGCATCCCCAAACCCCATAGACACTTTTTTTACTTGAAAGGAATTATTAAAACCCATTCTCCCTGTAGGGTAGTTTGTACTTTTTGGAATGCATATGGAGAGGCTGAGTTTTGTAATTCCATGCTATTCTTTATCCCACAGTTTGCCTAGGAGGAAGGTACACATTATTACATAAAAAGACATATCTCTCAGCATCAGGAAAATTAGGGAAACTAAGCTTTGAAATGAAGGAAAGGTGATCTCTCTGGGAGGTGCACTCCATCAACAGTTTTCAGAGTTCCCAAGATATCTGAATATGGCAGAAATCTCAGTTCTCACCTTCCAAACACATTGCAAAATAGCCAACAAATGAGGAAAATATGGATTGGCCATTTCCCCCCATCTAATTGCATTAATATCATACTGTGATCTGGTTTGTAATACAAGCTTCTAAAAATTTCAAACAATAAGTCTCCCAAGCTCTATTCACATATTATATTGAACGCATGCACAATCTGTGTACGGAATATACATGTACAGATCTGTATGCATGATATCATCAACACACATACAGCAGTACACTACCTATCTCTACCATGCATTTGAAGGACCTATATACATGTTTACTTAAATGAATGCATGTACAGTCATTCACCCAAAAACCTGAACACATGTACAATATAATGTTTGAATGGAACTCTGATCTGGGCTTTCATTAGAGATAGTTCATACTCCAAAATGGGGGTAGTTCTTCTACATTGGCATTTTGGTGTCTTGCTTTCCCACCTAATAGATATGGATTGGGCCACTTAGGGGACACAGCCCCACCTCAGCAGAGGTCAGGGATGTAGTGAGATGTTTCTTAAAGCATGTGCTTAATTGTTGCTCCTGTTTGCTGCTGCTTGACTGTAGAGCATCCTTTTGTTCATCCGGTAGTGACTACCATGCTGGCAACCTTGCTTAGTTGTGCCTGGCTGGAACATGGAAAAACTAATACATAACAGTCCCAGCAGAATGACATAAATTGCTGCTGTGTTTCTCCACAGTTCTTTCCCAGGTTCTAGGGTTTGTTTCTCTTCTCACATCTGCTGAAGGCCTTGATTTTATCCCACAGAAAGAGGGTGAGTAAGATGGCACGCAAAGGAATGAACTGGGAGGCACAGTGGAGGCAAACATCCTTGTTGTATTGGTAAAGGCCAGAGCCATATCTTCAGATTCAATTAGATGATGTGAATGAAATTAACAGAAGCCATATTCAGACACTGGGGCTATTCACACGAATGCATGGGTGGGTGGGATGGGGGAAGGCCATAGTTATAGTCTTTATTTCGGTCTTTGACCAGCACAACAGCAAAGGGGGTGGGGAGGCAGGGTTCAACCTACCTCCCCCCCATGATCACTTTTTGTCCGTGTGGCGTGCAAACCGCACAACCACAAGACCGATGCTGTAGGGATGTGTGAACTGGTCTGGGGGTTCAGTTCGATGGTCAGGGGTTTGGGGTTGAACTGAACCACACCCCTGGTTCTGTCCGGACCAGGACCGAACCCCCATGCCAATTCGTGAATTTTTAAAAATTCAATTTTAATTACCTCTAGCCCCTTCTGGGGGCTTCCTAAAGGCTCTGTGTGTGTGTGTGTGTGTGTGTGCACGAAGGTTCCCCCTCCCCCCACGCCGACCTCGGTAATCACCGCTGTGGCCTGTTTTAGTGCAATTTTTGGCCCATTCGGGCCTCCGTAAGCTGGTGCAGCGGCCATATTGCCCGCCGCTGCACATGCGCAAATGGCCTCTGTGAGGCCTGGCATGGCCCAGGGCCTCGCAGAGGCCATTTACACATTCATGGTGGCCAATTTTTTTAAATGACAGCAAATGCATACACCACCTTGTGTGAAAATGAAAGGTGTGTTATTCTACTGACAATGACATGCATGTTGAAGGCATAAAGCATTCAGACAACTGTAATTGCAGTAAAATAGACCTTGTTCCTTTATTCATGACATGTCTTTGGGTTATCCTACATTCCTGTAGGACAAGTGTCTTGTGTGAAAATAGGGAACATATATATGTAATATATACCCTAAACATATTTGGGATTCATTGCCCAAAGAGGATTGCAAACACTTTTTCACACTGTCAGGAACAGTAAAGTGTGCCATCGGAGAGAGAGGAGAGCTGGTCTTGTGGTAGCAAGCATGACTTGTCCCCTTAGCTAAGCAGGGTCTGCCCTGGTTGCATTTGAATGGGAGACTAAAAGTGTGAGCACTGCAAGATATTATCCTCAGGGGATGGAGCCGCTCTGGGAAGAGCAGCAGGTTCCAAGTTCCCTCCCTGGCAGCATCTCCAAGATAGGGCTGAGAGAGATTCCTGCCTGCAACCTTGGAGAAGCCGCTGCCAGTCTGTTTAGACAATACTGAGCTAGACAGACCAATGGTCTGACTCAGTATATGGCAGTTTCCTATGTTCCTATGAGTCAGTGTTGACTCCTGGTGACCACAGAGCCCTGTATTTGTATTTGGTAGAACACAGGACTATTTCCAGACTAGTTGCTCATCAGCAGCTAAATGCCTCTATTCTGGCAAGTCACTTTATGTAAACAGCAGGGGGAACAGTCTCACAGCAACTAACAACCCGAAAAAACAGCAACTTTTTCATGCCGGATATGCAACGTCCTAGGATATGCAGTCATTAAATTAGAAACAAGGCATTGGAAATATGAACGATACCCTGCTGCCTGTGTAGGGACTGCAGTGTCACAACGCAGGAAGTGTGGAAGCGCACTTCTGAGATATATCCTGACCCCATTGTAGTGTCTTGTCTGGGAAGTGCCCAGGAGGGGTTTACCATTGCCATCTCCCACGCAGTCTGAGATGATGCCTTTCAGCATCTTCCTATATCGCTGCAGCCCGATTTAGGTGTTTTCCATAGTCTGGGAAAACATACCAGCGGGGATTCGAACCAGCAACTTCTGGCTTGCTAGTCTAGTCATTTCCCCACTACTGAAACACAAATGATATCAAGTATCCAGAGGTTTCCTAGAAGCATCTGTCTAGCCACTGTTGGAAACAGAAAGCAGGACTAGGAGATGGACCTTTAATCTGATCCTGCAGAGCTAGTCTGAACTATTTGGTTTTTATGTCCAAATAGTTCAAAAGGATGCTATAAAGAAGAGTGGGGAAAACTGCTCAACATCACCAAACACCATACAGATAATCAGATGAAGGTGCAGTAAAATAGATTTGGGTGAATGTTAAGGAGAATTTGCCTAGATAGGCTGTAAAATCTTTATCATTTGTGAGCTACATAGGAAGCTGCTTTATGCCAGATCAGGCAATTGGCCCTTCTAGCTCAGTATTATCTACAGTACACTGACTGGCAGTAGCTTACCAAGGTTTGAGGCAGGAGTCTTTCCCAGCCCTACCTGGAGATACCAGGGAGATACAGAGATACCAGGATTTGAACAAGGGGACTTCTGCATGCAAAGCAGATGCTCCACCACCATGCTGTGCCCTCATCCCCATAGATCTGTGAAAAAGCTGGAGAAATAGAGATGTATTTCTTTATGGGATTTCCTGAGACAGTGTTTTGAAGCATATCTGGTCCTTGGTATTCCTTCCAGCATTACGTTCCTATGAAGTGTTTAGGGTGATCAGTGAATGCTGAAAAGAAGCTAGAGCTAAACTGTGTGCCCTGATTTCAAAACAAGGAAATTGAAGATCAGTTTTTGTTTATATCGTAATGTATTTGTGATTGTTTTAAAGCACTCTTCATTTGATCCAATAGGCTGGTCCTGAGAGCACCAGGAATCTAGTCGCATAAACATCCTAATTCTCAAAACATGGTGACCAGAAAGCAGATTTTCTAGCAATGTGAGCCATGAGAAAATTCTTAGTGTTAATTCACATATCTATTTTTTTCTTTTTGTCCGGAAGCAAATATACAAATAGCATATCCTGTGGGATCTGTGATGGTACAAGTATATGCAGAGTACCAATTTTTTTGTTAGATCATGGAGAATCTGGTTGTGGATGGTGATGGACTCCAAATCATGGCAAGTAAAAGTTATGGTGGGGGCGGGGGAACAAAATGACAGCCAACCCTTGTAGGCAAATGTACATCCATTTGTAAGCAAATGGATCCATAAGGTAAGTATGGATGTACCATAAGTACATCCATAAGCAAATTTGTACATCCATGATGGTACAAGTATAGGTGGGGTGCCATTCTTTTCATTAGAGCATGGCACATCCTGTTCTGGATGGTGATGGGTTCCAAACATTGTAAGGTTAAGGTTGCAGGGGGCAGAACTGGATTTTCCATGCTTTAACAAAAAGAATGGTACCCTGCTTATACTTGTACCATCACAGATGTACATTTGCTTACAGACTATTTTTTCCACTTCAGGAAGGGACCATTACTCATCTGCTCTGCAGGCAGAAGGTTTTGAGCTCAAACCCCTGGCATCTCCAGGGCTGAGAAAGACTCCTATCTGAAATCTTGGAGAACCATTGGCAGTCAGTGTAGACAATGCTGAGCTAGATGGACCAATGGTTTGACTCAGCATGAGGCAGATTTGTATGTTCATTCACTGTGAGAAAACCTTTCACATGTACTGTGTGGTGAACATCTATATGCATCTCTGCATTGCCTCTGGTACCCCAGGAGTGGAGGTTATGCAGACAGAGGTGAAGCTAGGTAATTCTGGAGCCTGGACCTAATGGACTAACGGGGTCCCCCTTTACAAGATAAGCATCCTCTACACATACATTCCTACATGTACTCCAAAGATGGTGTATGTCTTTGGGGTATATGTATATATTCCATTATACTAGCTGAATGCACTTTTTTTTTTTAACATCAGAACATGCTCAGGGAAAGCTGGAAACATTTTTTTTTAAAAGAAGAAGTTATGAGTAAGATACTTCCCAGTGACTTGCACATACCACATTTTGCATCGGCAGTCCTGCCACTCTCCCCTCTTCCTTCCTTCTTCTGCCTGGTGTGTGGAAGCCTCAGCAAAGGCAGTGGGTGGAGGAGAAACACAGTGAATAAACTCTTCTTTGGCACTTTGCAAACGCGGGAAGTGGGGTGTGGTGGGGGAGAAATGCACCAGTAGCAACGGTGGGGAAGCAGTGAATCTTCTCCAATTTCTGTCTCCAGCCACTAGTGTGTAGCCTCCTGCTTTGACTGCTGCTGACGCTGCTGATGCCACCTCTGCAGCCGCCACCGCCACTGCTGCCGCTGCTGCTGCTGCCACCACCACTGCTGCCACCGCTGTGTCTCTCCCTCCCCCCAATTTCTACTCCTCCCCATTTCTTCCCCCATACCCCTAGCTGGGGATGGTTCCTGCCATCGCCACATTTCTTCCCCCCACCTCACCACCTGCGCCTGCTCAGACAGCAGCATTTCTTCCCGCAGGCACAGCAGACTGTAGCCAGGCCTCACTGTGTTACTCACCCGGCCTGGCCCTGCCCCACACAAGGGGAGGAGATCAGGCATGCTGGGGTTTTTCTACAGGCTGGTCACAGTGTGCTCACTGGCCAGCACTGGAAACAGGTGGTGCTGGGGGAGCATGACTTGGGGGCTCCAGGGGCTGCCAGGGGCTGCAGAGCACCGGACTTCTCCCCCCCCAATCCAGGGTGAATGGCACCTCTCAAATCATGCCAAACCAGGGCCAAGCTCCAGCACTGGAGGCTAAGTATTCACTTGGTTGCTCAAGGCCTCCTTCCTAACTGGTTTACTCAGGAGGAGGGGGAGGCTAGCACAGGCAAGTGCCTTAGTGAGAAACCAGTTGAGCTCCAGGAAGGGGTGGAGTTCCTGGCTCCTATATAACCTCCCCGCTTAAAGACTGACTCTGCTGGTTCATCAGAAACCTCACTGAGCATTTAGCTCCCACAGCTGCCTTGCCTTACCTTGCCGCCTTGCCTTACCTTGCCTCACCAGGCATGATTACGCAAGGTTATAGACCAGGGCTGCACAACTTTGGCCCTCCGGCTGTTTGGGGGTGACAACTCCCATCATCCCCAGCCACAGTGGCCAATAGTCATGGACTATGGGAGTTGTAGTCCAACATCGGCATGAGGACCCAAGTTGTGAAACTCTGCTATAGGCAACAAAAGGCTGTCCTTATAGTTATCAGCCACCACCCCCTGGCCCCCAGTAATACACTGGGGAAAGGATACAACATTGTGATATTTTTTGCTTTCCCAGAACATTATAGGGCAATTGGGGCGGGGGAGAGGAAGAATTTTGGAGTGTTTTCACTGCCACTCTCCAGAAGGCAGTGAATTCCCAGTTAAAAAGAAGCCCACTCTTGAATAGAGGTTAGTCCCCACTCCTCACAGATACAATTTGATTTGATACAATGAGATACTAAGGCTCTTCACATGAGCAGTGTGGAGAGCCTGAATGGGGTTTGCGGGGAGAGTGGGCTTGACCCGCTCTCCCCACACATGAGCAGGAAGCCCTCCCTGGGCAATCAGATAGATCAGCCGCCCAGACGATTACCAGCTCCATCACAGAGCTGGTTGGGGCAGCAGGGTGCGGGGGCCTCCTGGCCCCAGAAGTCCTAGAATGACCTGTGTGAGTGGGCGGGGCATTCTGGGGAACTGCCCAATGCCGAGAGACTTGTATTCCCCTGGTTGGGAGGCTACTCATGAATCGCTACAGCGTGGAGCTGTGCTGCGGCGACACATGAGAATTTACACAGGCTTGCCACTGGGAGCTGCACAGTTCCCGTCGCTTCCCACGATCGGGAGAAATTGGGCGAGCCTTCCCTAGCCTGATTTTTGCTGATCGTGAGAATAGCCTCATTTTATTGTATCAAACTTTGTATTTGACATCCACTGATAATGGGCTTCAACATCTGCTGCCTCACAGTTGGCATTCTGCATGTCTTGTTTGCAGGCGTATAGTAGTATTGCTAATGGTATGTCACACTTTCTACCTCCGGGGATCACTTTCCACATTGACCTCTGCCAGGAAACCTCATGTGTCTGCCATACTAGAATCCCAGGATGTCAGCCAGAAGGCAGGTAACAAAGTATCTGCAACTGGGTGGTGGAACAGAAAGGTATTCCATAGATTTTCCATGGGCCAAGACGTTAGTACTTGACTGTACTATCATTGTAAGATCAAGAATTTGGAGACATGATAAGAGAACCTGCCATCTGAAGGAACTCTTTTCCCCCCATACAATTTTGAGCGTCTGCTGCATTCTGTACCCCAAATAGAGAGAGTTGTACTGTACTGTCTGCAACCAAAAGAATTCTATTACGTGGAATTGCAACAATTTTTATCAGGGCTTAATGTGGACAAGAATCTTGGAAACAGCCAATATCTGCTGTGGTTGTGACCATCTGCTATTTTTTCACAAAAGGTGCCCTTTTGATTTTGAAGTGTGTATGTTGTGCTGCATTCCAGATTCAAGCTGCACAGCTGCTCACATGGGGGTGCCAATCTCTTCTTCCCTCTGAAGCTCTTTGTGCTGCCCCAAAATATGTCATGCAGCTTTCAGAGACATATTTTTGGGTAGCACAGAGCACACCAGAGGGAAGAAGAGATCAGCAAAAATTCCCTTTTCTGTGTGAGCCCCTACACTACTTTAGTCTGGGACACAACACCCTGCGTGAGCACTTAGTCTGGATATCAGCTACTGTTATTATGTTTATCATTATGATATCAAAAATGATGCCTTAGCCAGAGCTACCCACATCTGGGAGGAGAGGTGGTCTTGAGTTAGCAAGCATGAATTGTTTCCTTTGCTAAGAAGGATCCACCCTTGTTTGAATTTGAATGGGAAACTACATGTGAGTGCTTGAAGATATTCCCCTTAAGGGATGGGACTGCGCTGGGAAGAGCATTTGCATGCTTCCATGCAGAAGGCTCCAAGTTCCCTCCCTGGTATCTCCAAGATAGGGCTGAGAGAGACTCCTGCCTGCAAGCTTGGAGAAGCTGCTGCCAGTCTGTGTATACAATACTGAGCTAGGGGGACCAATGGTCTGACTCGGTATATGGCAGTTTCCTATATTCCTATAATGCACTGTGTATCACAGGCAGGACTCCAGTCTATGTTAGGGCTATCCTAAAAACAAAGACAAAACAACTGTGCCAAGATAATCCAAATGTTGTGAAAGGAATGGCTGAATTCTGTGGTTGGCAGAAATAATGCAAAGTAAGCAAATGTGCACAGTTGCTTTACTTTGCACAATTTATCCAGCAATATATACAACTCTGCTAGTCATAGTGAAATATATGCAATGTGTATTTTGCAACTCCTCTGGCTTATAAAATTTCACCAGGCATAGCATACAACTGCTTTGAAACATATCTTCCTAAACATATGGTTTAGAAAGCTGCATCTGTAATCATCATCATCATCATCATCATCATCTTGATGCTCAGGAAGCTGATAATGGCTCCTTGGAGGAAGAGCGAGATATAAAATGTTAAATAAATAAATAAATAAATAAATAAATAAATAATTTGCAGTCAGTGCCACATTGTGCTTATGTGTGGCCTGCATGTAGCCTTGACCATGAATGGACACACCTTTACTACTTTCTGCCCCCTTGCCTCGTTTAGCAGCAATATTATTATTTAAAGCCTACTTGGATACTGTATCAACTACTAGATGTTTATGTAATGAGATTTAATCCATGAATTACCCATCTGCTGAAAAGCTTCGTATGAAATGTTTCTCAAGCCTTCCCCAATAACATTACTGGAAGAGAATCAAGTTGGCTGGGCAAGAGCTTCTCATGTGTATTTTTGTGCAAATCCTTTTTTGGCAAGAGGATGCAAGTTATTAATTTTCTTGCATTTCAACAAATGTTCATTGAAAGAAGATTTTGCACAGATACTGAGGGCCAAACTGCTGAATGTGGCATGGGTGCTCTGTGAATAGAGCTCCTGGCATCCTGTATTTTCCAAAAAGCACCCATGGGTGGTGTGGTGTGGGGGGAAACTGGCTATGGTGTGGAGAGATTAACCTTTTTGCTCTGGTGTCAATTCCCAAACTTAAATCCATCAAACACACATGCCCTCCTGCTGTTTGCTTAGCTGAATACATATAAGCAGTTCTTGTGCCCATAGGTTTCTACCCCATATGACCCCTGGTTCTAGTGTTGTGAGAGCCAGGGGTCACCCCATGAAACTGAAGGTTGGGAAATTTAGGACTGACAAGCAGAAGTACTTTTTCACACAGTGCACAATCAATCTGTGGAATTCCTTGCCATGGGATGTGGTGATGGCCACTTGCTTGCATGGCTTTAAAAAGGGCTTAGATAAATTCATGGAGGACAGGTCTATCAGTGGCTACTAGTCTGAGGGCTAGAGACCACCTCCAGCCTCAGTGGCAAGCTGCCTCTAAATAGAGGAGCAACCGCAAGAGAGACGGCAAACTCTCAGAGGCATCTGGTGGGCCACTGTGTGAAACAGGGTGCTGGACTAGATAGGCCTTGGGTCTGAGCCAGCAGGGCTGTTCTTATGTTTTTATGTTTGTGGGGGTAATTTGGCATGGGGCAAGGCACAGGGTCAAGGATTTGACTCTCCCTGTGCCATGTCCCCAATCCAAACTAGCTTCCTGGCTCTTTTTTTTAAAAAGAAATAAAATGTCAGGATTTGCTATGATAGTACTTCCAAGTCACGCCTAGTGTAGCCCTGAGAGTTAGAAGTTATAGAGGGTAATTAGCTCAGCTGTCAGTCAGTCAATCAATTCATTCATTATCATCATCACCATCACCACCATAATTTATATGGTGCTTTTCAACAATAACATTCTCAAAGTGGTTTATAAACCACTTTTATCACTTTGAGAACCACTATACCCCTGCTAACTTGGCAAAGAGGCACCATTTAATGTGGTGATTCTCTTTATTTAGCAGGGGGAGAGTAACTGGCCCTATCCATCCCCAACACAGCATCCCTCCAGTGACTGTTGCTGGTCTCTATCTTATGTTTCTTTTTAGATTGGGAGCCCTTTGGGGACAGGGATCCATCTTATCTTATTTATTTGTTTTTCCTCTGTGTAAACCGCCCTGAGCCATTTTTGGAAGGGCAGTATAGAAATCAATCAATCAATCAATCAAGGAAAAAAAACAATAGGAAGGGGATGGTTCCCTGTCCCCAAAGTTTTCACATTCTAAAAGGAAACACAAGGCAGACATCAGAAACAGCCACTGGGGGGATGCGATGCTGGGGTAGACTATAGGGCCACTTGTGTTCCCCCTGCTAAGCAAAAGAGAATCATGACTTTAAAAAGTCCCCCTTTGCTGAGTTAGCAGGGCAAATTATCTATCTATCTATCTATCTATCTATCTAGATTCTGTCTTTGCCAAACACACCTGGCAAAGCCCTTCCCCTTATTTTAATAGGTTTCTATAATTCTATGCCCAATTATCTTGTTAGAGGGAAAATCTAGCTGAGCTTTTTGCATTTATGCTTCCTCTTTCCACCCCTCCACTCTGCCCCCACCCCACCCCCAGTTCACAAATACTACAGCAGAGTTAAGCTACAATAAAAAGGTCATTTTCTCCTTTCAGCAACAGTAACACAAGTGGCTGGATTTCCTGATTCTGGATTAAGTTCAAGTTTTCAAATAAGGCTGGCCTCACTTCTGATTAGAAAGTTTGATATTTATCATTGACTTCCCTGTCTTCCATATCCAGCGCAAGGGAGATTGTACAAAGGTAACCTGAAAGGAGCCTTTCTTTTATTCCACAATTAACCCCATCTGAGTAAATAATACGGTGTTGTGCACTTAAGCCTTCCCTGTTATTCACTGACTTCAGAATCCAAAACGGCTTCAAAGCCGCGCTCATGAAACGATGACAAGATGCTACAGAAACTGCTTTTCATGTGGAATATAATGCAAGGATTGTGTTTCACCGTACAGTAACAAATAGAGTATAGTTGTAATGATATAGCAGATAAAGTGTCTGGAAGTGCTTACCTGCAGGAAACCCAATCTTGTTTTAGTTCAGGGCCTGAGGCCTATAAACACAGTATACAGCTAGAAACCTAAATATTAGAGGAATCTTTTTTATCTTTTTTTTTTTTTAAAGAAACAATTAGGTGTCTCACACCAAACAGAACGTCAATGTACATTTATCTTTGCCAAAAGTAACCTTTTTCTATTGAATGTAGATATAGATACAGAAGCTGTGGTGTCTTTCGGTCATTCGTGGCAGTATCAAAAAGGTACTTAACAGTTTTGATTTTGAAACCTGGAATCTGGGATATGCATAGTCTGTGAGAACTTGATGCATGGTCCCAGGCAGCTAGAAAAATATCAAAAATATTTACACATATCTCACTGGAAACAGGGGACTGAAAGAATACCCCTCCACACACACATTAGTTAAGCTACTTTGACCCCAACCAGGAAGTTTAATATGGTACAAACATGTTTCTATTTTCAATAGCATTTTATCATCAGCATTTTATAGTTCTACAGCCCTACAGTTTTACAGATTTTAGGATCTTGAGATTTTAGGATTTGGGGATTTTAGGATTGTGAGATTTTAGGATCTGGGATTTAAAGCTTTTAATCACCATTGTAATGCCATGTTTATGTATCCAATGTAATCTAATGTGACCTATTTTATGCTGGTCAAAAACCATAATAAAGATTGACAGATATCTCAAGGAACTCTGGGGGGTATTTCCAGATAATGGTTTATTTCAATGTAAATTCTCATGTTGAATTCTTATCATAGCCTATTCCAAAACAAATTCTTAAGTTTGGTTCTCATGGAGCATTTTGTGGGGCAGAGTGGGGTCAGGCTAGACAACGTTTTTTAAAGCCCATAACTTAGTTGCACAATCTGCATGACCATCTGTGAAGGACCTAACATGGGAGTCGGGGTGTGTGTCTGTGTCAAGGGAAGGCAGCTGCCCCTCCTCCTGCCACTCCAATTGAGCCAGTCCCATTGGATTGAGTGGGGCTTACTCCAAGGTAAGTGGGTATAGGAACTTGCCAGTGCACCACTGTTGGAAGTATGGCCTGTGGGTGCAGCTTCAGTTCCCCCTATCTGTGCTCAGTGAATACACTGAAGGGATACTCAGAGTTTCTGATCATTAGAAAAGTCTGAAATTAGGACATTGGTATATCTCACCCTCCCGTGGGGCTATGTTGTGCCCCAAAATACTACTGCCTGTTCCATGCTGGCTAAAAACCTGAAACATGGTATAGATGTAGTTCAAGATATCAAGATCGCTAGAAAAGTCTGAAAACTGACTGTTTTTACATCTGTCATAAGCTCATTTTAATAGGGCAAGAAGTAGTAATCAGAGTTTTGTATTGTCATAGACAGCAAGCTATGCATCTGCATTTATGGCTGCTAGGTATAAAGATAGCTCATTTGTCCAGATTTTTTTGTTGTAAATTCTTAGCTCTTGCCCTAATAAAATACAGAATTAGTCAGCCAGGGACCTGGAACTTTCTCTCTTCTCTGGGTCACCTGGTCCACTTTTCTATAATAAGGTTGGTTAACTGAAGGGTCTATTCTTCTCAGAAGATTATCTGAGGGTAACTTGGAATATTACAGGGATAATGGTTAAATCTGTGTTCCTCTGCACACACGGGGCCCTTTCGGACATAGCATGAAACGGTGGGTTGATGAAACTGAGGTTAATGCCCCAAGCCGGGTGTTGCACTGCAAAGGATTGTCAAATGGTGGTCCAGCAACCTCCAGGTTCTGGACAGAGAAGCCCCTCCCTGTTTGTGGTCTGCCGAATCCCAGCAGGTCATGGGTCACTCATACCATCAGGCTGTGGGCAGGGCGTTGGGACACCGTCAAGTTGGCTGCCATTGGGCGCAATCTCTGAGGGGCAATCATACCTTTTCGGCCTTGGCAGCCACCTTCAGCAGGGTGTACTTTAACCCCTTCCTAGCGTCATTTGCAGCAATGCCCTTGCAGGAATGTTACAGCCAACAGTCATGCAGAAGCACAATCATTTATACCCAAGGATGGCAAAGGGCACTACCAGATGGCAATGGGGATGCACACAAAGCAGCAGCTGATAATTTGGGGCAGGTGGGGGGGGGCTACTTTCTGGCGGGGTGGGGTACAAGGTGTAGTGCAACAGAAACAGTTATCCCGTGACATAGCTGCACAGCTACTCCCATGACCTGGGACAGATCTCATGCCAACTGATAAGCAATGGTCTTTCTGGGAGATGTTAACTGCCTGGAAAGGTGGTGCCTCACAAAGGCATAAGGTCCCCAACTTTGCTCCCGAAACCATCGAAATGAACCGGTTCAACATCGAACATGTTCGACGTCAAACCTGTTTGTACATCCCTAGCATCCGGTAGTGGGTACATAGTAGGGGGTAACTAGCCACTTCTGGAGGCTGTATCCCTGGTCCCCAAATATCACTTCAAAAATTGCCCACCACCAAGCACGGGTGGTGCATTTACCCAGTTCCCAGCCCAAAGCTTTGATGCGAGAAGAGAGGTCCAAAAGATTGACCTGTTGAGGCTTCACCTGGGCACCCTGGCATAGAAACATCTATGAGCCATCCAGTGGAGTCTACAACAAATTGCAGGGTCATGCTGTAGAAGTGATTGAGGCTGTAATACCTGTCATGGTGGTAAGCGGGGGCACTCAAAACCCCACGTGTATACAGCCAATGATGCCGGGGAAAGCCTTCTGGAGGAATTCTGCTATCACTTCCTGTGGGTCTCACACCTGGATCACGTCTCCAAGGAACAGTTCAACCAACAGGTTAACCACCTCCCTGAAAATCTCGCATGCTGTTGAGGATTCAGCCACAAGCAGGTTGCTGAGTTGCAGCTGGCAGCCAACTTGTACAGTGTTATGGTGAGGCGCTTATGCACCTGCACTGTGTGGGGCATGGCTGTGTCCTAGCAGCAAAGGATTGGCTCCATCTCGCTGGCAAGAAAGTGGAAGGTCTCTCTAGACATCCTGAAGCTGCCCATTAACCAACCACCATCCCACTCTGAGACGTCTTCCATGGACTGCCAGATGTGGTTATATGTCGGCAGTACCCACCTCCTGTCTGCAGTCCAGTCCTCCTGCAGAAGGTGGGCCCCAGCACTTCTCTGAACACTCACCATAAGAGCTCTGGATTGTGAAATCAACCAGTTGCATCTCTTTGGAACATCATGGAACCTTGTAGCTTCCTGGTGGGCACTGCTGCCCCCACACTCCCCAGGCTTCGCAGCAACTCCCTCCTCTGCTGAGATCTATGTCTGGCTTCCTCCTCCATGCTGTGAAGCACCATAGCACGTGGTTGCTGTGCCCACGCTGGGTGCTGTGCCCACCGTTGCAAAGCATTCCCTCAGTTATAGGCATATAGGTGGGATTTGGCCACACACACTCTGGGGACTTTGCAGTGCAGATGGGCGCCTCCCATATAATTTATTTATTTATTTATTTATTTATTTATTTTATATTTACATTTCTATACCGCCTTTCGTTAAAAGAAAACCCCGAGGTGGTTTACAAAAAAATTAAAACATACAATAAAAAGCAATAAAAATATCAAGCAATAAAAACATCAAGCTAAAAACAGGCATAAAAACAATACAACAGATAAAAACACACAGAAGCAGCAGTAATGGGGCTGGATGGGAGTGTATGCCCTTTCACTTCCTTGCCAAGTGTGTGACAGTAGGTGGTGTAACTGCAGAGGAGGGAGCTGTACTGGCTGATGTCCTTCCCCTGGTTGTGGTGTGGTGGGTGATGTGGTTTTCCTGCTGCCCACGCCTTTCCAGGCTTCGGTGGGAATGTTGCATTCTTTCCTCCAAGGCACAAACCTCACCCGCTTGAACAACCACCACTTACAGCTTGTGTACGGGGCCCCTCCTTGAGGCCCACCAAGTGTCACCCAATGTGTATGTTTGTGGGGGGTGGGCGGGCTGGTTCCTTCTGCAAGCAGCTTGTGCAAACAGGGGCACCAAGACTGCTGTGTCCCTTTTGCAATGACTGTGAACCTGAATCCTATCCTTGGGAGTGCAAGAGCCACCCCTCTCCTCCGCCAACAGTTGGGACCACAGTAGATCACCTTTTGATGGTTAAGATGGCTTTGGTTCGCATCCCCTGGGGGTAAATCATGGGCAGGGGCGGAGCTAACATTGGGTGAATGGGTTCAAAGAACCCAGGCCGTGCCCAATCAGGGGCCGCACCTCACGGCCCTGACATGCCCCCCACATCTGACGCCAGACACGGGGGTGCTGGTTTAACTCCTGAGCAGGGGTGCACACAGGCCACCAGCGGTCAGGCTCCGCGCCTGATCATGGGCACACAGCCTCCAGGGCAATTCAAGAAATGCTTGCACCCCACTAAAAGTATGGGCATACAACAAGCTTTCCAAATGGCTGGGTGTGCCAGCCCCCACTCATGGCACTAAGTGAACAGACTTAGTGAACAGACTAAGTGTACACTGTCGAGCTGTGCAAACACCCCCAATCCATGTGTGCAGGGAAAGCGGGACCCACAAGGAGGGTGATTTGTCTGGAAGACGTAACAGGAACCTGCCACCATGCCCACACACCCACATCCCCAAAGACAAAATCTGCACACTGCCAATTGGGCCCTACACTTGATGCCCTTGCATTTGGGTGGAAGCAGTGCTATGGCAGAATCACCTCAGCATTCTTATTTTTCCACTATAGCTCTTCTTAACATATGGAAATGTAGGCATACTTGAATAGTTCAACCACTAAAATATCTCATTCAAGTAAAAAGGAGGAAAATACATAACAGATGTAATAGAACTCTTCAGGATGAATATAACTAAGAGACTCAAAACTGTCAGCATATCACTCACAATCACATTTTTTCACCTGTACATGTGGTTTAAACTTGTGTGATCCAGAAAACCTATTTGCCTTGTGTCTGGAATCAAATTATACACCAGAGGAAGTGGTTCAAAATTCCAAGCTTCCCTTTTTTGTTTCACGTTGGACCTAATTTGGCCCCCTCTTCTAATCTGGCAGTGGCCTCTGGTCAGCCATAGCCTATGTTTCAGGAGTATAATCACCTCCTCCCTGCTGCACCAGAACTGGCCAGAAGCCACTTCATGGGCAACACAGGAAAGGGACTGTCAGAGCTGTTGGTTGCTCACAGCTCCTAATGTTGCATGGTAGTGGCTCCAACCACATTATCTTTGTTGCAGAGAAATTACTTATCCTTTATAAGTAAGGTGCACAGTTCAGAACATAGGGAGCTGCCTTACACCGAGTCAGACCATTGTTGGTTCATCTAGCTCAATATTGTCTACACAGACTGGCAGTGGCTTCTCCAGGGGTGTAGCAAGGTTGGAGTGGGCCCAGAGACAAGATTTTAAAATGCCCCCCCCCCACTGAAGCTCAGCTCATGAAGTAAAGAAATCTTAAATGAGGCTGAATAGTGGTAACAAAAAGCATATCTATCTATCTATCTATCTATCTATCTATCTATCTATCTATCTATATCTCCTCTATAGAACATCATCCTAAATTATTTTTTTAAAGGTTTTGTAAATTGTGGATGATGCAAGTCATTTAATGGTACTAGAGAAAGACATGCTGTTCTGGTAGCTCCAGGTCTTAACATTCACATCAACTTTGGAGGATGAAAACAACTGAAGGAAGCCTGGGCGGGTGTGTGGCTGGGGGAGTCAGTCATGTGACTTGCCTCTGGGGCAAGTCTCCAAGGCAGTGGGCCCCCAGACAACTGTCTCCCCTTGCCATATTATAGTAACTCCCCTGGGCTTTTCCAAGGTTGCAGGTAGAAGTCTCTCTCAGCCTTATCTTCTTGGAGATTCCAGGGAGGGAACCTGGAACCTTCTGCATGAAGTTGCTCTTCTCAGAGCAGCCACATCCCCTAAGGGAAATATCTACAGTGCTCAAATGTTCTTGAAAACAAAGGAGGTCTGCGGGTAGAGCAGGGGCATATCTAGGGTAGGGCAGGCAGGCACATGCCCTGGGCGCCACTTGAAGGGGGGCGTAATTTCTTAAAATTATTTTTTTAAAAAAATGGCCACCAAAAACAAAATGGCCACTGCACATGCTCAAATGGCCTCTGTGAGGCCCTAGGCCATGCCAGGCCTCACAGAGGCCATTTGAGCATGCATGGTGGCCATTTTGTTTTCAGCGACCATTTTTAAAAAAAACAATTATTTTAAAAAATGGCCACTGCACATGCTCAAATGGTCTCTGCGAGGCCCTAGAGGCCAGTGGGGGGAGGGGTAACCTTTGCAGACCCCCCACCCACAGTCTATAGGAAGCCCCCCAAAGGGGCTACAGGTTTTAAAAAAATAATTTAATATAATACGTCACTGTACACATATTCAGTTTGGCACTATGTACAGATAATCAGGGCTAGTGAATACTGAGCTGACGATTATGAGCTAGGATTGTATTAATTTGCTCTTACTTTGCTTCTTATGATAAGTGAGTTAAATGTGATGTCTTAATAATATGGCTATTAATGGTGAGTTTGTCGCCGTGTATCCACATGGCTGCAAGCAGCCGTGACAGACACACGATCACTTAGCCTGGTTTTTGGGCACGCTCGCACCCAAAACCTGGGTTAAGTGGTGGGCTACTTAAGAGGTCTCACCACCGTGCTGCCCCCAGTGGTTCTCATGGGCAGCAAAAACCAGGCTGTGCTTCCCTAGCCCGGTTTCCACTGCTCGTGAGAATAGCTTCAATAAGTTGGTTGACTGAGGGGTAATAGGGGCAGAGGTGCACCTAAGTGAATCTGGAGCCTGGTGGACCTAATGGCATATGGAGCTCCCCTCCCTTACAAATTAAGCATCATCATGCTTGGCTAGGCAACCACACCACCTGGGACAGACGAATGAGGATTTGGGGTCTCCCAGGGGGCTGTGGAGGCCCTGGACTTTGGCCCCGAAGTCCAGGGGTAAGAGTGCCTCTGAATAAGGGTACAGAACATGAAAAGAGGGTAGTTAGCTTCAGTGCTGGGAAAGGGAAAGAGGCTTACGGGTGAATAAAAGAGAAAGAGGGAAGTATTTTTTTTCCTAGCTATGGTTGTGGCCACAACCAGCCTGTCCATAAGGAGGACTGAAGCATCCACCTTAGACAAAGCAGTCGTGGCTGTGGGGGTTGCTGTCATCTGCCTCAGTCTGTCTTTATCATCTGTCATCCTTCTCATCTTCCTGTGATCCCTGAATTTAAAAAGGAAGAGGGGAACAGAGTGGAAGAGGAAGTGTGGAGAGGAGTGAAGGGCTAGAGTGTCTCCTCAGAGACACTCTAGCTTACCTCTCCTCTCCTCCACGCTTCCTTTTTTGCTCCATTCCCCTTTTCTTTTCTTTTAAATTCAGGGAGTACTGATGGAGGAGGATGAGAAGGATCGGGCAGTGGCAGCACTGCCACCAGGGGACACTTGGTAAGGGGAGTGGCACTTAGTGCCCCACAAGAAAGGGGACAGCAGCACCTTGCATCCCACTTCTAGTATGCACTGGTTTTGGGCTGGCCCTGGCTGTGTTATCAAAGAGTTGGAACAGGGGAAATGGGAACAGAACAGTTTTAATACAAGGTGAAGGAAAGATGGCTAGGCATACTGCAAGAGCAGGGCACAATATGTGCAAAATGATTTTTAAAATACTCTTTTAAATTATTTTTAATGCAGGTTTTGCAGCTTTCACAAATATATTTCTGGAAGCCAAAAGGACATTTGGAGGGAGTGGAGAGAAGTGCAAATTGCTCCCCCTTCCCATCTGTGTGTGCTAATCTGTGGGAAAAGACTCTTTGCAAGAGAGCAGCCGTTCTTCTGGCCTCTTACGGCTGGAATATGTGGGCCAGTGCTGAAAATGTCTTTTGCACTTTCATTAATAATATCCAAGTTCTTTGACTATATTTGTAGGCCAAACACATTTCCCACTGATGCAATTCCATTTACTTCCTGATGCTAAATTTTCAAAGAGATATGAATCCTGGTTTAGTGGCAGTAAGGGACTGAATATATTTTGCATAAAACTCAAACCACATCATAGACTCTATTTGAATGCCAAAACAAGTGATATAAATTAAAAAACAACAACCCATTCTCTGTGACACATTGATGGAAAAGGAGCCGTCTTACACCACTATCCTAAATGGCCAGGGATTTCTTAGCCACTGAAAGAAAACCTAGCTTCCATTTGGTTCTACATTATGTTCTCTAACTGATAAGAAAATGAAATACGGATTTGGCAGCGACTGGTGAAGAGATAACAATACTATGAGATAATAAAGCTGCAGCACTTCAAAAGGATATCTTCAGAAAATATATTGTTTCCTTTGTATTAATATGATTAAATGCTTGTAATAACAACATTGTTTTAACCTTGCCAGTGAGTTGTCACTGTCAACTTTATTTTACAGTAGGGCGCAAATGAAGGATACACACTTCAGTGCTGAAACCTATCTCTTACATGATTATTCTCAATAGTAAGCATTATACATCAAAGTGAAATTCCAGTCCATACTTGTAAATTTCAGGAGAGGGATTCTCTCTCTTTCTGATGTATCTCTTTTTCTGATAATCTGGTAGAATGGGATATATAGCTACAAAAAGGCAACGTTAACACATTTTAGATAAACAAGACTAACACACATACAACAAACACAAATAATAGCCCTATTCAAGTGATGGCTGACATACTGTGCAAGAGTACATTGCAATGTTGCATTTAGTCCACTGGAAATAATGGGCTTATTGTTGTGTGATGGAATTTGTGCAAATGAAACATTACTAGGCTGAGATACTCGTGCACAGTATATCATCCATTATGTTCAACACATGTACAATCTGTATAAAGTCTGTGTAAAGGCCACTGTGGCTACAGATGATGGGAGCTGTTGTTCAACAACATGTGGGGATCCAAGTTCAAGAACCCCTGCTTTATGGGAAAGGTGGGTCAGGAGCAGGGCTGCACAGCTTTGTCCATCCTGCAGATGTTGGACTTGACTGACTGACTGATTGATTGATTAAGTGCCATCAAGTTTTTGTCGACTCTTCGCAACCACATAGATAGATTCTCTCCAGGATGATCTGTCTTCATCTTGGCCTTTAAGGTCTCCCAGTGGTGCATTTGCTGCTGTCATGATCAAGTCCATCCACCTTGCTGCTGATCATCCTGAGACAGCCAGTGTGGTGTAGTGGTTAGAGTGCTGGACTAGGACTGGGGAGACCCAAGTTCAAATCCCCATTCAGCCATAATACTAGCTGGGTGACTCTGGGCCAGTCACTTCTCTCTCAGCCTAACCTACTTCACAGGGTTGTTGTGAGAAGAAACTTAAGTATGTAGTACACCGCTCTGGGCTCCTTGGAGGAAAAGCGGGCTATAAATGTAAAATAAATTTTTAAAAATTAAAATAAATAAAATAAAATCCTCTTCTTCTCTTTCCTTCAACTTTCCCCAGCATTATGGACTTCTCAAGGGAGCTGGGTCTTCGCATAATGTGTCCTAAGTATGATAGTTGGAGCCTGGTCATTTGTGCCTCAAGTGAAAATTCTGGATTGATTTGTTCTATGATCCATTTGTTTGTTTTCCTGGCTGTCCATGGTATCCTCAAAAGTCTTCTCCGGCACCAAAGTTCAAAAGCATCAATACTTTTTCTGTCTTGCTTCGGCAAAGTCCAGCTTTCATATCCATAGAATGTCATGGGAAAAGCCATTGTCCTTATCTTTGTACGTATAGACACATCACAGCATATAAATATCCTTTCCAAAGCCTTCATTGCAACCCTACCAAGTGCTAGTCTGTGGTGTATCTCTTGACTGCTGGATCCTTTACTGCTGATAGTCGATCCTAAAAGGCAGAAGCTAGCCACCATTTCAATGTCTTCATTGTCAATTCTGAGGCTGGTTGCTGTTCCCATTGTCATTAGTTTAGTCTTCTTTACATTTAGTCATAGTCCCATTCTTTTCACTGGGCTCCTTGACTTTCATTACTAGAGCTTGCAGATCATCCACATTCTCAGCTATCAGAGTGGTGTCATCAGCGTAGCGCAGGTTATTGATGTTTATTCTTCCAACTTTAAAACCACGCTCATCTTCTTCCAATCCAGCTTCTCTCAGTATATGTTCAGCATATAAATTGAATAAATGAGAAAGTAGACAGCCTTGTCTTCCTCCTTTGCCGACCGGGAATCAGTCTGTTTCACTATGTTCCATCTGGACTGTGGCTTCCTGTCCTGTGTATAAGTTTCTCATGAGAACAATTATATATTCTGTGATGTCCATTTCCCTAAGGCTATTCCACAACTTGACATGGTCGACACAATCCTTCGCTTTTCTGTGTCAATAAAGCACATATTTTTGGTATTCTTTGGCTTTCTCAATTATCCAGTGTGCATCAGCAATGATATCTCTTTTTCTTCGGCCTTTTCTGAAACCAGCATGAACATCCGGCATTTCCTTTTCCACGTAGGGCTCTAATCTGTGTTGGATGATTGTGAGCATTATTTTGCTAGCATGTGAAATAAAGGATATTGTGCAACTTCCATAATCCCTGGCTATTGACCACTGTGGCTGGAGATAGGAGTTGTAGTCCAAAAACAGCTGGAGGGCCGAAGATGTGCAGCCCTGGTTTAATATGTGTCCCACTGCATTTACACAAAGCAGTTTGCAAACAAAGGAATAAAGAAGATTATTCACTTGTAGGAATTTATTCCCAATTTCCCCAGTATCCAAAATATAACTATGGGTTGTTGGATTGTGATCCAGTTGCTTGCCCACTGTCCAAAAGGAAACACATACAGTCTAGAAAGCAGGTTAACTGTTTTATTTTGAATCACATTAGTAATAAGTTAGAGGAGCACATTTTAACAGAAGCGAATAGAACAAATCTTAAAACTCTAAACATGCTAAGAAAAGATTAAAATCTCTTAATCATAACAAGATACCTCAGCACTCCTGTTGCTTCAGTCTGCAAATCAGTCTCAGCCAAACAAAGGCTAGAACTCAAAACAGGAGAGCCGATAAAAATCAAAAGAAAAATTTGATTTGACACGAACCAAGGTTTTATAGCGTCAAAGTAGAGGCCTAAGTTGTCAAAATACTATTAAAACAATCTGATACAATAAAAGACAATGAATCGGTTCTCACGATCAGTGAGTCCCGGTTTAGAAGGGTGAGTGGGGGGGAAGCCCACTCTCCCCACACACAAGCAAGGAGGGAGCCCTGGGCAGCCGGATCAGCCACCCACACGATTGCCGGTTCCATGATGGAGCCAGCGGGGGCTGTGGGGCTCAGGGGCCACGTGGCCCCCAGAAGCTCCAGTATTCCCTGCGCGAGTGCGCAGGGCATACTGGGGAGACCCCCGGAGCAAGCCTCCCCTCTGGGGGTCCACTCGTGAGTAGCCACAGCGTGGAGCCGCACCACGGCTACTCACGATCAGGAAGCCCGGGTTTGCGGAGTGCTCGCTCCGCAAACCCGGGCTTAGGGGAGGGCTACAAAAGCAGGCTAGCTGCTTGTAAGCCACCAGGCTCACCTGCGAGCTCACTGGTTTACATGAGCAGCAAAAATCAGGCTAGGCTCTCCTAGCCTGAATTTTGCTGCTCGTGTGAATAGCCCCAATGAGTGCATAGGATAGATAGATAGATAGATAGATAGATAGATAGATAGATAGATAGATAGATAGATAGATAGATGTTGAATCATGGAAGCCCCTCTTGCCATTCTCCTTCACCCTGTCTCCAAAGGGCTAACAATAAAATAAAAAAGGCACACTAGCAACAGCCAATGGAAAAGATGAAAAGGGATGATTGCTCTCCTGCTGCTTAAAATCAGAGAGTCACCACTTTGAAAAGTGCCTCTTTACTCAGATAGCAGGGCATGTCTATAAGAAGACCAAATGCTTACTTAAAGGATAAATATATTGTTGTTTATTTAAGAACACTGGTATACTACTTTTCAAAAAAGAAGTTCTCAAAGTAGTTTATACCATAGAACAAAGTTCTAAGAAAAAAATGGTTTCCTCCTGTTCCCAAAGTACTCACAATCTTAAAAGAAACACCAGGGAGACAATAGCAACAGCCATTAGAGGGATGCTGCAAAGGGGATTGGATAAGGAGGTCCAATTGCTCTCTCCCAGATCAATATAAGAGAACCATCACTTCAAAAGGGGACTCTTTTCCCTGTTGGCAGGAATAGATGCTTCCTCCTTCTATCTGTGCATCTTGTACAAATGTAAACCTTGCAGCAGAAGGAAATATTTGGGAGCAGGAATAGAAAAGGTTAAAGTCTAGACACTTCACACTAGTAGCTACCCTAGACTAGACAATGAAATCTTGCAAGCCCATCCCAAGAACTGTTTATAAAAAAACCCCAAAAACCCTAGACTGTCTTTCTGTGGCAAGCGATGGTCTCTTATGAGTCTGACTTGTTTTTTCCTATTGACTGTTATTATGTAAGAGTACTTGTGTTTGCGTTCTACGTTAGGAATTTTCCACTGGTAAAATGTTCTGAAACTTTCATCTGTTCACTAAGATATTCATTAGTACACCCCAAAGAATTTTTTTAATCTTTTGCCTCCCTTTGGTTACAGTATGGAAACTTGTGCTTGATTCATCATATCTCCATAAGGTTAATTTGGGATACCCATAACTCTGTCAAAGAGGTCCTCCTGAGTACTTGGAACTTAGAAACATTTGGCTTTGTTCCTCATTTCTGATGTCCAGACACTCACAAAGGCACCCTTGGGTGAGTGTTATGAGACCCATCTGTACATTTGTCTTGCATCAGAGAGGTAAAAAGAAAGAGTAGGAAAGAAAGGAGGAGTTCGTGTGAGGAACTTGAAGGGTTAGCAAAAGGCAGAATGAAGATATCTGATGAAATAAAATCTTTTCAGCCAGTTAGATTTTCTGCTTAAATTAAACTGCTAATTACACTTCTTTAGAAGTAGACACTTTCAGACACTAATAGGCTTCTGGAAAAGTTAACGTGCTGTTTATGAAAATGCAAAGCTAGCCAATCATATGGGAGCGGGGAGAGACATATTCCTCTCAGACTGATTGAGGTTTGTTCCCACAAACAGCAGATGAAGGGGTTTGACTGTACCATTTCAGACTGCAGGAGGGGGCTGACACAACATACAAAAAACATTTCCCACACATAGGAAACTAGATGTGAGGGAGATGGATTCTAGCCTAGCTTTCTTCCGGACATGCTTTCTACATGTAGGGTACTTTTTCTGCAACAGAGATTTTTTTCTCCTGCAACAATTCAAGGCTCATTCACACAGAGTACAGTGAACATGGGTACAGATCTGTACACACGCAAAGTAGTTCACATGTGATGTTGAACACAGGTGCGGTAGTACACTTCCTATCTGTACCATGCATTTGAAGAGCCTGTAGCCAGGTTCAATTTTAAAATGAACAGAGTTACAGTCATTCACACAAACACATGTACAAGTGTACAGACATCTGTACACTCGTACAGCATAATGTCTGAACCAGGCTTCAATCACATGAGCTTCCACCAGCAGTCTGAAGTGTTTGACATGCAAAACTGGTCTATCCACTCATCTGCTGTATGAAATATCTGGGATGTAGTGGTTAGAGTGTTGGACTAGGACTGGTGAGAGTGAAGTTCAAATCATGGGATATAAATGTAAGAAACAAACAAAGGGATAAAGAAATATGTTCTCCAAAGAGCACCTTGACCTGCAGGAATTAAGAGCAGGAAATAGCATCCCAGACAAATAAAAGCTAATATTTTGGGATGCAGGGTGAAGACTGGAATGATTCCTAGCCACATGTTTAATTCATAGGCTAAAGCTGTCTCAGTTTACCAGGAGCATTTCCAGACAGCAGGCTTTACTGCGGGTTTACTGCAAGTTTGAATTCCCTCCCAAAAAGCAATGCAAAAAGTGGATTGTTTTTTTATCCCGGACATAAATTGGGCTACGCTCTAATGCACAATGAAAAATCCAAATCATGTCTGGAGTGCTCCCCTGTAGCTCGCAGGGACTTCAGGGCAAATCTGGCCACTATGTGTACATGTACCCTCCATTGCAGAGGAGAAGTTAGCTAAAAGCCCCATCTGGAAATGCTTCAGGTAAAGTCCCTATTTTCTGGAATCTATTCCTAGTAACTCACTGAGGCGGGTCTCACAATCAGTGAGACTCGCCATAAGGGGGTTTGTTGGGAGAGTGGGCTTACCCTCTCTCCTTGCAGACGATCACCAGACAGCCCTGGGTGGCTGGATTGGGCACCCACACAACTGCCGGCTCCGTCACGGAGCTGGCAGGGCCTGTGGGGATTGGGGGCCACGTGGTCCCTGGAAGTTCCAGGAAACCCCACACAAGCGCGTGGGGCATCCTGGAGAGACTCCTGAGCCCGGGAGGCTGCTTGCAGCCTCCCGGTCAGGGATTGCCTTGTGTGTCGCCACAGCACGGAGTCATGCCATTTATTTATTTTCATTTTATTTATTTATTTATTTGATTTGTATACCACCCTTCCAAAATGGCTCAGGGCAGTTTACAATTAAAACAAACCACTAAAACAGTAAAGAGCTAAAACAAATTAAAAAACAATATAACAATTGACAATTTAAAAACATTTTATAACAACAATTAAACAATTACAGTGATTTAAAAACCCCAATTCGGGTTTTTAATCTTAAAATAAACCAGATATTTAAACCCCCAAAATTTAGGAAGCTGAGAAAGCTTGGGTGAAAAGATGGGTTTTCAGGTGTTTTTTGAAAATTGCCATAGATGGGGAGGATCATATCTCAGCAGGGAGCGCATTCCACAATCTCGGGGCAGTGACTGAGAAGGCCCATCTCTGTGTAGCCACAAAACAAGTTGGCAGTAACTGGAGACAGACCTCCTCAGATGACCTCAATGGGTGGTGGGGCTCATAATGGAGAAGATGCTATCTTAGATACCCAGGTCCTAAGCTGTTTAGGGCTTTGTAAGTTACAACTAGCACTTTGTATTTTGTCCGGGAACCTATTGGCAGCCAGTGTAACTCCATCAGTAAAGGAGTAACATGGTCTCTCCGAGATGACCCAGAGACCAACCTGGCTGCCACGTTCTGAACCAACTGAAGTTTCCAGACTACGTATAAAGGCAGCCCTATGTAGAGCACATTACAAAAGTCAAGTCTGGAGGTTACCAACAAATGTACCACAATTTTGAGGTCATTGATCTCGAAAAACGGGCACAGCTGGCGTATCAGCTGGAGCTGATAGAAAGCACCCCTGGCCACTGCCTCAACCTGAGAAACCAGGGAGAGGTGTGAATCCAGAAGTACTCCCAGACTGCGAACCTGTTCCTTTTGGGGAAGTGTGACTCCATTTAGCACAGGGAGATCAAAATTGTCCCTAGAGTTCTGACCCCGCACAATAAGTACTTCCGTCTTATCTGGATTCAGCTTCAGTTTATTCTCCCTCATCCAGTCCATTACCACTTCCAGGCAGGCATTTAGGGAGGATATGCCATCTCCTGAAGAAGTCGACATGGAGAAGTAGATCTGGGTGTCATCAGCGTACTGGTAACACCCAGCTTCAAATCCCCTGATGATCTCTCCCAGTGGTTTCATGTAGATGTTAAAAAGCATTGGAGAAAGTACGGAGCCTTGAGGGACACCATACTTAAGCTCAGATTTCGAAGAGCAACAGTCTCCAATTGACACCATCTGGAAAATCTATCCAAGAGGTAGGAGCAGAACCACTGTAAAACAGAGCCTCCCACCCCCAACCCCCTCAGACGTTCCAAAAGGATACTATGGTCGATAGTATTGAAAGCCGCCGAGAGATCCAAAAGGACCAACAGAGTCACACGTCCTCTGCCAATTCCCAATTGGAGATCATCCATCAGGCTGACCAATGCAGTCTCCACCCCATAGCCTGCCCGAAAACCAGTTTGAAATGGCTCTAGATAAACAGTTTCCTCCAAGACCGCCTGGAGCTGAGAGGCCACCACCCTCTCAATTACCTTGCCCAGCCATGGGAGGTTGGAAACAGGCCTATAGTTGCTCAACTCTGAGGGATCTAATGCAGGCTTCTTTAGAAGAGGTCTTATGATTGCCTCCTTAAGACAAGGAGGCATCCTGCCCTCCCTCAGAGAAGCATTTATGATTTCCACCAGGCGGCTTACAACAACCTCCCTGCTAGATCGAACAAGCCATTTTGGACAAGGGTCAAGAGAACAAGCAGTAGGCCTCACCACTCCAAGCAGCTTGTCCACATCCTCAGGCGTCACAAATATATATTGCCATAGCAATACACGATCAAAACGCCGAGGTTAACGGATCACTTGTTCCCTTAACCTCGGCTAAGGGGAGGGGTACTTTGGGCCGTTTGCTTCTGGGAGTCACGTGGCTCCCATTGCAGCACATGGTCGCCAAAAAGCGGGCTAGGCTCCCTTAGCCCGCTTTTTGGCAATCGTGAGAATTGCCTCATTGTCTCTATACCCCACTATTTTTAAACTCTTGGGGATGTTTAAACTCTTCTTCAGATTTTTCCAGACAAGTTGCTAAAGCATATAGTGAGTGGAATCCAGTCTTGGGCAGTTGTGGATAGAGGGCTTGGGCAGTAATCCTTGATATGAGAATTGGTTGTTACAAGTGTTTGCCTGATTTCATTTGAAAAATGTGGGAGAGTATTTTAATGTGTGTGTGTGTGTGGGGGGAGAATAAATGTGCTGCTGGATAAATAATTTTTAAAACGTTGGAGGAAAAGTTGACATGTATCAAAAAGGAGAGATCATAACGGGCAAATTTATCCAGTGAATGTAAGTTCATTGCCCAAGGAATTGGGCGAATTCTCATAACCATTCTGATATTGTGTTAAGGTGAAGTCTTCATAGGCTGACTTTCTTGGTGTGGTGACCAGTCTTCTGAATAATCCAACATGTGCTAAGATTATGGCTCAACATATCCTGCAAAACTTTCAAAACACACACTGATGAAGAAGATGGGAATCTGTCCAGATGTGCCAGCATTTCTAAGACCAGTTAGTCTATCAAAAATAGCAACTTATGAGAAGTTCACCCTCTTGCAACAATATTACAGTATACTTTTGGGTAACCAATTGGGTACCCAAAGACACTGACAGAAGGAAACAGGGGCGTAGCTAGGGGAGAGAGGGCCCATGTTCACCCTCTCCCAGGTGGCCCCTCATAGTGAGAGACAGAGAAATTAGGGAGGGGTGGATCTGGGGGGGCTGCCCCTCAGGAACTGGGGCCCCCCGGGTTCTCTGAACCCATCCGCTCAATTATAGCTACACCCTGGAAGCAAATGAAGGGGGAGAAGATCACAGACACTGAGTATAGATTAGATAAGCTGCCAAGCAAGGAGAAATATCAACACGGCCATGGCAGAGAGGATAGAGGATAAAGAACTTCAGAAGGCCCTACTTTCTGAAGACACAGACCAATCGATCTATGTGTTCAATACTAAGCAGTGTGAGGGGAAGGAAGTTCCTTGCCCCCTCCATCCCACAGCAGGCCCTTGCACTGCCTGAAAAGCAGAGGAGGTAGGGCATTGGCAGGTGGGTCATTACCCCACCAACAAGTCTCCCCACCTAACACACAATCTATTCCTCCCCCCTCAGGGGTGTAGCTAAAGGAGAGAGGGCCCCTCAAAGTGAGGGCGATAGTGAAGAAAATAGGGAGGGGTAAAGCTGGGAGGACCTAAGGTGCTGGGGTCCCCAGCTTCTTTGAACCCACCTGCTCAATTATAGCTAGGAACATAGGAAGCTGCCATATACTGAGTCAGAACATTGATTGGTCTATCAAGCTCAGTATTGTCTTCACAGACCAGCAGTGACTTCTCTAAGGTTGCAAGCAGGAATCTCTCTCAGCCCTATCTTGGAGATGTTGCCAAGGAGGGAACTTGGAGCCTAGACGCTCTTCCCAGAGTGGCTCCATCCCCTGAGGGGGAATATCTTACAGTGATCACACATCCAGTCTCCCATTCATATGCAACCAGGGCAGACCCTGCTTAGCTAAGGAGACAAGTCATGCTTGCTACCACAAGACCAGCTCTCCTCCTTAGCTACACCTCTCTGAAGGCAGAGCAGGAGGGGGCTGCTGCCTGAGTAAGCTGGAGCTCCTAAGGGAACCTGCCCTGGCCTCCTGAAGGGAAGCCTTAGGGAATCTCAGTTCTTAAAGGGAGCCTGCCCCGGCTCTCTCAGGCACCTACCCTGCCCTCTGCCCTACCACCCCCAGTGGGCACCAGCTTCCTCTGCTGAAAAGCCTCTTCGGAGGGTTAGAGGATCCTTGGGGACAGGGTAAATGGAGTTGCAAGGGGAATTTCTGCCCTAGAAATTGGGCAGAGCACCTTCCATGAGCAGGAGCTATTCCCACACAAAGAAGTCTCTGATCAGTTTCTGGGATTTCCTCCCTCCCCCTACAGCCTCCCACATCTCATCCTGCTGCATTCCCCAGGGCCCCCTCAACCTGATGGGTGAGGGGAGTCACCATGGGGTGGAGGGGGTAGGGAAGTTTCTTTTCAGGATCTTCCTTGTGTGCATGCTTCTTAGGATCCAACCCTATATATTTATTCTGATCCTTCAAGCAGTGCTCATGTATTTCTTAGCAATTCTGAGCAAACAAGAGAGAGACAGAAATGGGTTTTAATAAAAATAATAATTAAAAAAATTCAATATGTGAAATTCCATATCTGATACTACATTTCTCTAGTGCTTTGTGAACTTCTGTGCTCACAGATTATCCATACATAGAGATGACCTAAGGTTAAATTTTGTTCTGTTGTGAATGCACATTGCTTCTGCCAGAGGAGCACATCTGGGCATGAAAGCACTTAAATAAGCGCAGAATTTAGTTCAATATAGCTTGCAATAACTAAAACCCCTTATTTTTATTAACTAATTGTAGGCATCTATGCTAAGCCCTGAAACACATTTCTGTGTCCCTTGTGCCTTGTTTCCAAGATAATAGCACCTGAAAAAACATACAGCAAGATTTTTGTAAAAGATATGAGTTCAGATAGTAAGGACTGCATTATATTACCTCTTTTTAAACTTCTGGCAATGTAAACACAATCTAGTGGTTGTTTCTTGGGAAAAGGAATGGGAGAGTATTCCTAAGCCAGAAAAATAAACCACTAGATACATACCTGTTCTCCATAATAACAAACTGGTGACCATTGTTCACACACACACACACACACACACACGATTTGCAGATTCATTCTTTATGGCCACTTCATGTATTATGGTTCATGTATTATGTATTATGCCTAAAGACTGAAGTGTACAGCTGAAAATGTAAAAGTGTGAATGCAACAAAACACGTTTTCAAATATGTATACTATTCATATGCATCTGGGTTACCATAACATAAGTGTGTCGAGCAGTCCTTGGTGATATAACCAGGTTTGAAAAGTGAAATGTATTCCCTTGAATACTTCTGGAGGTGGGAGGGGGGGAATCAAGTTATAGCAAATTTCAGTGAGAGCCAGATTTGTTTAATTTCTGCAGTATATAATCGTGTTGTCTTGGACTTGGCTGTTTCCATATGCCTCATAAATGGTGATTAGTCTGACAGGAGATGGAGCAAGCCAGAAGTTTTAACTACTTGGGGGGTTAGGGTTTTTTGTTTTTTTTAAACTGTTCCTGGAAAATTCATCTATCTACTGTTAAGGTGAAAGTCTTAAAAACTTTGCAAGCTGTATTGGGCTGTATCAGATCTAGCAGGGAAAATTTGATCTCCCTTTTAGGGTTCTTACATAGAAGGTACTTTCTACAGAAAAGGTTTTTACAGAGAAGGTACAACCATCTTATAAAGAAGAAGACTGACGGCTTTCTGAAATAGACTGTTATATACAAAGTATATTTTATATTTTGTTGATTAGAAGTTTGTCCCAGTGGGGACCCTGTAGAGTGTGGGGAGTGGAATCAGAAAGGAAAGGGGAAGGGGAGGAGAAGGAGAAAATGGAGTTGTTTCTGAAAAAACTCTTAGTTGAATATATATAAGATTACTGTGTGTTTGTGAGGGAAGCAGCTATAAAACATTTGGTGACGAGATTTTGAACCACCTAGGCATGTGAGCCTGCAAAGCTTGTGAATATTCCTGCAACTTCATTTCATTGCATTACTAGACCTACATACCTGAATTGCTTTCTGCTGAATTGCTCTCTGCTGACTATTGCGGCTGCTGATTATTTCTTTAGGTTCCTGACCTGCACAACCCCTGAAAGTATCAATTCTGGACTCAAATGTATGGCTCAGATCCCAACACCACCTTTTTTCTTGTCCACTCCAGGAGAATCTGCTCTACCCTGGAAACAATGGAGGCCCTATTTCTGTAATTACCTCTTCACTATACAGACCCCTGATTTTACTCCAGCAAAGCATAAAGCTATACTGCTTCACTGCCAGGGCCCGGAAGGCCAACGAATATATAAACATTTGATCTTTCCTGTCAACTTGGAAGGGAATGCCAATTTTTATGAAGCTGCTCTTCAAGACTTAGATGATCATTTCAACCCTACTTAGAATGCGATGGCTGCAGGTTCTATTCTAGTTCCCAACTGCCTGGTGAATCAATCAATCAATGAGACTATTCTTATGATGGAGGGAAACCGGGCCAAGGGAACGCGCCACAGCCCGGTTTCCCCTCATTGTGAGAACCACCAGGCCCGCCTGTGAGCCCAGTGGTTCTCCAGTGGCTAGCCTGCCTACCAGCCCCTCCTCTTAAACATTTTGTTGATTGTGTGCCACCATGGCACACCACTGGACTGTGCCATGGCGACACGTGAGTAGACCTCGACCGGGAGGCTACAACCAGCCTTCTGGCCTCGGGGGTCTCCCAAGAATGCCCCATGCACTCGCACTGGGCACCCTGAGGATTGATTCATTATGTCACATCATTGCATGCCTTAAGTGTAACCTGTGAGTTTGCCAATTTTATAGATGAAATTATCAGGTATCAGATTGTTAGGAAAACCAATTCCTCCAAACTGCATGATAAACTTATAGAGATAGTTAAGAGGGTAAGAACAGGGGGGGAGCTATCATTAGGCGAACAGGTTCAAAGAACCCGGGCCACGCCCAATCAGGGACCACGCTTTGCAGCCCTGACACACAAACACCCTGCATCTGACGTCAGATGCGGGGGTGCTAGTTTAGCTCCTGAGTGTGGGCTGCGTGGCCCCTTCAGGAACTAAACTAAGGCAGGCACTGCATTTGCTAAGGTAGGGAAGAGCTGCTTCTGGTTGCACTGCAAACGCAGCACCAGCTCCTGAAGGGGCTGTGTGGCCCCTTCAGGAGTTAAAAGGCTGCCACTGTGTTCACAGCACAACCAGGAATGGATGTGGGGGGCGTGGCTAGCCCTGCATCTGATGTCAGACGCAGGGGGCGGGGTTTGTGGGGCAGCCGCCGCGGCTGCACATGGACTGCCGGCGGTCCTGCTCTGCCCCTGGGTAAGAAAATGCTCTTCACTGTGCCAAATAACTCTCTTTGGTACCCCCAAAACAAACCTCCTGAAATCCATCCAGGCTGTTCGATCTAAAGCCTTCCAAGCCCAAACTTCTCATATGGCACTGATACAGAAAGTGGCAGCACAAGAAAGGAGGAGCTACCACTGCTATCAATATGGAGACTCTGCACACAAAGCCAATTTTGCTCACTGTCCTGCATGGAAGGTCACTTGCAACAGGTGCAAAAAAACCGGGACACTTTGCTAAGGTTTGCAACTCTGCTGTCGACTTCATTACGGATTCACTATATGATGAGGCAGATGAACCACTTCCCAACAGCATTTTAAGTGTGACAGAATCAGTGCCTGCTTCTACACATTGTCAAGTTAAACTTAATGGTCATAAAATAGAGATTCTGGCTGATTCTGGTTCTCAGTACACTATCATTTCTCTTCTGCTTTACAAGGAACTCCTCACTGCATCAGATCTGCACCTGCAGTTTTCGGACATCCGCCCATGGGGTTATGAGGATTCCACTATTGCCATAAATGGATACTTCACTGCTGTCCTGGAATACAAAGGAAATACTGCAGAACTGGGATGTGCAAAAAAAATTGATTGATTCAAATTCGAATCAAATTTGAATAAATTCAAATTGAAACTGCTTGGACAGAATCGGATTTGCATGAACTGATTCAAATTCACCTGAACTTGAATTGAAATTGCTTGAATTTGATTTGAATTCAGGAAAATTCAAATCGATTCGAACAAATCCCATTCTGTGTAAGCCGTTTCGAGTCAAATTGATTCAAATTGCAGTCAAATTCAAATAGATCAGTAGAATTTTTTGAATATCCCTACTGCAAAAGGGAAAGTGTATGTGTCACAAAAAGGAGTCTCAATATTTGGCTGAAAACATAAGAAAGATCTGCGGATCGTGTTAGACCCAAATAGCACAGAACATGATGGAACATCCATTTGCTAATACGATTGCTGATTTCTCTGATGTTTTTGCTGATACTCCTGGTACTGCCAAACATTTCAAAAATAAAATTCAGTTGAAGGCAAATGCAATGCAATACAAAGTGAGAAATATACCCATTGCATTGCGAGAACCACTTAGAGAGGAGTCTTAAGAGACTACAGCATACTGATATCATAGAACCTGTTGATTCATCAGAATGGGTCTCTCCCATTGTTCTCATGAGGAAATCAAACAGTACACTTTGAATGTACATAGATTTAAGAGATGTGAACTCCAACATGGTAGTGGATTGTCATCTATTACCCAATATTGGTGAAATGCTGCTGACTCTGAAAGAGGCCTCCATGTTTACAGCTTTGGATGTCTTTGGCCTATCATCACATTCCTCTGCTCAGAAGTTCTCACAAATACACAGCCTTCATTAGACCCAGAGGGTCTTTTTCAATACAGAAGATTAGCCTCTACAGCTTCGGTATTTCAACAAATGATGCATATAATTTTGGGGACTATGGATGGCATCATTTACTTTCAGGATGGCATTTTTGTGTATGTTAAAACCATTGAGGAGCATGGTGCTAAACTAACAGAATCCTTAAGAAAACTCCGACACGGACTTACTGTCTCTGTTGAGAAATGTCAGTTTTCCATACACTCACTGATGTATGTGAGACACACAATATCTCAGAGTGGCATACATCCCAAAACAGACTCGGTGAAAGCAATTCGGGAAGCACCAGAGCACACAACACAGGGATGCACTTCTCTCATTTTAGAACTTTGTTATTACTCTAAATTTGTTAGACAATTTGCTAAAAAGTTGATCCATTTTGTCTTCTTTTTAAAAAGAATGTAGCATTTAACTGGGATGCATCCTGCAAGGCTAGTTTTCAGTCTATCAAATCATCCATTGCTGAAAGCCCTGCTCTCACTTCTTTTGACACCTACAGACATGCTATTATAACCATTGATGCTTCTGAATATGGTTTGGGTACTGTCTTGACCCAGTAGAAAGGGGACAGGGAAGTTACAGTTGCTTTTGCTACCAGAGTTGCTTTTGCTTCCAGAGTGCTTCCACTGCATCAGAGAGGATATATTCTGCCATCGAAAAAGAAGGTCTAGCCTGTTTCTGGGTAGTGAGGCACTTCAGGACTTACATGTGGGGCAAAAAATTCACTTTATGGCCAGATCATAAACCCTTATCTGCTTTATTTACTACTCAGGGATCAAATTGAGCAACCCTAAGAATAGCCAAATGGATCACCAGATTTAATGGATTTTGATTTCCAGGTGGAATATCTCCCAGGTCTTCAGAATACAACTGCAGATTGTTTATCTCAACTTCCACTTCCAGGCCAAGAGGAGATTCCAAAAGATGAGGATGAAGGAGTAGTAATTGCACAAATAGCTTCATCCATTCATGGAGTGATCACATCTTCTGAATGGAAAGCGGCCCTCAGTGCTGATCAGATGCTGACTGGACTTAAACCTTACATAACTAATTGATGGCCACACAAAAACAAGGTACCTGAACATCTTCAACCATACATACACGTAGCAAGTGAGCTGAGAGCTGTCTCTTCTCATTGAGCAGCTGCTGAGGACTGATCATTTGGTGGTGCCAAACTTCTTACAAGCAAATAACAAAGGTCACTTGGACAGGAGCTTGACTAAAAGCCAAATCAGATAAAGTTTTTGATGGCCAGGTATGGCATAGAAGATATATAGAAGACAGAGGACACATAGAAGATATGATCAGGCACTTCATGACGAGCTGTATCTGACAAGTCACAGAAGAACTTTGCCACTCCCTTGACATCCCAGTAGAGCATCCCAGTGGTCCCTGGGAAAAACTTGCTCTGAATATACTGGAGCCCCAGGTGGCCAGAAGTTTCATTTGCTGACAACATCCAATTGTCCAACATCCAATTCATCCAACATGCAATTCATGGCTGCATTTTTGTGAGAGAAGGTCTTCCTAAAGAACTAGTGACTCACAATGGGACACAGCTTACCTCATTTGAAATGGAGCAATATTTGCATAACCATGGGATAAAACACAAGCCTATTTCCTTGTACCATCCTCAAGGGAATGGCTGAATGGAAAGAATGAATAGATTAGTGAAAGGAAGTTTACAATTGACTATTATGCAACAACAATTCTGGAAAGAGGCAATCTGTGAAACTCTATTTTCTTATCAAACTACTCCTCATTTCACTAAAGGAAAATCACCTTTGAATTGCTGAGTAGGGATGTTCATGAAACATGATTCGGAATCTGAATTGTGCCACATCCCTTTAATATAGGGTGTGGGGTCCACATCCCCTTTAACACAAAGGAGAGCAGGTCCATACCTGCTCCTCTGGTGCTCACCGCTATTTCCTTAAACCCGGTGCTCCCCACAGCTATCAGCACGTGCTGGCAGCACTCTCCCCCAGCTGCCCCTATGTGATGCTAGCAGGCACAAGGCCTCCATGCATGTGCAATGGCTAGGTGCATGGTCAGCATGGCTGCTGACCATGAATATGGCCACTATGCATGTGCAGAGTCCCTGTCTCAGAATAATGCAGGGGCAGCTTGGGGAGAGCGCTGCTAGTGCACGCTGATAGATGGGGGGGGAGGGACAGTGTTTTAAGGAAATAGTGGGGAGCACTGTGCTTAAGGAAATGGCAGCGAGCTCCAGAGGAGCAGGTATGCTCCTGCTCTCCTCTGTGTTAACGGGGATGTGGAATCCTCCCATTTTAAAAGGATATGAAATGATTCGGATTCTGAATCGCATCTCGTGCACATCACTACTGCTGAGGGTACACAAAAGCTACCACCAAACTTACACAATGCCACCTCACCCTGGGGATGTAGAGAATCATGACTGGGTAAGGGAGAAGCAACAAAAATATGAATTGTATGTGGATCAGAAACGGGGTGTGAAACAGAGAACATTTCAGGTGGGGGACCTGGTTCAAGTTCAGCTGAACAAAAGTGAGAAACAGATGTTCCTGATATTCTGGACAAAAACAAATAATAGACATCCAAGGAAATACTGTCCTATTGGATGATGGAAATAAATGGAATGGTTCGAGACTTTCCAGCATACAAACTATGAGAAAAGAGGGAAGGGAGTCTGGTCTCGAGAGAGGAACTGGAGGGGACTTTGATCTTGCCTCCAGTTTTGACCTCACAGAGGAGGCTGGTGAAAGTGATGGACAATCCTCTATACCAGAAAGAAATCACTAACAGCTCCTGTGCCAGAAAGCCCAAACATTAGGAGAAGTTTGCATTACAGGAGACCACCTAAAGAACTTCAAGACTTTGTCACTGAATTTTAAATCAATTCAATTCTGGTTGTTATAAAGGGGAGGGTTGAGTTGTCTTCTAGTATCTTTTATGTTTTGTTGTTTAGAAGTTTGTACCAGTGGGGAACCTGGAGAGGGGCGGGGGGGGGGGAAGAGAGGGAAAGGAGAAGGAGAAAATGGAGTTACTGAATAAACTCTTAGTTAAATCTATATAAATTCCTTTGTATTTGTGAGAAAAGCAGCTATAAAACACAAACCAACTGGAAATCCCTCAAAATAAATAGTGAAGTATTTGCTGCAAGTGCCATCATAAGAAACTCCTGTTGCTTCCATGAGTATGGAGGCTGTTTTTTACGCCTGTCCAAATGCATATTTCTCTCTCTCTCCCTTTTGGACACTTCTGTAAATCGCCTTTTAACTTGAATATTTGCTAGATGAGAGGACTAGATAAAGAAAAACTTGCTTTTTGGAGAGATTACTAAAAGGTCATCTGGACACACCAGTGTGAAACTAAAATGCTAATATTTGATATTGACTTTTAAACCAGAAGAGATTTGTCCTTGGAGCAGGTTTGTACATTTATTAAGAACAGATTGAGAGAAAAATGTGGGCTCCAGAATATGAGGGAGAGTTCAGATATTAATTATAAATATAGCATGCATCATGCTTTCAAATGTTCAAAGCCCTTCACATGTATTCACAGGGGTTCTCAGACATGGGTCCCCAGATGTTTTTGGACTACAACCCCCGTAATGGATAGGTGTACTGAATAAAAAGGAGAAATATCAAAATGTACACCAGTCATATGTTGCCACTATGTGACACTGTAACATCTGCAAAGGGAAGCAGGAAGAAATGACCAAAAAATGTAGGTAGCCATGTTGATCCATTACACAATCAGACTGGAGACTGGACTGAGTAACTTCAATACTTTGCATTTTCAAGATATGGTGTGTGGGCGGGGGGAGGTAATTGCTATTCTGCTTTTTTTTTTCCCCACCAGCCCTTGGTGTCTACTGAAATTGCCTTGTGCCTTTCAGAGGCTGCTCGAGATCTGCATAAAGCCTCCTAAACTCCATATTTAGATTCTACAGACTGAAGCTCCCTAAACCCCAACACTAAACATTGAGGCTGTTTCCACGAGCAGCCAAGAATGGGCTAAGGCTGCTCCTGAGAAGCAGTGGGAGGTAAGTGGCTGTGGGCATCACCGCCATGGCAAACCTGCCTGTGGAGTCCATAGCTTAAACCTGGTTAAGGGAGCAAGTGCTCCCTTGGCCCCATTTTTTTAGATCGGCTGCTTGCAGCCAGGGCTGGTAGATTGCGGGGCTCCCAGCCAGTGCTGGGAGATACCCACAATGCACTGTACACTCACACAGTGCATTATGGGAGTTCCAAGGGTGTGTTCCAACCCCCGACCCACAATGTGTTCCTCTCCCAACCCTTCGTGCTGCTGGAGGTAGTAGAGGATCATCTGGGTGTGTGATCCGTGCAGCCAGCGCCCTCCATGGATCGTCCGTCGAGAAGGTAAGGTAACAAAACTTTCCTCCCTGCCCACCTGCCAAGCCCTTCTCAGAGATCGTGAGAAAGGGCTCATTGAAGCAAAAATTCTCAGCTGATCTTAAACATGACAACATGTTTTTAGATTGTGAGTCTCTGGGGAACCATCTTATTTTTTTTCTGAGTAAACTGTTTTGAAAAGTCTTTGTTGAAAAGTGGTATAATGATAGTGATGGTGATAGCAATGACGGTGATATTGTAAAAATCTTCTACTAAATTAAAATATGCCCCTCCTGAAGCTGACCCCTTCATAAATGTGGTATGACATTTCCTTTGGATTTATACTATGATTGCTGCTCACCTGCTGAAGGTTTTTGTCAGTAGATAATCATGTTCAATATATTGTTGTAGGTTCACTTTCTAGGTGTCTTTTGTGATGACCACATTTTTAGTTAAACAATAAATGTTTGATTTGATTAATTTTGAACTGCTTTTTATGGTAGGAATGATAACAATCACCCATGGCCCTCGTTTTTCCCCTTGTTCTAAGTTTACAACAAAACTGTGCAAGTGTGAAACATGAGAAGTCAATTCTTAAATCATTTCAAGATTTTGGGAACATATTCTCCATATATCCAGCATTAGACATTTCATGAAGTTGCTGTATATCTGAATGCTGACACAAACAGTCAAAGAAGATGGTACTTTTTTCTTAATTCATTTTTCATAGAGTCATGCAACAAATCTGAAAGAACAAGTACAAAGTCCCTTCCATATGTAATCTAGTGGATGACTTGGCCTGTCCGTTTACCATAAAGAATATGCAATGCAGACTATCTGCCTTTGATTTACCAAAGGCCCTGTCCATGGGACCATTTTATTTCATCAAGTGGTTCCCTTTTAAATTTTAGGTAAGGCATTTGAATTGGAGAGCAATGCTCAAACTGATGTAGCATGAAATGCATTTAGCTGCTCTGCCACCTTGCACAAGATAAGCGAAAGACATAACAGAGATTTTGCTAACTTGCAGAGATTGAGGAGGTTTCTGTCCAGTAATCAGAATTATTTATTGTAAGCATCTCCCTCCCTCCTGGGGGCAATTCCAAGGGTAACAGAATCAGGTATGTTGCCACTTTTTCAAGGACTGTAGCCATAAGCAAACTTTCGTTGCTATTATATATATCCACTGGCAAGAGATAGTAAAGAATAAGTTTGGTTGCCTATGCTTTGCCTATGCATTTTTCTCATCTCTAGTTTTGATTAGGCATTCTTTGCCAACTAGTTTATGTGAAGGATTCTCCATCATCCCATAGTTATTTGTACTTATATGTTAAACTGCCTTTCCACCAAAGGCCTCCAAAGCAGCAAAAGATAAAAACATCATAGTCAGTTAATTGATACAAAAATATAAATCAATACACATATTATTTTAAAAAGAACAAGATCCAATCAGGGGGACAATGACACAGCAGCAGCAGCAATGAAACAAGAAACTAGAGTGAAACAAAACTGCTCCAGCCAAAAGATCCAGTGAAGTAGAAGGGATAACCAGTCACCTGTGGTTAAAATACCTGTGGAGAGGGGAGGCCAGATAGAGAGAGAGCGAGAGAGAGAGGTCCAGGCATTGCTTCCAGAAAGACTCCTCCCTGTGTCCTTGCCAACCAGATTGCTTATGGTGGCAGGACATGGAGGAGGGCATCACTTGATTATTTCATAAGTTCCTTCCTGCTTGTTAAGATCTTCAGAGGGCAAGCTTTTGTTTCTCCTGCTGCTTGAACTATAGTGGGGGGTTGTTACCCTGATTAATAGTGCCAAACTCTGGAACACGGTCCAGGGGGAAATTAGTTCTGCTCCTCATGCTTCCTGATGACAGGCTACGACTACGATCAATATCACTTTTTCAACAAATTTTCTCAAAACAGTTTACATAGAAAAATTAAGGTGTGTGTGTGTGTGTGTGTGTGTGTGTGTGTGTGTGTGTGTGTGTGTGTGTGTGAAATAAAGATGGTTTCCTGTTTCTGAAGGGCTCACAATCTAAAAAGACCATAACCAAAGAATATGTTGTTTCAGAGGATATTTTAAGCCTCCCACTGCACAGGAGAAGGCAATGGTAGACCACTCCTGTATTCTACCAAGAAAACCACATGGCTCTGTGGTCACTAGGAGTCAGCACCGATTCGACGGCACAACCAACCAACCAACCAAGGATGGAGGGAGTTTCTCTCTTGTCATTCTTGAGTTGAGCTTCTCCCTCTGTTACCCTTAGCTTTGCTGCTTATTTGGGTCCCACTCCCACCCACCAGTTTGCTGTTTTTAATTATTGCATCATTGTTCACTCACAAAGGTAATTCACATGACCATTGTTGGGCTTGGGAGGGAGGTTTAAGCTACCTTCCCTGCAGATGATCCAGGGTGGCCTGAGTAGTTCTGCCCTGCTGCACACATGATTGCTGCTGCGGTGACTGGAGTAGTGTTCTGGAGGCAGGGGAAATGCTCCCCAGACTCTAGGAATCACACAGATGGGCACTCTAGACACCCATTTCTGTGTCCCCTTGGGCTGTGTGCAGCCCAAGGAGACACACAACCCCGGCAGCCGGGTTGAGGGCATTCACACCCCTAACTTTGGTTAAAAGCTGGGCTTAACATTAGGGTTAGGCTGGAGGGGAGCACCAGAATCCCTACTGATCCCAGCACTCCACATGAGCAGCTTAATCCAGGCTAGGCTGCTTGTGAGAACAGCCTTATAGTGAACGCAGGTGGAAATGAAATGGGGCCACGCAAAAATAAGGTAGTTGTTTCTACTTATGAGGCTTCCTAGGAACATAGAAGTATCCAGGTTTGTAAATTAAATATATATTTTTAAAGGTTCTGTGAGTTAAGGTTCTGTGTGCTTCCTGGGCCTTTCAGAACGTTGAGGATATAGAGCAGCGAGATATATGGAATTTTAGGGTCGACCCCACACCCAAACCCATGGGAATGGAGGACAGAGGAGAGAGGCAACTGGCGTGCTCAGGCCCCTAACAACTTCTTCTAAGTATCCTGGAGGTAGGGAGTAAGGTAAGGGGATGGTGTTAAAAGCAATTCTCCTCCCTTCATTGTGCTGAAGTGTTTGAAAAGGAAGGAAAGGCAAAGGGACACATTTTCCATTTCCCACTATACAGGGACAAGTGCAGCATGATGGGATGGTAAAATGCCGAGGTGGTAGAGTGGACTGTACTACTTCAAATTGCATGTGGGTGATGCCATTTTTGAATGCTCTCACATGCAATTCCTGCCCTTGTGCTATTTCAAAAAAACCTAGCACACCAGGGAGAAAGGTTCTAGCCCAGCCAGCTCCTTATTGGGGTAGTTTGTGCTAGTTAATGTTGGTAACCCACATTAAACCTAGATTCAAAGGAGTGTGTGAACAAGCCTAAGGTCTTCTGCCTGCAGTCTGAAGTGGTACAGTCCATTCTGCCATCAGTTATTTCTGTTGCATGATTAGATCAGGTACACACAGGCAAACTATGGTATGTTACCACTTGGTAAATCATTATGTCAGATTCATTCATAAAGGCTTTGCAGATGACCTGGAGACAGGGAGAGTGCGTGGGCAGGGGGGAGGCGGCAACAAACTTACCTCCCCCACCTCCAGATAATCCTTAAATGGTGGTAGGAAGCATGGACCGTGCTCCCACATGATTCACGTTGATGCATGCAGTGTGGATCTCCGGAGGCTGGGACAATGCGTCCCAGCCTCCATGAATCCCACAATGCACTGTGCAACAAGGGACAGGTGCTCTAGGCACCTGTCTCTGCTTCTGCTCGGGCTGCAAGCAGCCAGAGTAGTCACACAACTTCAGAACCAGGGTCAAGGGTGTGTTCATGCCCTTAACTTCAGCTAAAGGCTGGGGTGGAAAGCTGGATCAAGCGGGCAGGCCGCACCGGGATCCAGGGCCAACGAGAGAGGAGGGGAGCAGGTACGAATTACTGGGGCCCGGCGGTCTGGAAGGGGAACTGGCTAGAGTTGCCAAAAATGGGGGGGGGGACTTTTTTTCCTACTGGGGCCCAAACCAGCTCTCAGCGGCCCTGTCGGGATCCATGCAGATCCCAGCGTTGCACATGAGCAGCCTAACCCAAGTTGGGCTGCCCTGGATGCTCATGAGAGCAGCTTTATTGTCTTTAAATGTGCAGCCCTTGCTGTAAAAGGACTTTTTGTTTCATTGGTCATTTTGTTTCATTGTTTCATACCTGGACATTGCAACCTGCTGTCATACAGATTTTTTAAATGTCCAAAATACATGTTGTTGTAAGCCCCATCCTTGTGATTTAAAAGAACTGGGCTGTAGAACTGTGCCAGGAAACTCTGATTATGAGTGGGATGGGTGGGTACTGCTCGGATTTGGGCCTGCTGAATGAATATCCTTAGATATTGAGAGGTGGTGTAGGCTAAACGTGACTCCGTCAGAACTGCACTGGCACTAACAATAATTGCTAACAGACTCCAGTTCCCTGCTCTCCTCTTTCTTTCCCCTTATGGCTCCTTCTTAACTTATCAGCATATTTTATGTTTGAGTTATTAGAAATTGCGTCCTTCATTTATTGATTCTTGACAGTTACTAGCCAGCTTCTAATTGTTTCCAGCTCTGGAGGTTTCAAAAACACTGATTTTCTTTTTTGATATTTTAATCATTCATAGATCTTCCTCTCCTTCCCACCATCCTTTGCTCGCTGTTCTCTTGTTAACTTTTTTTAACCCTAAGGGTGGAACTGCACATTATGAGGAGAATATAGGATGTTTCTCTCATAACACAAATCCAGGCATGTTATTTGCAGGGGAGACTTATTTGCAGGGTGGGAAGGGTGCTTAACCCTTCCCCTGCCTGCCAATAGGGGTGTGCAGAACCGGTTCTAATTGAACCTGGTATGATCTGAATCAGTCTGGTTTGACCAGTTCGAGCTCAAACCAGACTGGCCCCCATAAAAGGGGACCAGTCCAAGTTTGAACCAAACCAGGCCTGGTTTGGATTGGCCCAGTTCGACCCGCTTTGGGTGTCTATGCTTGTAAAGGGGAATCTGGTGAGGATTCCCCTTCACAAGCAAAGGAGATTCCCAACTCTAAAGGGATTCAAGGGGTGGGCAGGGGCAGCGGCGAGACGGCCCCTTACAGTGGCTCCTTGGCTGCAGCGGTGCCTCCAGGATCCACTGGTGAGACCCTCGGCAGTTTGGGCTTGCAGCAGCCCAGTACTGGCCTCTGCCCATGCACAGAGGTCACACAAATGGCCTCAACGTATGTGCAGAGGCTGTAACTGGGGGGGAATGCCAGCAGGGCCTAGAGGAAGCGCTGCTGAGGAGCTGCCACCACACCACCACCAGTAAGGTGCCCCCTCTTGCCGCCCCCCCTGCCCACCCATTGAACTGCCTTGAGATTGTTTTAATGAAAGGCGGTATAGTAATTTAACAATAACAATCAATCAATCAACCAAACAAACAAACAATAATGTATAAACAAAGCCTTTAGAGTTTGGAATCCCTTTTGCTTGTAAAGGGGACTCCTCACTGGATTTCTCTTTACAAGCATAGCCACCCCAACCAGGTCAAACTGGACTGAACCAGTTCCACCCAGTTTAACTGCATGAAATGAATCGCCAGCCGGTTCTAATGAACTGGTTTGCAGACTGGTGGTTCAGTTCCAATTTGAACTGAACCAACCGGAACGGTTCTTTATCTGCCAATTCCCCCCTGCAAAACTTCTTCCTTCCCATCCACAGGGCCCTGAGATCAGAAGCAGCCTGACTGCAGGGAAAAACAGGAGGAGTATCTTCAGTGGAGAACTGGCAGGCAAAGCAAGGGTTAAGCACTTCCTCCCATGCACCAATGCTTCCTTTCAAGTACCCCCAATCCACCCCAGTGTTAATGCAAACTCAGCAAACACAGGTTTGTACTGTGACCGATTGTACAGATTGTACTGATCTGTCTGCACACATTTTCTACCACACGTATGTATTGGCTGTCTGGCAAAATGCAAATTGGCAGGATGATACAGATGTCCAAGTTACCCCAGGGAGGGAGACTTCACTTGACCACAAAGTACTTCAATCACCTGTATGAGCTCAGGATATTGGCTTGCCAAGTGAGCACAGAAGCATCATGATAAGGTACCACCTGGTAAATGGACATCTGTATTCACTGCACTGAGGAAGAGTTATATCTCAGTGGTAGTTCTGCATGGTGAAAATCTCAGGTTCTGAGCTGGTCACAAGAGCTGGTCTTGTGGCAGCAAGCATGACTTGCCCCCTTAGCTAAGCAGGGTCCACCCTGGTTGCATATGAATGGGAGACTAGAAGTCTCCCACTGTAAGATATTCCCCTCAGGGGATGGAGCCACTCTAGGAAGAGCATCTAGGTTCCAAGTTCCCTCCCTGGCAGATAGATAGATAGCCCAAGATAGGGCTGAGACAGATTCCTGCCTGCAACCTTGGAAAAGCTGCTGCCAGTCTGTGGAGACAATACTGAACTTGATAGACCAATGGTCTGACTCAGTATGCAGCAGCTTCCTATGTTCCTATGTAGTCCCTGGCATATACATTTTAAAAGACTGCAGGTAACAGAACAGGGAAGACCTATTGCATCTGAGACCACAGACTGCTTCAGCCAGTCATCGCTCTGGACAGTACTGGGGTTGATGGGCCAATAGTACTTCATACTGTATTTACCCAAATAGAAGACAACCCTAAATGTAAAATGACCCCCTTTAAAATAGAGGTTAAATAGAGGTTATACCTAAATTTACCCCAAAGAAAGAGAACTCTTAATTTAAGATGATCTCCCAATTCCTAACATCAAAGTACTTTGGGGGGGAAACCAGTATTGGATTCAGGTAAATATACTATATTGCGCATGCACACACAGAGGCTGTACACACAATCGGTGTGTACAGCCAGGAGGGTTTGATGGGGAGAGTGGGTCAAGCCCGCTCTCCCCGCAAATGAGCAGCAGATCCCTGGGCGGCTGGATCGGCCACCTACACGATAACCGGCTCTGTCACAGAGCCAGTTGGGGCTGTGGGGGTCAGGGGCCGCCTGGCCCCCAGAAGTCCCAGAATGCCCCTTGCAAGTGTGTGAGGCATTCTTGGGAGCCCCCTGAGGCCAGGAGGCTTGTTGTAGCCTTCCGGTCAGGGGTCTCCTTGGAAGTCGCCGCGGTGCAGAGCCGCGCCAACTCATGATCAGGAAAACGGGGTTAGTGGAGTGCTTGCTCCAGGGAGGTCTATTTTGGTGGGCTAGCCACCATTGAACGACCAGGCCTCCCCATGAGCCCAGTGGTTCTCACGATGGGGGGAAACTAGGCTAAGCCAGGCAGGGCTCCTCCCTTAGCCTGGTTTTCCCATCGTGAAAATATATATATATAGATATAGATATATATAGATATAGATATATAGATATATAGATATAGATATATAGATATAGATATATAGATACACACACACACACACATATATATAGCTACTGCTGTTTCCCTTTCTCATTCATTCCAGACTGGTGATCAAGTACGATTTTTCAAGCCTAAAGACTATACTGCACACAGCCTACTTTATCATTCTTTATCACACTGTTTTTATACACGTGATAAGATATCTGCAACCAGGCGATAATCTACCAGATCATATGATCAATTACATTTATTTTTTGCCTCCTGACCTCCTCTCTTGTTCTCTACCCCAGTTCCACTGGGACGACTTCTAACATTCCAAACTGCTGAGCAGCTTTCAAACAGCCATCATTTAAAAACAACCAGCCACAAATTGTTTCCTCATTTCCCTGGATGTGTTGAATTCCACCTCCCCCCCCCCCTTTCCATCAATTGCATTAGCCTGTGATTCAAGACTAGAATTCTCAGCAGTGTTGGAATATAAAATTTTGCATTCATAGTATAGCATTAGAATAAAGCATTCAGAGCTTTAACAAAGGTGGCAATAAACCCTTATTGCCTAAGGGAGCAAATTCTGTAGATGAGTACCCACCTGACACACTGTTATAATTTCTCTACAATGCCAGCACCACCATCATGCTAAAACCCCAGCAAATTATACTGAAAGACTAAAAACTCTTAAATCAAAAGAAATTACCGAGGTCAGGAGAGTAATGCTAGACGCACATTTTAAGGGCCTATGCCAGTGCATCTGTATCTTTTTGGGCAACTTTGTAATTAATTCCTCAAATGCATTGGTCCACAAAAGAAAGCTGTAGTGATCAGCCTCCCCCCGCCCCGGCAAAGAGTTAAAAGGGAATGAACCTTTGTCATGACTGTCACGCTGGTGAACACAAGGGCAGCCAATCAGTACATCAAGTGGGTAGGAACTAGACAGCAGTTGATGGGAATTCTGGGAATAAGAAGGGTGGTCTTTGTTGGATAGAAGCACGTGCAGAAAGGCTTAGTGAGGGGAAATTGAGTTTTGCTCCCTCATGGTAGAAGCCAGCATGGAAGTTTCTCTCATGGAATAATTCTGTAGATCCTTAAAAGAAAGGATTGCAGGACCCTTGAAGGCTTGATTCTCATCCAGAATTGGGTGAGTTCAAGGAAAAGGGAATTCAGCATAGGGAACAGTTTGTTTAGTCAGACTGTACGTTAAGAACTTATATTTCTTTGTATGTGTGTGCTTTTGCATATTCCTGATAATGTTTTATTGTTTATTATGATATTATTGTTTACCTGTTCACCTGTAATGTAATTAAAATAAGAAACACTACCCTACGCCCACCCTACCTAAAAGACTTGTGTTGCAAAAGACTCTGTCAACATTTAAGTGTGCATTAAGACAACCTATTTTTGTAATCCTACTAAGTATTATTAACTGTATCTAAAAAGTGAGAAAGCTTCAGATGGAAGCAATCTATATATATAATTCTCTAAGGTGGGCCTGTCAGCAGCCTGAGGGGAACAAGCAGCCTTGGGAGTGTTGGCAGCATGGAAGGGACCATTCAACGGCTGCTGCTGCTCCTGTGGGGAGGAGCAGGAGCGGGCTCGGGCTCGGGTGGGGGTGGGGAGGTCTCTGGGGATGGGAGGCTGCACCTTGGCCAACAGACACCAGCAATGCTGCAGCCATGACCAAGAGGAGTGAGGAGGATGGAGTAAAGGGATGGAGGAGTGACCAAGAGGGGTGAGGGGGGTGGAATCAACCAGATGGAGGAGGAGGAGGAGGAGGAGCAGGAGTGCAGCTCAGGTGAGGGTGGAGAGATCTCTGAGGTGAGGGGGGCTGTGGCAGGGGGTGAGGGGAGCAATTAAGTACTAGCATGGAGATGTCCTGCTAGTCTGTAGTAATTGAATAAAACTTTTTAAAAGTTCTTTTCTTTTTTCAAGCCTCTCCAAGTTGGGTTTTAACTCAGGAAAAGAAGGGGCATGATGGGGGATTTCTCTGGTGCAAATAGGTCCTCAAATGTTCAGCAGCTATCAGTTTTCTCACCACGTGTAGGCTTGCACCTGGAAGATCTTTGTACTTATCCAATAGCAAAATAAAGAGAGTTTTCCCTGGGATTCCACCCCAAGCCCAGGAAGGCTCAAGCTCTGTTGATAAGAGGGGTGGTGGCGGCAGCATTTTGAACCTACCGATAATACAGAATAATTTTAAGAGAAGCCTAGCCAAGCAGCTCAGTGGGGATGATTCAGCATTTCTTTCCCTCACATGAGCTTGCTCTGAGACAAAGGCTTTAATCCATTACAAAAGCATTAACCTGCCTGCCCACACCAAAGTACATTAGAAATTTGTGGCATTTTGAAAAAAATCTTTGTGCTTTCAAAAGTGTGCCAGCCTTCAGTCACCTGTACTCCTCAAGGCAGTTCCAACATGTGCTTAAGAAGTGGGATTCCTCTGAATGCCTGGGGGAAAGGGGGTTTCTTCTCACTCCTCAACTCTTGGTTAGAGAAACCCATTAAAGGTTATATAGGAAGGTGTGTGTTGGTATCAGGGGTCAGCATTACTGGGCATCTGCCAAAGGACCAGGGCCCTCAGAAGGCTTCACTACTGATCCAAGAGCACATCTGTGCTCATAGCCTTTGTATGGTGGTGGAGCATTGACTCTTCCCTGGGTAAGAGGAGGCCATGAAGGGCAGTTTGCTGAGGGCCTCTGAAACCCAGACCAGCCCTAGGAAAGAGTCATGAACCACTGAAGCTAGAAACAGGGTTGTGCAGTTGTGTTGTGTTTCTACCACAGGCATGTCGGACACGATATGCCCAATGTCAGGCAGTTGCGGAATGAATTCCGCCATGACTTTAGGGACCATAACATTAGGGAATTCTGCCATGACTCCTTCATGGCTAGCTTACTGAAATTCTGACATGCCTGTTGGAACTCCCTCTGCACTGCCCCTTCTCTGTCCCTGCACCCATCCTCTCACCAGCTCCTTCCCTTATGTGGGACTTTGGGGGGGCCAGAACAGGTGTGATGACCTCTTTGCTCCTTTGGAGCACTGCAACCAGCCATCTGGCACCTGCCTCCTGCCACAGCTTCTGTTCAAAGCACACCTCACAATGCTCTGCACCAGCCCGGGGTCTGCAAGGACATAGTGCCTTCTGTCCCTGGACCCCACAGAATCCAAGAAGACAGGGAAAGGGTGGGGGAAGGGAGCAGGACAGGGATAGGGCAGTGTGGGGAGGATCCAACAAAACATTAGAAATTTTTTTGGGTCCAATCTGACCCAACCACAACAGTTTTGGCATGGAGCTATGTTGGCCTTTCCCAACAATTTTCCTGCCTGGTTGGGTCAGATAGGGTCAGATATGACTGAGGCCCAACTAGAAACAAGAACCCACAGTTTTGTGCACAGCTGCACCTAGTGATGAGCCACAAGGGCTATAAATTAGAACATCTCCCTAGGCCACTGGTTCTCAACCAGGGTTCCTCCAGATGTTGCTGAACTACAATGTTGGGAACTACTGCCCTAGGCAGTAGTAAGCAGGACTCTCTAGTAAGGGTAAGAACAGAATAGTAAGTAACTCCTTAGGATAGTAAGGTCTCCCTAGTACCAGAAGGACTTTGCCCGTCAGGCTGCCCATTGGTTCTCCTTCGCAGGAACAGCTAGTTCCTGTTCAGGTTGGTATTTTGACTGGCAGTGACCCTTTCTCCTGCCTCCAAGCTGAGCCTCTGAGTCCCACTCGATGGCTATCTTTGGCTCAACTCTGAGAGAAGGGAAGCCACCCCCTGTTGCAGTCTCCTCCTGGGCATCAGCTGCTTCCTTTTGCCTTCTACAAGAATCTGAGCTGCTGAAAATGGAAATAAATGAAATAAAACAATTCAAACAAAGGGTTCCAAATGTAATTTTTATAGAGGAAATGTGCTTGGACTGTTATAAGTTGTGTCCAGGAATAATAACCTGGAACGTCAGAGTGAGGAATGCCATGCAGAGTTAAGAATGCCATGCAGTCATCTGTCTCCATCTTCTTCACTTGCTGGGTCACTAGCTGTGACGCGCCAAGTTCATTAAGTGTGTATGCGATTCATGCTGCTGGTTCATTTCTTTCCCACTTGAAAAATGCCTTGTGACAGAAAATTCTGATAGAGAGAAACAAGACTAGCTCTAACTTTGTTGAAGTTGCAGAATGGAAACAGGTAGACACCCATCTCATGTTTCTTTCAGATAACAGTGCCAGTTGAGATTATGTGTAGCTATCACTGCTCTGTGTGATTGTAGTGTTTTGCCCCTTTCTGGCACTAGACCATCCTAGACTGCAATAAAATGCACTCATGGAGTTGCCAACAGATTTGCATATTTTGTGGGGAATATATGATTCTCTGCCCACATATTTCTAAGAGTTCAGCACAAATACAAAACTATCATCATGTTATTTAGAGTCACATTCATTTACCTTCTCATGTGGTGAACATCTGCTGCTGGCTGGCAACTGCCTTCTTGCGATGTGGCACCTTGCCAGCTCAGCAATACTCTTGTAATTGGGTTTCCTTTTACAAGTGAGGGTTCCTCTCTGCCACCATGAACATCACCTTCCCACCCCGCTTTTCAGTTCTCATCTCAATCTTGTTTGAAGCTCCTGCATTGCCGGGCTCACTCTCAAGTAACGTTTAAAGTAAAGTAAGTAAGTTAAGTGTACCGTTGAGTTGATGTCAACTCCTGGCGACCATAGAGCCCTGAGGTTGTCTTTGGTAGAATATCGGAGGGGTTGACCATTGCCATCTCCCACGCAGTATGATATGATGCCTTTCAGCATCTTCCTATTTCACTGCTGCCCAGTATAGGTGTTTCCCATAGTCTGGGGAACAAACCAGCGGGGATTTGAACTGGCAACCTCTGGCTTGCTAGTCAAGTCATTTAAACCTAAAGTAAGCTTTAAAGATCAAGGGACAAATTTGGCCCTGGAGTGTGTTATAGCAGTTCCATAAGAGGAACATTCATTTATGTACTTTTTTTTTTTTTTTGCAGATTTATATCCCATCTTCTGGTCTAACTAGAACAGAGGTGGTTTGCAGCAGGAATGTTCCAAAAGATATTCCAATGCTTTAAAGTAATTTATGTGCTGAGTTTATGTACCATCACATCCTCACAGAGTCTCCTTACATGCAAGCTTCATTAGGATGTAAGCCACTATATTTACATTTAGCGTATGTAAAGACAATGAAGTGGGGAAAATGCAAATATTAATGTGAACAATTAGCATAGTTAGGAACTACTTGTAAAGAAATAGTTGGCACTCAGAGAGCCCTTTCGCACAATCCCATAAGAGGGCTTGAGGGCAGGTGGTGGAGAAGGCTTCAGGAGATTATCTTTCCCACAGACAATCCAGCTGTTGCTGCTGGGCACATGGATTGTATGCCCAGACATTCCATGGCTGCCTCTGGCAGTGCAGTGGTGTGGGGGTTGTGACGCACTGTCCCATCCCCCACAAATCCCACAGTGCATCACACAAGTGTGCAGTGCATTGTGGGTATCCCCCTGGGCGATGGCCAGGAGCCCCGCAGTGTTTCAGCACACAAGCAGTTAGATGCAGCTAAGGGCATGAGCATGCCCTTAACCTTGGCTGAATGGTGGGCTTCTTTGGCAGGATCTGCATGAATCTTGGTGGTTCTTACACACAGGCTAACCCAGACTGGGCGTCCCCAGCCCAGGTTAGGCTGTGCGTGCGAACAGTCTCAGAGACAAACTGAAAGGATTGTTAGGGATGACCCCTGAGCTGACTTGCCTTCTTGCCTTCCAGACTTCCCAATGAAAATGCAGGGACACAAGAGGCAATGTTCAGACCCAGTCAGTCATCTTAAGGACCATTGAAATCAATGAGAGAGGTTTGTCATAACTAACTGAAGCCCCATTAATTTCAATGGGACTTACTCACAGCTAAGTCTGGATATTGCCCTGTGTTTGCTATGTCTCATTTGCAGTCAGCCACAATAACTGATTATATAATAATCTAAAGTAAAGTAAAGTTGTGCCGCCAAGTCGATGTTGGCTCCTGGCAACCACAGAGCCCTGAGGTTGTCTTTGGTAGAATACGGGAAGTGTTTACCATTGCCTCCTCCCACACAGTATGAGATGATGCCTTTCAGCATCTCCCTATATCGCTGCTGCACAATATAGGTGTGGGAAACATACCAGCAGGGAATCGAACCAGCAACCTCTTGCTCCCTAGGCAAGTTACTTCCCCACTGTGCCATTAGGTGGAGCACCAATAAATCAGATTTAACACGAAAAGAAAAGAAGTTAGGCAAGTTGTCATATTAGCAGATATAGCTACAAAGTCTTTCATATCTACAGTTCCTTTCATCCCACATCTATTCTGAATAAATCTTCCATGATGTAATATAATATTATTAAAAACACATAAAAATCCTGCTTAGTGCAGGATCCAGAGTTGTGTGTCTGGATGATTTCCAGGCTACATGTTTACGTGTCTACTTGAAATATACGCCCTCGGAGGATAAAGCACATCAAGAGCTCTAGTCCTTGCATAATCCTAAACCAACACAAATTGGTCCAATATGAAATATCTTATCTATGTTGCAGCCCATACAGTCCTTACGGAATGTCAAACACAAAAGTCACAGAAATTCACATTGCAGTGTAAAGGGTGGGCTTTTGTTTTTATGAACTTGCTTGTTTCTTAGGAATAAACAGCTATTGCTCATGGATTACCCTTCTGGATAGGAATTACATGAGCATAAATGTTCTGCATGGGAAAATGTGCCCAGCACTTCCAGGCCTATGCATGTGGTCATCCTGTGCTATACCTGCACCAGCAATTATATGATCAGAGCTATCATAGGAAGCTGCCTTATATAGAGTCAGACCATTTGTCCATCTACACTGACTGGCAGCCACTCTCCAAGGTTTCAGACAGGCATCTCTCCCATCCCCATCCAGAGATGTCAGGAATTGAACCTGGGACGTTCGGCAGGCAAAGCAGATGCTCTGGGGCGGGGTGCCTCTGGGTACCAGTTGCAGGGGAGTAACAGCAGGAGAGAGGGCATGCCCTCAACTCCTGCCTGTGGCTTCCAGCAGCATCTGGTGGGCCACTGTGCGAAATGGGATGCTGGACTAGATGGGCCTTGGGCCTAATCCAGCAGGGCTGTTCTTATGTTCTCTACCACTGAACCATGGTCCCATCATCAATTTTGACCGCAGATAGTTTTGACAGTATAGAGCAGAGGCACAGGTTGATTCTAAGCTTCTCCTGCTATTTCCTCAGTAGGTACTTGAGAATATTAACACAGACTATTTCTTTGGTGGGAGAGATCCTTCTCCAGTGGGAGAGATCAATGAGAGAGCAGCTTAACAGAATTTCCCAACTAACCAGTGCAGTGGGGAAGTGGCATTTTTTTGATGCCATTCCGTTCCTCAGGAGGCCTTCTATGCACCTTAGAATATGTGCCGAGAGTTGCGCAACTCTCAGGGGCATATTCTTGGATATGCCTCAGGGGCATATTCTTGGGTGCCACAGAGGGCTTCCTGTGGAAGGGGAGCACCAGAGCAGTTAATTGGGAAGCTCTGGCAGGCTGCTCTCTTGCTGCACTGGTGCATTCTTGCGCTCTCACTCTCTCTGAATAGTGCATGGCGACATTGTGTGTCAGCCCATAATTTTTATGCCAGGTGTTTCTTAATTTAAAAAATTAAATGATTAATAATGAGCATGCAAAATAGATCTGATTTAGGAGAGCTTTCATATCTCTAAGACTCTGCCTAATTATTTTAAACGAATAAATATTTTGTTCATAGGAACATAGCCAAATGTTCATTTCATGCTGTGCACAGTCTTTCAAAAAATGAACTGAAGGAGACAGAGCCACACAAAATAAAATTCTGTTGTTGTTTTAAATTTAGATGAACTATACAGGTATGTAGCAAGTTACTTCACTATCAAAGAATCTGAGTTGAAGGGACTGTTTGTGTGAAATAAAGTCATACTTCCTGATGACCTACAGATACCAAATTTGGCATACACAATCCTGCCACTGAAATTAGCTGAATACATTACTTTTTACACCAGAATATTCTCAGGGGAAAGTTTCAATGATTTTTTTAAAAAAATAAGGTGAAATTCTGACTATAAACATATTTTAACTGCTATTGTTCTTAACAGATTTCTCAGCAGAACATATTTTAACTGTTATTGTTTTCAGAAGTAGGGCCTCCCCTACTGGTATTCAATATTTGAGAGGGCAGCCTCTCTGCTGGTTGTGCAATGAATTTTGGGATAGCTGGAGGACCCAGCTCCTGATATCAGCAATGGAGATCGCTGCTGCAGCATTCATGTGGGAGTCTGAGTTGCAAAGCCTAAAGGGAACTCTGGTTGTCCGGGAGGCAAGAAGTAGAAGCATGCCTTCCCTCCAGCCCACATATAATTGTGAGAACAGGGTCATTATCAAATAAATGGCATGTGAATTTTGAATCAAGTGAAGCAGTGACAGGCTTCCATAGTGAGCATTCTCAAACCGGTGGCAAACATGCACATGGGCCAGTTTGAACAAGAGTCCATCTGCCTGGCCCTCCACATGCCATAAGAATGTGCATGCACCATGAGTGCATATGTGCTGCCCCCGCTCCTGGCATGCAGCGGCACATCTCCGTAATTGGAGGCGGGGTGAGTATTTGAAGCACTCCTCTCTATATAATTGAACAATGGCTTTTATGATTAGTTTGATTAAATACAATTAGTTTGGAACTTTTTTTTCTTTTTTTGCATTTCATATTCTTCAGTGAGAACATTGCTCAAGTAACCCTCATTCTTTTGAACAATGCAACAGGAGTGGTGCTAGAGCAGGGATTCTCAAACGGGTCCTCAGGTGTTATTGGACTTCAACTCCCATAATCCCCAGCCTCAGTGGCCTTTGGTTGGGGATTATGGGAGTTGAAGTCCAATAACACCTGAGGACCCAAGTTTGAGAATCACTGCACTAGAGGCACCTCACATTTGCCAGATGGGCCACTAGGTGGCACTTGCTTTTGCCAGCTTCTGCAGCATTAGCAAAGCAGAACCTAACAAGCTAAATATGTTATCTTCACATCATGGTTCAGTCTCCAAACTGGGGGACTGGGCAACAAAATGGCAAATGCGGTTCAATGTAAGCAAGTGTAAAGTGGTGCACCTTGGGGCAAAAAACACCAACTTCACATATACGCTGATGGGATCTGAGCTGTCGGTGACTAACCAGGAGAGAGGTCTTGGGGTCGTGGTGGAAAGCTCATTGAAAGTGTCATCTCAGTGTGCGGCAGCTGTGAGAAAGGCTAATTCCATGCTAGGAATCATTAGGAAGCAGATTGAAAATAAAAATGCTAATATTATAATGCCCTTATACAAATCTATGGTGCGGCCACATCTGGAGTACTGCGTACAGCTTTGGTCACCATATCTTAAGAAGGATATTGTAGAACTGGAAAAGGTGCAGAAGAGGGCAACCAAAATGATCAGGGGCCTGGGGCACCTTCCTTATGAGGCTAGGCTACAGAATCTGGGGCTCTTTACCTTGGAAAAGAGGCAACTAAGGGGAGACATGATAAAAATGTATAAAATTATGCATGGAGTGGAGAGGGTAGACAGAGAGAAATTTTTCTCCCTCTCTCACAACACCAGAACCAGGGGTCACCCCATGAAACTGAAGGTTGGGAAATTTAGGACTGACAAGAGGAAGTACTTTTTCACACAGCACATAATTAATATATGGAATTCCTTGCCATGGGATGTGGTGATGGCCACCAGCTTGGATGGCTATAAAAGGGGCTTAGACAGATTCATGGAGGACAGGTCTATCAATGGCTACTAGTCTGATGACTGTGGGCCATGTCCAGTCTCGGAGGCACGATGCCTCTCAATACCAATTGCAAGGCAGCAATAGCATGAGAGAGGGCATGCACATACCTCTTGCCTGTGGGCTCCCCAGAAGCATCTGGTGGACCACTGTGAGAAACAGGATGCTGGACTAGATGGGCCTTGTGCCTGATCCAGCAGGGCTGTTCTTATGTTCTTATGAGTAGCAAGACAGGATTCCATGACAGGAAGTTAATCTTGGTCAAAGGTAAATTATTCTTGTTGGACCCCATTATTGTTTTCTTAATATACAAAGTAGGGATGTGTGAGGCCCCTCCTGGTCACCCTCAAAATTAATTGGGCTTTTTGAATGTTCAAGTAGTTTGGCTTCATGATTCCTGGCAGGAAATGGTGCTCAGAACTAGGGGCGGAGCCACCATTGGGCAAAAGGATTCAAATAACCCAGGCCGCCAATAGGGAAAGGCCGCCAAGAGCCCCGCCCTGTGGCTCGGGCTCCATAGGAGCCCAGAGCAAACTCCCCCCTCCCATGCCTGGGCGGCCAAGAGCCTGGGCGAAGTCTTTGCTAATTATTTCAGGCAGCTCCGACTGCACCATAGAAGGTTTTTCCCTTCCTCTCCCTCTCTGGAGGGAGAGAAAGGGGAAAATGTCCTAACAGGCAGCCCGACACTGCCTGAAATGACGAGCTGAGAACTCGTTCAGGCTCTCGGCAGCCCAGGCCACGCCCCCTTGGTGGCGTTATAGAAATCCAATAAATAAATAAATATTGCATAAGCACAAAGCTCTTGTGCTAGCTACTTGCCCTAAGTAGCTAGCGCAAGTCGTAGCAAACTCTAAGTCTGGAGTTTGTATGTCAGACTAGTGTGCTACTGCAAGCATCCTTGCACAACAGTTGGGAACATAGGAACATAGGAAGCTGCCATATACTGAGACCATTGGTCTATCTAGCTCAGTATTGTCTTCACAGACTGGCAGCGGCTTCTCTAATGTTGCCGGCAGGAATCTCTCTCAGCCCTATCTTGGAGAAGCCAGGGAGGGAATTTGGAACCTTCTGCTCTTCCCAGAGCGGCTTCATCCCCTGAGGAGAATATTTTGCAGTGCTCACACATCAAGTCTCCCATTCATATGCAACCAGGGCAGACCCTGCTTAGCTATGGGGACAAGTCATGCTTGCTACCCCAAGACCAGCTCTCCTCTCCTGTCGCAGTTGCACAACCTGCGACATGCCTCATCTGTTTTAAAGGGAACTTTTGTGCAAGAGCGCTATAGTATAATTCCTAAAATCCCTGTTTTTGGCTGTAACTATGCCATCTTATTGCGACAGTGCAACTTTGTTACGAAAGTGCTCCGACAGTCAGGATGACAGCCAGTGTGCTGCTATCCTCAAAGCACCCCACAGGAGAACCAATGCAGTGTGACATTTTTAATATGTAAAAAGAGAGAGAGATTTCCCAGATGGTAGCAGCAAGGGGGAAACAGCCCTTTAACTGAAATATATGCTCTACTCCATCTTCTAGGCAAGCATGCAGTAAAACAGAAGAGAGCTTCCTCGTGGAAATGAGATCATAAACATGGTTAAGAGTAGCTTTGAATTCGCACACCTCTAACAAATATGTTCTCGATTTATAAAATTTATAGGGACCATTTTAACAAAGATTGCCAGATGGAATACATCATGGAAGATTTAATACCGATTTGTTAAACATAATAGAATTTAAATAGCACTTAATGATATTTTTATTTAGGGAAGGCTGAGTGAAATGCAGTCCTGCTTTTCCTTTGGCCAGAAGCAGCTGCTGAAGCCAGAGCTACAAGCAATCCAATGCAGCCAAGAGGAAAAGGAAGTTTCTGACAGAAAAGCCTTCAGCAGATAAGTCAGTCCTTTCCCTTTTAATGCAGCCATGATGCTGTTAAAGCAAGAAACCGCAGCTCTCACTCGGCCATGGAAGCACCCACAAATCAGCCCGATGCATATGGTGACCCCAAATTCATTTACTCAATGAGGTACAGATTTCTGACACTACCTTAGACCCATTCACACTTTCTGTTCAACACTCATACAATGTGTGTACAGTGTACACAGGTACAGAGCTGTACACAGGAACAGTAATTCTGTCCTCTCCCTGTCATCTCTCCCTGTTCTCTCCCTGGGGGAAAAGTGCCATTTTGAGGCCTGGTTTTCGAGCAAACCGAGCCTCAAAATGGCATGTGAATCACCTGAATCGATTTGGGTGATCCGGGGCTGATATATTGAGGTAGCCAGCCAAGCCAGTTTTTAAATTTTTTTAAAAAATTTGAAATATTTCTATACCGCCCAAAACTTGTGTCTTGATTCACCAGTTGCTTTTGGTGAATCAGTTTGAGGGGTATAGCAATTCAATTCGACCTTGAATCGAATCACAGGTTTTGATTAATGCACACCCCTACTTCTTGGCCCTTGCTGTTCCTCTTAGAGCTGCCCAGTTGATACACTGCAGTGAAGTAGCCACCATTATTCCTGTCAGGATCTAGGCTTTAGACCTAGCACAACTCTATATCAACTCAGCACCCTGGTCCATAGTCCCCTAAAACCTCCCCTTCCATGTCCACCCAGACTCCCTAGGCATTATGGTTTTGTCTCAGTTTTAGGGTCAGCTAGATGTTACTTTAAATATTACCCCTTTAAAAAATATATAATAAACATGGAATGTGTAACTGTAACTAGCATATACACTTGCTCCTGTATATGCTAGTTATCAAAAAGAAAGCTTCAGGAGCAACAGATATATGTAAAGTGACATCTAGTTTGACCCTCACTTTCTCCTTGGCTATTTCGATCTTCACTGTCATGTCCCCATCAACCCTTGTTTCCTCCGATTCATGCTTTTCAGGTTCTGAGCACTTTCCCTTGTAGTCACAAGCCCTATTCAGACATCTTATATGTGTGTACAGCTGCAGCCGCTGCCGCCACCCAATATAGATGTTTCCCATAATGTTTTAATTACACTATTTAACTGGAAGACGCTATTTAAGGAATTAAAGGTAAAGTTGTCTGCTCGTTCCCCATATTCTGGGAAACATACCAGCGGGGATACAAACCAGCAACCTCTTGCTTTCTAGGCTAGTCATTTCCCCACTGCACCATTAGGTGGCTCTACAATCTCTACTTCATGCATAATATTATACACCACTATCATTCACTATAACAGATGAATAACTGTACCTGTGTATACCATATAACAGATTGCACGAGCGTTGAACATAATGTGTGAATAGGGGTAATATCAAATCCTATTCTGAACTGGTATATTTGCCCTTTAGCTTGAGCCTGGCAGTGGTAGTGGGGCCTGTTGTTAAGGTTCAAGAGGAAGTTTTCAAATAATAGTCCCAGTTCTGTCTCTGCTCTGGGGGTGGGGTGGATAAAAGATTAAGGCTAGTAAATTTGCTAAGTATATTCCACATTCCTTCATTCAATCGTTAAGCAGTAGAACACAGGCCTGACCTCTGTAGAACCCCACAGAAGGATCAGGGGCATAGCTAGGGGAGAGGGACCCATGTTTGCCCCTCTTCACAGTGGCTCCTCCAAGTGAGGAAGATACAGTAATGAAGAAAATAGGGAGGGGTGGATCTGGGGGACCCTCAGGAGCTGGAGGGACTGGGTTCTTTGAACCCATCCACTTAATTATAGCTACACCCCTGTGAAGGATTCTTTCCAATCTGACACCAGTCTGTTAACTGTTACTCTTGTGTGTGGTTGTTCTGGTGGCAATTTCAGATATAGAAAACTTGGAGAGGGGGTGGGGAAGAACTACAGCAGGGGGGGAAAATGTTGTTTTGAAAATCTTTGATTGTTTCCATGAGTAAAACTAGTTAAGATGACCTGCTCATAGACATTTCAGTGATTTAGATCAGAGAAAAAAGAAAACCAAAAACACATTGGAATTTAGAGAGATACCTAAGTTTTCCATTGCTTAATGAGAATCTTTTTTTTAATCTTCCTTCGTATGTTACTCATTAAGTAATTCATATCACCATTTACTGCAAAATAATGGCAGCAGAAATCTAGTTTAATCTGCTATGCATTGTTTGTAGTTGGTAAATAAAGCTGACCTTTCATCTTAGCTTCAGGCTTCCAGCAAAGTTGTGCTAGTGCAGAAGGGAGAAAATCGATCTAACTAGACAGCTGTTAAGCATCCTACATCAGTAAAACATGGTGCTATCATGGCCATCACATTCAATGATAAATACCTCCATTCCAGAAAACCACAAAGCAGCAGAGAGTGATTGCCCAAAGCTGAAATCCCTGAAGGAAAGAGAGATACTTGTGTTGCCTTTGTGATCCTGAAACCATTTAGAAGGTCACTAGAAATGGCATCTTGAAAAATGCAAGGAGAATTATATGCATGGAGTTCTAAAAACTCTCCTTGGCAAGTCTGAAAGTATACCCAGATGAGAAAAGAGTCCATATAGTCCTGGAACACAATATCCTCCTACTGTATGCCTGATAGGGCAGCTGGAGGGTAAACAGCAGTTCAGGATTTTCTACCTAAAACATAAAGGAGATATGGACAGTAGCCTCATTCTCACAATCCTCAATAGTGTAGGAGACACGTCCTACCCAAGTTTGTCTGTGTTGGAGATGAACTTCCAGTGCATTGACCTTTTGCACCAACTGTCCTAATGTCCACTAGGGGCATTGGGAGTAGAGACAGTGAGTCAGGGTCTCCCTATCTGTCCCTACGACCCCTGAACTGACTCTGCAGCACTTCCTGTGCTGAGTCACAATCCTTCCTTTCCTCCTAGAGGGCAGATGGAAACATATCTCTCTCCCTCCTTACCTATCCATTATGTAGTCCTTTCGATTAGAGATAGGTCTTTCCTATCTAAGTGTATTTAACCAATAAATATTTAGTGTTTAGTCACACAAGGATCTCCATGTCTTTTCTCTAAATAGCTGCAATATCCCAACCATCCTCTGCTACCTACTCTGTAACTGGAGTGTGTGCTCATTCCTTAGTGCGCTGCTGTTTTACCTATTGTGGGTAAAAATCAACACCTCTAACAGTCTGTGAGTAAAAAGGAAGGTAGGAGGGTGTTGTATTCTATCCAGTAATCTTTTGCAGTTTGTTTGTCTGGACATTTGTCCCTGTGGGGATACTGTAGAGAGTGTCAGGGACAGGGGTGTAGCAAGGTTGGAGTGGGCCCAGAGACAAGATTTTAAAATGTACCCCCCCGTCACTGAAGCTCATGAAGTACACAAATCTTAAATGAGGCTGAATAGTTGTAACAAAAAGCACAGTGAAATGTGTGTGTGTGTGTGTGTGTTATCCTATGTGCCACAATACATCATCCTAAATTATTTTTTTTAAGGTTTTGTAAATTGTGGACGAAGCAAGTCATTTAATGGTACTAGAGAAAGACATGCTGTTCTGGTAGCTCCAGGTCTTCACACTCACATCACTTTGGGGAGATGAATACAACTGAAGGAAGCCCGGGTGGGTGTGCGGCTGGGGGAGCCAGTCATGTGACTTGCCTCTGGGGGGGCCCAAGGCAGTGGGCCCTCAGACAACTGTCTCCCCTTGCCATATTATAGTTACGTCCCTGGTCAGGGAGGAGTCAGAAAGGGAAAGGGAGGGAAAGTAGAAGAAGAAAATGGAGTTGTTGATGAATAATGAAGATTTCAGTTAAATCTACATTAGATTTCCTTGTGTGTGTGAGGGAAGCAGCAATAAAACAGAGGGGGAGATTGTGATTGTCTGTGAGGCTCATGCTGGGTGGGAGAGCTCTGTCCTACCCAGCAGTTGTACCCAGCTGCTCAATGAGGTAGGAGGGAAAGCCCTCCTACCCAGCACAAGGCTCCCACCTTATCATTACGCCCCCCTCCTACTTTAGGGATGTGTTTGGAACTCCACGTTTGAACCAGTTTGAATGCAGGGGCAGGGTGGCTTTAAGAATGAGGGAGGGTGCACTTACATCACCACCCTGCCATACTTCCCTCTCTGGCGCTCTGTGGATAAATAGTCTGGCGAGGCAGTAGCGTACCTCCTTGCCTCCCTGTTGTTTTACTGAGTGGATGTGCGACGTGCGTCTGCATGTGTCGCGGGCGCAGGCGCATATTGTGCATGCATACGATGTGCATGTCCCCACCCACAATGCATGCAAGGCACTTCCGGTCAGTAAAACAATAGGGCAGCAAGGAGGTACGCTGCTGCCGCACCAGACTATTTATCCACAGAGCGCCGGAGGAGGAAGCATGCCATGGGGGGGGGGTAAGTGCACCCTCCCCCAGCCACCCCTGCCCCACCATTGGCTCGAAGGGAGCAGGTTCTGCACACATCCCTATCCTACTTTGCTTTTTACTCACAGACAATAATAAAATGGAAGCGCACCCAGCTCCCAAACCTGGGTAAGATGTGTCGCCTACTTTATTTAGGATTGTGAGAACAGTCCTAGTGAGAAGTGCTGCTAGATCATTTAGTCTCCTCATGATTTCCACCTGATGCCCTTCAGTTGCATTCTAACACCTTATTTATTTGTTTTTAGGCAGTTGGTTGGTGTGGTGTAGTCATTCAGAGTGTTGGTCTAGGACCAAAGAGACCTGAGTTCAAATCCCCATTCAGCCATGAAACTCGCTGGGTAATTAGCAATAGCAATAGCAATAGCACTTACATTTATATACCACTCTATAGCCAGAGCTCTCTAAGCGGTTTACAATGATTTAGCATATTGCCCCCAACATTCTGGGTACTCATTTTACCGACCTCGGAAGGATGGAAGGCTGAGTCAACCTTGAGCCCCTGGTCAGGATCGAACTTGTAACCTTCTGGTTACAGGGCGGCAGTTTTACCACTGCGCCACCAGGGGCTCTGGATTTATCTCATTTATCTTTCAGCCTAACTTACCTCACAGGGTTGTTGTGAGGATAAATATAACCATGTATACCACTCTGGGCTCTTTGGAGAAAGAGAGGGATATAAATGATTTTTTTAAAAGTAGTATTTTTAAAAGGAGTTTATGCAGATATTGAGACTCATCTTGATCAATATAAATGTGAATTTTAATCCCATACATGTTTACTTCGAAGGATGTCCCATTTATTTCAATGGGACTTGAAATAACTTGAATTTACTTGAAAAAGTAACTGCATAGGATTGCAGCTAAGAGGACAGTTCGGGGATCAAGTTTTACCTTGCAATGGAGTATTCCCCCCCCCCATGCTTGATTATTTCCCCTCCAAATGTTGAAAAATGCCACAGAAAATTAGAATGTTTTGTATCAGTTTGCATTGTGTTCTACAAAGTAGACTACTTAATGTTATTGTTGTTCAGAGCTTAGCTGTGTGAAATATCCTCTGGTATCCCATTCCTCATCCTTTTTCTAAATTTTGCTTTTCACATTTAGTGCCCATGTTCATGTGAATCTGGGGTTGTTGTTTTTTAAATATCAGAAGATGGTGGATCCTGGTGATTGTACCTTTACATCTCAAATATAATGAGTTTAATAAATTTTTGAGAAATTTAACTGGTTTAAATATTCATATACATCATATTAGGATTGTTCTCACAAATGAAATAAAGATAGGCAGAGTGTCCAGCCAGAGTAGGAGAGCTGTGCATGTTCCTGAATGGTGGTCCTGGGAACTCCAAGATCAAGGAAGAAGGAAGGAAGACTGATCATGTGGGAGGCAAGAGGTGGATAGGACGAGTGCCGCCAGTCCACCTTCTATCCTCAGCATTTTACTGAGGGTGGACGAAAACCATTCTACTCAGCTCCCACCTCCCACATGATCATTCTCCCTTCCTTCTACCTTGATCTTGAAGTTCACATGACCACTGATCAGGAGTATGCCTGGATCTCCTCCCCTGGCTGGGCACTCTCCTCCTACCCAGATTTTGAACAAACCTATTGATTCCTCTACACTTGATGACTAGCAATAAATGACTCATTTGAAAAGCACTGCATGCAAGGTGATGTGAGGTGGTATGAAAGTTACATCGCTGGCATAATATCTATGAAGGCCCATTTGCACATGTAAGCCCTAACTGGATTATGTAGTCAAGTAGTGATCAACTTGTATGCATAAAACAGTCCTAAGGTCAATTTTGTTAGAATGTGCCATTGCCTGTCTAGAAAATGACATTCATACAAGGAGGGGGCAATTTAAGATGCTCAGCATTGCAGAATAATTTATTGGGGAGGGGAATTACATATTGTCATCTAATAGATCTATGAGATTATGATTACGGTATTTGGTTGATGTCAGTTATTGATTTAAGGATCTGAACTTGAAATCAAATATCTTGGACACAAGTAGAACATTTCCCAAGTAAAGAACTATTCATCTTTGCAGATGGTACTGTCCTATCCAGGTCTCACACCCAGCATTTTACCGAGGTAGGAAGAGTCATTGTCTGACTCAGCTCCTTTCTCCCAATCACTTTCTCCCCCTACAACCCTGCTCCCCCGCCTCCCTGCACTTGATCACAAAACAGGAGTGTGCACAGCTCCCAGATTAATGCAGGGATCTTGTCCTACCCTAATGATATTGTGTAAACTGCCTTAACAAGTCTGTTAATGCAGCCCAATTGAAATTTTATCTTTCTCTACAATGTTCCCTATATTGGAGGGTCTCTTTTGCTTGTTTCATATGATTTTGTGCTTTGATATCTTATGAGTAAAACATTTCAGTAACATCTGCATTTATAAGTGTGAACAGGAAACATGGTCTCATGCCAATGAGAGGTACATTTGAGAATGAGAGGAAGAGTACAGATGACAGTTTGGATTTAATCAAGTGCAAATATGTTTTCAATCAGATGTGTAGAAATCTTGTATTAATCCATCATGACCTGTTATCTTCTTTTTCCTCCAAGCCAACTAAAAGCCATTCCTTACTATTGGCAATTTACAGGCAATGCTTCAAATTATAAATTGGAGGCTATTTTTTGCTCCAGCTATATTGAGCAAGGATGCTTGCAATTCACATTTGCAAAGGAAAATTCAAGGAGATAAATGGTTTTTTCATCAAAGGCAGGGAGTTTTCTGAAACGATTAGAAAAGGCCTTTCAACAGAACAGCGATAGGGATAAGTTTGGGATAATTCATTGTGGAAGATAAACAGTTGAACAAGTATGAGTGTTTACAACTGGAAGTTGAAGTATATATTTCAGCATGCACAACTAGGGCTTGCGGTAAACAAAGGAGATTTATTAGCACTGTGGCTTTGCAACAGATATTTTTAAGCAAGATTGTTAACTGAAAAGGCTGATAATTATATACAGGGGGTCTAGAATCTGCACTAAAATAACAAACACAGAGGTTTTAATGAATAATATATGAGGATGTTTTGGGAAGTAACAGCAGTGTTTGACATTCACATGGGCAGTCATTTTGTCATTACCCTCAAAAACATTAACAACGTGCATGGGAATATATAGATAGAGGTTGAGTATGTACAATTCATGGGCTGCCAAGTCCCTTCCTGTGATGAAGGAGCAGGTGCCTGCTTCTTTCCTCCATCCCACGCTTCCTGTAACTTTGTGAAATGAGGCCTTTGTGCATACAGCCATAACTACAATGGCTACTTTTCAAGATCTTTTCATCTCTTTTTTCGAGATGAAAGAAGCATAGAACTGTATCCTTTCTCTTTGTATCAACGGATATATTTTTAGTGTATCAAAAGAGAAATATTTAGTTATTTTTTTACTGATTTTATATATTTATTTTTTAGCATTTATATCCCATTATTTATCCAGGAACTCAAAGTAGTATACATGGTCATGTTTATTCCCACAACAACCCTCTGAGGTAGGTTAGGTTGAGGCTGAGATATAAGTGACTGCCTCAGAGCAACCCAGTTGAGTTTCATGGCTGAATAGGGATTTGAACTTGGGTCTCCTCAACCCTTGTCCAGCACTCTAACTACTACGCCATACTGGCGCTTTCAAGACATGGCATGGTCTGAAGGCACATGATACAACAGCCTTGCTGAAGTTAAGCAGGTGTAAGGTCTGGCCAGTACCAGGATTGATTATCTCCTGGAGGCAGGCTTTACCGTGGGTTTACCGTGAGGCTTTACTGCGAGTTCGAGGCATAATGGATACTCCGATACAAAAAGATGATTTTTTTTTTACCATGTACATAAATTGGGCTAGGTTCCAATATGGAGGAAAAAACTCAAATCATGTGTGAAGTGTTCTCTGAAATATCACACAGACTCTAGGGTAAATCTGGCCAATATGTGAATGCACACCCACCCTCTCAAAGTAAAGTTGCAGTAAAGTCGCCTTCTGAAAAAGCTCCCAGAAATCCTGTGTATGCTGTCTTGAGTTCGGTGGAAGAGAGGCAGTTTATGAATGAAATAAATAGATGTGTGTGGGGTGTAGAATACTCACTAATTTCCCACCACGGGAAAGCACTTGGCAACCCATTATCATAGAAATTGGACCCCAGCTGCATGTACTTTTTATAGAATACTGAATTCTTGTTAGAAATTTTTATCGTGATTGGAGATGGACTTGGGGACTTACTCCAGAGCTAAGCACCAGAGTGTAGGTCTTGATAGGTAAAGGTAAAGTGTGCCGTGAAGTCGACTCCTGGCACCCACAGAGCCCTGTAGTTTTCTTTGGTAGAATACAAGAGGGGTTTACTATTACCTCCTCCTGTGCAGTATGAGATGATGCCTTTCAGCATCTTCCTATATTGCTGCTGCCTGATATAGTACCAGCAGGGATTCAAACCAGCAACCTTCTGCTTGTCAGTCAAGCATTTCCCCACTGTGCCACTTAAGGTGACTGACTTTAAATCACTGCACAGCCACAAAGCTCACTGACAACCTTGTGATAATTGCTATCTCTTGGCTTAACTTTCCTTAAAACGGGTAAGGACCATTTATGCTGTTCAGAGCTTTGTGAAGGAAGGGTAGGAGGATAAAACAAGTAATACAAAAATAATTAATTTAAAAATATAAGACATGTAAAGAGAAGCAGATGGGGAGGGAATATCCTAAAGAAGGCTCTCTAATCTATGTTGAATGTTCCTTAAATTTTAACCAATGCACAGTATTCGGGAAATGACTGAAAAAACCAACACCATGAACTTTTCAAAGGTCATTAAGAGGTTTTACACAGCTTATCTGTGAAAGAGTCCTTGGTTTTCAGAGCCGACTTGTGTTTTTCATTTATTTCCACTTTTTGTTAGCATCCAAAGTGAAGATTTTATTAGACTAGAAGTAGTGAATTGAGGATTAGCTATTTTTAATTTGCATCAGGAAATGTATAAAGTACTATTTTTACAACAAGCCAGAGGTGCATTTTGCAGGTATTAGTATCCAGGGAACATCCTGAGTACTTGTTTTTCCCCCTAATACGTTTTATTGGGGTGCATTTTCATAACTTCTAATTGAAGTGGAGACAGGCTGTAGATGTTCTGCATTTGTAACTTTTTAAAAGTTGCCACTTAAAACACTGTGGTATATATGTGAATATTTAATAACTCGCCCTAAATTAGTTGGCCCAGGCAAACATTTGTGTACAATTGTTGGGATGGGTGGAGGCTGCCTCTTTTACTCTATGTACTTTGAAATCTGGTTTCTATTATAATTACCAGTCCATTTATTTATTCAAGTTTACATATCTGAACTGCAAACGCAGAGTAAAAGCAGAACAGGTCCCCCTATAAAATAGTAAGTGAGGCATTAGAGCACATGCCGCAGGACTATTTAGATAATAAAACAGTTTTAAAGAGTGTTGCATTCAAAGTAAGTCATCCATCCTGCATTTGAACAGTCTCGGTTTAATTCCTATAGCCTGGTCATCTTTCTGTCTTTGGAAATAACTTTGGACTCTTTGGACTACCATGAAGTTCTTTTTAAAAATAATAACAACAAATATATATGTGTGTATGTGTGTATAAAATCGTAAAGTCAAGCATTCAATATACATTTTACCAATAACCTACTTTCACAGTGTAATCAAAAATGTAATATATCAAAAGAAATATTCTAACTCTAGCATCTGAAAAAAATTCTTATTTCTTGCCCTTTTCATAAATTGTATTCCATATGTTCACTTCATCATAAAGAAAGAATTCCACATTCTTAAGCATCTAACCAAGATACCACTTCCCATCTGCTGGCTATCAACCAGCTTAATGCTGCAATCCCATACACACTTACTTGAGAGCAAGACTGATTTAATCCAGTGGGCCTTACTCCCAAGCAAGCATACATAGGATTTGGCTATCATTAATTCACAGTCTTCTTTATGATCTGAGCAAGATTCTCAGTGGAGTCAATGATAAACTATATCCTGAATTGGATACTCTTAAGCCACACTATGAAGCAGTCTTAAATCACTTGAGTCCCAAGACTTAGAGAGGACCATAAACTCTTGAGGTTATCATTAAATATGTAGATACAGTAAACCAGTTGATATAGTGCACTGATAAGGTTTCTCAACAAAGGCTTTAATAATTCTCAGTCATCGTGGTTGATAATCTGATGATATAACTCTGCATAGCTGCAACAATGAAGACTGTGGCTTCCGATGCTACAGCTACTACACCATTCAGTGGCTGTTGGGAGTGTGTGATGGAGCCATCTGACAAAGCTCTCCTCTGGACTATCTGAGATGTCACTATTTGAGAAATCATGATTTCCCACCACTCTAGACTAGTGTTTCCTATAAAAAGAATTCTAAGATGTTGTTGATACAACTTCCAAAATCCCCAGCCAAAGGCCATTGCAGCTGAGAATTATGGGAATTGTAGTCAACAACTTCCAGGAATCCCTGCTACAGGGAATACTGCCCTAGACATCCATCTCCATCTCAATAGCCTCCTGTAGTCTCATAGGGAGACTACAGGAGGCCAAAAGTAAGACTTCAGGCTCATGGAGGGCAGAAGAGGCAATGTATCTTCAATGAATTGCTTCTCTACCTTCCAAAAAGAGTCATGCCTCTGTTATGTCATGCTTGGTCCTCCAAGTGTGATGGAAACATCATAGCAATAAAAGAACTGCTTGAGCAAGTGGGGATCTGTGAAAATTAATGGAGGAATTCCTCCTCCTGACCTCTTGACCTTTTTGGCAGCAAAAGGACAGCCCCACTTTAGCACCAAAACAATAGTTGGGGGGGGGAGAAAAACTCAGGAAATGGGGCTCAGAAGATGCATGAAACAATCCCCCCTTGTGATCCTTTTGGGCTACAGAGAAATAATAAATAAATAAGATGGATCCCTGTCCCTAAAGGGCTCACAATCTATAAAGAAACATCAGATAGACACCAGCAACAGTCACTGGAGGTACTGTGCTGGGGGTGGATAGGGCCAGTTACTCTCCCCCTGCTAAATAAAGAGAATCACCACGTTAAAAGGTGCCTCTTTGTCAAATTAGCAGGGGTGATAATCTGATAATCTCATCTGATAATTATATTATCAGAGAGGATCTGGCAAATATTATAAATGCTTCTCTGAGGGAGGGCAAGATGCCTCCTTGTCTTAAGGAGCCTATTATCTGACCACTTTTGAAGAAACCTGCATTGGATCCCTCTTAGTTAGCTAATTATAGACCTGTTTCTAACCTTCCATGGTTGGGCAAGGTGATTGAGCAGGTTGTGGCCTCTCAGCTCCAGGCAGTTTTGGATGATGCAGATTATCTAGACCCATTTCAAACTGGCTTTAGAGCGGGCTGTGGGGTTGAGACTGCCTTGGTCAGCCTGATGGATGATCTCCAATTGGCTATCAACAGAGGGAATGTGACTCTGCTGATCTTCTTGGATCTCTCCACAGCTTTTGATACCATCGACCACGGTATTCTTCTGGATCGCCTGAGATGGTTGGAATTGGGTGGCACTGTTTTACAGTGGTTTTGCTCCTACCTCTCTGGTACCTCTCCAAGTGACCAGATGGTGTCACTTGGAGACTGTTGCTCTGCAAAGCGAGAACTGAAGTATAGAGTTCCACAAGGCTCCATACTGTGTCCAACATTATTTAACATCTACATGAAACCTCTGGGAGAGATCATCAAGAGGTTTGGTGCAGGGTGTTATCAATATGCTGACGACACTCAGATTTACTTTTCCATGTCAACCTCATCAGGAAATGCCATATCTTCCCTAAATGCCTGCTTTGAGGTGGTAATGGGCTCGATGAGGGATAACAAACTGATGCTGAATCCAAATAAGAGAGAAGTACTGACAGTGGAGGGTCGGAACCTGAGAGATGGTTTAGATCTGCCTGTTCTGGATGGGGTTACACTCCCCCTGAAAGGATCAGGTATGTAGCCTGGGAGTGCTCCTGGACCCAAAGCTTTCCCTGGTTTCTCAGGTTGAGGCAGTGGCCAGGAGTGCTTTTTATCAGCTTCGGCTGATTTGTCTGCTATGTCCATTTCTAGAGGTGAATGATCTTAAAACAGTGGTACATATGCTGGTAACCTCCAAACTTGACTACTGTAATGCGCTTTATATGGGGCTGCCTTTGTACGTAGTCCAGAAACTACAATTGCTACAGAATGCGGCAGCCAGATTGGTCTCTGGGACAATACGAAGGGACCATATAACACCAGTTTTGAAATAATTGCACTGGTTGCTGATATGTTTCCAAGTGAAATACAAAGTACCGGCTATTACCTATAAAGCCCTTAACGGCTTAGGATCAGGCTATTTAAGAGAGCACCTCCTATGTCATGAACCCGCCTGCCTTTTACGATCTTCTGGAGAGGTCTGGTTGCAGTTGCCACCAGCTTGTCTGGTGGTGACTCAGGACCGGGCTTTCTCTGTGGCTGCCCCAGGGCTTTTGAATATGCTCCCTGCTGAACTAAGAGCATCTCCTTCTCTGTTTGTTTTCAGGAAGACCCTCAATACTTTCTCTGTTCTCGCAAGCTTTTAATTAGAATTTTAATAATTTGTTTTATATTGTTTTCATTGTGTTTTATGTATTTTAACCTGTGATTTTAATGTTGGGATTTGTACACCGCCTAGAGATTTACATATCAGGCAGTATAAAAATATGATAAATAAATAAATAATAAAATAAAATAAAATAAACAAACTTTCAGTGTGGGAGGGAAGGAATCTGGATTGGGACTTTGGCAGGGGAAAGAGTTAAACTCCCCTTTCCCCCTGCATCCTGATCTGGATCAGATCCCCCCTGGCTGTTATTCCTGAAAGAACAGTTAAAGCCTGTTATGATATGTAGGGCAAGACATGGGTGTGCTACAGGAACTTTGCAGCAAGGGTTAATCCATGTGCAGACATGAGAATGATACAGATTGAGACAAGTTTCTAAAGCAAAATATTGAATAACAATCAAAATATACAACCTCATTTGAGGAATCAATTAAATAGATCCTTACTTGTAATACCAGTCAATCAACTGATGACTTAATTATGGTCTTTGGCCAGCATAAAAAACAACATTGGCAACTGCTGAAGGCTATTAAAACTGAGGGAGCATAAACAGTGAGAAAGCTATAAAATTGCTAAATTGTTAGAACTATTTATTGATTTATTGATTTATTTGATTTGATTTGATTTGATTTGATTTGATTTGCATACCACCCTTCCAAAAATGCCTCAGGGTGGTTTACACAGAGAAATAATAAGGTTTAGAAAGATTATTTTACAATCTTTGACCATTATAATCAATCAAAATATAAAATCTCATTTGAGGAATCAATTAAATAGATATTTAATTGTAATACTAGTAAACCAAATCATTAATGTAGGGAATTTGAGAGACTAAGCCCGCTTGCATAAATATCAACACAGAAAAGCAATGCATTCAATAATAACCATTGGAATGAATGGGGTAACCACAGAGTTTTGGGAATGTGACTCCTAGAGAGTCTCCTTGATGTTAAGCTAGCTGCTAGCATAACAATACTACGTGGAGATGGTTTCTGAGAAAGGCAGAGAGTTAACTGACAAGAGAACGACTGTATTTATCTGAATCCAAGACTAGTTCCCCCTACCAAGTTTCCCCAAGTTTGATGTTAGAAATTGGGGGGTCATCTTATATTCAGGGTCCTCTTCCTTTTGAGTAAATAGTATAACCTATATTTAACCCATTTTAAAAAGGGGTTTTTCTTAAATTCAAGGTCATCTTTGATTTGGGTAAATACGGTACCAAATTGGGGGAACCAAACGGTTAAGAAAGGAGGGGACAGGCAAAACAAGACAATGCTATGCAGCTGCTCAGGTGGCTTAAATAGGCTTAAGGGGAAAGGGGGAGGTTACATTTTGAGAGAATAATGTTGAGAACTGCCTCTTGTGTTGGTCTCTCAAAACCTAACCTCCCCCTTTCCCCTTAAGACAACACAAGAAGGCAGTTTTCCTGAGCTGGTCACTATAATTTAGGTTGTTAGAGAAAAGGGTCAGGATGGAGATTTTTTAAAGAGGACTTAGGCAAATTCTGGGCATAGCTGGAGAAACCTATTCACGAATATGGATTTCCACTATGTTCCATTTGTCAAACAGGGAGATAATCTGGATAGGTTTTTGCTCCCATGAACAGTTGATATATTTTAGTGTCTCTTCCTCTGACCACCAATGCTGGTTATCAGACACATGCAAATTAAGGGGTTCCTGGCTGGGGATCCAGTTTGACTAGTAAAAGATATTTTAACAAGTTATTCTAGTAGGAACTAATAAGTCTACTTTTCTTTCACTGTCTCTACAACTGGACTAAATTTGGTACAAATCGAGGTCCACAAGTTAGATCTCTTGCACCTCAAATGTTCATGCACCTGCCATCTTGGATTTGGGTGGATGACATCATTACAAACTACACCACTGAGGTGTCCCTGTGTGTCACTCCCTACAACTGTACCAAATTTGGTTCAAATTTGTTACAGTCCTCAAGTTAGTGCACTTTCACCTCAAAAGTTCACAAGTCCACCATCTTGAATGGGGGTGGATGACATCATCACAAACTACACCACTGGCTCATCCCTATGTGTCCATACAGCTGTAGCAAATATGGTTTAAACTGGTTAGACTGTCCACAAGTTAGTGCACTTGCACCTCAAAAGTTTATGTGTGCACCATCTTGAACTGGGTTGGATTACATTGTCACAATCTATGCCATTGAGGTGCCCCTGTGTGTCCCTACAGCTGTAGCAAATTTGGTTCAAATTGGTTAGACTGTCCACAAGTTAGTGCACATGTGCCTCAAAGGTTTACACGTCCGCCATCTTGAATCAGGGTGGATGAGATCATCACAAACTAAGCCATTGAGGTGTCCCCGTGTGTCACTCACTGCAGCTGTTCCCAATTTCATTCAAATAGGTTAGGCAGTCCACAGATTAGCCCACTTGCGCCTCAAAAGTTTACACATCTGTCATCTTGGATTGGGGTGGATGACATCATCACAAATGACACAGTTGAGGTGTCCCTGTGTGTCACTTACTGCAACTGTTCCTGATTTAGTTTAAATTGGTTAGACAGTCCACAAATTAGCCCACTTGTGCCTTAGATGTTCATGCAGCCGCCAACTTGAATTGGAGTGGATGACATCATCACACACCACCCCATTTGGGAATCCCTATGTGTCCCTACATCTGTCGCAAATTTGGTTCAAATCGGTTAAGCGGTTCACAAGTTAGCCCACTTGTGCCACAAATGTTTACATGTCCGCCATCTTGGATAAGGGTGGATGACATTATCACAAACTATGCCATTGTCCCTACAACTGTACCCGATTTGGTTCATATTGGTCCAAGCATCGTGAAGTTGATGGGACACACACACACACACACACACACACAGCCAGGTGATCTCATAAGCCTACTGGAAAGTAGGCTAAAAATGGAAAGAGAGAAGAGGAATCCCTTTCTTAAAGTGCACAGTTTAGCGAAGGGGCTATATTTACCTGTCTTGCAGCATGCCTGGGCTAGAACAATGAGGTTGGAGAGCCATGTGTCACAGGGAACTCTAGGCAGCTAGCTTAGTGACTTGTGAGAGATCAAGAGGCCCAAGAATAATGACTTCAGCTCTTCGAACGAGAGATTCTCAGGGTGGAGTGCGCACACTATCTGGGCTTTGCAATTAGGTGAATGGTCAAGGTAACGAGAATTAGGGCAGCCTTAATCCCTGGGAATAGCGGTGTGGATTATGGGCAAATCCATAGGCCAGTTTTGGAACTGCGGGTCCAATGAACCCACAGTTCCCTCCCCCTGCTCTCTCGCTCTCTCCCACTCTCCCTTCTTCATTCAGACAAAATGGAGAGCAATCTACTTGCAGTCACACTGACTGCAGAATGGAGGGGGAACTGGCTGCTGGGGCTTCCTTCTTTAATGAAGGACAGCCCAGCAGCCAATAGCAACTGGAGTGAGGGAGGAGCCTCCTCCCACAACTCTGGTAGCATGAGGGGGAAACTGCAGTGCCAGTGTTCTGATGTAAGACTGGCACTGCAAAACCAGAATTAAAGGTGGCAAAACTCCACTCTGAACTGAAGGTGAAGGTGAACTGAAGGTGAAGGGACCTACAGTTTCGTGTTACGTGCATATGCGGCCATAGTTTCAATTCCAAAACTGACATCTGTGACCAAGATTTGAAATTGTTTATAGATGTCAGCATATTCTTCCAAACAAAAGTATGGAAGAATATGCTGACACTGGTAGGGAAAATACGACTAACATCAGCATATCACCCCATTACTGGACTTCAGGCTTGCTTCCAAGCTCAGGAAACCATTGATTTGCTGGTTCCCATGTCATCTGAATCTGCCCTTAGTAGTCCTTTAGAGTGACTCCTGAGTAGTACTAATGAGTAACTTAAGCTGGATGTCACCCACCATCTCTTTTCATTGTACTGTTTTGCTGACATACTTTGTACAGTGCCTTCACATATTACATGCTTCTTAACTGCATTATCACTCTCTAAAAATTGGGTTATTCAATCATCAGCAACACTGGATTGCATTAAGCTACATATTTTTAAAATGTCATATGGGCTACATATGATGAAGTGCATATAGTACAGTCCTAGTGCCAATGCAATCAGGAAAACAAGCTCTTTCCCAATCACACCAAGGCTGAAAAGATACACTAGTTCGTATGATAGATAGATAGATAGATAGATAGATAGATAGATAGATAGATAGATAGATAGATAGATAGATACACACACACGTTGGTTTTTTCTTTTGTTTTTTTAAGAAGTACAATGTAACATGGTCCCAAACTTACAACAGGAAGTCTGTGCAATTATTATGCTATATTATGGAGATACTGTACATAAAATAAGTGACAGGTGTAAATAGCTGAGCTGAGCAAGAGGCAGAGACCCAAAACTGCAGCAGTCATTGCTTGTTAGGGCTGTGCATCAAATAATCAGGCCAATAATCAGTCTCTATTGATGATTATTAATCAATATTGATTATGGAGCCAATTCACTGTAGTCCATATTAGACAATTTTTCATGGGACTGAGTCCAATGAAAAATCGCCCAATAGGACTTGGACCAATTGAATCTGATACAAGGTATTAGATACACCCTGGGAGCATGGTGGCCTTGTCCGAAATGCCACTTGATACACAGTCCAAATACTAGTGTAAACTAGTATTTGGATCGGGTGTAGAATGGTGGTTTGGACAAACTGAACATGATAAACAAATACACTGGGAAAATATTGGGATGTCTGAGAAAGATGTGTGCACTCTTAGTGAGTCCCACTTAACTGCATGGGCTAGTTCAGGGCAGGAAAATATTGTCCAAACTGGCCCTACGGAGAGCCACGATAGAGGCTTCTAAAATCATGAAAGGTATGGAGAAAGTGGATAGAGAGATTCTAGCACTCAGAGTCACCCAGTGAAAGTGATTCACAGTAGATTTAGGACAACAAAGGAAAGTATTTCTTCACATAAGGCATAGAAGGCACAGATGGTGATGGCCATGGGCTCAGATAGCTTTAAAAGGAGGGGGTGAGACCAAATCATGGAGTAGGCTAAGTCTAGCAACAGCTATTAGCTATGATAGCTAAATGACACCCCCATGTGCAGTATCCAGACTTTAGCTCTGGATACTAGTTGCTACAGTACAAATGGTGGAGGAGGACTCTGATCTTCAAGTCCTGTTTGTGAGTTTCCCAGAAGCAAATAGGATACTGGTCTAGAGTAGGAGTTCCGAACCTCAGGTCTCCAGATGCTGTTAGACTACAACTCCCATCATCCCCAGCCATTGTGGAGATGATGTAGTCCAGGAATAGGCAACCGTGGATCTCCAGCTGCTGTTGAGCTACATCACCCCCAGCCACAATTTATAGGGACAATGGGGGTTGTCGTTTGACACCAGCTAGAGAGCCAGAAGTGCCTATCATGATGAAGTCCAACAGTATCTGGGGAGCAGAAGTTGGAAACCCCTGGTCTAGATGGATTCTTACTCTGATCTGGCAGGACTCTTCCACTCTCTCTAGTAAATAACTGGATTTTGTTTATGAACCTGACTATATTAATACAAATATATATTCTGTAACTATAAGCATAGGTTCATATAACCAATCATCCTATTTTGCTTTTACTTTTCTTGGTTCTAGATGAACTAGAAGATATGGACTGAACTTGCAAGAATTTACAAGGTGAGTTTTATCTGTGATCTGTGTGATTCAGGAAATGACTTGGCTCCTTTTCTGTGGAGAGTTGCTATTGTTTTCACTTTTCAACACTGTTAGGGTAAAATTGTTACTGTTTTTATTTTTTTAACACTATTACAGTAAGATAGTTAGCTTGCTTTTCCCCACTCAATTAACATGCCCAAGGGGGCATTTTCCATTAGAACCAAAAGGCAAAAACAAATTTTGACCCACAGGGTCTAACCAGCAGTAAATCCAAGCTCTCTCATAAACATCAATATGTTAAATCTTCCTGACTGAGAAGTATGAGGACAAATGGCACAAACCTTTCCATGAGACTGTTGACCTCATCACATGACTAGCCCGTCATGACTGGCCAATCTGTACTATGGGCCGATTCTCATGATTTTAAAAAGTGCAGCTTACTGGAAAATCCCAGTCACAGACCAGTCACAGTGCTCCCATGGAGCGTGTTGTGAGAACTCAGGATTTCTTTACCGATCTACACCACCAACCAACATTTAACCAGGACCATTAATCATTGTTCCAAACTTGGTGGATCAATCCTAGTTGAATGTTGGGTATTTGCAGCGCTGATCTGAGATGGATGCAAATGTTTTGAGTTCTCACTATGCTCCACGGGGGGTGCGTGCGGCCATTCCGGTCATGCTGGGGAACAGAAGAAGTAATGTTGGCAGGGCAGCGGGCCATTAGAGGGGAAGGGGACTTGGAAATCTAATAGCTGTTTCCCCTTCCGGCTGTCCTGCCAGCTCTTTGACCTTGGAGAGCAGTGTCTATCATCCTTGGAACCTCACCTTGCTCCTCTGTAATGCCAGGTCGGTCCAGAACAAATCAGAAACCATCCATGATTTGATTCTGGATGAAGATGCCAACCTGGTATGTATTACAGAGACCTGGCTGGGGGAGGCTGGAGGCCCAGTGTGGTCCCGGCTTCTTCCTCCAGGCTACTCTGTTGAGAAGTGGGTGAGGGACCATGGGTGGGGATGTGGAGTGGCTGTGGTCTATAAGAATAACCTTTCCCTTACCAGGATCCCTGTCAGACCATATCGAATGTGTGTACTTAAGTCTGGGGACCAGGGATAGACTGGGACTTCTGTTGGTGTACCGATCGCCCCGCTGCTCAGGGTCCCTAACCAAGCTGACGGACTTGGTCTCGGACTTGGTGTTGGAGTCCCCCAGGCTTGTGGTGCTGGGGGACTTCAATGTTCACTTTGGGACCAATTTGTCTGGGGTGGCTCAGGAGTTCATAGTGGCCATGACGACTATGGGTCTATCCCAAGTGATCTCAGGGCTGACGCACATTGCTGGTCACAAACTTGATTTGGTCTTTCACTCTGATCAGGGTGGTGTTCCGTGGGTGAGGAATCCTGTGATTTCCCCATTGTCATGTACAGACCACCATCTGGTTAAGGTCGGACTCACAATCACTTCCCACCTTCACAGGGGCAAGGGACCTATTAGGATGATCCGCCCGAGAAGTTTATTGGATCCAACAGGATTTCAAGAAGCCTTGGAGGGATTTAGTGTTGGCTCTGCTGGTGATCCTGTTGATGCCCTGGTGGAGAATTGGAACAGCAAACTCACTGTGGCAGTAGACATGATTGCTCCTAAGCGTCCTCTCTGACCTGCTTCAAAAATGGCCCCTTGGTATACGGAAGAACTATGGAGGCTGAAGGGGTGAGGTAGACGACTGGAGCTCAAGTGGAGAAAGACTTGGCTTGAATCTGACAGATTGCAACATAGAGCTCATTTGAAGAGCTATGCTCAGGCGATAAGTGCGGCAAAGAAGCGATTCTTTTCTGCCCGTATTGCATCTGCAAGTTCACATCCGGCAGAGTTGTTCAGGGTTGTGAGAGGGCTAGTGAATCAGAATTCACTAGCCCTCCTCCCTTGAATCAGAATCTGGAACCATCTATTACCCGCTGTGATATGTTTAATGAATTCTTTATGGGGAAAATCTCTCGTATTCAGGCCGACTTAGACTCCGTCTCCACAATTACCTCAGTGTCTGATGTGGAGGTGTCCAGTGACTCCTCTTGTGTGATTAGGTTGGATCAGTTCCAATTTGTGACTCCTGAGGATGTGGACAAGCTGATTGGAATGGTGCGACCTACCACCTGTTCTCTTGACCTTTGTCTGACATGGCTTATATTATCTGGCAGGGGGGTTGTTGTAGAAGGCCTGGTAGAGATTATAAATGCATTTCTGAGGGAAGGTAGGATGCCTCCTTGTCTTAAGGAGGCAATTATTAGACCGCTTCTGAAGAAGCCTACCATGGATCCCTCGGACTTGAACAACTACAGGCCTGTCTCTAACCTTCCATGGCTGGGCAAAGTAATTGAGAGGGTGGTGGCCTCCCAGCTCCAGACAGCCTTGGATGAAACTGATTATCTTGACCCATTTCAAACTGGCATTCGGACTGGCTATGGGGTGGAGACTGCTTTGGTCAGCCTGATCGATGATCTCCAATTGGCAATTGACAGAGGAAGTGTGACTCTGTTGGTCCTTCTGGATGTCTCGGAGGCTTTCTATACTATCGACCATAGTATCCTTCTGGAGTGTCTGAGGGGGTTGGGAGTTGGAGGCACTGGTTTGCAGTGGTTCTGCTCCTACCTCTCGGGGAGGTTCCAGATGGTGTCCCTTGGAGACTGCTGTTCTTCAAAATCTGAACTTTTGTATGGTGTGCCCCAGGGCTCCATACTGTCTCCAATGTTGTTTAACATCTACATGAAACTGCTGGGAGAGATCATCAGGAGATTTGGTGCAGGGTGCTGCCAGTATGCTGATGACACCCAAATCTATTTCTCCATGTCAGCATCATCGGGAGAGGGCATAATTCCCTAAATGCCTGCCTGGAGTCGGTGATGGGCTGAATGAGGGATAACAAACTGAGACTGAATCCAGCTAAGACGGAGGTACTCATTGTGCGGGGTCGGAACTCAAGAGATGATTTTGATCTGCCTGTTCTGGACGAGGTCACACTTCCCCAGTAGGAACACGTACGCAGTCTAGGGGTGCTTCTGGATCCGAGCCTCTCCCTGGTGTCCCAGGTTGAGGCAGTGGCCAGAAGTGCCTTCTATCAGCTTCAGCTGATACACCAGTTGCGTCTGTTTCTTGAGATGAATGACCTCAAAACAGTGGTACATCTACTGGTAACCCCCAGACTGGATTACTGTAATGCACTCTATGTGGGGCTGTCCTTGTACGTGGTCCGGAAACTACAGCTGGTCCAGAATGCGGCAGCCAGGCTGGTTTCTGGGTCATCTCGGAGAGACCATATAACTCCTGTATTGAAGGAGCTACACTGGCTGCTGATATGCTTCCGGGCAAAATACAAGGTGCTGGTTATAACCTATAAAGCCCTAAACAGTTTGGGCCCTGGGTATTTAAGGGAACGCTTTCTTCTGCATGAACCCCACTGCCCACTGAGATCTGCTGAAGAGGTCCGTCTGCAGCTGCCACCAGCTCGTCTGGTGGCCACTCAGGGACGGACCTTCTCTGCTGCTGCCCCGAGGCTTTGGAATGCACTCCCTCGTGAAATAAGAGCCTCCCCTTCTCAGACAGCTTTTTAAAAGTCTTTAAAAACACATTTCTTCACCCAGGCTTTTAATTAATGTTGTTTTAATGGTTTTAATGGTTTTAATGCTGTTTTAAAATATTATTTAAAATTTTTTAAATTGTTGTAATATGTGTGCCCCCCCCATTTTTGTCTTAACGAATGTTTTACTTTGTTTTTATTCTGTTTTAAACCACCCAGAGATGTAAGTTTTGGGCAGTATAAAATGTTTTAATAAATAATAATAAACAAACAAACAAACAAACAAACAAATAATGTTCAGATGCTATATGATAATATAGGCATTGTGGTGTGGTATGGTCCTACACCATGCATAGCCGTCTTGCCAGAAGTACAAGGGTGAATTCTTATATGTTGGAATGAACACCCAGGGGTTCTATTTTTATTTTATTTATTTTTATTTTATTTATTTATTATTACTTTTCTATACTGCCCCAAACTTGTGTCTCTTGGCAGTTTACAATTAAACTTAAAACATCCATCAAATCACTTAACAATTAAAATCATTTAAAACATTACAAATTTTAAAACATTTAAAACTCAGTGTTTTTTTTTTAAAGGAAAGAAAAGAAAAGAGGTTTTGGGTTGGTTTTTTTTAGAACCATAGATCTAATTACAAGCCAGGGTGAATAAATGCGTCTTCAGTTCCTTTTTTAAAAGTTGCCGGAGATGGGGAGGCTCTTATCTCAACAGGGAGCACTTTCCAAAGTTCAGGGGCTGCAACGGAGAAGGCCTGTTCCCGAGTAGCCTCCAGGTGTGTTGGTGGCACCCTCAGATGAACCTCTCCAGATGATCTTAACAGGTGGTGGGGCTCATGGCAAAGAAGACGTTCTCTTAAATACCCAAGGCTTAAACTGTTTAGGGCTTTATAAGTAATAACCAGCACCTTGTATTTTGCCTGGAAATGTTTAGGCAGCCAGTGTAATTCTTTTAACACAGGAGAAATATGGTCTCTCCAAAATGACCCAGAGACTAACCTGGCTGCCGCATTCTGGACTAACTGCAGTTTCTGGACTATGTACAAAGGCAGCCCCACATAAAGTGCATTGCAGTAGTCAAGTCTGGAGGTGACCAGAAGATGTGCTACTGTTCTGAGGTCATTTATCTCAAGAAATGGACGCAGCTGGCATATCAGCTGAAGCTGATAAAAGGCACTTCTGGCCACTGCCTCAACCTGGGACACCAGGGAGAGTTTTGTGTCCAGAAGCACCCCCAGACCACATACCTGTTCCTTCTGGGGAAATGTGACCCCATCCAGAACAGGCAGATCAAAATCATCTCCCAAGTTCTGACCCTGCAAAATAAGTACCTCCGTCTTATCTGGATTCATCCTCAGTTTATTGTCCCTCAGTTTGTTATTTGTTATCCTCATCCAGCCCATTACTGCCTCCAGACGGGCATTTAGGGAGGTTATGCCCTCTCCCGATGATGCTGACATGGAGAAATAGATTTGGGTGTCATCAGCATACTGATAGCACCCTGCACCAAATCTCTTGATGATCTCTCCCAGTGGTTTCATGTAGATGTTAAACAACATCGGAGACAATATGAAGCCCTGAGAGACACCATTGGAAAGTTCAGATTTGGAAGAACAATAGTCTCCAAGAGACACCATCTGGAATCTGCCTGTGAGGTAGGAGTGGAACCACCGCAAAGCAGAGCCTCCCACCCCCAGTCCCCTCAGACATTCCAGAAGGATTCTATGGTCAATAGTATCGAAAGCCGCCAAGAGATCTAAAAGGACCAACAGAGTCACTACAGTAGTAGTAGTAGTAGTAGTAGTAGTAGTAGTAAACACTTAAAGATGCCGTGGCATTTGCTATACTGTGAAAGCGAAATGAGAACCTTATCTACAGTTGTCAGCTTACTAGAAGGAAATTGTCAGTGTGAGGTTTTGTACCACCAACAGCCGCAAGCTGCCGCAAGCAGCAGCACCACATCCGGCATCCCGCTTATGCAGAGGCCAAATGAGTGCCGGGGCTGTGGTAGGTGCCGTATGGGATGCTGGGGGAGGGGGGTGCTGCTGCTTGCAGCAGCTTGCAGGTGCCAGTACAGCCGTTGATCACTTTTTAAATATACCTCTTGCCACCCTCACTGCCCCCCACCCCCAGTTCTACCCTCACCGGCTGCCACTGTTCTCAGCCAGTTTCCAGAATTTTTTGAGTAAGAAAGGAAAAGGCTGGAGGAGCCGTACAGAGATGTGGAGATATTGCTGTGGCAGCTGCTTCAGCCTCAAAAGGTCCATCTGTCCCTATTTACCAGGGACATTCCTTATTTTCTGGGTGGAATTTGCCTTGGTAAATCACAGTGCAAATTGTGTATAGAAGTATAAGCTATGAATCTTACACACCTGCTCACACACCTGCTCTCTCTCTCTCTCTCTCTCTCTCTCTCTCTCTCTCTCTCTCTCTCTCTCTCTCTCTCTCTCACACACACACACACACACACACACTCCTATCTGCCAGGTTAACCTTCAGTCTAAATACCCAGACACACTGGTGCATTCACACACCCAAACACTTTTGGAGGAAAGATTAGCATGGCAGGTGCAACACACCATACCTCATAGGAGATTTCAGGGCCTTGCAGTCTGCTCCAGCAACTCATTTGGGCAGGTGCTTGCATGAAATCTCACAGGCTATATTCACTGAATCAGCAATTCAATGAGATACAGAGACAGTTCCAGAGGAAATACAAGAGTAATCAGGTCAAAAAGCCCTTCCCAGGTCCTCAGACATCTTCTGCCATCTTCTCCTTCATGTGTCCTATGTCCACTCTCCCCTCAGCTGCCCCTATTTCAGTGCCAGACCCCTAACCAAATGTTAACCTCCCTTTGGTAGCTGTGCCTAGAGGTATGTGAAGCAGAAAATTCACTTTTTGGAGGTTGAGTTGGTCTTTACATGCCAGGATCCTAGCCGGGGCGTAGGGACAATGGAGCAAGGGGGGACAACTGTCCCTTGGCCACCAGGGTCTGAGGAGGCCACCAAGGCACCTCCTTGCCCTCGGTCAGGGCATGCCCTTGCCCCCTCCCATACCCAGCTGGCTAACGAAGCACTTACTGGCTGGAAGCATGAAGCGTGCCCGGCTTCTCCCCAGCCAGTGTTACATCGAAACGCTGGCTGGGCTGGTGTGGGGCGGAGGGGGGGAGCCCAGCCAGTTGGAGTTTCAATGAAACTCGGACTGGGAAGGATGGGAGTAGCTCTGAAAAGACCTTCTCCCCAGGCAGTAGCCACGCCCCTGCATTTGACATCCGATGCAGGGGGCATGCCCAATACTGGGGAGGGGGTCAGGCAGTCCCTGCAGAGTTTCCCCAGTCAGCAGTTTGTTGAATCGCTGATTGGGAGTTTCTTTCCCTGTCTCTGCGCAGAGGAGAAATGTAATTAAGATATAAACAAATAAATGTTGCAGCGGCTTCATCTGCAGACATTAGGAGGTGAATTAGGCTTTTTTCTGTGCCATGAAAAGATCTATTTGCTAATTCCAGCATATTAATCTGCTGTTAGAGGCACAGGAGCAGGTCAGGTTTGTTTTTTTCTGATACGTTGCTGACCCCTTTTCATTTGGTGTTATTCCAAGTCTGACACACTTGACCACACTGGGCAATATATTTCTGCTTGCTTTTGCTTAAAAAAAAAAAGGTTTTAAATATGGTTTTTGCAGTATCGCTTGTCTTCCAAAGTACTTTAGATTAGTATATGCAGCAAAGGAGGGGAGAACAGGGGGTGGGTGCTAACAGACTCCGTTAGCACTAAAAATGCATTGTTCTGCCTCTTTTAATGCAACTTTAAGGATCAATTGTAAAATAACAATCAATTGGGTCCCGTGAGCTATCCAAAGGTGCTTTTCTGACATGAAGTCTAAAGGCTGAAATATGCAAGTGGAATACAAAATCTTTTAAATATCACTTCCTCAGTCTGAATACATGTTGCCAACCCTTTAAACCCCTGTTCAAAAGAGAAAAACTTTAAATTGCTCTATCTTAGTCATTTTCTAATGAATCTTCACCAAATTTGCAGGGGAGGTGTCTCCTGTCATTTAGTGAATGTGTGCTGATGGCCAGGCAGATCAGATGAATGGATTTGACTTTATAAGCAATAGAATATTCAGGGCTTATAATGATGGAATGTTGAAAAGTAAACACTCTCCCGCTTAACGATATACTGGTGCTATTGTGCCAGTCTAATACCCCTGGAGGCACTTGAAGGGCTCCCATAGGGTAATCAGAGTCCTCCTGCCTCCCCACCCTCCTTCCCTGCTCCTGATTGTGCTGAAGCTTAGCATACCCCCGCCCCCCTCAACCTGGCTGATGGGCTTCTAAAAGTTAGTACTCTCATTGAAATTAATGGGATGAGTTAATTTATCCCATTTATTTAACTGACTTCTTATGAGTAATAGGGTGGATGTGAACCAGTGACTGGAGTAGCCTGTCTCGTAACTGCAATATTTAAGGGTCTGTGTGTGTAGTGTGTGGGGGTGGGTGGGTGGGTGGGGGAGTGAATGAGTGAGTTAACAAGTGAACTGCTTGGGCTTAACTGAATGACATGAAATTCCCAGGCCACACCACAAAAGATAGAAATGTGCTGTTTTCACAGATAGGTTCTAGATCTCACCCAGATTACCAAAACAAAAAACAAAAGGAAAACCCTGAAAAATTCATTTGAGTTCTTAGAAAATGTGAAAAAACTATCCAGTTGGAAAGCATGGGGAATTATACCTCATAGAAATAGTAAAAACCTATTGTCACAGACAGGTAAGACAGTGGTGCTGATTATGCCATTTCTGGTGTGTGTGTGTGTGTAATGACAGTGGGGGGAAATCAGGGGCGTAACTATAATAGGGCAAGGGGAGACAGTTGTCTGGGGGCCCACTGCCTTGGGGGGGCCCCAGAGGCAAGTCACATGACTGACTCCCCCAGCCAGGCACCTGTCCGGGCTTCCTCCAGTTGTATTCATCCTCTGAAATTGATGTGAGTGTTAAGACCTGGAGCTACCAGAACAGCGTGTCTTTAGTACCATTAAATGACTTGCATTGTCCACAATTTACAAAGCCTTTTAAAAAATAATCTAGGATGATGTTCTATGGTGGCACATAGGTATATCTATATCTATATCTATATCTATATCTATATCTATATCTATATCTATATCTATATCTATATAAAAATTTACTATGCTTTTTGTTACCACTATTCAGCCTCATTTAAGATTTCTTTACTTCATGAACTGAGCTTCAGTGGTGGGGGGGCATTTTAAAATCTTGTCTCTGGGCCCACTCCAACCTTGCTACGCCCCTGGGGGAAATACCTTGAAACAATGGTGAATGGAGTTTGAGATAAAGCAGGAGTTTCCAATCTTGGGTTCCTAGATCTATCAGGAACAGATTCCAGAAAATAGAGACTGTCTCTGGTAAAGAAGAACCACTGGAGGCTATGAGGGTAAGTGCCTTTGAGTACAGTTCAGACTTATATCTGAACAGCATTAATAGGATTGGGCTGTGCATTCTATTCATATAAACTGCAATCTCCCTCCAGCCTATGTTCTAAAGCATCATGAAAATGAAGCTTACTAGAATTTATTTTGATCAATAATATATTTTGAACAACTTCATTGCAATAAATAATTATGAGATACCTATGACTGAGCTGCCTAATCTGCACTTCACTTATGCATTCCTCATCTTTAAGGGCTGGTAACTGAAAAAGCCTCAATGTTTTTAAGATGCATTGATAAATTAGGTCCTTATCCTGATCTACCCACAAATACTATGTTCTGTGCATTATTCAGTGCAATAAAACACTTTGAACAAGACACTGGGAGTTCTTCAACTCTTCTGGCATTGTTCCAAGTTCCTTACAGCTTTGGGGGTTAGCTTTATGAAGACAGAGTGTTATGGTGATATTGAAAATTTAAATGATTCCAGTAACTCCAGGTGTGTCTATGTTGCAGCGTGGTGGCGTGAGAGTGTGCTAAGGAATCTAATAGCTGCAATCAAAGGAACTGATTTAAATGCACTGACAACCACACCCACTCCAGGAATTTGTTTACAGTTGTCATAGTATAGTTTGTTTATAGTTTTGCTGAAGAGGCAAGAAGGTGGTGTGTCTCTTCTGCAATGGGAACTGCTGTGCACTGAGCAAACAGCATGTGAAGTTACATCAGCGTCTGAAGTCTTTTCTTACAGACACATAGACGACAGCTTGTGTTCTTTTAAAACTCCTCCTGGATTAGAGCAATTTTAGTATTTTGATTAGTGTTAGGGGTGTGCATGAACCCCGAAACCAAATTTAAACCAAACCACCTTCACCTGAGCCAGTTTGGTCAAACCGACTGGGTCTGTTCAATCAAACTGGTTTGGGGATTTGGGGTGGTAATACCCATAAAAGGGAATCTGGTGAGGATTCCCCTTTACAAGTAAAAGGGTCAGGGAATTGACCAAAGGGGGAGTGTTGAGTAAAATTGTTTAATGTGCTCCCCGCCATCCAGCTCCCTGCCACTCACTTCTTGCCACTCCCTTTGCTTGCTGCTGCTTGCTGCCCTCCAGTACAGCAAAATCGTCTGCAGAATAGCCATTTAAACAGGCCACCCGCACAGTGGTGGTGTGGTTCTGGCCTTCACACATCCATGGAGGCCAGAATCATGCTGCCACCATGCGGGCAGCCCGTTTAAAAGCCTATTCTGGAGGCAGTTTTGCTGTTCTGGGAAGGGCCAGGGGCGTATCTAGGGTGAGGCAAGCAGGGCACGTGCCCCGGGAGCCACTTGAAGGGGGGGCGCCATTCTTAAAAATTAAAAAATAAAAATAAAAAGGGCTACTGAAAACAAAATGGCCACCATGCATGCTCAAATGGTCTCTGTGAGGCCCTGGGCCATGCCAGGCCTTGCAGAGGCCATTTGAGCACGCACGGTGACCATTTTGTTTTCAGTGGCCATTTTTTAAAAAATTATTTTGAAAAACGGCCACCGCACATACTCAAATGGTCCCTGAGAGGCCCTAGAGGCCAGCAAGGGGAGGGGGAACAGTTGCAGACCCCCTACACATGGCCTTTAGGAAGCCCCCCTGAAGGGGCTGCAGGTAATTTTTTTTTAATATAATATGTCTCTGTACGCATATTTAGTTTGGCACTAAGTACAGAGAATCAGGGCTTGTGAATACTGAGCTGAAGCTTATGAGCTAGGATTATATTCATTTGCTCTTACTTTGCTTCTTGTGATAAGTGAGTTAAATGTGATGTCTTAATAATATGGCTATTAATGGTGAGTTTGTCTTTGAATCAGTGTGAAATCCTTAGTATTAAGGCCCACTGGGAGTTTCTTGCTCTCTTTCTCTCATTTTAACTGTCTTTCTGAAAGACTAGAATATATTCCAAGTAGTGACACAGTTTACTCTGCATATCCTTTAATTATTTTCAGAGTATCTGGGAAAAGTCAAATTCTCCATTTATTTTTAAAACGTATGTAATAGCTATGCTACAATGCATAGTAGAGAATTAGACAGGCACTTCTGTTTAGTTTTCCAAGTACACCTCCACATAGTATTTGGGTATTTCATGAGCCCCAGCATACTGAAATTTGTAGTTTTCCAGCATTTTTTGGTCTGGCTACGTCCACTGCTAAATAGTTTTTGAAATATTAAAAGATTAATGAGCTTGACTTGTATTTTTGAGTTGATATTATGGTAAAGCTGTCTGAAAGATGGGTGTCAGATGTTTGGACAGGGGGCGCAATTTCAGTGCTTGCCCTAGGTGCTATTTTCCCTAGATACGCCTCTGGGAAGGGCCGTGAGCAGCGGTGAGCGGTGGGAGTGGGAAGCCTGTTTATAAGCCTATTCTGGACGCAATTTTGCTGTACTGGGCGGGGCAGTGAATAGCGGTGAGCGGTGGAAACAGGGAGCAACAGGGAGCCAGTAAGTACATTAAACAACCTTTTTTGCCACTTTCCCACCATCGCCCCCCCACCTTCAATGCCAAATCAGTTTGTGTCAAACTGGACTTGGTCTGGTTCAATCGTGGATCGAACTGGCCCTGGTTCGGTTTGTGATCGAACTGCTGAACCGGCCCGGTTCATTACGAACCGGTTCTACATCAAATGGTTTGTACACACCCCTCATTAGCATTCTTCAGGTTCCCTAAGAAATTCACTAAACTAAGTGTGAGATCAATAAGTATATCTACCTTACTGGATGAAATTGAAACACCCTCCAAAAAAGCGCTGCCATGTCCCCCCCCTTAGGGTCTTTAAGATATTGTTGAAGATCCATCTTTTTAGAGGGGCATTTTAACATCTGGTGGGTTTTTAACCTCTTAATTTTTAACATTTTAACTTATAATTTTATACTTAGGTTTTGAGATTTTTCCCCGGGGGGGTGTTTCTATTTTATTGGTTTTGTTTTATTTTATAGTGTATCGATTTTATTGACCTTGTTAGCTGCCCCAAGCAGTAGTGTTTTGGAGGGGTGGGATATAAATATTTTAAATAAATAAATAAAAGAAATGTGAATCAAAGTTGAGTAAACTTTAGAACAAGGTTTTTTAACCTTGGGCCCCCAGATGTTGTTGGCCTTTGTGGCTGCGGATGATGGGAGTTGTAGTCCAACAACATCTGGGGGCCCAAGAGTAAGAAACCCTGCTTTAGAATCATGATTGCTAGGAGGTTACATATTAACCTACACAACTGAGATCTTTTTTGGAAGACAATCAGTGATATTACTGGGGTAGACAAATACCAAGTAGCCATGTTGGTCTATAAAATGTTAAGGGTTAGTAAAATAATATCTTTATTACAGAGCTGTTGTGTAAGAGAAAGTTTCCTCTTTCTTGAATATCCAACTCGAACTATGTGCTTCAAAATTTTGTTGTTGCTTTACTAAAGATATTATTTTTATAAACCTCATACAAACTATGTCAGTATTATTCATATTTTACAGATGGGTGCTTTTCTCTAGTCATTCAGGCTTGAATTTCTAGTGCAGGTCTACCGATAGTCGGCTTACTAGACTAATGATTCTAGACCTATTTATCCTGACCTTTGAAAATGCTGTTACTGTACTGAGGGCTAAAAACCTGATTGATTGATTGATTGATTGATTGATTAAGTGCCGTCAAGTCAGTGTTGACTCTTAGAAACCACATAGATAGATTCTCTCCAGGATTATCTGTCTTCAACTTGGCCTTTAAGGTCTCTCAGTGGTGCATTCACTGCTGTCGTAATCAAGTCCATCCACCTTGGTGCTGGTTGTCTTCTTTTCTTTCCTTCAACTTTTCCTAGCATTATGGACTTCTCAAGGGAGCTGGATCTTCGCATAATGTGTCTGAAATATGATAGTTTGAGCCTGGTCATTTGTGCCTCGAGTAAAAATTCTGGCTTGATATGTTCTATGATCCATTTGTTTGTTTTCCTGGCTGTCCATAGTATCCTCAAAAGTCTTCTCCAGCATCAAAGTTCAAAAGCGTCAATGCTTTTTCTATCTTGCTTCTTCAAAGCCCAGCTTTCCCATCCATACACTTCATGTTTAAAAAGTAAGCTAAGACTCCAGAGGTGCCGTATTCTACTAGATTCCATGAAATCTTCTGCTTCTCTTCTCATGAAATCATTGCACATGATGATACATATCATCAGCCTGAGATACACTGAATTTGTGAACATGGAAATCTTGTGAACATGGGAATTTTGTGAACATGGAAATTTGTGAACATGGAAAGAAAGTTTGGTTTAAGAGAAGCAGAGCATAAAATCAAATAAAACAAATATCTGAAATCCTACTTGAAAAGAAGAATAGAAAAGAAACTTGAAGTCATATGAATTCTGGTAAAGAATAATTAATAGATACTTTTCCCTCTCAGGTTTCTCTGACCTAGTAGTGTGTTATCTAATAAATATTTTGTTTCTCAACATGATATTTGAAACCTATTTAATTTTATATCATTGGGTGTGTTATGATTATTGAAATTCAGACATTTCAATACCCATCAACGAAACTCAACTTTTTCCAAGAAGTGAAATTATTATCCAGCCTGGTGAAATATCTGTAGGCAAATCTAGTAACTGGAAATGCCAGATCTCTGCCAAGTGAAAAGATTCAGCTTTAATCTTTTGGCATCATTTCCACTGGTGTTCAGTCTTGCTCAGAGACTATCTTCAAGCTTGCCAGGAACACATCGATTGTTAATGAATGAAACTCTTCAGCTGGCCAGGGAATATGCACTTTTTCATCGAGATGAAAATTGCTGTGTTTTGTTCTGTTTAATGGTGGTATCAAATTCAATCAGAGGAAATTGGCCCAAAATAACTAGAACTCTTGATTCATCTTTGATGGCTTGCTCTATGAAATAGAGGTGTGCACTAATCGGGTTTTTTGCAATTCAATTTGACCCCGGGTCAAATCACAAAACAACTGAATTAATTCATCAAACCGGCTGGCCATAGCCGGCTAGTTTGATGAATCAAATTGGAAATTCATGGGAAATTCGTGAATCACAAATTTTATCTGGCTCAGATAAAAGAGCGGCTGAACCGGCTGAGGGGGGTGATTACAGAGGCCGGTGGGGGAACCTAGCGGACCCCCCGCCACCTCCAGGAACTCCCCCAAGGGGAGTAAAGGTAATTTTTTCTTTACTATTTCAGCTTGCGAACCCCCCCAATCATCAGGGGGTGCTCGGTTCGACCTCAAACATTTTCGACATCAAACCTGTTTGCACATCCCTAGGGAACGCCTCTCACTGCCTTTGCAAACAGGGAGAAACCATCCCACTCAGGCTGAAAATGTGGCACTGGACAATTTTACTTCCAAATGGGGCACACAGCCCCATTTGCTAATGTGGCCACGTCCCCTGCAGCTGATGTCAGACTCAGGGGATTCTGACATCAGACAGAGGGGGCATGGCTGGGATGGTGGGGGCCGCCAGTGGCAGGCTGGACAGGAGCCACCAGTGCTATGCCACTGGCCACAATACCATCTCACAAACAGACCAAACCAAAACCACAACTCAATTCACGCAGGCAGGCACCCAATTTCTCCCTTTCTCAGTGAGATCCAGCAACATCAGATCATTAAAGCAGCAAGCAATAGCATGGCATTATGCTCAGTTCTGAGAGAAGAGAGAAAATAAAATCTCCTTCCCTCTCCTGATTTAAGGGCTTTCTCTGCCTCCCAGTCCATTTGAATACATTTTGAAATGCCCTCCTTTTTTGTTCCCCCTCTGTCAATCTGAGATCCAGCAAAACAGTTATAGCAGCAGTAGCACAACATATTCTCAGTACTGAGAAGAGAAAACCACAAAATCAAACTTCCTTTCATCCCGATGTATCCTTTTCTTCACAAGGGCTGTCTCTCTGCCTCCCAGTCTCTTTGAATATACGTTTTGAAATTCCCTCCCAAAGTGTCCGCCCCTCCTCTTTCGTCCTAGCCAATGGGGGCACAGTTGCCCATGCCCACACTTGATTTGTATGATAACAAGCCAACCAAAATGCAAGGAAATTTCAAGCCAATAGGAAGCGAGTGCCAGAAAACCAATCAGGAAGTGGGGAAAGCCCACCCAAATGATCACTTGAATCGCATGGATTGAGTCACAGCAAATTGGGGCTGATTCTATTCAACCTCGAATGAGCCCCTTCAATAAAGGGGTGATTTGATTCATGGCCGAATCTGTGAATCACCCTGACTCCTTGTGAATCGATTTGCGAATGAAACGAATTGCACATCCCTGCTGTGAAGGCTTTGCTAATTCAGATCCTTAGACATGTTTACTCAGAAGTTAGTGGGTTTGCAGGACTTTCTCTGAATAAAAGTGTGGCCACCATCACAGTCCTCTCTAAGCAGTTAGCCAGCAGCAAGTCCTGCTGCTGCCAAAAGGGCTTACTCCAAGATAAGTGTGCATAGGGTTGCAGCTCTTATTCTTATCCTATGGATGTTGACTCTGAAGACAATCCAACAACATTCAATGGGAATTACTCCAAGGTTTGACTGAAGAACAGGGGATGGGGGTCGTAGTTCAGTGGTAAAGCATCTTTGAATTCAGAAGGCCCAAAATCCATTCCTTAACATCTTCAGGTAGGACTGGGAAATACTTTTGCCTGAAAGGCTGGAGAGCTGCTGTCAATCAGTATAGATAACACAGAGCTAGATAGACCAATGGTCTGACTCAATATTAGGCAGCTCCTGTGTTCCTATGTAACAGCCCAAGCCAGGGAGTTCCTACCACAAATGGCATGAGATTGTTCTTTTGTGTTATTGTTTTGCTTTTTATTAGTAGTAGTATTAAGACTATATACCACATTTCAGCCAAAAAAAAGTTCTCAGAATGGTTTACCACATAGAGCTATTATGTATCATTTATTTTTGTTTTGTTTTGTTTTGTTTTGTTTTAGTAGTTCATTGCAAAGCATCTTGAGTGCATTGGCAGAAACATGGTATATAAATGCAATAAGTACGTAAAGTAAATAATAGGATTACTGCTTTAGGCTTATTTGGGAATAAGTACCATTGAACTTAATGCAACTAACTTCCAAGTAGATGTAGATAGGATTTGACTGTTAGTTTAGCTAAAGCCAACCCTCCATGATTGATCTGGATCAGTGTTCCTTCTAACAGGGATTCCCAGATGTCTTTGACTACAACTTCCATAATCCCCAAACAAAGACTATAACCACTGGTGATGCTGGGAGTTGTAATCAACCATGTCTGGGAATCCCTGGTAGAGGGAACATTGGTCTGGATTATCCAGGAATCAACATCAATCTCTAGTTGATTATAGAAAGATATCCTGGAGATCTTGATGGCTTGATATTGTAAAAAAATACTGAAAAAAAGGACTGGAAAATAAAATCACCAGGAAAATCTTTAGTAAGAGCTGGCAATCCCAAACAAAGCAATCCCACAGTTTGGGGAACTTTAAAAGTAGGTCATAAGACACCCCCAAGATGGCAGCAGACACAACAGGAATTGAAGCCATCTCTAGTGCCTAATGGCAGTGAAGTCAACAAGCAAGGGCAGCAGATGGCAGGAATGCAAGTGGAACCCTTTAAAAACATATATTTCTGTGCTCAAATATGTAACTGCTCAAGCACACATACAAAGAACAGAGACCCAAACACAATAACCAATAATACAAGAGCAATACAGAGATAATAATACAATAAACAAATAATAGCAATACAAATAATACAAATAAAAAGACAATAAACAGAGACCCAAACACAAATGCCATAACCCCTGTATGGTAGAGCCAGTTTCTACAGCCTCTCCTCACCAGGGTGCTCAAATGCAAGAGAATGCTTCAGTACCTTTAACAGCTGTGTTGTTTTGCAGCTTCTTTCACAGGACTGAGGAAAGCTGTATGTGTGGAAACTCACATTCCTGCACAACTGTTTTGGGGAATGGCTGTAGCCAGTGGCTGATCTGCTGAGCATGCAGAAGGCCCCGGTGATGGGAAGGACTCCCACCTGAAGCCTTGGACAGCCACTGCCAGTGAAGCTGGCTGTGAAGGTGCCCCCCCCCGCAACCTTGCTACCCCCCTGGGCATATACCATACATTCCAAGTACAAGGGATGCTTCTCAATGCTGGCAAGTTGATCTATAACCTTCTTAAGATGTCATGGTCCAGATTTGTCAAGAATTGGGGACAAAACCCCATTCATATCTCCCAAAATTATGACATCAACTATTTCCAATAACGACTGAAAAAATTGATCATAAAATTTTGTTTTGTTGTCATTAGGCGTGTAGATTGAAGCAATTGTAATTTTATTATATTCCATTTGGAACCTCAGTATAATAAATCTGCCATCTTTGTCTTCTCCTGACAGCTTCTGACACCTTCTCCTGACAGCTATTGCACTGGCACCCTCATAGGAGCCCCACATCAAAATAGTCTCACACAAGCACAATTGCTGGCAATGGGGGGAATGCAGGGGGGCACTATTTTTCTGTTACTCCAGGAGGGGGTCATGATGACTTTATAGGGAGTAATATGTATATGAGGGAAGGCAAAGGAGCCTGGGGTCTGGCTCACTGTGACAAAGGATGCTCTTGCGATGGCAGACCATGGCAAACCAGTCCAGGAACACCCATGCACACCCCTGCCCCCATGTTGGCTTACCAACTGGGAATTAGCCATCTCATAAGAGAGCCAATCCACTGGGGATGACTGCAGGTTCAGTAAGCTTCGGTCCTCCATCAGACTGTGCTCTCATAAAGTAGGCCATCCAAATAAAGGGGGCCCTGCTTTACTAGGGGCCCCATTCTCTCTGGTAAATAACAGAACTTGTACACCATGACCCCCTCCTCTCCAGGCAACCCCTTCATACTCCCAAGGAGTATTGGCTACTCCGTGTGTCTGGGTGGTACCAGGTTGGCAGACTAGTAAAATACTGGGACCAGGAACAGATCTTTAATCTCATTCAAATTTCCCAGGTTTTTGGACCAGTGTTGCAGCATATGCAGATCAGCTGCCACAGGGAATCGTGGGAGAGGCAACTGGGCAAAAGCAAACATGGATATGTGCAAATGGACAATCGGACTGGCAGAGGGACTGCTTGGACTGTTTCATCACGGCAGTCGCCAAGCCAGGGAAAGGTGTTGCTGGGGACCTGTCCCCACACCTTGCTTGTGTCGAGCAACCAGGCTGGGCAGCAGCTGCTGTCTGGCCTGCATGCATGTCTCAATGGGCTATCACTCTCATAGGACAGCAGTCCATTCAGCCTCTGTCGTCATCACACAGGAAGAATAGCCCTACATGCTTTTACCCAAGGGGAAGGGGCTGGGCCCTCCTTCCCCAAATTCATTGTAAAAAAAATAGAGCGGAGCCATTCAGGAATTCCTGGGTGGGGCTGCCTTTTAAACCCGACCCTGGGTATTACTGCCCTGCTATATATGTTATCCTTTGCAGTGATCAAATTGGGTTTCTTGATTTATGGTGCCACCATGACTGCATGTGCTTGTGAACATACTTTTTTTTTTTTTTTAAGGTGAACAAAATACATCGTGCCCGTCTTGCCATCCTGTCCCCTTTCTGTTCTGGTTGCCAGAGGGGGGAGGGGGACAAGAGACACAGTGGAAAGCGGGCATCCTCCAATGTGACTTTCCCCTTTGATAGGCTTAGAAGCTTGGGATGGGGCATGGTGTTGCCAGGCAATGGGTGTCTGTCGCCAGGCAATGGCTTTGGGAGCGTAGAGATAGAGGTTGGGGCAAGTGCTCAGAGAGGCGGCCACTGAGGATCATGGCAGGCATGGAGTGAGTCCATTCCCAGGGCTGCCTGGTCCACCCTCTCTATGAATTCAGTTCCAGAAATAGCACAAAATTGCTGTGATGTCAGAATCTGTGTTCGGACGTAACGCTTCCACCTTCAAAACTCAGGTTGGGGCAATGAAACTCACTACAAACTGAAGGTTCAAACTGGAATTAGCCAAGGGAAACCTCAGGCCACTTTTGCTGCAAAACTGCAATTATATGCATTTGGACGTACACAAAGTACAACCTCTGCCCCATTCAATTCCCGTTTGGCTTTACATGCCAATGTGGCCAATATATCCCAGTTGAGGCCCAATTGGTGGCATGTACCACCTCCTTGGCCAGTTGCTTTTTGGGGGGCTTTTTTTTTTTTTTGCCTCAGGGTGTGGCAGCGGGATGCAAGGCAACATAATGCAGCCTTATTTATTGTTCCTGTCTCTTACTCTTTTGTTTCCAACCACTACCCACTACTTCAGTTCACAACTTATCTTCTTATTCACCTCCACATGGCTGATCCCAAGCATTTCAATTTTTTTCTGAAATGAAATGCGATTCTTAGAAATTTGCCTTTGTTTAGATTAACTCCTTTGTAGATCTAGCTGCACTGCTAACTGATGCTGAAGGTGTGATGACAACACATCTAAGAAAATTGCTTAAAAGCAGCAGTAACAAAACCATAACAAAGCAACTTATCAGTGTACTAAGGACAGGGATGCGCATGGAATTGGCTGGCCCGGTTCAGTTTGAGTCCGGACCCAACTCAAACCGGACTGGACTTGAACTGGACCGGGCCAGTTTCGTCCGGCACCCCCTCGAAACCCCCCGGTCTGCTTCACTCCGAGGGGTTCGTGAACATTTTTTAAAAAATAATAATTAAAAAATTGTTTTACTTACGCCCTTCGGGGGAGTTGTTGGAGGTGTGTGGGGGTGTTCCACAGAGGCCACGCAGAGGCCAATTGCGCAGGTGCGGCAGCCTCCAAAATGGCCACACGCCGGAGAGGGAAGGCTCAAATGGGCTAAAGAGCTGGCCAAATGGCCGGTGGCGGCAAAAATGGAGGCTGGTAGGGGGAGGGGGAACCTCCACGGTCTCCCCCCGCCACCTTCAACAACTCCCCCAAAGGGGGTAAGTAAAAAAACTTTTAATTTTTTTTAAAAAAAATAAAAGTCCTCAAAACCCCAGAACAGTCAGGGGGTGTTTGGTCTGGGGTCAGACCGAACTGGGGATGATTCCGTTTGACCCCGAACCATCGAACTGAACAGGTTCAACATGGAACATTTTCTACATTGAGCCTCTTTGCACATCCCTAACGAAAGACCCTGGCAAGCTCTTTTACAAGCTAGCAGCCTGTAGATTTTACTGAGCTGTGCCATTTGTGTGGCTGGCAGCATCCAGCTATGACCAACCTGCCAAGCTACAACCAAGGACAATCTCTGCTTCTGTCTTGTCCCATGCATTGATATTCAACATAGGTTTATGTATTCCAATCAGCTGATCTGCATGTATAAGTCCCTGCCCCACCAAACTATTAGAGTAATTGCTGCTCTGGGCAACTGATGGGTCTCATACGGGCACCTGGCAAAAAGAAAGGAGGGCTTTAGGAATGGCTGTCATTGATGGCAATGCTGGCTAGATGCGTGGCATTGAACTACTGGCCTCCTAAGGTTCAGAGCCTCTTATGTGCCAGTAAGAGTCAAGAGACATACCCTGTTTCCCCCTCTTTTCTTCAGGAATTCCCCCATCCCCCCGCAGAGTACATAGTTTAATTCTGGGCTGTTTACCTTGGAAATGAAAGCAGCATTTGCTGAGCTGCAATGTGTTAAAAATGAGGGCATTGCTCTTTAAAAACAGCTGAACCCTGCGAAAGAATGAAAACCCAGCAGGAACTGCAGGTGACTACATAGTGCTGAGCTGGCTAATAGCAGTGTTGGAGAGCAGCCAACCTGTGCTGGGCTCCACTCTATTAAAAAGCCATGTCACCACTCCACATCTTGAGGTGTTGCTTTAACACCAGGCACTGGACTCCTCGAGTTCCTGCTCCGGAGTTGCCTCACTGAAATCAGTGAGCATAGCCTGGAGCAGGGCTGCACAACTTCAGGCTTCCTGCAGATGTTGGACTACAACTCCCATCATCCAGGACTATTGGCCACTGTGGCTTGGGATGATGGGAGTTGTAGTAGTTTGACCACAATGGGAAGGCCAAAGTTATGCAGCCCTGCCCTAGATTCTGGGCCCCAAAGAAGTCATGTGTGAATTGCAAGTACAGGCACTGGATGATACAAGAAAATAAGGAAACTATGCCATTGGAACTCTTCCCACAGGAATTTGAGGAAAGGAGACCATTCCATTCCATTCCATTCCACCACCACCCCTCACTTTGTAAGGTTACACCAGGGCTGCTCAACTTCGGCCCTTCTGCAGATGCTGGCCTACAGTTCCCATAATCCTTGACTATTGGCCACTGTGGCTGGGGATTATGGGAGTTGTAGTTCAAAAACAGCTGGAGGGCCTGAGTTGAGCAGGCCAGGGTTACACATTACATTCTTGCACTTATTTTCTCTCCTCCATTCTTTGCTTGAAATAAAACCTTTTGCATAGCATGAAGTTGCATCATGAAAATCGTGAGATGCAGTTTGGTGTCATGGTGAGAATGTTGGACTTGGACCAGGGAGAGCCAGATTCAAAGCCTTGTTAGGCCATGAAGCTCACTGGGCCACTTTCTCTCAGCCTAATCTCCCACCACAGAGTTGTTGTGAGGATACCATGGCAGGAAAGCAGGTGTACCACCCTAAGCTCCTTGGATGAAAGGTGGGGCATCAATATGAAGAAGCGATTGGTTCTATGCTAAGTACTTGATATTACAAGGAAGCAGATTCAGGACAGACATGACAAGGAACTACTTAACTGTAATTGCTGTGTGACAGTGGAACAGTCTGCCTCATGCAATGACGGGCTCTCCTTTGCTGCAGGTTTCCAGAGAAGCAGGGCAAATTTTATTGGCCATTTGTCAGGGATGCTGAGCTGGGGGCTGCACTAGGCAACCATCAAGGTGCCTTCCAATTCTAAGATTCTATGATTCTACCTTTTTCTGTTTGAGGAAGATGTTCCACTTCTGCAAGGGGGGGCAATTTTAGCCAACCCCCCCCCCTTCCCTCTGCAGCCTCTGAAGCCCCTCAAAATCTGCTAACTGAGCAAAGGGTCACCTTTTTAAAGTAATGATTCTCTTTGTTGAGCAGGGGGAGAGCAACTGGCCCTCTCCATCCTCAGCACAGCATCCCTCCAGTGGCTGTTGCTAGTGTCTCTCTTATGTTTCTTTTTTTTATTGTGAGCCCTTTGGGGACAGGCAACCATTTTATTTATTTATATCTATGTAAACCGCTTTGGGAACTTTTTGTTGAGAAGCAGTATATAAATATTTGTAATAATAATAATAATAATAATAATAATAATAATAATAATAATAATTCGATTTCTATACCGCCCTTCCAATAATGGCTCAGGGCAGTTTACACAGAGAAATAATAAGTAAAATAGCTGAACCCTGCGAAAGAATGAAAACCCAGCAGGAACTGCAGGTGACTACATAGTGCTGAGCTGGCTAATAGCAGTGTTGGAGAGCAGCCAACCTGTATTTGTATTTGTATTCTGCTCCTGAAGGTCCTCTAATCCTCAGGACCAATTTTGGGAGGTGCAGGGGGTGGGGGGTGGGGGGAATCAACTCTTTCTTTCATGAATGGAACTTCTTCAGTGAACAGAAGTTCTTAGAATATAACATCATCATGAAGAAGATGATGATGATGATGACAATGATGATGATGGCTGACATGATGAGGACAATTACTCAAAGTAATCCCATTGAGATTATAATGTAAAGTTAGCCATTGCCTAATTTGTCCATTTAATTTCAATGGGGTTACTCCAGGTAATTTTCCCTCACCATGTTGGCCAATAAAATTTGTGTAATCTTGTGTATGCTTATTCAAAAGTAATTCCCACGGTATTCAGTGAGGCTTATTTCTTCACTGAACACATTGTCACAGCCTAAACATTCTTTGGCAAGGGTGGCCCTTCCATGAAGCAGGGTGAGGCAGTCGCCTCAGGCACAGGTGTAGGGAGGAGCAAAGGGGTCACAAGTGCTGGACCCCCTCCAGCATAAATGGCAACCCACCAACCACTGCCAGTGCCCTTCTTTGCCCTTCTGGGGCATGCTGCTCTTTGATATGGCAGGGGCATCTTATTGTCCATCACCACAGGCAGCAAAATTTCACCCCTGTTCTCTGGATTCCTCTGGGTGTGTATCATCCCAACTTCAGGGGACAACAACAGCAGCAGCTGTTTGTCCTTCCCATTCACTTTGTGGTGCTCTTCTGCCTAGTTCTCTCTTTTAAACACTTTTCCTGGTTTTCTGATGAAAGAAAATGTGAACAGGATGAGACATTGAAGCAATTTTCCTTTAACTCTTTGCAAAACAAGAGTTAAGCTCTCACTGAAAAGGCAGCTGATGGTGGATTGCGTTTGGACGCAAGCATGCACACAAATTTGGTGCTAGTATTAAAAATTGTAGCAATCATTATGGACAATGACTAAAATTGCAATGCAAATGAGGACCAGCAGAGTGCATCTTGTTTTTCAGCAATTGCTGAAAAATGAGTAAAGCTGTGGAAAATATCGCAGCTGCTAGGAGCTGCACAGAGATTTGAACCTTCCTGTCCTCTCCTCTCCTCTCCTCTCCTCTCCTCTCCTCTCTTTTCCTTTCCTCTCTTTTCCTCTCCTCTCCTCTCCTCTCCTCTCCTCTCCTCTCTTTTCCTTTCCTCTCCTCTCCTCTCCTCTCCTCTCCTCTCCTCTCCCCTCCCCTCCTCTCCTGAATGTGGGCTACAGAAGGCCATTAAATTTTTTAAAATGTGACTGTGTATATGTGAGAGAGCAAGAGAATGATAGAAAGAACACACAAACAACCAAACTCTTATTTTTATTTATTTTTATTTTTACACTTTTATACCGCCCCAACTCGTGTCTCTGCGCGGTTCACAGTGATAAAACAGTTAAAAACACACATAAAAACAATTAAAAAGTAACAATTTAAAAGTAAATCACAGAATTAAAAACCTATTAAAAAGCTGGAAAAGCCTGAGTAAAAAGATGGGTTTTTAAGCATTTTTTAAAAAATTGTCAGAGATGGGGAGGATGGTATCTCAATAGGGAGTGCATTCCATAGTCCCGGGGCAGCAACTGAGAAGGCCCGTCTCCATGTGGCCACCAGACAAACTGGTGGCAACTGGAGACAGACCTCCAAAGACGACCGCAATGGATGGTGGGGCTCATAATGAAGAAGACGTTCCCTCAAATACCCAGGGCCTGCCATTTATGGCTTTATAAGTTATAACTAGCACTTTGTATTTTGCCCAGAAACCTACAGGCAGCCAGTGTAACTCCATCAGCAGAGGTGTAATGTGGTCTCTCCGAGATGACTCAGAGACCAACCTGGCTGCTGCACCAACTGAAGTTTCTGGACTACGTACAAAGGCAGCCCCATGTAGAGCGCATTACAAAAGTCAAGTCTGGAGGTTACCAACAAATGTACCACTATTCTGAGGTCGTTCATCTCAATAAACGAGTGCAGCTGGCGTATCAGCCAAAGCTGATAGAAAGCACCCCTGGCCACTGCTTCAACCTGAGAAACCAGGGAGAGGTGTGAATCCAGAAGTACTCCCAGACTGCGAACCTCTTACTTTTGGGGAAGTGTGACTCCATCTAGAACAGGTAGATCAAAATCATCTCTGGAGTTCTGACTCCACACAATAAGTACCTCCGTCTTATCTGGATTCAGCTTCAGTTTATTCTCCCTCATCCAGCCCATTACTGCTTCCAGGCAGGCATTTAGGGAGGATATGCCAGCTCCTGAAGAAGTTGACACTGAGAAATAAATCTGGGTATCATCAGCGTACTGGTAACACCCAGCTCCAAATCCCCTGATGATCTCTCCCAGTGGTTTCATGTAGATGTTAAAAAGTATTGGAGAAAGTACGGAGCCTTGAGGGACACCATACTTAAGCTCAGATCTCGAAGAGCAACAGTCTCCAATTGACACCATCTGGAATCTATCCGAGAGGTAGGAGTGGAACCACTGTAAAACAGTGCCTGCCACCCCCAACACCCTCAGACGTTCCAGAAGGATACTATGGTCGATACTACCGAAAGCCGCCGAGAGATCCAAAAGGACCAACAGAGTCACACTTCCTCTGTCAATTTCCAATTGGAGATCATCCATCAGGCCGACTAAGGCAGTCTCCACCCCATAGCCCACCTGAAAACCAGTTTGAAATGGGTCTAGGTAATCAGTTTTCTCCAAGACTGTCTGGAGCTGAGAGGCCACCACCCTCTCAATTACCTTGCCCAGCCATGGGAGGTTGGAAACAGGCCTATAATGTAGACTTACTTGGGAGTAAACTCTTGGGAGTAACAACTTGGGAGCCTTACATACAAGTAAATATGCAGAGGCTTGGATTGCAAATATATCTCTGTGTGCAAGGGCACAATTTATGGATGGCCGGTGGCCCACCCTGAGAGCAAGCCATCTCAGCAGTTACCTGGAGCAGGGACATAGCAAGGCTGGAGTGGCTCTAGGATGAGAAGGGAAGATGGGCCCCTGCCTCCCCTTCAGAGAGTTTCAAGGGCCACAGCAAAGAGCAATATGCCAGCCAGCCAGTGGGGACCCCTCCTTCAGGGATTCAGGGAAATTTGCCTCAGTCTGAAAGGCTGAACACTTAATATTGTTTTAAAGACTATGGGTTATATCTAAATTCTACCTTCCATATGTGGAAGAACATCTGATAGTGCAAGATAATATTTCATTCTCCTGACTTAATATTTCATTCAATATTCCTAATTGAATTAAATACTCAATGTTCCCATTGTTCAGTATTCAGCATTCCTGATATTCATTCAATATTCAGTCAGCGCTCTTCATATTCTGTCTTCCATTCATATTCAATATTCATTTAATATTCCTAATTGAATATTTCATTCTCCTGATTGTGTAAGAGAATATTTAAAAATATAGGTTGTATCCAAATCCTGCCTTCCATGTGTAGCATCATTCCTGATCATGCAAGAGGGTGATTTGTTTGCCAATCCTCCATTCTTTCTCCAGTTCCCTGCACCTCCCCAAAACCTATTCCAGAGCTTCCTGAGCTTCTGAAACAGGATGTTATGTGGCACAGGGGAGTGCAGGAGGAGAGAGGATCAATGAAAATCACCCTCTTCTTGGGAGAGCAGAAATTCTGCTCCCCAAAGTCTGATTTGGATACAACCCTTTATCTGGGTTGAAAAGGGACAAGGTGGCTTTTTATGACTATGACTATGACTATTTTAATACCACTTTCAAAAGTCCTTGTTCTCCTTAGGAACATAGGAAGATAGGAAGATGCCTTATCCCAAGTCAGATCATTGATCCATCTAGCTCAGTTGTTTTTTTTCTAATGACTGTCCAAGTTTTCAGGCAGGAGTCTTTCCCAGCCCTACCTGGAGATGTGAGGGGGTGAACCTGGGGCCTTCTGAATGCAAGCAGATGCTCTTCCACTGAGCTACTGCTCTATCCCCTCAGGGGAATATCTTAAAGCAGTGCTCCTATGTACTCACCAACCCAAATGCAAACCAAGGCAGACTCTGCTTAGCAAAGGAAACAAGTCATGCTTGCTGTATGAACATAGGAAGCTGCCAGGTACTGAGTCAGACCACTGGTCTATCAAGCTCAGTATTGTCTACACAGACTGGCAGTGGCTTCTCCAAGGTAGCAGGCAGGTGTCTCTCCCAGCCCTTTCTTGGAGATGCCAGGGAGGGAACTTGGAACCTTCTGCTCTTCCCAGAGTGGCTCCATCCCCTAAGGGGAATATCTTACAGTGCTCACACATCAAGTCTCCCATTCAAATGCAACCAGGGTGGACCCTGCTTAGCTAAGGGGACAAGTCCTGCTTGCTACCACAAGACCAGACATCCTCCCTGCAAATGCAATCTAGCAAAAGGTGGGCAAGCCTAAATCCCCTCAAAGCCAACAGAACTTAAGTATTTAACTGTGCTGTTTACTTCAGTTTATTTAAGCCAGAGCTAATTTTTGCTGGCCTCTCTATGGGCAAACTATGTAATTAGCAACATGCCAGTGAAGAGATAGGCTTCCTTTTCAAGAAGCCTGGTGGTGGTTTGTAGTGACAAGAGTTCAAATGTGTTTACGCTGTCCAGTCAAAACCATGGAAGTTTCAATTTTTTAAGAGCATGTTTTTTAAACATCATGGGTAAATGGAAATTTTGACTTTCTGCCCAGGACACCATGACAGCTTCTCTTTTGCAAAAGAAACATCAATGAATAAGATAATAAATCCCTACTTTTTCTCTCTAAACAAGTGTTGCTTCAGTTATACTTGCTGTTGCTTTTCTCTCACTGTCTGGCCCAGTTCCTTGCGATGATTGTCTCTATTTAATAAAAGACTTTAGCTCATCTATCTCTATCCGCACTTTACAGATTTCCATTTAAACATCATTGGCTAAAACTCTAATGTATCAAGACTGTTTTGCCAAGACATTGTATGATAATTTATTTTCATTGTGAAAGCTTCAGTGTTTATTTGAACTGCAGTGAGCTGTTAGCCAGGCAGCCAAACAGAAGAGAACAAGGCATTCCAAATCTACCTCCTTGACATTTTACTCGTGCGTTTCTCACAGAAATCTGGGCATGCCCAAGGACTGGAGCTAAAACCACATTAAATACACTTTCCAAATTTTACAAAATTTTAGGATTTAGGAAGGCACCTAGAGACATCTGGGAACTGTAGTGCTTCCCAGTACCTTCCCCATATGGAAAGGGAAGCCCTCGCAGGAAGCCCCGTACAGGGAACTCTGCAGAGCCCTCAAGAACATATTTTCAAGTAACACCGAGGGCTTCTGGAGGAAGGGTGAATGTCAAAATACCCTGCCCCTGCACACACACACACACACACACAAGCACCACTGATGGATTAGCGCAGAGGATGCCTCTGCCTACGGCGGCAAAATTTGAGGAGCAGCTCCTCAAATTTTGTTGAGCCTCTGCCTGTCTCTGTGGGAAGTGGCAGGGGCTGAGAGGCAAGTCCCCCTCCTTTACTTCATTTAAAAAAAAAATTTAAAAGGCATGGCAGCAGTGGCAGTAGCTGCTGTGGAGAGGGGGAGTGAAAGGGTGAGGGGAAAGTCCCCCCCTTATGTCCCTTAAAAGGCTGCTGCCAAGGGTTGTAGCAGGATGGGGTGCAGCAGCGGTGGGCTGCAGGGAGGGGGGCCCGAGGAGGGGAGAGCTCCCCCCTTTTATACCTTTAAATCCCACCACTGACTGCAGCAAACTCAGCTCCCTCCTCCTCCCCTCCTCCGCCTGAGTGAATGCACTCAGGCTGAGGCTCCACCTCCCACTCTGCTATAGGCTGCCACCATACAGCAGCTGCTTTCTTTTTTAAGGGCAGCAAAAGCCTTTTTGCCTATAAGCAGCGAAAAGGTTAATCCGCCCCTGACAAGCATTGGTGCGGAGTTAAGTCTGGGACCCTTGAGAAGCGCTGGTGCTACACCATGAGACTTCCTGCTGCCCTGGGGCTTCATTAGTCAGAATGTCAGCCACAGAACTGCAGAGCTGAAAAATCTAACCATTATATCTTTATCCTTTGGAGATTACAAATAGATGTTGTCCACTTCATCTTTTAACATGTGCCCATGTTGACTTCGGGCACCTGTAACATACTGCTGATTAGAAATAAATGTACTGAAAGAATTTGGGGTTTTGAACAAGAATGTGCTATTTCTTTTCAAGGCGCCATGTCAGGTTTTGTAGGGGAATGGAGATTGCACCCCCAGGGCCCCAATGAAGACAGGACATGCTTAGTTGGAGTAAATTAGGGCCACTATTAATGTACAGTGGATAACAAACTTGCAATGAGGTCCCTAACTACCGTAGTCAGAGTGCGGGTACTCTTCCCGTGTGGTGGCCACCTCCGATTGAGGGCCATCCCACACCAGGGCGAAGGGCCGGGTACTGATTTGGTCAGGCGACATGTCCTGACCTCATCTTACTATGAGGCTTCACCTTGCTGAGGAGGGAGCAGCCCGACACACTCCGAACCCAAGCCGCCAAAGCTCTGAGCTGGCGAGTCATGCCACTCCCCAAGTGGGGGCCATTCCCAGTCCTCCTGGCCGCCAAAACCCTGAAGGGCTGTTCCTTGAACTCCCCCCCCCGACCCCAAATGGCCCTCCAGCCGCACACTGATACTGAATCTACCTACCCAACACCCTCAGTCTCCTGCAAGATTCAAAGCAAATCTCAAAGGCATGCTCTTTGAGATGAAAATACACACACACACACACACACACACACACACACACACACACACAATTTAAATTGCAGAATACAGAGACTCACATACAGTGCACTGTGCCATGCCATCCATGAAAGCACTGGGTGCATGTGCTGTGTTCATTCATCCCCAAACTGAGTCGTCAGATCTAGTGATCTCACAGAGCTTCTGTGAGTCCTAGGAACTGTGCAATAACTGCAGCAACGAGGCTCCCATTATTCCCAATGGGAGACTCGTTGCTGCAGTGACTGTGCAATTCCTAGGAGCCACAGAGGCTCTGTGAGATTGCTAGATGTGAGGATGAGATTTGGAGATGAACAGAGACAGTGTGTGCACCCAGCCCTTCCATGGGTGCTGTGCTGCACTGCTTGTGAGTCAGAACGTTTCACCAAACCACATTTATTGTGGTTACCTTTTACCATGTACTCCATAAAAACAGATGCAGATGCATCATGCTCCTGAGGAATAACTACATGTTGTCAGAAACATATAGATGTGCATGCATGTGTCAAAGAGAGAGAAAGCATTACTTTCCTCTAAATGGTGCACCTGGGTTCAAGTGGACATTCATGAGCTGATCTCTGTCTTGCGTCATTGTCTATGGCTTTTCCATGGCATTACTCATTACCTAAATCTCTTCAATGCGTTCCTCTTGACCCATTTTATAAAATGCAAGAGAAAATCGCTATCTAGTTTGTCATAGGATGTTCGCAAAATGACATTTTTGTTCCGTTCTGAGCTTGGAAAGGTACGCAAATGCCCGGAACGTTCTGTTGGAACAACGAGCTTGGAAAACTCAAAATGTGCCGAGTGCCATTTTGGACTTCAAAATGACACTCTTCTGGCCTCTGCACATGTGCAGCAACCATTTGCACAGTGGTGCTGATCACACAAATGGCTGCCGCACGTGCGCAGAGGCCAGAAGACTGCCATTTTGGAGTCCCAAATGGCGATTGGAACAATCGGAATGTTCCAGCCTGGAATGGGGTTGTTCCATTCTGAGCTCAAAACAGTCCCTTCATTTGAAGGGCATTTGGTCCTGAGCTTGGAACACTCGTAACAGACAATTCCAAACACAGAACGTTCTGCACATCCCTGGTTTGGCAGCCATGGTCCTGTAATATCAAAATAAAATTCCTACAATATTTATTTATTTAAGAAATGTATATACTGCCCTTCTTCATGTATGAATTCATGGTGGCTTACAACAATAAAACACAACTGCCTCTAGAATCATAAAAGTGTGTGATAAAAGACAGTCATTAAAACAGGGCAGTCAGAAAGAAGTATGTACTTAGTTATGGGAAAGCCTGCTGAAATAAGAAAGTCTTAAAATTCAAGAGACAGAGAAAAGAAGAGATCAAGAGACAGGGAGCTTCAGAGGGCTGGGGCCACTACTGAGAAGACTCCCCCTCAACCATGCTTCAGAAGGTGGCAGGACGTACAGGAGAGTCTGTCTATATCAAGGTTGGGCAAAACTGGCCCTCCAGCTGTTGTTTGTTTGTTTGTTTATCATTTTTATATACCACCTGATATATACATCTCTAGGTCATTGAACTACATCTCCCATCATTCCCAGCCACAATAAAGTTTGCCTACCCCTGGTCTATGTGATCTCACAGAACATCTAAGTCAGCAGATCTCCTAACCAGGAGAACCTCTGTCTTCTCCAGATTTAATATCAGCATTCATCCATTTTAAAAACATTTAGTTCCATGGTAGCAGTGGGACATCCCATCCGAAACACTTATTTGCTGGCACAGTTGGAGCCTTTTAATGCAGCCTCAGCATAAACAAGGCATTCTTGGGTTAGCTAGTCTATTAACCCAGGAAGGTTTGAGTTTAAAAACTGGTGTGGCTGGCTACTGTCAAGCAGCCGTGGCTTCCCCTTCTTTGCTTTCATTCCAAACTACCTTCTTTCTCTACTCACATGAATCTGCATGCTGTCATTAGCCATTGTCAAATTTCATTTCCCTTTCTCTTGGCTTGATGCAGCCTGCTAAATGCCTTCAGATAAATGCATGGCATTTGCCAAATGCAGGATAAAGGAAGGGACCAGCCAGGCATTATCTGTGCTTCAAGAGTTTTGCTCTGGAGCAAACTTGCCATACATCCTTTATGAGTGTTGAAAAATATATAATTCCACTGGTTGCCAGCAGCCACTTAATCCCTTTAATATGCATTACCAATGCTTGGTCTAAGACCAAAAATCAGGTGACACAGTGTAGAGGTTCCATAATGCATTGATGCAACTCTAGGATGAAAGAAGGGTTGCATCAATGCATTGTGTGTAACCTCAACACTGTGCCACCTAATATTTGATCTTCATAGAAATGCAGTCAAAGGAACATACTGTCATTGTTGCACATTTCTCCTGATATTCCGTGCCAAGAACTCCTGCTTTTTAATCCCAGCTCCGAAAGTGACTCCCCCTGTAGCCTTGCAATTAACACTTAACCTCCCTGTCTGTCTATCCATCTGTAAAATGGGGATAATCATACTTGTATCTTTCATACAAAACTGTTGCAGAGATTAATTAGCTAGCCCTGGTGAAGAATTTGAAGATTTTTAAGTACCTTGACATGGCTGAGCATTACTGAGGCTGCATTCTCTGCTTACATTATTCTGAAGACTTCAATGGAAGTGCATTGGCAAAGAATGCATGCATAGGCAAGTCTATTCTGCATCGCCATCCTTCTTTGAAGTCCATCCTTGCATAACAGGGGCTGAGACAGCCCAAGCTGGAGGCAGAGGATGTCCTGTTAGTTTTTGTTTTGCTTTTTTTCTAATTAGTTTTAGGGGACTTTAAAAAAAAATCCAGTCCAAGTTGCATTCAAAGACTAATCTTCTTGCTTTTGTGTAAGTAACTGTTTATCAGAGAGATGTGTTGTGTAGTTGTTTTTTTAAATACAAGGTGGCCAAATGTCCCCCAACTTGCCTTCCCCCAGGCTGCTAAACCTTCTACCCTCTTCTGATTTTCCTCCCACTCCCCTCTCTTGAAGGTAACATTTATAACAATTTATCGACCAGCTTTTGAAGAAAGGTTGCCAAGATGGCAATTGATTTATTTTTTATTTTATTATTATTATTTTTTGTATTCCTGTCTCTCTTTTGAACAAAAGCTCAAACAGGGTTACAAATAAGGATAGGAAAGACAGCAGAACAATAGGGGTGGCAAGTTGTAGTTTTCTTTCATAATGGAACTTCCAGGGGATTATTTTTAAATCTTGCCCATCTCTGTCTGGGAAAATGAATTAAGACAGCTCAAAATCAACATCTCTGAAATTCCCAAGAAGACCGCCAGAGAAGACAAAGCTTGACACTAATGATATTTCTAAGATCACATCCAGACCTCTCTAATTACACGGACTGGTAGCACTGAGACTAGGAGCCAGCTTTGTGCGGTGCTGCAGCACATATTGTAGCACATACTGGGCCCAACAGTAGTGGCCCAGGGCCAAATGCTTCTGGTAGTGGTGCCCCAGGGCCAAATGCTGCTTCCTCCTTTTTGTTCTCTGGCAGATACCAGAGGAAATCCAACCAGTATCCAGCACTTAAAACAATGGACAACATCTAGATTAAGTTAATCAGGATTAAATCCCATTGAAATTAAATTACTCATGACTGTCTTGTCTCACTGATTTCAATGGTCCTTAGTCATAGCTAACTAGTGATGAAGGACAATTCCACAATCAGCTTTCACCTAGTTGTGTCACCTACATAAGCACTAAAGGTCACGAGTCTATGCACTCTGCTGTTATAGGGCACCTTTTCATGGAAACAATTACTCTGCCCCGCCTGACTAGAGATAAGCACCTGTTGACCATATCTTGCCCTGCCTGGCTAGGGATAATCACAGCTAAAGCTGATTGGTGCATTATTGCTGGTTTCTGCCTTGTAATTGGTTCACCTTGTCTACCAATGGCTAAGCTTTATTCTGCTTGTCTTAGTATGATTGGTGTATGCCATGAAACTTTGGGCTCTGATAGGCTCTGTACTCAATCCTATAGCTTGTATGTAAACAGTATAAAAGACTCTTGCCAAAAGCCTGAGTGTGTGTTCTTGGAAGAGAGACACCAGGCATGTCGTGATCAATAAACGCTGGAACCTGATGGACAGCGATGGCCTCTGATCATTAAACGAACCCAACATTCCTGGAATTTCTCCATCACTAGCCTGGATGTTGCTCAATTATCCTGCAAAATCTTATTCAGTCTTACATGGGTCAGATACCATTTATATTGGGGTTGCCAACCTTGAGTACAACTCCCATAATCCTCAGTCACAATGGTCAAAGGTCACTGTGGCTGGGGATGATAGAAGTTTTCATCCAACGAGTTATGGGGACCCAAGGCTGGAAACTCCTGATCTATACAATACTTTTAATGGACTTCATGCAGTCTGTAATAAACAGATTATATTATACTAGCCGACCCCACATAGATCATCTGTGTGGCGCTTTGGGGCCAGCTGTTTCCCCTTCCCTCTTCCTCCTGTCCCGGTCTCTCCTCTCTTCCCCTTCCCTCTGGCCCCGCACTCTCCAGCCCTCCTCCCCTCCTGTTCCTCCTCACACACAGAGCCACAGCTGGCGGCCAAGAAGGGCCCAGCCACCACCATTTTTTCTCTTTCCCGTCCGCCTGTCGCCATGGCTTTTCTCTCCTCTCTTCCACCCTCCCGCCACTGCCACCTTTCTCTCCCCCTACCCGCCACCGCCTTTCTCTCCCTCTGCCTGCTGCCCGCCGCTGCTTTTCTCTCCCCCCTCCTCTGCCGGCCGGCCGGCCACCACTGGCACTTTCTTCCCCCTCTCCTCCTCAGTCCTCACTTTGGAACTCTCGCAGCATGTTGCGAGAGTTCCACTGCCAAATCCTGGGGACGCATGTCCCAAGAGAATTAAATATATAGATTATATTATATTATATTATATTATATTATATTATATTATATTATATTATATATACCATATCACATTGCATTGCATTGCTTTGCATTGCATCACATCACATCATAGTATTTATTAAATTTATAAACCGCTTAAGATGTAAATCTCATGGTAGTATACACCTTTAATCTTATGAAAGATGTTAGACCATGCACCTTCAGAAATAATGGCTGACGTACCATACAATATTACGCATGCAGTTGAATGTGGTGTTTGTGCAGTTGCACAAGAATGCTGTTGGGCAAACACAAAAATTGCACTGAATTGTGCAACAGTGTGGCCTTAGTGGTCTCGTGGTTGTGCAACTCCATTTACACAGTTTTTGAACTTGCACATCTATGCTCTTGCACAACCATGCACAATGTAATGTAGTAGGTCAGCCAATATAACTAGCATCCTTCTCCCATTTAGTTTTAAGGAAATCCAGCTATGAATCTTATTCCTGGATCCATTTATATGGAATTTTGACATGAGGTTACTTTCTGACTGGCCTCCCGCCACCATTCGGAAGTGGTGCAGTCCTGGGACATTGTCTCCAACTGTGGGGAATTCCCAGAAACAGAGGTATCTTCTTTCCCCAAGACTATTTCAGCACCCCAGGTTACATGCTACAGGACATTAGGAGCAGAATGCTGACATGTGGGCAGGGCCCTAATACAAAAGAAGGAAGATATATGTTTTGCATTGACATAGCATTTCTCAGGCTTAGCCCGCTCTCCCTGCAGACGATCGTTCAGGCAGCCCTGGGCGGTTGGATCAGCCGCCCACCTGACTGCCAGCTCCGTCACGGAGCCGACGGGGGCTGTGGGGATCAGGGGCAGCGCGGCCCCAGAAAGTTGGAGGATGCCCCATGCGAGTGTGCGGGGCATGCTGGAGAGACCCCCGAGCCCAGGAGGCTACTTGCAGGCTCCTGGCCTGGGGTGTCCTCATGTGTTGCCACAGCACAGAGCCGCACTGTGGCAACACACGAGCAGGGTAGGCAGAGTGCTTGCTCCGCTAACCTGGGCTAAGGGGAGGGGGAGTTAAGCGGGTGACCTGCTTTAGGGAAACTGGGCTCGCCTGGAGGCCCGGTAGTTCCCACGATTTGTGGGAAGTGGGCTAAGCTCCCTTAACCCACTTTCCACTGATCGTGAAAATACCCTCAGATTCTAGCTGGGTCTGATTGTTTTAAGTCTTTGCCTAATTTCCATTGCAGTCTAGATACAGCAAGAATGCTTTAGCTCTCAATTCCACAGAGTAACATAAAACCAGAAATTCATTTTAGATTGACCAGCCGTTCAGAGAGAGAAGCACTGTCTTTGACTGGCAATGAAGAGTTTCCTCCCGATTCTGAAGTCAACATGATATTATACACATACCACAACATAAACACATTGTAAAGTGCACTTTCAGCCCAGATCCCAAACACATTGAGCGTTACATGATTTAATGGTGGAGAAACACAGAATGACGTCCCAGAGGAGGGAACTGCAGGCTCCGAAATGACAGCTGCTATCATTCCCAAACAAGTAATTGTTTATAAATGAATTATATGTCATGATTAATTACTGAACGACATGGAAATTGGTTGGCCACCCGCTGCCAAATTTGTTTTCAGTTTCATGAGGCGCAGAGTGGAATGTGCCACAGACAGTGAGTTAAATGAAAAGCTGCTGAACTTTGATTGCAGCAAAAGGCTGATTCTCTCCCAATGGTTCCAAGATGTCTTAACTCTCTAGCAGCCAATGAATGCTATTTTAGTCCAGGGACTAGCAAAGTGAACTTGGAGGTCAAGTACCTGAGTTCAAGCCCTTCCTCTGCCATAATCTTGTTCCAGCCCAAGGCAGGCTTTACCTCTGAGGAGGCTTTCATCAAGATGAACTTAATCAGCCTCTTTCTAAGCAGAGCCCCTTTGCTAAACAGAGTTTGCCTTGATTTGCATTTGGATGGGTGACTGCATGGGAACTCTGTATGCTATAAGATTTTCCACTTAGGCGATGGGGCCGTAGCCAGGGGTGAAGCCGACATTGGTCCAATGGGTTCAAAGAACCCGGGCCGCGCCCAATCAGGGGCCGCACCTTGCGGCCCCGACACCCTTCCCCCGTCAGACGTTAGACGCGGGGGTGCTGGTTTAGTTCCCGAGAGGGGGCCGCGTGGCCCCTTCAGGAGTTAAAAGGCTGGCGCTGCATTCGCAGCGCAGCCAGGAGCGACTCTAAGCAGCATCAGCCTTAATTTAGCTCCGGAAGAGGCCATGTGGCTCCTTCGAGAGTTGAACTCCAACTCCTGAAGGGAGCCTCAATGCTCTGCTCGGGAACCAGACCACTCCCCCACATCTGACGTCAGATGCGGGGGCATGGCTAGCCCCTGTGTCTGATGTCAGAAGCGGGGGTCGGGGTCAGTGGGGCCGCTGCTGTGGCTGCACACGAGCCGCCGGCGGTCAGGCTCCACGCCTGGCCGTAGCTCAGTGACCATAACCCCCTGCTAACTGAGCAAAGAGACAATTTTTAAAGTGGTGATTCTCTTATATTTACCGGGGGGGAGAACAACTGGCTATATCCAACCTCAGCACAGCATCCCTCCAGTGGCTGTTGCTGGTATCTGCCTTATGTTCCTTTTTAGATTGTGAGCCCTTTGGGGACAGGGGGTCATCTTATTATTTATTTTTCTGTAAAAACTGCTTTGATAACTTTGGTTGAAGAGTGGTATATAAATATTTGTAATGGGGTGGTGGTGGTGGCAGCGGTGGCGGCGGTAGAGCATCTGCTTGCATGCAGAAGATCCCAGGTTCATTTCCTGGCATCTTCAGGTCGGGCTGGGAGAGATTCCTGCCTGAATCCTTGGAGAGCCACTGTACTATTAATCAGAGTAGACATTACTGAGCTAGATGGACCAGCGGTCTGACTCTGTATATGGCAGCTTCCTATGTTCCTAACCAACTAGCATTCCAAAGATTACTGCCCAAGCCCACAACCCACTAACTGGATTCAGATGCTGTGAACTGTATAATGCCACTGTGTTGTGCACCCATTGACATGCAGGTGCTCAAGAGACATAACGCTTCCATTTATCCATTTGAAGATTTGATGTCTGGAGACTCTGGGGAGGTAGCAGAATCCTGAAGAAAGACAATTTTAGCATTGGCGGGGGGGGGGATGATGAAGGTATACCCAAGAGGCAGGAACAGGAGCAGAATAAGGACAGTGATTTACCAGGGATAGATTCCAGAATCTATGGACAACAGGGATAGTTGGAGCCTATGAACAATGTCCCATACAGGGGTGTGGGCACAATAGGGCAAGCAGGATGAGTATCCCTCAGCTGCCAGAGTCTGGGGGATCTGCCAAGGCACCCAGGACACCCCCCTGCTCCCGACCTTCCTGCACCCAGCCAGCAAGTTTGGCAGCTGGGAGAGCGAGGTGCACCCCTCTCCTTCCCAGCCAGTGTTGCATTGAAACGCTGGCTGGCTTGGGGCTTTTCTCCCTTCCTTGCCTCTTTGCAAGGGAGGGGTGGGGAGGGAACCAAGCCAGCCAGCTTTTCATTTACACGCTGGATGGGAAGGGTCCCTAGTGACCACTCCCCCTGCATCCACTTTGGACGCAGGGGGTGTGGTCAGTGTCCGGATGGGGCCATTCAGCCCCGTTGCTGAGTTTTCCCACCCTAATCAGTGAGTCAATGAACCCCTGACTGAGGAGAGGAAGCTTTGCAATGAGGCTGAAGAGCCCCATCCTGGCAAAAACTACACACCAGCATCTGACATGGATGAAGGGAGCATGGCTGGGGTGCATGTGCTAATGCCCATGCACAGAAATCAATGAAGAAGGGAGCTGCCAGAGGGACCTTGCACCTGGTCCCACATAGCATAATGACATTATGAGGCACTGTAGGGGTGGGGTGGGGGAAATGTTAGCGGGCAGCAACTGCCACCTAAAATATTGTTGTTGTTGTTGTTGTTGTTGTTGTTGCTGCTGCTGCTGCTGCTGGTGGTCCACCAAGAATGAATAAACAAGTAGTTCTAGTAAGAACTAATCAGCCTACTTTCCTTTCACTGTCTCTACATCTGGACTAAATTTGATGCACATCAAGGTCCACAAGTTAGATCTCTTGCACCTCAAATGTTCATGCATCTGCCATCTTGGATTGGGGTGGATGTCATCATTACAAACTACACCACTGAGGTGTCCCTGTGTGTCACTCACTACTACAACTGTACCAAATTTGGTTCAAATCAGTTAGACTGTCCACATGTTAGTGCACTTGTGCCTCCAAAGTTTATGTGTCCACCGTCTTGAATTGAGGTGGATGACATTGCCACAGTCTTCGCCACTGAGGTGTCCCTATGTGTTCCTACAGCTGTAGCAAATTTGGTTAAAATCGGTTAGGTGGTTCACAAGTTTGCCCACTTGTGCCTCAAAAGTTTACACATCCACCATCTTGGATCGGGGTGGATGACATCATCACAAACTATGCCATTGAGGTGTTCCTATGTGTCCCTACAACTGTACCCGATTTGGTTCATATTGGTCCAGGTGTTGAAAAATTGATCTGGGGGACACACAGACACAGAATGCTGGGTGATCTCATAAGCCTACTGGAAAAGTCATAAGCCTAGGCTAAAAACTGCACCCACCACCATAGAAAGTGGAGGGGAGCCCACCCAACTGGTGGCTTTCAATTGCCAGCTGGGCCCAGTTCTCCCTAGAGGGCCAGAGCAGACATCAATAGTATACCACCTGCAATGCTGAGCCCCTGAAAGCTTCTCAAGAGTGCCTTCTCCTGACAGTGGCTGACATGCCACACAGCAATCCACCTGTCTAAATGACTCTCCACTTCCACAGCATTTTAAGCCTCTCCAGTGCGGCTTGTGACGGCAGGGAGGGCTCTGTGCCTATCAAGGAGTGTGTCCACACAGTCCTGCTACTATCCCCTTTAGAGACGTAAGTTTGGGGCGGTATAGAAATGTAATAAAATAAATAGATAGATAAATAAATATTCCCAGTGGAGGTAACAGTGGGAGTGAGAGGACACTCTCCTTAGCAGGCATGCAGCCTCTCTGCCGTCACAAGCCATACCAGCAGGATTTGAAGTGCTGCAGAAACCTCAAGCGTGAAGTGCTGCCACTAAGACAGGCAGCTAGCTGCACATTGTGTGTCACCCCAGTTCTGCTTCTGTAAAGCAAAATAGCAAGCCACCTCATAGGCGTGGGCTCATGCCCTATTTACACTGCAGGGTGACTGGGATTGTGTTGTCTCCAAGTAGGTCAGGAAACGCATTCAGTCAGCTACAGTCATCAAGGAATAATGGCATATAAGAGCCTTATTCACACATTATGTTCAATGTATGTACAACTCTGTGTACAGTGTACTCCGATACAGATCTGTACAGTTATTCATGTTATGTTCAGGGCACGTACAGCAGTACACTTCCTTTTTGTACCCAGCATTTGAGGGAACTGTATCCAGGTTCACTTCTGAATGCATATGCAGGCATTCATACAAATGTGTATGTGTACAGCTACCTGTGCATATGTACAACATAATATCTGAGTAGGGCAAAGGAATGTAATTTTGTTTTACATTTATCCATACACCTCCCCGCACCCCCACCGGCTAGTCACACTGCCATACTTTCCTCCGAGTTGGTCACCAAAGATTTCATTAGGACCTTCCAGACAATACAAAAATTGTATCCCCCCCCCTTGTTTTGCTGGTCATAGACCGTAATAAACTTTGAACTGAACATTAGGACCTTCCAGACCTCCATGTAACTTTTTATGAAGGCATCTGGCCAATTGCCCAAGCACAGAGACATGAATGAGCACTAACTGACGTCTAGAGTAATGAAGAGCTGGTGCTCTAATGCTGCATGCGCACTCCAGGGGAGGGATGATTTCTGTTGACTTCCCCTTCTCTCTGAAGCCCACTTGGCCCCCCTACAATATGTCCCTGATGGTTGTGCAGCCTTCAGGGACATATTTTGGGGACTCACGATGGATTTCAGAGGGAAAGGGAGATTGAAAAAAATTGTCTCTTCCTTGGCATGCACACGGTGTTTACACATGTCTTAATTATATGGGGGCAGCCATTTGGACAATGTATCATTCAGACTGGTCCTGTATGGTGAAACTGAAGGCTAGATCTGAGCAAGCTAAAGCCATATGTCCAATGAGCTTTAGAAGCAGAGCCTTGAAATCGGAACAAATTATACTCTGAATGCCTGTTACCAGTACAGAACGAACATGTATTGAATGCCTGCAGTGCGTGCAGCTGATTGACTAATAAAGACCAGGAACTGTAGGGAGGTATCCAGTCTCTCCCATCATTCTCTCCTTTGGAGGGAAAAATATGCATTGAAAGTGGGTTTTTTTGGAGGCTGGTAGTGCAGCAAGTGAATTCTGATGTTATTAAGTCAGAGCCTGGTGATACATATCTCTTCACAAATCAAGCATTCACCACTTTGGTAGGTTCTTTCTTTTCTTCTTTTCTCGCAGGGAAAGCTTGTATGTGATGACTCTGCCTGTCAGTTGCTTCTGGACATGATATTTGTCTCCTTTTGATGTTCCTTTTGCAGAGCCATTTGGATGTATCATCTTGTGACGAGTTTCAGATTGAAGGGAACCTGCTAGCTTTCACTGATAAAGGCAGTGGACCCCAAACAAACAACCTCTCAGCCAGTCTTGACTGTATAGAATATTGGGGCGGATAAAGCGAGTGCTTAGTTTCTCTGGCAGGAGCGGAAGTGAAGCGTACAAATGGAGTGAGGCTTTTAGTCTTTTTTCTGATCGATAGATAAAGGCCTCACAGATCCCAGTCAGGGGTTTCCATTTTGCATTCTAAGGGAAGAGACAGCATCTTCAGATTGAGAGATAAGCAGCGGGGGTCAACTTTCAAGCAAGAAGTGACTGTAAGAAAAACACCAATAAGTGAACTGTAATATGACAAGGGTAAATGGAATGTTCATTCAGCTGCATTCAGCTTTCCAGTCCTCCTTGCAGTCCCTGACACCAGCAACAGCTAGCCAGCAATTTATTTGTTTGCTTGTTTGTCAGTTTGCCAGTCTTATTTATTTATTTATAATATTGATATACCACCTGATGTGTGCATCCCTAGTACATAACTTAAAACACACGTAAAAAACAGGATGAAATGATTAAAACAATTTTGTGGTATAAAACAAACCATTTAAAATTAATTAATTAAAAGCCTGCGAAAACAGGTGTGTCTTATGGGTCTTTTTAAAAACAGCCAGAGATGGAGATGCTCTGATTTTGACAGGGAGTGCATTCCAGAGCCCCCAGGGGAGGGGCAGCCACAGAGAAGGCCCAGTCCTGAGTAGCCACCAAGTGAGCCGGTGGTAGCCTTTACAGCCCAGAACTCACATTATTCAGAGGCTGTAGCCTTATTCAGACATTATGCTGAATATTTGTACTGTGAGTTTACTGTGTATACAGGTACAGTTATTCACACCTTATGCTGAACACAGGTATAGCAATACACTTCTTACCTGTACCATGCATTTGAGGGTCCTGTACCCAGGCTCACTTTTAAAATGAATGCAAGTATATTCACACAAATACATGTACAAGTATACAGATATCTGTACACTCGTACAGTATAATGTCTGAATCAGGCTAGGGTTAAAGAACTAACAAGGATTGCTGAATCCTGCAAACTGATTGTGAGAAGCCAGAATTTCTAGACTATCTTGGTCAAACCACTGTGGTTAACTAGTATGTAAAAGGATAGATAACCAGGTTCTGACCCTGGTTATCTATCCCAGTTAAATTATTATTAATATTATTACATTTATATCCTGCTCTTCCTCCAAGGAGCCCAGAACGGTGTACTACATACTTAAGTTTCTCTTTCACAACAACCCTGTGAAGTAGGTTAGGCTGAGAGATGCGTGACTGGCCCAGAGTCACCCAGCTAGTTTCATGGCTGAATGGGGATTTGAACTCGGGTCTCCCCGGTCCTAGTCCAGCATTCTAACCACTACACCACGCTGGCTCTGGGTTAGCTGCAGTGGTTTGACCAGGATTGGTTGGGAAATCTGTGTTTTTAGAATCAGCTCTATGGGGCTCAGCAATCTTGGTTAAAAATCCTAGTTACCTTCTTTAACCAGGATTGCTGTGATTGTAAGAACTCAGCTAGTGTAAACACACACACACACACACACACACACACACACACACACACACACCTGTTTGGGAGGAGGTTCAGCTGCTGAGCTCTTAGTGAAAGTCTTGCTGCTGTTTTTAGCCTGAAGGCTTTGGCTGTTTGTGTTGGTCATTTTTATTGTACTTTTTCAAATTGTTACTAGGCCAGTTCACATGATTTTGTCTGCTGGCCCTTCTGCATTATGGGAGAGAGGAGGGCATACATGCACGTTTCCTCTCTAATGGGTGTTCCCTTCCACCAACACATAATTGCATGGCGATGGTTCAGTTGAACCATCATAACGTGATGATGCAATGCAAGATGGCACGCCAGATTGTGGGGAAGATGTGCGTGCACTTCCCGTCCACCAAATATGATGAGGAGAGGCCAGCAGACATATCATCTGAACTGGTTCCTTGTCTTGTATTCAGTAGGGCTGTGTAAAACATCAACTAGATATTTTTTGGCTTAGATTATATTCAGTCCAAATATCACATCAAATACCAAATATCTAATTGAATAGTTAGAGCTCCGAATATCTCTGAATAGTATTTGTAATGTCTATATGTATATGTATAAAATATTAGGCTATTTGAAGGCTCCCCCTCCCCCTGTTTTGCTTATGGCAAACAATTATATTTGTATGTAATACTGACAAAAAGAGGGAATGTGATGATGGGAACCTAGGAACATAGGAAGCTGCCATATACTGTGTCAGACCATAGGTCTAGTCCAGTATTGTCTACACAGACTGGCAGCAGCTTCTCCAAGGTTGCAGGCAGGAATTTCTCTCAGCCCTCTCTTGGAAATGCCAGGGAGGGGACATGGAACCTTCTGCTCTTTCCAGAGCAGCTCCTTTCCCTAAGGGGAATATCTTACGGTGCTCACACTTCTGGTCTCCCATTCATATGCAACCAGGGTGGACTCTGCTTAGCTAAGGGGACAAGTCATGCTTGCTACTACAAGACCAGCTCCCCTCTCCTGATGTCCCACAAATGGAAAATGCTGAAGGGTTGAGAAAATCTTTTGAAATTGACATATGAAACTGGCTAGTGACGACTATGCTCTGCCTCCCTGCCATTTCAATCACAGTTCTTTGGGTGAGGAACATAAAAATAGCAATAGCAATAGCAATAGCACTTACATTTATATACCGCTTTATAGCCAAAGCTCTCTAAGCGGTTTACAATGATTTAGCATATTGCCCCCAACATTCTGGGTACTCATTTTACCGACCTCGGAAGGATGGAAGGCTGAGTCAACCTTGAGCCCCTGGTCAGGATCGAACTTGTAACCTTCTGGTTACAGGGCAACAGTTTTACCACTGCACCACCAGGGGCTCATAATCACCAGATTCAGACATAACAGCAAACTGGGGGTCCCTTCGCCTCCAGACTGCTTGGATTCATGTCCGAATTCGAGAAACCGGAGCTGAAGGCAGGAAGGAACCCATGGTTTCACTCCCTGAACTCCACTCTGAACCTTGGCCGGGACCACATCTCTCTGCCTTTGCAAGCAGGGAGAGGTGCTCCCGGCTGCGCGGAAAACGCGGCGCCGGCTACTCCCCCTGTGTCTGAGATCAGACGTGGGGTGTGTGGCTGGGATGCCAGGCACAGCCTCTGAGCACAGCGGCCCAGGTTCTTTGAACCCCCCTGTGCAATGGTGGCTCCACCCCTGCTTCAGGTCCATTGGTCAGCTATATCAAAGACATGCAGCATAGGCATAGGCAGACAACTAGTCCATCAGACCATTGGTCCATCTAGTTCCGTATTGACGACACAGACAGGCAGCTGCTCTCCAGCGATTCAGTCAGGAGTTTCTCCCAACCCTACCTAGAGATGCCAGGGGTTCAACCTGGGATCTTCTGCATGCAAAGAAGGCACTCTACATCTCAGCTGCAGCTTCTCCTCTAGCCATTTCCTGCCCTGTCATTGTATCCCCAAATCATCAGAGGCATGCCACCTTCATCCAGCATGGCAAGACCAGCCCTGCCATCTGTATGCATTCTCAACTGCGGTGCCTCTTTGCTCCTCATAGGCTAGGAATTATGACAAGTTTCACATTATCAGTCATTTAAAACAAGCAAGTCCAGTCACGGGCTGCGGTTTAGAAATATTTATGGCAAACAACAGGGAACACTTAAGAACCATTATTTTCAATCTAGATGACATTGTGTTTAGCATCCATTTCCTCCAACTAGGAAAACACCCAACTTGTGGAATCTGTCAGGTTTCTCTGCAACCCACATGGATTTGAAGTGACACCTCCCAGTAAGTAATTCAAAACAGGGCGGTGGGGGGGGGGCAGGGAGAAGAACACAGCGCAATGGTCCAACGACCTGTTTTACATTACGAGGATTTTCTGCAAGGATCTGGCATAAGAATGACAGTGTAGCTGTGGGGAGGATATTAGGTTACACAGCACTGACTACAGGCCTTGTTTATAAGCACTGTCAAGAGCAGGCATTGTTTTGTTCTAAAGGAAAAACACACAGAGCAAGCCAGATAGCTACTAGGGTAAGAAGAGAGACCTCTCCCTGGAAAGATCACCTTAATTTCCATACTGCGTGTTGTGGTGTGTATGTGTGTGTGTTTCAATGGCATAAAATGGTTTAAGAAGGTGTTTCTAAGGGTATAGGATCATGCAGTTGTGGATCTTCCACCAGAAGCTCCAAGTACACTCTCTGGTGCATGCAGAACTTCCGTACACACATACATTTATTTCTGCCTCCAAGTATGTATCAGACAATACCTTTTCAGTGAACACTTGCATTGACATTAAGCTAACCAACTGAGGAACTTTTTCAGGAGTACAACTCAATGAGCTGGGTGACAAGGAGCAGGACCTTTATGGACATGATGCCTCAACCTTGGAATGCCCTGCCTGCCCCCATCTATTTGTTCTGCCTCCAGAATGCCCTCCTCATCCATTAGGTTTCTGCTTTGCTAATTTAAAGAAGCAATGTGAAGACACTGCTGTTATGAGGTGGGGCTCACCAGGGCATTTCACCTAAAGCTCTTTGCTACCTGGAGCTAGCACAGGCTATGACCCATCCCTCCCTCCCTTCCCATCCCATTACCTATTGCCCATTAAACCCATGCAAGAATATCCTGCAAAATTAGGGTTGCCAACCCTGATTGATAGTATTCCTTGGGACTTTTTTCTCAACATGTTCACAGTACCAGCCATTAACATTTCCAGAATTGTTTTCAATAGTCACCTGGTGGCTCCATGATAATCCTGAAGGGTTGGCAACCCTACAAATAATGACTGACATCCAGACTAGTGTTGTGCTATAGAGGTTGCTGCACTTAAGAAGCTTCCAGAGCTGCACAAAGTTGCAGTGCTCTGCAATGTTGGGTAACTGTGGGACACATACATGGTTTCACAACATGTCGTGCAGTATGTCATACAACATACCAACATCTTCTGCTAGCGCAAGAACAAGTTTGGAGATGTTGCTTTCTTCGTGCAATGTCCTTGTGCCCCATCCTTGTGCATGTCCAACAGGATTACACTAGCCCAACACTAGTCTTGATGCAGGACAATGTGGTCAGCCATGTTATATTACATGTCCTCAACAGCCTCGCAATTGTAGCCTCCCTCCATCCACAGAAACCGAATGGCTGCTGCTCTTAAGGCATACAAGGCAGAACCATCAGACACAACAAGCTCAGTCCCTCTCTGTTCCCTTTTAGTCAAGAGATACCATAGAGCAGGCTGTCCAGCTGCTGTTAGACTACAACTTCCATTATAAATTGCAGCTGAGGATGATGAGAGCTGTAGTCGAATGACAGCTGGAGAGCCTGAGTTGTCCACCCTGCCATAGAAGACTGCATTCTTCCAAGGTGTCCCTGAAGGGTTCTGTGTCTTCAAAACAAAGCATCAGGATAGTTGACTATGTGGTTCCAGCTAAAATAAAGACAACGAGATTGCAATCCTCGTCCCCCTTATCCAGAAAAGTCTCTGTGACTTTGGTACAATTCTTGGTCTAAGCAGATTGTGGATTGCTGCTTTATTGAGTGTTCAGGTGCTCCACTTTTTTTTAATTTTGAGATTTATATGTAAATAAAAAAGGGCTTTAAACTATTATTGAGGCTCCACTTACAGCATTATGTCGACCGTAAAAATTTCATTGTGTGATCAGAAACACATGTTGGGTAGTATTTAGAAGTCAGCCTACACCCTAGCATGAGTTTATTGGAGACACAGCTATGCCCTTCAGAGTAATTGGAACACGGAATGTGGAAGTCATTTTTACAGGAAAGTGGGGAGCAGGCCTCCTGTGGCCCAGGCTCAGGGAACCCAGCAAGGATAAGATCAGGAAGCACTCTCAGGGTAATTGTATGAATTCTAAGGCCTGATAACCATTTTCTTAAAATAATAATAATAATAATAACAATAATAATAATAATAATGACTTCTGACTACAAACAGACAAACATCTGCCACACAATACACCAGATATAACTGTAGTCGAGAAGAAAGAAAAACAAGTTAAAATAATCGACATAGCAATACCAGGGGATAGCAGAATAGAAGAAAAAGAAATAGAAAAAATCACCAAATACAAAGATCTACAAATTGAAATTGAAACGCTGTGGCAGAAGAAGACCAAAGTAATCCCAGTGGTAATTGGCGCCCTGGGTGCAGTTCCAAAAGACCTTGAAGAGCACCTCAACACCATAGGGGCTACAGAAATCACCATCAGCCAATTACAAAAAGGAGCTTTACTGGGAACAGCCTATATTTTGCGACGATATCTATAATAACCAACAGTATTGATGATAAAATTCAGCCATCCCAGGTCCTTGGGAAGGACTCGATGTCTGGATAAAACAAACTAGTCAATAACACCTGTCTGACTGTGTAAAGAAATAATGATGATGATGATGATGATGATGTTGCAACCCAAGCTTATTTGCTTAGAAGTAAGCCCCATTAAATTCAGTGAGATTTACTCCCAGGACGAGCCCTCTTCACTAGGGATGTGCAAACCAGTTCAACGTTGAACAGGTTTGATGTTGAACCAGGACCAACACCTCCCCCACTTTGGGGGCGTTTGAGGACCTTTTACTTAATTCTTTAAAAAATTAACTTACCCCCTCTGGGGCCTTCTCCTAGGCAGTGGAGGGGGATCTGCAGAGGTTCCCCCCTCCCCCCACTGGCCTTCCTTTATGCAAAAACCAGCCCCGTTCAGACGTTGCTTGGCCCATTCAAGTCTTTCCTCTGGTGTGGTGGCCATTTTGGAGACTGCTGCCCCTGTGCAATGGTCCTCTGCATGGCCTGGGTCATGACCTGGCCATGCTGGGTCCCACTGCACATGCATGGCGGCCTCCAAAATGGCCAACACACCGGGGGAAAGGCCCAAACGAGCTGAAGAATGCCCGAATGGGGCCCTTTTTTGCATAAAGAAAGCCTGGCAGGGAGAGAGAGAAACTCCGAGGACCCCTCCGCCACCTCGGGGAAGCCCCCCAGAAGAGGTAAGTTGTTTTTTAAAAAATAAATAAATAGTGAAATGTCCACGAACCTCCCCAGCCCGGGGTGGGTGGGTTTCAAGGGGGTGCCAGACTGAACTGGCCTGGCCTGGGTCTGGTTCAGACTCGAACCGAACCAGCCCAGAGGCTTCTGTGCACACACCGACTCTTCACAAGTTACCTTCCCATGTTCATTGAATTTGGTAGAGCAGGAGCCTGCATCTAGCCATGCCCCACTGCTGTCTGCTGACCACACCCTGGGCACCTCCATATAAGCTCTTGTCTACAGAGGAGAAGTGGGGAGGAGAGCTTGTCTTGTGGCAGTGAGCATGAATTGTCTCCTTTGCTAAACAGGACCTGCCTTGGTATGCATTTGGATGGCAGACCACATGTGTGAGCAGTGTAAGATGTTCTCCTTAGGGGATTGGGCCATAGCTCAGTGGCAGAGTGCTGTTGTATTCTATCTAGTAATCTTTTATGTTGTGTTGTTGAGATGTTTGTCCCAGTGGGGATCCTGTAGAGAGAGAGCGTGTGTGTGGTGGCGGAGGGAGTGGATTCAGAAGAGAATAGGGAAAGAAAGGAGAAGGAGAAAATGGAATTGATTCTGAATAAACTTTTAGTTAAATCTACATAAGATTTCTTTTTGTCTATGAGCGAAGCAGCTATAAAACATTTTGTGATGAGATTTTCAACCACCTAAGCTTGTGAGCCTACAAAGCTTGTGAATGTTCCTGCAGCCTCATTTCATTGCATTACTGGGCCTACATTCCTGAACTGCTTTCTACTATCGCTGCTACTGATTGTTTCTCCAGCTTCCTAACCTGCACACACAGCCCCTGAAGGTACTTTTCCCCTCATCAATCCTGGACTTTGTTGCTCACTGGATGCCCACTGCAGCATGGCTCAGATCCCACCAGCACTTTTTTTCTTGTCTGCTCCCAGGAGAACCTGCGCTTCCTTGGGAACAATGGTAAACCTCCTCACCATACAGACTTCTGATTTTACTCTAGCAAAGCAGAAGGCTATATTGCTTCAGAGCCTGGGCCCTAAAGGTCAAAGAATATATAATCATTTGCCCTTTCTTGCTAACTTGGAAGGGGATGCCAGTTCTTATGAAGCTGTTCTTCAAGCCTTAGATGATAATTTCAAACCTACTTTGAATGTGATTGCTGAACATTACAAGTTCCATTCTAGATCCCAACTGTCTGGTGAACCTATCGATCAGAATGTCACAGCATTGTGTGCCTTTAGTGTAACCTGTGAGTTTGCCAAATTTACTGATGAAATTATCAGTAGGGGTGTGCATGAACTGTTCGATGTAGAACAGGTTTGAAATGAACAGGACTGGTTTGGTGGTTCAGTCACAAACCAAACTGGGGCCGGTACGGTCCACGATCAAACCGGACCAAGCCTATTTCGATGTAAACTGATTCTACATCGAGTGGTTAGTGGTGGTGGAGTGGTGACAAAGGTTATTTAAGGCTCTTACCCGGCTCGCTGTAGCTCCCTGACTGCCACCCCCAATCCCCAGCTGAATCGTCGGCTGGCTCACTGTTTAAACACAGGCTTCCCGCATGGGGGTGGGGTGATTCCAGCCTTTGCGCATACACAGAGGGTGGAACCACACTGCCACCACACAGGCAGCCTGTGTTTAAACAGTGATCTGGCTGGAGATTTGGCTGGGGATAGGGGTGGTAAGCAGGGAGAAGTAGTAAGCAGGGAGCAGCGAAATTTTTCGCCGCTCTCCAACTCCTTCACTTGTAAGGTGGAATTCTCACCAGATTCCCCTTTACAAGTATTGTCACCCAAACAGCCGAACTGGTTTGATTGAATGGATCAGATTGGCGAGTCAGTTCAATTGGACCAGTTTGGGGGACACAATTCAGTTCAAATTTGAATCAAGCCATATTTTGGGGGTTGTGCACACCCCTAATGATCAGGGATCAGATTATTATGAAAACAAATTGCTCCAAACTGCATGAAAAACTTCTATTGGAGAAGAAATTTACCGTGGATAAAGTTATACAGATGGCTAGGAGGCTGGAAAATGCTTTTGACTATGCCAAATCACTCTCTTTGGTACCCTAACACCAACCTCCTGAAATCGAGGCTGTTCAGTCTAAATCCGTCCAAACCTAATCTCCTCATATGGCACTGCCCCAGAAGTGGCTGCACAAGAAAGAAGGAGCTACCACTGCTACCAATGTGGAGACTGCTCACAAAGCCAATTTTGCTCTCTGTCCTGCACAGAAGGTCACTTGCAACAGCTGCAAATGGGCGGGGGGTGGTGGTGGAATTTGCTAAGGTTTGCAGGTCTGCTGTCCACTCCATTACTGATTCACTATGATAGGGATGAGGCAGATGAACCACTTCCTGGCAGAATTTTCAGTGTGACAGAATCAGAACCTGCTTCTCCACATTTTCAAGTTTATTTTATTTATTTTTATTTATTGTTAAATTTGCATACGGCCTTTCATTAAAACAGTCCCAAGGAGGTTCACACAAAAATTAAAAATGACTATAAAAATGACACAATTAAAATATTAAGCTAAAATATAAAACAAATCTGACTAAAAATTTAAAACACAAGCATAAAAACTGTACAAAATACAAAGAAGCAGCACTAGAGATAATAATATAAAAGCCTTGGTAAAAAGCTAAGATTTAACACACTTTCTAAAAATTATGATGGAGACAGAGGAGCGAATAGCCACCAGGAGAGCATTCCAGAGTCTGGGGGCAGCAACAGAAAAGGCCCTGTCCCGCGTGCACTACAGTCGAGCTTCCCTCATTGTCAGCACCTGGAGCAGAGCCCCCTCAGATGACCTCATCAAGCGGGCAGCAACGCTCGGGAGCAAGTAGTCTCTCAGGTATCCCAGGCCCAGACCATTAAGGATTTTTAAAATAGTACCTTGAATTGGACCCGGAAACAAACTGGTAGCCAGTGCAGCTCTTTCAAAATGGGTGTGATGTGATCCCAATGAGCAGCTCCAGATACAATCCTTGCTGCCACATTTTGCACTAGCTGCAGTTTACGGATATTCTTCAAGGGCAGCCCCACATAGAGTGCGTTACAGTAATCCAGCCATGATGTGACTAAGGCATGGGTAACTGTGGCCAGATCTGCCTTAATTAAGTTAAACATAATGGCCATGTAGTGCGGATGCTGGCTGATTCTGGTTCTCTGTACACTATCATTTCCCATCTACTTTAGAAGAAACTCCTTACTACGTCAGATATATACCCATGGGAATATGGAGGTTCCCTTATTCCATAAATGAATACTTCACTGCTGTCCTGGAATACAAAGGATGTACTGCAGAATATTCCTGCCTGGAACCTAAGAAAGAAAGAAAGAAAGAAAGAAAGAAAGAAAGAAAGAAAGAAAGAAAGAAAGAAAGTAAATACCGAGCTAAATGAAGCAATGGTCTGACTCAGTATGATGCAGCTTCCTATGATCCTTGGACAGCCTTGAATGCAGGAAGAAATCATCCCCATGATTTAATAAATATTTTTTTAAAATTTCCCCCAGAAATTAAAATAAATGTAGTACAAAGATAGCTTAGTTCACAAGCTCAAATCCAATTACTCACATAAATTAAAACTGTAAGAGAACAACATTGGCTGCCATCCTGACAAATGTTGCACACACTTGATAGGTGCTACATGCACAATGGAGAATGGATGATTTCCACCAATCCCCTCTTCCCTCTGCAGCCCTCTGTGGCTCCTGAAAACATGTCTCTAAGGGTTGTAGTACTCTCAGGGCCATGTTCTCAGGAGGCACAGAGGGCTGCAGAAGGAAGGGAGGTAAGAAAAATCTGTGCGAGAGCTCAAGGGGTGGGAATTAATATTGTATTGAGACACAGAGTTAACGTTCCAAATAAAGTAGTTTATTTGGGAAATCCATCAGGGAGATAGATAAGACTTACATGCTTGGTTGCTAGCTTCATATAGGATGTGGGAGAGGAAGAAGAGGGTACTCCGTCTCTCAAGTGAGAGAATGAAACCTGAGACTATCCATCGAACAAAGGGGAAGTAGAGCAGAGGGAATGCCCTTCAAGGCTGTCTCAACCCTAACGCCCCTAGTGGTCAATAGGGTTGCTGGTGCTAAGAGTCGGTGCCATGCAGGAGCTGCATTTCCAACAAAATCACAAATTTCCCCCTTTGTGCATGTGAAACTTTGGTGCATGCAACAGTAGTCTGATTTGACTTCTATTGCATTCTACAAATTTGCTTTACAGCAAAGATTTACAATTTGCTTTATAGCACTACTATATAGAGAAAAGCATTAGTTGTTATCAACGATCTTCAATATATATTTCAATTTCAGTCTTTCTGATCTATCAAACTTTTCCCGCATGGTATCAATAACTTTTATTGCAAGAACAGCAAGCATCTTTCTATGGAGTTTCTTGGGTTGTTGTTGTTGGGTGTTTTTTTTTTAATTTTGTGATGTTTTGAATCTGGATGACCATTTATGCTGGATTAATTATTCCCTTCCCCCCCTTTTAAAACATATTTTAACTGAAGATTGATTTCTCTGGTTTCATTTTCATTCAGTAATGCGTCTCACTGCTAACAAAAGATACAAAACCAATCCCCTAATAAGTTTTGGATGTATCTCAGTTGGGACTATGTTTAGTAGTACTATTTTTGGATCAGTCTGAATGGTGATGGTTGTTATGTCCTTTCTGTACAGAAGGATCCAGTGCCAACTTTAAAAAATAAATAAATTACAGGGCATTAAAGCCACATGTGTAAGTGCCAATATTTCCATAACCTCTCCAACAAATCCTCATTATTCAGAACCATGCTCTAAATACTAACATATCCACTTCTGCCCCTTCCCCCCTCCCACCCACTCCTGACATTCAGTGATTGTGGAAAGGTAACTTGTGAAGATGTTTTAAGTGTGCATAAGAGGTTGCAGCTTTAAGCAATTATAGGTTAATATCATATGACAGGAACCTAATTTTCTTTCCTGCTTCTGCTACACATATGTTAAAATATTTATATACCACTATTCAACAACAACAACAATCTCAAAGAGATTCCCTTTCCCAAAAGTGCTCTCCAACTTCACACACTCACACACACACACTGGATCTATGCTGGGCTGAATAGGGACAGTTGCTGTCTCTCTGCTTAGTGTAAGAGTGCTAGCATTTTAAAAAGTGTTTCTTTGCCCATTTAGTAGATGTAAATATCCATGTTCATAAGGCAGGGATTCTCTGTGGTTGAACTACAACTTCCATTACCTCCAGCCACAATGGGAATTGTGGCTGGGAATTATGGGAATTGTAGTCCAACTTCAGCTTGGAGCCTAAGTTTGAGAATCCCTTCCGTTATATGTCTTAAACTAACTTATCTCCTATTTGAGCAGATTCATATTCCATTATCTTGCTCTTAAACAGTTGCACCAACTGCTGATATGTTTCCAGGAGAGTGCTGATTTTTACCTAAAGCCATGAATGGCTTAGGTCCGGTTTATCTGAGAGAGTGTCTTTCTCTACAAGATCCCCACTGCTCATTACGATAATCAGGAGAGGTCCATCTTTGGGTGCCACCAGTTCATCTGGTAGCGATTTGGGATTAGGGTTCCTTAGTTGTCGCCCCTAAGTTGTGGAATGCGCTTCCTGTAGGCATAAGAGGTTTATCATCTTTGGTGGCCTTCAAGAGAGCCATAAAGTCTCATCTTTTCAACCTGTTTTAAAAATAATATTTAACTGATTTTAAATGGTTTTTAAATGTGTTTTATGAGTAATGGGTTATGAGTAATGTGTTTTATGAGTAATGAGTTATATGTTTTATGAGTAATGGTTTTTAAATGTGTTTCATGAGTATTTTAACTGCTTTTATTCTATGTTTTTTGTTAATTGAAATGATTTGAATTTAAATGTAAACCACCCTGAGCCGCATTAAAATGGTCGATATATATCAAACAAACAAACAAACATCCTCACACTACAACTGGATTAGGAATGTGCACAAAATTGATTTTGCATTTTGTTTAGAGCTTGAAACAAAACCGAAATGTTTCATCGAAACAGCAGACAACCCGGTTGTTTTGATGGAACCACTGTCAAACTCTGTTCTTCTTTTTCGATTATAAGGACATTGCACATGGCACAATGGGCACCATTTTTAAAGAGGCATTTCCTCCTGTAGATAGATAGGAGAATAAAAAAGATATTCTAAAATGGCACCTGCATTTGTTCAATACAAATAATTAACTTTTTTAATTTTAAGAAATCTGCTGTTTCAATTAATGGGCAGCATCTTTTCAATTGAACTAAAAGTTTTGAAGGAATAAGTTTAGCCAGTTAATTGACTAAGCATGGCAGCCCTGCTTGAGTGCTTTGCTGGACAGATACCCTTTTCAGATGCGAGGAGCTTTGAAAGATGCAGGCGGATGCCTCTCTTGCCCAGCATAGTCACTGACTGGCAACAGCCCTGTGTGGTCTCAGATAAGGATCTCTTCCAACCCTGTGCATCATCTTAACTAGAGGTGTGCACAAAACCAGTTTGTCTACTTTGGTTTGAGTTTCGACTGGACTCGAACTGGACCAAGAGTGTTCAGTTTTGGTACCTTGAACTAGAAACAATGTTTGGCTTGGGTTCAAGCCATTTCAGAGGTTCTAAGCTTTAAAAAAAATGGGGGGGGGAAGGCTTACCAGGTCCCCGGATCTCAGAAGGTTCCCCCACCAGCCTCCCCCTGATCTTTTAGCTGTTAAGGCCCGTTTGGGGACCTTTACGGCCATTTCCTGGCTTATGACAGCCATTTTGAAGGCCGCAGCGCATGCATAGTGGGTATTTGCATACCCGACACACAAGTTCTGTTAGGCTTCAAGTTCTGTTAGGCTGCAAGTTCTGTTAGGCTTGTTTGTCAGCCATTTTTTTTCTGGTCACCAGCAGCAACCGCAAAATGGAAGGGAAATATGTTCCGTGTACTTAGCACCTGGATGAGAAATCACCTGAAGTTCCCCTCATACCTGTCCTACCCAGGTATGGCTGGTCATAAGAACAACTTTATTAAATTATTTGGAGTAAGCAGCAGCAACAGCAACTACTACTACCAGGGTTATAGCTAGTTTGTTTGTTTGGTTTGTTTTGATTTGATTTCTATACCACCCTTCCAAAAATGGCTCAGAGCGGTTTACACAGAGCGGTTTACACAGAGAAATAATAAATAAATAAGGTGGATCCTTGTCCCCAAAGGGCTTACAATCTAAAAAGAAACGTAAGATAGATACCAGCAATAGTCACTGGAGGTACTGTGCTGGGGGTGGATAGGGCCAGTTACTCTCCCCCTGCTAAATAAAGAGAATCACCACGTTAAAAGGTGTCTCTTTGCCATGTTAGCAGGAGTTTTAAGTTGGTTGTTTTAAGCAAGAATTGTTCAATGTTAAGCTCTCTCTCTCTCTCAATCTCAGGGGCGGCATTTAAATTGTCCTAATCTGGTGCCCTAACTTAACAGATTGTTTTTGCCACCCAATTCATCTGTACATTTCTTGTAGCGATAAAGAAGTCAAGCTACTAATTCAATTGCTGGGATTTTGGCGCACCTAAAGGTGAGACAGACCAGTATTTAGACTCCATTAGGTCTCTAATGTGCATGTGATGCATTCACTGCCAAAAGGCTCAAGCAACAATTATACTCTCCAGCCTGTTCTGCCCTGAGGAGGTTTTTCCACCTAAATGGGACCATCTGAGTGACTTGCCTGTGCTCGCTTGGGGGAATTCAATAAACCCACAAGAAGCAATTAGACCTTCTCTTGAGATGGGAAGTTTGGTTTGAGGCACGGTAGGCCTATTGTATTGGTTTCATTTAAAACACTGTCCTGCTTTGAGAATGCAGGCCAGAAAGCAGAGCCTTTAGCTTTCCTAATCAGCAGTACATGCTTACAAAAGATGTAAATTGACGCTTCCCACAGTGGAGGTTTCTACAAATGCCAATGCATATTTATACATACAAGGAGAAAGTATGTCTATAGCTCTTTAGAGTATGCCAGGTACTCACATGCATAATCACTGAGATCTTTATAGCAAGTCTGTGAAGGAAGTCAATATCATCAGCCTCATATTTCAGATGAGAGACTGAAAAACTGTGACTTGCCTAAGGTCCCTAAGGAATTGATGGCAGGGGCATGGTTTGAACAGGGATTTTCTGGTCATTGCTCAGGGCCAGACCAGAAGTGGAAAATCTGGGATCAGGATGTAAGGGGTGGGGGTGGGATGGGGGGTGGGTTGTCTTTTAAGAAGCAGCCATATGCAGAGCCATATAGCCTCTTTTCACCCAGACAGTCCTTTATTTCAATACGCTGTCTGCATTAGGTTAGGTACATAGGAACATAGGAAGCTGCCTTATACTGAATCAGACCATTGGTCTATCTGGGTCAGTACTGTCTACACAGACTAGCAGCAGCTTCTCCAAGGTTGCAGGCAGGAATCTCTTTCAGTACTATCGTGGAGATGCCAGGGAGGGAACTTGGAACCTTCTGCATGAAAGCATGCAGGTGCTCTTCCCAGTGCAGCCACATCAAGAGAGCCAGCGTGGTGTAGTGGTTAGAGTGCTGGACTAGGACCGGGGAGACCCGAGTTCAAATCCCCATTCAGCCATGAAACTAGCTGGGTGACTCTGGGCCAGTCACTTTTCTCTCAGCCTAACCTACTTCACAGGGTTGTTGTGAAAGAGAAACTCAAGTATGTAGTACACCGCTCTGGGCTCCTTGGTGGAAGAGCGGGATATATATGTAAATCATCATCATCATCTCCTAAGGGGAACATCTTACACTGCTCACATGTAGTCTCCCATTTAAATGCAAACTAGGGTGGATCCTGCTTAGAAAAGGGGACAAGTCATGCTTGCTACCAGAAGACCAGCTCCTGATCTATTCACAGAGGCAAGAGCACCACACCTCTGCCACCCCAGTACTGTGTCGCCAAACCCTATGCCTACCTGCTCCACTTGCACACATGTGATGGAATGCTGTGTGATGTGCGTAAAAGGCCAGATCTAGGGTTTTGGATGCCCTGGCAAGGATTGATTTTGGCCCTCCGCACATCCAGCTGAGACATGCAGAGCCCTGGCTTTGACCTGCATTGCACAGGCTGCTCATTCATGAGGTTGAAAGACCAGCCCATGCAGGTGACCAGCGAATGACTAACCCGCACTGCTTTGAGGACACAGTGGGAGAGAGTTCCCAGTCTTTAACGGAGCAAACCAGAGATGAAAAGATCCTGCTGTTGGAAATCTACTATGAGACCGTTCCCACCTTCCGACAGAAATGAATGCTGAGGCTTGCCATATATATTCAAGAGAGGGAGTGCGCCTTATTACACTGGCTTTTTATTGGGGGGCTGAAGTGCAATGAGCAAAGAAGACCATGCTGTTTGGGCTGCAGAATATCCAGGCCCTTGGGGGAGCAGGGTGCAGGATTACCTATTACATTCTTACACCACTGTGCATTACTTCAGGCCAGGGTGCAATACAAGCAGTGTGTTAGAGGTTGTTGATTTTTACCCACAATAGGTAAAACAGCAGAGCACTAAGAAATGAACACACACTCCAGTTACAGAGTAGGTAGCAGAGGATGGTTTGGATATTGCAGCTATTTAGAGAAAAGACATGGAGATCCTTGTATGACTAAACACTAAACATTTATTGGTTAAATACACTTAGATAGGAAAGACCTATCTCTAATCTAAAGGACTACATAGTGGATAGGTAAGTGGGGAGAGAGAGATGTTTCCATCTGCTCTCTAGGAGGAAAGGAAGGATTGTGACTCAGCACAGGAAGTGCTGCAGAGTCAGTTCAGGGGTCATAGAGTAGGGGCAGATAGGGAGACCCTGACTCACGGTCTCTACTCCCAATGCCCCTAGTGGTCATTAGGACAGCTGGTGCAAAAGATCGACGCACTGGAAGTTCCTCTCCAACACATGCACACACATACATTTTTTGATGTCCACTCAGTGGACAAGTGCTAACTGAGCAAAGAGGCACCTTTTTAAAGTGGTGATTCTCTCTGTTGAGCAGGGGGAGAACCACCGACCCTCTCCATCCCCAGCACGGCAGCCCTCCAGTGGCTGTTGCTGCAGTCTATCTTATGTTCTGTTTTGTTTTTAGATTGTGAGCCCTTTGGGGACAGGGAACCATCTTTCTTATTTGTTTGTTTGTTTATATCTATGTAAACCGTTTTGGGAGCTTTTGTTGAAAAGCAGTATATAAATATTCACCATTGCATTCAGTTAATTTTATATCCCGCTCATGTTGAATCGGGAAGGCTCCGTTTTGAATGCAAGCATTCCACAGCCACTCCTGGGCTGTGGAATGTACTCCCAGCAGTGCATTCCACTTAAAATTTGCAATCTTAATTCCTTATTGACCTTCAAGAGAGCCCTTAAAACCCATCTGTTTGGCCTGGCTTTTCAGGGTTTTTAATTAGTTTTAATTGTTTTAATGCTATCTTGGTTTTCAGGGTTTTATTTGTTCTGATAGTTCAACTGTTTTTAAGATGTTTTTAAATTGGTATTCATATTTATATTTCTGTTTTAATTGTTATTGATTTTAATGGTTTCTATTTTTAATTGTAAACCGCCCTGAGCCATTTTGGAAGGGCAGTATAAAAATTGAATAAATAAATAAATAAATGTGCATACATGCTTTTGATAAGAACATAAGATCAGCCCTGCTGGATCAGGCCCACGGTCTATTTAGTCCAGCACCCTGTTTCACACAGTGGCCCACCTGATGCCTCTGGGGAGCCCACAGGGAAGAAGTATGTGCATGCCCTCTCTCCTGCTGTTGCTCCCCTGCAACTGGTATTGAGAGGCATCATGCCTCTGAAGCTGGAGGTGGCCCACAGCCACCAGGCTAGTAGCCATTGATAGACCTGTCCTCCATGAATTTGTCTAAGCTCCTTTTAAAACCATTCAAGCTAGTGGCCATTACCACATCCCATGGCAAAGAATTCCGTATATTAATTATGCCCTGTGTGAAAAAGTACTTTCTGTTGTTGGTCCTAAATTTCCCAACCTTCAGTTTCATGGGATGACCCCCTAGTTCTAACCATGGGGTCATCTCATGAAACTTAAGGTCGGGAAATTTAGGACCAACAAGAGAAAGTACTTAAACTAAATGGTTCATTTTGATAAGTCACAAATAAAATTCTGTTTAAAGACTAATTTGGTAAAGGCTGGGACAAGTCACATTCCTGCCATCTTTCATAGCAAACAATATTTTTAAAGCAACTCACATCTAATTCTATTATCCACAGCAAGGTTGCATACAAGAGGTCAAAGGTAACAAATAGACAGAAAGTCCTTCAAACATCAGATATGCCTTTTCTCTCTCTGTTTTCATAGGACTCAATTCTGGCCATCAGCTGTTGTGATAGAGGGAGAAACATTTCTTTCTGTCCACTCTCTCCACACCATGCATAATTTTATAGACCTCTACTATGTCTCCCCTGTGTTGCCTCCTTTCGCCCCAGATGCTGTAGCCCTGCCTCATAAGGAAGATGCCCCAGTCCCCTGATCATCTTGGTTGCCCTCTTCTGCACCTTTTCCAGTTCTACAATATCCTTCTTAAGATATGTGACCAAAACTGTACACAATACTCCAGATGCGGTCAAACCATTGATTTGTATAAAGGCATTATAATATTAGCAGTTTTATTTTCAATCTCCTTCCTACGGTAATGATCCCGAGCATGGAATTTTCCTTTTTCACAGCTGCCGTGCACTGAGTCAACACTTTCAATGAACTGTCCACTATGAGCTGTCCACCAAGGTCTTTCTCCTGGTCATTTACCAACATCTCAAACCCCCTCAACATATATGTGATGTTGGGGTTTTTTGCCCTAATATACATTGTTACTGCTACCCAGAACAAAACTCATTCCACACAGGGATGAAAAAAGTGAGAGCGAACACTGAATACAAGAGGAAGAGAGAGAATAATTGGCTATATTCTGGCACTGTTTTTCACCCCCCCCCCAAGAACTGGAGCCCTAGGCGACTGCCTATGTCTTCCTAGTGGGCAGGCCAGCCCTGTGTGTGTAACGAAGTTCCTCCCCAGCCCCATGTCTTGCTTGTGAGTGGCATGCACATTTTTGACAATCTGCAGCACACAATGGGGCTCAGCACAGTGAGTCAGCACAGTAGCCTTGCTGCAGCATGCGGTTGTGACAGTAAGTGCAGCAGTACAGAGCAGCCTAGTTCTTCAGGACCTTGGCCCTCAGCCTCCCACCACCACCACTCTCCTCTGGGGGAGAAGCTACTAGTGCAAGAGACTAGTATAAAAGCCTACCACCTGAGTGAAGTGAGATTCAGTAGTTGTAGATGTCATGGCAAATGAGCCAGAAGTAGCCAGCAGTTCAAGTCTATAGCAGAATTGGACCTAGATATGATTCCAAGCTAGAATGGATCCAGCAACAGCCCAGGCGTCTCTCAGCTCAAGGATTCAAGGGATGATTCACAGAGGGGGAAGTCAAGAAGGCTGAGGTCCAGCAGCAAAGCAGCTAGGTTGGGGAGACAGAGTTCTTTGTGCAAGGACAAGGAGGCAAGAGACCCCCAGACAAGTAGTTCACCACCACCACCCCGCCCACCAGCCTGCATTTCTGTTTCACCCACCCATAAATGCACTCCACCCCTTCTGTGCCCCTCCTTCAAATTTTTTCTGGTGCTGCCATTGTCTTTATTTTATGTATGTATTTGTTGGTTAGTTTATGTAACACTATACAGCCCCATATGCAAGCCCCTGGGCAGCACAATCTAAAACCACAACAATTACAACATTAACACGGTTTAAAATACAGACAAACATTCTAAAACATAAAATTTTAAAACTATAATCTAAAAGCCTGACTAAACAGGTAGGTCTTCAGGTCCTTCTTAAAAACATCCAGAGAGAGAGAGAGAGAGAGGCTCTGATTTCATTAGGAGGTCCGTTCCAAAGCCCTGGGGCAACCCTAGAAAAGGCGCGGTTTTAAGACACCACCAACCCAGCTGGTGGCAACCACAACTGGACCTCCTCAGATGATCTTAACAGGCAATGGAGTTCATGAAGAAGAAGGTGTTCTCTTAAATACCTTGGATCCAAGCCATTCAGGGCTTGATACGTAATTATCAGCACTTTGTATTTCGCCCAGAAACTTATTGGCAGCCAGTATAGTTTTTTTTTTTTTTTTAATGGCTGTAATAGGATCTCTTTGGGGAACTCCAGAAACCAACCTGGGTGCTGCACTGTGTAACAGCTGCAGTTTCTAGTCTACATACAAAGGCAGCCCAATGTAGAGCACAAGTCTGGATGTTACCAGCATATACACCACTATTTTAAAGTTGTTTATCTCCAGAAATGAACATAACTGGTGAATCAGCTGAAGCTGATAGAAAGCCCTCCTGGCCAGGCACATAGGAAGCCAGCAGTGGCGTGGGTGCAACCTATCAGTGACGGCCCCAGTGCCCTAGCCACGCCCCCTGCATCTAACGTCAATCACAGGGGGCATGGCCGTATGCGGGAATGGGGCCATGGCCCATGCGGCCCAGTTCACGCTTCAGCCAACCCTGAGTTTCGAGAGCGCCTTTTCCTGCCTCGAAAGGCAGAGAGACACGTTCCCATCCAGGCACTCCCAGACAGGGAAAGGCAGTTCCAGCCAGTGCTGGAAACACAGCACTGGCTGAAGCACCTTGTGAATGGGGCTGCATGGCCCCGTTTCTGCATATGGCCATGGCCCCATGTTGGGTGTGAGATGCAGAGGGTGTGGCTAGGTGGATGGGGCAGCTCCACTGGGAGTGGCAGCTGGGTTCTTTGGGCCTGTCTGCACAATGGTGGCTCTGCCCCTGCTCCTGGCCATTGCCTCAACCTGAGAAACCAGGGAGAGGTTGGGGTTCAGATGTACTCCCAGACTACATACCAGGGTTAGCATAACCCCTGGGGGAGTGTAACCCCATCCAGAACAGGCAGATCTAAGCCACTTCCTCACCTCCTACAATGAGTGCCTCCGTCTAGCTTGGATTCAGACTAAGTTTGTTCTCCCTCATCCATTCCATTACTGCCTCCAGACAGGCATTTAGGGACATTATACCATTTTCTGATAAAGTTGACATGGAGAAATAGATTTGGGTATCATCAGCATATTTACCCCTGCTAACTTGGCAAAGAGGCACCTTTTAACATGGTGATTCTCTTTATTTAGCAGGGGGAGAGTAACTGGCCCTATCCACCCCCAGCACAGTACCTCCAGTGACTGTTGCTGGTGTCTATCTGATGTTTCTTTTTCGATTGTGAGCCCTTTGGGGACAGGGTTCCATCATATTTGTTTGTTATTTCTTTGTGTAAACCACCCTGAGCCATTTTTGGAAGGGCGGTATAGAAATTGAATGAATGAATGGATATTGATAGCATCCAGCACCAAATCTCCTGATGATCTCTTCCAGCAGTTTCGTGTAGATGTTAAAAAGCATTGGAGACAGTATGGAAAATACTGTATTTTTCCATATAAAATTTCACATTTTGAAGAGCAATAGTCTTCAAATTCATAATCTTAATTCTTTGCTGTCCTTCAAGAGAGCCCTTAAAACCTATCTGTTTGGCCTGGCCTTTCAGGGTTTTTAATTTAGTTTTAACTGTTTTAATCTTAACCTGGTTTTCAGGGTTTTAATTGTTTTGATAGTTCAATTGTTTTTTAAGATGTTTTTAAATTTGATGTTGATATTTGTATTTCTATTTTAATTGTTTTTAATGATTTCTGTTTTTTAATTGTAAACCGCCCTGAGCCAGCTTGGAAGGGCGGTATAAAAATCAAATCAAATCAAATCAAATAAAATAAATAAATAAATAAAGAAATAGTCTTCAAGCGACACCCCCTGGAACCTACTCGAGAGGTAGGAGCAGAACCACTGCAAAGCAGTGTCACTCCCAACCCTTTCGGGCTCACCAGAAGGATATCATGGTATCGAAAGCCACCAAGAGATCCAAAAGGATCAACAGAGTCACACTCCCCCGTTGATTCCTAATTGGAGGTCATCCAACAGGCCGACCAAGACCATCTCAACCTCATAACCTGTCCGAAAGCCAGTTTGAAATGGGTCCAGATAATCTGCTTCTTCCAAGACTGCCTAGAGCTGAGATGCCAGCACCCTCTCAATGACCTTGCCCAACAATGGGAGGTTGGAGACAGGCCTATAGTTGCCTAATTCTGAGGGATCCAATGCAGGTGTTTTTTCCCCCTCAACAGTGGTCTAATAATTGCCTCCTTGAGATAAAGAGGCATCCTCCCCTCCCTCAGAGAAACATTAATCATCTTAGCAAGACCCTTTCCAAAGACCTCCCTGTTAGATCGTAAAAGCCACATCAAGCAAGGATCAAGAGGACAGGTAGTAAGGTGAAGTGTCCCAAGCAGCTTGTCCACATGCCTGGGAGTCACAAACTGAAATGGATCCAATTTAACCATACAAGAGGGGCTGCTAGATAGGGATGTGCATAGAACCAGCTCCCTCTGAGCTGATGATAGGGCAGGGGTGGCTTTAAGGATTGGGGAGGGTGCACTTACCACCACCCCCTGCCATGCTTCCCCCTCTGGCTCTCTGTGTATAAATAGTCTGGCGGGGCAGCAGTGTACCTCCTTGCTGCTCCATTGTTTCACTGACTGGAAGTGACCGGAAGTGTTGTGCGTGCGTCACGGGCAGGCACATGCACACTGTGCATGTGTGCGATGTGTGTGCACCCGTGTGTACACATGGCACTTCTGGTCACTTCCAGTCAGTGAAACAATGGGGTGGCAAGGAGGTATGCTGCCGCCCCGCTAGACTATTTATACACAGAACGCAGAGGGGGAAGCACAGCATGGGGGGAGGGGAAGGGGATAAGTGCACCCTCCCCCATCTGTAAAACCACCCCCGCCCCCACGTTCAAACCGGTTTGAATGCAGGGGTTCCGAACCTGTTCGGCGTTCTAAGAATAGAACACCCAACAGGTTTGTGCACATCCCTACTGCTGGACACCTCCACAGTAGACTCTTCAGTAATTTTAGAGTCTAGTTCAGCTTGAATATGAGAGATTTTATCCACAAAAACGTATTTAAAGCCTCATAACATGTAACTTTGTGATTGGGTTGAGGCCACAGGCTTGGACAGAACATAGTGTGAGGTGCACAGAGGGATGGTGAGTAAGTACTGGTAGTCTGGGTGAGTCATTAGGACCAGAGGAAACAGTCAGAAAATCGAGCGATGGTAGATTTTAAGTTGGATTGAGGACTACTGGGGCAAAGAAACAAAAATGGCCATTCTCCCTCTCCCTCTTTTTTGTTTTGGAAAGCATAGATTCTAGGGTGTTGACCAAAAAGAAAAGAAAAATTCACAGAGCTCTATTCACAAAAAGTAGGGCACCAACTTTTCTTCATAAAAAGGCAAACGTTGTATTTATGTTGATGCCTACACTTGCATCTTATAAAATTCAGGTCAATTTATGCCCTCTTTTGTCCCTTTTTGGCTGGGTGTGTTCTCTTTTTTGTGTTATGTACCTGGCAACCATAGGAGAGTTGTGGGAGGTTATTTATACTGGGAAACAGCAGGGACAGGGTTACATAGGAAGCTGCCATATACTGAGTCAGACCGTTGGTCTATCTTGCTCAGTATTGTCTACACAGACTGGCAGTGGGCTCTCCAAGGTTGCAGGCAGGAATCTCTCTCAGGCCTATCATGGAGAAGCCAGGGAGGGAACTTGGAACCTTCTGCTCTTCCCAGAACAGCTCCATCCCCTGAGGGGAATATCTTACAGTGCTCACAGTTCTAGTCTCCCATTCAAATGCAACCAGGGCAGACCCTGCTTAGCTAGGGGGACATGTCATGCTTGCTACCACAAGACCAGCTTCTCTTCCTCCAGCTCCATGACTCTGATATGATTAGGACTGCCAACTCTGACTGAAACTATTCCTGGACATCTTTCCCAAATATTCTCCATACTATCAAGACCTTAAAGGTCTCCAGTATTGCTTTCACCTAGACATTGATGTCAGTTCTTGGAAACCCCAGGCCAGTCCTGCAGGTTTGGCAACCTAAAGATAATTTGTCCCCCAGAGCAGATTTTGAATTTAGAAAAACTCAAAATTCAAATTCCCTCACATCATAGATCATTTGGCCCTCAGTCTCTTACACTAACCTGCTCTAGTATTACAGCCTCCCCGCCCCCCCCCCCCCCGGACTTGGTGTTAGGGATTTGCAGAATCGGTTCTATTTGAACCCGGTTCAAACAGAAGCGGGCCAATTCAACTGGTTTAAACTCAAACCAGCCCAGCCCCCAAAAACGGGGTGCCATTCTGAATTCAAACCGAACCAATCCCAGTTCTAATCCCAGTTTGAACTGTTCGGAACCAGATTGGCGGTTCGAGGGGTGTGCTTGTAAAGGTGAATCTGGTGAGGATTCTTCTTTACTGGCAAAGTGGGGAACCTTGCTTTTCAAATACTTCTAATGGCAGCCGGAGGTGGAGTGGTGAGAGGGCACTCTATCACCGGTGATTTGGTTTGAGGGCCAAACCGGGCTGAACCGATTTGGCACTGGTTCAATTTGGTTCATGAGGTATGTTTGTAAAGGGGATTTCAGGGAGGATTTCCCTTTACAAGCAAAGGGGGGAACCCTGCCTTTAAAAGGGTGGCTGGGGGCATCAAGAGGGCACCTTACCCAGCTGCAACAGTGGCTCCTCTAAAATATGGACTGGGTCCAGTGCTCCAGCACGGCCCAGTTCCAGCTTCCATGCATGTACAGACGCCATTTGTGTGACCTCCGCGCATGCACGGAGGCTGGAACCAGGCCGCGCTGGTGCGCCGGACCTGCTTTGGACATGCCACTGGTGGTAAGGTGCCCTCTCACCAGGCTTCCATTAGAAGAATTTTAAAGGCAGGGTTTCCCCCACTGAATTTGAATTTGAACCAAACTGCTAGAATCAGTTCAATGCACGCCATAGGAACATAGGAAGCTGCCATATACTGAGTCAGACCATTGGTCCATCTAGCTCAGTAGTGTCTACACAGACTGACAGCGGCTTCTCCAAGGTTGCAGGCAGGACTCTCTCTCAGCCCTATCTTGGAGATATCAGGGAAGGAACTTGGAATCTAGATGCTCTTCCCAGAGCGGCTCCATCTCTTAAGGAATGCTTATGCATGCATAAGTGCTCGTGCATGTAGTCTCCCATTCATTCGCAACCAGGGTAGACCCTGCTTAGCTAAGAAGACAAGTCATGTTTGCTACCACAAGACCAGGTCTCCTCCCACCCCTACTCTGTGTGATGTGTACACTGTCAAGACAGAATTAAAATCAGTTGTGCACTTTACATACAAATTGTATATATGAGAAATGCAGAATCTAGTCTAACCGTCGTTTAAGAAAATATCTTGGTGACCTAAGACTTTGATACTAAATCTATTCATTGAAAAATGATGTTCTATTAAAGTCAATGGAATTTAATGTCAAGTATGCATGTTTAGGTCACAATAAGAGTCTAAGAATCTGATACATTCTTCTTTTAAAAAAACACGACTCAGTTACACAAGCATGACTTGGTTTTTTTGTTTTTGTTTTTAAGGTGCTGCTGTTTCATAACCAGGTTATCTTCATGCAGACAGATACTTTTGACTCTTTAACCTTCTCCTATCTGTGTTGCTCACAAAACTGTACTGAGAATTAAATTCTGCATTCCTTGCACATGTTCTGTTTAAATAGATGTGACGTTTTGGGTCGAGGCCTAAGGGATGACAGTTCAGTCTGGATAGTTTGGCTTTTCCTACACTGGCACATGGATTCCTTGGAAGGCATTTATCAAGAACTTCAGCAGCGCAATATCAGGAAACACTGACTAGGATCCAAACAGTCCATTGAGTGCATTGAGATATTTCTATACGTCTCTGTGCATCATCTATGCATTTATACCCTTTTCTTTGTGTGTGTGTTTTTCCTGCCTGCAACTCCTCACACTGCATTAGAAGCTGCTTCTGAAATTCTCCAGAGTTTGTGGTCTGGCTTGTTGCTCAGAGTGGGTGGCTGCTTTCAGAAGGCAAGCCTCAAAAACCTCACTGCACATGTGCAAGTCCTTGGATTTCTGCCATCTTGGTACACTGTTGTTAAAACAATGTTTCAAAGGCATATCATCTGCTACAATTATTTAGGACTGGGAATGACACCATGAACATTTATGGAGCAGAGACCATTGGCAGTGTACAGGTCCAGCAACGTCAAGTCTACTTAGCAAATATCACATTTAAAAAAAAAAAAAAATTGTTTATCCACTGGTGTAAATATTTAGGATTGCAAGGGGGAAGTCTGACACGATGAAAACCTGTGGGGAAGCAACTTTTGGCAGGGTTTAAATCTAGCAACATCTGCTCAACCCCAAGGATCACACCCAACTTTTTTTTTAAAGAAAAGATTAATTTCATTATATGTAATCAGATCTTTTAAAATAGCTTCAGATCCTGGACAAAATGTTCTGTGCTAATAAGTGGTCTTGCACTGCTGAAGTTCCCTTTGAAGTCCCAAATACAGATATATGATCCTGTTTAGTGACAGCCCTTTAAATTACAGGCTGCTTAAATCCACGAGAATGCTTCTCATCTGTTCCATATTTCTGCCCTGCTCCACTGTAAAACAAAGCCGCGCCCAGCGCTGTCAGCAGAAACACTGTCCCAGCCCAGCCGTTTCTCGGAGAATCTGATAATAATGGCTAACATTACCTCGAGAGAGAGAGAGAGAGAGAACCTACAGGCAAACATGTCATGCAGAGCACAGCTTGACTAAGACCAGATACATGCCACTGGTCATAAAGGGTAAACACTTAAGACATTTAACCCAGCTGAGAGGTACTAAATGGAAGGCAATGGTCATCTGGCTTTTGAATCACCTAATTGACATGTCAGAAAATAAGCACTTTATTGACAGGACGTGATTGCAGAGAAAAGTCATTTTTCATTTAAATAGCCAGAAACGTCCCCCTCCTCCTTCTTGTTGAGCCCACAGCGATTAGTGAACGCTTTGTTGTGAAACTAAAAAGGACAGTGCTATATATACACATTACTTACTGGGCTGCTTCTTTAGCTACCAAGCTAACTTTCTAACTAGACTACAGTAAATCTAAAGATCCATCCAACCTTCTTCTGGCTTGCCTCCAGTGGATGTCAATTGCTGCTATTTTCTGCTTACCATGGGCCACATCTAACACAAGTGGGCTTACTCCAGGCTGTTGCTTATCCCAAACTGAAGCTGATAAGAGTTTGCTACAGATTGCAAACATTGAGACCGCTGCTCTTTGTCCAGGGGTGTAGCTATAATTGAGTGGATGGGTTCAAAGAACCTGGGCCCCCCAGCTCCTTAGGGCCTCCCAGTTTCACCCATCTCTATTTTCTTCATTTTCTCCCTCACTCCGAGTGCCCATCAGGGAGAAGGGTGGACACGGGCCCCCTCTCCCCTAGCTACGCCCCTGTCTTTGTCTACCTATATCATGCATCTGGTATGAGAGGAGTAAATTTGTTCAACAGTAATTTGGAACAAGAGTAATTGTTTGACTATGGTAGCCAGCCAAATACTCTTCAGCAAACCAGGGGTTAAAGTCTGTCCTGGAACAGAGAAAGTGGAAGTTCTTCCTTCAGATTCATGGAGTGGCTGTGGTGTGGTTGCTCAGAGAGAGAGAAAATTATACTCTGCATATGCTCTGAAGCACTCTCCTTTGTGCTTTTTTATTCAAATTCAGATGTTTATCAAGAGTCCCCAGATCTACATTTTCAAAAGTAACTAATAAATATGCAACCCTGAAAGATGAAATAATGGGACAACTGAGAATGAATTCAACAACTTGTCACAATTAGCAAAGAATTGAACACAGTTTAAATGATCAATACCCACTGATGATTCGGTAGAAATTGTTTTACAAATCTGAATAGCTAAAAATGCATACTTTGCAATGGATTCAGTTATGTAAGATTACAGATCTACAACCAGGAAGGCTGTATCCTGTTATAATGGGCTCCCCCTAGAATGGGACCTATCAAAGAAAATATGTCTAACTCTGGTTGGGGAAGGACCATAGCTCAGTGGAAGAGTATCTGCTTTGCAGAAAGTCCAAGGTTTAATCCCTGACAACTCCAGGTAGGGCTGAGTTTCAGATATCACTCTCAAACTCTGGCTGCTGCCAGTGAGTGTGCAGATGGTACTGAACTAGATGGGCCAATAATCTGACTTGGTATAAGCAGCTTCCTTTAGGGATGCGCAGAACATTCCAAGTTCAGAACGTTCCCATTTGAAATGGGCCATTGCGAGTGTTCCACTCTAAAATGGAATGCCCTTCAAATGAGCTCGGAACGTTCTGTACATCCCTATGTGTAATCTAAAAAATAAAATAAAAAATGCAGTAACACAGTAACACATGGTTCTAATTTCACAGGGGCACAAAATGATTCATATAGGGGAAACCACTATATCACCCTTACAAAATAGCTGAAAGGAGAACATTGAAACAGTGAGTGAAAGCAAACACTTTACTGTATTTTAGAACAAACAGTAGCCCTCTTCAGAGGTTAATTTAAAAGGACAGCGTACTCATGTACATCATCCAAAGCAAGATGAAAGCTCAATCCCCCGGTGCATTGATTTTTTCCCCTCATTCCCACACCACTCACGATTACAGCATTTGTCTGAAGAGTTGAACACTGTAAGCATGATAGTGGGTGCTTCCATAATTAACCAATCATGGAAACGCCCACCATGATGCTTACAGGGTTCGCCTCTTCAGACAAATGCCTTAATTGTGAATGACATGAGTGTGGAATGAGGGAAATGATCCATGTGCTGGGGTGGGACTTCCAGCCCCACTTTGGTCTAGGGATGCGCAAGCCAGACCACTGCCCAGTTCGGCTTTAATCCGGACTGGATTTGAGCCATCCCAGGCAGCTCAGGCTCAATCAAGGCTGGTCCCAGTCCAGTCTGGCAGACGAGTCCCCAAAGCCAGCTCAAGGGGTATGCTTGTAAAGGGGAATTCGGCAAGGATTTGGCAAAGAGCTCTCAAGTATAAATGTGTATACTATCCTTTTAAATTAATGTCTGAAGAGGACTAGTGCCCTTAAGTAATTGGCACAAACTCTTTCTTGATTTATAGCTTAGCAGTCCCCAGATGTAATGGAGAGCAAATCTTCTGAGTGGATGCTAAAGAGTTATGAGAGTTAATGTCCCTATATGAAGAGATCTAGCCTTATTATAGCCCAAAGAAAGATTATAGAGCAGTAACATATCATAAGAACAAAATTTATTTCCTCCAGACACTCACATGAAATCAAAGAAATATGTAGTGTACACACACACAGAAGCCCAATAGTCAAGTTCTGCATATGGAAAACAAACTACATTTCATAGGAGTTGACATCATTCACTTGAATTCTAATTAAATTAGGCAGTTTTGAAAGTAGGAAATTTGTCAAATGTGTGCAGTTTTTTGTGTCACCACTTAACCTCTGCAGTGCAGGGCCAGATGTGAGAATATTTAGAATTATGTTGCCATATTTAAGGAACATACACTCCCATTCAGATTCCATGTGTTTCAGTACAGACACTCAACTCCTGTAGGTGAGGTTCTCCATCTATATATATAATTTTCTAAGGTGTACCCATGGCTAATCCCATGCGTGGCAGCTCTCTCACGGGTTCGTGAGCAGAAGCATCTTATTGGGCAATGGGGATTTTATATTATATTATATTATATTATATTATATTATATTATATTATATTATATATTTGTTTATTTATTGAATTTATATACCGCCTAGTATAAAAATCTCTAGGCGATGCACAGAATTAAAACATTATATATAACACATTTGAAATTCATTAAAAGATAAAAATCAGATAAAAACACATTTAAAACCTTAACATTTTAAAAACAGAATCTCAGTTGAAGGCCTGGGAAAACAGGTACATCTTCAGAGTCCTCCTAAAAGCAAACAGAGAAGGATATGCTCTTATTTCAGCAGGGAGAGCGTTCCAAAGCCCTGGAGCAGCCACATATGCAGATAGGGAGGAGGAGCCTGTGAGAGCAGAAGCACCATGGTGATTGGACAGTGGGGATTCCATATGCAGATGGGGGTAGGAGCCTGTGGCACCGTGATGATTGGGCAGTGGGCATCCCATATGCAGATAGGGAGGAGGCGGCTGTGGCACTATGGTGGTTGGGTAGTGGGCATTCCTTATGCAAATGGGGAGGAGGAGCCTGTGATGGTTAAGGTCAGTTGGAATGCAACTGTTACTGGTTGGAAGATGTTTTTGATCGTAGAGGAGAGGAATCTATCTATCTATCTAATTCTCTGAAACGTACCTGTCACTAATCTCATGCATGGCAGCTCTCGCAAGAGTTTGTGAGCGAGGAGAGGGGGAGATGAAAGCGACAGCAGCAGGGAACATAAGGCCAACGGACAGGCTAGTGAACGGGAGGGAGGGCGGGTGGGGAGAGAAAACGGCAACGGGGTGGGGGAGAGAAAGCGGTGGCGGCCGGCCAGAGAGAAAAAACATTGGAGGGGGGAGAAGGAAGAGGATGGGGGAGGGCTGAGAACGAGGGGCCGAGAATGAGGGAGAACAAGAAGCGCAGAAGCTCTGCGCTTGGGCCAGCTAGTTCACATTAATAGAAGCTGCACTTCCATTCAAAGAATATACAAAGGAAGTTCCCCTTCCATTGATATGGTCATGGTTTATTTCAATGTGCAGCGAGGCACATTATGGGCAGTGTCCAAAAAAAAAAAAAGTGTAGTGTGAAATATGTTTTTATGCAGTTGGGCATGTGGGATTTAATAGGAATTAGGTTCTTCCTTAAAAAGAAGTAGATGAGAAAAAGAAGAAAACAGAAAAAGAAATAGAAAAGAAACAGAAAAGGGAGATGAATATAGGTTGAATTACTTAACTAGCCAAAGGCATGTATTGACTCCTGTTAAAGAGTAGGTCTGTGCCAAGATTCCCCTTCAAAGAGCAGAAACCAAATCAGTTGTGCCTCACAGAAAGCAAAACAGTTACACTTCACCTGCAGGGCAGTGGCTACTCATAGTACTTACCTCTGAGCCACACAGGGGATGTCCCTTAAAGGGATGCAGAGCACTTGGAAGCCCCTGTGACATCATGGAAGCCGCATGGAAGGGCATGTGAGGGATGTTGGGAAGTGTAGTCCTTCCCAGTGCTTTGAAGCCATATCTTTGCACTGCCCTATTAAGCATTACATCTAAGTTCACAAGTGTTATATAGCAGTACAAAACAAACACAGAAAAGGATTTCTCCTTTTCCCTTTCCTCTTTCAATCAATCAACCTTTATTACGGTCAGAGACCAGCATAAAATTATATGAATACATTTTAATACTAAAAGTGAATACAAGTTAAAATTTACATGCTATATGATGATGATGATGATTATATGACGATAAGGCTAAAAATAAGGATGATTTTAAAAGAGACAAGTTAAAATAGGCATGTCAATCCATATTAGCACTAAAAGTGAGTACAAGTTAAAGTTGTGATGATGATATGATGATACATACCATGAAAAGGCTAAAATTAAAGATAAGATAAAAATGATTACATATGTACACGTTAATACTAAAATACTAAAATGACTAAAAATAAAAGAGATAAAATAATACTATTTCTATTATAAAAATGTACAGAAAAGATAAAAAGGGGAGTATAAAATGGTAAAAATATTATAAAAAGCTATAGAAAAGCAATAAAATGCAATAAAAAACAATGGGAAGGGAGGCATGGGCAATCCAGAGTCAGCAAGAATCAGACTAAGGCTCAAGGGACTCACAGCCTATCCTCCTCTGATGGATGCCGATTGCAGCCGCACAGTACCTGGCAACGCTATACATTAATGGCATGCTTAGTGTCCGAGAGTAACAAAAAGCTGTAGAATTGTCTCGGACATCCCAGGAACTTGCTCAAAAATGGGAGAATGAGAGAGGCACGAATGTCTCTATAGAACGGGCAGTATAGGAGGACATGCTCAGTAGTTTCCATCTGTCCTGAGCCACAGGGGCATAGTCGCTCTGCAAAGGGGATCCTTCTGTAATGGCCCTCTAGCACTGCTGAAGGGAGACCATGGCAGCGGGCCAATGTGAACGCCCTTCTGTGGTTTGGGACCTCCAGTTGAGTAAGATAGGGTGCAGGAGAAGCAATATATCTAAGCCCCTCACTGATATAAAATTTTGAGACATTGCTGAGATCACTTTGGTGCTCAGTGTCTGTAATGTGCTGCTTAATTGTTGCTTTTGCCTGATTGTAGCCCATGTTGGGCAGGGTCAGTGGGGAGAGGCCCAGGGTGGCTCATTTTGCCTCAGTTGTCTGAGCCCAACTAGATTGCTAATCGTCGTGAAGGGTTAGAGGGGCAAGACCAATTGGGCAAAAGGATAGTCTGAGCCAATAGCAGAGAGTGGCCACCCACACCCTAGCCTCTCTGGCCTGTCTCCAGGCGTAGAGTGGCCCTGGAGACACATCTTGGTGCACAGAGTCCTGCCCTCAGGAATTTGGATTGTACACGTTCCAGGGTCACAATATTGGGGAAAGGACCCAGTTGAGCACCATAGAGTAGTTGAACTAATGACTTGACTTTGAACAGTTCAAGAGCTGCGGGTAAGTAATGGCCTCCTCTTGTACGCATGAATTGGAGTATGGCAGAGGAACTTCTCTGAGCATTTAAAGTCATGTGTTCTCCATGGGCTTTTCTAGATTGAAAAAACTAGATTGAGAAACTACACCCAGGTACTTGAAGTGTCTTCCCTCTTGCCTGTTCTCTTCCTTTTGATTACAAAAAGTGCAGGGTGTGTGTGGGGGGGGTGGGCATCATTGGAGGGGGCATATAGGTCAGACCCCCTCAATTAATTGCTCAGAGCCCTAAATCTCATCAGCCCCCTCCCTTAGGGAGGATTGTTGGTCTTGTGGTAGCAAACATGACTTGTCCCTTTAGCTAAGCAGGGTCTGCCCTGGTTGCATATGAATGGGAGACTAGATGTGTGAGCACTGTAAGATATTCCCCTTAGGGGATGGAGCCACTCTGGGAAAAGCATCTAGGTTCCAAGTTTCCTCCCTGGTAGCATCTCCAAGATAGGGCTGAGAGAGATTCCTGCCTGCAACCTTGATCTGCCAGTCTGTGTAGACAATACTGAGCTAGATAGACCAATGGTCTGATTCAGTGTATGGTAGCTCCCTATGTTCCTTCTCCATAGCCTCTTCCAGAAAGGAAGCGCAGCTGTGGAAGCACCTGCACAAAGCATGGAAGAGAGTTCCTAGCTTCTCACCTAGCTCTCTGCTGCTGTGTCTACCTTCATATGTGCTGTATTATAATATTAAGGACTTTCCCTTAATATTATGTAATTTTCTTGGGTGGTATGATTGAGTTTAATTATCAAAAGTGGGGATTTGGGCCTCGGCCCCAGTTCTTTTAAGTAACTAACAATGTTCCCGATAAGTGGTATGCTAGCACCTGTTTGTGCAGTAGGGGGAAAGCTTAGAATAAACCCTGGATATGCTTGAGGAACCCATTTCGGGCAGGAAGGGAACTCTGTGTGTGCATCAGAACTTACTTCTCTCAGGAAATCTCAGTCAAGGAAGTGTTTATACTGAAGCACTTACATTTACTAGGTTTGGAACACTGGTAAGTACTACTAACTAATAGGAATGTATTTTGGGGCATTCTAATACTTGCAGAAAGTCATCTCGAAGGCCTGGAAAGACAGTTGTGGACAATCTGTACAGCACATTCGTGCTGTCAAGCTGTCCATTTGTTTGCCATCAGAATGGCACACACAATCAAGCAATTCCCTACTGTTTATCCAAAGGGATTTTTTTTAAAAAAAAATAACCTGGCTTTGAATATGCTTGCATTCCCCTAGCAATGTCAGATTTTATTGTTAAAAACCAGTTGCAATCAATCAATAGGGAAGAGCAGTGGGTGGAACATTAAAAATGTATGAAGCCAAACAAACAAATGGACTAATTTCTGAAGAAAATCCCTCTGGACACAGTTTTGCAGATAGCATGGATCTAGTGAGGCATTCTCACGCCATGGAATGAATTATGAATGAAACCAGTTTTCCAAAGTAAGAAGGCAGAGATGTGAAGACCATGAGCTGTCCACTTTGATGGTATTTGGCTTTGGGTATTTTTTCTTGTTTATCTGAAGCATTTAACAAGAATATAGGAAAGTCTCACAAATGTTGATTACTGCAGGATACAATGCCTATCTGGTCAAGACCAGGAGAGCTGGTCTTGTGGTAGCAAGCATGAATTGTCCCCCTTGCTAAGCAGGGTCTGCCTTGGTTTGCTTTTGAATGGGAGACATGTGTGAGCACTGTAAGATATTCGCCTCAGAGGATGGGGCTGCTCTGGGAAGATCACCTGCCTGCCTGAAGATCAGTCTGTGTAGACAATACTGAGCTTGATGGATCAATGGTCTGACTTAGTACAAGGCCACTTCCTATGTTCACATCATAAAGATAGATTTATCTATCTTTATGATGTGAACTAGATGATCAACCAAGATGATCAGGGGCCTGGAGCACCTTCCTTATGAGGCAAGGCTATAGCATCTGGGGCTCCTTAGTTTGGAAAAGAGATTATTAAGGGGAGACATGGTCGAGGTATATAAAATTATACATGTAGTAGAGAGAGCGGACAGAGAGAAATTTTTCTCCCTCTCTCACAACACTAGAACCGGGGGCCATCCCATGAAACTGAAGGTCAAGAAATTCAGGACCAACAAAAAGAAGTTTTCACACAGCACATAATTAACTTATGGAATTCTCTGCCACAGAATATGGCGATGACCAGTAGTTTGGATGGCTTTAAAAGGGGCTCAGACAAATTCATGGGGGACAGGTCTATCAATGGCTACTAGTCTGGTGGCCACAGGACACCTCCAGCCTCAGAGGCAAGATGCCTTTCAATACCAGTTGCAGGGAAGCAACAGCAGGAGAGAGGGCAAGCCTTCACTCCCTGCCTTTGGGCTTCTTGGAGGCATCTGGTGGGCCACTGTGTGAAACAGGATGCTGGACTAGATAGGCCTTGGGCCTGATCCAGCAGGGCTGTTTTTATTTTCTTATAGTAGTTACACCAGACATGCTTTTGTTTTGAAAGCAGTGGATATGCTCTCCAGATGTCGAGTAGCAAATGAAAAGGAAGAAAGAAGCACAAAAGGGCAGATAAGTGGTCTTACAGGCAATACCCCAGAAAATTATATACTGGCCAAACAGAAATAAATATGACTAAGGACACACAGGAGCATTGAATGAATTCATGTGCAATGAACAGTTCACACACTCACTAATTCTCTACTCCTGGTGGAGCAACAAGTCATCATATGCTTGTTGAACATACATGCATACACTATGCATGGATTGTATATGCACTGAACATAACATTTATTTTATTTTATTTATTTTTAAATATTTGAAAAACATATGAATAAGGCTAGTGTGTTTCCTCAGTCTAAGAAAGGATTGTATCTACATTCCTATAAATAAGTGCACTAAGCTACAGTCCATGTGTGATTAGGAGTGACCCTGGATCTTCAGGCACCAGAGGTAGGGTACCACATGATGTCCATATCTCACATGCTGTATAACTCCTGCTGCCGTCTCACTCAACAGCATGAAAGCACCCATCCCACTGCCTTTACTCCTCCACTGCTTCAATTAAATATGGAAAGAGTAGGAGAGGAGGTGGAGGAGAGGGGAGGAGAGGAGAGGAGAGGAGAGTGAAGTGGTGGGTTAGAGTGTCTCCCCACCCCTCTCCTTCCCGACCCCCGTTACTTCTTCCACTCCATTTTCCCTTACAGTGGATGATTTCAGACTTAATGACAAACCACCACAGGGAAAACACAAACCAAGCTACCAGCCGTAGCACTGGAAGTATATAAACAGTAAAATGCTTGTAGGAATGCCTCCCCCAGCTGGGGATTAGAGAAAGAAGAACCATTCAATTCATAAATTAGTCCTCAAGCAAATAGGAACATAGGAAGCTGCCATGTACTGAGTCAGACCATTGGTCTATTTCACTCCGTATTGTCTTCACAGACTGGCAGCGGCTTCTCCAAACTTGCAGGCAGGAATCTTTCTCAGCCCTATGAGAAAGGTTATTTCTCATAGGTTATATAGCCTATATATAACCTATATAAAAGGTTATATAGCCAAGAAAAACATGCATAAGTACTATGGAGCAACCAGACTTCCAGAGGGAGCACTTTGATTCCTGCTGTCCATCAGTCACCAGGACCAGGTTTTGCTGGGGTACCCTTCTCCAGGGCTTGTGGCTATCTAGCAACCTGGCTGGGCAGCAACAGCCCTCCAGCCCACATTCATGTCTCTATGGCCTTTCACTCTTCTGAGCGAGTGGTCCTCTCTGGACCATTATCCGTCCTCATCACACAGGAATAATCTCTCCTATGACTGAATTGAATAATGCTCCAGATGAATGGTTCTTCTCATGAGTTATGCCAGATACTGGATGCTTGCACCAAAGGGGAAGGGGCTGGACCCTGCTCCCCTGACAAACTTGTACAAAAAAGAGCAGCACCATTCAAGAATTCCAAGGGTCATCTTTTCAGCCAAACTTCAGGTATCACTTCCCTGGCATGTGTGATCTTTGTTGGGGGAAACACTGAGCTGCTCCCAGTTCCTGGTGTCACTAGTACTCCATGTGCTTGTGCAAATACTTCTGCCGCTCTTGCTTTGAGGAGACCTCTCCCACTTTGCCCGTCATGTCACTCCATCCCGTTTTTGTGCAGATTGGGAAAGTGGGCCTCCCCCATTGTGGGTCTCTCCCTCTACATGCATTGAAGCTTGGGACGTGGCAACACAGCATCCCTGTTCTCACTCAATGGCGGGAGGACTGCAGAGACTCCAGAGGGTGGGACGACTGATCAGAGAGATGGCCAGTGAGAAGCATGGCAGGAATAGAGCTGACGCGTTCCTGGGCTGGTCTGAGCCACCCTCTCTGTGGTATCAGGAGCAGGCACAGCACAAAACCCAGGTTATGGTAGTGGCAGAATTTGGATGACAGGATTCTGCCTTCAAACCTGAGGCCCAGCAGTGAAGCTCACCACAAACCGAAGGTTCAGATTACAGTTTGGGGTTCCAAACCTTGGGTCGCTTTTGTGACGTAACTGCAGTTTCATGCATTTGGACAACCACCAAATAGAACCTCTGGCTCATTTGCCTCCAGTTTGGCGTTATGTGAGAAGGCAGCCGAAGTCTGTCTAGTATCTACCAGCATCTCAACCATAGCAACAGTTACTTTCTTCACCGTTTCACAGTGTATGCCCACTGTCACTAAATACGGTAGACTTAGGAGATCTGAGATAAATTGTATCCTTCCCACAACTGTCATTTGAAGAATTCCCCCCCCACACACACACTCTTTCCTACTCCCTTTTGATTACGATTTCTTCCTTTAGAATTTCCTTCCTAGTCCCTGCTTTACTCACAGCACGATTTAATCTCTTTACCACTGATCCTTATTCTCCTCAACCCCAACTGTCACCTTCCAACTGCCTTCCACTGTCATTCATAGAACTCTCTACTGAGAACTTAGCTATGCCCCTTGACAACAAGGCTCACTTAGCAACTGTCCCTCAGCCCACTATTAAACATTTTGTTTTTTTGTTTTGTTTTTCAACATATTCATATCTATGCTCTACCACCGAGTTACAGCCTCATCTTGACACAGCATGACTAGTTTCTTATGACCATGGATGAAGGTTTGAAAAAGTTTAAGCTCATTTTCATTGGGAAACCATGATCTTAGTTAGGTAAGCAGAAAATTCTATCTCGAGGTCTTACAAGTTGCTTGTGAGTCTGCAGTTATTTGAATAAAAGAAAAGGGGGTGAGTCATTGATGCCTCACCGTAACAACACACAGGAAGTAGAATCCAGGCTTGTCTAGTGTGAAATCCTTCATTTGATATGGAATTACAGTATATGGATTTGCATCAGAGACCTTCCCTGGTTCGTTGGCTTAAAAGCCTAGCTTCATAAGGTTGCTCTTGAATAACTGTAAGCTACTTAGATATTGTGCTAATAGAAAAGCAACTAAGAGATATTTTAAATAAACACATAAGGTTACAATTGGAAGCACAGGATCTTGGAAACCTTCTACTGAAATCAATGGGTCTTCCAGCCAGAAATAAATGTACCCAGCTTGCAAAAATGGTCCTTTTAATGTGTATAGTTCTAATTTTTGTATAGAATTTTGGGGCAACAATGACAATTTCCAGAATAAGGGGTCAATATACTCAGAGCATGCTAGTTCTTGTATGAGATAATGTATTGACACTTATGTATGTGGTCGTGTAGAATACACATAGTACTCCATGTACATTATCTCAAGCAGATATATGCAGGAGATCCATAGTCAGATCTCCCAAGCTTTTATTTAATTTTATTTATTTATTTGATTTCTATACCACCCTTCCAAAAATGGCTCAGGGCAGTTTACACAGAGAAATAACAAATAAATAAGATGGCTCCCTGTCCCCAAAGGGCTTACAATCTAAAAAGAAACATGATAGACACCAGCAACAGTCACTGGAGGTACTGTGTTGGGGGTGGATAGGGCCAGTTACTCTCCCCCTGCTCAGTAAAGAGAATCACCATGTTAAAAGGTGCCTCTTTGTCAAGTTAGCAGGCGTTTAAAATAAAGCTTTAAAATAAAGCTTTAAAATAAATTTTTTCCCTTTAAAAAAAGATATTAGTGAAACACACACACCCCACACACATTTATCACGTCTGACTATGCATTTAAGATAGCATGGGGTTGGTTCTAAGAGACAAGCCCTGTTAGACTTCCACAGAGGTCCTGTATGTATAAGGCAAAATGAGTACCCCACCTAACTATACCTGTGCCGACATGCTCCCTCGGCCCAGCCACATGCACTCAGACATCTCCACATCCAATAGTTGCCTGCAGGGGTTAAGCACTGAATGCAGAAAGTTCTTTCTGATTAAAAACATCGGCACACAGTATTCTTAATCATGAGAACTCTTCTTGTATTCAGTACCTGTCCTCTGCAGACAAACGCCATGTGTATGTGTGTCATAAGAACATAAGAACAGCCCTGCTGGGTCAGGCCCAAGGCCCATCTAGTCCAGCATCCTGTTTCGCACAGTGGCCCACCAGATGCCGCTGGAAGCCACAGACAGGAGTTGAGGGCGTGCCTTCTCACCCGCCATTTCTCCCCTGCAACTGGAACTCAGAGGCATCCTGCCTTTGAGGCTGGAGTTGGCCCACAGCCCTCCGACTAGTAGCCATTGATAGACCTCTCCTCCATGATGTCATCCAAACCCCTCTTAAAGCCATCCAGGTTGTCGGCTGTCACCACATCCTGTGGCAGAGAGTTCCACAAGTGGATCACGCGTTGTGTGAAAAAGTACTTCAGTTTGTTGGTCCTAGACCTCCTGGCAATCAATTTCATGGAGTGACCCCTCGTTCTAGTGTTGTGTGAGAGGGAAAAGAATCTCTCTCTCTCCACTTTCTCCACACCATGCATGATTTTATAGACCTCTATCATGTCTCCCCACAGTCATCTTTTTTCTAAACTAAAAAGCCCCAGGTGTTGTAGTCTTGCCTCATAAGAAAGGTGCTCTAGGCCCCTGATCATCTTGGTTGCCCTCTTCTGTACCTTCTCCAGTTCAACAATGTCCTTTTTAAGATGTGGTGACTAGAATTGTACGCAGTACTCCAAGTGTGGTCGCACCATAGTTTTGTATAAGAGCATTATAATGTTAGCTGTTTTATTTTCAATCCCCTTTCTAATGATCCCTAGCATGGAATTGGCCTTCTTCACAGCTGCCGCATATTGAGTCGACACTTTCAACAAGCTGTCCACCACAACCCCAAGATCCCTCTCCTGGTCCGTCACCGACAGTTCGGATCCCATCAGCATATACTTGAAGTTGGGGTTTTTCATCCCAATGTGCATCACTTTACACTTGCTAACATTGAACCTCATTTGCCATTTTGTCGCCCACTCCCCCAGTTTGGAGAGATCCTTTTGGAGCTGCTCACAATCCGTTTTGGATTTCATTTCCCTTGAAGAGTTTGGTATCATCTGCAAATCTGGCCACATTGCTGCTTACCCCTGCTTCTAGTTCATTTATGAATAAATTAAAAAGCACCGGTCCCAGTACAGATCCCTGGGGGACCCCACTTCTTACTTCCCTCCATTGTGGAAACTCTCCATTTATACCTACTCTCTGTTTCCTGTCTTTCAACCAGTTAGCAATCCACACATGTACTTGTCTCCTTATCCCATGACCGCTAAGTTTCCTCAGGAGTCTTTGATGAGGAACTTTGTCAAAACTTTTTGGAAGTCCAGGTATACTATGTCAACTGGATCACCTTGATCCACACACTTGTTGACACTCTCAAAGAAGTCCAAAAGGTTTGTGAGGCAAGATTTACCTTTGCGGAAGCCATGCTGGCTCAGTCCCAGCAGGGCCTGTTCTTCTAGGTGCTTTACAATTTTATCCTTGAGGATGCTTTCCATCAATTTGCCTGGAACGGACGTTAGGCTAACTGGCCTGTAATTTCCCGGATCGCCCCTGGATCCCTTCTTGAAAATAAGTGTTACATTTGCTACTCTCCAGTCCTCTGGTACAGAGCCCGATTTCAGGGATAAGTTAAATATTTTAGCAAGGAGGTCGGCAATTTCACATTTGAGTTCTTTGAGGACTCTTGGATGGATGCCATCCAGCCCTGGTGATTTGTTAGCTTTCAGTTTTTCCAGACAGTTTAGAACATCATCCCTTGTCACTTCTATCTGACTCAGCTCTCTAGCCTCCATCCCTAAAAAGCCTGGTTCAGGAACAGGTATATGCTCAGTATCCTCTGCCGTGAAGACAGATGCAAAGAACTCATTCAGCTTCTCTGCAACCTCCATATCCTCCTTAATAATCCCTTTCACTCCCTCATTGTCTAATGGTCCAACTACCTCCCTGGCAGGTTTCCTGCTTCTGATGTACTTAAAGAAGTTTTTGTTATTCCCCTTGATACTTTTGGCTAAATGTTCCTCAAACTCTCTTTTTGCCTCCCTTATTGTCACCTTGCATTTCTTTTGCCAGAGTTTGTGTTCCTTTCTGTTCTCTTCATTTGGACAGGCCTTCCAATTTCGGAAGGAAGTCTTCTTCCCTTTTATGGCTTCCTTGACGGTACCCGTTAGCCATGCTGGCATCCTCCTGGACTTAGTGGTACCTTTCCTCCTTTTGGGTATACAATCTAACTGGGCTTCTAGTATTGTGGTTTTGAGTAAACTCCATGCACTCTGGAGCGAAGTGACTCTCCTGATTTCCCCCCTCAGCTTTCTTTTCACCATACTCCTCATTTTGGAGAAGTTTCCTCTTCTGAAATTCAAAATGTCTGTGTTAGACATCCTTGGTGATTCTCTCCCCGCATGTATGCTGAATTTGATGGCACTGTGGTCACTGTTCCCTAAAGGGTCGATGACACTGACGTCATGCACCAGGTCCTGGGTGTCACTCAGAATTAGATCCAAGGTCACCTTCTCTCTGGTTGGTTCCATGACCAACTGTTCTAGGGCAGTCATTTAGCATATCTAGAAATTTGTCCTCTTTGTCCTGACCTGACTGTGAATTTACCCAGTCTATGTGTGGGTAATTGAAATCACCCATAATTACAGTCCTGCCTCTACTTGACGCCTCCCTGATTTCCTCCTGCAACTCCCAGTCACTGTCGGCATTATGATCCAGAGGGCGATAGCACATCCCCAGTAGCACGTTCCCTTTCCGGCCTTGTATAGTCACCCACAGGGTTTCTGTGGAGGACTCCAGTCCACTTAGGTTTTCTAGCTTGTTAGATTCTATCCCTTCTTTAACATACAGTGCTACCCCTCCTCCAGGGCTCCCCTCCCTGTCCTTTCTATAGAATTTATACCCAGGGATAACAGTGTCCCACTGGTTTTCACTGTTCCACCATGTTTCTGTTATGCCCACTATGTCTATTTCTGCGTTAGCAACCAAGCACTCCAGCTCACCCATCTTGGCTCGGAGGCTTCTGGCACTGGCATATAAACACCTATATGCTGAATCTCTCCCCTGATGTATGCTATTCTTTTGACTCTTTGACCTGCTGGCACAGGCTCCCGTCTGCTCTTTATGCGGTTCTGCTCTGTCCCCTTCTGTTTTATCTGAATTCTTTGCAGCCTCACACTTTAAAGGATGGCTTTTGCTGAACGGGATACTGCCCAGCTCCCATCGGCTGTTCCCCAGGTGCCATTTTAAAAGCTGCTCTGCAACCTTTTTGATTTTAAGCGCCAGCAGTCTGGTTCCATCTTGGTTCAAGTGCAGCCCGTCCCTTTTGTACAGGCCTTGCTTGCCCCAAAATGTGTCCCAGTGCCTAACAAATCTAAACCCCTCCTCCCGGCACCAATGTCTCATCCACGCTTTGAAACCCCTCAGCTCTGCCTGTCTCACTGTACTTGCGCGTGGAACAGGTAGCATTTCTGAGAATGCTACCTTGGGGGTCCTGGACTTCAAAATGCTACCTATCCGCCTAAATTTGGCTTCCAGGACCTCCCGACTGCATTTCCCCACATTGTTGGTGCCGACGTGCACCAAGACAGCTGTCTCCTTCCCAGCACTGCCTAGGAGCCTGTCTAGATGCTGCGTAATGTCCGCAACCTTCGCACTAGGCAGGCAAGTCACCGTGCGGTCAACACATGGGTCACAAACCCATCTCTCTATCCCTCTAATGATTGAATCACCAACTACAAGGAGGCCCCCACCCCCCAGAGGAGTATCCCCTGTGCGAGAGGATATGGGCTCATCATCCACGGAAGGGGTCCCTTCTAAAGGAGCATTTCCCTCTTCCTCAGACCGATGTCCTCCTTGCCCAAGACCTTTATTCTCCCTGACAGCAGAGGAGCTACCAGCCCTGGAGTGGGATGCCTCTGTTACATCCCTGACGGTCTCGTCCACATGCCTCTCTGTCTCTCTGAGCTTCTCCAGATCCGCCACCTTGGTCTCAAGGAAACGGATTTGTTCCCTGAGAGCCAGGAGCTCCTTGCACCGAGCACACATCCATGACTTCTGCCCATGGGGCAAATAGTCGTACATGTGGCACTCTGTGCGATACATTGGGAAGTGCCCCTTCCCCTGCTGACCTTCTATCTTCATACTGTTTTTGTTGGCTGTTTACAGTATTTAGGGAGCTTATTGTCCATTTATTAGATAGTTTATTAGGATAGGTCTCAGCTGTAATGGTCAACTATTTAACTGTGCAAACAGCCTTTCCCAAGAATATGAGGGAAACGAGGGAGGGATATGTACTTACGTTCTCTTCTCCACCAGGGACATGTCCAAGAAGCACATCAGTGCAGAGGGTGTGGCTAGCTGGCACACTCCCATTCGCCCTCTCCGCATGCTAATCCTCCATGGAGGACTAATGCCTGAACAGGGTTATAGTGGCATTGGTTGTCCAGTTCTATTTAGTGAATTAACAGCCAAGGCAAAAGTTGAACCAAGAACTTCCTGAATCACAGCTCAGGAGTTTTGCCATTGTCCTCACTACAGCATTCAGTGTTTCAGATCCACCCCAAACCGATTCAGATATTGATCCTCATCTTACAGGAGTGAGAGCTCTGATGCTTGTCCAAAGGCCATGGGTTTTGAGGATCATAACACCTCTCTGCTTCTGCTTACCACAGCACAGGTTTCTAGTGTACTGAAGATAGAATACTAAATCCATTCTTATCGTCAATTTCTGAGCAACCCCGACTAAAACAATGTGGAGCATTGGCCAATCAGACATGCGCCAGCAAGCACCTGCTTATGTGGTCTCTTATATTTTGAAGTTAGGCTAAGAGTAAATAAGTAGGTGAAGAGGTTGCGATGGTGAAAGACAATAGACCATTACCAGAGGCTTAATGGTCTTGTAAAGGAGATAAATGTCTTTGAAGTAGCACCCTTCTAAACCTATGACCTGTGGGATGACCCTTCCTCTCAGATTATGGCATGCAGATCATTGTACACTGACCTGTGGAACGGAAGCAGAGAGAGTACATTCCTTCATGTCAAGCAGTATATTTGTACACTGTCTATGCTCATCCACAGCCTTTCATTGATGCAGCTTTCTAGTGGAAGTTTAGCAATTTGTGCTAGCTGCAGTTTTACATACTGTAATGTCTGCTTCCTTTTTCCAGAAAGATAATTTATAATAAAGGTAATAATAGTAGTAGTAGAAGCAGTAGTAACAACAACAAACAACAACAACAATGATAATAAATATATTAATCTCATGAACATAACTACTGGTCTTCCTTGTGTGAATTGCTTCATAGGATCTACTGCTTGAAATACTGCTTGAAATCATAGGATCTACTGCTTGAAACCACAGATAAATAGCTATTTATAAAATAGCTCTCAGGCAAATTATGCTATATTACAGAGGAGAACTGGTCTTGTGGTCGCAAGCATGACTTGTCCCCTTAGCTAAGCAGGGTCTGCCCTGGCTGCATATGAATGGGAGACTTGATGTGTGAGCAGGGCCGGATTAAGGGCAACTGATGCCCTAAGCACAGCCCAACAATGGTGCCCCCCCTCGGCCCCCTCCATTACTTAACTGATAAGACATTAAAACTCAAGCAAATTATTTACTTATACCTTAATATTCATTTAAATTTTTAAAAGTGTTCTTCTAGATTTTTTAAGGTAAAACAAAACAGTTCCACTGCCTATGGTTTCTTATAAATAGCCGCAACAGAAGGAATGATTGAGAAAAATATTTCTTTTTCAAGGTCAGACATCATAACATATGACCATCTTTTATGTGAAGTTGTATCAATATTTTGTACTGCTCTGTACAGTAATATTTCGCAAATCAATGACTTTTTACTTCTGATACATAGTTTAGTAGTTTCTCGAAACTTTAGTCACTCACCGAGCCAAATAAAACTTTTATTTAACAATGCAGAGTAAAGTCAAACACAACAGATAAAAACAATTACAAAAAATCGACTAAAGTTTAGTGTGGCAGTGAAATGCAAGGTGGCAAAAGAAATGCAAGGTGACAATAAGGGAGGCGAAAGGAGAGTTTGAGGAACATTTAGCTAAAAGTATCAAGGGGAATAATAAAAATTTCTTTAAATACATCAGAAGCAGGAAACCTGCTAGGGAGGCTGTTGGACTATTAGACAATGAGGGAGTGAAAGAATTATTAAGGAGGATATGGAGAAGCTCAGCGAGTTCTTTGTGTCTATCTTCATGGCAGAGGATACAGAGCATATACCTGTTCCTGAACCAGACCTTTCAGGGATGGAGGCTAAAGAACGGAGTCAGATAGAAGTGACAAGATATGGAAGCTATTCACATGATGGGAGAAAATCGGGCTAGCGGAGGCTAGCCCGATTTTCTCCCATCATGTGAACCACCAAGCTCAGCTGCGAGCCCAGTGGTTCTTCAGCAGGTAACCCGCTAAAGTACTCCTGCCTTTAAACCAGATTTGTGTCTATCTTCACAGCAGAGGATACAGAGCATATACCTGTTCCTGAACCAGACCTTTCAGGGATGGAGGCTAAAGAATGGAGTCAGATAGAAGTGACAAGATATGGAGGCTATTAACACAAGCGGAGGCTAGCCCTATTTTCTCCCATCGTGTGAACCACCGAGCTCAGCTGCAAGCCTGGTGGTTCTTCAGCGGGTAACCCGCTAAAGTACCCCTGCCCTTAAAGCAGGTTTGGGGAGCGAATGCTCCACAAACCCAATTTTTTTACTCGTGCATTGCTATGGCACGGCTCCGCACAATGGCAACTTACAGGTAGACCCCCAACTGGGAGGCTCAAAAGCAGCCTCCTGGCTTGGGGGTCTCTCCAGCATGCCCACGTGGCCCCCGATCCACCCAGCCCCCTCCGGTTCCGTAACGGAGCCAGCAGTCGTGTGGGTGGCCAATCCAGCTGCCCAGGGCTGCTGCCCTGCTTGTCTGCAAGGAGAGCGGGCTAAGCCCACGCTCCCCGCTAACCCCCTCATGACTCTTCTCACTAATCGTCAGAAGAGCCTCATGGTGTTAACTGTCTGGAAAAACGGAAAACTAACAAATTGCAAGGGCCAAATGGCCTCCATCCAAGAGTCCTCAAAGAACTCAAATGTAAAATTGCTGACCTCCTTGCCAAAATATATAACTTATCCCTGCAATCAGGCTTGGTACTGGAGGACGGGAAGGTAGCAAATGAACACCAATTTTCAAAAAGGGATCCAAGGGTGATCCAGGAATTTAGAGACCAGTTAGCTTAACATCTGTTCCAGGCAAATTGATGAAAAGCATCCTCAAGGATAAAATTGTAAAACATATAGAAGAACAGGCCCTGCTGGGGGAGAACCAGCATGGCTTCCGCAAAGTGAAATCTTGCCTCACAAACATTTTGGAGTTCTTTGAGAGTGTCAACAAGTGTGTGGATCAAGGTGATCCAGTTGACATAGCATACCTGGACTTCCAAAAAGCTTTTGACAAAGTTCTTCATCAAAGTCTCCTGAGGAAACTTAAGGGGAAAAGTACATGTGTGGATTGCTAACTGGTTGATAGTCAGGAAACATAGGGTAGGGATAAATGGAGAGTTTCCACAATGGAGGGAAGTAAGAAGTGGGTCCCCCAGGGATCTGTACTGGGACCGGTGCTTTTTAATTTATTCATAAATGAACTAGAAGCAGGGGTAAGCAGCAATGTGGCCAGATTTGCAGATGATACCAAACTCTTCAAGGGAAATGAAATCCAAAACGGATTGTGAGCAGCTCCAAAAGGATCTCTCCAAACTGGGGGAGTGGGCGACAAAATGGCAAATGCACTTCAATGTTGGCAAGTGCAAAGTGATGCACATTAGGACAAAAAAACTCAACTTCAAGTAGACGCTGATGGGATCTGAGGTGTCAGTGACCAGCCAGGAGAGGGATCTTTGGGTCGTGGTGGACAGCTTGTTGAAAGTGTTGACTCAATGTGCAGCAGCTGTGAAAAAGACCAATTCCATGCTACGGATCATTCGGAAGGGGATTAGAAAAAAACCCTGCTAATATTATAATGCCCTTATACAAAATGATGGTGTGGCCACACCTGAAGTCCTGTGTACAATTCTGGTCACCACATCTAAAAAAGGACATTGTAGAACTGGAAAAGGTGCAGAAGAGGGCAACCAAGATGATCAGGGGCCTAGATCACCTTTCTTATGAGGCAAGGCTACAACACCTGGATCTTTTTAATTTATAAAAAAGACGACTACGGACAGACTTGATAGAGGTCTATAAAATCATGCATGGAGTGGACAAAGTGGATAGAGAGAAATTCTTCTCCCTCTCACATAACACTAGAAGCAAGGGTCATTCCATGAAATTGATTGCCAGGAAATCTAGGACCAAGAAATGGAAGTACTTTTTCATACAACGCATGATAAACTTGTGGAATTCTCTGCCATTAGACGTGGTGACAGCCAACAACCTGAATGGCTTTAAGAGGAGTTTGGATAACTTCATGGAGGAGAGGTCTATCATCGGCTACTAGTTGGAGGGCTTTAGGCCATCTCCAGCCTCAAAGGCAGGATGCCTCTGAGTACCAGTTGCAGGGGAGTAACAGCAGGAGGGAGGGCATGCCCTCAACTCCTGCTTGTGGCTCCCAGTGGCATCTGGTGGGCCACTGTGTAAAACAGGATATTGGACGCGATGGGCCTTGGGCCTGATCCAGCAGGGCTGTTCTTATGTTCTTATGTTCAGGGAAAGAATTAAAGGCATGATACTTAGGGGAAAAACTCTGTGGTGCCCACCCCCTTCCCTTGATGCCCTAAGCACGTGCTTGTTTTGCCTTATGGTTAATCCAGGGCTGTGTGTGAGGCACTATAAGATATTCCCCTCAGGGGATGGAGCCGCTCTGGGAAGAGCAGAAGGTTTCAAGTTCCCTCCCTGGCTTCTCCAAGACAAGAATTTTTTAAATATATATATATAGGAAAAGATTTTTTTTTATTGAACCAACAAACTACCAAAGCATACAGTACGTTACCAAAGCACAATTATATACAAAGTGGTTGTCAGTCAGTCAGTCTTTATTAATACAGCCAATGGCCAGAATTACAAAAATAAAATCATTTAGAATTAACAACTTCATTCCGAATAACACCGCAAATATAACAGAATTTAGCAACATTGAGTAAGTTCTCCTCTTTACAATCCTTTAAAATTAAATTTAAATAATCAGTTTCAGTTAATCCTGGAAACAGGATAAGTTGAGGTGAAATGTATTTCTTCCTAATGTCACTGTAAAATTGGCAATACAAAAGAACATGAGCCGTCGTCTCAACTTCTCCCTATCCACACGGACAAACACGGCAATGATAAGGAATATTTTGGAATCTCCCCTGCAGCACAGCTGTATTCAAGGCGTTACAACGGGCCAAAGTTAAAGCCCTACGAAATTTAGGTACTGTAAGAAGAGATACATATCTGGCTGGGGAATAGCTTACGGTTTCGACATTCAGGAAAACACCCCTAGGAATTAAACTCCTGTCAATCTGAGATTCCATATCGAGAATCCTTTCCTTAAGTCTGCCCCTAGCCTCCTCATAAGGCAAACTAAGAATGGCTGCAGGTGAAAATCCATAGTACTGCAATCTCGCTTCAATAGCTTCCAACCAGGCTGAGCGATAAGAATCTTAAAAAATCAATGAGACAATACCAATAGGCCTAAACATCAATTTGAGCCAATAGCTCAAAATGAAAAGCCATGCCCAGGCTTCAACTTTAATCAATCCTGCCTCAAGGCGCAGCACTACTCTGGGCACACAGCCAGGTACTTGAAAGATGTTTTTCAGAAAGGTTGATTGTATTGCCTCAACTTTCTCGAAATTGGAGTATAGCCCCAACTGAACACCATACAGTAGTTGAGCCCTTACCTTTGCATTAAATAGTCTGATGGCTGCTGGGACATACTGAGCACCTCTAGAGCGGAAAAAGGACTGGATCAAATTAGCACTTCTTCTTCCACTCTGGATAACATAATCTCTGTGCAGTAGTCGTGATCCAGTAGCAGAAAAAACAATCCCGAGATATTTGAATTGTTTCACTTGTTCAAGTTGGAATCCATTAAAAAACCAGCGATGTAAAATAGGGCGTCTTGCGAATACCACAATTTTAGTTTTGGAACAATTAACTTCCAGCAGATTCAGCTTACAATAATCATCAAGGGCACGCATAGCTCTCCTTAAACCCACTTGAGTTCTAGATAAAATTACCGCATCATCAGCATAAAGCAAAATGGACAAATGTCTTGTGCCTAACTTAGGTGGATGGTGATGCAGTTGATTCAAGTGAGCGATCAATGAATTAATATATAGGTTAAACAGCAAGGGAGCCAAAATGCATCCCTGTCTAACTCCTCTAGATACCAGTACTTCCTTAGTAAGATGCCCAACTCTAGAACAACGAACTCTGATCCGAGAATTATTATGAAGCTTGCGAATGAGGCATAGAAGATGACGATCAATTGTGGATTCAGACAGCTTAGACCATAATTTATCACGCGGGATCAGATCAAATGCAGCCCTAAAATCGATAAAGGCGGCAAAAAGAGCAGCCTTATGAGCAAGCACATATTTCCCAACAAGATGTTGAAGGATTAAAGCCGGATCCAAAACTGATCGATCCGCTCTAAATCCAAATTGCTCATCTGATAGAATGTTTTCTCTATCGCACCAATCCACCAATTTGCCATACAGATGCCTAGCATACAGTTTAGCAATAGTACTAAGTAAACTAATTGGGCGATAGTTCTCTGGGAGTCTCCTATCTCCCTTTTTGTAGATAGGAATAATGATTGCTATGCCCCAATCACTCGGAATCTGAGTGGTTCGGTCTATAAAAGTGAATAGGGAAGCTAAAACAGGAGACCACCAAGCCATGTTACTCTTAAGTATCTCTGCGGTAATATGGTCAATACCTGGGGCTTTGCCTGATTTCAACTGGGTAATAAGAGCATTGATTTCACTGCATGACACCGGAGGCCAGTCTGATGATGGGGCCGAAATATCTGTTAAATGGAAGACTAAATCGTCCTCCTTTTGGAATAACTTCATGAAATGTTGCTCCCAAACTAATGGGGGGATTACATAATCAAAAAGAATAGAATTGCATCGTAACTGACAGGTAATCAGTCTCCAGAAGACTGCAGAGTTTCTAGCTTTAGCTGCCATAATTAATTGATTCCAGTCAGCCATAACTGCTTCGCTCTTTTTGCGCTTTATAAGAAGTTTATAAGCTTTCTTCCTATCCATCGCCTCAGCCAATGAGGTAGAGGTCAGAGTAGTTCTGTGGACCAAAAGGGCAGCAGTAAGTTGGTGTTTAGCTTTGTAACACTCCTCATCAAACCACCCATGGGAGCTTTTTGAGATCCCACCAGCTCCCCCAGGCTTTGGCCGAGTAAGAATAGGTTGTAGGGCCTGTATTATTTTGTCATAAGATCTTAAAAAGTCTGGCCCAAGTTCACAACCACCAGATAGTATAACTGAGCGAAGCATATCAATGTTACGGGAAGTCAGTAAGGAGTCCACCCTAGCACCCAAACTATCCGACCATCTCACCCAAGAGGGACAAACCTCCAGATCAGAAGTGGGGGTACAAATCACATCCAATTTAGGTAAAGTATCAAAATTTAGGAGTAATTCCCCCGGGAGGTGGTCACTCTCACACAGGATGACAATTCTAAAATTTACCAGCTGAGTAAAAAGCGAAGGCGAGATAGCCATATAATCAATTGTTGAAAAGCCAGCGCTAGACCAATATGTATATTCAGCCGGATAATCACCATACATTGCCCCATTAAGAATATGCAAATTTAGTTCATCAAAAGTTTGTAATAGGCATAGCCCAGCAAAATTTCCCTTGGAGTCCTTAAATTGACGAGTTAACAGTGGGTATTGAATTTCCCCATCAAATGAATAAGATTTAAACATAGCAAATAGTTTTTGATTATTATCAGCCAGCCTAGCATTGAAATCGCTGGCAATTATCAAATGCGCTTGAGGATACAAACATTGGAGACCTTCTATGTATAATTTCAGTTTAGACCATATTGACTTAATGCAAACAATCCGATTCAAAGGTGGAATGTATACATTAATGAGTAATAGGAGCAAGGCCTTAGCTTTAACAAGAAGGGCCATAGCAAACTGGTCACAACTCGGTAGTAAAAGACATTCAAAATTAAGAGCAGTATTAACTGATATGCAGAGACCACCAGTCGCTCTACCTCTATTCACTGGAGGAGTAGCTGCAAGTGAGAAGGTAACAAAACTATTCAAATACGGGTCCTCGGTCATCCAAGTTTCCTGCAAAAAAAGAAGGTCAGCGTCCACCAGAAATTTCCGAAATTCCAAATCCAGCAGTTTTGTCCTTAGTCCAGCCACATTCCACGAGAGACTTTTGAGAAAACGGCTCTTACAAAATTGTCAGTCAGAATGCTCAGTTACAATATTAGCATAATCCAAAAGTGGTTGTTTGTACATTGTATATCTACAAAGATTTCCAACAAAGATTTGGTAACCCACAGGGTTATAAAGTACTAGTATATTTCAGCCTGTTAAAATAACGGGCGCTAGTCTCTCGAAAATTGATGCCCATTGCTGTGTTTGCTGGCCGTGCCGCCGCTGTCTTTTCCCTCCCCGCGGTCGGGCTGGACTTGCCGCCGCCATCTCTGTCCTTCCTGCAGCCGGGCCGGACCCGCCCCCACCGTCTTTCCCCTCCCAGCAGTCGGGCCGGACCCACCGTCGCCGCCTCTGTTCTTCTCGCACTCGGGCCGGACACGCCGCCGCTGCCTCTGGCCTCGCCGCGGCCGGGCCGGTTCCGCCCCCACCGCCAAGAGTGCCTCCCACCACCGCCGCCTCTGCCCTCCCCGCGGCCTGGCCGGTCCCGTCGCCACCACCTCTGGCTTCCTCGGGGCCGGGCCGGACCCCCTGCCGCCTCTGCCCTCCCTGCGGCTGGGCCAACCATCCGGCCAACATGGCGGCCAGCGCCGGCGTCCTTGTCTCCCTCGGCTCTTCTGCGCACGTGCACCACGCATGCCCAGAACAGCCGAGGGAGACACGGACGCAGACACCATCCTTCGTCCGAGACACGGACGCACGCCAGGGATCTTATTATATAGGATATGCAGGCAGTACTGTAACACTGGGGAGGGGGGGATTACAAGGCACATCAGGTAATTGGTGGGGTTACGTCCAACGTCCATTTCCACAATTTGTCCCACTGCTGTTTAGAAGAGATACACTTGTCTTTTTGCACATAACCATACACACTTTTCCAGAAGAAATTTACTGTCTCAACTACATGAACCTCTTAGTCGCGTCTTCCCTCCCTATTCCTATGCAGGAGCATTGCATAAATGACACACAGGTTTACTAATCTGATTACGAGAAGGGGAATGTTCCAGTTCCCTAGTATGAGGGCACCCGTTCCATCCCGTTTCCTTGAAGGTTTCTTTCTGGGACCTCAAAAAGAGGTTCTGTTGCTCAAACCCAAGGTTAGTTCTTCCCAAATCTGTTTTTCCAAATCAGACCACTCTAACAACTTGCTTACTCCCTGCCACACTCTTTTGGCTACCACACACTCTTTTAAGAAATGTGAGTGGGTTTCCTTGAATGTTTTGCCTAGCTCACTAGCTTTCTGTTTGCAGGTGATTTTAGGACACTCTTGCTTGTCCTCTGGGAGCCATGGCTTAGCCATGTTAAGTGGCAGTACTTGGTGGTATATTTATATATTTTATATTTTATTTTATATTATATATTCATTTCCCATAAATGAAAAGGGACCTTTTTCTCCTTAAAGAGAGTGATAGGGTGATTGGGTTGCAACAAGTACTGTGAAGTGTGGTGTTTGTAGTGTTTACATTCTAAATCGGGTTTTTAAAAAACCACTTCTAGAATCTCTCCATAAATTGTTTTCCTTAGCTGCTTAACTAAGGAGGATCCTTTAAATAGATCCGGTTCAACCTTCCATTTTTTTAGTGTGCATAACAAATCTCTCAAGTAGTCTGAGTGGTCTCTTTTCAAAACTTGTGTGATATTACCATTGAAAGAACCTTTCCCCCACCACGCTATGCCCCATGCTGACTTTCTCCAGCGTAGAGTGAAAAGCAAAACCCAGTTTTTTTGCAGGAGGTTGGACATGTTACGGACATTCACGAAAATCCAGTTTCCAAAATTGTAGGACATGGATTCAGTTACAAAATAGGGTACAGGGCAGGTAGAGATAGGCTTCCCCACTCAACCTCCTTAAATGCTACCGCACAGGCCAAAGGGAAGGACTCTGTGTGCCATACTAGATGGAAGACCTGGCTTTCAACTCTCTGAAGGAGATCAAGCGAAGGAGGGTAGACTACCGCCAGGTTGTGCACCGGGGGTATCAGGTAAGTCTGGATGTATTCCGCTTTCTGGTACATGGCAAGGCTCCATTTTTTCCACATGGTGATTTTAAGCATTACTTTTTCTTCCCTATCTGTCCAATCCCCCCCCCCCCAGATTTTTTCCTTAATCCCGCATTCATCCCCAAAATATTTACTGTATCTACCCACATCAGTTTGGACTCTGGGGCCCCTTTGCTTTTACATTCAGAGATCGGTAGACACGAGAGTTGCTGGCGTTCAGGGTCCATATTAACAAGTACACTTTTGTCAGCATTTAATTCTGAGCCCGAGATCTTGCCATATTCCCAGAAGAGGTCCAGTATAACAGAGATTTCATTTTCATCCGATAACAGTAAAGTAACATCATTGGCATGAGCTACAAATTTTACCCTAAACTCATAATGCGGATCTGAGTGGACAGGTGGTTTGGCCATCCACCGAACCTTCCTAGCCTAATAATCCCATAATCCCCAGACATAATGGCCCAATGCCATTGTGGTTGGGGGTTATAGGAGTTGAAGTCCACCAACATCTGGGGACCCAAGGGTGAGAACCCTTGTAGTCTTAACAGTCCATGTTTGCTTTTAAATGATTCCAATTTTAATGATTCCAATTAAAATAATATAAGCATTAAAAACTGCCCAGAGATGCAAGTTTGGGGCAGTATAGAAGTCTGTTAAACAAATAGATAAACTTGAAACCCTTTTACTAACTGCTGGTTCGGGAAACTGCGCACAAAGAATGTAGCAGTCCTTGAAACTCTGCATGAAGAATTTAGCGGTCCTTGACCCTCAAAAGGTTGAGAAACACTGGTGTAGACAATGCTGAGCTAGAGTGACCAATGGCCTGACTTGGTATAAGGCAGCTTCCTGTGTTCTTACGTTCCTAGAATAACCCTGTGAGGAAAATGAAGCAGAAAGGTGACCGGCCAAGATGATCTAGTGAGCTTCATAGCTGAATGGGGATTTGAACTCCTCTTCGAAATGCCATCCTGTATATCAGGCTGGTTCAAGCTTTCAACCACAAGTTTTCTATTCAGGCAGATAAATAGGAAATATTGACATTGCTCATCTTGCTTTCATCAAGATAAGATACCATTCAACATTAAGCCACTTGCCCAAATACTTTTGCGGTTTGTTCCCTGGGCTGGGCATTGAGGTTGGGTGAACAGGCATGCCCAACTGAAGGACGCTTGCCTCTGGAATCCAGTCCCTCCCCAAGCTGAACAAACCTCAGCATTGGCATTTTTCCTGACTCACCACAGGAGGGATTTATTCACCGCGGCATTTTGTTTTTTAACTGAGACTTGCTCTTTGTCCTGTCAGGAGGCAAGCGAGATCAGTGAACACTGCTCTGTGACAGCGGTTTGATTTCTGACCATTGCTAGCAGCAGTTGTTCTTTTCAGTGCCTACGGATGTGTCACAACATCATGGTGATCCAAATACCCATAACAAATGGCACAATATGAGCTGTGTGGTGCTACAGGGGACAGTTCTTGGGGGCCACAATGCCTCTTTTTGCCACAGCAAGCTACTCATTTCCTCACCCCTTCCCCTTCGCCACCACCTCAAAACCTGTGAGGCTTTGAACTTGTACAGCACCCCCTGAGGGGGCGCGGTGGATTAATGCTTGAAGGAGACTGAATGCTAACAGCCTGAAATATTGGGGACATTTCCCAACCGGTATTCCATTACTCACATATGCACAGGGCCTTGGGTGAGAAGTGTGAAAACTCAATGATAAAACAGAGCCAGCATGGTGTAGTGGTTAGAGTGCTGGACTAGGACCGTGGAGACCCGAGTTCAAATCCCCATTCAGCCATGAGACTTGCTGGGTGACTCTGGGCCAGTCACTTCTCTCTCAGCCTAACCTACTTCACAGGGTTGTTGTGAGGGGAAACTTAACTATGTAGTACACCGCTCTGGGCTCCTTGGAGGAAGAGCGGGATATAAAATGTAAAAAATAATAAATAATAAATAAAACAGGCCCTGCTGTGGTTACTACCCAAACAACCTCTACAACTTTGAATAATGGGTTAAAGAAACTAACGGGCATCTTGACTAAATTACTTGTAACATGTCCTATTGAAATGCATATGGCAAGTTAGTTACAATTAATCTGTCCTACTAATTCTACTTATTTCAATGGGATTTCAGACAAATAATTTCGGCAGGATGTCAGCCTCTGCTTTAACTCAAGGAGCTCCTCCTAGCTCAGTGCAGGCAGTACATTAAAAAAATAGTGAGCCCGCTGGCCATGTGCGTGCCAACGCTGCACGGAAGCTGCAGGAAACCTGCAGCCCCCCATTGCCAGTTGGGGACCGGGCACCACACCCGGGAAAGCAGGGGGGTGGGGAGGAGCAGATAATGACTCCTTAATGGCTCCTTAAGGGAACTGCTCCCCGCCCTGCCAGCCCTTGCACAAGCCATTCATGCACATCTCTATTGTATAATATCCTTAGTGCCATCCGCTGGCAACTGCAGCAATCTGTGAAACAACTACTTTTTTTCAAGTTAGAATAAAAGGATTTTGAAAAAAACACCCCTTTTTCATGGATTTCTGCAGATTGCCAGCAGATGGCGCTAGTAATATTATGTGATGTCTTTGAATGTCATGTGGATTCTGCATTTTGTTTCCTGTCAAAACTTGTGCTGAAGCTGGAATCAGGGGCGTAACTATAATAGGGCAAGGGGAGACAGTTGTATGGGGGCCCACTGCCTTGGCCCCCCCCCCGAGGCAAGTCACATGACTGACTCCCCCAGCTGCGCACTCACCTGGGATTCCCTCAGTTGTATTCATCCTCCAAAATTAATGTGAGTGTTAAGATCTGGAGCTACCAGAACAGCATATCTTTCTCTAGTACCATTAAATGACTTGCATCATCCACAATTTACAAAATCTTTTTAAAAATAATTTAGGATGATCTTCTATTGTGGCACATAGGAGATAGATAGATAGATAGATAGATAGATAGATAGATAGATAGATAGATAGATAGATAGATAGATAGATGATTACTATGCTTTTTGTTACCACTATTCAGCCTCATTTAAGATTTATTTACTTCATGAGCTGAGCTTCAGTGATGGGTGGGGGCATTATAAAATCTTGTCTCTGGGCCCACTCCAACCCTGCTATGCCCCTGGCTGGAATAAATCATTGTCTGGAAGAGCCCCAAGACTCACCTATCCTCCAGCATTTTGCTGATGAACGCTATGAATGTGTAGGGGGCATGGCCAAGTATCCTGGGATACAATGTGCGGGGGTGTGGCCGAGCAAAACGGGAGACGCAGTGTACAATCTGGACTGCAAGCATGCCACGAACAGGAGCAGCTGGTGAGGGTGGGAGGCGGGGGCAACGAGAGGCACCTTTAAAAATGCATGCGGAGAGGCCAGGGCTGCGCCACCGCCCCACGCAGGATGCCAGGGGGAATGCCACTGCTTGAGACAGTTTGCAGGTGCAGCGGTAACGCTGATAAGCACCTGCTAATTTATTTTTAAAGGTGCCTCACTGCCTCGCTACTGGCCACAAACGAATGGCAGGTAATGATAGAATGTTTGCAGAGTCCATTATTCCAGATTACCAAAGCAGATGATCCCAAGATGATACCCTCCAACATTTCACAGATGAAAATAGGGATACACTTGTAACAACCACTTCTCATACCAAGGATTACTGCCCAAGCCCATCCCCACTATTACACATTGCTGAAGACTGGGTGCCACCTACTAAATGCCGTGTATTGCATAGGACCCTCGTGTGGCACACCCAACAGGGGCATGCAGGTGCACCAGAGACACAATTCATCCCACCCAGTTGGAGATTTAATTTCTAGAGATTCAGAGGAGGCCACTGAATCCTGAAGAATGGCAAGTCTAGCAACTCATCTGGAAGAAAAATTGAACAAGGCATCCCTAAGGGGAAACATAGGGGTAGTGGTCTACCAGAGGCAAATGCCACCAGAAAATATGAAATGTTCCTGGCAAAGAGGAACAGTTGGAGCCTATAGGCTCAACATCTTTTCTGGAATTAAGTCCGTCCAGGAATAGTTGTTTGTCACATTCCTTATAGTGTTATCTTCTTCAGGCTGTCCAACATAGCCACAGGGTTTCCTCCTTATGAAAGGCAGAAATGCAGACATAGACTTCAGATGGCACAGATAAAGCTTGGTCAGGTTCATCTGGAGGGTTACATTGCAGAAGAAGTCAATGTTTTCTATATTTTCTGCACAATGTTTTCTATGTTTTTGACACAAGGGAGACTGCAGAGAGGCAGGGAAGCTGGCTGTGTGGGCTTCCTTCTTGACAGAAGGACAGCCCGCACAGACAATTGGGCTGGAGTGAGGGAGGAGCTTCCTCCCTCAACTCCAGTCCCGTGCAGCTGAAACTGTGGTGCCAGGATTCAGATGTAATGCTGGCACTGCAGAACCAGAGGTAAAGGCAGTGAAACTCCACACTGACTGAAGGTTCAGAGTGGAGTTTAGGAAGGGAAACCCTGGGTTGCTTCTTGCCTTTAACTCCAGTTTCGTCAATTCGGATGTGCGGCTTGGGAAACCGGAGGTGAAGGGACCTCCGGTTTCCTAGTGCGTCCAAATTCGGCCAAGGTTAAATCCTGGTTTGGAATTCACAAGTCAGCTTTTCAGATATACACTAAAATTACATCTGTGATCAGACAGCAAGGAGTTAAACCAAAGCTGAATTCCTCCTCCTATTTTGAATATGTCATTTTATTGTATTTTTATAGTAAACCATTCAGAGGGCCTTGCTGTGAAGCAGTACATACATCTGAGAACTGAATATCCACCTAAGGGAACTGCTTTTTCTTCTTCCTTTTTTGCCCAAAACCGGCACCAGTCCCCACAGAGCAAAGATAATAGATTCCATTCACCCCATTGGGAAATTCCTTTTATTTTTTTAGACAAATTTCCAGCAGCCATCCTTCCACCCACTCACCCCCAGAGTATGATGGGAAATACGAACTCTGAGGCGGGGAAAGGCTGCTGTGTGGATTTGCTATGCATATTGACCCAATAAAATATGGAATGTGACACACAACACAAAGGATCATTTTAAGCCAAGAAGATGGAACGGAAAATGCAGGATAACTATTCTAATCATGACAGGGAGATATGGTTATATTTAGGGTTGGGCACTTGCTGGCTAAGAGACCCAAGACAAGACTCAACTTGATCAGACATACAATGACAAAAATGGACTAAGGACTTCGTTCTGAGCCTCTTCATTGACATGAAATTGACCTTCCTTTTCTTTCCTGCTGCCCTTCCTTTCTTGGTCTGTCCTTTGGTTTCTTAATCATGCTGTCTGTGGCTCAAAAACTAGGACTGAATATTTTCACATGACATAGAAACATAGGAAGCTGCCATATACTGAGACAGACCACTGGTCCATCTTGCTCAGTATTGTCTACACAGACTGGCAGCAGATTCTCCAAGATTGCAGGCAGCAATCTCTCTCAGCCCTATCTTGGAGATTCTGCCAGGGAGGGAACTTGGAACCTAGATGCTCTTCCCAGAGTGGCTCCATCCCCTGAGGGGAATATCTTACAGTGCTCACACTTCCAGTCTCCTTTTCATATGCAACCAGGGTAGACCCTGCTTAGCTAAGGGGACAAGTCATGCTTGCTACCACAAGACCAGCTCTCTTCTCCATAGTTTATTGGCAGCTGATGAAATGTATGACTTTTAAGCATACAAAAGATGTGGGACAATGATTTATTTTGTTATTTATTTATGAGGAAAATTGTACATCCCACCCAATCAGTTTAGGGCAACTAGGAGGAGGAGGAGGAGGAGGAGGAGGAGGAGGAGAAGAAGAAGAAGAAGAAGAAGAATCAGAAGAATCAGAAGAATCAGAAGAATCCAGTATATAGTCAGGGAAGAGAGAGCTGGTATTACAGTAGCAAGCATGACTTGTTGCCTTTGCTAAACAGGGTCGGCCCTGGTTTGCATTTTGATAGGTGACTACATGTGAGTGCTGCCTGCTGTAAGATATTCTGTTTAAGGGATGGGGCCATAGCTCAGTGGTAGATCATCTGCTTGCACACAGAAGGTTTCAGCATCAATACCTGCCATGTCCAGGTAGGGCTGAGAGAGACTCCTGCCTGAAACATTGGAGAACTGCTGGCAGTCAGTGTAGACAATACTGAACTAGATGGACCAAGTGTCTGACTCGGTATAAAGCAGCTTCCTGTGCCTCTGTGTTGGGAACTGTTACACACCTGTCAAACAACTTTTCCAATATAATTAAAACTAGTTTTCAGTCAGAAATCTGAATTCCAGAGCAGATTAACATGCGAATCACCTAAGTACTCTGCTCATTGAGAAGCATTGCTTTTGAGATGATGTGAGGAAAATGGTTCATATTATAATAATGCTTCGCTTTTGTATAGAGCTTTGGAGTGTTCAGAGTCCTTCACATGAATTACCTTGCTGTAATCTTTACAGTCACCCTGGAAAGTGAGCATTATGTTCCTCAGATGGGAAACTGAGAGGGAACGGTTTGCCTAAAGCAGGACTGAACAACTTTGACCCTCCAGTTGTTGTGGGACTACAACTCCCATCATCCCCAGGCACAGTGACCAATAGGGATGAGGGGAACTGTAGTTCTGAATTAGAACTGTAGTTCTAACCCCTGCTAACTGAGGAAAGAGACACCTTTTAAAGTGATGATTCTTACATTTAGCAGGGGGAAAGCAACTGGTCCTATCCAACCCCAGCACAGCATCCCTCCAGTGGCTGTTGCTGGTGTCTACCTTATGTTTCTTTTAGACTGTGAGCTCTTTGGGGTTTATTTATGTATTTTTCTATGCAAATCTTTGAGAACTTTGGTTGAAGAGCGGTATGTAAATATTTCATCCTGGAGGGAATCTATGCAGTCGATAAGAGTTGACACCGACTTGACGGCACTTAATCAATCAATCAATCATTTAAATGTTGCTATTGTTGTTGTTGGTAGTGGTAGTAGTAGTAGTAGTAGTTCAACAACAACTGGAGGGCCAAAGTTGTGCTGCCCTGGAAAACCACTAGAGGGGTATGGCAGAGGCAAGATGGAAACAAGGGGAATTATTGTTAGTAAGTGTCTTTTAGCCACTATGCTATTACCACATTTGCTCAGAGGCAACAATATTACAGTCTGAGTGCAAGTTTCCCCTTCAACAATTGAGCATCAGCCTTTCATTAGTTTCTCAATAAAACAATCATCTGGAAAGAGAAGGTTATATGGTTTTCGTTTGGGTTTTTTTTTTTTTGTAAACCACCCAGAGACTTGCATTTTGGGCAGTATGTGTGTGTGTGTATGTGTGTGTGTGTGTGTGTGTGTGTGTGTGTGTGTGTGTATATATATCCCTTTGATCATACCACAGCACAGACATGTACATGCAGACATGTGAAACATGAGGTCTTCCCTGAAAGTGTAGAGGTTCATCTTGTTCTCTTGCCCAAAATGTGGAGCTACATCTTGTTCGCTGTAAATTACACTGAAAGCCAAAGTACTTTATTGAAGCCAATTTAAATCCATCAATATCAATGGGATTCACTCAACTGATTCAAATCAAGGAGTTTTTCGCTTTGCTGGATGGTAGATTCAGCTGCTGCTGGTGCTCTACCACTATGTTCTTCATTGTAAGGCCCAGGGGGCAGTGATGGCTAGGGGTGTGCAATTTGGATTTTTGGTGTTTCGATTCAGATCCAAACCAAAACACCCCTGTTCTGTATCCGAATATGGCCCATCCGAATCACCCCTGATTCGATTTGGATCCGAATGAATCTGAATCCGAATCCGAATCTGAGTGCATTCGGATTAAAAAACGGGTCCTGGGGCAAAATAGTGGGGTGGGGTGGTATTGACCAATGGGTGGAGGCTACCACCCAAATTTCAGGGGGATTAGGCAAAGGGCTGATTTTTGGTGAATTTTTGAAGTTTACGCGTCTTTAAGGTTTTTCCTCATAAGTTATAATATAATGGAGCTTTCAGCAGCCCCATAAGTGCACTTGGGGGGTGCTGGGGTGGCCCAGAGCAAGTGGTGGTGTAGTGCACATAGGGTGCCAACCACCCCCATGGGTTTCTAACCCATGGCGTACAGGGTTCTGTTGTTTCAGAGGTATTCTGAGTGTGGATTCTATGATAGCAAATGAGATTTTCAATGAGACACCAAGAATCCACTCTTATTTGCTATCATAGAATCCACACTCAGAACACCTCAGAAACCATGTGAACAATGCTATACTTTGCCTAGCACTGAGGGGTTCTTTAAGGGAAACGGAGTGCTCTTGAGCTTCTGCAGATCTTGGAAGCACATACTGTTGGGAAGTGCGGCCCTTCCCAGTGCGTTCCTCTTACAGATCTGAAGAGAGGGGTTCCGTCTCTCTCAAAGGGCCCTCCCAGCATGGAGAAAAGCACAGTACAGTGTAGAGATCAGCACAGTGGGAAATGACTCCCACACTGAAAGCTTTTTTCTCCAAAGTAGCCGCCACCTGAAAAACAGTGAAGATTACTGTTCTACTGGATCATTAAGTACATCAGACATTTGTGTGCTTTGTTTTGTAGACTAGTGTTTGCCCAGGGCTGACCTGCCTTTGAACTGCGGAGCGAACTGGTGCTTTTTGCAAAGAATTGAAACGTTCTCCAAATACCTGCCAGCTGCCTCGAGACAAAGCAAAGCAATGTTTGCATGGCAGGATGGAAAGAGAATGCAGCTCATCTTTGTTAAAGGCTCTTCTTGCAGGATGGTGCATTTCACGACAGAAGAAGGCAAGTAAGGTAAGAAGCCGGGCTCTGTCATGGAAGAGTGCTGTGAGCAAACAACAACATTCTCTTGGGTTGTTCAATAGAATTGCTCAGGTTGCTTGCAAGACATTCTTATTCAACTCTTTCCCGCTACTTGCCTGACAGAGCTTACAAGGCTAAAAGATCACACTAGAAAGTACTCTCCAAATACACTGAAGAAATGAGGGAGGCAAACCTTGACTCCCGCCCTTTAAGTTAGTTGCTCAAGTTTTCACTTCTTCAGCTAACCAGTAGCTTTGGTCAGGGGTTCTTAACCTTTTTGCACCTATGGACCACCAACATCCCCTGCCCACAGATCCTCAAGTATCACCCATGGACCGTCACCAATTTATGTAAGATAAAAGGCTCCAGTAAACCATTAGGGGGAAAATAAGTACACAGGATAGTTATTTTCAAGAACTTTATTCCGGCTCATCAGGAAGCAAATTAAATGCAGTGCAGCAAAGATTTTCCATGCAGCACCTGGACCTACCCCAGGGGAGGAGCCACCATGGGGCGACAGGGTTCAAAGAACCCGGGCTGCGGCCCTGACACGCACCCCCCGCCGTGTCTTATGTCAGATGCGGGGTCTGTGGCCGAACAGGGCCCCACAGCCCTGTTTGGGAGTTAAATCGGCCAGCACTGTGTTTGCAGTGCAGCTGGAGAGACTCTTCCTGCAAGGAACAGTTCTCCCTGCCTTTAAGGCAGGGGGAGTCTCTCTGGCTGCACTGCAAACACAGTGCTGGCTGATTTAACTCCCAAACGGGGCCACATGGCCCTGTTCCGGAGCCAAACCACGCCCCTGTATCTGACATCAGATTGGGGTGTGTGGCTAAATGCTCCCTGCGTCTGACGTCACATGCAGGGGGTGGGGCAAGGGGGCTGTGGTGGTGGCCAAACACAGGCCGCTGCTGGCCTCCCTCTGCCACTGACCTACCCCACAAATCCTTGATTAAGAACCCTTGCTTTAGGTGGTTACAGTTGTTATACATTCATTATGCCCTGCCCAGAGAAACCCCCTCCCCTGACAGGAATATGGGGTTTGTAATATGTACCCATATTACAAACCCCAACTTCAAGTAGACGCTGATGGGATCTGAGGTGTCGGTGACCGGCCAGGAGAGGGATCTTGGGGTCGTGGTGGACAGCTTGTTGAAAGTGTTGACTCAATGTGCGGCAGCTGTGAAAAAGGCCAATTCCATGATAGGGATCATTAGGAAGAGGACTGAAAATAAAACTGCTAATATTATAATGCCCTTATACAAAACTATGGTGCGGCCACACCTGGAGTACTGCGTACAATTCTGGTCACCACATCTAAAAAAGGACATTGTAGAACTGGAAAAGGTGCAGAAGAGGGCAACCAAGATGATCAGGAGCCTAGAGCACCTTTCTTATGAGGCAAGGCTACAACACCTAGGGCTATTTAGTTTAGAAAAAAGACGACTGTGGGGAGACATTATAGAGGTCTATAAAATCATGCATGGTGTGGAGAAAGTGGATAGAGAGAAATTCTTCTCCCTCTTACATAACACTAGAACCAGGGGTCATCCCATAAAATTGATTGCCAGGAAATTTAGGACCAGCAAACAGAGGTACTTTTTCACACAACACATCATCAACTTGTGGAATTCTCTGCCACAAGATGTTGTGACAGCCAACAACTGGATGGCTTTAAGAGGGGTTTGGATAACTTCATGGAGGAGAGGTCTGTCAACGGCTACTAGTCAGAGGGCTATAGGCCACCTCCAGCCTCAGAGGCAGGATGCCTCTGAGTACCAGTTGCAGGGGAGTAACAGCAGGAGAGAGAGCATGCCCTCAACTCCTGCCTGTAGGCTTCCAGAGGCATCTGGTGGGCCACTGTGTTAAACAGGATGCTGGACTAGATGGGCCTTGGGCCTGATCCAGCAGGGCTGTTCTTATGTTCTTATGTAATCACCCCTTTTACTTTACGCTGGTCTATGACCGTAATAAAAATTTATTTGTGATTTACAGCAAAATGTAAGACAATACAGTCATAGATTATTATGGTCCAATTGATAATCAAGACATTGAAGTGGTGAATAGCTTCTGCATTTTAGGATCAACCACCAACAGTAAAGGATCCAGCAGTCAAGAAATACTCCTCAGATAAGCACTTGGTAGGGTTGCAATGAAGACCTTTGAAAAGATATTTAGATGCAGTGACTTTGCTGGTCGAATGACTGTAATAAAGATTTGTATTTTAGATGCATTGGTGTGTCTATACCTACAAAGATTAGAATCGTTCGGACAATGGTTTTTCCCTTGACACTCTATGGATGCGAAAGCTGGACTTTGAAGAAGCAAGATAGAAAAAGTATTGACCCTTTTGAATTTTGGTGCAGCCAGGTAGGTAGGAGACTCCTCCAGCCTCCCAGGAGCCAGGTCAATCCTTTAGTTTCCTTCCTGGCTAGGACCTGGGTGTGACCATGTGTGCGGAGGGGGTGCAGGGTCATCTCCCTTGCAGATTTCAGTTGACCCAGTACTGACCTCTCTCCTCACCCCAGTCTTTCCCGCCACATGGTCTTGAACAGGAAGAGAAAACTCGCCTGGAAAACAGACTGGAAGGTTTGTCCTAATCCAAAAAGACAGAATTTCTAAGAATAATCTGGTCAATTTTCTGAACCGAATGATAAATGACGGGTTAAGAAATTTGGCTATCATAGGTATTAAAAAAAAAGATGTCAGTGTCTCTTGATCTTAAGAGAGTTGTAGACGGCTTTGTGAAACAGGATGCTGGACTAGATGGGCTTTATGTTCTTGTCAGAACAGGCGTATTCAGCTTCAATAATAAGGTAAGTAAACTAACTTTAAGTATTTTAAATTGGTTTTTAAATGGCTCTGAACAGTTTTAAATTTGTTTTTATATTGTTTTAAGCAGTTCGTTTTAAATGGTGTTTGTTTTCACTTTCTACTTGTGCACCGCCCAGAGCCCTTGGATGGGGCGGTATAAAAATGTAATAAATAAATACATAAAATAATTATTGCCTTATCTCTATTTGATGCATAGCAAAATCCTCGCTCCCCCAATACATTCTCTGCCACCCCTTTGCTCCCCCAAACTAGTTGCCCTAATGCCGCTCTGTCCTACTCTCTCTTGCAGGGCTGTTGTGAGAATTATAAGCAGCAATCACAGTGATGCCTTGCTTCCACCACCATGCCCACACCACCTGGTTCCTGGAGCAAGTAAAGACTGGAAAGGCCACTGTATCCGCACCATGCCAGCCTCAGCATGAGTCCTGTGCAGTGACACACCTCCTTCTTTCTGTGGCAGCAGCTGACTATTTCTTGAGTCATAAAAAGATGTGGAAGATCACTGAGGGGGTGGGCCCAGTTTTTGCACCATGAGATGTAAGCCTGGCCCCACTGCTTCTCCTCCCTATGGAAGCCAGGTTTGACCCTAGACCAATGACACCCCAAATGAGGGACCATCCTCGGCACTCCCTCCCTCCAGCCTCAGAGGCAAGATGCCTCTAAATACCAGTTGCAGGGGAGTAGCAGTAGGAGAGAGGGCATACCCTCAGCTCTTGCCTGGGGGCTTCCCAGAGGCATCTGGTGGTCTACTGAGTGGAGCACAATGCTGGACTAGATGGTCCTGTGTCTGATCCAGCAGGGCTGTTCTTACGTTCTTATTTGTTTAACTTTTAAGTGCCTTATTTTTATACTGTATTTGTAGCCCTTTTCACTGTTGTGGGGCAGGTTCAGCATGCACAATTTCATCCATGTCGTATGCAGTCATACGCGCACATATAGATCTGTATAACTGCATGTATTCAGGTCATATATATAAGCAAATAAAAGCCATTGGTCCACTCTAATCATAAAGAAGTGTTGTCATTTGAAGAGTAACTAAAATGCCGGGTACTCTCCCCTGCATGAAGCCCAGCAGCCCAGCCAACGGTGCCTCTCCCTCTGCCACCGCATCAGTGTCCGAGTCATAGACTGTAACAGGCAATCACAACAGAGCCCCCTGCAAAGGTGAGCATTTCAGGGGTGGTCCTTTCATGCAGCAAGGCAAGGCAGCCTCCTTGGGGGCAGATCACTGGGGTGCCAACGCAGCCGCAAGATGCATCCTGCTGCCGCCACCATAAGAGCAACCTGGCCCTTGCAAGCCTTGCAAGGAGCTCTTCTTCTCACACTCCTTTATTTATTTATTTAAAGATTGTGAGGCCTTTGGGGACAGGGAGCCATTTTATTTTATTTACACCTCTGTAAACTGCTTTGGGGACTTTTGTTAAAAAGCGGTATATAAGTATTCATCGTATTTGTATTCCGTGCAAAGCTTGCAAGAAGCAGGAGGAGAGACGAGGAGGCTGCTGGCAACCTTCCTTCCTTCCTTCCTTCCTGTCCCCCCTGCCACTTTCAAAGCCTGCCAGGGTCAAGTCTGAAAGTGGGCTGACCCCCCAGTGTTTGTCACCTTGCCTCAGGGGTTGCAAAACCTTGGGCCAGGATGATACCTTCCTTCAGGGGCACAGCTATAATTGAGCGAAAGCGTTCAAAGAACATGGGGGCCCCCAGCTCCTGAGGGCCTTCCAGCTCCACCCCTCCCTATTTTCTTCATTCTCTCCCTCACGCTGGGGGGCCACCAGAGAGAGGCATGAACACAGGCCTCCTCTCCCCTAGCTACACCCCTGCCTTCCTTGTGGCACTAAATGTTGCTGGCAGGTAAAAAGAAAACAGAGACAGAGGGAAGACTTTAGACTTCTCTGCAGAATTACAAAAACAAAACCTTGGGAATGTGATAAGTTGCTGGGGCGGTGTTTGGGACATTGTTAAAATGACGTGTCAGTTTTGAAATACATATGAGCGTAATCAGATTTGGTTTCTTTTTAAAAAAAAAAGTTTGAAAGCCCTGATACTGGGACAGAATGAGTTGCATAATATTTGTCCAGATTGTTATGTCTGAAGGACCCCAGATGTACAGTAAGAAAGGGCCTGTGCTCACATGTTCTACAAACAAGAGGAAAACATCATGCTGATCCCTTAGCTTTTCTGAACACAGAAACCCAGAGTGGTGTTTTAGGGTTCCTCCGAAGAAGAAATGCCAGGGAAGTTTCAAGGGAAGCCAAGTGAGTTTCTATATGACAAGTGAAAATTATGGGGGGGGGGCGTGTTCTGCACATCCCTGGTTCTAATACTGCACTAAAGCTAAACATTACTCCAAAGTAAAGATCAGTATGAGAGCAGAACATTACTTATCACATGGAACACATATTGGGTGGGCTCACATGACCCGCCAGAAGGCGATAAGAAGTCCAGGAGAGGGAATTGGAGGTTCTTGTGGCACACTGATCCTATGCAGCAAGTTATCCAAAGGTGCCAAAGTCTGGTTGGCAACCAGCTAAGTGTTCAAGTTGGTAACAAGTTCAAGTTCAAGATGTTGGTACCAAGTTGGTAACAAGCCAGACTTGGGCGGGTTCAGATGACATGCCACACAGGAGCACACAAGACAGAGTGCATGTGCTGCAGGAACCTCTGGCTCCCTCTCCCAGACTTCTGACTGATTCCCAGCAGGTTGTGTGAAACCACCCAGTGAACCCATTCAAAAACTCAATAGACCATTGCTAGCATAAATTGATGCTGTAATAGATGCCTATTTTATGAGGCTTTAATTTTAGAGCTAAAGACAGCTATCAGGACATAAAATAACATTCATATTTGATGTTATCATTTGTTTTAATCTAAGGATGTGGTAATTATTGGTTGCGGACCACAATAAAATTAAAGGTAATGAGGATGTTATCATTCACGTTGGTATCAGCTTCCATAGCTATGTGGGCATCAGCTTCTATCGGCCTGTGACCAGCCCCACTCAGCAGACCCTCGAGTTACAGCCAGTGAGCACGATGTCACATGTACAGGGGCAGGGCTCAGGCTCTGCAAGAGCCCAGAGCGAACTCCCCACGCCCGGGCTCCAGGGAGCCCCGAGTGAGCTCTCCCCTGGCCTTTTCAAGCAGCACTTGACAAATGACAAGGGGAGAGCTTGCTTGTGCTCTCCTCAGCCCAGGCCACGCCCCCTGCAGGCTTCGGCGGCCCGTTCACACAATGGTAGCTTCGCCCCTAAGACATAGCTAAGGCTAATTCAGACACACTTAATGGGTAGCAATAGCAATAGCACTTACATTTATATACCGCTCTATAGCCGGAGCTCTCTAAGCGGTTTACAATGATTTAGCATATTGCCCCCAACATTCTGGGTACTCATTTTACCAGCCTCGGAAGGATGGAAGGCTGAGTCAACCTTGAGCCCCTGGTCAGGATCGAACTTGTAACCTTCTGGTTACAGGGCGGCAATTTTACCACTGCGCCACCAGGGGCTCGATCACTCTGTTTGCAAGGAACAGCTATGCCCTTCTCTCCACCATGCAGGCAACGACTCATCTGATACAGGTGTTGTCACGGCCCAGACTGTCACTCAGTCTGGTGTCTGAGCAGTGTCTCAAGTCTGACCCTCAGGACACAGGACAAACGCTAGATACTAGGGCTCTTCATACAACCCCAAACAGGAGTGGAGAAGCGGCCAGCGAGTGTAGGAGAGCCAGGCAGGCTCCCAAACGGTGGTTGTGTGACTTCAACGATCAAGACGCCTCCCCTTCTCTTACAACTTTTAAAAAGGCAAGACACATTTGTTCACCCAGGCTTTTAATTAGATCCTCTTTTAACAGTTTGAAGTTTTTTTTAAATAGTTTTAACCTTGCTTTACATTTTAAATTGTTATAATGTTTTAACCTTTTTACTTGTTTTAATTGTTTTGTTGTAAACCGCCCAGAGTCTTGCATTTTGGACGGTATACGAATGTGTTAAATAAATAAATAAGGGGAGGGGAGGGGAGAGTGATCATGTGGGAGCCAGGAGCAGGGTAGGACAGGCACGGCCAAACCACATTCTGTCCCCAACATTTTTTCATTTTAGAAGTTGTCCTACCCGGCTGCCAATCACAGAAGCGCCCACCACCAGGCTTATGGCATTTGCTTCTTCAGACGAACACTGTAGCCACGAATAGCGTGTTGAGGGAGGGATGGTGAGTGACACACTGGGGAAGGACGTTTGGACCCGCTACGGATGGTGGATACACTGTCCGTAAAAAAAAAAAAAGTCTGAAGAGGGCTTGCATAAATTAGATATTTGTACCCACGTGAGTGCCCCTCCCTATGAGCTGTTATTTTTATGACAGAAATGAGGGGTCGTGCTTTCTCATCCACCACAATAATGGAACATCTCAACAGAGCTCAAGGTTCAAATGACATATTGCATTAATCCCATCATTAATAGACAGACTTAACACCAGAAGTGGTCCAGAAATACTCCTCTTTTTTTAATAAATAGCAGCTGTGGGCGTCCATCTGGCTTGGGACTGTGGTGTGTGGGTGTCGCATTTTCCACTTCTGTCATTTTCCCACCACAAATCACACATTTGAGAAGGTGGGTTGCCCCGAATCAGTTATTTGCTGCAAACAGTCACTTTGGTGACAAAAAGTAACCCCAGGAACCAATTTTGTTTCCAGGTCCAATTCAAGGTGCTGGTTTTGACCTTTAAAACCTTTAGCGGTTTGGGCCCTGCATACCTAAGGGACTGCCTGCTCCCAAGGGTTGCTGCCCGCTTGACGAGGTCATCTGGCTCTGCTCCGGGTGCCAACAATGACAAAGGCTCAATTGTTGTGCACGCGGGACATGGCCTTCTCTGTTGCTGCCCCCAGACTCTGGAATGCTCTCCCGGTGGCTATTCACTCCCCGCTCTCCATCACAGTTTTTAGAAAGTGTGTTAAATCTTGGCTTTTTACCCAGGCTTTTATATGATTGTCTCTATTGCTGCTTCTTTGTATTTTGTATGGTTATTTTATGCTTGCATTGTAAATCTTTTTCGTCATTTTTTAAATATTTTAGCTTAATATTTTAATTGTGTATTTTTATAGTCTTGTCTGAATTTTTCTGTGTGAACCTCCTTGGGATTGTTTTAATGAAAGGTGGTATATAAATTTATCAATCAATCAATCAATCAATGTTCATCAGGAAAATGACACAGGAAGAAAACATCAACTCTTGCCCCTGACCACCACAGGCTTGAGCCAGGCCAACCTGATATTGAGAGAGAGAGAGAGAGAGAGAGAGAGAGAGAGAGAGATTTCCAGCACAATTCAGGTGTCAAGTCCATCTGTTAATGATGGGCCTAACATTGTGTGTAGTTTGGCCCTAAGAACACTAGGAACATTCACAACTCTGGGCCCAGTGATGCCTAAACTATTTAGGGGGAGTATTCAGACAGGAAGTTCTCCCATGATGCAAGCCCCACTGAAATGAACAGGAGCCATGTAAGAGCACCAGGAGAACTTCCTGGTCAATTATGCCCATAGCAACCATATAAATAATTATTCTGTCAGTCTGCATGTTAAAAAATGTTTAGGGTCTTTGCACATTAAATGAATCTCTTTGCACGTCTCTTTGGCCAAGAACATTTCCCAAACATCTTCATTTTTGCTTTGGAAGTCTATGGAGCAATAACACCACTGACTTCTAAACGGTTTTCATACCAAAAAAGGCCTGACCTCTGGATTCCAAGTGACAAGTGAAATGTACTAATGGGGCATTTTAAGAGTTCCACTGCAACAGATATATCTTTCCACACACTGTTTGTAGGTCATAAGTACGAACATGTAATCTTTCAAAAACTACATTCTCTAAACAAGATCATAAATTAAGTAGGTCAATGCATACAGTACAAAGGTGATGTTATACACGCTGTAGGAGAGAACTGGAGGAATATTTTGTTAAGAAGTTATTTATATATTTGAAAACAAAGTGTAGCAATTTATGTAACAGAGTTCTGGTGCTTCAATCATTTCCTAATGAACTACATGGAACATGGCAGTAACTCAGTGCCAAACTCTCTCTCTCTCTCTCTCTCTCATAAATTGCTGTATTATCAAGGTAGATCCCTATGCAACACAACAAACAATCAATAAAGTTTTGTGTTGGGGACGTATAAACATATAATAAGAAACAGAGTGGGAGAACCTTGTTTTCCAGTTGTCTTTCTTCTCTTATAATGGACAAAATTAGGAAGTTTAATCATTTTCTCAATATCCTACACCGCATAATACCAATGAGAGGAGGGAGAGAGGGATTTTATTTATTTACTTTATTTAGTTGCTTACTATAAATTATATTTGGGCTGATTTCACACAATTGCTAGCAATTCAAAGTGTGGGATTTGGAACTGGAGGTTCCCAGGGAGCACACACTACCATTGGGTGAATATGCAGATGCGCCCAGTTACCAGCTTCCACCCAAGAGCTTCTGCCCAGCTTGGCACCTAGATTTGAAATTGGGCGGAGATTCTTGATAGAATCACAGATGGAAGTTGGTAACCAGGCACATCAGCAGGTCCGCACGACACACCCCTGACGTGAGTGCATGCTGCAGGGAACCTCCAGTTCCCGCACTTCTTATTGACGTGCCAGAGATTGTGGGCCACCAGCCACTGTATTGCTCTGACATAGCATATTTCTTCTCCCCCCCAAACCCAGTTCTCATAGGATCATAGGAAGCTGCCATATCCTGAGACAGACCATTGGTCCATCTAGCTCAGTAATGTCTACAGTACACAGACCGGCAGTGGCTTCTCCAAGGTTGCAGGCAGGGGTTTCTCTCAGCCCTATCTTGGAGAAGCCAGTGAGGGAACTTGGAACCTTCTGCTCTTCCCAGAGCAGCTCCATCCCCAGAGGGGAGTATCTTCCAGTGCTCCCACTTATAGTCTCCCATTCAAATGCAACCAGGGCAGACCCTGCTTAGCTAAGGGGACAAGTCACGCTTGCTACCACAAGACCAGCTCTCCTCTCCACGGTCTCCTGTGGCTGTTAATATCCCCTTCCATCCTATTGGAGTCTCTGGCTGCTGGAAGTGGGGTGGCCAGCTGCCTAGCTAGCTGTGTGCTTCATGATCCCTTCCACCTAGAACACCACATCTTGTTACTGTCCAAGGGCAGAGAGGCGCAGCAGTGGCATCCACATGGCTGGTGCTGTTAATAACTTCACAATTGTTTCTGCATCAGAGTTCTCCACCAACCAGGAATGATAACCAACACCAATCTGTGTTTAATTTCTAAAACGGGAAATGCTATGGCTAAAATCTGCCTGGAATTCATGTCCCTCAGCCCAGGAATCCCATGACCTCTTTCCTTAAAGGGTCAGGGATGCTTTAGATATTAAACAATTAAATAATGGTTTCAGTATGAGAGGTTTGTTGAGATACCCCTTTTTTCCCTCCCCCCGCAAATGTGGCTGGTCTCTTCTATTCCTTCCCCACCCACCCCCTCCTTATTTTAAGAAACATTTCAGCTGTGTTGGCTGGTCTCTGCTTAACTTGTCTTGGCACAGGAGAGCTACAAAGTGAGCGAGGGTGCTATAATAGTCAACATCCTTCCAGGCATTGGTTAAATAAAATGTGATGTATGAGGGTGTGCCATCTTCATGGGATTTTTCTTCGGGTGTGAACTTTGCATACTGTTCCTGTAAAGAAAGCTCCAGATGGACAGCTGCAGGCTGGCAACCAGGGAGTGGTTCCCTTAACTGTTTGGACAAAGGACATACCTCAAAACATGCCCATCTGGAGGTCCCATTTTCGTGTTTTACCAAAGGATATATGGACTCTTATTGGAAGCAGGTTCAAATGAATGCTTTGCACAAACAGTTATTTAGATTCATAAATATTAATAGTCCAGACATTCCTCATAGTTGGACAAAGTGAGGCCCACAGACTGGGCAAGTAACAGCTTCTATGAGTCAGGGATTTGGTGGGGGAGCAGCCCACACATGTACTCATTTAGATGCTGATGCACACACATTATTTTTTAATTAATTTTTATTATTATTTCTTGTTTACACAGTCAGACAGGTGTTATTGACTGGTTTGTTTTATCCAGACATCGAGTCCTTCCCAAGGACCTGGGATGGATGAATTTTATTGTCAGTTGTTATAGATATCATCGCAGAATATAGGCTGTTCCCAGTAAAGCTGCTTTTTGTAATTGGCTGGTGGTGATTTCTGTGGCCCCTATGGTGTTGAGGTACTCTTCAAGGTCTTTTGGAACTGCACCCAGGGCGCCAGTTACTACTGGGATGATTTTGGTCTTTTTCTGCCACAGCCTTTCAATTTCAATTTGTAGATCTTTGTATTTGGTTATTTTTTTCTACTTCTTTTTCTTCTATTCTGCTATCACCTGATATTGCCATGTCAATTATTTTAACTTGTTTTTCATTCTTCTCGACTACAGTTATATCTGTATTATAATAATCTGTATTATTATTAATTTATATACTTTTTTCAGTATATAAAAGTTCACAAAACAGTGAGTTTATCAAAGCAAATTCACATAGTCAAAACAAGTACACATAGCAGAAGGAATGAGAACTAACTTCTGTGAGTTACTTCTTCCAGTACTCTGTTCACACTAAACCACTCCCCAGAGAAGGGGTGTGCTGTATTCTATCCAGTAATTTTTTTATGTTTTGTTGTTTAGAAGTTTGTCCCAGAGAGGATCCTGTAGAGTGTGTATGTGGGTGGTGGGAGGGGAGTTGGAGTCAGAAGGGGGAAAGGAGAAGGAGAAAACTGAGTTATTCTGAGTAAACTCTTAATTAAATCTACATAAGATTACTTTGGGTTTGTAAGGAAAGCAGCTATAAAACATTTGGCGATGAGATTTGAACCACCTAAGTGTGTGAGGCTGCAATGCTTGTGAATGTTCCTGCAACTTCATTTCATTGCGTTACTGAGCCTGCATTCCTGAACTGCTTTCTACTAACACGGCTGCTGATTGTTTCTTCAGCTTCCTGCCCTGCACAAACCCTGAAGGTATTTTTCCCTTCTCAATCCTGGACGCAGTTGTTCACTGGATGCCCACTGCAGCATGGCTCAGATCGCACCACCACCTTTTTTCTTGTCCACCCCAGGAGAACCTGCTCTTCCCTGGAAACAATGGAGGTCCTATTTCTGCAATTACCTCCTCACCATACAGACCCCTGATTTTAATCCAGCAAAGCAGAAGGCTATATTGCAGTGGTGGCTGGTAGTTCCCGGGATTGGGGGGCGCAGGTGCTAGGCAGTTCAGGTGATGGGTTGAGCCATAGGTAGTGAGAGGTGGAGCCAATGGTGGGCAATTGTGGAGGTGGAGCCAGGACTAGCCAAGTGCCTTAGCAATAACTGGCAAAGTGCAGATTTGTAGCTAACGAGTGGGGTCAAAATACAAACACACACACACACACACACACACACACACACATACAAATCTCAATTGCTCATCAGCAGAGATACAGAGAAATATGTAAAACATCAGTTGCTTTATAGTGCTTAACAGGATTATGATAGTGTGTAGATTTCTATCTAATATGGCAGGATAAACTACAAATACACAACCCACACACAGAAAAAGAACTGTACAAGCCAGCAACAGCATGTGACTTCTGAGGAGAGTAAAAGCATTCTGAAGTCACCAAGCCAGCTCTGTCTGCCTGATTATTTCAAAAATGAATACTACTAATAATAGATAACAAGAAAGAACTAAGCCAGAGTGGTATAGTGGTTAGTGTGCTGGACTAGACTGGGGAAATCCAAGTTCAAATCACCATTCAGCCATGAAACTCACCGGATAACTCTGGGACAGTCACTTATCTCGCGGCATAACCTTCCTCATAGGGCTGTTGGGAGGATAAATGTAACCATGTGCACCACTCTGGGCTTCTTGGAGAACACACAGGCTATACATATAAAAGTAAATACATCTATAAAAGCTACAAGTAAAGCAGAGACCAGCTACAAAAGTGGAGAACAAATACATTCTGAAGTTACAAGGGCAGCTCTACCTGCCTATTTAAAAAATGCATACATAAGTAAGAAAAAAATCACAGTTTTTTTCAATGATGCTGGCTGCAGCTATGAACCATCTCCTGTAACTTAGAAGCAAGGATGCATGGAGACACCCTCTCCCTACTCCATGCCTGCTAAACTGCTGCTGTCACTCCCTGCACATCTTGGGTGCCCATCACTTAGCCTGGGCGTCCATCCTAGCAAGCAACAAATGTTTTATTTATAGAAATCACTTCCTTAATCCTTGCTCATAACCCCCAGTGGACATATTAATGTTACAGATACTGGTTGCAATTCAAAGAAAACCCTGGTTAACTCGCTGCATAAAAAGTGGATTTTTAAAATTATTTTCCTTCCAACAGACTCCATTCCTTCTCTACATGACACCACATCCACATGGAAAACCACTTCTGCAATTATTTGAAATGTAGTTTGAACTCAGAAATCCATGAATATGCCCTAAAAGCACTTTCTGGCTTCTTATGCCAATTTCTGATCTAATTAGTCCAGTCTTACAGTTTGCATTGTTTTATGGCATCTCATTTTGGGAATGGACCATAATTCTTTGCATAAGGATTAGATCAGAGAGCAAGGGAGAGGAAGCAGAGGTTGGATTCCTCTCCTCCAAACAAACACAAACAAAGAAACCAGAAAAAGATCAGGCTTACCAACAGCAAGTCAGACCACGTGCTCTCTAACCAAAATGGTGATTGGATTCTTCTGAGTAGTGTTTTATAGCTGATTCAGCAGCAACTCTATTTTATCCTTCCCTTTCTCTCTTGACTCCTCTCCCACACTCTCTACAGGATCCCCCTTAGGACAAATGTCCAAACAAACAAACAGCAAAAGATTACTGAATAAAATACAAGTAGCTAAAAGAAAATGACTCCCCCACCCTCCAGGCAATATGATCAGCTGCCTGAGGAGTTGATCAGCATGATGCCTTCTGATTGGTGCGCAGGGTGTTTTAAGCTCTGCCCACCTTCTGAAAATAAAGGTAAGCCTTGTATTTGGCTCCTGCCTCATTAATATTCAAATCTGAATAACTGTGTGTTCCTATTGGTGTATACAAAATTCTGGTACCATCATCTACCCTATGTATACACTGGGGCCAGGCTGCAAGCAGGGAAGAGGCACAGACAGAGAGGCAGGGAGGAGGCAGACAGAGAAATGGCTACAGAAGACAGACAGGAGGTAAAATAGCTGACAAATATTTTCAGGTATTTTCAGGTGGGTGCCCTCAGGTAAGATCCACCATTGTGATATTTCTTCACTGCCTGGGCACTGAAGGCCAGAGAATATATAATCATTTGACTTTTCCTGCTGACTTGGAAGGGGATGCCAACCATTATGAAGCTGTTCTTCAAGCCTTAGACAATCATTTCAACCCCATTTTGAATGTGATTCCTGAACATTACAAATTCCATTCTAGATCCCAACTGCCTGGTGAATCTATTGATCAATATATCACAGCATTGTGTGCCTTCAGTGTAACCTGTAAGTTTGCCAACTTTACTGATGAACTGATCAGGGGATCAGATTGTTATGAAAACAAACTGCTCCAAACTGCATAAAAAATTGCTACTGGCGTGGAAACTTACCTTGGACAAAGTTCTAGAGATGGCTAAGAGGTTAGCAAATGCTCTTCACTGTGCCAAATCTCTCTCCTTGGTATCCCAATACCAAAATCCAGGCTGTTCAGTCTAAATCCTTCCAATGTTCTCATAGGGCACTGCCCCAGAAAGTGGCAGCACAATAAAGGAAGAGATACCAATGCTACCGATGTGGAGACTCTGCCCACAAAGCCAATTTTGCTCACTGTCCTGCATGGAAGGTCATTTGCAACAGGTGCAAAAAAGGGGACACTTTGCTAAGGTTTGCAAGTCTGCTGTCCACTCCATTTGCAAGTCTGCTGTCCACTCCATGTGCTGGATGGGGTCACACTCCCCCAGAAGGAGCAGGTGCTCAGCTTGGGAGTACTCCTGGACCCAGGCCTCACCCTGGAATCTCAGGTGGAGGCCATGGCCAGGAGTGCTTTCTATCAGCTTCGGCTGATTCGACAGCTGCGCCCATTCCTCGAAGAGGATGACCTCAAAACAGTGGTGCATCCGCTGCTAACCTCCTGGCTTGACTATTGCAATGCACTCCACGTGGGGCTGCCTTTGTACGTAGACCGGAAACTTCAGTTAGTTCAGAATGTGGCAGCCAGATTGGTCTCTGGGGCAACCTGGAGAGACCATATGATGCCTGTTTTGAAACAGTTACACTGGCTGCCGATATGTTTCCAGGCAAAATACAAAGTGCTAGTTATTACCTTTAAAGCCCTGAACGGCTTGGGTCTGAGATATGTTAGAGAGTGCCTTCTTTTACATGATCCCCACCACACGTTAAGGTAATCTGAGGAGGTCCGTCTCCAGTTACCACCAGTTCATTTGGTGGCGACTCAGAGGTAGGCCTTCTCTGTATCTGCTCCCGGGCTGTGGAATGCAGAAATTCATAATTTTAATTCCTTACTGACCTTCAAGAGAGCCCTTAAAACCCATCTGTTTGGCCTGGTTTTCAGGGTTTTTAATTAATTTTAATTGTTTTAATGTTAACCTGTTTTCAGGGTTTTAATTGTTCTAATAGTTTAATTGTTTTTTAAGATGTTTTTAAATTGGTGTTTATATTTGTATTTCTGTTTTAATTGTTTTTAATGATTTCTGTTTTTAATTGTAAACCGCCCTGAGCCATTTCGGAAGGGCGGTATAAAAATCAATCAATCAATCAATCAAATAAATAAATAAATAAATACTGATTCATTCTACGATAAGGATGAGGTGGATGAACTATTTCCTGACAGTGTTTTAAGTGTGACGGAATCAGACCCTGCTTCTCAACATTGTCAAGTAAAACTTAATGGTCATGAAGTGCAGGTGCTGGCTGATTCTGGTTCTCTATACACCATCATTTCTCATCTTATTTACTCCTTACTATATCAAATCTGCACCTGCAACCTGCAGACACCCACCCATGGGGATATGGAGGCTCCCCTATTGCCAAAAATGGATATTTCACTGCTGTTCTGGAATACAAAGGACATTTTGCAGAAGGGAAAGTGTATGTGTCACAAAAGGGACAGTTTTGGGCTGGAAACATCAGAAAGATCTACAGATTGTGTTAAACCCAAATAGCATGGAACCCATATTACAGATGATGGAGCGTCCATATGCTGATATGATTGCTGATTTCTCAGATGTTTTTGCTGATGCTCTTGGCACTGCTATACATTTCAAACATAAAATCCAGATGAAGGCAAATGCAATACCTGTACAACACAAAGTGAGGAACTTAGTCATAGCATTGTGTCAGCTACTTATTGAGGAGCTCTTAAGACTACAGCATGCAGACATCACAGAGCCTGTTGATTCATCAGAATGGGTCTCTCCCATTGATCTTGTGTGTAAATCAAATGGTACACTCTGAATGTGTGTAGATCTAAGAGATGAACTCCAACATGGTAGTGGATTGCCATCCATTACCCAATATCAGTGAAATGCTGCTTACTCTGAAAGAGGCCTCCATGTTCACAACTTTGGCCTTGTCTTCAACCTATCATCAAATTCCTCTGCTCAAAAGTTCTTACTAATACACTGCCTTCATTACCCCAGAGGGTCTTTTTCAATACAAAACAATGCCCTTTCGATTAGCCTCTGTAGCTTCTGTATTTCAACAAATGATGCATGCAGTTTATGGGACTATTGGATGATGGAAAGAAATGGTACAGTTTGAGACTTTCCAGCATGCATGGTGTGAGAAAAGAGGGAAGGGAGTGTTGTGACCCAGGTCACCTCAATTGGACAAGAGCTGAGGGTCCAAAAAAGGCCAGGCCCAGGCCTGTGTCTGAAATCATCATTTCAGTGAAAGATTCCCTGATGCCAGGCATTAGTGAACTCGTGAGTGAAAGGGTTAATTCCTGGGAAACAGGCCAGATTGCCTGTCCTGGGTTACAACTGTGAATTACCTTGGGGAAAGTAGGAGTAATCCTGTTTTTTCATGTGGCTTGCTATGTTTTGCTACAATTGTCATCAATGATTTCTTATTTCACATATATTTACATGTATTACATTTACGTATTTACATTACACTTTGGAATGATTTTAGAAATGAACACTAAGTATAGTTACACACACAAGTTATTCAGATTGATATTTCTCACATATAGGATTAGCATCTGTTTCCCTTGACATTTTTACTCCATAACACCTCTTTGGGGCAGAGAGTTCAAGCTTAAATTTTGTTCACACAGCAGAGGCAAATCTGCAAAGCTCAGAGATGCAAATTGGCAGATTAATGTAGTAGCAAATGTAGAATTTGCTATGGGCCCCACGTTTTTGAGGGCCCTGCATGCCTGGCTTCCAACTGGGAATTAAAGTCAAAACTTTACCTGTTTTATCTGGTCCATGTTAGATAAAATATCCCTTTTCTGCTAAATGTGCCTTTTAAGAGAAGGCCCAGCACAGCATTTGTCCAGTGGCTGTTGCTGGTGCCTACCACATTTTTCTTTTTAGAGTGTGAGCCCTTTGGGACAGAGAATCATCTATCCACTCTTTATTTTGAGAATTTTGATTGAAAAATGGTATATAAATATTCACTGTTGTTGTAGTGAGTGTGAGTTTGTGGCTTGGTCTCCCATGCTCAAAAATATAGCAAATGAAAAAATTGAATTACTTTACTAGGCAAGTAAATAATTTATGTTTTAATATTTAGGTGCATTTTTTTAAATTTAGGGCCCCTTTAGAACATATGCTACAGGCCCTGCACTAGCTCAATCCGGCCCTGAGAACACAAGAAAAACAATTCATTCCTGATAAGACTGCAGCACAGTCTTATGACAAAAACTGACAAACAATTGTCATGAGTGAGCAGATTTTCTGACACAAGTTAATGGATGCTTTTTAGGTGCATGATGAATTTAATAATAATTCTGGCATCCCAGGTCCTTGGGAAGGACTCGATGTCTGGATAAAACAAACCAGTCAATAACACCTGTCTGACTGTGTAAAATAATAATAAATAACAACAACAACAACAACAACCCCAGTGAGGCATTACCTTGCCGTGGTTGTGGGGCTTGCGTGCTCTGAGAAAGGTGAGAGCTATGCCAGAGGTCAAACCATACTGGACAGGTCTCACCAGAGGAGCCAGACAAAGAGTGCCTCTCCCATCAACAATATAGGGAGACGTAACTTTAATAAATCTATACCGGATCGGTCGTCACCTGGGTCAACAAGGACCGCACCAGGTGCTATAGTCCCTGGACATCTGGTGGCAAGTGGGCAACAGAACTCAGGATCTTCAGTTGAGCAACCAGGGCTGGAGACTGCAAGGTTACTGGAAGAAACGTCGCTTAACCGAAAAAAATATACGAAAACTGCCAACAAGGAAATAATGATCTGCTATTACAAGTCTAGTCCAACTAGAAGAGGTTATTTTAAAAGAATGTACCAAATTTGGAAAGAGAAGCATCCAGATACAGAAATCACAGAACAAAGGCTAGCAGACCAGAGAAGATTCATAATCAGAAATAAAGTATTCACAGGAGTTGAGCTGGAAGAACTGCAAAGAGCAACACAGGCTCAAGATATAGAAGAAGAATTACCACCAATTGAAGAAGTTGCTCAGGCACAGGTGGAGGAGGTGTTGGAAGTGGAGGATGCCACTGTTGCTGAACTATTTCAAAATCAAAACCAGGCAAAGGCCCCTTTGCCTCCACCTCAAAAACCTGAATGCCATTTAACAGAAGAGCAACAAGAACTAAAGCAAAAAATAACTGAGCACATAAACCAAACAACCACTAGGGTTCGACTTCCAGCTCTAAAAACAGTTGCCAAAAAACAACTTGCTCAGGCATTAAAAGATGTCAATGCTGCACTTGCAGAAATAACAACCAAGAATTTGCAAGAAACAAACCAACTAATGTACAGTGGACCTGTAAAAAAAGAAAGCAGTACATAACCTAAATGGAAGATTAGATTAGAAAATAAAATCTCCAGGCTTAGATCAGATGCTAGTAAATTGAAAGATATGAAAGACAAGAAGCTGAAGAATGAAAACACCAAACAGTATCTGATCCAAAAATATCATCTAGATTCAAGGAAAATTAGAGAAGTCCTGGAAATAATAAAGCAGCAAATAACAGCAGTGTCAAAGAAGATTAGCAGATATGAAGCCAGAATTACACAACACAGGCAGAATCTCCAATTCCAGTCGAATCAGAGACGTTTCTACCAAAGCATAGAAGGAGAAACTGCAAGAAACCTAGAAACACCAAATAAAGAAGAAACAGTGCAATTCTGGGGGAAATTATGGGACAATCCAATAGATTATAATAAAAAAGCAGGCTGGATGAAAGAGGTCAAAAAATGTAACCAACAAATGCAAGATCTAATAATAACACCAGAATTAATAAGTGAAAGAGCAAAGAAAATCAAAACTGGACTGCGCCAGGCAACGATGAACTGCGTGGCTTTTGGCTTAAACACCTAACAAGCCTTCATAAACAACTATCAAAACAGTTCAATCACATTTTGCAAGGAGATGATATTGAACAATGGCTAACAACTGGGAAAACTCATCTCATCATGAAAGACCCAGCAAAAGGTGCACTTCCAAGTAATTATAGACCGATAACCTGCCTGCCAACCATGTTCAAATTATTAACTGGAATAATAGCAGATGAAGTCATGCAACACTTATTAACTAACAAACAGCTTCCAGTTGAACAGAAAGGAAATTGCCCGAACACCAGAGGCACAAAAGACCAGCTGCTGATTGACAAAATAATTTTAGAAAACTGCAAGAGAAGAAAAAGAAATCTAAGTGTTGCATGGATTGACTACAAGAAAGCCTTCGATTCATTGCCTCACACATGGATACTAAAATGTTTAGAAACAACTGGTGTCAGCAAAAACATTCAGATATTTATTTTAAAAAAGCAATGAGCATGTGGAGCAGGGGCGTAACTATAATAGGGCAAGGGGAGACAGTTGTCTGGGGGCCCACTGCCTTGAGGGGCCCCCCAGAGGCAAGTCACATGACTGACTCCCCCAGCCACGCACCCACCCGGGTTTCCTTCAGTTGTATTCATCCTCCAAAAGTGATGTGAGTGTTAAGACCTGGAGCTACCCAAACAGTATGTCTTTCTCTAGTACAATTAAATGACTTGCTTCGTCCACAATTTACAAAACCAGTAAAAAAAAAAATTAAGGTTGATATTCTATTGTGGCACATAGATTGTGTGTATGTGTGTGTGCGTGTGTGTGTGCACATTTTACTATGCTTTTTGTTACCACTATTTAGCCTCATTTAAGATTTCTTTACTTCATGAGCTGAACTTTAGTGAGGGGGGACCCATTTTAAAATCTTGTCTCTGGGTCCACTCCAACTTGTTATGCCCCTGATGTGGAGTACACAGTTAACAATCAATGGCGAGACACTTGGACAGGTTAGCATTAGAAGAGGCATTTTCCAAGGGGACTCACTATCCCCTCTGTTGTTTGTAATCGCCATGACCCCACTTTCACAAATACTAAACAAAACAGGCCTCGGATACCAAACATCTAAAACATCAAATCAAATCAACCATCTGCTTTACATGGACGATCTGAAGTTGTATGGAAAGTCCCAGTCAGAATTCGAATCACTGCTAAACACTGTCTGTACATTCAGTAGCAATATAGCAATGGAGTTTGGACTAGACAAGTGTGCTGCATTAATAACGAACAGAGGAAAAATAAGAAAAACAGAAGGAACAGAACTGTCCAATGGAAGCAACATCAAGAACCTGGAAGCTAAAGAACATTACAAATACTTGGGCATTCTCCAGGCAGATAACATCGCACACACTGAAGTTAAAAGAAAAATTGGAAGTGAATACATCAGGAGAGTTAGAAAAATCCTCAAGTCCAAACTCAATGGTGGGAACACCATACAAGCCATAAACACCTGGGCTATACCTGTTACCAGATTCACTGCAGGAATAATAGACTGGACCCAGGCAGAGCTAGAGACGCTGGATCATAAGACCAGGAAAATCATGACCATCAATCATGCTCTGCACCCCCGCAGTGATGTAGATAGGCTATACCTCCCTCGCAGCTCAGGTGGAAGAGGAATGCTGCAAGTCCATCAAACAGTAGAGGAGAAAAGAGGCCTTGAAGAATATATCAAGGACAGTGAAGAAGATACACTTCAAATGGTTAATAACGAGAAACTATTCAACACCAATGAAAGAAAGCAGGCCTACAAGAAAGAACAAGTCAAGAACCGAGCAGAAAAATGGAGAAATAAGCCCCTGCATGGTCAATATTTACACAATATAAGTGGAAAATCAGACATCACCAAGACCTGGCAATGGCTTAAGAATGGTTACTTGAAGAAAGAAACAGAGGGTTTAATACTGGCTGCGCAAGAACAGGCACTAAGAACAAATGCAATGAGAGCAAAAGTAGAAAAATCCACAACAAACAGCAAGTGCCGCCTTTGTAAAGAAGCAGATGAAACAGTGGACCACCTAATCAGCTGTTGTAAAAAGATTGCACAGACTGACTACAAACAAAGGCATGACAAGGTAGCAGGGATGATACACTGGAACATCTGCAAAAAATACAAGCTACCTGTAGCCAAACATTGGTGGGACCATAACATTGAAAAAGTTGTAGAATATGAAGATGTAAAAATATTATGGGACTTCCAACTACAAACAGACAAACATCTGCCACACAATACACCAGATATCACTGTAGTCAAGAAGAAAGAAAAACAAGTTAAAATAATCGACATAGCAATACCAGGGGATAGCAGAATAGAAGAAAAAGAAATAGAAAAAATCACCAAATACAAAGATCTACAAATTGAAATTGAAAGGCTGTGGCAGAAAAAGACCAAAATAATTCCAGTGGTAATTGGCGCCCTGGGTGCAGTTCCAAAAGACCTTGAAGAGCACCTCAGCACCATAGGGGCCACAGAAATCACCACCAGCCAATTACAAAAAGCAGCTTTCCTGGGAACAGCCTATATTCTGCGACTATATCTATAACAATTGACAATAAAATTCATCCATCCCAGGTCCTTGGGAAGGACTCGATGTCTGGATAAAACAAACCAGTCAATAACACCTGTCTGACTGTGTAAATAAATAACAACAACAACAATAATAATAATAATAAAAGCTTTTTTGAGGGGGGGAGAGAGAGAGCGAGCGCTAGCTTTAAGTCCAGATCCAAGGATCAAAATGCCTATAAGAACTTGGCTTTTTCATCATGACTTCAGCAAAAGGCAAACGTTGCTCACCCTGAGAGCTTGCTGTCTATGCATAGCATAAGGCAGGAACTTCCTCTGATAGAGACAAAAGATTGTTCATAGCTTCTGCTGTAGGGTGAGTAAGCTGGGAGTACTCTGTCTATTTTCATCTGCACAGCAGTATGCTTGTTTGAAGCCTGACTGCTCCACACTAGCATCGGACCCAAGCGACATCCACACCTATGGGCCATGATGAGACTTGGTAATATGCCTTCCTGGAAGCCAATTCAGCCTTTGTCCCCTCACCCCTTCCTCTCTACTAAAATTCTGGCATTCTGCCATCTCAGCTCCTAAGCAACCCCCACCCCACTTCTTTACACTCTCTCTATCCTTTGTTAGGTTACTAGTTAGTTAACACTGAAAACACATGCAACCAACACATTCATGAGTTAAGAAATACTTCACTACATCACACTGGGAAACATTAGTGATTTAAATGATTTGCTTGATTGCACTATTGAGAAACCTGAGTGATCTTATCGACCTGTTTGACTTACCTGATCAGCACCATTGCCTTAATAAAGCCCATTGAAACTTTATAAGTGTGTCTGTCTTCCTTCCGACTTGAGTTTACAGATCATACATGGTTACCCTATCAAAGAACTATGCCAGTTTGTGGCTAGAGGGATCAAGCCTTATTCTCATTGCTAGCTCCAGAGCATATGCAGAGTGTGAATCAGGCTCAACTCACAACAGGAGCTAATTTTGTTGTTGTTGTTGTTGTTTTTAAGTTGGTAGCCTTTCCTCCAGGAACTAACTTCTAGTTTTTGATTGTGGAATTAGAAAAATTGTAATTTTCCAAATGGAGGGGAATTTAAAACACATCAAGGTCCAAACTATGCGTTTCATGAATTGTATTTTCCTCTTACTGACTTGCAGTGGATCATGTGAACCCACCCTTATCATGGAAGTTCCTAGAGGCAGGAGCTCTCTTGCTCTTAATACATCTTTGTAAGGTGCAATGTGCGTTCTTGGTGCTGCATAAAGTACCATGACATACTGTTTAAAATACCAAACATGTCTGCATGTAGGTTATGAATCCAGATCCCAACAGCTCTCTACCCACTGAATCAGGCTTCCACTGATCCTACCCTTCCTTCCCTTCCCTTGCCAGGCTTTCTATAGTCTTAAAGTGAATATCTTCAAACTAGAACCAGTTAATGAATACTTATGTGTAAGGATAAATATTTGGTTCCCCAAGATACTAGAGGGCACCTGGTCTAAGTATATTTTCCATTGATTCCGCTTATTTGGAAAATACATCACAGGAAGTGTTTGGATCCCATGTCAACCCATTACAGGGCTTCATGTGACTTTCTGCAACAAATTGCCCACCTCCTCTGAAAAAGACAATAGCGCACTGTACAGTGTAATAGAAAACAACAGCTAACATTTCATGGAATCCAGTTATTTTGGGATCTGATGCTGATAATCAATTTGGGGTGCAGTCTGGCAAGTATCCGATGCAAATGTATCCAGCATTTTTTCGCCAACTGGGAGCAGTCAAGAAATGCAGATAAGTTAAAGTGCACTATCAATGAACCATTCATGAACTCAGATAGTGCTCCGCTTGTGTACAAAGTAGATACAGACGGACCTTTCTGCCTGTCATTCTGGATTCTTTTTTTAATTAGCAGTTGTGAATCACGCTTATACAGTGTGTCAGGTACTGGGAAGAGAGCTGCGTGCATTTTTCAAATCCACATCAAGTCTACTTAAGAGAAAAACTCCCTGAAATACAGGAAGGACTCTGGATATCATTCCATCTGCAAATAACTGAATTCCATCCAAATGATAATGTGAACCCTTCTCATAATTCAATCCATTAAAAAACTGAGACATTGAAAGTCAAGCCACTATTGGGTTGCTATTTGAAACAGCTGCTAGAGACATGCCTCCCTCCATGCTTTTAAAATTAATCTAAGCTTTGCTAGATGTTGACGGACTGGATCTCATCCAGGGTTATGCCATGGCTCAAGAAAGAGACTGAAATGCTGGCAGACTTCAGCCTGTGCTCGAAAGAAAACCACTAGCTCTTTTCTCTCCTTTTTCTTTTTCTTTTTCTTTTTAATTATTATTTTGTTTGGGGAGGGCACTGATATTTGAGTTATTTATCTGTGTATTGGATGATGTGGGCATAAATTGGATCTGTGAGTTGAGTGAATTGTTGTAATAAGTTGGGTGAAAGTAAATTAATTTATTATTGTTGTTGCTGTTTTCTTCTACATTATATTATTTTGAATGCTAAATTATGGAAATGTATGTTTAATAAATTATTAGTTTAAAAGTAACCAAAAAAGCAAATAACATTTTCATTACCATTTAAAAGAAAAGAACTGGCATATCAATGGCCAGACTTTTCTGAGTTTATCTCTTTCCCTTTTCATATTTCTGTCTCTCTTCCTTTTCACTTTGTACATCTGATTGGTATATACAACGTTCAGAGAAACATAAGGGGAAAGAATGTTGGAGATGAACTTCCAGTGCATCGACCTTTTTGCACCAACTGTCCTAATGACCACTAGGGGCATTGGAAGTAGAGACAGTGAGTAAGGGTCTCCCTATCTGTCCCTACTCTATGACCCCTGAACTGACTCCTCAGGTACTTCCTGTGCTGAGTCACAATCCTTCCTTTCCTCCTAGAGAGCAGATGGAAACATCTCTCTCTCTCCTTACCTATCCACTATGTAGTCTTTTAGATTAGAGATAGGTCTTTCCTATCTAAGTGTATTTAACCAATAAATATTTAGTGTTTAGTCATACAAGGATCTCCATGTGTTTTCTCTAAACAGCTGCAATATCCAAACCATCCTCTGCTACCTACCCTGTAACTGGAGTGTGTGCTCATTCCTTAGTGCTCTGCTGTTTTACCTATTGTGGGTAAAAATCAACAACCTCTAACAAAGAAACCATCAGAACTGCTACTACAGGATTAAAGCAGAAAGATCTCATCTTCAACATAGGCAGTGCCAGATGTTTTCTAGAAAATGCCAAGCATTAGGGAACCAGTGGAGGGATCAATACTCCACACTGAAATTTTGGCAGTGCTGAGCCTGTGGAGAAGTGACACTGGAAGGACTCAAAAAGCCAGGGGGATAGCAAGGTTGGAGTGGGCCCAGAGACAAGATTTTAAAATGCGCGCCCCCCACCCCGCCGAAGCTCAGCTCATGAAGTAAAGATATCTTAAAAGAGGCTGAAGAGGCAGGTCATTTAATGGTACTAGAGAAAGAGATACTGTTCTGGTAGCTCCAGGTCTTAACATTCACATCAGTTTCGGAGGATGAATACAACTGAAGGAAGCCCGGGCAGGTGCGTGGCTGGGGTAGTCAGTCATGTGACTTGCCAAGGCAATGAGCCCCCAGACAACTGTCTCCCCTTGCCCTATTATAGTTACCCCCTGCAAAAAGCACAGAATAGGAACATAGGAAACTGCTGTATACTGAGTCAGACCATTGGTCTATCTAGCTCAGTATTGTCTTCACAGACTGGCAGCAGCTTCTCCAACGTTGCAGGCAGGAATCTCTCTCAGCCCTATCTTGGAGAAGCCAGAGAGGGAACTTGGGACCTTCTGCTCTTCCCTGAGCGGCTCAATCCTCTGAGGGAAATACCTCCCAGCACTCGCACTTCTAGTCTCCCATTCATATGCAGCCAGGGTGCACCCTGCTTAGCTAAGGGGACATGTCATGCTTGCTACCACAAGACCAGCTCTCCTCTAGAATAGTAGAAGAAGCCTCAAAATGCAACCTATTTTCAGTGCTTCTATTGAAACCTAGGCAGGCACTCTCCCAAGTGGGTTCACACACACCCCACCCCATCTTTCATAATCAGTGCTACAGACATTACTCTGCAATTCTATGTGAGCTCTGGATGTACAACTGGCTTCAACAAACTTCAGAAAGTTTGCTGATGAATATGCCTTTAGGCCATACCATGGGGCCAAGTTCTGATGCATGCATGCCTGGCATTCTTTCCCCTCTTCCTCCCCTTCACATCCCCCATCCCCAAACACACAGACCTGCACGAGTTTCTTATTCATTTCAATGGGAGGACGTAATCACACATGCACTGCATGCATAGATTTCGTTTTCTTCACTGAAACCAATGAAGTAGTCCCCATGCTCAAGAGTGTCATGTGCAGGCATCTGATTGGTCCAATATGATCCCAAGGGCACTGTCTGAGGACACACATGATATACCTACCATGCTGAAGCTAAGCAAGTCTGGTTAGCACTGGGATGGGTGACCACCTGTGAATCCCAACTTGAGTTCCATGGCAGAAGAAAAGCAGATATAAATTTAGTAAATGAATAAATATTTCACTCTTTCAATCTTGCATTACAATGCACGTGCTTTTTTCTACATTAGCATTAATCCACAGGGTGAAAAAGAAATATCATACAGTATGCTACTGTCTGTTCTTTCAAAATGCGGTATTTTCACGTATTTAACCCATGGGTTAATATACGAGAAAGACACATTTATTCACCCAGGCTTTTAATCAGATTCATAGTTTAAATTTTTAATATTGCGTTTTTAATCTTTTAATGTTTTAAATGATTTTAATTGTAAACCACCCAGAGATGCAAGTTTGGGGCGGTATAGAAATATTTAAAATAAAATAAAATAAAATTTGTTTTTTAAAAAAGTGTTTCCTTTTTTAAGGAAACCCCCTTCCTGGGGGTGTGTGTGCAGGGAGTGCAGGGAACTAAGTGGGTGCAGGTGGTTTTACAGAAACATTTTAACATTATTTTTTGTTGCTGGGGAGACAGCACGAACTGCAGTCTTCCCTCCCATAGAATAGTGTCACAATCTTCCCACTCACCCCTCTCATCTCTCTCCTTTGCCTTCCACTCTGCTAGTCTCTCTGCAGCTGGATCCGCTCTCTCCCAGGAGACTGAGGGTGAAATACCGTATTTCTGCATATATATATACCTGTGGATAACACACAGGTGCAAGCAATAAGTTTTAAAAAAAAAACAGGACTGATTATCTGCTGCAGGTTCTACTCTCATGTGGGTTATCTTTGTGAAAGTATGGTATATGTGATTAAAATTAAAAGAAAGGGTTTCTGCAGTAAGGGTAGATTTAAAAATTACTTCCATGCAAAAGTTGGTTGAAAGCATTCTTAAATTAAATGGCAGAAAATCCAGTTTGTCTGTGAGAAGGTATGGTGCCACATTTATAAGTTAAACTCCACCATTTAGTTACAAAAGAGGAGGAGTTCTGTTTCAACCACAAGCCCCAATACAACAATGGAGCCTTACTCACTCACTTGCTATACATGCCTCCATGCAACCATCAAACCATTTCCCATGTAGTACAATTTCTGCAAGCACAAAACCAGCTGCTGAAATATGTCTATAATTATTGACACATTAGCACCTTGTGAATTAACACTATTAACACCTACTGAATCATCTTTTTACACCCACTTGGGTAGGAAAATATGATTGCAATAGTTAGCAAAGTACAGCAACCTACACAGGCTGGCTGGCTTCCTGATCTAAGGAATGTATTGAAGAAATGATGAATGGCTGGCATATCAGCTGGCAACTCAAGACTTATTCAGACATTGGGGCCATTCACACAACTGGGGGGAGCGGGGGCTGCTCAAACTCACCTTCCCCACGGGCAATGGAACCAAGATGCTGCTGGGAGTGCAGGTCGCGCTCCAAAACAATCCGTGCTGTGCCACACTGCGCAGAGCTCCAGAGCCTCTGGCCTCTGCATCCTGGCCTCTGGATATCCCACAATGCACCATGCCGCAAGCACAGTGCACTGATAAGATCCCCCATCAGAAGGGCACTTTAGGTGCCTGTCTCTTTATCTCCTCTGGCTGCATGCAGCTCAAGGAGACACATGATCTCAGGAGCCAAGTTAAGAGATAGCTTGCTCTCTTAACCTCAACTAAGAGCCGGGCTTGGGAACAGGGTTAGGCTAGGCAGGAGTGCCAGGATCCACATGGATCTTGGAGCTCTACATGAGCATCTTAGCCCAAGCTAGGCTGCTCATGAGAACAGCCTCATTATGTTCAACAATGGTACAACAAGTGTACAACTGTGTACAACAAGTATACAACAAGTGTACAAGTGTGCACAAGTACAGTTATGTTAGACACACGTACAGAGGTACATTCCATATCCATACTCTGCATTTGAGGGGCATGTATCCAGGTTTGCTTTTAAAATGAACACAGGTACAGTCATTCACACAAAAATATGTGCAAGTGTACAGACACCTGTACATTTGTATAACATAATGTCTGAATAGGGCTTGAGATCTAATAGTCCAGCCTTGTCACTGAGTTTTAGTTACGGTAGTAATCCAATTTAGACGTAATATTGTATGAGCGTACAGCTGTCTGTACACTCCTACATGTGTCTGTGGGAATGACTATATCTCGGTTCATTTTAAAAGTGAACCTGAGCGTAGGCCCCTCAAATGCATGGTGCAGATAGGAAGTGTACAGCTGTACCTTTGATGAACATAACGTGTGTGAATAATTGGACCAGTGTGTACTGTACACTTGTTTTATGAGTGTTGAACATAATGTGTGAACAGAGCTAGATTGTGTGAGAGTTGAATATAGCATGTGAATAGGGCTAGTGTAAACAGGGATGTCTGTTGCCATAATTAAAATGGCATGTTCAAATGGACGGGGTGTTTAGTCAGCTCTCCCCTGCAACGCCTCCCATCGCTGATTGTGTGCTTGTGTATATAACATTAAATAACCCCAACAGGGGGATCCTTTGGCAGAAAAATTAGTGAATGGGAAGAGCATGAAGTATCCTCCCCTCTCCAATAACATAACATGTGAACTTGGGGGTCACACAAGGGATTTTCTTCCTCTTCCATAATACTGGAACTTGGGGGTCATGGAATGAAATTGCTGGGCAGTAGATTCAGGAAAGACAAAATAATTTCTTCACAGAATGCATCATTAGTGTGCTGAGTTCACTGCTGCAGAGTGTGCTGATAGTCACTAGCTCAGACAGCTTTCAAGTGGGATTAGACAAATTCACGAAGGACAAATCAATCAGTGGCTACTTGTTATAAGAACCTAAGAACAGCCCTGCTGGATCAGGCCCAGGGCCCATCTGGTCCAGCATCCTGTTTCGCACAGTGGCCCACCAGGTGCCGCTGGAAGCCACAGGCAGGAGTTGAGGGCGTGCCCTCTCTTGTGCTGTTACTCCCCTGCAACTGGTATTCAGAGGCATCCTGCCTTTGAGGCTCGAGGTGGCCCATAGCACTCCGACTAGTAGCCGTTGATAGACCTCTCCTCCAGGGGGATCCCCATGTCATGATAGCTGTGTGGCCCTCTAAGTTCAGGGGGCAGTATGGCACTGAATACCAGTTGGGGGGGGGGGACAGTGATAGAGGGCTATTGCCCTCATGCCCTGTCTAAGGGCTTCCAAGAGTCATCTGACTGGCTGCTGAGGGACCCAGGATGCTGAACTAGATCCAGTTCAATCTCATCCAGAACGGCTCTTTTTATGCACAGTAGCAACACACCAGATCTGACGGCTGTTGGAGCACAATGAAAGACTGCTCCCTTGCCCCCAAACTTTAGGATCCTGCCTATGAAGCTATTCACACAGGCATGCAAAACCATGCTAAGGAAGCTCAGCCCAGTTTTGCATGCGCGTGTGTATCACTGGGATAGGTCCTGATCCCAGTGGCGCTGCAGCGGAAAGTTTGCCTATGGAGCCACCCTCCAAAACGAGTTTAGGAGAGCGAGCACTCTTCTAACCCAGTTTCCGTGATCATCTGCCAGATGTGTCTGCTTGCAGCCAGGGCTGGCCGAGTGCGGGGCTCCCGGTAGGCTTCAAGGAGGGGAGAGGGATCCCCATAACGCACCTCTCAGTCTCATGGTGCATTATGGGAGCTCTGGGGGCGGGGCAAATTGTCCGGCACCCCGAACCTCAGAGCTGCCGGCAGCAACTGGTAATCTTCTGAGCGGGTGATCCACCCGCCCAAAAGGAAAAACTGGATTGTCTGCGGGAAGGTGAACTTTTTAAGGCTTCCTCCCAACTAGCCCTCTTGACCTTTCTTAGTCTTGCTGCTTCGCGAAGTAACACCTAGAACAGGCAGGGCTAGTCTTCCATGAGGAGAGGTGGTCTTGTGGTAGCAAGCATGACTTGTCCCCTTAGCTAAGCAGGGTCTGCCCTGGTTGCATATGAATGGGAGACTAGAAGTGTGAGCACTGCAAGATATTCCCCTCAGGGGATGGAGCCGCTCAGGGAAGAGCAGAAGGTTTCAAGTTCCCTCCCTGGCTTCTCCAAGATAGGGCTGAGAGAGATTCCTGCCTGCAACCTTGGAGAAGCCGCTGCCAGTCTGTGTAGACAATACTGAGCAAGATGGACCTAGGGTCTGACTCGGTATACGGCAGCTTCCTATGTTCCTATGAGGCACGGTGAGACAGTCACCTCAGGCAATGGATTATTGGGGCACCAGTGGGGAGACGCAATACCCCCCGCCGCTGCTATCAAAGCAGCTCTTCAGGGGGCAACCTGGCCCTTTCAAGGAGTGCCTTTCTCCCTCACTCCTTTCACAGCGCTCAAGAAGCCAAGGAGAGAAAAGGAGGCTGCTGGCAACCGCCCGCCCTCCGGTCTCCCTTGCACCACTTTCAAAGCTTGCAAGGGTTGGTTTTGATAGGGCCTGGCCCCCTCCTGGGTTTGGGGGCAAGAATTCAGCATCTCGTCGCAGGTTCTGCAACAATTTGAGACGTCCCTAAGAAAAGGCCATTAGCCTTGTTTAAAGATGATATTGGCACTCTCTCTAGACATGGCGTAACCTGCCATTTTTACTGCAAGAGCTGACCTAACTCACTATCTCTCAGGGCTTGCTTGTTTAATTAATTGGGAGGGAAATAAGTGGCTCCCCACCACCACTCTGCACTCTCTTTGGCAGCGCCCACAAGGCTTCTCAGGTTTCCCTAGCTGTCTCTGAGCTTATTTTGCATTTCAGAATTCACGCAGCTCACTCAGGCTCTTGCAAGCCAAAGGTGGAGTTCAAAGCTTGCAAAGAAGTATGAAGTCAGCAGGCATTAATAATGTTGCCTTACAGTCATTAAGAAGCTGTGACTTGTCACTTTAGTGTTCCATTTGTGGCAAATCATTTATATTAATGGGGATCTATGTAGAGGTTTAATTTGATTTTAACATCTGAACCTCCCAGCAGGCAATTCTCAGACTGTATTCGAAGTCTCAAAAAATACAGAGTACAAACCTAGAAAGAAAGAAAAAGCTCATTGAAGATGGAGAGATGGTGAAGTTACATGAATTCACACATGCATTATAATCCCTTGATGAGTGCAGGATCAAGTGGTAACTCAAGTGTGTAAATGAGCTACCACAAAGCAAGCATTTGAGGGTCAAACTGCATATTACGTTATGTTAGGATAAAGCAAGGGGGCTGCACAACTTCAGCCCTCCTGCAGATGTTGGCCTACAACTCCCATAATCCCTGACTACTGGCCACTATGGCTGGGGATTATGGGAGCTGTAGTTGAAACAGCTAGAGGGCCGAAGTTCTGCAGGCCTGTGTTAAACCCATTATCAGAGCTGATGTTCTTGTTTTTAACTTAGAAAACAGCATATATGTGGGGGTGGGGGTGTGATCTGGACTGAGAATGTGGCATGGGGGAGGGGACCTGCAACCCTTGGTTCCTGCCATAGTCCTGACTGGAATCCGACGACGATTCTGCTTTAAAAGTTAAGGGGGATTTCCTAACATAAGGTGGTGAGGCGGGAGCAAAAGCACCTTTAATTTAAAGCCCACAAAGGTTGAGAGTCTCCAGAGGTGGCGGGGGGCAGCGGCAAGGGCTCCTCCAGCCCGCCCACCCCTGCCGGCAGCCTCTCGAATGACAATTCAGGCCAGCTGCAGCCCAGTTCAAGCCTCAGCACACACACAGAGGCCATTTTCGTGACCTCCGCACGTGCACAGGAACCATTTGCATCACCATGAAAATCCTGTGGTGATGCAAATGGCCTCTGTGCAGGTGCGATCAGAAAATTAAGAACATAAGAATAGCCCTGCTGGATCACGCCCAAGGCCCATCTAGTCCAGCATCCTGTTTCACACAGTGGCCCACCAGATGCTGCTGGAAGCCACAGGCAGGAATTGAGGGCATGCCCTCTCTCCTGTTGTTACTCCCCTGCAACTGGTACTTAGAGGCATCCTGCCTTTGAGGCTGGAGGTGGCCTGTAGCCCTCCGACTAATAGCTGTTGATAGACCTCTCCTCCACGAAGTTATCCAAACTCCTCTTAAAGCCATCCAGGTTGTTTGCTGTCACCATGTCTTGTGGCAGAGAATTCCACAAGTTGATTATGCGTTGGTGTGCACAGAGGCCCTAACCTGGCTGCATCCAGCCTGGACTGCCATCTGGGAGGCCAGCAGGGAGCTTGGAGGAGCTCCCACCACTGTAAACTCTCCACCACTGCCACTGTGGACTTCAAATTAAAGGCACTTTTTCTCCCCCCAATTTATGTTACGGAATCCCCCTTTACTTGTAAAGGAGAATCCTCGTCGGATTCCCCTTTACAAGTATACCCCCGACCAGACCTGGTTTGTCCAAGCCCAAATCCAGACTGGGCTGGCTCAGTTCAACCAAACTGGAGAAACTGGTTCTGTGCATATCCCTAATGGGGGTTCTTCTCAGACTTGGGTTCTTGGATGCTGCTGGACTACAACTCCCATCTTCCCTTTAGCCATCGTGACTGGGAACGATGGCAACTTTAGTCCAACAACATTCAAGCAACCAAGTATGAGAGCCCCTGCTCTAGAAAGAAAGTCAGCATGGGTACCTTGAGAGCTTCCCTCCTGGGGCCATAGAAGGAGCATGAACTGTATAAAGACTATGTGTGGTGGGGGGAGGTTTGAGCTCCTCTCTTCCCACATCACAGTCCCAACCTAAACTGGGCTCTCACATAGGCTATTTACTGAGCAAAGCAAGCATGGCAGATGTAACTATGTGTGTTGTTTGTCCCACAGACGGTACCTTCATGTTTGCTCCTGCAGCAGCAGCCAATCTGGTAGGTGATCGGCAGGAATTACTGGCTGCCACCCTAGAACAATGGTGGGATGGGGAAACACCCTTGCTCGAATTATCAGGAACATCAGTGGAGTCAGGAGGCAGTGGCTGATTGACCAGCAGCCCCCAGCCTAGGCTGCCGACATCAGCGGGAGCTTCTAGGCAGTCAACACTTGCAGGAGTCCATAGTGCAGACAAAGGAGCTCCCTGCCTTCACCACCATCTCCCAACTGTTTCTGGTAAGGACAGGCTTTCCCTTCCCCATCTTAATCACCCTGCAGTGATGATGGCTGGGTCCTTGCACAGAACCACCTCACAAACCACTGTTTTCTCACATCACCTCAATAGCAATTCTTCTCCGTGAAGTTCATGCACACATCAAGTGCAGAGTACTTAGGTGATATGCATGTTACTCTCTTCTGGAATTCAGATTTCTGATAGAAACCAGTTTTAACTATATTGGAAGAAGTTGTTTGACAGAAACACAGAAGCTGCCTTATACCGAGTCAGACCCTTGGTCCATCTAGTTCAGAATTGTCTATACTGACTGGCAGCAGCTCTCCAAGAATTCAAGCAGGAGTCTTTCCCAGGCCTGTGTGGAGATGCCAGGGACTGAACCTGGGAGCCTCTGCGTGCAAAGCAGATGCCCCATTCCCAAGCTGAGCTACTATGTTCTGAATTGTACTGAAGAACCCCAGGCAATAGGGCTGTGCAGTTGGATAATTCCAACAGGTATCAGTGGATCCAATAGTGCCACTGCCAGAACTGTTGGAATTAATTCCGACACACTTTTCATTGAGTTCTATTGTGTCAGAAATGTTGGAATTCATTCTCTAGTTTTGTCAGATCTGTGTTGAAATTGTCAGAAGAGTCAGAATAACTGCAAAACCACAGTTAAACAGGGCAGAGGTCTGAAAATGTAAACATCTGAATGCATGCAACTGCAGTTTTGCAGCAAAAGCGATGAGGTTTGCTTCACCAGTTTGAACCTTCAGTTTGTAGTTGTTGGAGCTAGGACATCAGCTCTCAGCTGCAATGTCTCAAAGTGACCACTGGGGGGTGGGGGTTAGGGTCATGGATAAAAGTGCTGGACTCCTCCCCTCCTTGTTCTTCCAGTCTTAGTCTCCATTTTGTCTCTCCAGAGATGGCTGTTTGTTTAGTCTCGCTCCGCTTTCATCCTTAAGCTCAGTTTTCCTATCCTTTTGTAATGATTTTAAATAAATCCTTGTTGTTCACTTAAATAACTGTCTCCAGACCTCTTGCTTGACTGAATTCTCCCCAGACTGGCTTTGCTCTGCTAATGGAAGTTGAACTGCCATTCTTCTCCTACAAAAGGGTTATGGGCCCAGAAGCCAGTAAATAAAAGAGAAACGCCTAGAGAGTTAAATAGAAATCAAAGAGAAAAGCTTTGAAAATGGAGACAGCACAAGGATACCAGATGATTGAAAAGTTGCAAGGTCCTGAGTATGAGCCCTGGTCTTTCAAGATGGAGATGCTCCTCAAGAGACATGGACTTGGCAGTGTTCTGCACACCCAGTGTCCTGCAGATGCAGGAAAGGAGCAGAAAGAATGGGACAGAGCAGATGAAAAGGCATCAGGAATTATTTGCTTGGCAGTGAGTGGCCCAATCTTAGTGCATCTGAGAGACAAAGAAAATGCAAAGAATATGTGGGAAACTCTGAATGGATTATATAAAAAGAAGTCTGTTGTTTCTAAAGTGCATCTAGTAAGAAAACCGAGCAATAAAAGACTTAGAGAAGGAAAATATCTGTCCAAGCACATAGATGAAATGTTGGAAATATCTAGGCATCTGCAAGCTCAAGGGGTAGTCATGCCAGATGCAGTTTTGATAGGATTGCTGTTGAATAGTTTGCCACATTACTTTGATAAGTGTGACTAGTACCTTGAAAGTCAAGGAGGATGCAGAATTATAATTTGTAATTAGCCATCTACAGTGGGCCTTTCTCCGCATGTGGAGAATGGCCCATAACGGACTGCAGACGGGCCATGCAGTCATTTGGGAGGGAGGAGGGGAGATGGAAGGAGCTCTCTCTCACTGCCCTCACTGCCCTCACCGCCTGCACAGCAGTATTGCTAAAAAAGGGAACCTTTTCCTCGGCCCACTACCACTCTCTCCACTGCAGCTGCTGCCACCCTGTTGCCTGCGTGGCATTTTAAAGGTAAAGGGGGGCTTTCCCCTCCCCCCTCCCTGCAGCCGCCACTGTGCGGCCTTTGCTGACCTTATCCCACCATGCACAGCAGCAGTTTTTAAGGATAAAAGGGGGTTTTCTCCCTCCACCCCTGCAACGGCTAAGGTGGCAAATCCTTGGCTGCCTATGGGTGGCAAAAGGCTTAATCCACCCCTGCCTGCGGCACTGAATCAAAGTGTTCATGTTGTATAAGAGCAAACACAACACAACCTGTTTTTCTTCCACACAAAGAAAGAGAAACACAGCAACCTTTGGATCTGATTCATAGTGATGTTTGTGGACCTATGCAAGTTCATACATCAGGAAGGAATAAATATGTTGGTGGCACAGCAGGGAAGCTGCCTGCCTAGGGAGCAAGAGGCTGTTAGTTCGAATCCCCACCAGTGTGCTTCCCAGACTGTGCCTAGTAAATATATATTTGTAGCCACCTATATCAGGCAGCAGTGATATAGGAAAGTGCTGGAGGCAGATGCTCACTTCAGTGACAATGGCAAAAGGCATCATCTCATACTGTGCAGGTGAAAGGCAATGGTAAACCACTCCTGTATTCTACCAAGGAAACCACATGGCTCTGTGGTCGTCAGGAGTTGACACCAACTCAATGGCACAATCTTTCCTTTTCTTTACTTTCATTGATGACTATTCTAGATACACATATACATACCTGTTAAGTGAAAAGGGACAAGTACTAGAAAGACTAAAAGAATATGTTGCAAGAGTGAGCAACAAGTTTGGGAAAGAGCCACAGATCCTCTGCACTGACAATGGTGGCGAATACACTGGGAATGTAGTGGTTAGAGTGCTGGACTAGGACCGGGAAAACCCGAGTTCAAATCCCAATTTAGCCATGATACTAGCTGGGTGGTCCAGTCACTTCTCTCTCAGCCTAACCTACTTCACAGTGTTGTTGTGAAAGAGAAACTTAAGTATGTAGTACACCGCTCTGGGCTTCTTGGAGGAAGAGCGGGATATAAATGTAGTAGTAGTAGTAGTAGTAGTAATAATAATAATAATAATAATAAGAAGAAGAAGAAGAAGAAGAAGAAGAAGAAGAAGAAGAAGAAGAAGAAGAAGAAGATTCCTAAAGGAGGAGGGCATTGAACACCAAAAGACTGTTCCTTATACACTAGAGCAAAATGGAGTGGCAGGAAAAAAAAACGCTCTCATGGAAATGACCAGATGAATGCTTGTAGATGCTGGTTTGGCTACTACATTTTTGGGAGATGACTGCTACTTACCTGCAAAACAGATTGCCAACAAAGGCCACAGGAACAATGCCACATAAGTTATGGCATGGCAACAAGCCCACTTTGAGTCATATAAGAGTGTTTGGATCTAATACATACACCTATATACCAAAAGCCAAAAGGACCAAACTCAGCTGTAGATCTGAGGAAGGAATACTTGTTGATTATTCCATAGGATGTAAAGGATATAGGATTTTAGATCTTACCACAGAAACAATTAAAATATGCAATGTAGCATACTTCAGTGAAAATGAAAAACCAGCCACTAGTGAGCGAACCAACCAAACCTAGAGCCCAATTTTCAGTTGGAAAAAGAATCAAGGCAATATGACCAAAAGGAAGGATCCACTGTAAGTTTTACAACTGACAGTGATTCAGCAGAAGAGAATGCTGATGACGAACAAAGGGTGAGGCATGTAACATGACAAAATAAAGGCGTTCCGCCTAAGAAACTTTCCTATATTGCAAAGGGGGAAAGTGATAACTTACCTGAAACTGAAGCACAAAACTGGAAGGAAGCTGCAAAAGAAGAAATGGAATCATTGCACAAAGGTAACACAGGGACACTCACAGAGCTACCACAGAGAAAAAAGACTGTGGGGTGCAAGTGGATTTTTAAAATTAAGCAAAATGCAGAAGGAGATGTCCAGCGTTTCAAAGTGAGACTGGTGGCAAAGGGATTCTTGCAAATATATGGGGAAGACTATGACAAGACATTTGCTCCTGTTGTAAAACACACCTCAGTAAGGACACTCCTAAACATTGCAGCTGCAAAGAAAATGCAAGTAGATCACTTAGACGTGAAAACTGCATTTCTTCATGGAGACATCAAAGAAGATATTTACATGGAGTGGTCTCCAGGATTTGTGGAACCTGGTAAAGAAAAACTTGTAAACTGCAGAAAAGTCTCACTGCACAGGCACGGTGGCCTCCAAATTGGCCTCCGTATCAGGGAATAGGCCCAGAAAGGGCCAAAGACACCCGAAAAGGGTGATTTTTACAAAAAGGAAGGCCAGTGGTGGGAGAGGGCACCTCTGCGGACACACGCACACCCCGCCACTTTGGAGAAGCCCCCCAGAGGAGGTAAGTTAAAAAGAAAAAAGAAAAAAATCCCCCAAAATGTTTGACAAACCCCCAAACATTGGGGGTGGGGTTGGTCCGGGGTCAAGCCAAACCCAGGGTGCTTCGGTTTGACCTCGAACCTTCAAACCAAAGCAGTTTGATATCGAGCCAGTTCAGATTCGAACCTGTTTGCACACCCCTAATAGATTGGCCCTCTCATGGAAGTGTTAGTCCCCTGGTGGCAAGCCATCATGGGGGCAGGAGTGTGGTTTAGTCGCCATGGACTGCTTTGCTGAGGTGAGCCATTGCAAGAGCATTCTTGGTCACAGCAGGCCATACCCCAGGATCCTTTTCCCTCCCTCATATACATATCCTCTCCTAGGAAGTTGTCATGTTCCCTTCCCTTCCCGGAGTAATAAAACAATAGTGCCCCACAAGATCCCACCCCATCAGAAATTGTGCTTGCGCAAGATAGTTTGGTTTCATGGCTCTTACAAGGGTGGTAGTTCAATCACTGTCGGGAGAAGGACTTGAATGGCATGGCATTTAAAAGGATTTAAACGCCCTTTCCCTGCCAAGGGTGGGTGGGCCATTCCAAAAAGGTGTGATTGCACTCGGCACATCCCCTTGAAGATCATGGCCAAAGGCTGCCAACCTGGAGATGTGCTGATGCCTTACCCCCAGCCTGGTGATACTAGCACTTTGGAGCTTGCTGGGATGCGGCCTCGGCGGACCAGGAAGAGGGAGAGGCTCCCCTGCCCTGGAAAAGGAGGTTGCCTGGCTGAGGTTCCTGAATGTCTGCCTTGTGATTCATGGTTTGGAAAATTAAACGCGGGTTTAATCGGCACCCTCTGGTTTTATGTTGCGTGTGAATGCAGCCAGAATGGATTCTCTTACTGCAATTTTTGGAGCTTTTGTGCTATGAAAATTTTTTAATCATTAAACATCAATGGGTCGACTGGTTACCTTCAAAATGAACACATGTTGTGCTGTCACCATGCCCTACTACCATATGAAATTTTAAAGTGTTCTGCCTAGCCATTCTGGAATTATTAATTCTTTTGTTTTCCTGTTGATCTCTACTGCGGGGGGTGAGTGGGGGGAGAGATTCCAATTTAAGTTGGAATTTCCAGTGAAATTTCTGAAATGATCCAGCTATACAACATTAAAAATGGGTGCTAATTCCAATTCCAAAAATGTTTATGTTGGAATGTATCATGTCAGATCTCATAAGGTGTTTTTTCCCCCTGGTGTACAGGCCTACCAGGTGCTATATTCACTGCTTCATGAAGCCAGCCCAACCGGAAAAACGAAACACTGAGGGATGTGGTAGTGGCTGGAAAGGCAGGAATTGGAATTGGCTGAGTCCAGAAATTAGAACTGCTGACCTAAACCTATCAAAAAAATAAAATGAACCCAAGCTATTTAACAACAGCAATAATCATTTCAGAAATAGCAATGGTCAGTCTTTCCACTTCTTATCAACAATCATGTCAAAAATGCATATCTATTGTATCTAACACATTAGTCCTAGGAGTTGTTGACAGTTAACGGCACAGAGCTGCTGAGTTTCCCCCCCCCAATGGAATGCTTACAGCAATTGCAAGACAAACGTCTTGGTCGATGCTTTATATTTTTGGTTCCATGTTTGTCAGAGAAAAAATGCATGAAAAAAAATGAAAAGCATGGGGGGAAATGACAGAAAGGTGAACAAACTCTGGTCCACCAACTTGGTTTGCATAACTGGTTTTAACATAGTGTTAAAAGCCAACACCATGGTAAAACCAACATGAATTGTCATTCTCCACATCCTTTCTTGAGGTGAATTTTTGTTGTGAATGTCCACATCAGTTGAAATCATGACACACCACTGGGCCCAATATACTTTTGAAACTTTTCCCAGGATACAAGCCAGGATTTTGACACATCAGCGTCCAAAAGTCTACTTCGCCTCACTGAAATCTCCAGAAAGACCAGCTTGTGGATACTTCATTAAAAATGGTACCATGAACCACCCTGTGTCATAGGTTTGCACTGGAAGATTCCAAGTCCATGATCAGAGCATACATTCTTCTTATAGATGACAATCCCTAGAGGTATGCCCTTAAAAAGAAATTCAGTTCAGAACCCCATTTGATTTCAGGGCTTTTGCTATGTTTTGTTTTGGGCCCATGTGGGCCCTGCGCTGTTCATTACGGGACCCAATTTGTTTCAGAAGCCTCATTCATATTTAAATGCATTTTAAAGGAGGAGAGCTGGTCTTGTGGTAGCAAGCATGACTTGTCCCCATAGCTAAGCAGGGTCTGCCCTGGTTGCATCTGAATGGGAGACTTGATGTATGAGCACTGCAAGATATTCCCCTCAGGGGATGAAGCTGCTCTGGGAAGAGCAGAAGCTTCCAAGTTCCCTCCCTGGCTTCTCCAAGATAGGGCTGAGAGAGATTCCTGCCTGCAACCTTGGAGAATCCACTGCCAGTCTGTGAAGACAATACTGAGCTAGATAGACCAATGGTCTGACTAAGTATATGGCAGTTTCCTATGTTCCATACTTTTACTATGATTTTCACTGCCCCCTCTGTTGGTGGTGGCAGGAGTTGCAATGTGCAGTTACTTCTTGGTGGGTACCATATTGGATACCCATACTGTCACAGGACATAGCATCATCCTGGGGAAGTATGAGTTTTTAAACATGGCTGCTGCTATGAAGAAATAGCTCCTGTATTGATGGCTGCCACTTTTTATGGTTGTGGCTGTTTCCTTGCCCACACTGCCCCATAACGATGCTGTGTCACAAAACAGCATGGGTACTCAAGATGGAGCCCACCAGGAGGTGGCTGCATGTTGCAGTTCTTGATGCTTCCAACACAGGTTGTGGCAAAAACATCAGTAAAGGCAAGACTTATTTTAAAGAAATACAAGGACATAAACGAGGTTTCAAAAACAAACCTCATTGGGACCAATGATTTGTTCAACACTATGCTCATTTTGGGCAAATGGAAACTGAACCAAACAAGTCCCATTCTGTTTTTGTTTTCATTCATCCTGGAACTAATGCACACTCCTGTTGTCCACATCTAGAAGGATAAGGGGCTACCAAAACAGAAATGAGTGCTATTCACTACTTCTTTCCTGACTCTGGGTGAAGCAGGACAAGCTTCATAATTTGGAGGGCCAGCACAACAGCACAAACGGCAAGTGGGGGGGGGGCATTAGTGGAGCAATGTGTGATCAAGCAGTGCATCTCAACCTTCTCTATGCCATTACCAAGGCATGCTGGAGCATTCCCCTTTCCTCGGATCATGGGGTGTGACGATGTGGAGAGAGAGAATGTCCTGGGCTGGCCTCATGGAGCAAAAGTCCTATTGGACTGGAAAATCTCATATCCAGCCATTGTCCAATGACACTGACATCTGCAAAGTAAAGATCACATGCTACATGGTTGAATATGGCAGCACTCTGGGGAATGTGTCAGGCAAGACATTTTTGGAGATCCCAGTTGGAACGTGAAAGAACACAGGATAAGGAGGTTGTGTCAGGAGAGCTGATCTTGTGGTAACAAGCATGAATTATCCTCTTTTCTAAGCAGGGTCCACCCTGGTTTGCATTTGAATGGGAGACTACATGTGAGCACTGTAAAATATCCCCTTAGGGGATGGGGCCACTCTGGGAATAGCACCTGCATGCTGTCATGCAGAAGGTGCAAGTTCCTTCCCTGGCATCTCCAAGAAAGGACTGAGAGATACTCCTGCCTGCAACTTTGGAGAAGCCGCTGCCAGCTTGTGGAGATAATATTGAGCTCGATGGACCAATGGTCTGACTCGGTAGAAGGCAGCTTCCTGTGTTCCTATGCAGAGGCGCTCTTACCCCTGGACTTCGGTGCTGAAGTCCAGGGCCTCCACACCCCCTGGGGTACCCCCCAAATCATCTTTAGTCTGTTCTGGGTGGTGTGGTTTGTGCCCTCAAGAACCTACATGTTAAAAAATGATGCTTAACTTGCAGCGGCAGGGCCTCCAAAAGCCTTTAGGGCCAGGCTCCAAAATTACCCAGGTGTACCAAGACATCAACTGATCTTCACTAAAAGTGGGAAGAACTACAAGCTCTGCATTCATTATGCATATGACATGCAATCCTTTGTATATTTGTTAGAATCTTGAAAAGAAAGTTATATCAAGATGGAGGGAGGTATAAGTAAGAAGAATAAAGAAGTGTGTAAAGACCACCTTGATTGTTCAAAGTGATTCATTCCACACATTATCTCCGTAAGCCACATGTATTGTCTCTGCAATCCTTACAACAAACTTGTTAGGTAGGTCATTATTATCCCAGACAGCAGTTAGAGTGGGGGACAGCAACTTGCTTAGGGCCACTTAGTGAGTATGGCTCAGGTAAGATTTGAACCAAGGTCTTCCTGGCCCCTACCTCACACACTTCAGCACTATACCATATTTCACATGTGCAGACAAGTATCAGCAAACCTGAAAAACCAGATCAAGCTTATCTGGCAAAAAGGCTGCTCCTTTTCTCTCCTCCCCCCCCATCCAAAATAGCAGACGACAAATGTGTTTGCAAGGGCTATTGAGTTATTAAGAAAAAAGCTGAAGACCAGAGACACTTCATGGCAACCTTTTCCACGGCTCCTCTTTAGGTACCCAGAACATACACCATGCCCAACTGTGCATCTCAGTCCAAAGATATAGCACTTCATAATCCCAACCATGCCTATAAAGTTAAAATGAAGCAGCACACCAATCACAAACATTGCACAACACGGTTTCGTATTGACATTGGCAATGCTGAACTAGTCCATTAGAGGAAAAGGGGGGAGCTGATGACGTCACTTAGCCCTCACCCTCACACAGTGACCCACATCAAAGGCATTTTAATCACTGCCCAGAGGAATGGACATTCTAGAACGCAAAATGAATCACATTTCAAAGTCCTTAGAGGTCAGACACAGCTTCTGGCAAATCCAGAGGAGAGACGCAATGTGGACAACCTCTCTTTACAAGCAACCCCAGAGAGACTGTAATACTGACAGTTCTTGTGAAGGACTGCCTCAAAGGGGTTAGCCAGAGTCCTTCATGATGACTGATTAATGAGATGTGATCAATGACTCCCCAGAGACACCAATACATAGATTATCTTGCTGTTACCCTGCCTGACACAGCGAAGAAAATTTGTTATAAAAATCTGAAGTTAAAAAATGGTCAGGGCAGAATGGACACGCAAGTTGGTTGTGCTATGCATGCTGGCAATAGCCTAAGGCAGGGATTCTTGACCTTCTGGCTCCCCAGAAGGTGCTGGACTACAGCTCCCATCATCAATGGCCTTTAGCAATTGTAGGTGGGGATTATGGGGATTGTAGTCCAACAACATCTGGAGCCCTGAAGCTGAGAACCCCTGGCCTAAGGAGTTAATCTGTAAGTGCTGGAGCATGAAGAAAACCCAGAACCACGCTTTGCACGTGCGTGGTGTACTGGTTAGAGTGCTGGACTAGGACCGAGGAGACCTGAGTTCAAATCCCCATTCAGCCATGATACTTGCTGGGTGACTCTGGGCCAGTCACTTCTCTCTCAGCCTAACCTACTTCACAGGGTTGTTGTGAGGAGAAACTTAAGTATGTAGTACACCGCTCTGGGCTCCTTGGAGGAAGAGTGGGATATAAATTATAAAATAAAATAAAATAAAATAATAATATTTTGTTGTTGTTGTTGTTGTTGTTATTAGTGTATCGAGAGTGAAGCCCCAAGATCTTTGGCTTAGAGGTAGCAGGTCAGAAAGCTCATACCGCCAACTCCTGAAGCAACCACTAGCAGAGAGGCTACTTAAAGATGTGTGGAACATAAGGAGGTGCCTTATACTGAGTCAGGCCATTTGTCCATCTAGCTCAGTATGGTCTACACTGACTGGCAGCAGTTTTTCCAAGGCTTCAGGCAGGAGTGTTTCCCTTGGGCCTGTGCAGCACTGGAAATATCGGGTCAGTTCTGATCCAATAACTATTCTAAACAAACAAACAATGGCCTCTCCAACACTTTGGGCATCCATATATACAGTTGGAATTGACCTGATATTTTACTGAAATACTTATCAGAATCCTCCCCCCATCCACCCCGCCATTCACTGTACATTTAAAGTTTAAAAGGACTCATCACTGCCCCTGCTGCCTGATGGCCACTGATCCTGGCCCTGCCGCCCCTGTGGGGCCAGGATCCGGCCCTATGGCCACTACAGGGTTGTGCCACCATCTCCATGGGAGGCCTCCAGCACTGGCCCCACTGCTCCTGCAACCAACCCTGCTCCGCCAGGCAATCACTCCACACCACTGCCCCACCACGCCTCCATCAGAGGCTGCGGCACAGACCCCGCAGCTCCTGCCACTGTTTCTGCCACCACTCCTGCCCCTCCAGGCAGCAGGCCTGTGACACCACTGCTGCTTCAGCAGCGCTGAAGAATCTTCGGAAGCAAGAGCAGGAAGAGGCCATTTTTAAAAGGCAAAGAGTGCCTTTTTGGGCCCTTGCTTTTTTGCGAATGCCCAGAAGGAGATGGGATTGTGGGGGCATTTGCATGCAGAAGGTCCCACATTCAATCCCTGGCATCTCCAGGTAGGGCAGGGAAAGTGGGCATTTCCTGGGCATTTCCACAAAGGCAAGCACCAAGTAAGGCACCATTTGCTTTTTTTAAAAATGGACTTTCCCGCTTTCACTGCAGAAGAGCCTTTGGCGCTGTCAAAGCAGCATTGGTACCAGCCGCTCGGAAGAGCAAGGTCAGCAGCGGCAGCAGGGCCAACACCGGAGGCCTCCCATGGAGGTGTGGCCCTATAGAGGCCATTGGGCCAGAGTAAGCAGCAGGGGCAGGAATAAAGGCCATCAGGCAGCCGGATGGCAGGAAAGGCAGTGATGACTGGAGATGCAGCAATGAGTTCTTCTAAACTTTAAATGTAAAGCGGAGGGTGGGGGCAGGTTCCAATAAGCATATTGGAAATAAGTTTCATTCCAGAATGATAGGAGGGGTTAGTCTTGGAGTTTGGACTCTTGGGTGCTCTATTCCAGAATTATTGCTGATACAGGTTGAGTATCCCTTATCCGAACTGCTTGGGACCAGGAGCGTTCCGGATTTCAGGCTTTTCTGGATTTTTAAATATTTGCATACTGTATGAGATATCTTGGGCATGGGATCCAAGTCTAAATACGGAAGGTTACTGTACACTGTATTTTTTTATTTTTTTTTAGGTTTTATTTAAGTATAAAAACAAATAAGCATTGAATTTACAATAACTACAGGTAGCTGTAAATGTAATGAAAACTAATTGCGAAAACATTTTCAACGCAATAATGTTTCTGGATTTTGGAGCAGTGCAGATTTTCGGATGTCCGGATTAGGGATACTTAACCTGTAATACCAATATGGGTGTTATCAGATTTATCCAACTGCACAGGCCAACTTTCCCTGCCCTACCTGGAGATGCCAGGGATTGAACCTGGGACCTTCTGCATGCAAAGCAGATGCTCTGCCACTGAGCTATGGCTCTAGTATCAAGATGTGTGGAACATAGGAAGCTGCCTTATAATGAATCAGATCATTGATCTTTCTAGTGTGTGCCCTGAGTAGAAGGCAGAAAGGAAAGAACCCAAGTGAGGGAGCTCCTGCCATCAGCTCCTCCAGAGACCAGCACGAGCCTGAGAGAACTGAGTTGGGGTCGCACCCTTCCCCTCCAGTTCCCAGACCTGTGTGTGCCCGGAGTCAAGAAAAGAAGGAACTCCAGGCCAGGGAGTTCATGCGTTCATTTTCTGCAGGGACCACCAATGGACGGAGACAATCTAATTGCGTTGTCTTTTAGCATTTTAAACTGAAGATTGCCCTGAGTGCCTTTGCAGAACAGTGTTACAGGAATGCTGTACATAAGCAAACAGAAAGCAACTCCAGAACCCTAGAAATATTCATCAATATGTACTTTCAAAACTAAAGGCAACTTTTGATAGTCTTTTAGGGTATTTAACTATGGTAACAGAGAGAAGAATGAAGTATCAGATTAAAGGACAGAATAGATATATTTGCAAAATAATAATAATAATAATTCATGGTTTTGCCAATTGCCTCCCCCTGCAAAAAGAAAACCAGATAGCCTGCAATTTTTAACACACACACACACTGCAACTTGCATTATATGTGTGTGTGTGTGTGTATATAAAATTTGCATTGAGAGCTCTGACTTCAGTTGATTGAAAGGACTTCTTTGTGGCTCAACAGTTGAGGTGTTATAAAATATTCATAAACATTCCAAATTCTGAGGGGTCCTTTTTTTTTTTTTGCATGTACAAAACTCATATATGAAAATACTGTATGAGTACTGTGAATGTATGTGTAAGTATATGTAAATGGGGATGTGAGTGCGAGTGAAGGCAGAGTGCACATGGATGAAATATTATATGCAATGATACACAAAACACATACACAGAGGTATGCAGGTTTCCACTACTTATCGTCTGAGCAAGCATGAAGACATAGCATTCTAGTCTTTAAAGCAGCACTAATTATCCCAAAAGATGAACTGGAGCCCCACAAGGCTCTTCCTCCCAGCCAGCTGCAGGGCACAGACTTCTTCCTTCTTCACTGACTACATTCCTAGTATTTTCACTCTGGTGTCCTCCAGAGCCTATGGGGTGTTTCATAGCTAGTAACCACCAACCATCAATGCCTCTAGAAACACTAACTGTCCATTGGGACCCATTAGCAAGCAATCAAGTTATTCAGAAGATAACGATTTCTTCAGCATCATACAACAGAACATACATTTAACAAACTCCTAGGCTTACCTACAACAGAGATAAGGGAGAAGAGTGACCAAAGCAGTAAAAAAAAAGAGGAAGAGTAAGGTTTCGATGGCCTCAGTCTTACATGTGCAACAACTCCAGGGGTGATTAATTGTCATAAAATTGCCCAGCCATTTTTCAAATCCAGCTACAGTGTTTGACTCTTGGCGACCTCTTCTAGTAGCGCATTCTTCAGGTTGACGCCATGCTGTGTGAAAGAAACAGGTCCATGTATTTCTTCTCTCTTCATTTAATGGTCATTAGTTTTTAGCCTTTGGGAAATGAGAAATATGCATGATTGTGTGCAGAATTCTGGTTTTATGTGTAACTTTGCTGTAACATGGAACACATTGACTCATTTAATGAAGTCCCAGACTGGCTTGTCTTTGACGTGAGCAGCAGGAGCGACAAAGGAGTTCAGAAGTCCTTTGGAAGAGGAGGAGAACGGATGCCAGGTGTTCAATGAGCAACCTGGGAAAATGCAGAGGGTCAGGATGACAAAACCCAATCCCACCAATCTCCATACAGACATAAAGTAATTTAGCTGATTTATTCCAGATAGGCTTATACCAATTGTTTCTCTTCTTTAAATCTTTTTATAATTTTTTTCTAATAAAAATGTATTTTACAAGTCATATATATATGTCAGAAAATCAGTCACAGTAACATGCCAGTTATCATGATTCTCATTTTTCAGTCAGAACCCATCATTTCCCAAATACGTTTTGAGCAACGTGTTTCCTTTTTTTATCTCCCGCTTTTACCCTGACATAATTTTACCCTGACATAAGGGGTTCTCAAACTTGGGTCCCCAGATAACGTTGGATGACAATGACCATTGTCGCCTGCCAAAGGCCATTGTGGCAGGGATAGTGGGAGCTTTAGTCCAACAATATCACACTACATGTGATGTTAAATCTGTCTTTGTGTTTCCAGCTGTTCTTTTTTTAAACACCAGCAGCAGGGCTCTGCCCTACCCAGAAGCTGTACCCGGCTGTTTAATGAGGCAGGAGGGAAAGTAGCCTCACCCAGCAGGAGCCTCACAGATCATCATTGCCCATGCCTTGTTTCTTACTCACACAAACCCTTGTTTCACAGATCATCATTGCCCATACCTTGTTTCTTACTCACACAATGAGGCTGTTCACACGAGCAATCTCTCAACGCACTGCACCATACTCCTTGCATGGTGCATTGTGGGATTTCTGAAGGCTGGCAGCATTTCCCCAGCCTCCAGAATGCTGTGAATGTGTGGGAAATGTGGGAAACCAGGATATTACAGCTGTTACTGGGGCATCAGCAACTTCCTCCCTGCCCTCGCCAAGGCAGAAGCAAATATTTCATTACATTTCTAACTCAGGTCAATGGTTTAGTTTGCATTTATTCCCCTTCTCTGTTCCCTTCTCTTTCACCTTAATGAGTTCGTATTTGATTTCCAATAATATTTATAATTCTAAAAGGGACAGGCTTTATCTGAAATATTACAGAGGGCTAATATGTTTCTTTTTCGGTAGGAATCTCTGCTTTCTATACATTTATGGAATACGTATACTGACTACAGAAATCATCCTTTTAAAGAATACTTCATTTACACAAAATGCCAATTCAAATCTAACAGAGATAAATACTTTCTCTTAATGTCATAATGTAGGACTCTCTTGCTCAAATATCAGTTCAGAAGTACTGATATAAAATATTTTTTAATACCAGAACAGCATGTCTTTCTCTAGTAGTTTCTCTAGTTGGGATGTGTGCAATAATTGCTGTTCTTCATTGATACTGTTGTATTAGTTGGTTCTGCTGTTATTTACACCTTGTAACTAGTTGGGGTAGTTAGCAGAGACATCGGGCCAGGAGAAGGAGAGGAAATCAGTGAGTGGGGGGGCCTATTTTAAAATCTCATCTCTGGGCCCACTCCAACCTTGCTACGCCCCTGCACGCTTGACTATACTTTCCCACTCCAGCCCTGTTGATCCTTACCTGCTGCTCCTGATCCTTATCTTGTCCTGTCCTGACCACATCATCTGCCACTGCCTGCCCTATGCTGATTGTGCCAGAATCGGACCCCAGCTGCAGCCTGTCTTAGAACTCAGACAAGGCCTGGCAAGCCCATTCAAATGTGTGGTCTAATCTCTTCCTATCCAACAGTCCCAGTTGAGGAACTAAAAATTTAATGAGTGACAAAGTGAAAAAGTAAACAGGAGAAGAGTGGCCAGAACGGAAAGGGAGGAAATTTCAAGTGCTCTTGCCATAAATGCAAACACTCAGTAGTTCTTGGTCTTTTCCTCGTTTTAATTGTTAAGGTATCCAGAGATTATTCGGACCCTCCTTCGTGTATATGAACTGCTAATATTTCAAAAGTCAAATGGATTGGGCTGTTACTGCAGATTTCTATAATAATGTGCTGTTATGAACCAGGCAGTCCAGCAAAAAGGATATTACAGCTTCCCTCATTCCTAGAAAAAGTCACTTTGCTTCATTTTTCTAACGCATACTATTTTATTGCTGGTGAATTTTATACAAGCTTTGATTTGTGGGGGTTGTCCTGGATACTTTCCCCTAAACAATTACCCTGCAAACCATTCTGTTATAGCAGGACATTTAACTGATATGGCATTATCCTGTGTTAAAACGTTGCAGTGTTAAGTAAACTTGACCTGCAGCAACAAAGCATTCGTTTTCCTTTCGTTACATCATCCATTTGAAATGCATAGGCAAATATATAGCATTCTGCCTTCTACAGCTGAACAACAAACACAGAACCAGCTTTAGAGATCATTAGGCCATTTAGTTTTGCTTCTTGTATAACATAACGAAGTTGTGGCTGACAGTCTAACAAGAACAACTTTAACTCAGATTAAACTCATGAGTTTACAGGGTTATATAGATGCTATAAAAGCAACAACATTACTTTGAGGAAAGGAAATCCAAATCCCAGCTTCATGAGTACATGACCTGGATTTGGGAGCTGTGTGTGCTCCCAATTTTCAGTTGTGTAGAAGCAAGGTAGGAGGAAAACCTGGATAGAAGTGATTGTATAGAAGCAAGATAGGAGGAAAACATACCCAGGTTTTCCTCCTACTTTGCTTCCACACAATCACTTCTACCCAGATTTTCCTCCTACCTTGCTTCCACACAACCAAAATTTGGGAGCACATGCCGTTCCCAAACCTGGGTAGAACACAGTTTTTGATTGTGTGAATGGCCTCACAGAGTCAGTGGCTGACATTTTCTAGTCTAAGTACAATGAACAAAAATGTGTACACACACACACACACACACACACACGCAGAAAGGTCGCATGGCTGAGCAGACGCTTAACATGGTGCAATCTCTTATGGTCTCGCTATGCTTGTGGAAGTGTTGTGCTTGTGCAGCAAGGATTGTGGGTCACTTTGCACCATTCCTTGCAACATTTATGGGTTGAGGGAGAGGCTTTTCAGCAGAGGGCGCACCACCGCCAGTTGCGCAAGCACACCCTCTTGCGCTGGTGCAACGCTCATCTGTAATGCAAGCTCCTGACTTAGTGAAACTTGCCCATGCAACATGCTTGCACTAGTATATTAGTCTGGATGTCAGCCACAAGTGCTCATATGCTGTGCAGAGAAATGCTAATGGGGGAAAGAGGCACACCTGCACTGCTGTGAGCCTCTCCAAAGCATGCCAGCCCTGATGTGGAGGCAGGCTGCTTCACATCTCCTAAGCACTGCACAATTGCTGTTGCAGTGCTACTTCTCCTGGAGGCTTTGCACATGGGGCTTCTCCTGCGGGAGAGAGTGTGTGCGTTCACACACCAGCCGAACTTACCCCGAACTCCCGATGAGATCCTTGGACCCACTCCAAGTCGGGCTTTGTGATGTACGTTTTAGCTTATCTCGAGGTATTTCTGGTTTTTTTAAATGCTGGTTTTAAGCTACTTTTTCTGAAAACGCCAGAGCAAATGAGAGAGGCACTGACATGGAATCATTTGCATGAAAAGAGGGATACCCTCTTTAGAAATGCAGATACAGCTCTTTAGAAAGCTAGCGCTCTCTCCCTCTCTCTCTCTCCCTCTCCCTTCCCCCCATTGGGTAGAAGGAAAATACGGAGGCATGCCATGTGAACTTGCATCAAAACAAAACCTGAGAGCAGAGGAGAGGGGCTGCTTCCCACAATGCCACGAGTGTGATTCGAAGTGGCTTCGCTCAACATTTACCCCAAAGCCTGAAGCCAAGTGTGAATAACCTCCTGGAAATAATTTCCCAACTGTGATTGTACAATTTGTGCATGACAGCAGTGCAGGCGTCTCTCTCCCCCATCAGCATTTCTCTGCATAGTATGTGCTTAAGAGTTCCTGTTTTTCTAGTCCGTGTGCCAGGTGGGCCACTCTCCCATATAAATGATACACACACAGCTTTTCAATGAACCTCCCAAAGCAGCATGAGATTTTGTTCACTCTTAAAGCAGGTTGGATTGTGTCTGCCTCCACTCTTCGCCCTTCAGAGCAAGGGGGTCTTCAGGTGGCTCTGTGGTGGTAGCTGGTGGAGGGAGGGAGGGAGCGGCCTCCTCAGCTGGAAACTGGAGATTGAACCTGGGACCTTCTGCCTGCAAAGCAGCTGTGTTTTTTCTACAGACCCTGTTGGATCGGCCTTTTGCACCAACTATCCTAATGACCACTAGGGGCATTGGGAGCAGAGGTAGTTAGTGAGGGTCTCTTTCCCTGTCCGTACTTGCTTCTACTCTATGACTCCTGCTTTGACTCCTCAGGTACTTCCTGTGCTGAGTCACAATCCTTCCTTTCCTCCTAGAGGGAAGATGGAAACATCTCTCTCTCTCTCTACCTATTCATTATGTAGCTGATAGATAGGATAGGTCTTTCCTGTCTCAATAAACCAATTTAATTTAGACTCTACAGTGAACTCCACGCGTGTTACTTAAATAGTTGCAACAACTAAACTCTGCACTCTGTAACTGGAGTAGTAGTTTCCTTGGTGCTTTGCTAAATAACCACAAAGCCCAACGATCACATCATGTGGCAGCCTTGGACAGCTGTTGGGGCCCATGTTGGAGATGAACTTCCAGTGCATTGACCTTTTGCACCAACTGTCCTAATGACCACTAGGGTCATTGGGAGTAGAGACAGTGAGTAAGGGTCTCCCTATCTATCCCTACTCTATGACCCCTGCTTTGACTCCTCAGGTACTTCCTGTGCTGAGTCACAATCCTTCCTTTCCTCCTAGAGAGCAGATGGAAACATCTCTCTCTCTCTCTCTCTGTCTCTCTGTCTCTCTCTCTCTCTCTCTCTCTCTCCTTACCTATCCATTATGTAGTCCTTTAATCTAAATCTAGATCTCTAATCTAAGGTCTTTCCTATCCAAGTGTATTTAACCAATAAATATTTGGTTTTTAGTTCTACAAGGATCTCCATGTGTTTTCTCTAAACAACTGCAATATCCAAACCATCCTCTGCTACCTACTCTGTAACTGGAGTGTGTGCTCATTCCTTAGTGCTCTGTTGTTTTACCTATTGTGGGTAAAAAATCAACAACCTCTAACAGCCCAAGTGTCCTGTGGGGGCCACCTGAGGTCTGCCTGGGAGTCCCCTGGGGAGGATTGGGCTCAGCCAGCAACCAGCAACCAGCACCTACTGCCAGAGGAGCGAGCCCCCTCCCCTTACAGCTTCAGGCAGCAGACTCTGGGCCAGTTCACAGGACAGCAGGAATGGCCTGCAAAGGAAGGAAGGTGAAAGCGTGCCACGCTGCTTTTCTCCTTCTCTTCCTACTAGAACAGAAAGGAAAGGGGAGAGATTTGAAAGAAGGAAGGAACTGGGGTTATGATTTTAATAGTGGGGAAAGAGAAGGGTTAAGGAAGGGATGGGCACCATCTGGTGCTTTGCCTCAGGCAGCAAAATGTCATGGCCAGCACTGCTGCTGCATATCTACATGCTGAGAGTGATGTCTGCACAGGGCTTTTGCCTGCAAAGTAGAACACACACAGGCTTGAACGATGTGGTTGTTTCCCAGACTTTATGTGGGTTACTCACCACAGGGTTTGGCTTACAGGCATTGAAATTGATTTCCACAGGTTCTATGCAAATCGTACATTAAATGTGTGGATGTCTGCATGGCCCAAACAGGTGCATCCAGTGTTGTGTGTGTTTGTGTGTGCGTGCAACAAGCTAGGAGCATATTCTCTGAAGCAAACTGGGAGGGTAATTTAGTCCACTCCAGACTGTTTGTTAAGTAAGTTTTAGAATTATGAATAAAGTTGATGGTTGTTAAAGCCAAGATGTTGCAAGCCTGTACATGAGTGTCCAGAGATGTAACTAGGGTGGCCCTTTCATGAGGCAAGGTGAGGTAACTGCCTCAGGTGGCAAATTTTTACGGCATCAGCAAGGCAGCAAAATGTCCCTCCTCACTGCCATTGAAGCACTTCTTCAGGACCAATCTGTCTCTCCCTTGCAAATGTTGCAAGGAGCATCTCTTCTCACACTCTTTGCCAAGCTTTCAAGAAGCACAAGGGGAGAAGAGGAGGCTGCAGGCAATCACCTTCCTGCTCCTGCACCACTTTCAAAACTTGCAAGGGTCAGGATTGAAAGAGGGCTGGACCCCAGCAGGGTTGTGGGGCAAGGTAGCATTTGGTGCCTTTCCTCAGGCACTGCAATACCTGGGCCACTCCTGTGTTGACATACTATAGATGGGGTGGGAAAGTAGGCCCAATCCCTCTGCCCCACTGCACATCGGCTGTGCATATTTAGAGCCACATCTGAGCTCCCCCTCTGAAGCGACTTGGCTGCTCCATTACTGTTATCTTCTCACACGTGATCTGCAAGGAACTTATCACCCATAAGTTCTGGAGCAAAGGTTTGCTTGCTTTCCCCTCCCCTCTGCTGCAGGACACTTTTGAAGGCCTTTAGGTGCAACTTTAATGACTGGCAGTCAACATAAAACAATGGATTAAGCATTGGGCCATTGCCCTGATACATCTCAGCCATTCTGAAGAGGGAGGAAAAACTCAAATTGGTTATGCAAACCAAGCAGCTGTGCTGCAAGGGCCAAAAAGCGGCGGGGTGGGGGTGGAAACAGACCCAAAAACCCAAAAACTATTAGCTCCTGGCAGAAAGCCAACAATCCATTAATGACAGCCTGGTATCTCTCCAGGAATGTAAAATGTTTAACTGAATAAACATTAAAGCAGGAAGCCGTCGGCTTCTGTCACTAAGCGAAAACTTCAGTGTGATCCTGCCCCGCCAGAAATCAGAAGTGGGCAAGAAAACTTTGTTAAGCTGATAAAAGAGCTATTTGGTACCAGGAGAAGCCGGCAAGATGTATTCTTACTCTGTCTTACAAAGCATGATGTATGAGGTATGATACTTTTATTGGATCAAGTCACTGGTGATACATAAAGAAGAGAAGAAAGAAGGATATCGGCTGAGAACACAACAGATAATGCTTAGTAATTAAACCACAGAATTCCTGTACGATTTCAAGATGAGCAAAGAAAGAAAACATATGAAGGTGAAGGCTTAAAATATGGAGAAAGAGCAGTTGAAGAATATTTCTTCCACATAAAAACTAATCCTAATAAGATTAAAAATAGGGCTGTCAGCCAGTTAAAGGATTTTAGAGACCAGCCTTTTCATTGTAGTATCAGTTAATGAATTACATCTAAATATATTTGCATATTTCCAGAATCTCCTTATATGTGCTTCTCTGAGAAAATGGATGTTTGAGATAATTCAAAATTTAATAAACAAATATTGCAACTAGTGAGAAATGCTATCTTTATATTTTCTTTTTTCATTCTTTATTACATTAGCATACCATACAAGCAAACTAAAAAAATAAACATGCATGCCTCAGCCACCCAAATTAAAATTTAATTTTAAAATTAACCTAGTGTTTTAAATTTCATCTATTAAATTTTGACCTCCACCTATTATTCAACTTGTGCTTTAGCTGATTAATCAGCTTATTAAACCAATTAAAGCCTGCAGCCCTAATAGAATGTCTTATGTAAAATCCAATCACTATTAATTCGGGAAAGAACTCACTAGACATTTCTCATGTGCTAGTCCCATTGTTATGAATGGATTTTGCAAAGGAGAATTGTGGATCGTAGATTGTGCCCTTAGAGGGTAAATCCTAAAAATGTTTGTGGGGTGGAGGGGAGTAAATTGCAAATAATAATTTCTTCATTTTGTCTGTAAATGTTTTATGTTTGTGCATGAGTGGACCCTCTTACTGCAAAATACGCTCTTTGACTTGCACAGGCTGCAAGAGGCTCTGAACCCTACAAACTAGGCACATTGTGGCAGCAGCCAAAATCTGCAAGCACTGTAGCCACAGGGACCACTGCTATTCAGTTCACTTGTCAGTGGCAGCACCAGAAAAGTTGGGGGGGGGGGTGCAGAAGGGCTAGAATGCATTTCTTGGTGGGTGAGCTGTGCCCCACATGTTAGCTTTCTGCAACATAAAGCGGCGGAGGGGGGAGAAAACTGCTTGTCTGAGAGGGCACTCCCTGCCCCCACCCCCAGCAACCCTTATCACTGGCTCTCAAAGATATTGGCACATAAACCAATGTTTCTGTGAGGAGGTCTGCCTGCAGTTGCTACCAGCTCATCTGATAGCAACCTGGTGTTGGGCCTTCTCGGATGCTAGCTCTGAGCTTTGAAGCACAATCTCTGCAAGAGAGTTTTTAAAATGGCCTTGAATATGTACCTTTTAAATCAGGCATTGGGTGCTGGATTGTTTTGTTTTAACTGTTGATTTTAATAATTTTCATAAACTGCCTAGATATATTTTAAGTAGGCAGTAGAAGAATATAATGAACGAATGGATAAAATAAACCACTGACAAAAAATTAGAATGGTGCTAAAGCTAAGAAAAAAGTATTTAAAATGCTATGTAAGTATGAGCCTCCCCATCTCTGACAGCTTTTAAAAGGGCCATTAAGACACATTTATTCACCTAGGCTTTTAACTAAATTAAGGAATCTATCATTGTTTTAATGTTTAAACTTTGTTTTTAATCTGTTTATGGAAAACCTCCCAGAGAGGTGAGCTTTGGGCAGTATACAAACATGCTAGCAAGCTATATATATATATATATATATATATATATATATATATATATATATATATATATTTCGACCAGTTCTCCCGAATGCTGGATTTGATAGAATACTGTTCTGCAAGAATTCTATTCATTTCATCCCTATAACATTATATACTAAAATTATCTCTTTAATCTTTTAAAAGATTCATTAACTGTCAGGTACTCACTCACTTTAGCACCCTTCCTCATTGGCTGTTCTGTCACTCTATGTTACATTTTTCAAAGCTGGGAAGCGAATTTGGACAGATAGATACTACATTCAGAAAGCAGCTTGAATTTTTTGTTACTAAGAGAACTATCTCAGTAACAGACAATTGTTACTGGAAAAACAGTTAGTTGTTGTCTGCTCCTTCCACACGCCTTTAACATTTCCCACTATTATGATTTATGGGGTGGCTTTTTTTCTCTTTGCCCACTTGAGGAGGTTTTAGTAATAAGCCAATTAGCAAGAACTTCTCTACAGAAATTCTCTCCTCAAGAGGGATAAATGGATCCTCCACGTAAATGTATGAACAGTTAGAAAGCCACTGATGAAAACTCATAGTTGAAACAAGTCCATCTTACTTTACAGAAGAATTATAAGACTATATTTTGGGACTTTCCAAAAAACTTTATTTTTGCCAGTCACTTCATATTATGTTTTTATGAACCACATTATCTGATTTAATTTTTTAAGTGTTTTGACAAATATTTAGCAATTTCCTATTTATTGATGTAGGTAAAGTGTGCCATCAAGTCGGTGTTGACTCCTGGCAACCAGTGACCACGGAGCCCTGTGGTTTTGCTTTGGTAGAATACAGGAGGGGTTTACCATTGCCATCTCCCACAAAGTATGAGATGATGCCTTTCAGCATCTTCCTATATCGCTGCTGCCCGATATAGATGTTTCCCATAGTCTGGAACATACCAGGTGGGATTCGAACCGGAATATAAATGTAAACTTTTAGCGAATAAATACCATCTGTTTGCACATGATACCCCTGATCCTCTTTATAATATGAGGTGGGTCTCACGATCAGTGAGACCCACCTCGAGAGGGTTAGTGGGGAGATGAGCAGGAAGGCAGCCCTGGGCGGCCAGATCAGCTGCCCACACAACTGCTGGCTTCGTTACGGAGCCAGCGAGGGCTGGGGGAATTGGGGGCCATGCGGCCCCCGGAAGCTCCAGCATGCCCTGCGTGAGCGCGCAGGGCATGCTGGAGAGACCCCCGAGCCGGGAGGCTGCTTTTAAGCCTCCCAGTCAGGGGTCTACTTGTGAGTTGCCACGGCAACGCACAATCGAAAAGCCTGGGTTAGCGGAGTGCTTGCGCCACTAAACTCGGCTAAGGGGAGGGGCATTTCAGCAGGTTACCCGCTTTGGTGAAACCAGGCTCGGCTGTGAGCCCGTTGGTGCTCACGGTCATACAAAATCAGGCTAGGCTCCGATTTTGTATGACCATGAGAATAGCCTCTTTGTCTCTCTTTTTTAATCATTACTGCACATGGAGTCATTGGTCATGTTCCCATCTGTGAGAAAGTCTAAGAACGACATGTCTACCTCATCTGCGTTTATGTGAGCCCTAGAAGCAGCACAGGGTTTAACCTGGGCTGCATGTACTTTGTCTTTCCAGCTTCTAAGATTTCACCAGTCATTGTTTCAGTTCTGTCTTGGCCACCACTTTCAGTTCTATCTTGGCTACCTTAAGGGTTAGAAACTTGTTTTTTAATTTAATTTTTAAAAGTCAATGGTCCTATTAAAAAATAGCATTTGAATGGTCACAGAACAAGTACCATGTTATTCACCGGGTCCCCTACCCTTTCCTTCTGTGTAAATAATACCCACACTGTTTATGCGAGCATGAAGCTCCTTTATAAATATTCATGACGGCTGTGATATGGCTTAGATTGGAAGACTATGCCTGCTATCGGTAACAGAAGTGCCAATGTTTATTTCGGCGATCTTCCAATACGAAGCCACCTGTCTCTTCCCGCAGGCCACACACATATTTCTGCAACCACTCATTTCTACTACCATAAAAAGGGAGAATCCCTTTGATTTTTTTTTTTTTTAAAGAGTGCAGCAATTACGTTGTGCATGTTGTGTCAAGCTAGGTCAGGTAATAGCCTTTGTGGTATGCATGAAACACTCATATGCTTAGTAAAATGTCTATGGATGGTTATCCACTATCAGCATCTGCTTGGTCTGAGGAGCTTCTCATCTACAATACAATAAAACACAGGACCTTTCTTCCACAGAAATACATCTCAGGAATTAAGCCCATTTGCTTTCTGTGAAGAAAATGCCATTTGGAACAACATTTTGATTCTTATGTTTACTGCAGTGCTACCTGAGGACTCTGTAGAGGGGGAGAGGCAAACAGTACATTAAACAAAACCAAATATAAAGTGCCAAAGACCTGTAACCAGGGTTTTAGTCATGGGAGGGGGAGAGAGTAAGATCACCCGGCATTCCATCTGTGTGTCCGTCCATGTCCCTGCCCCTTACCTATCAACTTCGCAATGCCTGGACCAATATAAACCAAATCAGGTACAGTTCTAGGGACACATAGGGACACCTCAAGTGTGTCGTTTGTGATGATGTCATCCACCCCAATTCAAGATGGCAGCCACGTGAATGTTCAAGGTGCAAGTGGGATCTGATTTGGACCGAATTTGGTATAGTTGCAGAGACACATTTGGACTCCTCAGATGCATAGTTTGTGATGATATTGTCCATCCCAATTCAAGATGGTGGACACATGAATGTCTGAGGTGCAAGTGGACTAACTGGTGAAATGCCTGACTGATCTGGACCAAATTTAGTCCATTTGTAAGGAAACTGAAAGATAAGTAGGCAGATTAGTTCTTAATAGAACTTGTTTATTTCCTTATTTGCCCTGCTCCCCCATCCATAGTTCACACACCTTTACTGAATTTTCAGTTTCCACTTTTTAAAAAAGCAAGTCTCTGACACTTATGCTTTTGGACACACAAGAGAGTATACTACCTAATTGCTCAGCAAATTAAAACTACTCCTGTCTTCTAGAATTCAGGCCAATGAGTGCAACGATACTGGTATGCCTGAAAAGAAAGGGAAACTGATCTCCTCTATTATTTCTCTGCACTGCACAGAGACAAACCACTGTGCTCTTGCACAGCTCCACTAAGTTCCTTCTTATGGGGGCTTGTACAGGGAAGCTTGCTTGCTTGCTCTCAGTATCAGAAGCAGCCTTGGGCATGCAAAGAAGGTGGGGTGGGGGATGTTTCTGCATTTTGCATTCCTAAGAATGCAGCTCAGGCATTCTTCATAGAATTAGAAAAAGGGAACAGGCAGTACATAGTACACACTACTAATACTAATACTAATACTAATATTAATACTAATACTAATACTAATACTACTGCACCACTTTTCAACAGAAGTTCTCAAAGCAGTTTACAAAGAAAAATAAAGTAAATTAATAAGATGGTTCTTATTTATGAAAAATAATGTATTTACTTTATCCATCATATTTATTATGGATATTTTTAAAGGATAAGGTAAATAAATAAGGTAAACAATAAGATAGAAACAATGCAGCAAGCATCCTGCCCTCTCTTAAGAGGTTCATACATATGGCACAGAGTCTAGAATATTTCTTGGAAACCATGTGCTGCTGGCAATGTGAAACTGGGGTTCACCAGCTATCAGCTGGACTTTAGGTAATGAGCCCTTCGTTTCAGCACTTGACACCGAGTAGAGCAGTGCGAGAGCCAAGTCAGAACTTATTCCTCATCCCTTCTGCCTGTACATAGACTCTGACTCATCCGCACATATTTTCGTGTCCAGAGTCAACAGCTGAATGTTTTCTAGGTGTGCCCTAAATGTTACATTTGGTTTTCAGAGGGATCGGAGAGATACATGACCCTCAAATACCAGCAATGACCTGACTCTCACACCATCTTATGACTTTAACAGAATTCATAACAGAAACCTCCTTCCCAAATTGAGAGCAGGCATCGGTGGCGGAGGGGGAGCGCAGGAGGCAGCAAAGTGTTTCCTTCTGAATCATGCGCTAACCCACTCTGTTGCATCATATCGCAGCCCAGCTGCAGAGAACTTAACACTGTGTAAAACTAGACTGATGTTAAGCACTTTTGGCACCTTCGGTGAAATAGTAAAATGGTTCCTGCCCTCCCCTCCCATCTGCCTCCCAAGTCTTCTGGATTTCCAGGGCCTGGCAGGGCTCCTTTTCAGCCATCCTTTCTACCCTGTGACTGATCATCAGGACCATGCATATGCTGTAATAATTCCTCAGGGGCACAGAAAAAGCACTGGATGTTGTGTAAGGTGCAGGCTCCAGTTTTTTAAGGATCTTTTTATTAAAAAGATAAGCTTCTAGTTCTAGCCTGTGTGGGAGGGGCAGTTACTCAGTGTAGAGAACCTAATTTGCATGCAGGAGGTCCTAGGTTCCATTCCTGAGAAGGAGCCCTCTCTGACGTCCTGAGAGCCCAGTCAATATAAAGAACTCTGAGCTAGTTGAAACAATGATCTGACGCCGTATAAGGCAGCTTTATATGTTTATATACTTGACATTCTGCCAGCAATGCCTTCAGAAATCACAAAGGACTTGAGATGAAGAAATGTCCAGTGGTGTGGTGGAGATGTGAGGTTTTAAAAATCTTTTGAGGATGAGTTGTTGGCAAAATTTAAAATACACAAATAATGCCAAGTCCTGCAATGACACTTCTATGTGTATTTGAAAAATTGCATGAGGGGTTATCTCACAATGATATCTAATCACTGGGGGAGAAATCAGATCAGTTGTCATTGGAGCTGTGGTATCAGAGAGTTTGGCATATTGCTCTATTAGAAGAACTGAAAAATGAAATTAGATCAAAAGGGCTGCAGAGACTCCAATGCTTTTATTACAGTACGGTTTAATTTCATTTTATACACCAACACCATGTGACCACCATCCATTCACAACATCTGGAAGGAACTTCTTGGATGAACGTTTTGTGAACATTTTATGGTCCCTGGCCTTGGACCTTTCATTCTTAGAATCTTAAAATACCTCCCTTAAAAGAACGCCTTCTTCTTCATCAACCTCGCCACCTATTAAGATCATCTGGAGAGGTCTGGTTGCGGTTACCATTGGCTCAACTGGTAGCGACTCAAAACCGAGCCATTTCTAGAGTCGCCCCAAGGCTCTGGAATGCACTGCCTCATGGAATTAGAGTTTCTCCTTCTCTGAATGTTTTTAAGAAGAACCTAAAAACATACCTGTTCAGACAGAATTTGAGTTTATAGTTTTAAAGCTTCAGGTTTTAGAGTGTTTGCTTTTATTTTAAAATTGTTTTAATAGTGTTAAAGTTTTAATGGTTTTTGGATTGTGAACCACCTAGGGACTCTTGTGTGGGGTGGTATAGAAATGTACCAAATAAATAAATAATCATTTGTACAACAGCCTATTATATGTTTATGGAAATTATTGTTTTTTAATGTCTAGTAGCTTGGAACAAGGCATAGCTCTTTTGCCTCCTTTCATGATAAGCCAAACTAGAATAAATGATACAATTCTTTCAAAAGCAAAATGCAGGAAGCATCATGCAAAGTAAGATTAATGTACACAGGTAACAGAATCCAGATTTTCTTGGCATCAAACATGGATTGCCTTGGCATGATTTTCTTTTCTTTTAGCAGTGTCTGCACATAGCACTTATTCTTATACCTTAGTAGGGCCTCCTTCCTCCTCATCACAACCCCCACTAAGTTATTTTAAATATATAAATAACAATTAGCTATTTCTCTCCTGTCCCTCCAGCACATTATTACTTGGGTGGGGCAGCATACAGTAAAACGCAATAAAATAGTGAGGTCATTCACACACTCAAAAACTGTGTTCTGCATGGGTTTGGGAGCTGTGTGTGCTCTGAATTTTTGTTTGTGTGGAAGCAAGGTAGGAAGAAAAGCTGGGTAGAAGTGATTGTGTGGAAGCAAGGTAGGATCAAAGGCTTCCCAGGTTTTCCTCCTACCTTGCTTCCACACAACCACAAATTCAGAGCACACACAGCTCCCAAACCCAGGTAGAACATGGTTTTGGATGGTGTGAATGACCTCAAAACAAAACAAAAATAAACTTGCACGCAGCCTGTACTGACCTCCAAGACCCCATGTCTGCCTTACAAATAAATATAGGTATAGATCTTTCTGTGTTGCTGCAGCACCTCAAGGAAGGGCTCCTTTGCAGGGTCAGCATCAGGAGTTAGTGCAATTGGGCAACTGGAGTCCCTGGCCATACTGCTTCTATGGTTGCAGAATCAGACCCAGCTGATTCTGCACGTGACTTCTGTGCAGTGCAAATCTTAGATCCTGAAATCCTGGCCTTCATCAAGGCCATCAGGGCTTAACCAAATGCCATGAGCATGCGAAGCAGACGGTATGGTGGCCCAGTATTGGAAATGACTTTAAAACCAAGGTCTCTTGTGATTATTGCAGAAAGAATAGACCAACTCAGTGAAAAGAGCCTTTAATTACCACACCCTTGCCTACTAGACCTTAGAAGAGACTTGCAGCAGACCTGTGTGAATTTCAAGGCCGACACTACTTGGTCATCATAGACTATTTTCCCAGATATATTGAGATTCTTTCCTTGTCCACTATCACATGTCGCAGCGTCATTACACAACAGAATGCTGCAAATCCATCAAACAGTAGAGGAGGAGAAAAGAGGCCTTGAAGAATATATCAAGGACAGTGAAGAAGATGCACTTCAAATGGTCAATAGCGAGAAACTATTCAACACCAATCAAACAAAGCAGGCCTACAAGAAAGAACAAGTCAAGAACCGAGCAGAAAAATGGAAAAATAAGCCCCTGCATGGTCAATATTTGCACAATATAAGTGGAAAATCAGACATCACCAAGACCTGGCAATGGCTTAAGAATGGCAACTTGAAGAAAGAAACAGAGGGTTTAATACTGGCTGCACAAGAACAAGCACTAAGAACAAATGCAGTAAGAGTTAAAGTCAAAAAATCCACAACAAACAGCAAGTGCCGCCTTTGTAAAGAAGCAGATGAAACTGTGGATCACCTAATCAGCTGTTGTAAAAAGATCGCACAGACTGACTACAAACAAAGGCATGACAAGGTAGCAGGGATGATACACTGGAACATCTGCAAAACATACAAGCTACCTGTAGCCAAAAATTGGTGGGACCATAAAATTGAAAAAGTTGTAGAAAATGAAGATGTAAAAATATTATGGGACTTCCGACTACAAACAGACAAACATCTGCCACACAATACACCAGATATAACTGTAGTCGAGAAGAAAGAAAAACAAGTTAAAATAATCGACATAGCAATACTAGGGGATAGCAAAATAGAAGAAAAAGAAATAGAAAAAAATCACAAAATACAAAGATCTACAAATTGAAATTGAAAGGCTGTGGCAGAAAAAGACCAAAGTAATCCCAGTGGTAATTGGCGCCCTGGGTGCAGTTCCAAAAGACCTTGAAGAGCACCTCAACACCATAGGGGCCACAGAAATCACCATCAGCCAGTTACAAAAAGCAACTTTACTGGGAACAGCCTATATTCTGCAACGATATCTATAACAACAGCAACAGCATTGACAATAAAATTCAGCCATCCCAGGTCCTTGGGAAGGACTCCATGTCTGGATAAAACAAACCAGTCAATAACACCTGTCTGACTGTGTAAATAAATAAATAAATAAATAATAGCTTTTTGTTGCGGCTGTTGCTTTAAGAAAGCGGGGAGTGTGTGTGGAAATGTTGCTCTAATGTGTCCAGCCAGTAGGTGGCACTAGCATTTCCTACTGGTGATCCTCATTGGAGGATCCTCACTAGTGGTCCTCATTGATTTGAAACTATGAACTGGTTCCAAGTTACTTTACTCTCAGCATACCCGCATGCCTAACTAAATTCCGCTGTGTTGTGCCTCTTACCAGAGAGAATTCCCAACAAGAAGCACTCCAGCCTTCTGACATCACCACACCCCTCTTGTAAGCCAAAATCCGTGGACTCATTTAACACATTGAATCAAACAAATATTACGCACGCATGTAAACCTCCTGCTGCTATAACTGAATTCAGAAAGCCTAAAAAATCTTTACTTTTTCTTTCCTTTCCCTATTTGCCACACTAAAAGACAACCACCCTCCTTGCAGCTAACTAATTCCTTTCTCCTGCTTCTACTCTCTGTGCAACTGCTAAATAATCCCTCCCTACCGCACAAGAGTATTAAGCCCTTGAAGTTCCAACAGCTTCTCCTCGTCGTTGCTGTTTGTCTTCTGCTCCAAACATGCAAACAATGACAAGAGTGAGGAAGAGCAGCCATCGCCAGCCGCTTCTCCCTCTCCCGGCACTGCAGATGGGGCGCAAAGGGAGAGGGTGAATGAGTGGGTAGTGGTAAAAGAGGCAAGAAGATGGGTCCAGTCAGGGAGATGGGACCAGAGAGGCCGTGGGGGCACCAGGTGGTTGCAGGGAGCTTCGAGGCAAAACATGGCACTGGGTCCTCTGTGACACTTTAGGCTTTCCCACCTCCCAAGATTACCAGAGAAGGGGGGGAAGGAGTCATAGTCAGTGTTGTTGGTGGAGGCTGCTTGACTCCTGAAGCCATCCCTGCACTGAAGGCACCTTGCCCAGATTCCGCCAATACCTGGAACCAGCCCTGCTCTCATGAACAAAATTTGTAACAGAGAAAGCAGCCTTGAATGCCAGGGGCATGGCGGGGTATGAACCAGACTCAACTGCTGGGTGAAGACGTATGACCTAACAAATGGCCTGCAGTTCTGCATGATGAGCCAAGCAAGGATTGGGAATCCAGAGGCAGACCATAAAAGCAAAGCAGATCTGTAGGCAAAACATGACAGGATGGACAGCAGGTGGGATGGGGGTAACAGAAGGGATGCAAGTTGAGAACTTAGAAAGAGGTAGGCAGGTGCCCCAAAAGCAAACCTGACAAAGTGGATTGCCAGCAAGTCCCAGCCAGAATAAGTGCGGTGAAAGATTGACCTATCCCATGAAAACACATATTTTAAAATCTTGATTGGAAATTACTGATCAGAGCAAATGACAAGACTTCCTTAGCATCTGTCACTGAAGTGAAATTGCAGACCACAAAACCTTGGAAATGAAATATAATGATAATCCTGTCATTAATATCAAAATACCTTCTTGCTATATTTATATTCGGAAAGAACGAACGCAGCAATGTGAGTAAAGTGGATTGGAGACTGGCTATTTCTGCAGTTTAAATGGAAAATGGATTTCCTCCAATAAAACCGCATTAAACAAAAGTACAGAGAAGTATGTTTATTTCATCCCATTGAATTAAAAGGAAAGGGAATACGACAAATTTGATGCAGGGAGCTTTTTAAAAAGCACTCTATCCAAATACTGTCATCTGCTCAGGACAGCAGTAATTACACCCTACCGCTGCACCACATGCAGTGCCTCTTTCAACCAGCCCAAAGAAAATGGCAAGAATTTAACAGTTAACTTCAAGTGTGAACTGTACAGTGGTAGGAGCACAATCCACAGTAGTTCCATAAAGAAACCAGTGCAAATGCTATCTGTGAATGTGGTTTTTAGGCCTTTTAAAAACAAAACAAAACCCCATATTTTTGTGCTTACAAGAAGTTGTTTACCTCATATCCACATCAGCAATTAATTTCTGCTGAAGTCATATTTAACAAGAACCAGCCTAATTCCCGCATAAGCCAAGATACCAGTATTATGTAGCTCTGTTGTATTCATTCAAGCTTAGGCACACAGGTAAAGCGCTCCATTCCCTCAGTATAAACAGCAAGGGAGGCTACACCAGACTCCTCACCTATCTCTCTTCGCTGCTCACTCCCATTTGTCTGTTTTTCACCGCTTGTACCCAGGAAAAAGCAGCAAAAGGATAGTGTGAGCACTACCAGAGCCTCTGTTGTTCTTAACGCTGGAGGCGAAAGAGTCCTTTGACTGTGTCTCCACTTGAGTGAACATAAAGGTAAAGTGTGTCGTTGAGTCGATTTCAGCTCTTGGCGACCAGAGAGCCCTGTGGTCATCTTTGGTAGAATACAGGAGGGGTTTGCCATTGCCTCCTCCCATACAGTATGCGAAGATACCTTTCAGCATCTTCCAGTATTGCTGCTGTCCAATACAGTGAATATAACAGTTACATCATTGTGTGTGAGGGGCTAGTAGCTATGCTAGCGACGGGGGAATTGTCCGTCCAGCTTCCAGTTGCTTATCCCTACACTAGGCAGATGTCCCATTTTAAAACATGTGCTGTGCATCTAAGAATGTGACAGGACAGTCACTTCACTTATTTTACTGTGCTGCAGTGTGATTGGGGAAGTTGCAATATCTGTTTCCATGGCTCATCGAATCTTGCTCCCTCTTCTGGCCAGCAATGTATTTATTGAGGATTTAGATCCTGCTCTACAGGGTGGCAGTGAGCTCCCCAAAGTGGTTAATAAAGTTTCAACAAAACAAAATAATCATTCAGATTTTTTTTTTTTTAGAAACAGCATAACACAGTTATAGCAGCAGTAACTTACAAAGAAAAACAATGCATAAAACTCTGAAAAGCCTGAGCAAATAAGATCTTCATCTGGCACCAAAAAGACATCAGAGTCAGCACTAGATCAACCTCCCTGGCATGTGGATTCCAGAATTAGGGTGCCACAGAGAGGAGGCCATATCACAGCTCACCACTCATCTCCAATGGCATAGGGACCTCCAGCAGGACCTTAGGACAAATCTTAGTGTCTGGCAAGCTCATATGGGAGCAGGCGCTCCTTGAGGTATTCTTGTCCCAAGCCATTAAGGACTTTAAAAGTTAAAACCAGCTCCTTGAATTCAACACAGAAATGGACTGGGAGACAGTGTAATGTCCCCTGGAGACAGCCATCCAGGTACAACCAGGCCACCTGGCCACCACAATGTTGCTGCTCCTCGTCTGCAGTAAGAGTCATTCCAGAAAGATAGCATGGTTGGCTCAATGGTATCAAAAGCTGCTGAGAGATCCAGGACAACCAATTCATTGTGAAGGGTACAGTGCCTTCACTGCCCCACCCCTCTCCCGACATAAATACCAAGAGCCATTTTGTTGTCACAACTGGGTCCGAAACCATATTCCCAGTTCTTTCAACTTATTTTCAAACACCAAGAGGACTGAATGGAGACTTTGAATAAGAGAATCTGAAAGGAAAAGTACACTCATACCAAACAGAGAGGTATATCCTGCTTACAAGCTCTCCTACTAAATGCATTAATTTATTTTTAAAAGACAAGATTGAATATTGCATTAATAGATTTAAAAGTATTTTTTTGTTTTAGTACTTCTGATTGGAATTAGATAGGAAAGTTCTGCAGTTATTCAGTCTCATTTCCCCCCAGAAGTTACCTTCTGCATTTCTTCAGAGAATATAGCTTTAAAAAAAAAGGTTAAGGCAAAACGAAAGCATTTTAAACATGTTTAATTCTTCTGTTGAACTCTTTCATTGAAATATATGAGAGAAGTTTAAGGCAGGCAGCTCTCCTAGGTCTTGCTTCCAGAGATCTGGAATTGACGCCACAAAGCACATGCGCCACCACTCAGTTCTGCCCCACTCCCCACATGAACACACTGCACATAGAATATTTAGATGAACCAAAGCCTACATTCATATTTGCATTCAAGAAGACTCCATATGATCCTTCTACTCCAAATCAAGGATGGAACATGTGTATTGAGCCTGCTCACACACAAATATCTGCACATGGGTACTGGATCGCATAGCTCTTATGAGATTTGCTATATCGATTTGCTCAAATCTATTTCCACCATTACATGCAGAGCAGGAATCTCAAACTGCAGCCTTTCTGCAGATGTTGGCCTGCAACTGACATCATCCCTATTGGCCGTTGTGACTGGGATGATGCAAGTTGTAGTCCAACAACTTCTAGAGACCCAACGTTGGAAAGCCCTGGCTTTCCACAACAGCAATTGTGTTGGAAGCAATAGTTATCAACCCCCGCCCCCATTAAACAGGTATTCATACAATAGACTCATACACACAATCCTCAACTGGGTAGGAGCACCCAGTCAAGTTAGGAGTCAGGTGTGTTCCCAATCAGCAGTCATGTAAATCCAAACAACCAGGTAGGAAGAGGGGAGTGATTGTGTGGGAGGTGAATGCTGGGTAGGACAGGTGCACCCTAGCCAGATCCTCTCCCCAGCATTTTACCAAGGTTGGACATCCTGCCCAGCTCTCGCCTCCCACACGATCATGCTCCCCTCCTCCTACCTTGTTGTTTAGGTTTACATGACTGCTGATCACAAGTTCACCCAGTTCTCCTATTCTGGCTGGGTGCTCCTCCTACCCAGATGAGAATTGTGTGAATGAGTCTAAATGACTATTGCTTGAATAACTTCCTGGTTTACTGTGGTATAAAGGTTGCTCCGTTGAGTCAGTGTCAACTCCTGGCCACCACAGAGCCATGTGGTTTTCTTGGTAGAATACATGAGGGGTTTACCATTGCCATCTCCCGTGCAGTATGAAATGATGCCTTTCAGCACCATCCTATATCGCTGCTGCCCAATATGGGTGTTTCCATAGTCTGGGAAACACACCAGCAGGGATTCAAACCAACAGCTTCCTGCTCTCTAGGCAGGTTGCTTCCCCACTGCACCATTAGGTAGCTCTCACTGTGGTATACAAATTAGTAATATATTCTATAGAAAGAAAATATGTCTAGCACAACTTCCATCTATACATATTTTCTGCCACTGACCGATATTGCCCCCAGTAGACAATGGTGTCACATATGCATAAAAGTGGCTTCTACTCTAATGAAGTCCTTAGGTAGCTTAAAAGTTACCACTAAAAATATTAAAAGGTTTAAAGTACATCCGTCTTTGAAGATTAGAATTTTTAAGTGGTGCTTGTTTCAAGTAGACTGACATTTTAGAACTATAGCCAACATTCAGGTAAGATAAAAACCTGTCATTATTTAACTATTAGAGAACATAAAAACCAACGACCTTTAGGGGGGAAAGTTTAATAATAAAGTCATAGTTTTAGTATCATCCAGTAAAAAAAGGTACTGAGCAAATGTTCTGGATAGTAATTTACCTCGGATAGCTTTAGAGCTGTAAATATTTTGGGCAAAACCCTGCAGGAAGGCCGCCTGCTTCGTTGAAATGAACGGGAGCCGTGCAAGAGCACAATAGGCAGACTTTCCTGCTGGATCAGGCCCTTGCAACATGGTGAGGTAGACAAGAGGAAAAGAATTCTCCATTATTAGCACAGACTCTTAAACCTTGTAACAACAGTTAAGAAGAAAACCGGTAACATTACAGACATACAAATGAAATATTTGATTAATGCTTAACTCTGTACAACTCAAATATATACTTTTTAAAAATTTGACATTTTAAACTTTTGAGTGCATATAAGTGTTCTGGACATTAGAAAAGGAAATGCATGTTGTTCTCCTCCATTCTTGCACTTCTCAGTCTGTTTAAATAAAAACATATTTACAGCTTCGATATGAACAACAGTGCATCCAAACCAAAATGTGCATTTTTCTTAAAAAAAAAAAAAGTTATTGCTTCTGGCCAAGGCTTTCCTTTATTAGCATTTTTATATTATTTTCATTTATTATTACTCACTCTTCCCTCACAGTCATTTTGCTGCTCTATGAAATCAGATAGTTTAACTGCTCTAAAATGCATTGGAGGAAGAAAACTCCTAATGGACCTCAGGAATGCTTAGAAGTGCATTTTCTTTATGTAAAGCCATACTGATGGAAGGTTGAGAAGGTAAAGGTTGAGTGACGTGCTTTCCGGCCTAACATCTACATATGCCCTGTAACACTGCTGCTTTTGCAAATACTTCTTGCCTACCAGCCTCCCCTGCCTTTTCTCAGATTTATTAGGTACATGGTGACACTTACCTTGAAACTGAAAACGTGTTTCCAGACTGATTTAAACGCCCCTTATCTGTGTGTTCCAAAATTACCCAACTATTCTCTTAGCTTCTTATTACCAGATTTTAAAGCCCAAACTAGCGCTAGGTGGTAGTAACTACAATTTAGAATCAGTTTGTGTGGGGGGGAGCGTGGGTGTTAAAACTACTTGGGTCCTGTAATCTAGCAGGGGGTGGGGGAGAGAAGCGTTCCCCTCTCCACATTTCAAGCCAGCGCCTTACTCTCTCCCACTACTTCCCTTAAAAGGGAGTCTAGATTCTCATAATTACGAGAACATGATTCAGCACTTCAAGTGGCAGCATTTTGCCTTCTCTGTTCCCTAGTTCTCTTTCCGACGACAATCCCAGAGAATTCTTTCTCCTGGCTAGTTGCTTCGCTGGTCTCAATTCTGTCTTGAGCAGACACGATTCTTTCCATGCGACCTGTAGAAGGGCTAAGCTACAATTCCGAAGAGAAAGGCCCCTGGAAGCCTGCCTCTCCCACCAATCTGTGCGCACGTGTGAACGATGAGAAGTGGAAGAGAGCGACTTAAAACTTAAGCGTACGCACATCCTAGTCTACCTTCCCGAGGGAAAATACGAACACCAACATATGCGTCACTTGAGAAAACGGATTCAATTTCTGCCATTTCTCGCAACTGTGAACTAAAAAGCAGAGCTTAACCCAAGAAATAATCTAGCGTGCCTCCCCGCTCCTCCCTCCCTCCCTGCTTGCTTTCCTTCCATCCTCTCCGACAGTCACTGTTTGCAGATGGGAGGTGAGCGAAGCAAAAAACAATACTCTTCCACGTCCTCAGTTACTGCGTCAAGAGATTCATGGCCTGCAGCGGTCACACACCCAATGGGAGGATCTCCCTCCTAGTGCCAAATGCTTGGGAGTCGATTGTGTCCGGCGGTTACTCAGCAATAAGGACAAGGTATGTGCCACACACATTCACGCCCTTCCTTCCTTCGCCACGTGCTCCCCATGCTCTACGGAAGTCGCAGATTGGCTCGCGTTTCTTTGCTTGCGCGCGGAGTATACCAGCCTAGTTAGAGAACCGCCTTCCACTCTCCGTTCCAAAAAGCACCATCGCTCACTCAGGAGGAGGAACCGGAATTTTGAAAAGTGACTGGCGGCTGGGGGAGGAGAGGGCGCGCGCATTTTTGGCTGTCCCATTCGTTCATCCTTCCCCAGGAAGTTGGCTTGAGCGAGCTCCTCAACACTCCGCAGGCGGGCTTTCCTGGCGCGCGACAGACTGAGGCCACGTGAGCTCCGCAGCCGCCTTTACTCCCCTCCACGTGCGGGGCCAGCCCTCGCCTCCGGCCTCTGCTGCGAGTCCACCACCGCGCCTACTTCCCAAGTTCGCTAAGGCTTCTTTTCTGCACCCCTCCAGCGGGGGTCGTGACGCCAGAGAGGAGGCGGCACGCTGCTACCTGCACCCGCAGGACTCGACCACCATGTCCTCGTACTGCTTGTAGACAACATTGTTGCCCGCGTCCGTGTAAAGGATGCTGATGGGAGTGAGTTTGGTGGGCACGCAGCAGCTCGGCGGCGTTGAGCCCGGGTCCATGGAGTTCATGAGGGTTTGGATAATGGCGTGGTTCGTGGGCTCCAGGTGCGAGCGCAACGGGAAGTCGCAGACACCCTCGCAGTGGTAGGCTTCGTACTCCAAAGGGGCGATAATCCAGTCGTCCCAGCCCAGCTCCTTGAAGTTGACGTGCAAGGCCTTTTTGCTGCACCGCAAGCGGGCCTTCTTGCCGTGCCGCTTCCCGTGGCGGTTGTTGTAGGCCGTTCGCCTCGTGCGGCGGCTCTTGAAGCGCAGCTTGAGGGCTGCCGGCGGCTCCTGGGAAAGCACCTGCGCGCTTTGCTGCTGCGCTCCCAGCTCCTGGCGCAACTCTGCGAAAAGATTCTTCCGCCTTGACTTGGTGAAAACCACCAACAGCGCCTTTTCCTGCTGCGGCCGCGCGCCTCGCCCCAAGCCCAGACTGCGCAAGTCCAGCAGCTGCTGCTGTTGACGAGTTCGAGTCCCCGCCAAGGCTCGTAGCTCGAGGCAGAGTGGGTGCTGCTGTTGCTTCTTCCAGGCCTGGTGGGGCTGCAACGCCTGCCACACGTCGAACACTTCCCAGCCGCCACCGACCTGGGCAGACACCTCCTGCAGGTCCAGGGTCCTGGAGTCCAGGAGGCGGCCCGAAAGGCAGGAGGAGAGCTGCAAATGGGCCAGGCCTGTCTGCTCTTTGGAGAAATGATAGCCGGGGGCTTTACGAAAGACCCGCAGTTCGGCTCCCACCAGCTCTTCTTTGTCTGAGAGAGTGGATACATCAAACAAATACTTCTGTCTCCTTAAAATGCTGGGCGAAAGATCGTCTGCAAGATAAAATGCATAATTGCAATCAGTTTCTCTTAAGGGGAAACTTCCATCTGCGGGGAGAGGGGGAGGAGAGCGGGGAGAAGATGACGTTGCCCATTTGACCTCGCCAGCCTCCCAGATACCTCCTTTGCAGGAGGGAGAAAGGGGTGGGGCCTCCATAAAAGTGATTGGGTCAAACGCATTTCAACTGAACCTAAATAATCGTGGGACATTTCCTTCATGTATGATGCAAACTACATCCTCAGTGCCTGAACATCAGTTAATATAATTATTGTAAATTCTGCTCATCAGCCTTGGCAGAGTGTGTTGAGGCCTTTTACTTGAGTTTCTTAAAGTAACCGGCTCTTACTTCCAAGCAAGTTAAGAGCTCTTCGCTTTCTTTGCCTTGGGCTTTAGATCGGAGAGTACTTCACTTTCTCCCAACAACCTGCCTAAAGCCATCCATGGCGGCGGAGGAAATTTACAAGAGAATTTATTTGCAATGCGTTTCCCATTCGAACCCTCGCGGTCCCCAGAACCTACACTAAAACCAATCCAGGGCTACCGAGAGATGGAATAATGTTTAAAAACTTGTGTGTTTGTGTGTGTTGCGGTATGGGGAGGGAGGGGCCTACGTTCATTCTGAGAGTGAGACAAACCTGCTTTTCGTTTTTTGACACGTTTTGTGCATGAAGGGTAGGCCACGAAAAGCAAACCAGATTCTCCCCCCCCCCCGCCCGCCCCAGCCGCTTTCCAATAAAAAGGTTTACAAGCCAGCAAATACAAAAATTCTCCCAGCCTCCGGGTTTCCCCCAAGAGCTAGTAAAAAAGTCTGTATATATTTCAACAGTAAAAGTGTCACCACAGAGCCTGCGCCCGTGAGCCCCGCGCTGCAGTTCAAGCTGAGAAAGGGAGCCCGGTTATTTATTCCTGGCCAAGGTCACTGGTAGGATTCCTAATCAACGCATTTCGAAAGCTAAGAGGTCTGGTTGAAAGGTCTTGGGAAGTTGGGACGGGAGCGGGGGAAGGCGGATGATTGATGGGAGCCTATAGACTTGCAAAATCGCCATCAAGATTCAAGAGGGAACCAAATAAAGTCACTGTATACTCACTGGCTGCCGCCTCCTCACCCAGAGGTGTGGGACATCCATAATAGGTGTAATCCAAGCTCATTAAAACCAGTTAAGAATTCTGCAATCAACTTCAGTGGGCTATGGATTTCTCCCGGGGGGGGGGATATCCCTCCTAAGCATTTGAGGAACCCCCTGCCCTCATTTCGGTGAATTCCCCCCCTTCAAACTTAATAGCCATGGGCCCTGAAACTTGGGTCCCCAGATGCTGGACTACAATTCCTATCATCTCCAGCCACAATGTCCTTCATCCACTGTCTAGGGATAATGGGAGTTGTAGTCCAACCAGATCTGAGGAACCAAGTTTGAGAACCCCTGCAATAACCCATATAATCGTTTTTTCTCTCCCCTCCCCCAAAGTGAGGAGTTGCACCTCACAATTTGATTCTCAGGTCTGGAATCACGAAGCTTACAGCAGGATTACAGCAGGATTCAAAGTGTGCTGAGTACTTGGAAGCACTCAGGCACACAGGAATTGGAGGCTTACAGCTTAGACTTACACCAAAGGCAGTCCTATTCAGTTCAGCACTGGATCTAATTTCTAGGTAAAGGTGCTCAGGGTTTTTCAGCTAGAGAGTGATGATCAGCTAAGTCCCTTTCCCTTCCTTTCCCTCCAGAGCACATACCCAGAGAAAAGGAAATAAATGCCCCCAGCCAGCCAACGCTGGCTGGGAATGCGTGACCCTTCTGTGGGAAGAACCCTTCTGCTGGGTTCTTTGAACCCATATGCTCAATGGTGGCTCTGCCCCTAGTATGTTCACTAAGGAACAAAACTGATATTCTCTACAAATTTTCATCTTCCTAAAGAGAAATTTCAGATAACTTTCTGATATGTTTTCTCCAGGCCCCTAAGACAAAAAAAAAACAGCATAGATGCCTTCCTTCCTCCAGTGCTGTCCACACACAACCACCCTATGAGTTAGGCTACCCTGATAGTGACTAGAACAAGCCCACAAAGTAAAATTTGTGGTTAGGTGGGGCTCTGAAACTGGTTATTGCCAGCCCAAGTCCAACACCTTCTAGTCTCTACCCTATACTAGCTATTCCTGCAGAGAAAATATACCCCTATTCAGGCATTATACTGTACAAGTGTACAGTTAGTTGTCCATACACTCCTACATGTATTTGTGTGAACAGCTGTACCTGTGTTCATCTTAGAAGTGTACCTGGGTTGTTCCCTCAAATGCAGGGCACAGATAGGAAGTATACAGCAGTACCTGCATTCAACATAATACATGAATAACTGTACCTGTGCACAGATGTGTAAACTGTACATTTGTTGCATGAGTGTTGAACATAATGTCTGAATAGGGCTTATCTGTCTGCCACGCAGTAGAGGATCACCATCTTCCCCCACCCTGCCCTGCAGGCAGGGCTCCTCTGCCCTTAACAATGACCTGACCAGCAGAAACCCAACAGGTAAGGCCCTCACTAAGGCTGCTCTCTTGGGAGTAAGCCCCATTTAACATAATGGAAGGAACCTTACTTCTGAGTAAACATGAATATGATTGTGCTGCAAATCTCCGTGGGGAATAACAGTCCCTGATGAATGTATGCCTGCCGTGCAGCCAGGAACAAATGAATCCCACCCTCTGGAGGGCAGGCCCTCACAATGCTTTTGAAGCCAGAATCCCTTCAGAGCTAAAGAAAGAGCCATGAGCACTAGTTGAGTCAAAGGAAATTATTCTCTATTACCCCTGATAAGGACACTACTCCCAGGTTGGGTGGTTCTAGGCAGACTTGCTTGACCCTGGAACCTCTTTAAGAAATGATTAAATAAAGACGTTTGATGCCTCTGCCCCCCTAAGCCCATCTATCTGTAAGTCTCAGATAGAGCTCCAGTGGAACCTACCTCCAAGTGGCTTTCTGTAAACAGCCCCCCCAGCTGTTTTTGGACTACAACTCCCATAATCCCCAGCCACAGTGGCCAATAGCCAGGGATTATGGGAGTTGTAGGCCTATCTCTGCCGGAGGGCTGAAGTTGAGCAGCCCTGCTGTAGAAGGATCCTTGCCTTATAACACAGGTTATGCATATTTGCTTGGAAGTAGGTCCCACTGTGTTTGTCATCATGCAGACTGTCCATCCTAAACACATTTCCTTGGCAATCCCCTAGACAGAAGTGCCATTTCCCCAGAACCTGATGCCATCAGTGCTGCTCTTATCCCTGGACTTCAGGGCTGAATTCCAGGGCCTCCACACCCCAAATCCTCTTTAGTCTGTCCTGGGTGGTGTGTGGTCACAGCTGGCCCACACTGCAGCTGAGTGTGATTATGACCTGTGTTGGGTGCTTTAGAGACAGAGGGGGGAGAAATATGTGGGGTGGGAATATGTCAAGTGTGTTGAAATGTTTCTGCTACTGCATATTTGCATATACCTGTTTTATATTCTTACAGCCTTGTGAGTTCAGTTGCTCTTTATGCCCTCAAGAACCCATGTGTTAAAAATACTGTGTGTGCCATAGTGTGTGTAGGAAGATAATGCTTAACTTGGGGGGGGGGCCTCCAAAGGCCTTTAGGTCCAGGCTTCAAAATTACCTAAGTGCACCTCTGGGTGCCATATTTGGAAATGGAGTGCATACCACTGCAATACTAAATATTTGGAAACAAGTCCCATTTGGGGGTAAAGCAGTAGAAATTACTTCCAAGTCCACATGGTTAGAATCAGGCTGTTAGCTGCCTCAAACAGAACCGATGCTTAGGATCGGGGTGTCAACCTAAGCACTTTGCCGGTGGATCCAGCCCTCTTGCCATGTCCCTCAACAAGCCCACTAGACTGAGAGCCTTGCGTTTGACGAGCTTGTATTTTATTACGTGTATATCCCCACCCTTCCTCCAAGGTACACAGGTGAGAATACAGACATGGATCTCTGCACACGCGCACCTCGCCCATCTTTACCGAGTGAGGCAGTGACTAAGAAATAGGGACTGGCCCCAGAACACCCCGCGGCTGAGCGAGGCTTTGGAAAGCATCCTTATAGTTACTTCAGTTCTCCTAGCTTTCTTTAACCACATCTCCGGTCCTTGGCTACACCCTTTCTTTAAACAGATATGGAGTAAGATTATATAATAAGGAGAATGATCTATGAGCAGCTACAAAGTGGCATTTATCTGCTTGGAAATTAAACACTGCCCACCCCTCCCTTTATAGCCCTGAGAAAAAGAATCACGCCCAGTTCAAGCCTACACAAAGCCTACACCTTAAAGTCTTACTCTCTTACCACTGCAAAGCCTTCTTATGCTGCTCCTTCTTATGTACTCACTTTTTTAAAAGGAGGAGGCTCATGAGACAAGTTCATGGAGGGCTCTCAGCCTTGATAGCTAAAAGCAGAGCCTGCATGTACGGAGCCACCAAGCCACTGTCTAGGAGGTGCTCGTCCATCTGCTCGTGAGCTGGTCAGAGGCATCTGGCTGGGCGGTAGGAGGCTGCGTGAGCTGACTCTTGGTCTGATCCACCAGGACGATTATTACGTCATCATTCAGCTCCAAGAGATGATTATTGCGTCACTGGGATGTACAATGCTCGCGGTGGTGACCATTGGTCCATCTAGCCCAGTATTGTCTTCACAGACTGGCAGCGAGAGAGCACTGTCAGATGGAGAAGCCAGGGAGGGAACTTGGGACCTTCTGCTCTTCCCAGAGCGGCTCCATCCCCTGAGGGGAATATCTTGCAGTGCTCACACACATCAAGTCTCCCATTCAAATGCAACCAGGGCGGCCCCTGCTTAGCTAAGGGGACAAGTCGTGCTTGCTACCACAAGACCAGCTCTCCTCTCCTTTCCCTGGTTTCCTTTCCCACTAATAATGCCTATGCCCAGCATGCTACTTGAGAGCCAGCCTTTTCGTAAAGGAAGGCAATGACCAGAGGACTCTGCCTGTCAATTTACTGAACAAAACCCGGAAGCGCCCAACCCGTCCGCTCTACCTAACCTTCAGGTCACGGCCTAATCCAATGGAGTGGGGGAGGAGGAAGAGGAAGAAACCACATTCCTAGGAATCTTTCACTCTGCTCTCTCTGCAGCTCCATCAGTACCGGCCTTAGATGAGTGATGTGGGTGAGCAGCCCTTAGTCTGAGCCTATGCATGCTTACTCACGACTAAGTCCCATTGAGTTCAATGGGAGTTGCTCCCAGGCAGGTACGCATAGGGTTGCAGCCATAACTACTTCTCCGACCCACCTCTCCTACACACATGGGGTCTGCATTTGAGCTAGGTGGGGGGGATCCATAGTCACAAGCCAGTTCCAGGGGAGGGATATAGCCTACAAAGCCTACCCTGTTTGGGCTAACTCCCACCTCTACGTGCTGACCCTACATCTACACCCGATGTAGTAAAGTGGGACGAAAGGTCTACGGTGCCTGGAACTCTTTGAAAGAAGGCAGGGGACAGAATATAAATGAGATTGTTGCTCATCATCTTTGTTCAGAAGTAAAACTGAGCTAAATGGGGCTTACTCCCTTGTGCTTAGCAGTGCTACCGAAAGCAAGATGATACAGGAAGCTAACTCAAGGTGGTCGCTTCTCCAACTTGGTCCCCCAGGTGTGGTGGGACTACAACTCCCATCATGATAAAGGGAGTTGTAGTCTAACAATATCTGAATAGGTCCTGAAGAGGCTTTTAATTTGCCCCCAGCCTAGCTTTAGTTGGAAGTCAGTCCCTGAGAGTAGTAAGATGGCCCTAGATTCAGTCCTGTGGCTATGCTATGGTGAAGCAAATCCTTCTTTCTCAACTCTCTCTTCCCACCAACAGTGAAATAACCGAGATCGGATCTCTCCTTTTGCAGCCTGCCGACCCCACACTGGTGGTGAATAAAGTATAATGTGCACGCTTACTCTAGTGTGACTCCCATTGGTTTCAAGGAAGCTTCATACCCCAGTACATGGGATGCAGCCCAATGTGCTTCACCTCTTCAGTTGAGTTCTCAGAAATTGAACGTGAATGAGTTCCCTTTCTGGGTTATGGATGAAGGAAAAGCAGGGAGGGGGAATAACTGTTCTTCTGTGGAGGTTTTCAAGCTAAGGCTGGGCACTGCGGTCATCATTCAGAGAGGCTGGAGCCGTTTGGACCAGCAAGGTCCCTCCCAGCTGTAACATTCTAACGTTCTGTTTCTATGCCAACGGATTTCGATGGAACGAACGTCACATTTACATGGAAGGAAACGCTACTCCTAAGGCAGCCTGCATAGAATTTCAGCCTCAGTTCCGCACAAGTTTGTGTAGGAACAACACACAGTAACACTCACTGGGGTGTGAGTGGCTCTCTGACTTCCAACTGCATTTTAGGATGGGTACTGGCTTAACCTCTACAGTCGATTTACAGCCCCATAGAAATTCCTTTCCCAGTCGGTTCTAAACTGGCCAGCCAAATCAGGGGATAAAACTGATTGTATTCAGTTTTTCAGTATGTATAGATGCCCACACCCATCTATTTTGGAATAATTCCTGTAGAATTTACTTTCGAGGAAGAAACCACAGGATCGGAATGCAGGGCAAATTGGCTTCCATTTCAAAGGGGATCTGAAGATTTGTGTATTCCTGTTATTAAGCAAATTCCTCCCAGGCTAAAGAGCCGACATCTCCCGGTTAGGGCTGACTGAAACCCTGGAGAACCGCTGCCTGTCAGAGTAGACAACACTGAGCTAGATGGGCCAATGCTATGGCTTGTATAAAGCAACTTCCTATGTACCTATTATTCCAGTGTGGCTATTGACTAGTCTAAAAACCCAACCACACGTCCCATGAATGATCCAAAGGGAAAACCTAAGCGAAGATATGATGAACATGTATGTAGCTCGCTTGCCGTTTGTCTCCTGCGCCTTAACCTCTTGGAGACTAACCATTTTGATTTCTGCTCCCCCCGTCGCAGTAGATGGTTATGTCGACCAAACTCACAACTTCTTGTGGGGAAAGATTTCGAAGGCAAGGCAAGGCTGCTCCCATCTCAGCCCTATTTGGACAACCAGAATTGTTCAATAACCTGAATAAGCGAAGCTCCCCGAATGGGTTCCAGAACCTACTTCAGAATGGCAAGGAGAGACATTCTTTTGGCAAACAGCTTCCAACCCTACAGCCCGGGATTCTCAAACTTGGGTCCTCAGATGTTGTTGGATTACAACTCCCAACATACCCATCACCCCTTGGACGTTTAGGCTGAGGATTATGGGAGTTGTAGTCCAGCATTTGGGGACGCAAGTTTGAGAAGCCCTGCCTTACTTGTAACCAAACAACTGCGAAAGAACTCATAAAAGGAGGTAGAATTCTACGGCAAGCTGCCAAGAGCCATCGGAGCCAGAAAAATCATAATGGAAGGCTGCATTGATTCCTGTCCACCTAGTACACCAGGCAAGGAACCCAATTAAGCAAGGTGGGACCTACTTCTGAGTAAACATGCACGGGATTGCCCTGCACGGCATGTCTGGCTTTTGCATATCATCACTCACACCGACAAGGTGAAGAGGAGACAGAAGGAAGTAAACAAAGACTAGGCAGATCTCAGGGCTGCTTTTTTTTTTTTAACGATTGAGAAATACAAATGATTTCCATTCCACCACTCACACCTCATTAGTACACCACAAACAGCACAACTCAAAATAGCCACCTTTTAGTGGAAATAATGCACTTTTGTATCTGGCTTAAGCCCGTAGCCAATCTAAAGGGGGGGGGAATTGGAGGGCAGACAGCTTCCAGTCTGGAACATTTATCCAGGGGTGTAGCTAGGGGAGAGAGGGCCCTCAGAGTGAGGAAGGAAATGAAGGGAGCTTGGGGGGCTGGGTTCTTTGAACCCATCCGCTCAATTATAGCTACACCTCTGCAATGAGAGGGGACACGGCAGGATGGAGCGCAGGTACTTCTCGGCTTTTCTGGCTATTGGGGTGGGCATGGCCATGGGGGCTGCAAACTGGGAACTAAGAATATTTATATACCGTTTTTCAACCAAAGTTCTCAAAGCGGTTTACATAGAAAAATAAATAATACATAAATAAGATGGCCCCCCTTCCCAAAGGGCTCACAATCTAAAAAGAAACATTAGACAGATACCACAACACCCGCTGGAGGGATGCTGTGCTGGGGCTGGATGGGGCCAGTTGCTCTCCGCCTGCTAAATATAAAAGATCACCACTTTAAAAGGTGTGTTTGTACTCAGCAGGGATAACTGTCATGGAGAGGCTTGCACTTCCGAATTTGCAACTACATCTCTGACACTTATACTTATTTGTAAAAGTTGGGGAGGGGATTGGGGGGAGAAAAGATTGGGGAGAATTGGGCCCGCCCTGCCCTAGTCCCCCCCCCCAGCTTTGTGTACACAAGCCAGTTAAACTAAGGTTTTTGCAACTGATTGAACAGAATTTGATTTGCTTCTAAACCAGGGGTTCTTTTACTTTTTTTGCACCTAGGTATCCCCTAGATCCTCAATTATTACCTATGGATCCCCATCTCATTTATATAGAATATATTTTCATAGGACTCCTGTAAACATTAGAGGAACAAATAAGTAATCAGGATAGCTATTTTCAACTGTCTTCTGCCTCACCACAAAACAAATTACATTCAGTGCAGCCAAGATTTTCCAGGGACCACCTGGACCTACCCCATGGACCTCAGGTCAAGAAGCCCTGTTGTAAACACACGTGCTCATAACCTACAATGTATCCTTGCCTTCAACTGAAGTTTAATTGAGGGTGTGGATTTCCGAGAAGCGACGTTCGCCTTTTCAGAGACCGAGTTCTCATTTACCCTCTCTGAGGCGCGCTGCGGTTATTCATACACGGAGAGGCAGTTTAGCCCTCAATTTGTGGTTATTAATGAATGGTAATAGATGTCAGCCCGCAATTGAAATACGATTCCCATCCGCCCCTCTTGAAGGGAGAGAAACCTGGCACATTAATTCCATACGTGTATTTCCGAATAAAAACCCACTGATTTAAAAAGACCCGTCTTACAAGTAAGTAGTTTAAGGGTGGCGGCCGATTTCTTAGGAATCCGGTGTATTTAGGTTACATCACAGCTTAATTCACTACCCAGTGGCTTTACCGCCCGTCCTGTCCCCCGCCCGGTTTTTGTCAGCCAAACTAGTGCAGAAATATAAGATACATCCAAATCGTGATACAATTCACTCCGGTGGCTTCCTAAAGGGCTGTGATCTGAAGGCTGGAGGGGCTTGAAGCCTGGTGGGGGGGGCGGTATTTAGAACAGGGGTTCTTGACCGTGTGTCCGCAGATGCTGCAGGACTACAACTCCCATAATCCCCAGTCACAGTGGCCAAAAACCATTGTGGCTAGTCATGAGAGAAGTAGAAGTCCAATAACACCTGCGGTCACACGCTTGAGAACCACTAAGAAGATACCAAACATATTTACTCTCCAGGACAGTCTCTCATTCGTTGCCATACAACTTATTTCCAAGCAAGTGATTTTGAAGGTGGGCCGACCCAACACTGTGACCCTTCAAACCAAATTTTCCCAAATACATTGACATTTTCTAAATACATTGACAGCACCGAAAATCTATGCACTCGAAACGGAAGTAAGCCCCATCATCCAGTTTGAAAGGATTTACATATGATGTAGATCGCAGCCCTAAGCAGAGTTCAGTTCTTCCTTGCGGATCATCTGAGCCATCTCCAGGGTGAAAATAACTGTGGCTCCGAATCTGCTTAAACTCACTCCCGACCTCTCTCTCTTTCCGTTGTTTTCCAAGTCAGAGGCAAGCTTAGAGTTAATGAAAGAAAACGAGACGGAGGGGGGGTGGAGAGGAGATACGAAGTCTCAAAATGGTATTTCAAAATAAGAATATGGGGACATAGGAAGCTGCTATGTACTGAGTCAGACCATAGGTCCATCTAGCTCAGTATTGTCTACACAGACTGGCAGCAGCTTCTCCAAGGCTGCAGGCAGGAATCTCTCTCAGCCTCTCTCTCAGCCGTATCTTGGAGATGCCAGGGAGGTAACTTGGAACCTTCTGCTCTTCCCAGAGCGGCTCCATCCCCTGAGGGGAATATCTTACAGTGCTCACACTTCTAGTCTCCCATTCATATGCAACCAGGGCAGACCCTGCTTAGCTAGGGGGACAAGGCATGCTTGCTACCACAAGACCAGCTCTCCTCTCTGAGGAAAACACTTCCTGAAGAAATAATTCTGGGTAAGCTACTCTAAATGCTTTACATCAGGGTTCCCAGATATTGGACTACAACTCCCATCATCCCCATTCACAATGGCCTTCAGCCGTTGTTTACCATTGTGGCTGTGGATGATGGGAGTTGTAGTCCACTGTCCAACAATATCTGGGGGCTCGAGATTGGGAATTCCTACCTTAGATCATCAGAAAGAAAAGTTCTATCCCAGGGACGCCAATGTCCTAATAGCACGCACACCCTTAACTTTCTTTAGCCTGGGACTGGGAGTGTGGGTGAACATTTAAAAAACCTGATCCCCTCCTGCCGGGTTGAAGTAGCACAGCCTTCAAGAAGACTGTCACCTCGTTCTGCTGCTTGTGTAGACCAGGCCTTTATTACCTATTGGCGGAGAGAGATAGTAAAGCCGGAGGCACTGTTCTACCCAATTGCTCCAGAAGTAGTTATGCAATTAAATAATTTGGAAACCTATTAGGCTACCGCTATTTAGGTTCTGTCAGTTTCGCAGTAATCCCCACCGACTTGGGTCCCCTCGCCCCTACATTTCTGGCCAGGGGCCCGAAGACCCCTTTGCTTTTGAAGAAGGCTCCTCCCCTCCCCCCGCCTTACGCGTGGGGTATTTTAATCTTATCAATTTCATTAGTTTGCGGGGCTTGCCGCCCGCGTCCCCGCCCACACACACACTCTGGAGTGCTGCATGGTCTCTAGTCTTATTGCTGGGTTTAAGGCAAGCCATCCCCCGTCCCCTTTCCTTCTTTGGATGCCACAAGTCCCTAGTCCTCAAGGCTCCGTTCTCCAGAAGATCTGTGCGCTCTCCCTGGTCGTTTCCAGGCTGCCTCGCAGCTCCTGGAGGGAGGGCGGCTCATTCGCCGTCGAGCTTCGCTCCAAAGTCGAGCAAGGCCCTCCTGGTGACAGGCTGAGAAACACGCGCGGCCTGCACAGTAACAACCCTGACAGGTCCTGCTCTAGGGCTGCTGGGAGAGGCGTTTATTCTGCTATGCAGACGGCTGCAGCCCCATCGAGAGCCAGGCGGGCCTTTCGCCTTGTGTGGCATTTCCCCTCCGGGAGATTTTATGACACGAGCCGACCGGATTTTGAAAGAAACGTTGCAGGAGAATTATTAGCCGCTCCCTGTGTTTGGAAAGAGCGGGGAGGGGAAGGGCGGGCGTGGAAAGAGGACGACACTCCCCATTCCCTTCCTGACCAAATCGCAACCAATAAATAGGCGAACCACGCTCGGCTCCCAGGGGCCGTTTATAAGGAAAGTCACCGATTCAAACCACGTGGGCGAGCCGAGATTGAAGGATCGCCCAGCTGAACGCAAAATGCAACAGTTCAGCGCCATTTCAGATGGGGGGGGGGAGATTGGGGAAGGGGGCGACTGCCCACATTCTCAACACGCTTAGAAGACCCACTCTTTGTGGAAACACTAAATGTATTCAGCAGGTACTAAGCCATACATTTTCTAAGTAGTAGGTCGGGCAGCTGCGCTATAGGAAGATGCTGAAAGGCATCATCTCATACTGCGCGGGAGATGGCAATGGTAAACTCCTCCTGTATTCTACCAAAGACAACCACAAGGCTCTGTGGTCGCCAGGAGTCCACCCCGACTGAAGGGCACACTTCACTTGAAGTCCATGTGTTAGTTTGGAATAAGCTTTGGCGTGTACAACTCGATCCTAAGCAATAGTTGTTATGGGGAGGTAAAAACATATCTCCACACAGGGCAGCCTCTTTCTCCTTAAGCAAATGGAATTGTGCTTCTGGGCAATGCAGAGCGAGTACTTGGAAAGTTCACCCAGGGAGGTCAGTTCCGCGGGACAACAGCCAGACCCGGACGCCAGACTAAGTAAGTTCCATTGAAAGTAATGAGGCTTGAGTTAGTCGCAAGTAAGTAACTTGTCTCATTGATTTCAATAGTGCATAGTAGTCATGACCAACGAGTCTAGATGTGTTGCCCACTCTGCACTGGGGCTTACTTCCAAGTCTAGGTAGGGTTGCAGCCTACATGATTTATGACTGAAAACCAGTGGTCTGAAAAGGAGGTACCGTCCCCCCCCCCCACCGCCCAGGAGCCTCTGGCAGAAAGTTTTAAATTGGCGAGCTCAGAGCCATTGTCCATACTGAGCAGAATAAAATGGCAGAAGAGAACTGTATCCCTTTAAAAAGTGCTAGTTTTCTCCATGGCGGAAGTGGAGGGGGTTGTCTGTTGTTTTTTGTTTCTTAAAAAACACATGCAAAAGCATTTGTAAAAAATCCAAAGCCCGCACCTACGGTTTGAAATGGTAGCACCCTGAAACTGCGTAATAATGCGTAGCGTGATTACGAAAAATTTCTTTTCTTTCGATCGCTGAACACATTCAACAAAGAGAAGCGCACCGCCAGGTTCTCATGAACTCCAAATTCTGGGCATTTGGGCAGTTTTTTTGGCTGTCCTCTCTCGCGGTGGAAACATCAGGAGAAGAAGGGCAGAGAAGTGGAGTTTACTTATTCAGAATCATTCAGGGCTCTTCTCCATCCTTTCAGTCAGCTCAAAATCAGCAGCTAGGCAACCGAGCGCAGCGTTTCTTGAGATATGAAGCCCGGAAGCTTAATCGGAATCCTAATGTGCAGAGGCGAAAGGTTCGAGCTAATACGGGTGATAAATGACCCGGGGCGGGAACTTGTTTTCTTCTCCCTGGGACAACTCCATAGAAATGAATGGGAAACTATTTCCAGCAGTTCCAAGGGCCAACCCTGCGGAATTGGCTGGTTGCCCAGAATCTGACGTGCCACCGCAGTGGAAACGAGACTGTAGCTTCCCATTAACCACACTCTTAGCTAGCATCGCATAATGGAAGAGATCCCCCTTTTGCAGTCCTCCCCACCGTAAAGTAAAGTGTGCTGTCAAGTCGATTTCGACTCCTGGCGACCACAGAGACCTGTGGTTGTCTTTGGTAGAATACAGGAGGGGTTTACCATTGCCTCCTCCCACACAGTGGGAGATGATGCCTTTCAGCATCTTCCTATATCGCTGCTACCCGAAATAGGTTCAAGGGATTCGAACTAGCCACTTTCTGTTTGTTAGTTAAGCATTTCTCCGCTGCGCCACTGAAGGTGACTCATCAGCCAACTGCCTAAATGTACTATTCATTAGGCAAGGGGAGGCAGTTGTCTTGGGGCCCCACTGCCTCAAGGGGCCCCCCAGAGGCACATCACCTGGCTCCCCACCCACCCATGTTGCACCCCCTATGAACTATGTTGAGTCTCTTGGAGATCGGCAGGAGCAGAGAGTAAAAAAACTAGATTCAATGTGAACTAGATATTCACCGTATTCATAATGGGAATGTGAGTGGAGTGCACTATATATTGTGAAGTGTGTTTGTGTGTGTGTATGAGCGAGGGGCCCATTTTAAAATCTTATCTCTGGGCCCCCTCCAACCTTGCTACGCCCCTGGTACTATTGGTCAAAGCTGAAACGAACCAGCTTCCTGGAAAGTCCCACAAACCAGTTTTATCACCCCATCCAGAGTCTAGTGAGTTCATCTGGGTCAGCCTGTTAAATAGCCTGCTGTAATTCTAATGGCTCAACAGAGAAGCAAACTGCCTAGAGACAAGAAGGCTGTTGGTGTGTTTCCCCAGAATACGGGAAACACCTATATAGGAAAGTGCTGAAAAGGCATGATCTCATACTGCGAGGGAGAAGGCAATGGTAAACCACTCCTGCATTCTATCAAGAACACCATAGGGCTCTGTGGTGTGGTCGCTGCACAACTTTTCCTTTCCAATTCCTTAAATAGCAGCTTCCAGTTAAATAGCGCAATTAAAACGCTGCCAGCCAATGAGATGCAATGAGGGTGGGGTCAGAAACAGCGGGGTTCCCAGTGGAACTCTCTCAATTTCTTGAGTTTGAGCCCGCACACTCGGATTAGGAAACCGGAAATAAAATCAGGCGGGCAATGCAGATGCGCAGTAAGTGCGCAATCCTAGCGCTTACCGGAAGAATTGTGTGCCTCTCCCGCTGTGTGTAGAGGTTTTTCTCCCAACAGGATCTCACTATTATTGAGAGTCGCTTGAGGAAAGTAAGAGCAAGTGTTTTCTAGGATATAATGCTGATAAACTGAAGGAGTAGCGAGTGAAGGTTGCGATTGGACCTCCAGCTCGATCCCGTGCTTGCTTAAACGGAAGCAAGCGACCTACTTCCAAGTGATTGTGCATAAAATCGCAGCTGCTATTCAGGTTTCAATCCGAATTCCCATTGAAATCATTATCATTCAGAGACCTCCTCCCTGGTTGTTTTCCAGATCAAATGTGGACCATTATTTTCAGTAGGGGTAGGTATTTTCAATACCTATTCTAAGTATTTTAGTCCTCCCTCATGTTACTTAACTCCTCTCCACCTCCATCCCAATCGTTCCCCCCCCCACCCCAAACCACTCATATTCACGATAGCAAAACTAAATAGTAGTGGTGACGGGTTTTTAAATGATGTTTAAATAGAGCTCCTGTTAAAGTAGCCTACAGTGTTGGGCTCCGAAATACAAACAGCCGTAAAATGGAAACTTGGCTTTGGATGGTTAAAGGCCTTGGGCTGCGAGGGAAGCGGGCAGGAGTCGCTCTCCAGCAGCCTGGTCTGAAGGCAGGAGCGTTGGTTTCCCCAGAAAAGATAAGGCCAAGACCGCAACCTCGGCAAACTCCATTAGGGGCGAGGCTCGGGCCTGCCTTCTGCATAAACATCTACAGGATTGAAATTTTGCACAGAGAAATTATCTGCATTTCGTTTCCAGCAGCTTTCGTTCGCTCCACCAGGCGGTGAAAAGCCTGGGGAAGAAATCCTTCTTTAAGACGCAAGAAAACAGATCCCTGCTGTCCTTCCTGAGCCACGCAAGGCTTTAAAAATGGGGGCGGCCTCTGCCCTGAAACCGAGTCGCCCTGAAGAAACTGCTGCCCTCGATTTTCGCACGTTGTGTCAACCAGGCAGTTGCACGTCTGAATGGAGAGGATACGGGTAAAACTATACTCGGGTAGGGTTCTCTCCATACCACCTGGAAAAGCAGAACTCCCAGCTACAGCCGAATATACTCCCTACAGGCTTTCAAGGAAAGGCACTGTAGGTCTCCCCTCTCTACCTACGTTTTCTCACCATGGATAGGCGATCTACTACTACTATGTCGTGCACATGGCTTGTATCTCAACCTAGCTCATAGAATGGGAGAGACGGCCAACTGGGCAAAGAGGCACCTTTTAACAAGCTTTATTTAGCTGGTGCAAAGTAATTGGCCCTATCCATCCCTAGCACACACAGTACCTCCAGGGACTTCTGCTGGCATTTAACATGTTTCTTTTTAGATTGTGAGGCCTTTGGGGAGAGGGTTTCATTTAATTTAATTTATCTGCGTAAACTGCTTTGGAAACTTTTGTTTAAAGCGGTATATAAATCTTTGTTGTTGTGAGGAAGGATGCAGGCTGTTCCGAGGAAAGATGGTGTGAATACTCTTTTAAACCAAACGTATCGTAGAAATTTATAATTAACTCCAGGCAACACATCTTTTCAAAGCCAGTTAGGTGTAGTGGGTAGATGGGTCTTTGGATCACAGAGACGGAAGTTGAAATGAAGCCCACTAGACCAGGGGTTCCCAACCGGTGATACTCCAGAAGTTGCTGGACTACAGCTCCCATCACCCGCAGCTACAGTTGATTGTGACTGGGGATGATGGGAGTTGTAGTTCAGCAACATCTGGAGTACCACAGGTTGGGAACCCCGGTGCTAGACCACCCACTCTGGGCCCATCATCAGCCCTTCTCCTTATAGCTTTCTCCACAGGCAGATGTTGCCAGAATTAAACGGGGACAGTCCATATAGGCCACTATACAGAGGGTAACACAGGTTACTCACGAGGATAACCCCATTCAGACGACAATTCCAGCCCAAAGAGCTCCTTCCCTCTGCGCAGAATCCGGGCAGTTGCTGCTGGGACTCTGTTTCAAAAACAGCAGAGAAAAAGCCACCAGCCATGCACTACAAGGACTCTTAAGCTATTTATAGTAGACTCTTCAAAGGTAAGACCCGAGGATTTCCATGGGGATCACTGCCTAAGCATGCATAGAATGGCAGCCTCAGGCATGGAAGCCTCGCTCCCGCATGCTTAGTTGGGCCGAGGAAGTCCCTCTGGACATGGGATCATCAAGCCCTGCATAAGACCATCCGACTGTGCACAGTATCCATTTAAGCTTACTCATCGCACCCAGGCCGGGAGGATGATGGCGCTGGGAATACTGGCATTTTGCCTGCTTACCTCGCGATGCCAGAAAAAAACGAGGCGGAAGCCCAAACTCCACCAAATCGACAAAGTCCTCAAAGACCTCCCCTGGGACAGGACTTCCCAGACCACGACCCAGACAGCCCCTCCCCATCAAATCTCTGTTAACTTAACTGGTTACATGCTGCTCTCATCTCTTCTCCGCCTCCTACCTCCACCTGGGACCAGCCCCGCCCGCTCCAGTCCAGCTTCAAAATCTGTACGCGATAATAAGGTAAGAATTAGGGCTTGAGGTGGAGGATTTAGACGACCAGAGCATGCTCCAATCCAAGTTAGTTTAAAAACAAAAAACAAACATGAGTCACGTGATCGTGCGATTATGTCGTGACAGTTTGGCTCTGAGTAAGATCTACAAGTTGCTTGCATTGGAGTAATCCAACGTGACTCCTGAACTAACCCTCACTTGTACTAGAGGGAGAAAAATCCTGGATCCAAAATCAGTTTCCTTGGATGAAAACCCCAACCCAGGGGCTATCACATTTGGATCCCCAGCCGTGCTCCCACTAACAGGGATTCCCAGATGTTGTTGACTACAACTCCCAGAATCCCCAAGCAAAAGTCATGGCAGCTGGGGATTCTGGGAGTTGTAGTCAACACCTGGGAATCCCCGTTAGAGGGACTACAATGGACTACAATCCTATCATCCTGGCTCAAGGTTGACTCAGCCTTCCATCCTTCCGAGGTTGGTAAAATGAGTACCCAGAATGTTGGGGGCAATATGCTAAATCATTGTAAACCACTTAGAGAGCTCTGGCTATAGAGCGGTATATAAATGTAAGTGCTATTGCTACAGCTCCAATCTTCCCACCCACAGTGTGTCTGGGGATGGTGGAAGCTGGAATCCCAACCTCATCAGGGGCCCCAGTGTGAGTGCCCCTATCTAACTGGTTTCCTGGGACCAAATCCTGAAACCCATTACCTGGAAAGAAATACCCACACTCCAGACTTAGCTCTCCCACATAAAGTTGCGTGCAGCTCGATCCGAAGGATATTTACCGGTACTCACAGGGCAAGTCCCATTGAGTCGCATCGGACTTGCCGTGCAGTCCTGCGCATGCCGACTTAGAAGCGAGCTTCGGGGACTGTTCAGTGGGGAGTGGATTGCTCCTAGGAAAGCGAGCCCAACACTGCAGCCTCCCTCTATACAAGAAGCAGCAAGAAAGCGCTTGTAGACTACGCTACACTGCAGTCTTATTGACACTTTGGGGGGAGTCCGCCCCATCGAGCACAGTGCGACTTGCTTCACAGCAGACACGAATGGGATCGAGGCACACACCAATCCCAGACTTCTGGTGCGCCCAGGACAGGCCAAGACGCCCCCTTCCCATGCCCCCAAGTCCTGGGCAGAGGGGGCGCCCGAGCTTCCTCCTCCCTCTGTCCGCTTCTTCTACCCCTTCGGAGGGCAGCGAAGCGCAGATGGGAACCTTCTGCCGCGTTGCCTCCCCTGGCTCGGGCCGTCTGGTCTGCATTAGTGCTTTTATAAGGGGCTCAAACAAATCGAATACAAGGGTCACCAAATAATTAAGAGCGGGGAATTCCCTCCTTGCCCATTAAAATACTTCCCTGCTTGGATTTCATCCGCCTTTCGCCAACCACAACACGGCCCGGGTGAAGGCGCTGCCCGGACTGGGCTCCGCTGAAGGAGCAGCCGCCGGAGCTGTGCGGATCCACCCCGGAACCCACCCGCGGAGTCGCATCCAAGAGGGACCCGCATTCCTCAGCCGCAACAGACAGGCCGGCCCGGCCATCTTTTGCAACGGGAGCCCCCTCCCATGGGAATATCCTCCCACCCACAAACAAACCCGAGACTCTCAGAAAGCACATCATCAAGTCGATCAAAACAAGGGGGAAAGGGAGGAAGATGCACGTGCTTAAAAACGGCTTGCCTGCCCCCCCCCCACTCGCACCCGCGTTTCTGCTGCAGAAAAACCAGCAACCGTTTTGGACAAAGGTCACCGCAAACAGCGACTTCACGCCCGAAGTTTCTCAGGGCTTCGGCTTAAATCCCCAAGCGAACGGAAAACCAAGCAAGGCGATCCTTTTCACACGTGACCCTGGAATTTCACGCACCCTTCTCCCCGGAGGAAATTCAGCACCGCGGGACTTTCACTTCCCAATACACTTGCATAGGGCGAGGCCACCAATTTGCTATTCCTTAACTGTACAACACGCCAGTGTGAAATCTACACCATCTGCTTTCTGACTGCAGCGCACCTTATGGTTTCACGTGTGAACGGCGTGCAGACACAGCGCATTTCTCTTCTACTTTGCATTTCTTATTCACAGAGATGCAAGTGGCTGAAACGGTGGGGGGGAAGCCTCAGAAGACCAATTTTGTTCGTGTCATGTGTGAAAACGCTCTTTCCGCAGTGTTCCTCAGCACCTATTCCTGGAAACTGTGCTGAAAAATTCGCGAATTTTTAGGATTTATTATCGCATGGAGACCATAATCCCGATCCTAACATAGTTGTGGCTGGCAGAAGGGACTCCTAGGTTTCTATTATGCGGAAACCAGTCAGATTCTCATCCAAGGCGGATTAGCATCAAAACATACGCCCCTACAGCAATCAAACGATTTAGGCTTGCAATATAAGGCTGCAACGTCGTTAGGAAGCCCAACAGAACTAATGAGCCTCAAGTCAAAATGCTCACTTTGTACTGCAGAGGAACACATCAGAGACTACGATCACAAAAGCACAGTTCTTGGGAGAAAGCTCGATTGAAAGCACGGTGGGCTGCAATATCCTACGCACACTTCCCTGGGAGTAATCCCCACCTAAAACGCAGGGACTTACTTCCCAGTAAATATGCAGGGGGTTGCTCTGTGTGTTACTTTCTTCTTTCACCCGAGCCTTGAGGATGGCGCATCAGACACGCGGACTTCAGCGGCATGTTCTACAATACTACTAAGGTGGGGGCTGTTTTGATGGTGGTGGTGGGGCGTCGTTTCGAAGCCTGTGTTTATTTCTCTCTCCTTGTAACGAATCCCTAGGGAGGCCTGGTTCACAAGCCGCATTCTTGGACTTCGCGACTGCCACGAATGCGACGCCAAACCAGTCTTACCTTTTTTTACCTTCCTCGGAGCTCGGGATCAGGGCTGTCCATCCAGCAATGGTCCGTCCGTGGGGCTGGCTTTTATTGTATTTATCACCCCAGCCCCTTCCTGAACTGGCTTCCTTACAGTCTCCCATTGAATTCAACGGGTCTGGCTGAGTGTTTAGGGCCAGAAGAAACTTTTCTTTTTAAAGGCGCTCTTTTAATTTTTTTTTTTTTGAAATTTTTATTTATATATTTATAAATACAGTTTATCAAGTTCTGCCTTTCCCCGCTCGCGCTTTAATCTGGCGAGTTCTTGCAGTTCTTAATTGTCCTGCTTTACTGTAGACTGAGCTTCGATGCTTGGGGGGTGGGGCGGAGGGAGGGAGTGGGGTGGAAAAGAGAGAGGCTGGGGCCAGCGAGTCGAGCACCATCTGCGTTTTAATGAGTTACTTCATGTGCCAACAGTAATTTTCCTACATTCACCGAGGTCCTGTCTCAGGCTGTCTGATCTTGCGACCGTAACTGGGAGGGGTGAGCTGGGGCGGGGGGGGGGCGTATGGTAAGTGGCAGAGGTAATGCTAACTATTTCCCCCAGCCCAACACATACACATAAACCTCTTTCTGAACTCCTAAAAAAAATATTAAAATTTAAAAAACGAGATAAGAGCTTTTTCTGGTTAATGAATTCTACTGGAAAATCTCTGCTCAAGAGAAGAAACTAGCTACTTCAGTGGCTGTGTGGGTGTGTTAAAAAAAGGTTTATAATCCCTCTTTCTAAATGCTCATGCGTTGTGGAAACTAATCTAGCCCCACTGATTTCAAAGAAATGTCCCCTTTGCCATTTAAAAACGCCGTCCAAATTAGTCTCCTTCTGAACTCTTCTTCTGAACTTATTGCTGTGAAATGATGGTGTTTGGGCGTGGTGCGGTGTCTGTATCTTCCTTCTTGACCTGATTTTCATGACCTTATTCACTGCATTGGTTGGTGCGTGGTGGCGGGGAGGAAAAAGGATTTCTTCTCTTCCAATCTAGCTTATTCAACAGCAAGAGGAATGCTGCAGCTCCATTTAGTACCACCAAATCCTTTCCCCAAAAGTGGGGTGGGGGGGAGAGAAAGGACCTGCTAACTTGGCAAAGAGGCATCTTTTAACTGGTGATTCTGTTTATTTAGCAGGGGGAGAGTAACTGGCCCTACCCACCCCCAGCGCGGTACCTCCAGTGACTGTTGCTGCTGTCTATCTTATATTTCTTTTTAGATTGCGAGCCCTTTGGGGACAGGGATCCATCTTATTTATTTATTATTTCTCTGTGCAAACCTCTCTGAGCCATTTTTGGAAGGGCGGTATAGAAATAGAATAAATAAATAAATAAATAAATAAAGGAGGGAGGAGAACAGAGACAATCCACCTCCAAAGAAGTCTCAGTGGGAGAGAAAAGACCAGGGACATTTCCGATTTTCAAAAAGGAAGAAGTATAAATCCAGTCTCGTCCCCAGCCTTCTTTCTGCTTACCTGAAATGTACAAGGCAGAGCCAAATGAAAATCTCTAGACAAGATTTATGTTGTCTACAAATAAATGGATAGAAACCTTTCTGAGCTACTACAGCACAAGCCCACCTCGCCAATTAACAGGGGAAGGCGACCGCAGGGAGGTGGGCTGTAATTTTTTTTAATTTAATTTTTATTACTTTGGTGGTGGTGGTGAGACTAAAGAAAGGCCCTGGCATTTCAGAGGAACGGAAGTTCTCTTGAAGTTCTCTCTGGCGACGTGCTATTGGCTGGTCCCCCTTCATTATGGGAGACTAGACAATCTTTGATATGTTATGACATGAACACTCAATTAGATCACTGAGTTGAAATACTCCAATCAGGGGCCTGATGCTAAGCAACCCTCAGAAGGTCCAGCACGAGGTCACAGCCTGTGACACATCAAATCAAAATCAGTAGGGGGGGGGAGGCTTCAGCAAACCAGGGTTTCTGGTCTCAGATGGCCCTGTTTGCTCTATGCCTCCCTTCCAACTAGTCTCTCCCAGAAGTTAAGACTCCAAGGCAAGCTCTCGGTTTAGACCTATACTTATTCCCCAGATATCGCTCCTACAAGATGTTCTTCTCGTCTCTTCCTCTTCATTTCAGGCTGGAAGTGTTTCCAGGCCAAACAGGCCACTTACACACAGAACAACAGAGGGAGACCCGTTCTCTCCTTGAGGAGGTGGTGGGGAATTTACTTGGTTGGGGTGGGGGGGTGTTGCTGAATTTTTCGTCCACCCCTTTAACAAAGGTATCCCATCTAGAGATCGAGAAAGACTTCATCTCACTTCATTCAGGTCTCCCACCAGTCAAGGCTAGCATCTCAAACAACTGTCCGCGGAAAGTTGTAAAGATGCCCAGTTAATGCACCAGCAGCACTAATGACTAGTAAAGATGTGTGGCGTGGGGGGAGATTAGGGACACACACGGGCGTCCAACTCTTCCTAGAAAAACAGAAAAGAGAATGTTCCCCTTCCTTCCCCTTTCCAGTGGATGGGGGGGGGGGGAGGAATTGGCCGTGTGTGTGTGTGTGTGTGTGTGTGTGTGATTAATGCAGCGAAAGGCAAGTGAATAGCATTGCCAGCTAGCCGTCTTGTGAACACCTTACTGTTCCTTTCGCAGTATCAAGACAAACATTTATTTAAGCCTAGAGAGGGGGCAACTTACTAGAGACAAGGTGGGAGGAAAAAACTACTCGGTTGCTGCAGCTTACCTCGAAGATAGGACGGGGATAAGCGGCCACTGCAGGGGTAACAGATACTTTACCCCGGAATAAAGGCCGCAATGTAGTGTACACACACGAGCACCGTGGAAGTGGGTAGCAGTGACCGGGAAATATCGGTGCTTCATCGTGAGGGAAGAAGTGGGGTCTCTTTTTTAATGAGGGTTTTTCTTGCACCCCCATCTCCGCCGTCCCCCGGGCGGCCCCTCCTTTAGACGGAGACTTTTCGAACCGTCCAACCGAGCGACAAAAGACCTTCGTGAGTCTTTCCGAAAGGATTGGATGTATTGCTCTGAAAACCAACCGCCTACCCGGGGTTTTTTATGCCCCCATCTCCGCGTCCAGCCTTTCAACAGCTCATGAACCCCACACGGTCCCAGGTGGGACGGCAGGCGGTTCTGCAGCAGCAGGCACTGCGAAAGGAGGCAGACAGCCCTGGGCAGGTAGGAGGAGGGCAGCCGTGGGAAAGTGATCTAGAGGGAGAACAGTGTAAATAGCCGGGTTTCCAGCCCGTATGGAGAGGGTCAATTAATTAGCAGGTCATTAATGGCCTGTCTACCCAAGCAATCCAGAGCGGGATCCCCAAAGCGCCCTGAGAGATTTCAGAGACAACCCCACCCCCCTCAATTCCCTCCCAAAGAGCTCACAATTGACGAAGAGGGGCAGCTACAAGGGGGCGAGGGCAGGGGCGGGGAAAAGCGGCCCCGAGATTCAGGTTGGCCGTGTGAATCCTACCCTAGTTATGGCTCCGTTTGAGGCAGAGCAGGGGCCGGCGGGGAACGGCTGGTTTCCGTGAGAAAGAGACAAAGCTAGGGGTTTAAAAAGCCCACTAAAGGTGCCATCCAACACATCTGAGAAGAAGCCCTGTTAAATGCAATACAATGTATTCTGTAGGAGTCACCATGAGTTCTTCTACTACCCGCGTACTTTCCCCAATCGAATGTCTACAGTAGCCAATGATTCGAATTAAAGACTTGAGGTCGGCAGAGACCGATTTCACCTTGCAGTGAAAACGGAGCAAGCGCTATATCACCCCTGCAAAGTGCACTTGAAGGTTGGCTGAAAGGAAGAATCCCCCTCCGTATGCCGGGCTTGTTTCAAGCGGATCGGGCCGAGGGAGGGAAGACAAAAGCGAACCCGAGCTTTCCCCTCGAGGAGCCGGATGTGGATTCCCACAAACAAGCCGCGAACCGTTATACTCCGACCCCGGGTTCACTCCGAAGTCAGTCCCTCTTTAATCCACGGGACCTGGAATACCACCAGAAGGGCTCCCGAGGAGGTCGCCCTCGCCCAGAAAACCGGGAGAATGTGCCGCTAACGCTGATGGAAAGAAACCTTCTGGCAAACTAGAGGAGCCCCCTTAGTCTTGGTCGGGTTGAAGTTTGCAGATTTGCTTTCAAGCCCGAGTGGGAAGAGGAGTTGGGGGGGGGGGGAGAGAAGGAGAAAAGATTGGGGGGTTGAACTGAGAAGAGTCTAAGCCCTGATGGTTTATATTTTAGTGCATTTTCGAAGTTAATTTTGGGATTACTCACCCGGAGGGAGATTAGGAACCTGCATCGTTTTTAGTCGGAGCCACAGTCCCCAACCTCCTCCGCGCGTTTACCCAGCAGTGAATCCCACGGAGTTCCGTGGGGCTCACTCTGAAATACGTTCGCACCGGATTGTACCCAGAGAGCCACCCCAACCCCCGCTCGATGTGCTTTTACTCAGTAGAAAGCCCCGCGCGGCGGAGCCTGGTGGGACATGCTTATTCCCAGTAAGTATGCCTGGGAGGGATTGCAGCCGCAGAATCCCCTTTCCTGACTGGTCTCTGGAGGATGCTGGCGAAAATGGATACAAAAAGGGATTTGGGAGTCCTGCTGGAGTGGGGGAAAGCCAGTTTTAGCAAATCGGGTGAGGGATCATCTGTGCTTTCTTGGGAGAAGGTGCGTGTCAGTGGGGTTGGAGCAAGAGAGCAGAGGGACTGCCTGGGGCAGAAGCTCGACTAAGGACACCCCTGCCCCCCTCAGGGTGGACCAGATTTTTGGGGATGGGAGGAGAACGGAGGTCTCGCTCAAGGCGGGCGGGAGGCGCGGGGAGACGAAGCAGGCGCTCGGCCGCTGCGCTGGAGCGCTTACCTCGCCCTCGGTCCACGAAGCTGGTGATGGTGTTGGCGGCTTTGGAGGACTGGAAGAAGCTGGCGTTGATGCCCAGTTTCTCGGCGATGGAGTAGGTCCGGTAGAGGGAGAGCATGTACTCGTGGGGCTCCACGCGCGGCTGGGCGCCCAAGGACCCCCCCTTCCGGGCGTCTCTGGGCGATCGAGGCGATTTGCCCTCCCGGCGGCTCCGCATGCCCTTGGGCGGCTCCCTGACAGAGGGCGAGACCACGGCGGCGGCGGCGGCGGGGATGGGAGCCTGCTGGCAACACGGCAGTTCCCCCCAGAAGAAGCAGGCGAGGAACACGGCGGAGAGCAGGGCCCGGGCCGCATTCATAGCGAGCGAGCACTGCTGCCCCGGAGCAAAGCGCGGCCCCGCTTCGCTCGGCGCCCACGGCCAGCAGCACCAGCCCAGCCCGGCTCCCTCTGCTCGTCTGAAGCGCGGCGCCCAGAGAGCGAGAGGCCAGAGCCTGCCCGGGGCACGCCCCGCCCCCGCCGGCACGCCCCTTCGCCGCAGACCACGCCCCCCGCCCTGGAGCCGCCGGGGACCGCGGGCAGCTGGCAGAGAAGCCGCAACACTGAGGCGTAGGCAGCTGCTCGTAGATAGAGACAGTCCCCCTCAGAACATGTGCAGAGTGCCTCGCCCTCTCCCCCACCCGCTCCCAGTCAGGAAGGACAAGGAACGCAGTCCGGTGTAGCTCGCAGGGTGCAACCCGGAGACAGCCGTTCGTAAACAAAGAGTTCTTCAGGGTATGTACAGAGTGCCACGGCCACCCGCTTCTAATCAGAAACAACGAGGAACCTTGCGGGACAAGGGGCAAGCCCCCTGGAGGCAACAGAGAGAAACAATTGAGCGGGGTCGGGGAGGTATAGAAGGGGCAAAGTGCATTTATGGGTGGGCGGGCTGTGTCCTATACATTAGATTTCTGAAACAGAAAAGGGAGGGGCAAGTGGGGGGAAAGGGGAGGGCGGGACACTTGTCCCTTGCTCCCCTTGCCCCGTCTTTCCGAGTGAACATGCTAAGGATAAGGCGACATGCGGGGGCGGAGGACCTTTTAGACCTCTTGCGGCTTTAGCGCGGTGACGAGACAGACAGAAACGGCAGATTCCTACAGATGCAGGGCGGGGGGTGGATATGTCTGAATATTTACTGCGTGAACAGTCCGCCTCCACGCAACTCCTCCAAGGAATTAGAAGTCAGACAGTGCAATGCAGGCAGGTTCCGGCGGCGGCTGAGAGTTTAGAAGTGAAGCTCGGAAGTGCAATCCCAAACAAGCCTTGCTGTGGATTCTCCCTCCGTGCTTCCCTTCTAAATTGCTTGGGATCCCACCACCACGCTTCACTTCTAAAACCAGAACCGAAGGGAGCCGAGCAGCTGCAGAGAAAGCCTGTGCTGAACTGAGATCGGCTGTCTGGCACTGAGCTGGCTGGAAGCCACGCCCTCTTGAGCTGGAGGGCTTCTTCCCAACACCGAGGGGGCAGCTGAGCAGCACTGGCAGCAGTTCCTCCAGCGTGAGACAGGTGCTCTCTGCACCCGCTCAAAGGCATTCTCTGGCTTGCCTTTGCCCTGGTGAGCTTTGGCTCGAAATAATCTCTGGAGGGGATGCAGGTTATCAGAGTTCCAGGAAGGGATGCACTTCCACTTGTGTTATTCCACCCGTCATGCAGCTGATTAGAAACAAGAATGGAAAGAATGGCATTTCGCATTCCAAATGTTTTAAATGTCGATTTGTTCAGTTGAGCAACCCAGCTCAAGAAGAAGACCTCTTCCAATCCCAACACACAACTTCCAAAGAACCAAGGAGGGGTCCATGGGAGGAGAGCTGATCTTAGTGGGCTCCAGAGTTCTGGACTCCTCCTCCTCTGGAGGTTGATCAAAGCCTGAGTGTTCTGGACGTGCTTCCCTAGCTGCCTCTTTGACAAGCAGCCCTTAAAGTTTTACCCATAAAGTATGGAGGAGAACTGGTCTTGTGGCAGCAAGCATGACCTGTCCCATTCGCTAATCAGGGTCTGCCCTGGTTGCATATGAATTGGAGACTAGAAGTATGAGCACTGTGAGATAATCGCTTTAGGGGATGGAGCTGCTCTGGGAAGAGCAGAAGGTTTCGAGTTCCCTCCCTGGCATTTCCAAGAAAGGGCTGAGAGAAATTCCTGCCTGCAATCTTGGAGAAGCCACTGCCAGTCTGTGAAGACAATACTGAACTAGATAGACCAATGGTCCGACTCAGTATATGGCAGCTTCCTGTGTTCCTATGACATGGCAAATATTTATATACCACTTTTCAACAAAAGTTCCCAAAGCAGTTTACATAGATATAAATAAATTAATAAAAAGGCTCCCTGTCCCCAAAGGGTTCACAATCGGAAAAAGAAACATAAGATAGACACCAGCAACAGCCACTGGAGGGATGCTGTGCTGGGGATGGAGAGGGTTAGTTGCTCTCCCCCCTGCTAAATAGAGGGAATCATCACTTTAAAAGGCACCTCTGCTCAGCAGGGGGTTTCCTACATGGAAAGTACTGGTTATATATAGAAAAATGTGTGAGCACTGTATGTATACAGCACAGCATACAATGATTCCCAGGTGCCTTTTTTTCCACAGCATATGTGCACGTAAGCCCTATTCACACATTATGTTCAACACTTGTGGAATCTAACCCTTTCCAGACAATATTTCCCAGAAGTTGTTCTCACGTACAGACTCCAAAAGCATGCAGGAAGTTCCGCTCAGTCATGTTGCTCATGGTTAGCAGGATTCGTCTGATGATGAGGCAAAGACTGTAAGCGTGATGGCCAGCATTTCCGCGCTCAGCAGGCTTGGGTGCCCCCAGACCCTGGATCATGGACCTGCCGTCAGGGTTACAGCATTTGCCTCTTCAGATGAATGCTGCTGGAACCTTGCTGGAACTGGAAACAGTGCCAGGGGGAGAAGGTGAGTGGTGGCAGGGCAGGATTTCAGGCATGCTTTGAGATGCTCAACTCATGTCCCTTCACAGTGTCCAAATAGGGCTCGCTACAGATCTGTGCGCATGCACAATTATTCACATGTTTGGTTGAATGCAGCTACAGCTGTACCCAACATTTGTATTGGATACAATATCCGTAGACAACATTTGAAAGGGCTACTTTTAAAATGAATGCAGGTACATTCAAAACATGTACCATCTGAGTGTAGGTACAGTATAATGTCTGAATAGGGCTAAGTGAGTGAACTCAAGACAGTGGTGCCCATGCTGGTAAACTTTAGGCTTGACTACTGCAATGCACTCTACATGGGGCTGCCTTTGTATGTAGTCTAGAAGCTGCAATTGGTGCAGAATGCTGCTGCCAGATTGGTCTCTCTGGGATGTCCAATAGAGACCATATATTACTCCAGTTCTAGAAGAGCTACACTGGCTACCGATAGGTTTCTGGGCAAAATACAAAGTGCTGGTTATTACCTATAAAGCCCTTAATGGCTTGGGCCCATGGTATTTAAGAGAACGCCTTCTTCATTATGAACCCCGCTGCCTATTAAGAAAATCAGGGGAGGTTCGTATGAGGGTGCCACCGGCTTGTCTGGTGGCAACAAAAAGGCGACCCTTCTCTGTAGTTGCCCCAGAGCTGTGGAACACACTTCCTGCTGACCTTAGAGTTGCTCCATCCTTGTTGGCTTTTTAAACAACTAAACAGACATCTCTTCAACCAAGCTTTTTAGTTAGTTGGTGTGTTTTTATGGATATTTTAATTTGATTTTTTATATGTTTTAACTGTTAAATTCTTGGTTTGTTTTATGCTGTAAACTGCCTAGAGACTTTGGTAGTGGCCGATATACAAATTCATTAAATGAATGAATGAATGAATGAATGAATGAAGTAGTTACATTTTGGGACTTCGTGGCCAACTATACCTTTATAGCTCATGTCTTCACCAAGGAAAAAATGATGTGTGACATCATCAGTTGCATTATATGTTTAGTGCTTTCCATGTAGGGACATTTTTCTGAAGTAGTAATAATAATATTTTGCATTTGTATAACACTTCCAACATTCAAAATAAAATGCTACTTAGCATTTTTAGCATTCTCAGTTGCTCAAGGTGCTTTCCATGATCTTGCAATCTTTACAACAACCATAAAAAGGCAAGTGACTAGCATTATTCCCATGCTTTGGCTGGGGACCTGAGGTGGAGTGGTTTGCCTATGGCTATGGCAGTGGCAATATAGGAAGATGCTGAAAGGCATCATCTCATACTGCATGGGAAGAGGCAATGGTAAACCCCTCCTGTATTCTACCAAAGACAACCACAGAGTTCTGTGGTCGCCAGGAGTTGAAATCGACTTGACGACACATTTTACTTTACCTGATGATCTCATGGCAGAGGTGAAATGCAGACTGGGAGTTTTTGTTTCATAGTTCAGCCATTACACTATAATATAGCAGCTCTCAAGTGGCTCTAGATAGGCTTTTGGTGGCCAAGATTGACCAGGATGGTGGATGAAGGATTTCTCAGATTAATGGGACCTGAGGTCAAAACCATGCTGGGTGGCTTTGAGCAAATTGTGTATAATCATTTTGAGGACCTACCTTACAGGACTGTTTTGAAAATGAAGGAGATCATTACTCTATAATAAGATCACTGCTGTAGTATGTTTGAATCATAACGTACTTCAGCAGTGACCAAGGATAATGTGTGGATGAGATGGTGTTTCTCGTGTTGCAGGTATTCTGTGCTTTAAAAAAGAAAGAAAGAAATAGAAATCTGTTCCAGATACACTGAAACCTTTAAGATGGTGTTTCCTAAGCTGCTTCTGAAACAATGGGCAATTACCCTCTATACCTTCTGTAAATTATGGCCTTTTTAATGCCACCCTTATTCCAAAGAGCTCAGGGAAGCTTACAAGTTGATCCCCCTCCCATTTTAGCTGCACTAAGGCAGCAGGGAAAGACTTGACTAGCAAGCCAGAGGTTGCTGGTTTGAATCCCTGCTGGTATGTTTCCCAGACTATGGGAAACACATAAGATGCTAAAAGGCATCATCTCACACTGCGCAGGAGATGGCAATGGTAAACCCCTCCTGTATTCTACGAAAGACAACCACAGGGCTCTGTGGTCGCCAGGAGTCGACACCAACTCGACAGGACACACTTTACAACTATGTAAGGTAAAGGTAAAATGTGCCATCAAGCCGGTGTTGAGGAAGGTAGATTAGGCTAAAAGAGAGAAGCCCTCTTCAGACATTATAGTGTATAGATGTCTGCACACTTGTACATGCCTTTGTGTGAATGACTGTACCAGTGTTCATTTTAGAAGTGAACTTAGGTATAGGCCCTTCAAATTCATGGTACAGATAGGAAGTGTACTGCTGCACCTGTGTTCAACATAACATGTGAATAACTGTACCTGTGTACAGATCTGTATATGTGCAGACTGTATACTTGCTGTACAAGTGTTGAACATAATGTGTGAATATGCTAGTGAGAGTGTGTGACTGGCTCAAGATCACCTACTAGACCAGGGATTCTCAAACTTGGGTCCTCAGGTGTTATTGGACTTCAACTCCCATAATCCCCAGCCTCAGTAGCCTTTGGTTGGAGATTATGGGAGTTGAAGTCCAATAACACCTGAGGACCCAAGTTTGAGAATCACTGTACTGGACGTATTCTGATATTCTGTTGTACAAGAGTATAGATGTCTGTACCTTTGCATGTATTTTTGCATGAATGACTGTACATTCATCCATTCATTCATTCATTCATTCGATTTCTATACCTCCCTTCCAAAAATGGCTCAGGGCAGTTTACACAGAGAAATAATAAACAAACAAACAAACAAACAAACAAACAAACAAACAAACAAACAAGATGGATCCCTGTCCCCAAAGGGCTCACAATCTTAAAAGAAACACAAGACAGACACCAGCAACAGTCACTGCAAGTACTGTGTTGGGGGTGGATAGGGCCAGTTACTCTCCCCCTGCTAAATAAAGAGAATCACCACATTAAAAGGTGCCTCTTTGCCAAGTTAGCAGGGGTTCATTTAAAAGTGAACCTAGGTACAGGTCCCTCAAATGCAAGGTACAGATAGAAAGTGTACAGCTCTACCTGCATCCCATGTAACATGTACCCATATACAGATCTGTACCTTTGTACATTGTAAATCCATTGTACAAGTGTTGATCATGAATTCTGGCTAGCTCCATGACAGATTTGAAGCCAGGTTGGAGTCCATTGCTCTAACCATACTCCATAATGGCTCTCATTTGTATTTTGGGAATCACATTTGCCTAGAAAGATAGTCCTAGAGAGAGGCATGAGGGTACTGAGGGCTTCCTCCCTGCCCATTAGAAAGCTCACTCCACTCTCTCTCCTTTATGAGCTTTCCCCAGGCATGACCCACAAGCTTTCAGGATGTTGAAATCCTCATACCAAATGCCATGCTTACAAATACAAATGTGGCAAATATTAAGATACCGCTTTTCAACAAAAGTTCCCAAAGCAGTTTACATAGATATACATAAATAAATAAATAAATAAAGATGGCTCCCTGTCCCCAAAGGGTTCACAATCTAAAAAAGAAACAAGATAGACACCAGCAACAGCCATTGGAGGGATGCTGTGCAGGGGATGGATAGGGCCAGTTGTTCTCCTTTTGCTAAATAATCACCATTTCAAAAAGGTGCCTCTTTGCTCAGTTAGCAGGGGACATGCTTGGCAGGTACAGTTGCAGAATTGCCATTTAACAGGGTCCCCCAGCCTTGGTTCCCGAGGTGTTGGATTATAACTCCCATCATCCCTCACCAAGAAGAACCAATTAAACACTAATACTCTCTTTTTAATGTTTTGGAATGTGGTGGGGTTTCTGCCATCATTTAGAGTTGGGTTTGTTTGGGGCTGTGCCTTTTACAGTGTGACCTACACTATACCTCTAGAATGGATCAGGATAAATATCCCAAGAAACATTAAAAAACAAAAAACAAAACAACAACCTACCACCATGAAACTCTGTGATCTTCAGGGGTATTGTGGGACTATTCCTAATGGACAGTGGTCAAGGCTGAATAATATACACACAAGTGCTCTTACCCAACCGGAATTTGCTCTTCTAAAATCTATAAAACCAACACTGAGGGCAGCCAGGGCAAGCAGGCGCCCCAAACGAGGCTATGACAAGTGGTCAAAGGTTGACAGACCCTCCTAGTGAACATGGATGACAGGATGAAGACAGATAAGGACTATTCAGCTGAGAGCAGCTAAGACTTCTTTTGATACTCACCTGGTGCCTTTCCTGGTAATTAAGACTTTGCAAGGTTAAAAAGCACTGACTGAAGGAAGGTCTTCTTCAGAGACACATAGGGTCTTCTTCCTACCCCTTTTGCTCAACAGAAATATGCTCTCCTATGGACATGCAGTGCACAATCACACCAAATCACGGCTGAGTGAATCCATCCCATGTTCTCACCTCCACCTCCATAAATGTGCTTTCTGGTGTACCAGTTATTTATTTATTTATTTATTTATTTATTTATTTATTTATTTTATTAAAACATTTTTATACCGCCCAAACTTACATCTCTGGGCGGTTTACAACAGAATAAAAATAAAATAAAACATTTGTTAAGAAAAAATGGGGGTGGGGGGAAAGAAACACATTTACAACAATTAAAAATTTTTAAAATAATATTTTAAAACAGCATTAAAACAATTAAAACAACATTAACTAAAAGCCTGGGTGAAGAGATGTGTTTTTAAAGACTTTAAAAAAGCTGTCAGGGATCGGGAGGCTCTTCTTTCACTAGGGAGCGCATTCCAAAGCCTCAGGGCAACAGTGGAGAAGGCCCGTCCATGAGTGGCCACCAGACGAGCCGGTGGCAGCTGCAGACGGACCTCTCCAGCAGATCTCAGTGGGTGGTGGGGTTCATGATGAAGAAGGTGTTCTCTTAAATACCCAGGGCCCAAACTGTTTAGGGCTTTATAGATTATAACCAGCACCTTATATTTTGCCCAGAAACATATCGGCAGCCAGTGGAGCTCCTTCAGTACAGGAGTTAGATGGTCTCTCCGAGATGACCTAAAGACCAGCCTGGCTGCCGCATTCTGGACCAACTGTAGTTTCCGGACTACGTACAAGGGCAGCCCCACATAGAGCTCATTACAGTAATCCAGTCTGGAGGTTACCAGCAGATGTACCACTGTTTTGAGGTCGTTCACCTCAAGAAACGGACGCAGCTGGCGTATCAGCCGAAGCTGATAGAAGGCACTTCTGGCCACTGCCTCAATCTGGGAGACCAGGGAGAGGCTCGGATCCAGAAGCACTCCTAGGCTGCGTACCTGTTCCTTCTAGGGAAGTGTGACCCCATCCAGAACAGGCAGATCAAAATAATCTCTCGAGTTCCGACCCCGCACAATGAGTACCTCTGTCTTAGCCGGATTCAGTCTCAGTTTGTTATCCCTCATCCAGCCCATCACTGACTCCAGGCAGGCATTTAGGGAGGTTATGCCCTCTCCCAATGATGCTGACATGGAGAAATAGATTTGGGTGTCATCAGCATACTGATAGCACCCTGCACCAAATCTCCTGATGATCTCTCCCAGCGGTTTCATGTAGATGTTAAACAACATTGGAGACAATATGGAGCCCTGGGGCACACCATACAGGAGTTCAGATTTTGAAGAACAGCAGTCTCCAAGGGACACCATCTGGAACCTACCCGAGAGGTAGATTTACCTAAACAATAGATTTACCATTCATTGTTTAGTTAAGAAGACTAAACTAATGACAACGGGTACAGCAACCAGCCTCAGAAGTGACAATGAAGACGTTGAAGTGGTGGATAGCTTCTGCCTTTCAGGATCGGCCATCAACAGTAAAGGATCCAGCAGTCAGGAAATACGCTGCAGACTAGCACTTGGTAGCACTTCGTCTGACCTCAAAGTGCTGCTTCACATAGAGGTTTTCTACATGGAAGTCACTGCTCTCTATGAATCTCATATGTAGTTTGCCATGTGAGAGCCAGTGTGGTTTAATGATTAAAATGTGTTAGCTGGGATCAGGGAGAGACCCATGTTCATTCAGTCATAGAACTCAACAACAACAACAACAATTTATTTATTTATTTACTTACTTACTTCTTGTTGAATTTATATACCGCCTTTCATTAAAAACAATCTCAAGGCAGTTTACAAAATTGCTTTTCTGCAAAAGTTTCCAAAGCGGTTTACACAGAGAACTAATAAATAAATAAACAAGATGGATCTCTGTCCCCAAAGGGCTCACAATCTAAAAAGAAACATAAGACAGACAGCAGCAACAGTCACTGGAGGGGTACTGTGCTCGGGGTGGACAGGGCCAGTTGCTCTCCCAATGCTAAATAAAGAGGATCGTCACTTCAAAAAGGTGCCTCTTTGCTCAGTTAGCAGGGGTGACTCACTGGGTGACTCTGGGCCAGTCACTTATCTCTCAGCCTAACCTAACTCACAGGGTTGTTGTGAGGTGAAACATAGCCATGTACTCTGGGCTTCTTGGAGGAGAAGCAGGATTTATTTATTTATTTAACATATTTGTATACCATTCAAAATACAAGTTCTCTGGGAGGTTTACAAAACAATGAAAATAACCAATAAAAAGATTGACACATTTCAACAATTAAAATTTAAAAAGTTAAAACTATTAAAACACAATTAAAACAATCTCTAATTAAAAGCCTGGGTGAACAAATGTATCTTGACTGCCTTTTTAAAAATTGTCAGAGATGGGGAGGCTCTTATTTCAGCAGGAAGTGTGTTCCAAAGCTTCGGGGCAGCAATGGAGAAGGCCCGTCCCCGAGTAGCCACCAGAGGTGCCGGTGGCTCATAAATGTAAAAATAAAATAAATAAAAAAAACCATGAGAGAAATGCACACACAGTGTGTCCTAATCAGGAAAGTATTTATGGTAAGTAGATGACTGTGCATTTATTACACATGGCACATTTTGTTTTCTTTATGTATCATATTTATATACCACCTGATACAGAGATCTCTAGGCAGTGTACACAATCCAAATTACAATCTAAAAATAATAATTAAAAAATACTTTCACAGAATAAAAACAATTAAAAACAATTCACAGAGTGAAACAATTAAAATAATTTCCCAGGGTAAAAACAGTTAAACAGTTTAAAATTAATTTTAATTAAAAGCCTGATTAAAAATGGTGTGTCAAGCTATCAGAAATGGAGAAGCTCCTATTTTGACAGGGAGTGCCTTCCAAAGCCCTGGAGCAGCCACAGAGAAGGCCTGGCCCCGAGTCTCCACCAGATGAACCGGCAGCAACTGTAACTGGACCTCCGCAGATGATCTTAATAGGTGGCAGGTTTCATAACAAAGAAGGTGGTCTCTTAAGTATTCTGGAGCTATACCATTGAGGGCTTTATAAGTTATGACCTGCAATTTGTATTTTGCTCAGAAACAGATCGGCAAACAGTGCAGTTCTTCTAGAATCGTTGTTATATGGTCCTTTTGTGTTGATTCAGAGACCAACCTGGCTGCCAAATTCTACACCAGTTACAGTTTCCAAACTATGTACAAAGGCAGCCCCACATAGAGTGCATTGCAATTGTTAAGTCTGGAGGTCACCAGCATATGTACTACTGTTTTAAGATAATTTACCTCCAGAAATGGGTGTACCACTACCTCAACCTGAGAAACCAGAGAGAGTTCAGGATCCAGGAGCACTCCCAAGCTACATACTTGATCTTTCAGGGGAAGTGTAATCCCATCCAGAACAGGCAGATCTAAACCATCTTATGTTTCTTTTTAGAATGTGAGCCCTTTGGGGACAGGGAGCCATCTTGTTTGTTTGTTGTTTCTCTTTGTAAACCACCCTGAGCCATTTTTGGAAGGGCGGTATAGAAATCGAATTATTATGAATCATCATCATCATCATCATCATCATCATCATCATCTGTCAGGTCTTGCTCCCAACCCCCACAATCAGTACCTCCATCTTGATATACCCATACAAACCATCCACGCTGGGAAGGCAGTCTAACCTAAAACTAAGGAACCACAGCACAGCCATCTTAATATGGAGTCTCATAATCCTCTTTCAACACTGGAAACTAAGGGGTAATTCCCCCAGTGTCTTTCTGCATAGGGAAATAACTTTTGCCTCTTAAGGAGTAAATCTGCTGCAGCTGTTGGTATCTTACTCTTCCGCTAAGAGAAACATAGACAAGGGGCCCATATAACACCTCTAAGAAGATAAGGGAAGGGGCAACGAACAATAGACGGCAGATGTTGGGAAACTGATACAAGTTAAGGGATGGTCAATTGTCCTGTTCTGATGTAAACAAAGGTGGATCTGCACTGATGATAGGCTTTGTATTCCTTCTAAGACTTTTGTTACACCATGGTAGATGACTAAGCTATGTCTGTGTATAAATACTTACCTGTAACTGGGGGTCTTCGCTCTCAATTTGGGTGTGCCCCGAAAGCCTTACTTGCTAGCAGTAAACATCCCATAAGCTTTTCCCTCTGTGTGTGTATTATTTGGCGCCGTACACCACCCAGACAAGAACCGGCTTTCTTGGTTATATCAATCTTATTTGGTTTAAACTTCAGTTTGTTATCCCTCATCCAGTCCATTACTGCCTCCAGGCAGGGATTTAGGGAAGTTATGCCATTTCCTGATGCAGTTGATAAGGAGAAATAGATTTGGGTGACATCAACATATTGATAACACCCTGCACCAAATCTCCTGATGATCTCTCCAAGCACTTTCTTGTAGATGTTAAAGAGCACTGGAGACAGTATGGAGCCTTGTGGAACTCCATACATTAACTCCCGCTTTGCAGAGCAACAGTCTCCAAGTGACACCATCTGAAATCTACCTCGTCTTGTGCTCTTAAATCCCACGTATCAGTGTTTATGATGATTTGGAACTTAGACGTGTCATTGAGACAGAACTCTCACAAACCTAGCAAAATCCAGCCATTAGTGAGACAATGGTTCCCCTTTCCCTTCAACCATGCATTCAGTCCAACTGCAGCAGGAACATAGAAATAAGTGAGTTTTAATTTGCAAGCCTTTTAAGTGGCCTTCAACTTGGTGACTGTAACAACGGAGGCTCCTCATTTGGGGGCAGAGGTGGCATTGCAAGATCCTCCTTGCCAGCCCTACATTCTTGCCAGACCCTCCACCATTCTCTCACCAAACATATCATCACTTCCTCTCTTTCTTTTTCTCTGTGTGTCTGTCTCGCTTGCTTGAATGTTGCTCTTGCATTTCTGCTGCTTGCCAGTAGATGGCACTGGCTCTTGGCTGTTTTTCTAGAATCCCTTGTAAATCCTTTAGGGTATTCAGTGGGGTCCATTGCCCCCAAATGAAGTGATTTCCATACTTAGTCACTAACCGAATTGCATATTTAGTGCCCCAGCACCAATCAGGCTTTGCCTTTCTTTTCTTTCCCACTTCCAAGGGTGGGCAAGGGCTAGCCCTGTCCTCAAACAATCAGAAGTCAGAATAGCTTACAGGCACCTATTCCGACCAACAGCCAGCAAACAAAGCCAGCCCAGTAATATGATTTCCCAGGGTCCTTATAGACAGGCTGAGCAGAATTTTTGGAGACCTTTGTGCAAAATGGAAGCACCCAACTTGCATGCAAATGAAATTCAGTAGGAGTCCTGACTACTTTTCTCCAGCCTAGTCCCACCCCCATCTCCAGAGGGAAGCCAGCCCTTTTCTTCTCACTCAGCACCACGACCAAGCTCTCAGGAGGCATTGGATTTCACTAGCATTTGCTGGGAGCTCTCTTCCCCACCACAACCCTGTTTTTAAAAAATGTCACTGGCAAATCTTCGCGACATTAAGAGATCTAGAGAATGTGTGGGGAAGTGGGAGATGTGGACAGGTCCTTCCTCAGGGTAGGTCTTTTACTAAGAGGCAAACATGCAAGCAGCCCCCTTGCCTTTGCTCTTTTTCTGGGACTTTAAACAAAGCCTTTTTCTAGCTCTCTTATCTTCCTCCTACTCTCTCATCTCTCTTGAGGGCAAAAAAGAGGGAGGGGGTTATGGCTTCCAAATAAAACGAGGCATTTTAACTGAAATTACTAATTGTATAACCAAATGTATCCTGTTTGAAATGTGTGTGTCTTTTATGCAGGCCAGAACAGTCAAGTAGTTCCACCACTCTGTAGTCCTTATGCCAGTTTTTGTTTGCTGCAGGTTAGTTATTTTTGGGTGTATGTGTGATTGAGAGAGAGAGAGAGAGAGAGTATTGAAAAGAGAAGTCCTTAGCATAAGTTCTTTGGCAGGTTGTGATGTATGTAGTTTAATTTTAAAATCTGATAAAGGATTCTCTCAACAAAGTGTTGGATAGAACTGCTGCCAATTCTATACAGTTCATTCCAAGTAAAGCCTTAATGAACGCACTCACCTGGGGCTTTCTCCCAAGTAACTGCTGTGTGCATAGGATTACCTCCAGGGGCTGTTGCTGGTGTCTATCTTATGTTTCTTTTCAGACTGTGAGCCCTTTGGGGACAGGGAGCCTTCCTTTCTATCTTTCTTCCTTTCTTTACCACTTTGTGGACTTTTGTTGAAAAGCAATATATAAATATTCATCATATTCATATTCATATTCGTATTGCAGCCCAAGGACATATCACAGAAATGTTTACATTGTGAGAAAGAGAGAAATAGGGCTTGCTTTTTTTTTTTAAAGGATGTACTGTATGTGCATATTTGTGAGTAGAAAGGAAACAAGTGGGCTCTCTGTGTGGCCAAATACATTGTGGTATTTTCAAGTAGTGTAAACGTGTGTATGCAGGTCCTACCTTGTAAATAACGGCTCAAGACTCCAACCCGTCTCTCCCGCCACTTCAGTTGATCTTCTTAGCCTAGTCCTGCCTGGGGTGAGGAGGAGAGGGCTGAGATTGCAAGGAGGAGGAGAAGTGGAGGCAATGCTGATAGAAGATGGGATGGAGCGACTGAGGGAAAGAGGAGGCATGGTGATGAGGGGAGAAGGGGGACATTGCTACTTTCCACACGGACACCTACAATTAACCACTCTAAGGGCAGGATTTCTTTACTCACAGCCAACCAAGGGGCAAAAATAGCACTAGATCAGCACTAGGTAGCCAACTGCCAAGTGCTGGTGTGAATGATGGAGATTTTGGTTTAGACAAGTAAACAACTTTACAGATGGAGACAACCATGGCTGGTTCTTTCTAACTTATGGTTGGACCTGCCTGTTATTCACCCAGCCTCTGATTACCCTGACTTTCTTCCTTCCCCTCTGCCCCTTCCTTCCCCTCTGCCCTCCAAGGCAGCAGCTACCACTGGACGGTAACATGACAAAATGTGATAGTCCAAAATTATAAACTTGCCCAAGTAGTGGTCTGCAGTCTAGTAAAATGTAAGGCTGCAGCCCTAAGCAAACTTAGTACTTACTTGGACATGCGTTCCATTGAACCCGATGGGACATAAGTGGTGGTGAGTGGTGCAAGAAGTCCCGCCCACCTTGGCAAATCACTCCCACCACACCTTCCCTCAGTGCCAGACAATCAGAGCTCCTCCCATGTGCTCCATCCAGCTCTGCCCATGGTCTCTCAGCCAACATGGTAGCTAAGCAGAACTTCACACTGCATGAATGGTCAACTATTGATCAAAAGCTCTAGGTTTCTGCTTCTCTCCTCATCCAGATCTCTTCCCTACTGTTTTCTTTGCTTCTTACCTTATTCCTGTGTTTAAAAAAGAGATATATAAAGGTTCAAAAGACTTCTTGGGTCTTAATTGCATATAAGGAAATTGTGGTCCTCATGAAATCAGTGCAAGCAATCGCCATATTGCTGTCAAAGAAAGACAGCAGCCCAAATCATTCTGAACATAGCATTTGCTGGGTCAGCTGTAGCTTGGATATTGTTGGCCAAATCAGGTATAATATTCTGAGCTCTCCTGGGTGCTACCTTTTGAGTTGGGGGTGAAAGAAGTGCTTTCAGAAGAGAGACAAAATATTTATGGGATGAAAATCCCTTCCAAATTATGCAATTATTCATATTGTTTGCTGTCTTTTACTGCTGTTGTTTCCCTGATCTGAGGCTTTGGTGCATTTTTAAAAGAACTGTTCTCCTTCCTGGGAATAGCCAAAAGGGCAGTCTTGTTGGATGTAGTGAACAGTTCTATTCACATGTTAACGTTCAACACTCATACCATGAGTGTACAGTGTATACTGGTATAGTTATTCACACAATATGTTGAACACAGGGACAGCACCATACTCCCCATCTGTATCATGCATCTGAAGGCCTATAACCAGGTTCATTTTTAAAATGGACACAGGTACAATCAGAGATGCACCTAGGTGATTTTGGAGCCTGGACCTAAAGGCCTTTGGAGACCCCTCCCCCCCTGCAAGTTAAGCATAATTTTTTAACATGTAGGTTCTTGAGGGCACAAACCACACCACCCAGAACAGACTAAAGAGGATTTGCGGGGGCCCAGGGGGTGTGGAGGCCCTGGACCTCTGCCCTGACGTCCAGTGGTAAGAGTGCCCCTGAATACAATTATTCACATAGAAACATGCATGAATGTACAGACATCTGTACAATCATACAATATAATGTTGGAACAGTGCTAAAATTATGATGATATGTTGTCATTTGGAATGGTCTATATGCTGACATCACTGACTTCAAGTAAAGTCTTTGGTCAGCACTGCCTTCCATCTTAATGGGTGAACAGTTTTGCTTTCTTTCCCAACAGTCTGAAAAATTGCCCCAAACCAGGATGCTTTTCATCAGTGCTGCCCAAATGTTCGTGAATAAAGCACTCCCCCTTTCAGTTCAGTCCTACCCAGAAGTTTATTCAAGCATCTTTCTTAAATAGGGAGTGAACAGGACCATATTTTCTATATCACTTCTGTTCTGGTTTATACATTTATATCCCAGTTGTCTCGCATCCAAAATATCCAGCAAGAACACAAAGGAATAATTAAATCCACAAAAGTTAAAAGAATGAAAAGACAGTAAAGTGTGCCGTCAAGTCGATTTTGGCTCCTGGTGCCCACAGAGCCCTGTGGTTGCCTTTGGTAGAATACAGGAGGGCTTTACCATTGCCATCTCCCACGCAGTATGAGATGATGCCTTTCAGCATCTTCCTATATCGCTGCTGCCCAATATAGGTGTTTTCCCATAGTATGGGAAACATACGCCCAATATAGGTGTTTCCTATACTCCATAATATGGGAATCTTACCAGCACGGATTTGAACCGGCAACCTTCTGCTTGTTAGTCAAGCATTTCCCCACTGCACCACTTAAGGTGGTTGAAAAGACAGCGCTGGGTTTTAAAACCTTATATACACCAGATAAAATATAATCAGCATGTTTATCCATCCTAAACAGCTTGAGAAAAGAAAAGAGAAAAGGCTTGTACACACCCTTTCAAAAAGTCTATAGAGAAAGTATTTGGCCTCAGTTGGCAAGGTTCTCCATATTGCATATATACAGTACATTACAGTTCTTATTGCAAGGAGGATTGGGGGGAAAAAGAATATTGGCATGAGACATGCATGCTATTTTATCATATATGTTTACATGTGTTTCTTTCCTGAAACACAGCTGAGAATGATGGGCATGGGGTTTGTTTGTTTTTTTGAACCAGTGCCCCAAGTATTGTTCACCCTCCTCCCCGTTCTTCACTTAAAAGTTTTTTTTAATGCAGAAAATATGAATATTTGTCCTCCACATATTTTTTTATTCAGGGACTTGTTATGTAAAGCTCCAGGAACAGCATAACAGTGACAAGAATTTGAACTGGCTAAGTTCTACCATGTGAACAAACAATGTTCTTGAACTCCACCCAGGAAATCAGGACCACTTCTGAACTGGATTGCAGGACCCTGGCTGGGGTTGTGGTTCGTCTGCTTTTTACTTCCCTAAGAGAGGGGAAGCGTTTCCTTTTCAACCATGCAATATTTTTATTTGTTCTTGTACCACTGCAGGGATTTTCAAAGAGTTGGAATGGCTCTTGAAGAGCTGTTTCACTGTAATTGTTAACTCAGTTCACAAATCAGCTAAGCTGGAGCCAATATGAGCTATAATATATGAGACCAAATAGCCTGGAGCCAGCCCTGTTTATATGCAGAGGAGAGGATATGCAGAGGAGAGGATCACAGTTGTACAGCATGTTTGTTGCATGTATGTACCTCCTGCTTCTCCAGTGCGATGCTGCTTGGAGTGGCTTACAAAAATAGTAAAACAATCAATCAACATAATAAAACAATATAAGATTAATAGAATTAGTAAAAATTAACTTAAAACAGGTCCCAGTTGCAGCCAAAAGTAACTGTTAAATAGTTAAGATGAAAGTTAAAAAGTTAGAAGCCCACCAGTTTTAGCTGTAGAGAAAACACTCTAAAATGCCTCTCTAAAAAGAGGTACCTTTAGATGATTTTAAAAAGTCTTTAGATGAATTTAAAGAAGAAAGAAATTAAAAAACAAGAGAGAGAATGTGGCAAAGCTCTTCTGGGAGCTGAGGGGCTGCAAACTGAATTCCAAAGCTGAGGGGCCGCAAACAAAAAGGCCCTGTCTCTAGTCCCCACCAGCCAAATCTCAATCAGTGGCAGGGCCATGATCAGGGCAGGTTCCTATGAGCATAAAAGATTCCCTGGCTGGGAATCAAATCCAGGCCACAATGGTGAAAGTCCCAAATCCTGACCACTAGACCACCAGGATTTTGTTTGAAGAGTCTCAGGTTCAGTCTTTGGCATCGCTACTTAAAAGGAAAAAAGAAGCAGGTAATGGGAAAGACCCTGCCAGAGAGGCCCTGCCTGTAGTAGTAGAAAATACTGAACTATATGGTCCAAATGAGTCAATATAAGGGCAGGTTCATATGTTCATCCATATCTAAGAGAGCTCCTTCTTCTTTATGAACCCCACCGCCTATTAAGATCATTGGGGGAGGTCTGGTTGCAGTTGCCACCAATTCATTTGGTGGTGACCCAAAAAGGGGCCTTCTCTACAGTTGCCCTGAGGTTCTGGAACACACTCCCAAATGAAATCAGAATCTCCCCATGTCTGGTTGTTTTTAAACAACTTTTGAAAACACACCTGTTTCACCAGGCTTTTCATTTATGATGTTTTAAAGTTATATTTATCGTAATTTGAATCTGCTTATATGATTTTTAGGTTTTGGTTGTCTAATTGGAATATAAACTGCCCTGAGATCTTGTATAGAGCAGTATATAAATGTGACAAATAAATAAATAAAATTACCCACTGACCCCAGTGAAATGTAACTGCCTGTGAAGTAAATGAAGGTTTGGAGTAGCAATTTTTCCACTAAATCTGGCACAGATTTACTTTATACAGGAAATCTCCCTATTGAAGCACAGATTGGTTTCTCAGGGGGGAATCGCTATCAACTTTGTAAACCTCAACATAGAAGCAATAAAAATAGGAAATTTCACACAGGGGATCTACAATGTTTGGAAAATTGTAAGCATGTGGTTACTTTGCAAGAGATCTCTGTTATACTTTTATTTACTGGCACTTGGGGAAAAGAGAGGCTCTCAGATTCAGTGTTTATTTACATGAACAGAGAATGTCACACTTCCCATTAATTTGTCATAATTTGTATTTCTGCTTGGAGACTCCAGCTATGTAAATGCAACCCCTGGTTTTACTATCATTTCTAATTTAGCCAGCTGTTTGACTAACTCTAGAGGCTGTCCGTCCTGCAGTCAATTCCCAACATGAGGCATTATCTCTAAAATTATGGTGTAATCACTTCTGCTGAATTCATTTTTGAGACTGTGCTTCTCAGTTCCTCAGAGGTTGTAAGTCTTTTAGAGTTTAGCCTCAGCGTCTGTACTCACAACCACCTCTGAGTTTTTGGCTGTAGGAAATAGCCATGCCTTTTCTGGCTCCTTTCACCACTGGCAAGGCTGTTGTGTACATCAAATGCAAATGACTAAATACAATCCATCATGAGCTTATAGAATGCCACTGAAGCATGAGTCATTAGACCATACTACTTTGATTACATGGTATCAGGTGCAAAATACTCGAATACATTGTCGATATTCCTCTCTGGAGAACATTCTGGACAGTGGTCTAACCCGTGGCTCCAATAAGACAGTAGGGACATAGGAAACTGCCTTATAAAGAGTTGGACCACTGGTCCATCTGTCTCAGTATGGTCTTCACTGACAAGCAGTGGCTTCTTCAAGCTTTCAGGCAGGAGTCTTTAGAACTCCCTTTCAGCATATTTAGAAAACATATTTGATTTTTTCATTAATGACTAACAGAACACTTAGAGAATAATTTATCATATAGTAGGTGACTTCTGAGTCACTTTTTATTTTTAATTGTTTTGCTTTTATTATAATTGCATACATTTGAAAGAAGACCTTCGTCCAGTCATTCTCAACTAATGATAGCATGGAAAATGAGAGACAAAACCCAATGAAACATTTATTATCTACAATGATTTTATACTGATAATGCACTCTAGTCCTGTTTAGACATTATGCTGTATGCACGTACATGTGTCTGTCCATATGTCCATCTTTTATTGTAAATGACTGGACATGCACTTATTTTAAAAAGGAACCTGAGTACACACCCCTTCAAATGCAAAGTAGAGATAGGAAGTATACTACATTACATGCACTGAACATAATATGTGAATAATTGTCCATGCGTTCATTTCTATATATGTGTATACTGAACACAGATTGTATGTGCACTGAATATAACATGAACAGAGCTTCTCTCTTTCCAGATACTCATGGCTTCTTCCACCCTTGCCATGTATCCAGTCAGGAGATCCTCTTTTCTCAGTATCTGAAATAGAGACTGTACACCTGAAGGTGTGCCCATGTGTGTGTGCCCATGTGTGTGCCCATGTGTGTACATCACTTATTATTTAGCATTTTAATCGCCAAAATGTAGACTATGACTGGGTAATTATTTATAACAGTCTTTAAAAGTGAGTGGTCTATTCCTATATTTCCTAGTAGATTGACTGAAACATATCCCATTTCAAAATATATTTTTGTTTTCAGCCTATTCCTCCAGATCTAATTCTAATTTTCCCCTGTAATAATCACTTTTAGCTCTTGAAAAAACTCTTCCCATATTGTCTTCCAGGCTTTAAACTCCCTCTTACTTTGCTATATACAAGTCATCATTTATAAGCACTGATAATATGGGGAAATTGGAAATAGAACTGTGCACTCTAAGTCTAGTTAACACATGCTCCCAAATGTGGTTTTTCCCCCTCCTTTCAGGTTCATGGAATGACTTCTGTATTGTTCACACATTCTCTATATATTGGAGAATGATCTATCTTTCCCATATAAGGAGCATCATGTCATGTGTGCATATTCCAGAATTCTCCTCTCTTCCACTTTCAAGAGGTGACAAGACCATTTTCTCTTCTGCAACGGTGGTACTGTGGGAAAAAGCAAAAATGTCCCTACTCCAGTTCATCTTCAGCTTTCCAGTTCTGTGATTTAAGGGTAGGAATGCCCTGAACATCCTTCAAAAATGTTTTCATTATCTAATTTCTTTTAGAGAGGCATGAAAATGAAACAGAGAAGTAAAAGTTGAGTTATTTGATCTGGTTAAATACATGGGCATCTGCAGAACCTTTTTCTGGGGGAAGGGGAAGAAAGGCTGAAATCCTATTACTCACCCAGAATCTGCAAAAGTTACTTGGAATCCTATTACTTAATAATACTTACCTGCAATCCTATTACTTACTTATTACGTACTATCTGGGAGTGAGTCCTATTGAATTCAATGGGACTAGCTCAATCCGGGGGGGGGGGGCGGCGCAACTGTCCCCTTGCCCCCCTTCCAGATGCCTATGGTTAAATATTCAACTTGCCCTCTCAGTTCAGTAGAAACAGGTTCTCCTTTGCAGAATGGGGATCTTATTTAAGAAGCAACTCACGTCTGAGTTGTTTGTGATTTCCCCAGCCAACATCTGGAGAGAAGCCAGAAAAATGTGTTCTTATTGGATTATGTACAAAATATGCAATTAGTAGCTTCACATGAGTCATCCCTGGCAGTTCAGAAATATCCCAACGCTAAAGGAAAACATAAGAGCACAACCCCTTGAGCCCATGATAAAACCACTTTGTTCTGAGAGATGAAACTCACAGCTTTGCACAAAGATAATATAGGAGCGAAACATCATTGCAAAGGGCCAGAGACCAACAAGGGAAACCAGGAATGGCTCCTGGACACAGCCAGACGAAATACAATTAATACTGTAATTATGATAATGATATATCATAGTGTGGATGTGGACACATTACTGAACAAATCTGTCAAAACCAAGCAATGACACGAGGCACTCTTTGGCTTATTTGTCATGCACACATTTGTGGCTTATACATTAGGGTGAGATGTATTGCTGCAGGAAATGGGAGCGGTTTGTCTACCAGGGGATGAGGCTGCAGCTCAGTGGCAGACAATCTGCTTTGCATCCAGTTCGCTCCCTGGCATAAGAACATGGGAACATAGGAAGCTGCCATATCGTGAGTCAGACCATAGATCCATCTAGCTCAGTATTGTCTACACAGACTGGCAGTGACTTCTTCAAGGTTGCAGGCAGGAATCTGTCTCTCAGCCCTTTCTTGGAAAAGCCAGGGAGGGAACTTGAAACCTAGATGCTTTTCCCAGAGTGGTTCCAGCCCCTGAGGGGAATTTCCCCTGATTCCATCCCTTTCCCCTGATTCCATCCCTTTCTTGGAAATGCCAGGGAGGGAACTTGAAACCTAGATGCTTTTCCCAGAGTGGTTCCATCCCCTGAGGGGACCCCTGCTAACTGGGCAAAGAGGCACCTTTTACAGTGGTGATTCTCTTTATTTAGCAGGGGGAGAGTAACTGGCCCTATCCACCCCCAGCACAGTACCTCCAGTGACTGTTGCTGGTGTGTGTGTTATGTTTCTTTTTAGAATGTGAGCCCTTTGGGGACAGGGAGCCATCTTATTTGTTTGTTATTTCTCTTTGTAAACCACCTTGAGCCATTTTTGGAAGGGCAGTATAGAAATTGAATTCATCATCATCATCATCATCATCATCATCATCATCTCCAATTCCAGTTGAATCAGAGACGTTTCTACCAAAGCATAGAAGGAGAAACTGCAAGAAACCTAGAAACAGCAAATAAAGAAGAAACAGTGCAATTCTGGGGGAAATTATGGGACAATCCAATAGATTATAATAAAAAAGAAGGCTGGATGAAAAAGGTCAAAAAATGTAACCAACAAATGCAAGATCTAATAATAACACCAGAATTAATAAGTGAAAGAGCAAAGAAAATTAAAAATTGGACTGTGCCAGGCGACGATGAACTGCATGGCTTTTGGCTTAAACACCTAACAAGCCTTCATAAACAACTATCAAAACAGTTCAATCACATTTTGCAAGGAGGTGATATTGAACAATGGCTAACAACTGGGAAAACTCATCTCATCATGAAAGACCCAGCAAAAGGTGCACTTTCAAGTAATTATAGACCGATAACCTGCCTGCCAACCATGTTCAAATTATTAACTGGAATAATAGCAGATGAAGTGATGCAACACTTATTAATTAACAAACAGCTTCCAGTTGAACAGAAAGGAAATTGCCCGAACACCAGAGGCACAAAAGACCAGCTGCTGATTGACAAAATGATTTTAGAAAACTGCAAGAGAAGAAAAACCAATCTAAGTGTTGCATGGATTGATTACAAGAAAGCCTTCGATTCATTGCCTCACACATGGATACTAAAATGTTTAGAAACAACTGGTGTCAGCAAAAACATTCAGATATTTATAAAAAAAGCAATGAGCATGTGGAGTACACAGTTAACAATCAATGGCGAGACACTTGGACAGGTTAGCATTAGAAGAGGCATTTTCCAAGGGGACTCACTTTCCCCTCTGTTGTTTGTAATTGCCATGACCCCACTTTCACAAATACTAAACAAAACAGGCCTTGGATACCAAACATCTAAAACATCAAGTCAAATCAACCATCTGCTGTACATGGACGATCTGAAGTTGTATGGAAAGTCCCAGTCAGAAATCTAATTACTGCTAAACACTGTCTGTATATTCAGTAGCGATATAGCAATGGAGTTTGGACTAGACAAGTGTGCTGCATTAATAATGAACAGAGGGAAAATAAGAAAAACAGAAGGAATAGAACTGCCCAATGGAAGCAAGATCAAGAACCTGGAAGAGAAAGAACATTACAAACACTTGGGCATTCTCCAAGCTGAACATAGCACACACTGAAGTTAAAAGAAAAATTGGAAGTGAATACATCAGGAGAGTTAGAAAAATCCTCAAGTCCAAACTCAATGGTGGGAACACCATACAAGCCATAAACACCTGGGCTATACCTGTTATCAGATACACTGCAGGAATAATAGATTGGACCCAGGCAGAGCTAGAGACGCTAGATCGTAAGACCAGGAAAATCATGACCATCAATCCTGCTCTGCACCCTCGCAGTGATGTCGATAGGCTATACCTCCCTCGCAGCTCAAGTGGAAGAGGAATGCTGCAAGTCCATCAAACAGTAGAGGTGGAGAAAAGAGGCCTTGAAGAATATATCAAGGACAGTGAAGAAGATGCACTTCAAATGGTCAATAATGAGAAACTATTCAACACCAATGAAACAAAGCAAGCCTACAAGAAAGAACAAGTCAAGAAGCGAGCAGAAAAATGGAAAAATAAGCCCCTGCATGGTCAATATTTGCACAATATAAGTGGAAAATCAGACATCACCAAGACCTGGCAATGGCTTAAGAATGGCAACTTGAAGAAAGAAATAGAGGGTTTAATACTGGCTGCGCAAGAACAGGCACTAAGAACAAATGCAATAAGAGCAAAAGTTGAAAAATCCACAACAAACAGCAAGTGCCGCCTTTGTAAAGAAGCAGATGAAACCGTGGACCACCTAATCAGTTGTTGTAAAAAGACCGCACAGACTGACTACAAACAAAGGCATGACAAAGTAGCAGGGATGATACACTGGAACATCTGCAAAAAAAATACAAGCCACCTGTAGCCAAAAATTGGTGGGACCATAAAATTGAAAAAGTTGAAGAAAATGAAGATGTAAAAATATTATGGGACTTCCAACTACAAACAGACAAACATCTGCCACACAATACACCAGATATAACTGTAGTCGAGAAGAAAGAAAAATAAGTCAGAATAATCAACATAGCAATACCAGGGGATAGCAGAATAGAAGAAAAAGAAATAGAAAAAAAATCACAAAATACAAAGATCTACAAATTGAAACTAAAAGGCTGTGGCAGAAAAAGACCAAAGTAATCCCAGTGGTAATTGGCGCCCTAGGTGCAGTTCCAAAAGACCTTGAAGAGCACCTCAACACCATAGGGGCCACAGAAATCACCATCAGCCAATTACAAAAAGCAGCTTTACTGGGAACAGCCTATATTCTGCGACGATATCTATAACAGCAACAACATTGACAATAAAATTCTGGCATCCCAGGTCCTTGGGAAGGACTCGGTGTCTGGATAAAACAAACCAGTCAATAACACCTGTCTGACTGTGTAAACAAGAAATAATCATTTCTTATAGTGCTCACACATCAAGTCTCCCATTCATATGCAACCAGGGCAGACCCTGCTTAGCTAAGGGGACGAGTCATGCTTGCTACCACAAGAGCAGCTCTCCTCTTCATCAGGTAGGGCTGGCAGGGAGTCCTGCCAGAAACCTTGGAGAGCCTCTGCCAGCAGTCAGTGTAGACAATACTGAGCTAGAGGGACCAATGGTCTGATTTGATATAAGGCAGCTTCCTATGTTCCTTGTCAAGTTCTCCCCCTTTGTAAAGTTGTGCCGTCGAGTCGGTGTCGACTCCTGGCACCCACAGAGCCCTGTGGTTGTCTTTGGTAGAATACAGGAGGGGTATACCATTGCCTCCTCCCAAGGAGTATGAGATGAAGCCTTTCAGCATCTTCCTGTATCGCTGCTGCCTAATATAGGTGTTTGCCATAGTCTGGGAAACATACCAGTAGGGATTTGAACTGGCAACCTCTTGCTCCCTAGGCAAGTTCCTTCTCAAATTTACCTGGATCTTGATGTCACAATTTTGTTTGTTTTCCTGCCCCCACTCTATGTCATTGGCAGCAGATAGTGGAATTAATGTTATTTTTAGTTTCTGCTCACTGTACGCTAGAAAATTCTTTTTTTTTAAATAAAGTGTTCAAAATGTAAGATTTCCAGTAGTGGAGATTCTCCAAAGCCATAGTTTTGAGAGTATAGCATGACATTAAATATTAAATGTTCATAAGTATTGGGTGGTATCCAAACTAAGTTGCTCAGTATTATTACTCAGGAGTTACTTTAACAGACTATTTAATTTCAATGAGACTTCCATTGAGTAATTTAGGATTTAAAATTCAGGATGTCAGCCACTAGTTGGGAAGTTTCAAACCAGAATGGAACTGTTTGAAAGACCTTTTATCTGTTTAGGTTAACTTGCAAAATGAATTTAAGCAGGAAGCTTGGAATCCTAATTCTCATTTTAAAGAATCTTTTCCTTTTCCATCTGGAAATCTTGACATTTGAATTCCGCATTTCAAAAGTTCATATGTTAGATATCAAGCTTTGGGGTGAAAGATGAAACTCGGAAATATATCTCAGGTGGTGTCCCTGTGGCAAAGTTAACATTCCAGTCGCAAAACTGAAGCTTAGAAAAAGTTCTTTTTCATTTAAAATCACAACATTTGGATATCAACATTTATGAGACTTCTTTATAAGTTACAAATCTGAGCTATATTGGAACCTAAGTGATTTATCCAACATTACCCACATTTATTATTACTATTTTATTTAGGCAAATTTCATTTCAACCCCTTAATTCCTAGCAATGTACAATGGTGAGGCAATTGCAAGATGCAAATATACTTTAGAATAGGACTCTTCAACCTTTTATTTTTGTTTATTTGCAAACACCCCTTTTCTGAGTACCATCTTTGTGGGTACCATTTTTGTGAGTACCACTGTCACCTGCTGTATGCAGGAAGAAGAAGTCCTTGCAGCTTTGCCCCTGGAAAACGTCCTGCAGACACCCATGACTATGCAGTGTGTTCTTCAACACATGGAGCATAATGTGGCAACATCTTCTATTAGGACAATAACTCGTCTGGAAGAGATGGCCCTTTCTTTGAGCTACATCCTTGCACTAGCACAACAGCATTACGTTAACACAACATTGGTATGAATGCAGGCTATTGAGACCAGAAGTATTAGCCCCATCTCTAATCCCCTAATGTTTAGTCGTGCAAGAGATACTTGATATGTTGCAAATTTCCCTGCCCTTACTAGAGGTAGCAAAAGAAGTGGAATAGGGTGGTAAAACTCCCAACACAACAAACTCTCGTAATGAGTTTTGAATTACTAAATATTATCGCAGAGAAGAAGAGGCCACATGCTCATGTTTATAATGGCAGCCACACATTTGCCATAGCACGTGGCTCTGCTCTGATGCTGCTGTGACAAAGAGGCTGACAGATTGCTACATTCCATGCATTTAAATGGGTGGAAACAAGATTTGCTCCCTAAACTCCTTCCAATATCTGAAGAGTCTGGAGCCTGTAAATCAGGAGTGAGCTGACTTCAGTCTTGCATAATCCTTTATTTTTTTAGAACGACTGCTGTCCTAATATATATTAAATGGACAGAACAAGAGAGCTCCGTTAGGTGATCCTAACAGTGACATAGATCCTAACGCAGTGATGTAGCAAGGTTGGAAGTGCCCTGGGGGCAAAATCTGAAGTGTGGCCGTTCATTCACCTCACTTGGCTTGTCACCCACTTCCTTCACTTGCCACTCATTCCATTCCACTTAGCTCATCCCTGCCCCCTCTGTCACCGCTTGCTGCCTGCCTGCCCACCAGGCTTCATTGACCCAAACTGCCAGTGAGAACAGGCCTGCTTAAAGGGGCCACCTGTTCTCTCTAGGATCAGGGTCATGCCAGCTTGGAGTTGGGCAAATGCAGCCTAGCAGGGCAGCCATGAAGATAGGGGTGAGCACCATAGGGAGCGGGGAAAGTGACACGCTTGGCAGCTCCTGGGCACTTGCAGGCAGCTGCGGCCCGGGTGCATTGCACACCCTTGTGCAATGTTGGATATGCCTCTGATCCTAAGTATGCATGCTTGCTTAGGAATATAAGGAATGCCTTCCCAGATCAGACAAGGTCCATCTTGTATAACATTCTTTGCAAAATCTTCCACAACCAGAAGGCACTAGTTAGGTGGTCCACCAGAAATGCTTCAGTGGTCCAGTGGTTGGTTGCAATCTATCTTCTGCCTAACCTGCTTTATGGTGGCAGATACTGGAGGAATATATGTTTCATCTTCTAAGGTACCACCCTGAGCCATTTTTGGAAGAGCGGTATATAAATCAAATTGTCCGGCAGGGGCCCCTGCTGGCCTTACCGGCTCTGGTGTATCCTCAGCAGCCAAGGCCAGAGAGGCCCCAGGTGGGGCGGGCGGCCAGGCAGGGCATCCCGAAGAGTGGCTAGCCAAGACGCTGCAAGACCAAGGAGCCGGGCTAGAGGGGAAGGGCGGGGGTGAGTAAGGGAGAAGGCAGCAGCAGACAGAAGTACAGCTGAGGGGGATAAGGGTGAGAGCAGCCTGATATGGCAGGGTGGAGGTCCAATTAGTGGGAGCGTGGGATGCATCAGTTGTCAGGAGGGATTTAAGGCAGGCTCAACCAGTGATGAGGGGCAGTTGGAGGGTGAGTGGTGGAGGCCTCTGGAGAGAGACTGCCACAGCGACCCCAAGGATCCTGGAGGAGGAGGGCTCAGGGGAACCAAACCTCCTCCCCTCAAAAACTCTGAGGCCCTGCCTAGGGGAGGCGAGAGGGAGAGATAAAACAGCCATGGAGAAACCAGTGGCATGACTAAATAAATAAGTAAATAAGTAAATAAATAATAATAATAAATAAGGTGCTTTTGATTATTATGAACTTGCCTTACACAAATCATCTTCTTTTACATACAGAATATCATACTTGTAGTTCTAGGTGGCAACTGTATTCACAGATTTAATTGCTTGGTTTCATTTCTAATGGGCTAATCCGTTAGAAGGGATCCTTGAAGGCAAAGTGCCATGTTCTAGGCTCATGAGATGCTGGTAAGCCACTATGGGTAGCCTAGGTTTCCAGATCACCTGGGTCTAAAGAATGGTTTTGGTGATGATGCCAGACCCAGAACCCTGACCCAACCTCCAGGGCAAAGGCCCAAGAGGACTTGGTGATATATGTGCTGCCAGGGAAGCATGAGATGTAAAGGAGAGCTGGAAAGTCCAATGTGATGCTTGTTAACTTTGTCTCTCAGTTGTATACTGTAGGGCCATAGGGACTGATGTCCCTTTTGCATGCATATCTGGCAAACTGTTTGGTATGGTCTTCATTTGAACGTGAAGCTGCCTTATAAGCTGGTCCAATAGCCAAGAATACATTAATTGCCAGGGTTTTAGATAGGGGACTTTCTCTGTCCTACCTGAAGATGCCAGGAAGGAATTGAAGCTGAGACCTTCTGCATACAAAGCAGGTGCACTACCTCTGAGCAATGGTCTCACTTATTGGGATGATGAATGATGGCATACCAGGTATTAAGGAGGATCTGCATCAGGCTGCAAGTAGCACTCTCATTCAGCTTTCCTCTTACCACCTTTGCTCTTGCTTACATTACTAATCTCAAAGCGATGTCCCAAGCGAATGTCAGCATATTCATTCACATTGACTTTCTAGACAGAAAAAATGTGTTATGGGTCTCTTCCACGGCTGGTCCCAAAGTTCACTTCAGGGGGAATGTGAAAAGTGTGTCACATCTGGATATAGCTCCCCCCCCCATTTTATTATGCAACATCTGTTAGGTCACAGATTTGAATGGATGTGACGGGCTCACAGCACCATCTTGTGGACAGAGTAGAGCATTTTGTCTTTGGAGACATGACTAAGATGTAACAATGAAATGTGAATACATTCTACATGTCCATGGATAAAGGGAAGGTGAATCAAGCGATCCGTTAATAACAATAACTAATAAAAATTGTTGTTAATAACAAAAATGGGTTATTGGAATCTAATCTGAAATAGAATCTAACTCAGATTTAAACTCTGCTAATCAGGCAATGTCCTGCTGCCATTGAGGATTTTGTTATTTGTTGCGTGGCCTCTAAGACTATGAGAGCTGGTCTTGTGGCAGTAAGCATGACTTGTCCCCTTAGCTAAGCAGGGTCCTCCCTGGTTGCATATAAATGGGAGACCTGCTGTGTGAGCACTGTAAGATATACCCCTAAGGGGATGGAGCCATTCTGGGAATTGCAGAAGGTTCCAAGTTTCCTCCCTGGCAGCATCTCCAAGATAAGGCTGAGAGAAATTCCTGCCTGCAACCTTGGAGAAGCCGCTGCCAGTCTGTGTAGACAATACTGAGCCAGATGGACCTATGCTCTGACTTGGTATATGGCAGTTTCCCATGTTCCTAATCTCTGTTTTTAGAACTGTTCTATTTGGATCTGTTAGTTAGCAACTGGTTAGGCCTTGCTATCTGTGACCAAGTATTGCACCTAGAAAGGATTTTTCCTCCCCCTGTTTAGGCCAGTTCTCCTCAGAGTAAAAAGCTTTCTTGCAATGGTAAACCCCTCCTGTATTCTACCAAAGAAAACCACAGAGCTCTGTGGGCACCAGGAGTCAAAGTCAACTTGACGGCACACTTTACCTTTTTACAGCAATAATCTCCAGTGGCTGTTGGTGAACTATTCTTGAGTTTCTTTTTTAACTGTAAGGTCCCTCGGGACAAGGAATCTCCTTTTCCTCCTCTCTCTCCCTCTCTCCCTTCCATTGGTTTTTATTCAAGGTAAAATGTATCACTCTGCATTTCCAAGGTATCATCTTATTCCTTTTGCTATGTAAACCACTCTGAATATTTGTTGTTGTTGAAAAGCAGTATATAAATATTATTACTGTTGGATGCACTAACAGAACTGGAAGACTCCAAGTCAGGACTGCCACAGAGCTGGAAGGAAGCCCCGATGCTTTTAAAAGCTGGCAGCTGCGTAAACAGCACTAACACATTCATCATTCCCATCAATGGGGCTAAATACAGTAAAGCTGCTTGTGCAGCCACCAGTTTTTAAAAGCATCGGGGCTTCCTTCTGGCAGCCCTGAACCTTCCAGTTCTGTTAGATTCAACCATTAATAATAATAATTTATTACTCCTGAGTCATTTGGTGATTTGTATGAGCAACTCCATGTGCTGTGCACGTTTTCCTTTGCCAGGATTGTTCTGACTTAAAAATTCATGACTTTCCTGTACTCGTTCTTTGATGAATATTTATTGATGTTTTTTCCTTGGAAATCAGACTTGGAAAGCTTATATCCGCCCTGAATACTTTCCTGTCTTTCAGATGCAAATCTCTGATCCTGAACGTCCTAATCTGCAAAGGCCTAATCTCTGCTATCATAATTTTGTTGTTGTTATTCTGTAACTGAAGAGATGCAAAGCATGGGGCAGTTTGCCATTTGTGAGCAGATGGTGTTCTGCCTCTTGGACTGCACCTCCCTCTAGAGACCATCCTGCCCTCTCTCCTCTTATACTAGATGATCTCAGTGCTAGTTAACAAGGTTACTTACCTTGGACTGCTTTTTGTACTGTCGGGTGTTGTTGTCTACTCCCTAAGCAAGATCACATGCAACAGGTAACTTTGTTCTCATTTTATTGATAGGGGACTGAGGGGCAGGGAAAGGGTGCAATTCAGGAAGAGTTAAGCAAGCCTCAGTCTCACCAAAATCTCGAGCACAAATGTGGAGCTGCAAGAAACGGTTGCAGTATATCTCTGGTGCACATGTGTTGCCTGAGCACGGTGAAGGTTTTAGGCACAACAACAAAACAAAAGCAACTGCAGAATAGAATATTTATTCCAAGGTGTTTCTTGCCTAGGATTCTTGCAAGAAAGTACCCCTTCCAGGCAGTTCAGTGCAAATTTTCCATGAAGACGATATCAATTGTAAGACTTTGGAATAGATCTTCTATTTTGCAGCTGCTTTTTGTTTTGTTGTTGTGGATATCTCAGCTGACATTGATCTTCTATATAGTTTTGAAAGTTTTAGGCACCTTTCCCCCTCAGAAACAGAAGGGGTTGTTGTGGCTGTCTTTAGTGAGTTTTCCTCAAGCTGAGAAATTCCCTGCTCTTGATCAAGCCCTCCTTCCCTCCTCCTCACCACTGAGTTCCATTAGCTCCACTCAGCTGGTTGTCTGTTAACTGCCCTCTGAATCCATGAACATTCCGCTTAGTCGTGTTACATCGGGGCAGACTTTTTTCCTTCAGATTTTTGTGAAACTAATGGATCTGAGTCTCCGAGTACCTCCCTCTTGCCTAGAGTTGTTCTGCTTATGTGTCTGAAATAAGGACCCTAACATTTCCGGCTCTTTCAGAAGTAGAGATAAGATAAGCAGCAGCGATATAGGAAAGTGCTGAAAGGCATCATCTCATACTGCGTGGGAGATGGCAACAGTAAACCTCTCCTGTATTCTACCAATGACAGCCACAGGGCTCTGTGGGCGCCAGGAGTCGGCAACAACTCGATGGCACAATTTTATAAGATAAGCACTTTCCTTATAAGAAGTTTGGTTCCATAGATTTCAGTGGGTGTTTGGCATGCTTAACTTTCTAGAATGAACCCCTGTGACTTTTCAAAGGCCATCCAGAGAGTCCTTGGCTCAGCTGGGAGTTAGACTCAGGCTTAAGGCCTGCTGCTGCCTATTTGTTGAAGTGCACAGAGCTTATGCCGCGCCACCTCAAGCATGTTTAGTCTGCATTAAGCCCTAGAGAGTGGAGTGGGGCTTTCACTCTTGTGTGTGTGCTGAAGATTGCAGCTGCAGTTGCAATGGTTCCAGGAGGAGGTTGCTGCTTCCCAAATGTCTTCTTGGCTGAAGAAAAAAATGCTGCATCCTAGTAAAAAAGCCATTGCACAATAACATTGCCACTTGCTCTCTCTTTCCCAGTCTGGTGAGAAGTTCCAGAGGCAGTGCTACTCTCATCGTGGTTTCCCTGGAGGAGAGATCACTGCAGACTGATGGCAGCACGGTCATAGTATTTGCTCTGTTAACACAAATGCAAGTACAGGTAGAGGCTCAGGAACATAGGAAGCTGCCATATACTGAATCAGACCATTGGTCCATCTAGCTCAGTATTGTTTACACTGAGTGGCAGCAGCTTCTCCAAGGTTACAGGCAGGTCTCTCTCTCAGCCCTATCCTGGAGATGCCAGGAGGGAACTTGGGACCTTCTGCATGCAAGCATGCAGGTGCTCTTCCCAAAGTGGCCCCAGCTCAGAGGAATATCACAGAGCTCACATGTCATTTCCCATTCAAATGCAAACCAGGATGGACCCTGCTTAGCAAAGGGGAGCATTCATGCTTGTTACCACAAGACTAAGCTCTCCTCCCAAGCTGTGCACGTTGACATAGCAGCAGAGTCACCACTTTATATCAGGTCTACAGAGAGAGGCCCTGGATGTTACAGTACCTTCGTCAGCCCTCAACTAGGTAGGTAGGTAGCGCTCGCGCTCTCTCTCTCTCTCTCTCTCTCTCTCTCTCTCTCTCTCTCTCTCTCTCTCTCTCTTCTCATTTCAAAACTGCAGAAGGGATGTTTCTATTACACACACCTTACATCACCCCCACATTGCTTTAGGGGTCATCCCCTCTGAGCTCTGAAGCGAACCCTCATAGGAACATAGGAAGCTGCCATATACTGAGTCAGACCACAGGTCCATCTTGCTCAGTATTGTCTACACAGACTGGCAGCGGCTTCTCCAAGGTTGCAGGCAGGACTCTCAGCCCCTATCGTGGAGATGCCAGGGAAGGAACTTGGAGCCTAGATGCTCTTCCCAGAGCGGCTCCATCCCCTGAGGGGAATATCTTACAGCGCTCACACTTCTAGTCTCCCTTTTGTATGTAACCAGGGCGGATCCTGCTTAGCTTAAGGGACAAGTCATGCTTGCTACCACAAGACCAGCACTCTTGCCTCACAAGAAGGATCTCTGAATATCTCCCATGAAAGAAACCCCACCAAGGTGGCAAGCTGGCTGGCATACGGTACAGAGGGATCACCACTCTGCGTGGGGCTGGCTGTGCTGCAGGATAGTAGTGCTCAGTGGTAAGGGTGCCATTCAGTGGATGGCACATCACGCAACTCCGGACATGGAGCCCTTACCACTGAGCGTTGCTGCCCTGCAGCACAGCCCCATTGCCGGTGTTTACATGCCGGCAGGGGCATGGCTGGTGCCCAGGCCACCTGTGTCCTCTCGAGCAGTATGTTAGCTGCTGTCTCTGACATGCGTGAAGTCCAGGGCAAAAGCAGTTTCAGGGTCCCCCATGATGAATACATATTGCTCCAACTCCCTGGAATTAGAAGTGTTGCTGTGTACAGCATGAGACCCTTGAAAGGGTGGGGTGCTAGGCAGCTGCACCCTAGCCCCCTCTTCAGGCGGCCAGGCACCCAGGCATCCTGGCCTATGAGCCTTACAAAATAAATGCCTGGTCAGCTTAGCAGCCATTGCAATATAACATGGCACCAGAAAACAGGATGCTTTATTTCTACATGTCTATCCCGCTCTTCCTCCAAGGAGCCCAGAGCAGTATTCACTGTTATGTTTACCCCCTACAACAACTCTGTGAGGTAGGTTAGGCTGGGAGATAGGTGACTGGTCCAGAGCCACCTGACAAGTTAAGAGGGGATTTGAACTCGGGTCTCACCCATGGCTGAGCCATGGGTGAGCCATTTGAATTCAGGTCTCCCTGGTCCTAGTCTAACACTCTAGCCACTATACCACATTGCCTTTGTGAGCATGTAAAGAGTCATGGGTCTGCAAAAATGCCACTCCTGTTCACCCACACTGCCTGGCATATTTTTAGAAAACACATTAAAAGTGCAGAGGAGAGTCCTTCTCCCAAAACTGGATAGATCACTTTCATGAGTAACTTGAAGACAGCAAATCATTTTCAGCTAAATTTCTGATTGGATTATTATAGTCCGATGTATTTGGAATAAGGTTTGTGGGGCTCAAGCCAGGATTTTATTTTTCAAAGTCATTGCATACTGTACATCTAAAACAAGTCTTGAAATTGATTTGAATTAAATATTCAAAAGGAAATGCCTGGCATAACAATCGCTCAAGGCATTGTCCTCATTGCAAAGTGTAGTTGAGCAAATTTAGCATAATTTCTTTATAGTAACAGGACAATGCATTTACCCAGCAAAAAAGGGGTCTTTTTTGTACCAAAGGTATGCAGCCAATTGATATCATGGATCTAGGCTAGGCATGAGCAGGTTTATTTGGGCCATGAGCCCAAATGAATACAGATGGACAGAACCAACAAATGTCACTTTAGAAAATGTTCAGCAGACCTGGATTTTTCAGAGACCTTCTGTCCACACAAAGGGGTAGGACATGGGGGATGGGACATGGAATTCTCTGCCACAGGATTCTCTTTGCCCTGCAAACTGAGCAAAGAGGCATTTTAAAAAGTGGTGGGTATCTCATATTAAGCCAGGGGAGAGCAACTGTCCCTGTCCAACACCAGCACAGCATCTCTCCAGTGCCTGCTGTTTGTGTCTACCTTATGTTTCTTTTTAGATTGTGAGCCCTTTGGGGACAGGGAAGCATCTTATTTATTATTTATTGTCTGTGTAAACTGCTTTAAGAACTTTTGTTGGAAAGTGGCATATGAGGAGGAGGAAGAGGAGGAGAAGGTGACAGCCACCAGTCCTTAAGAGGAGCTTAGAAAAATTCATGGAGTACAGGTCTATGAATGGCTACTAGCTTGGTGGCTATAGGCCACTTCCAGTCTCAACCTCTAAATAGGGGAGCAACAGCAAGTGAGAGGGCATACCCTTAGCTCTTACCTGTGGGCTTCTCGGAGGCATCTGGTGGGCCACTATATGAAACAGGATGCTGGACTAGATGGGCCTTGGGCCTGATCCAGCTGGGCTGTTGTTATGTTCTTACACAACAGTTTTTGTCAACCAAATGAAATGGCAAGGTCCAGTCTGGACCATTGGGACTGTGAATTACAGCCTCATGGATGTGCCCAGGATGTCCAGGTAGTTCTGCATACAGAACGTCAAGTCCATGCAGTCTTCAAGAAGCTGAAGATCCTAGACGAGGGGTGTGTCAAACTGCAGCCCACCAGCTGTTGTTGGCCTACAACTCCCATCATCCCCAATTATAGCGGCCAGTAGCCAGAGATGATGGGAGTTGTAGGCCAACGGCAGCTGGAGGGCTGCAGTTTGACATGCCTGCCCTAGACTGCACGAGCCCTGTCACTTCTCTGCACACCTGCCACACTCCTTCCTCTGCCTGGGCTCACAAAAGTTTATCCCTAAACAACTGGTAAAGCTGTAGGTCAGTAGGAAAGCATTTGTGTAGCATGCAGCATGTCCCAGGTTAAATTCCTGGCATCTGAAGGAATTTTTCTCCCTCTCTCACAACACTAGATCCAGGGGTCATCATCCCATGGAACTGATTGCTAGGCAATTTAGGATCAAAAAAAGCAAGTATTTTTTCACACAGCACAGAGGCTATGGAATTCTCTGCCATGGGATGTGGTGATGGCCAACAACGTGGATGGCTTTAAAAGGTGCTTAAACATATTCATGAAGGACGGGTCCATCAACAGCTACTAGATTTGATGGCTATAGGCTATCTCCAGATTCAGAGGCAGGATGCCTTCAAATACAGGGGAGCAATGGCAGGAGAGGGGGCATGCCTTTATCTCTTGCCCGTGGGATTCCCAGCGGCTTCTGGTGGACCACTGTGGTCAACAGGGTTCTGGACTCGATGGACCCTGGGCCTGATCCAGCAAGGCTGTTCTTACGTTCCATCAGAAGTGCACCCCACTTCAGAGACCTGAAGCCAAGTGGGGACTGCTGCAAAGGACTGAGGCAGCCTCCAAATTGATGCGCTGCTGCTTCACCCAGTCCTAATGCAGGCGTTCTCAAACATGGTTCCCCAGATGCTGCTGGACCACAACTCCCATCCTCATCCCCAGGCACAGTGGCCTTTGGATGATGGGCATTGTAGTCCAACGACATCTGGGGACCAAGTCTGAGAACCCCTGCTTTACTTCACTCTAGAATAAGCACAAAGGAGAAGATGTGGGCAGCGCTGCACTTGCAAGAATGACACAGTGAGTTTTTTCTGTGATCTGTGTGATTCAGGAAGTGACTCAGCTCCTTTTCTGTGGAGAGCTGCTATTGTTTTTACTGCTAAGGGAAAGCTGTTTTTTTCAACACAGTTAAGGTGAAATAGCTTGTTTCCCCCCCACTCAAAACGATGTGCCCAAGAGGGCATTTTCCACGAGGCAAAAACATGTTTTGACACACAGGATCGGACCAGCCGAGCTCTGTCATAAACATCAGTATATTAAATTTTCCTGACCAAGGAGCATGAGGCCAAGTGGCACAAATATTTCCATGAGACTATTGACCTGACTGCATCCTTAACCATCACAACTAGCCAATCCCATTCTGGGTTCCCAGATGTCCCCAAAGGCTATTGTGGCTGGGGATGGTGGGAGTTGTAGTCCAGCAGCATCTGGGGTCCCAAGTTTGAGAATGGCTGTCTAAAAACAACATTTTTAATTCTGTTTTTCAGCCTGGAAAGGCTCCTAAAGCAGCTTACAACTTTAATAGAGATGGGGCCATAACAGCAACAACAAATAGTTAGTTCTCTGGGCGGCTCACAACACAACATTAAAAAGCATCCAATAGAAACACATAAAACACAACCCAACACAACGAAAATGCAAAATACAGTACAGAACAATTAAAAAACTTCTTTAAAATCGCTTTTAAAAAGCCTGAGTGAACAGAACACCTTTAGACCAGGTGTCTAAAAGAACAAAGTGAGGGCACCAGGCGAATCTCACTTGGGATGCTATTCCATAAACAGGGTGCCACCACCGAAAAGGCCCTCTTGCTAGTAGCTAGCCACCCGCTTCACCTCATTTGGCAGGGGCATTCCAAGCAGTGGCAGAGAACCTGCTTTGCATGCAGAAGGTTCCAGGATCAATCGCTGGCATCTCCAGGTAGGGCTGCCACGACTGCTACTCCTACTAGGAATGGTTATATACCACTTTTGAGTAAATGTTTTCTAAGCAGTTTACACAGAAAAATAAAAAAGATGTTTCCCTATCACAAAAGGACTCACAATCTAGATTAATAACAACAATAATAATGTGGAAGAGGAGAAAGACATCAGCAACAGCCACAGAACGGAGGTTGTGTTGGGGTTGGGTAGGGACAGTTGCTCTCCTCTGCAAAATATGAGAGAATCATCACTTCAAAAGGTGACTTTTTGTTGAGAAAGGCGGGGGCTGGGAACTCACTAGGGGTGTGCATGGTCCGGTGGGCCCCCGGTCCGGCATGGGGGGGACTGTTCCTTTAAGCGGGGGGTGGTAGTACTTACCCACCCACCCCGCCGCTCTTCCCCCTCCGGTGCTCGTCCTTTGTAAAATCTTCTTGGGGTGGCAGAGTTCTTCCCTGCCGCCCCTGCCCCCATCGTTGTTTGTAAAGGCTTTAACAAGACGAGTGCTAGCGGCGCGCATGCACCCTCCTCGGCGCGCGTGTTCGTCTCTGATGCTGCTGCGCGCGCACCGTGACGTATGCTACTTAGCTACCAATAAAGCTACTTAGTATTTAGTTCTACAAGAATCTCCAGGTGTCTTCTCTAAATATCTGAAACAACTAAACTCTGCATTCTACTCTGTAACTGGAGTGGGTAGCTTCTTTAGTGCTCTGCTAATTAACTGGGGGATAAAAATTACAACCCCCAACAGTCATAGCTCAGTGGCAGAACATCTGCTTTGTATGCAGAAGGCCCCAGGCTCACTCCCTGGCATCCTCAGGTGGACTTGGGAGAGACCCCGCCTGAAACCTTGGAGAGCCACCGCCTGTCAGTGTAGACAATACTGAGCTAGATGGACCAAGGGTCTGACTCAGTATAAGGCAGCTTCCTATGTCTCTAAAAATAATGAATAGTTCATCATGGGATATTAGCTCTGCCTTCAGATGCAATATAACACTGAATACAGGTTGCTGGGAAGCAAACAGCTGGAGAGGGCTCTTGCCTTCATGCCTTAATTATGGAAATGTCAAAAGAAAATCTCGAAAGAAGGTTGCAGAGCAGCAAATTTTTAAATGACGCTGGCGAACAGCTGATGGGAGCTGGGCAGTATCCCGTTCAGCAAAAGCCATCCTTTAAAGTGTGAGGATGCAAAGGATTCAGATAAAACAGAAGGGAACAGAGCAGAACTGCATAAAGAACAGACGGGAGCCTGTACCAACTGGTCAAAGAGTCAAAAGAAAGATAGCATACATCAGGTGAGAGATTCAGCATATGGGTGCTTATATGCCAATGCCAGAAGCCTCCGAGACAAGATGGGTGAGCTGGAGTGCTTGGTTGCTAACTCAGATATAGATATAGTGGGCATAACAGAAACATGGTGGAACAGTGAGAACCAGTGGGACACTGTTATCCCTGGATATAAACTCTATAGAAAGGACAGGGAGGGGCGCCTTGGAGGTGGAGTAGCACTGTATGTTAAAGAAGGGATACAACCCAACAGGCTAGAAAACCTAGGTGGACCGGAGTCCTTCACAGAAATCCTGTGGGTGACAATACAAGGCCTGAAAGGGAACGTGCTACTGGGGACGTGCTATCGCCCTCTGGATCAAAATGATGACAGTGACTGGGAGTTGCAGGAGGAAATCAGGGAGGTGACAAGGAGAGGCAGGGCTGTAATAATGGGTGATTTCAACTACCCACACATAGACTGGGTAAATTCACAGTCAGGTAATGACAGAGAGGTCAAATTTCTAGATACGCTGAGTGACTGTGCCCGAGAACAATTGGTCTTGGAACCAACCAGAGAGAAGGCGACCTTGGACTTAATTCTGAGTGGCACCCAGGACCTGGTGGGCGATGTCAGTGTCATCGACCCTTTAGGGAACAGTGACCATAGTGTGATCAAATTCAGCATACATACGGTGAGAAGGAAGTCTAACACAGACATTTTGAATTTCAGAAGAGGAAATTTCTCCAAAATGAGGAGTATGGTGAAAAGAAAGCTGAAAGGGAAAATCAGGAGAGTTACTTCACTCCAAGTCAGGAGTGAAAAAATCAGGAGAGTTACTTTACTCAAAGCCACAATACTAGCCCAGTTAGATTGTATACCCAAAGGGAGGAAAGGTACCTCTAAATCCAGGAGGATGCCAGCATGGCTAACAGGTATTGTCAAGGAAACGATAAAAGGGAAGAAGACTTCCTTCCAAAATTGGAAGGCCTGTCCAAATGAAGGGAACAGAAAGGGACACAAACTCTGGCAAAAGAAATGCAAGGTGACAATAAGGGAGGCAAAAAGAGAGTTTGAGCAACATTTAGCCAAAAGTATCAAGGGGAATAACAAAAACTTCTTTAAATACATCAGAAGCAGGAAATCTGCCAGGGAGGCAGTTGGACCATTAGACAATGAGGGAGTGAAAGGGATTACTAAGGAGGATATGGAGGTTGCAGAGAAGCTAAATGAGTTATTTGCGTCCGTCTTCACTGCAGAGGATACTGAGCATATACCTGTTCCTGAACCAGGCTTTTTAGGGATGGAGGCTAAAGAACTGAGTCAGATAGAAGTGACAAGAGATGATGTTCTAAACTTTCTGGAAAAACTGAAAACTAACAAATCACCAGGGCCGGATGGCATCCATCCAAGAGACCTCAAAGAACTCAAATGTGGAATAAGCCAACCTCATTGTTAAAATATATAACTTATCCCTGAAATTGGGCTCTGTACTAGAGGACCGGAGAGTAGCAAATGTAACACCAATTTTCAAAAAGGGATCCAGGGGCGATCTGGAAAATTACAGCCCAGTTAGCTTAATGGCTGTTCCAGGCAAATTGATGGAAAGCATCCTCAAGGATAAAATTGTACAGCACATAGAAGAACAGGCCCTTCTGGGAGTGAACCAGCATGGCTTCCACAAAGGTAAATCTCATCTCACAAACCTTTTGGAGAGGGTCAACAAGTGTGTGGATCAAGGTGATCCAGCTGACATAGTCTACCTGGACTTCCAAAAAGTTTTTGGCAAAGTTCCTCATAAAAGACTCCTGAGAAAACTTAGCGGCCATGGGATAAGGGGACAAGTACATGTGTAGATTGCTAACTGGTTGAAAGACAGGGTAGGTATAAATGGAGATTTTTCACAATGGAGGGAAGTAAGAAGTGGGGTCCCCCAGGCATCTGTACTGGGACTGGTGCTTTTAAATTTATTCATAAATGATCTAGAAGCAAGGGTAAGCAGCGAGGTGGCCAAATCTGCAGATGATACCAAACGCTTTTGGGTAGTGAAATCCAAAATGGATTGTGAGGAGCTCTAAAAGGATCTCTCCAGACTGGGGGAGTGGGCAACAAAGTGGCAAATGCGGTTCTATGTTGGCAAGTGTAAGGTGATGCACATTGGGATGAAAAACCCCAACTTCAAGTATACACTGATGGGACTGAGCTGTCGGTGACTGACCAGGAGAGGGATCTTGGGGTAGTGGTGCACAGCTCATTGAAGTGTCGACTCAATGTGTGGCAGCTGTGAAAAAGGCCAATTCCATGCTAGGGATCATTAGGAAGGGGGTTGAAAATAAAACGGGTAATATTATAATGCCCTTATACAAAACTATGGTGCGACCACACTTGGAGTACTGCGTACAATTCTGATCACCACATCTAAAAAAGGACATTGTTGAACTGGAAAAGGTGCAGAAGAGGGCAACCAAGATGATCAGGGGCCTAGAGCACCTCCCTTATGAGGCTAGGCTACAACACCTGGGGCTTTTTAGTTTAGAAAAAAAGATGACTGTGGGGAGTACATGATAGAGGTCTATAAAATCTATCCTCCACAGTGTAGAGGAAGTGGAGAGAGAGAAATCCTTCTCCCTCTCACATAACACTAGAACCAGGGGTCATCCCATGAAATTGATTGCCAGAAAATCTAGGACCAACAAACGGAAGTACTTTTTCACACAAAGCATAATCCATTTGTGGAATTCTCTGCCACAAGATGTGGTGACAGCCAACAACCTGGATGGCTTTAAGAAAGGTTTGGATAACTTCATGGAGGAGAGGTCTATCAATGGCTACTAGTCGGAGGGCTGGGGGCCACCTCCAGCCTCAAAGGCAGGATACTTCTGAGTACCAGTTGCAGAGGAGTAACAGGAGGAGAGGGCATGCACATACCTCTTGCCTGTGGGCTCCCTCAGAGGCATCTGGTGGGCCACTGTACGAAACAGGATACTGGATTAGATGGGTCTTTGGCCTGATCTAGCAGGGCTGTTCTTATGTTCTTATGTTAGCATACTCTGGAGCATGCGAGTGACTTTGCAGTGGCATTGGCCTGAAAATGCAAGTTGTCCCCAAACTGAAATAATTATGGGTAAGGATGAAGTGGTCAAGCTTCTGTCTTCACAGCAGAGGATACTGAGCATGTACCTGTGCCTGAACTGGGCCTCTCAGGGACAGAATCTAAATAACTGAGTCAGATAGAAGTGATGGGAGATGACATTCTAAACTGTTGGAAAAATTAAAAATTAACAAATTGCCAGGGCCAAATGGCATCCACCAGAGAGATGGATGTGAAACTCAAATGTGAAATTGCCGACTTGCTTGCAAAAATATGTAACTTATTCCTACAATCAGGTTCTGTGCCAGAGGACTGGAAAGTAGTCAACGTAACAATTATTTTCAAAGGGGGATATGGGGGGAATCTGGAAAATTACAGGCTAGTTAGCTTAATGGCAAATTTATGGAAAGCATTCTCAAAGATAAAATTGTTAAGCATATAGAAGAACAGTCCCTGCTGAAGGAGAATAAGCATGGCTTCTGCAAAAATAAATCTTGCCTCACCAACTTTTTGAAGTTATTTGAGAGTGTAAACAAGTATGTGGATAAAGGTGATCCACTTGACACAGTATACTTGGACTTTCAAAAACCTTTTGACAAAGTTCCTCATCAAAGACTCTTGAGAAAATGTAGCAGTCATGGGATAAAGATACATGTGTGGATTTGTAACTGGTTGGAGTACAGGAAACAGAGGCTAGATATAAATGGAGAGTTCTCTAAATGGAGGGAAGTAAGAAGTGGGCTCCCTCAGGGATCTATACTGGGATCAGTGCTTTTAAATTTATTCATAAATGGTCTAGAAGTTGGGGTAAGCAGTGATACAGCCAAATTTGCAGTTGACATCAAACTATCTAGGGTAATGCAATCCAAAACAGATTCTGAGGAGCTCCAAAAGAATCTCTCCAAACCATTGGAAGTGAAGGACTCTGCGTTGTTTCATGTCTCAATGACAGAGGGGGACAGACCAGTGAGTCAGAGGCCTAGAGGGGTCAAGACATTGGTCATCCCTTCTCTACTGCTCTGACACGATCCCTTTGATATGTAGATTGCTACTCTCAGAGATTGACTTCCTGCCTGCCTGCCTGCCTGGCCACTTCCTCTTCCCTCTTGCAACACACATGCTTCTCTCTCCCTGCATCATGTGTGCAGAGATGCAGAAACCATCCCTCTGCATCCAGCTAGCTAGAGAGACTAGAGTTCCTATCTCTCGACTTTACTATCTATAATGGAGTTCACTAATAAAGACTCCTTATATTGATTTGAAACTATGAACTGGCTCCAAGTTTCTTTTACTCTCAGCATACATGCATACCTAGGCAGTGCACTCTGCTGTAATAGAAGGGTATCTCTTACCAGAGAGAATTCCCAACACAAACTGAGGGAGTGGGCAACAAAATGGCAGTTGTGTTTCAATGTTAGCAAGTGAAAAGTGATTCCCAATGGGGCAAAAAAACCCCTCCAACTTCATATATATGCTGATGCGGTCTGAGCTGTCAGTGACTGACAAGGAGAGGAATCTTGGGCTCGTGGTGGACAGCCCGTTGAAAGTGTCAAAACAATGTGCAGCAGCTGTGAAAAGAAAATCCAAAAAATCGGAAGGGGGTTGAAAATAAAATTGCTAGTATCATAATGCCCTTAAACAAAACTATGGTGCGGCCGCATTTGGAGTACTGCATACAGTTCTGGTCACCATACCTCAAAAAGGACATTATAGAATTGAAGAAGCTGCAGAAGAGGGCAACCAAGATGATCAAGAGCCCAGAACACCTTCCTCACTAGGTAGGGTTACAACACCTGTGGCATTTTAGTTTAGAAAAAAGATTACTGTGGGGAGAGATGATAGAGGTGTATAATGGCATGGTGTGGTGAGTGGGTGGAGAGAAATTTTTCTCCTTCTTGCATAACACTAGAACCAGGGGTCATTGCATGAAACTGATTGCCAAGAAATGTAGGACCAACAAGACAAAAGGAAGTAATTTTTCACACAATGCATAATTAACCTATGGAATTCTCTACCGCAAGATCTAGTGACAGCCACCAGCCTGGATGGCTTTAAGAAGGGCTTAGAAAAATTCATGGAAGACAAGTCTATTGATGGCTACTAGTCTGATGGCTATAGGCCACCTCCAGTCTCAGAGGCAAGATGCCTCTGAATACCAGTTGCAGGGGAGCAACAGTAGGAGAGAGGGCATGCACATACCTCTTGCCTGTGGGCTCCCCAGAGGCATCTGGTGGGCCACTGTGTGAAACAGCTGGACTAGTTGGGCCTTGGGCCTGATCCAGCAGGACTGCTCTTATGTTGGTAGCCAGATGTACTATAGTATCATCAGGGATGATGTTTCTGATACCTTGTACTCCCTGTTTGTGGGGGATGTTGGTATAAAGAAGGGATTCCCAACAGGGCCTACTGTACCCCTAGCCTAGGGGTATTTGAAGGACTCGGAGCACTCCGTCCTCCTCACACTGTAGCTGAGCTATTTGTTCCCTATCTGAGGATTGCCAGCTTCAAGCTGATACATGCTCAGCAACATGTCTGCTGCAGAAGGGGAGAGAGGAGGGTGAAGGCCCTCCTCCTCTGCTCCTGGCTGGCTGGCTACATGCTGAAGCTCAGCGCAGAGGTGCTCTTACCCCTGGAATTTGGGGCCAAAGAAGTCCAGGGCCTTCACACCCTCTAGGGGCCTCCAAATCCTTTTTAAGCTGTCCTGGGTGGTGTGGTCACATTAAAAATGTGTTTAAAATACTGTGGGTGGGTGAGTGAGTGGGGGGGAAGTGGTTCCAAAGTTCTTTAAGTCCAGGCTCCAGAATAACCTAGGTGCACCTCTGGCTCAGCGTACCCCTCCCAGCAGCCTGACGGGCTTTAGAAAACTAGCACTGAGAGCTCCCATTGAAACTGATACAAGTAAACTTTGTCCCATTAATAATTTCAATAAGACTGCTTATGAGAAATTGAATGTGGATGTGAGCCAGTGACTGTAGTAGCCTGTCCCTTACAAAGAGACAGCCCAAATGTCGGCCCAAATGTAACAATTAAATTTGGGTTTGTAAATTGTATGTATATAAGTACATGCATGCACATGTGCTCCCGCTCCCACTCACTTGTTACAGTTATGAGACAGACTGCTCCAGTCACTGGCTTACATCCCGATTAAGTTACTTATAAGGAGTATTACAGACATAGATGGGATAAGTTTACTTGTTCTATTAATTTTAGTGGGTGTACTCATGAGTAGTAAAGCCACCTAATGGCACAGCAGGGAAGTAACTTGCCTAGGGAGCAAGGGGTTGCTGGTTCGAATCCGCGCTGGTATGTTTCCCAGACTATGAGAAACACCTATATCGGGCAGCAGCGATATAGGAAGATGCTGAAAGGCATCATCTCATACTGTGCGGGGAAATGGCAATGGTAACTCCCCTTCTGTGTTCTACCAAATGGCTCTGTGCGTGGTTGCCAGGAGTCGATACCGACTCAGTGGCACATTACTTTACTCATGAGTAACTTAGCCGGGATGTAAACCAGTGACTGAAGTAGCCTGTCTCATAAATGTAACACATGTGTGTATGCACGCACACACTCACACTCTATGGGGTACCTGAACTGAAGGTTTGTGACTGAAAGGGTACACTTGTTTTTAAAAGGTTAGGAACCCCTGGTATAAAGGGTTTTTTGGTTGTGACAGATTAACACAACTACCCTTCTGGAAGCAGGAATGATTATTTCAGAGATCTGTGCTATATCACTGAATTTTCCCATTAGACTTGCCTAAAGAAAGCAGCAAACTGGAACTCTTTTCACAGAACCAAGATCTACAAGTATAAAGTGGAATTTAATCTGATTTTGACTTGCCCAGACTTAGCCCTTCCTCATGTTCTTCTAAGTGGATACTGGATTCAGTTCATCTACTAGTCTGTTGAAGAGAACAGAATTTGACCTCAAGATTATCATTACAATGGAAATGATTTGCCCACCCACAAAACAAACACAGCTATATGGACACCAGTGCGGTCCAGTAAAAGCAAACGTTGTTGCTCTTCCTGGCACACATTCTAGGAATTGTTAGCTATGATTGTTTTTGCATATATACAGGGAAGGAAGTCTTTGCAAATCTATCTATATATAAAAGGCCTAAGTGGTACGCTTAGGTGGTACACTGTACATCTCACAAGATTCCCTCTTGCGAGACTTCAGTCGGAGATGGGGAAAGGAGGAGGAAGGGGGTGGTTAATGTTGAGGGAGATGGCCCTTGGCTTGCCGGGGCAAGGGGGCTGGATCAGCCAGTGGGGGTAAACTGTCAGGGGAGGGGGTCCTGCTGTGCTTGGCAGGCTAGCCCAACATGGAGCCCAAAAGGGGCCGGTTAGCTGCTTCTGCAGGGAGGAGGGAGGGAGGGATCAGGTGAGGATGCAGAGGTCTCTGGGTGCACAAATCAGGCATGGGGGGGGTGACAGTTGGCCGGAGCAAGGGGAGCCCAAAACATGTGAGGAGTGCTGAGGAGAGGGAAGGAGACAGAGAGAACTAGTGCACAGATGCTCTGCACCGGTTCAGCTAGTATCACATTCGTTTCTCTGCTGACCTTCCACATTGGCCTACATCCAAATGAAGAGTTGTGCATGGGGAGATGTTTCTGCATGCACATGGAGCAGAAAGACAATTTTTCAGTGATCCTCCCCTTCCCTCTGCAGCCTCCTGTGTCTGTGAAAATATGTCCCTGAGCGTTACAGGTTCTTCAGGGACATATTCTCAGGAGAGGAGAGCTGGTCTTGTGGTAGCAAGCATGACTTGTCCCCATAGCTAAGCAGGGTCTGCCTTGGTTGCATATGAATGGGAGATTTGATGTGTGAGCATTGCAAGATATTCCCCTCAGGAGATGAAGCTGCTCTGGGAAAAGCAGAAGGTTTCAAGTTCCCTCCCTGGCGTCTCCATGACAGGGCTGAGAGAGATTCCTGCCTGCAACCTTGGAGAAGCCGCTGCCAGTCTGTGAAGACAATGCTGAGCTAGATAGACCAATGGTCTGACTCAGTATATGGCAGGTTCCTATGTTCCTATGAGGCACAGGTGTCTGAAGTGGGATGGGGATACTGCCTAAAACCATCTCTTCCCTCTGTGTCCAAGTGCCAGTCTTTCCCACATGAACGAAACGCTTAGTTCAGATTAGTGTTCCCTGTAACGGGGATTCCCAGATGTCGTGGACTACCACTCTCACCATCCCCAGCCAAAGGCCATTGTAGCTGAGGGTGATGAGAATTGTGTTGAGGGGAGTGAGGGGTGTGCTATATGGCAGCTTCCTATGTTCACATATATTAAATAACTTAGTTTGGCCAGCAAGGGGAGGAGAGCTAGTCTTGTGGTAGCATGCATGAATTGCCCCCTTTGCTAAGCAGGGTCTGCCCTGATTTGCATTTGAATGGGAGACTAAATGTGACTAGCCCTGTAAGATATGGGGCCACTCTGGGAGACTATCTGCATGCAAAAAGTTCCAAGTTCCCTCCCTGGCATTTCCAGACAAGGCTGAGAGAGACTCCTGCCTGTAATCTTGGAAAAGCTTCAGCTAGTCTGGGAAGATAATACTAAACTAGATGGGCTAGTGGTCTGACTTGGAAGAAAACAATTTCCTATGTAAGCTGCATTATCACCTGTTATTGCATATGTAAGTTATCGCTGAACTTATCTCATGCATTTAGCCACATGGTTGTCACACTGTACCTCTCTTATTCTGTAACCACTAGGACTCATTGTGCATAGGTCTGGGTCCATCTGTTCAGACTAACAGGGAACCAGTGTTCTTATATAGGTTAGGGGTTCCCAACCTTGAATTCCCAGTTGTTGTTGAACTACAACTCCCATCATCCCCAGGCACAATGACTGAATGCTGGGAATTATGAGAGTTGTAGTCCAGCAACATCTAGGGACCTGAGGCTGCTTTAGCTAATTAACTTAGCATAACCGCAAAATGGCTCAGCAGGGAAATGCTTGACTATCAAACAAGAGGTTGCCAGTTCGAATCCCAGTTGGTACACCTATATTGGGCAGCAGCAATATAGGAAGTTGCTGAAAGGCATCATCTCATACAGTGTGGGTGATGGTAATGGTAAACCCCTCCTGTATTCAACCAAAGACAACCACTGGGCTCTGTGGTTGCCAGGAGTCGGAACTGACTCAACAGCACACTTCACCATGAATACTGCTGTATCTATCTACCACTACTGCTGTTGTGGCCTGTCACTGTCTCTTACCTTTTAACGTTATATAATGGCCACCTACTAGACCTCCATAGCCCATTGATCCCATCTTTACGATGTTTTTCTCCCAGGATGATGGACTATAGTCCATTAAAGCTTATGCTGAAATAATTGTGTTAGTCTTTAAGGTGCCACAAGGCTTTGTTGTTATTCCCTGCTGGCATCTTAACTGATGAGAGAGCTCAGTTCCTTTTGGCTGGGACACCATCCAAAACCCATTAGTCACCGGACTGCTTCAAAAGGCCAAAATGAGCCAGTCTTAGAAACACAAAGCCATCCTTTCACTTGTATTGATGAAGTTGACAGATCCTCTTTGTTGAGCTGGTCTATTATCCTTAGCCTTCTCCTCCTCCCCCCCACCCCCAATGCTGGAAAACATTGCTGATGTGCAGGGTTGTAATTGCCTAGGTTGCTGGGCTGATTTCCCCTCTAAGATTTCACTCCTGGAAGACCAGATCAAAGCATGGCTCATAGGCAAGCGTAGCACAGGCAAGGCTGTGTGGAATATTTCGTGCTGCTCTGATTATTTATTTATTTATTTGATTTCTATAACGCCCTTCCAAAAGTGGCTCAAATACATTTTGGATTGGGCGTTACATATTTATTTGCACCAGACAGTTCCTCATGGAAGCCAACAAAATGTCCACCATCCATATAAGGCAATAATATAAATGCAAGACTGCCATGGAGCTTGAGGATGGGGCCATAGCTCAGGTGTAGAGCATCTGCTTTGCATGCAGAAAGTCCCAGAGTCCCTGGCAGCATCTCCAGGCAGGGAATCCAGGGATGGGAAAGGTTTCCTGCCAGAAACCTTGGAAAGTCACTACCAGTCAATGAAGACATTCCTGAGCAAAATGACTAATGGTCTGACTTGGTATATAAGGCAGTTTCCTATATTCTTGTTTTGATTCCCTGGAGAATCAGCTCTAAACTCTGTCTCTCCACAACTTGTTTTTGCTCCCAATTCCTTCTCATCTTGGTGGGATGTCTTGTTTGATTGATTGATTAAGTGCCGTCAAGTCGGTGTCGACTCTTAGCGACCACACAGATAGATTCTCTCCATGTTGATCTGTCTTCAACTTGGCCTTTAAGGTCTCTCAGAGGTGCATTCATTGCTGTTGTAATCAAACTCATCTACCTTGTTGCTGGTCGTCCTCTTCTTCTCTTTCCTTCAACTTTCCCCAGCATTATGGACTTCTCAAGGGAGAGGAGAGCTGGTCTTGTGGTAGCAAGCATCACTTGTCCCCATAGCTAAGCAGGGTCTGCCCTGGTTGAATATGAATGGGAAACTTGATGTGTGAGCACTGCAAGATATTCCCCTCAGGGGATGAAGCAGCTCTGGGAAGAGCAGAAGGTTTCAAGTTCCCTCCCTGGCTTCTCCAAGATAGGGCTGAGATTCCTACCTGCAACCTTGGAGAAGCCACTGCCAGTCTGTGAAGACAATACTGAGCTAGATAGACCAATGGTCTGACTCAGTATATGGCAGTTTCCTATGTTCCTATGAGTTGGGTCTTCTCATAATGTGTTCAAAGTATGATAGTTTGAGCCTAGTCACTTATTCCTTGAGTTAAAATTCTGGATTGATTTGTTCTGTGATCCATCCATTTGTTGGTTTTCCTGCACCCAAGTTCAAAAGCATCTTGTTTGCCCTATCTGTATTCTCATGTCATTAACTACATCCAGGTGGACTCCACAGCACTAACCTGAAGCCCTGAAGGGCAAGGAGGACTTGAAAAGCAAAAGCCCTATAGCACATGCAGACCTTATTCTTAGACTTCTTTGTATTGCAGCCATATTATATCAGACATGGTTTTGTAGTGAACTAACAACACAGACTTCTAGTGAGTCAGACCATGGGCTTTCCAGCCAGCGTTAACTATCATACGAGGGGCTCTCCAGTCTCAGGCAGAGGTAAACTCTCAGAGACCAAGAAGATCGTGATGATGATATCCCTATTAGACTGCACCTGGAACCTTCTGGATGCAGAGAATATACTCTCCTACTGCATTATGGCTCCTCCCATTAGTGTTTTCATAATTTGTCACTATTATACAGGCTGGCATAATAGTAAGTACTCCAGTTCTCATATGTTCAAACAAAAGAACATTTTAAGCATCAGCTAGAGAGAATAGCTAAACCTAGACAAAGCTAGCATTTTACATTCTCCCCCACCCCCAAATATCCAATAAAGAACACTGTGATAGGAAAGCTAGTATTGTTTGAAAAATTATAGTATGCATGCTAAAATATTTAACATTTATTTTAGCATCTCCAGATTTTATTAGGTGTTCTTTAACAGTCATCTGGTCTGTTTAAAGACTGAGCAATAATATAAAAGGAAATACAGCTACAAGTGATTGAAGTAATACAATCCTGAAACTAAATAGCATCTCATAATTCATTTTGCACAGCATATATTAGGTTTCATTACATCAGTACATGACTTAGTAGTAAATTCTCCTGTGGGCTATAAACCTTTAAGGTGCTGTCATCTTGAAAAATGATTTTTAAAAAGAAGTCATGATAGTTGACTTGCAAATCTATGGCACATCCCCATCTAGCGCAAGGGTGAAGAAATTATATACAAGCAGCCATACTGCTTACACGCAATAATAGGGCATTTCCCACTAGTCATATTTAACCTTATTCAGCTATGTTGCTAGCAAACCAGTACATTCATTCCCTTTCTCTGTGTACCAGTTTAGTATTTGACTTAAGACACCTGAAGCATGTTTTTGTGGGTGCTGAAGAACACAGTGCAAGATGGCACCATAGCTCAGGGGTAGAACATCTGCTTTGCTTGCAGAAGGTCCCAGATTCAATCCCTAACATTTCCAGGTTGAGCTGTGAAGATTCCTGCCTGAAACATTTGAGAGCTGCTGCCAGTCTGTATAGAGAATACTAAGCTAGATAGACCAATGGTCTGAGACTTGGTGTAAAGCAACTTCCTATATTCTTAAATTCTCCAGTCTTACCTTTTCATATCTGGCTGCGATTTTCAAATTGGTGTGCTGGATGTGTCTATATCTATCTAGGTATAGGTAGGAGAAATGGAAACATAACCCGTTTAAGGTCCAAATCAAAACCCCAAAATCAGCTCCCCAAACTAACTTGGGTACAAAATCTTGATACAGTACAATAAAAGTATTATACAGCAATATTTGTGAATCTCTTCTTTGACTTATAGAACACTGATTTTTAAAGATACCATGACTTGGAGTCATCCCAGCTTCAGTCATATGAAGGCAGCAAATCACATAAGAAACCCCACAGGCAAAAAAAGGAAGACGCTTGATCAATTGTTAAGAATAACAGAGATCTGAATTCACATGTTTCTATTTCCACATGAAAAGGTGGCAAATTCAGTAGTCTGGATTTCTATCTTTAAAATAAATTTGGAGCATTAAAAATACCACTTTTCAGTCTGACCCTTAGTTCATAAAAAGAGTCAAGAGAACATTCATTTTTCTAATCCAGTATATTAAAGCTGTCAAACAGAACTTAAGTAAATATAGTCATCTTTAGGAGAATCTACTTTCCAGTTTTGCTCTTGACTATAGACCTTTGTAGCTGAATAATTTGCAAGTTAAATTTGCTTTCGGGAAACTATTTTGAGACTCCAAGCCATCTCTTATCATTGCTTTTTAACTCCCTCCTGCTTCAATTCCCTGCTACTCTATATCAAGCAGATAAAGGCAAAAGTGGGAGTGGACTGGCCTGGAGTGCTGCTGACCATAAAACAAGGAATCAAAGCTCAATACCAATATCAACGTCCTGTTTACAATAAAATCATTGGCAGATAGGCTGAGAGGCTGTGCTGGAAGATTCAGGAGCATGCCTAAGGGCATTGTAACAGTGGTTCTCCTTCTGAGAGAGCCCGAAGAGGAAAAAAGGAGTTTGATGCCAAATAGTCTTGCTCCAAGGACCAAGTTAAACTAACTGTGGGAGAGTATATCAGGACAGACCATCTCCATTGTCATTCTATCTACTTTGTCATCAAAGATTTGCTGCCAAAGCCAATAATCAGTTCCATTTTCAATCCATTCTATTATTCAAGAGAGTGTATGAGCGGCAGCTGAACACCATACATGAGGTGCTGACTACCAACAGCCATAACAGACTTTTTCCTTTGGTCTACAAAATAGCAGCTATAAACTGTAAGAACCAAGGACTATAAGCTTGCCTTTAACAAGTTTATCTTAGGAGAGTAATCCTAGAGCTCCCAAATTCTGAGTTTTCCTGGAATAGCTTTAGAAGCAAAGCACTTCACAGGGCTAATCTACAATAGATTGGTGCATAGTAACAGCAACACCCCCCCCCCCCCGCAAGAAGGTAGGGGAAATAAGCTGATTTAAAGCACACGTTGCAAGGAGGAGGATTCCTCTTCCAGCACTTCCCTCCAGCTTCTTCTCCTCCTCATGAGGAGGCTCCAAAGTAATCCATGCTAGGGAATGCTCAGGCTGGAGGAAGAGAAGGCGGCTTATAACTGTTAATTCTTGAGAAGTTTTGCTTCTTTAAATTATTGAACAAGTTACTTTGTAGACACCTACTCTAGGTTTCACAGTATGCATTCCTAACCAGCTCAGGTGTTCATTGCATCTTTTAGGGTACAACATTTTAAAAAGAAACCCACAACCAAGAGGACATGCACAAAATCCTGGTGGATCAGTTTCTAGCCAACCCATGTAAGTATATAGCAAGTATATACCATGGAGAGGAGAGCTGGTCTTGTGGTAGCAAGCATGACTTGTCCCCATAGCGAAGCAGGGTCTGCCCTGCTTGCATATGAATGGGAGACTTGATGTGTGAGCACTGCAAGATATTCCCCTCAGGGGATGAAGCCGCTCTGGGAAGAGCAGAAGGTTTCAAGTTCCCTCCCTGGCTTCTCCAAGATAGGACAAGATTTTTATTTTATTTTATAGGACAATATTTTTTTAATTGAACCAACAAACTACCAAAGCATACAGTACGTTGCCAAGATAGGGCTGAGATAGATTTCTGCCTGCAACCTTGGAGAAGCCACTGCCAGTCTGTGAAGACAATATTGAGCTAGAGAGACCAATGGTCTGACTCAGTATATGGCAGTTTCCTGTGTTCCTAAGTGGGCTACAAGTATGGCTTTTATGAAGCTATTAGATGGGAGAATCACACTATGTTCCTACAGCTTTTATCCCTGTTTTCTAGATAGTAGTGCATAAATCCACAAGCTAAGAACAAGTATCAGTAACCTGCATGCCTGCTTCTGCTGCAATATCTGAAGACCTGTATTCCAAGGACCATCTGGAGCTCAGCAATCACTTTATAATCCCCCTTCCCAATTTGGTCATTGCCGAAGTAAGGAAGGTCATGCATCTGCTTTCCCATTTTGCACCAACATGAACTAGCAGGAGGAAACACTTTCAATTTACCGTAGAGATACAGCACTTCCACCATGCAACAATGTATACAGAATTTCCTAGTATTTCTGGTCGAGGAATTATTTATAGTCAAGGAAGAGTATGCTTCATCAACATTTATGACATTTACATAAAGTAATTAAATGCCATTAATTTAATTAGTTACACAAGCATTAATGACATTTACAATCCAATCCTAGAACTTCTTACTCCATAACAGATCCCCTCGATTCCAGTGAGATTTCCAAAAAGGTGCTCAGGGCGGTATTGTCTCGTAACTTAGTATGGCTGAAACATGCCTTAGTAATTCAGTAAATAAATCCAAGTGACTAATTCAGGTTAAATGAGGCAATTGCCTTTATTTAAAGATTGGCAGGAAACACAAATTCCAAAAGCATCTATTAATGTAGCATTCCATGTGTTTGGGTAGACACAAAGAGTATTACATAATGCTTATCTAGTGCTGCTGCTGAATACTTAAGTGTGTGTCTGCCTCCTCATCTCCAGAGGCAAGAGGTGATGATGGATATATACACAGTCACTGCAGATGGGTATCCCTTTTTAAACATGAATCTGAAGAATGGAAACAAACAGCAAAGTCTGTTGCTTATCTACCCTCCCAGCTGCAGGAAACAGCTGTATTATGACAATAAGAATTACTCAAACAGCTGGAATGAAAGGCAAAAATCACTGCATTAGCATGCAATGTAGCTGAAAGAGATTTGAACCAATTCCTTGCAATTTAGGAGACAGGATTCCAGGCAGATTTGGTAATGTTTATTTTAGTTGGATGAACAAATATTAGTGGGCAAATAGTTACAAGTTGTTTCTCAGAATCCAGGTTTTCCTCAATAGACCTCCACTAGGACTATATCATTGAGAGTTTATGGTAAGAGAGCCATTTCTCATATAAATCACAGCAGCAGTTATTTCTTCTCCCACTCTTCTTTTTCACGTCTTTCCCGAATGACTTCTTTCAGGTATGGCTCAAGATAAAATTTATCCTAAAAAGAAGTAAACGTATTGTAATATTTCAGAGTGCATCTGTCAAAAACAAAAACAAAAAACCCACCAGCAGCAAGGACATTTCTGTTTGGTATTTCACACTAAAGACTGCTCCGTCTTAGAAACATTTATCCAAATTGAAATACTGAAATTGTAATTATGTTCTATCACAGAGACTTCCTGCTACCACAGAAGCATTTATAAAGCACCTTCAGTATATTAAGTCTGCCTAACCAAATATGTTATTTAGTGTGTGGAAGAGTTTGATGATATTTCTCAGTCCCTGAAATTCTCAGTAGATAATATTCCAACTACACTCAAGTGTCTTGAGTTTGCAGTGATGATTCGATATATGCTAAACAAGTCACAAGCCAGTTAAGATATTTTTATTCCCCACTGGTTTACTAGCAATGTCCTCAGTGGTCATTGCTCTCTCCCCTCTAACACAGCATCCCATGAACTTCAAGTATGTGTACAGCAGTACACTGCACCTCTCACATGGGCCCTGCAGCCTAGTGTCAAGGGTGGCAGATAGCTTAGGACCCACTGCACCCCAGATTCAGTTTTTTTCTTCCCCCCCAATAGGAATAAACAATGAATGCACTTAGGGGCACTGTTGGCATAAGGTAAAAAGGTATCTTGGTTCAAGATCCACCGTTTACCCCTCCAGACACTTACCCAGTGTCTGGAGTAAGAAGATTTGCCCTGTCACCCTGATTGCAGCTAGTTTACTCCACAGATTCAATATGCAGCCCTGAGATCCAAGCTTGGATTGGATGTCAGAGCATTACAGAACCTTGGTACCTTTCTTTTTTAAGACACAAAATCAGGAGCTCATGATAGGCAACACATATATATACAATTACATTCTAGGTGTAAAGACATGGATACCGGAGGCTGCTGCATCCTTGTGTTTCAAAAGTTAAGTTTTAATGCAGCATTCTAAGAAAGGCAAGCCAGACAGGAGATGACCAGCAGGCATTTCTGCAGAGGGCACCCCAACCATATATGCAAGAATTTGCTTTGGGTGAAATAGTGTACTCAGCCATTCCAATTACATGCAAACCTGCATTCTTGATCCAGAGTTGGTGCAATGGAACATTTTAAGTTCAATTCCACCCAGGTGCTGAGGGCATTTATAGTACAGGCACTCCTTCGTTTCCTCCCAGTCATCTGTTCAGCTCAGAGAAAGCTGCAAGCACTTCTCTCAAGTGCCTCTGGATTGGACCACAAGCATTGTGTCCTCCTAGAGACAGTTCTACAACATCCAATATATCAATGCATCAAAGCAATCACCAGAATTATACTCATGTATCCTGCAGTATCTTTTGTTGGCCAAAAAGAAAACCGTGATGCAGGATAGATAGTTTTCTGCTATTTTTCCTATGAAATGGTAAAATGTTGCATATACATTCTTGAAAAGCATATGGCTATATAAGGAAGTTAGTTAGTTATAAAACAATGAAATTGTGCACCCCTAGTGATGTGTTTTCCCCAGAAATATTTGTTATCTGAAAACTTTTGATGGCCTAAATCAGTAAGGGTGATTTAGCACTTGTAGATTATGTATGAGTTTCCCTACCTTGGCCCACACATACATTTAAAAGACCAACGTGAGAGAGATTCTCTTACTCCTTAGTAATAGTCACTTGAAAAAGACTACTTATAACTTTGAAAGTACACAATTTAACTGGTATTGTATCCACCCATTATGTAACAAACTAACTATGGAACAATCCATCTCTCATACCTCTTCATATTTCACCCACTGGTCTTTGGGAAGGATTTGTTGCCTCATACTCAAGTCCAGTGCCCTTTTGATGCGAAATAATCTTTCATTACGCATATCTTCTGGAAGCCTTTTTAGTGCTTCCTTCACATCTTCATCTTCATAGAGTGTATCATCTCGCATAAGTCCTGAAACAACAAGATGTTTCCCATTAAGAAAAGCGTCAGTTAAACTTCGGGGTGGGGGGGGCGGTGGCAGGACAAGCTTGCATACTTGTCAACTCTTAGCATCTTTACAAGCCCAGAAAGTAGTTTTTGGCAGCTTGCTACTCTTAAACACCTTAGCAGAAGTATCTGTAAACATGTGCTGGAGTAGGGTGTCATGGGGGCATTATACCAACAAAAGAATGCAGACGCTGACACGGTAGACTTACACCCAAAAGACACCTTTCCTTTTGAATAAATGCTTTTAGAACTGTAGTTGTCAGATTCATCCAGTCATCACTTCAGTTGAAGCACTTGAAGCTGGAACAGCCACAAAGGCCTGCCCTATGGGGACGGCCGTTTAGCAATCCTAACGCTACACAGAGTGAAGAAAATATGATCTAGCTACTCTCCCTCAAGTTTAAATCCCTAAAGCTTATCTTCAGTTGTTTTTGTTCTTCACAGTTAGTTAAATATAGGCTTCCAGCAGGTTTGTGGAAAGTGTTCTGGAAAACTGAAGTTTGCACACCCAGAAATTGAACATTTAAAATGTAGTAGTTCTGCTGGTGAAAGTTCGCACTACTACAATACATCTTAAGATTTGTTAAGTAAACAGCAAACACATAAGGCCAATTTTATTAATTTCTACTACAAAGATACAAATATGTAACTAAATGAATAATAATAATAATAATAATAAATGAATGCATTCATTCATGCAGGTAAAGAGATAAGTGAATGTGATGCAGAAGTCCTCCTTAAAAATGAGGTGAAGGGGGAGGCAGAGGGGGGCAGGGTCCCCTGTAAAATTGACAAGCAGGCCTCCCCCAGCCTGGATACAAGACTGCTACAAGACTGCTCTTTTAGTCATGGCTGAATGATAAAGAAGAGTCAGAGATGCAGTCTGTTCCCTAGAACCCAGGAGTGGACTGCAGAACCATGCTTGGGGGCAGCGATTCATCATGGAGGGAGGAGCCAAGCTGTCAAGAAATGTGTGGAGTGGACACAAATGTGTTCAGAGCCCTGAACAATGAGCTTCTAGTTACCATTCCAGAATATTCAATAGGTATGGCTTTTGAGTACAGCCGAGACTCTACCCTTTGAAATTTTAATTTAACATCAAACTTATTTACATCCTGCCTTCATCTTTGGAAAAAGAGAAGGCTTATAACATGATTGCCCAGTCCTATGCATGTTTACTCAAAAATAAGGCCCACCGAGTTCAGTGGGAGTTACTTCCAGATAAACGTAGGTTATCAGCTAATTAAATAACGATGCTGACCCCAGTCTTAGACATAAAGACAAAAATTGTGCAGTCTACAGAGAGAAGAGAAGCAAGATGGGCTACACACACATACACTTGGTAATGAGTTTCTCCTACATTTGTGTTTCTGTGAACTGTTGGCAAGTGGGCTAGCTTAATTTTAAAGAACATTTCAAAACTGAATTCTGTAAGGGTTATACAATTTTTAATTTGATCAATTATCAATTCTCAGATTTTATTCAAGTGTACAGATAATATACTTATCTGAACACCAATTATGATGCATAACTTTATGTTCTCATCAAGCAGATTTGAAACTGCAACTGAATAGGCAACACTCCCCACTTTACACACATGCCCAGAGTCCCTAGCTTTAAAAGCTATACTATGAGTGAATCTCTCTCTAGAAAATAACTATAGAGTATTTCACCACTGATTTGAGCCTGGACATTGAAATAAGACTGTCAATCTGATTATTTTGGAGAGGGCTGAAGCTCAGTGGAAAGCATCTGCTTTTAAAGATGTTTAAAGACATCTGCTGTAAGATATTCCTCCTCAGGGGATGGAGCTGCTCTGGGAAGAGCAGAAGGTTTCAAGTTCTCTCTCTGGCTTCTTCAAGATAGGGCTGAGAGAGATTCCTACCTGCAACCTTGGAGAAGTCGCTGCCAGTCTGTGAAGACAATACTGAGCTAGACAGACCAATGGTCTGACTCATTATATGGCAGCTTCCTATGTTCATGCAGAAGGTCCCAGGTTCAATCTCTGCCATCTCCAGGTAGGGGTGGGAAAGACTCCTGTCTGAAACCCCTGGAGAGCCACTGCCAGTCAGGGCAGACAGACTCAGTAGCTTCCTATGTATTCTGGTTGGGTAACAATTTAGTAGAAAGATTATAAGCAAAGATCTCTAAATATTAGTACATACAGAGTACATGGTAAGGCCTCAAGTTAAAGGTTTATTGGTCATTTCTACCCTAGAAAAGAAGTGCATCAACTTCTGCACTGCTTTCTTTGCATAGTTGTCTAATAATCTATCTTCTATTATATTAATTCTCCTGGGTGTGCCTTGGAATGTGCGTCCCAGCGCTCAGCTGATTGGCTGGGTGGCGGCTGGGCCCGATTGGCTGAGGTGTACCCAGGAGGATTGGTCGCCGTGGCAGCGGCGGGCCCAGCCAGCTGTGGAGGCAAGGCCCAGGGCGGGTGGGAGAAGTGGCAGTAGGGAGGAGAAGTGGCTGGGCCTGGAAGTGGAGACTGGGGAGAGGGGGAGGGAGGTAACCGCTGGCCCCAAAGAGCACACAGATGCTCTGTGTAGGGTCGGCTAGTAATTTATACTCACCACAGGCATATTTACAAGATCACACCAAGTACTGGGTTAAGGATTGGTCCGAGGAAGAGACACAGTTGTACTAATATGCTGTTTAATTCTATTCCACTCAAAACAATTAGCCTTGGAAATTACTCAGTTTGGGCTGCATTATACGCTGAATTTCAATTTTATTGCAGTTCTAATAAAAATGCAGCTCACCACCACAAAGGAAATAATAGTAATTAATGCTCACAAGATCTTTTAAAAGATGAGCAGTGAACACCAAAATTTAAAATATAAAAAACCCACTTAAAATATTTTTCGTGTCCTCCCTATTTCATAATACAGACTTGGGTATTCTACAGAATATCCATCTTAACCATGCATTTATTTATCTGTAAAGTGAAGACACCTACCGAGTTTGTTGAATCCAGCTGCACCGTAATACCATTTGCGAATACTCTCAAGCAGACGCCCACTGGCAGCAGCTGGAAATATTAATCATTACTATTAGTTCAAGAGCAGAACAAGACACAGTATCACCATTAATTCAGGAACAAATATATAGAAATGAAGAAATAGTTTAGAAACAGTTTAAGATAGATTACATGCTGTATGTGTAGACATAAAACTCTTCTTACACCCTGAACTGGGCTGCTAAGAGTTTGTCAGCAGCCTAACACAGAAACAGTACTCAGACTATTTTAAGTACAATGTTCTTGAGCGAAGACAGCAGCTGCATGTCAGTCCCTCAAATGCTGGCCCATTACTAGAAAAGTGAAAGAAAGGAAGAACCAGTGAACACAGTACATTACCTCAAAAGTACAAGTATGTTATTGCTCTAGCATAAAAATTGCTGCTTCAGTGCAGTTTTTGCATCAGAGGTACTAAAGAGGGCTTTTTGTTAGCTATGTTCCATGAAATATTAGATCTTCCAGTTATTTTTGCTCAGAATCTTGAATGCTTCATTTTTGCTGTGTCAAATACACACATCTGTACAAAACTTTAAATCCTGCGTTTCAACTGTTTTAAGTGAAATATTTAGCAGATTAGGAAGAGTCAAATCTTGTATGTATGTATTTGTTTATTTCGGCCCAAGACCAACATAAATACAAACAACAACAACAAAATACATAAAATACATAAAACATTAATACCTTTCAAATACCGTATACATAACTAATTTCATTCAAATGAAACTGGTTAATCTGAAATGCACAACCTGGCATCTCGTGCCTCAATCACTCTAAACCGAATCTTGCTTGCTATGAAATTTTTTTTTGCTACCCTCCTGTAAACGTAATCTGACTTAGCAGTAAGCAGAAAAAGGACCTTGTCCCCATCAGAAGGGCAATTAGAATTGTAATGAATTAATAAAGGGGAGAGAAGCTTTCCCTTTAATTCAGTAAAAAATCTACATTTCAGTATCAGATGTTCCGTAGTCTCCACTTCACCATTCTGGCAGGGGCATAATCTTTGATCATAGGGCACCTTCCCAAAGCGTCCTTCCAATACCGCCATATGGAGGGCGTTAAGTCTAGCCGCTGAAAGAGCCCTGCGATGATCCCCATTGGAGATCCTAAGTAAATATTCAGCAGGGGAATGACTACTGATTTGATCTCCTAGGAATAGGCCAGGGCCTATTTGGGCAACATCCCCCTGCTTTGTCATATCCCAAATAAATTGAGTTATGGCCATTTTGGCCTTGTTGTGGCCCAGAGTTCTAATTAGGGGCAGGGAAAAACCCAAGGACGCTAACATTGCATTAATATCATTTTCCCAGCGGGTCATAAAGCCATCCTCCAATATAAAAGAAGCAATGCCCATAGGGTAAAAAATCAAATTAAGCCAATAAGAGAAAACCATTTTCCAGAGTCTTGCTTCCACAGGTGGCCACCCAATCTCGAGCCTAATAGCAGCAGCATTTGAAACTGAGCACGGTAGTCTGAGAAGAGACCTAATAAACTTAGATTGGACTGTCTCTAACTTCAGATAATTACAGGTAGTTTTGTTCCCTAGTGCGCCTCCCACTAGGAGCAAGGCAAGAGCTTTGGCCTTGAAAAGCTCTAAAGGTACTTGCAATGAGTGAGTTCATTTCTTTATGTGCAAGGAGCAAATTGCTGAGGCGGCTTTCTGGGCACTGGCAATAACATAATCCCTATGTGCTGTAGTGCTTCTATTGGACTGTAACTCAACTCCAAGATATTTAAATTGTCTGGTCTGCTCTAAAGTATGCCCATTAAGTATCCACATAAGCGTCCTAGGTCTAGCCACAAAGACCATGATTTTGGTTTTATCATAATTCAAAGACAGTTCGTGGTCATTGCAAAAATTGGCCAGCTCTTTTAAAATTCGCTTAAGTCCAACCCTTGTCCTAGAGATCAATGCAGCATCGAAGAGTCAAAACTTAACAGAAGTATAATCAGTACTCCCAAACCTTGCTTAGGCTGCAATGTTATGCATATTTACCTGAGAGAATGTTCAACTGACTTCCAAGTAAACTTGTACAGGATTGGGCATTTAGACACACATACACAGTTAACAATGAGCAACATTCAGACTAATGTTTTGCCAGTGCAAACTCCTGTAGAGTGTTGCATTTGCAAGAAAACTTTGCGTGAGTGCCGTGCTCTTTCTGTTCACAGGAGTTTATACTGGCAGAGCATGGAGACCATATAAGCTCTACTCAAAATGTCACTTTACACAAGGGTACTGGTCTTGTGGTAGCAAGCATGACCCTAACCCCTGCTAACCTGGCAAAGAGGCGCCTTTTAACATGGTGATTCTCTTTATTTAGCAGGGGGAGAGTAACTGGCCCTATCCACCCCCAGCACAGTACCTGCAGTGACTGCTGCTGGTGTCTATTGTGTTTCTTTTTAGATTGTGAGCCCTTTGAGAACAGGGATCCATCTTGTTTATTTATTATTTCTCTGTGTAAACCACCCTGAGCCATTTTTGGAAGGGCGGCATAGAAATCTAATTAATTAATTAATTATTAATAACAGGGTCTGCCACGGGAGACTTGATGGCTGAGCACTGTAAGATCCCCTTAGGGGATGGAGCTGCTGTGGGAAGAGCATCTAGGTTCCAAGTTATCTCCCTGGCATCTCTAAGATAGGGCTGAGAGAAATTCCTGCCTACAACCTTGGAGAAGCCCCTGCCAGTCTGTGTAGACAATTCTGAGCTAGATGGACCAATGGTCTGACTCAGTATATGGCAGCTTCCTATGTGCAGCATCCATTGGACAAGGTGGGGACACAAATGGCTTTGGGTCACTGAGGTTCACCACAGCACTCCTTGCCCCTCCCTTAGTCTCCCGCCCCCAGCCAGCCAGCAAACAAGCTGCTCGCTGGCTGCAAGTGCAAAGTGTGACCCCTAATCCACTCCCCGCTGGTGCTTTGTTTGCTACACAAACAGCTGAGTATTCTTTCTTCCCCTTGCTCTGGGCACTCGTAAGGGGCAGGTGTGCACCCTTCCTGCTCCTAGCAATGCCCATGTAGGTATCCATGTGATGCCAACAAAGGGGGCACAGTTAGTGTGCACGTGGGTGTACATGGGGGGGCGCGCCACTGCTGAGTGCCCTACATGGCAGACTTCACATATTTGCCTCAAGAGTCCACAAGCAAAACTATTATAGTTAAAGCATGTTCCAGCTGAATTTTTAGAAGTGAAAGAACTATATGTTTTGAATCACTAATATGTTTTGAATTATAGCAATGGTTGACTTGTATAGTTAATGAATCGCGCAGATTGGTGAGCGGGAAGTCAATATTTACTTAATTAGATGTAACAGGATTGTTAAGCTATTATAAAAACCAATAGAAATTTTAAAAAAGCAAAGAAGAAGCGAAAGAACTTTCACACATGTAGTAAGTTGTGTGCACTGAAAAGCCAGAACTATATTCACACACACAGCAAGTCAGAAGTCTCTGGGTCAACATAAAAAGACTGAGACTTAGAGCAGCTCTACATGCATTTACCTGAATTTAGTTTACATTAACTCTGAGAATTTTAGGGGTGTGCACATGATCCCTTCTGGTGCCTTCAGTCAACATGTCAGGGTACAGCAGAACTGCACTAGCCACAGATCCTGAAGCACTTGCTGGTTCTGCATTCAGCATGCATGAGAAAGGGGCCCTTCACCTCTATGGCTCCTCCACATTAGGTGGGACCTTCTTCAGCCAGGTTCTGTTGGGCATGGAAGAGCTGATGGCACAACTTCCCTCATGTCTACTAATACCACTGTGGGGGAGCAACAAGATGGCTAGTGGACACAACCTCGTTCTCCACTAATTTACTTTTGCATGTATGTGCTTGGGGACTGTATAAATACTACCTTAGAACATAAGAACAGCCCTACTGGATCAGGCCCAAGGCCCATCTAGTCCAGCATCCTGTTTCACACAGTGGCCCACCAGATGCAATTAGATATTAACTAGTTTAGTTCTTTCCTAGTCAAAAGCTATACAGAAGATGGTAAAGGTAACAGTTTCCCATGTACAGCCAACTGTATCTGGGGTTGTGGCAATGCTGCAGAATATGTGCCTTTTTTAAAAGGTCACAGGGAAAAATACCAAGAAGATAAACTTGGGAGGAACAACATTTTACAGGTACTCATTTCATAGGAACATTGTGTAAGAAACAGTTATACTGCAGTAGCTGAGAAGGAAGCCTGCTTGATCACCCATTCTTGTAAGTGACAGGGTTGTCAACTTTCTCTCCTGTGAAGGTTTCAGTGCCTTTTAACAGCCACAAAACACACAGCAAATTCACAAATAACTCTCGGCACCAACAGGTGTATGCCATTTTGCAGCTCCTCTTCAACAGCTAGCCATTTAACAGCCCCTTGATAGCTGTTAAGATAGGGTGGAGCTTGCATTTAGTGTTATGTATAAGGAGCATTGCAAACTGGGGAGAAGAGAATCAAATTGTTCAGTTTACAAGCTGAAGTAGGAACACCACTTGTTGAGATCAGGATGGCCAGAATCACAGCAACGGTGCCCCAACACAATCCTTCATGCATTTGGCCTCTTCTCCCCCAAAAGCCTTTTAATTACTTAGTCCCTTGAAGACAGGAGATAGATCATCACTTTCCGGGCACACACGTACCAAGCCCATTGGACAAAATGGGTTATAAACAAAAAAACCTAAAGATTTTGTGGCAATGACAACAGCTTCATCTGTTGAACATCTGCAAGTTATGCAGCTGTCAGAAGGCCATAGGTATCTTGCCAGAAAGAGAAGGTGGCGGCGGCAAGACAATTCAAACCAATAGAGGGAGAGATTCTCAAACTAGGGTTCCCAGATGTTGTTGGACTACAGCTCCCATCATTCCAAAAGGCCACTGGGCCTGGGAATGATGGGAGTTGTAGTCCAACAATATATGAGGTCCCACGTTTGAGAATTCCTGAATAAAGAAGTCAGCAGAAAGACCCACAACATAGATATCCTTCGCGGCAGAACCTCTCCTCGGGAGCCCTCAGTTGCTCAGAAGACTGAGCCGAGCCACCCCACCCCAGCCCTTCTCCTTCTTCTCCAGGCAGTCGCTGTACCTTTTCACCTGGCTCACCAATCTTATCCATCTCCCCCTCAAGCACAAACCATTACCGCGCAACTATGGCAAGGCTCTTTACCCACCGCTGCCTTTCTCAACTATTAAGTTTCCCACCACGCAGATGCTCCCTCCGGAGCCACTTACCAGGTGCCCTCCCCGCCATCTTGACCTCTGAGTCCGAGAAACACGCGCGCACTGCCTCCTGGGTAAGCCAACTCGCGCCTGAATCACGTGCTCAACGCTCCTACCGTCACGTAGCCGATGTGGGCACGCATGCGTCCCTTAACGGCACTGTGTGATCCCAGACTTTAAGAAAAACGGTAGACTGACAATTGCGTTGTTGAGCAAGGGCGCTGCTTGGTGCTTCGTCCGCCTCCAGGACATTAATGGAGCTTTGAGTGGACAGTAGCACATCCTCTCCCTTACGCGTCCCCCGCTCAGAGCAGAAGTAGAAGACAAGAGTTGATGGTTTTTCTGAGTCACGTCTTACTCGTTATGAAAAATACAGAGAGGAATGTTTGGTTTACAACATGTATTTTTTTTTTTTAAGGCTGCAAATGAAAATAATCCACCCTTCTGGCGCAGCAGGGAAATGCTTGAATAACAAGCAGGCTGCCGGTTTGAATTCCCGCTGGTACTATATCGGGCAGCAGCGATATAGGAAGACGCTGAAAGGAATCATCTCATACTTCGCGGGAGGAGGCAATGGTAAACCCCTCCTGTATTCTTCCAAAAGAAAACCACAGGGCTCTGTGGGCGCAAGGAGACACTTGACACACTTTATAGTCCCTAAAGGACGGAGCGAGGGCGGTGGGGCGGGGACGAGCTAGCTATAGCTGAGCGAGAGTGGCTTGCCCTAAAGTAGCACCACTCGGGCATAACAAGGCTGGAGTGGGCCCAGAGACAAAATTTTAAAATGGGCCACTCGCTGATACACACACTTCACAATATATAGTCATGTGACTTGCCTCTGGGGGCTCCCAGGCAGCCACCTCCCTTTGCCTAATAGTAGTTACACCCCTGGCACCACTATTAAAGGTAAAGTGTGCCATCAAGTCGATTTTGACTCCTGGCGCCCACAGAGCCCGTGGTTGCCTTTGGTAGAATGCAGGAGGGGTTTACCATTGCCTCCTCCCATACCGTATGAGATGATGCCTTTCTTCCTATATCACTGCTGCCCGATATAGTACCAGCGGGGATTCAAACTGGCAACTTTCTGCTTGTTAGTCAAGCATTTCCCCGCTGTGCCACATAAGGTGACAGTACTACCCCCCAAATTAAAGGTTTGAAGGGGAAGTGCAAGAGAGCATTGCCTCTTATAGCAACTCTGTTATTAGTACACTGTTAATACTGCTCCTTGAGAGTTGGTCGGAAACTAGGGAGGGAGGGAAGTTTCAACTTTGCAAACTTCAATGTATTGCTGTCATTATTCCCCCGTTACCGGTGCTGAGAATAATGTACAAAATCCCATAATGTACCCTGGTGTTATGGATCACTACTCAAAAACATATAGCAACACATGGTGACTTAAGTCTGAATTCTGTCAAAGAACAGAATGTGTTGCAAGTTTGAGCTCATAACGAATTAAATGTTCTCATCTAAGTTATGTGAACTGCTTAAGCTAAAATGTTGCTCTAAAATACTGGAATGTTACCCTGTTAAATAATAATAAACTTTGTTAGCCATCCCATAACAAATTGTTCTCTGGGCAGCTCACAAAAGAGGATTAAAACATACAATAAAAACAAACACAACACATTAAATCATAACAGACAAAGTAAAGAGAAAATATGAAATACAATACAAAGCAGCTTAAAAACTCATTTTAAAATTAGTTAAAAATCAGAACAAATCTGAAAACCTGAATTTAAAAGGTCTGGGTAAACAAAAAGTTCTTTTAGCTGGCATCTAAAAGAATGAAGTGATGAAGCCAGGTGAACCTCACTGGAGAGGCTAATCCATAAACGGGGTGCAACCACCGAAAAGGCTTTCTCCCTGGTAGCCACCCGCCTCACATTGTTTGGTAGGGGCACCTGGAAGAGGGCCTCTGAAGATCTTAAGGCGCTGTAGGGACATATGGCGCAAGGTGCTCTCTCAGGTAGCCCATTCCCAAGCCATTTAGGGCTTTAAAGGTTAAAAACCAGCACTTTGGACTGGGAGCCAGTGCACCTGACGAAGCACTGGTATAATATGATCAAAATGTCCAGTCCCAGTTAATAATTTTGCAGCCCTATTTTTTACCAGCTGCAGTTTCCGGACTGTTTTCAAAGGCAGCCCCATGTACAACACATAGCAGTAATCTAAGAGAGATTACTGCAACAGTAATCTAACAATCTAAGTGTTATGCACTTACCTCCAATAGAAAACATTCTAAGGTACAATTCTTCTATAAACAGGTAATATACACTTAAAGAGCTGTATTTTTACCCATTTCCCGCTTCCTTTTGGGGGCAATGCCAAGGGGCACCCCAAGCAATCAGAAGCCGGAATAGCTGATTAGCAGGCTGTTCTAGCCAGTCAGATTTTTTAAAAAGGAAGTTATAAGCATGGGAGGGTGAAGCGGAGCTCCCCATTTGGGAGCTTTCACAGGCTGCCTACTAGTCTGCTCCTTGGTTGGCTGGCTGGCTGGCTGGCTTAGATAGAGCTGGGCGCAGCCCCACCTGCCCAGCAAACTCCTCACTTCCCCAAGAGCTTTCTTTGCCAGTCCTTTTCGCGGCCCCAACCTCGTTGTTCTAGACACACTCTTGTCGGCAGTGGACACAGATGATGGAACTTGCTTGCCTCTGCTTCCATTTGCCTCCCAGGGCCTTGCATAGGAACTCCCATACTAAAATCCATAGCTGGCACTGTGCTGGGGAGTACATATGGCTTGAATGAGCAGCCCTCAGACTTCCATGCTTTAACCCACTATGTTATACTGGCAGAAGAAATGTTTTGGGACCAGTACTGAAGGCATGTGGACTTCCCTGACATCGCAAGCCCCTCCGCAGCACTCCCCCACTGACCCTCCCCACCGGACCACATTGCTACTGCACCCTCTGCCTCTGCCTCTAGGAAAGTGAAGCCCAGCTAGGCTGCTAGTTTGGGGCTTCATTTCAATGGATTGTAACCCCTCCCTTTTCTTCCTCCAAGGAGCTGAGTGGCATTTCGCCCCCACCCCCCAGCAACCCTGTTGTGAGAATGAGGCATAGGAATTCCCCAAGCTTACCAGGGCAGCTTCATGCCTGAATGGGACTCTGGAGCCATTTAAGGGCTTTCCACAGCCCTGTGGGGCAGGTGAGGCTGAAAGATAGAGGCCACCCCTCAAGAGCATCATGACTGAGTGGCAATTTTGTGGCATTTGAATATTCCCGCAGCCAGGGGAGATGGGGCCTGTGTTTGCCCCTCTCCTCCGTGGCCCCTTGAAGTCAGGGAGATAATGAAGGAAATAGGGATGAATGGAGTTGGGAGGTCCTCAGGAACTGGGGGCCCTGGGTTCTTTGCACCCATTCACCCAATGCCCTGTGAGGCAGCTTGGACTGGAAGGTAGCAGCCTCCAAAGGGCTTGGCATTCAAATATCCACACAGGTCTGTAAGCCAGCTTTTTACTTGACTTACTCAAGCGTCATGCTTGAGGGGAAATATGGTAGCATTTAATCCTCTACACAGTCCAGTGAGACAAATTAAAGGCATATGAGGGCAATACACATACATAGTACACTTCCCATCTGTACTTTGGGGAGCTGTCCCCAGGTTTACTTTTAAAACAAATCCATGTACAGTCATCCACAGAAGTGTGTACAGGTGTCTGCATGCACATACAGGTGTAAAAGAGGAATTTCAAATGATATAAGACAGCTGGGGGTCTGGGTTGTGCAAATTTAAGTGTTGCCTATGAGGACTAGAAATAATACTAGACTTGATGTGTGAGCACTGCAAGATATTCCCCTCAGGGGATGAAGCCGCTCTGGGAAGAGCAGGAGATTTCAAGTTCCCTCTCTGGTATCTCCAAGAGAGGGCTGAGAGGAATTCCTGCCTGCAACCTTGGAGAAGCCGCTGCTAGTCTGTGAAGACAATACTGAGCTAGATAGATCAATGGTCTGACTCAGTATATGGCAGCTTTCTATGTTCCCAATACTGGTAAAAATCATAATCTCCAAATAGATATAGAAAAAAGTAGGGAAGGACCTGTTTAGCTCCATCATCCGGGCCAGTGGTGGAGGTGGCAACTGGATAACATTAGTTGAAACCAACAGTACAGCGCATACAACTTCTCTCCCCAAAGCATGCTTCATCTATTTTGAAAAGATTAAGAGTGGTCGATTGCTAACCAGAGTTGGAACTCAGCCCCAGCCCGACTCCCTTACACATAGAAAGGTTGGGTTTTAAAAAAACAAAAACAAAAAAACATTTATGGTATAGCTATAAGGGAATCAAATATAATGAAACCACTTTTTAAAAAGACAGTAAGGTAGAGAATTATTGTAATCAACTAAAGTGATTAGTAGTCTCCTCTTTCCATATGCGGTTATATAAACTGGAGCAATGCCAGTAGAGGATGAGGGTGGGATGAGGTTTCTGTGCCAAAAAGCCACCTCTAACACCAGGGATTGAGTGCCTGAAACAGGAGTGATGTGCTACACCCTCCTTGTTCAAAACAGAAGGTCCCGGTAGGAGTGCTGGAAGAGGGCCAAGGTCATATCCCAGTTTACAATTAAGAGCAATGCGGGCAAATTTTCTCCATGGAGCAGATGAGCATACTCAACAAGGCATGCGTCTCATGGGAGACCCACCCCACTCCTTTCCCCTTATTATGAGCCAATACTAACTTTTCTAATAAGCTCTATAAAACATTTGCAAATATGCCTGTTGCATTCCATATGCACATAAATATCATAATGAACCGCTCCATCTCACTGTGAACCGTCATGCCCAACAATTACTATTGTTTAGTAGGCTGAATGTGAAAACCTAAGTTAAGTATGCACCAACTCCCAACAAGCTTGCAAAATGTGAAGTTTCTTATGCTATAGTTATCAAAATCCATAACTTACATATAAAATAGCCAAAGCTTACATACCATATTCGTTATTCATGTGCTGCTTTTCAATTAAAATGTTTTCAAAGCTATTTACATAGCAAAAGGAATTTTAAAAAGTGTTTCCTGTCCCAGAGGCCCTCAATCTATATAGGCACATAAGGGAAATCCCATATTTATTGTTATTGTTTATTGTTAAATTTGTATACCGCCTTTCATTAAAATGGTTCCATGTTTCATAGTTTTCAGCAGAGGGATTTTGAAAGTGCCATCTGAAGATCGGACTGATGGGAAAGTTATTTTTAACTTCAAAATTAACAATTACAAATATTGCAATCATGTTTATTTTATAACAAAGTCTTTTTGTTTTTACATATGTTAACTTCACAATGTTTTTTGGAATTTATGGAAATCTTGTACTGTTGCTTTGGCAACTTCTGTGCAAAATATATCATCAGGCAAGGATACTAGTTTTTCCAAGGAGATATAGCTAGGCTGCTTTGGATCATATTGTGCTCTCCCCAGAAATTTAAGAAACATGTGTCTTTCTTTGATCCGAAGTTGCTTTGAATTAAAAACCTACAAAGGGGAAGAGAGAGAGCGAGAGAGAATGAGAGAATATAAAATTTAAGGTGAATAATTTTAAATGACCAAGACTACAATCCTACATACACTTACTTGCAAGCCTCATTGAAATCCATGAGACTTCAATGAGCCTTCAGTCTGTGTAAGTAAATACGAATAGGATTGAGCTTTATGATATTTATGGTTAAAAACCACATTTGCTAAAAATGTTAGAAAATGACATAGTTTTGTGTTTGATCTTGCTCACAGAATCACTGAGTTTAGAGCTGGAAGGAACTAGGTGGTCTTCTGGTTCATTCCCCGGTTCAGTGCCGAAATTGTTGCAGCATCCCTAACAGATGCTGTTAAAAGATGCGAAGGAGAGCTGGTCTTGTGGTAGCAAGCATGACTTGTCCCTTTAGCTAAGCAGGGTCTGCCCTGATTGCATATGAATGGGAGACTTGATGTGTGAACACTGTAAGATGTGCTTACTGTTCTCACTGTAAGATCCCTTAGGGGATGGAGCCGCTCTGGGAAAAGCAGAAGGTTTCAAGTTCCCTCCCTGGCTTCTCCAAGACAGGGCTGAGAGAGATTCCTGCCTGCAACCTCAGAGAAGCCGCTGCCAGTCTGTGTAGACAATACTGAGCTAGATGGACCAATGGTCTGACTCAGTATATGGCAGCTTCCTATGTAACACCCCTCGAGAAGGAGAGCCTGCTACTGCAGGGGGCAGACTGCTCCCTTGCCAAACAGTTCTTACAGTTAGGAAACTCCTCCTAACGTCTGGCCTAAATCTACTTCTTTTTCATTGCAATTCACTGACTTCTTACCTAAATGCAGGACTTTACGTTGGTGAACTTCTTGTTTCTTCTTGCTATAGATTCAATCTTGATTTTGTCTTCTAAGGTTTTAGCTATCTCCCCTCCCTCCAAACTAACTCTGTGTCATCTGCAAACTAAATAAACACCCACTCTACTCCTTCCTCCTAATCATGTATGAAAATGTTGAACAGCCCAAAGCCCAGCACAGAATCCACTTAGTACCTCCCGTAAACCAGATTTCAAACCTCTGGCTATACTGTCCGTGGTTCACAAGTTAACATTCAAGCATCTCACCTGAGGAAAATGAACTATGATGCTGTGGGGAATGCCCATTACATTGTGCAAGTAATCAAATGTTTCTGTTAGCTTCCTTTTGTGAACACTTAAAGCCTTGGGGACTCTGTGTACAATGTGCCGAATTTCATTTTGACTAAAACCAAGTTCAAGCTCGTACACCTGAAAGACAGCAATAGTGATAGCCCATCAAGCAACTTTGAAACACTTCTGGGAAAAGGGTTATATTCTGACTATGTATTCAATGCAGACCAGTCAGACATTTCTGGCTTGATGAATACGTGATGATGAGTACTCTGGCTTGATGAACAAAGAAGCTTCCATCACAATTATGCAGGTCACTCATAATGAAACAAACTGCTTGTAAAATTCTTCTTTAGTCCATGCTTTTTAGATCATCAAAGTTTTTCTTGATCAAATCTGGTTCACCCTTTCACTAGAAACATACAACTGACTACTAAGTGATTTGGAAAGTCCAAAATAGTAATTTTGCTCAACTTGTACAACATGTTCTTAGGTTCACTGCTTGTGCTTAAGCCTTCAATATGCCATATTGTCATTTGGTCAGTCCCTTCATGGGACCAAAAGAAAGTGAAAAGTTACACTGATGTATCAACTTTGGGGCCAATTCGGTAACACTCAGGATCTCATGCATGAAACTATCACATATAGTGCCTGCTGCAGACAACTGTGCTTTCTGAAGGCAGCACGGAAAATACCAGTTTGGGATACAGGTCCCTGTAAAGCAGGGCTGCATAACTTCAGGCCTTCTGCTGTTGGACTACAATTACCAATAGTGGCCAATACTCAGGGATGATGGGAGTTGGAGTCCATCAGCTGGAGGGCTGAGGTTGTGTAGCCCTGCTGTAAAGCAATCGGATGTATGTTTTTTTCAGTACACTACCATCCAATCCTATGATGATGTTGTGCATTAACTCATAGGACTGAAACACTTCTCACAAGCCACTCACAGTTCCATGAAAAGCCTAAAAGTGCTGCTGCTGCCTGTGCAAAGCGATTGAACTATGCATTCCCTTTCACCTCTAAAAACTGAAATGCTGCCTTTCTAGAGTAGCTAACAGCTCTAATGTATTGTTAGAACAATAGCAGACCTACCTTCAGATTTTCCTTAATAGGTTCAAGACTGCCAGTCAGCAATTTTGGAAGACGAGTTACTAAATCTCGAGTCTACAGTTGAAACACAAATAAGGCAAAAAATATCCAAAGTTGTTTATATTAACTAATATCTGCTCAAGATAAAATTCGTGCTTACAGTTCTCTGCTGGATTAATTTTCCTACGTAGACACTTTAAAGATAGCATTGAATAACTTGCTGAAGAATTCTTCATTATGCAAGGATGGACATTCCACATGTCATATTTTTCCTATATGGATATTTTTGGCTTATGGAAATGTTGTGTGAAGATGTTGTTTATTCTAATAGGACTACATCTATGCAGCAGCTTCCAAATGTGTAAATTTCAACAAAATAAACACTCATGTCACATCAACTCATGATAGTATGAAATACATATATATACACAAATGTACTGTTTGTACCTATGTAAAAACATGTGAAGCAGCCCTCAGTCATTATGCCTCAGCTTCAGGATCACTCATGTATAATTTCCCTACAGAATATCATGCCTTTAAAGAAAAAAAACAAAACATGCATACTATCATCTCCAACAGATGACATATATTTCACACCATGTAGCCACTTCTCATTCATTTCAACTGGACTTATGCTAGGCATGTTCTCAGGAGATGGTTCCCTGTGCCCAGCTGAACCTCCATTCCATTTCTTCTGTTATTTGAAATTCCAAGTTAATGTGTTTCTCCTGTGATGTATGTCAGTGTTACTCCAAATAAAGTGAAACTTCTTTCAATGTAATGTCTAACAATCCTCTAACAATCTGGAAATCACCTGGCCATATGGGGTGAACTGGGCTGTCCTGTCTACATAGCCTCATACACACTTTCTAGATGATAGGCTTCAGAGGCTGTTTCAAATTCCTGTAATTCCAGAGGTAGCTTCTACTCGCTTGCAGTGTCTCCTCAACAATATAAGCCCCAACACCACTCCAATAACCTTGAAATTAAACTGGTTGTGCTGGCTGCCAGTTCTTTTCCAGATCCAGTTCAGAGCATTAGCGACTTTAAAGCCCTAGACAGCTCAAGACCATGCCTTCTCAGACATGTTCCCGTCTGCTCTTTAAGGTCATCTTTGGAGACTCCACTCTGGGTGTCAGCACACACAATGGTGTGACAGGTGGAGAGCACCTTTTCAGTAATGGTCCCTCATCTATGAATATGCTTCCTAGAGAGGTTTGCATGGCAACTTTTGTATTCCCTTTAGGTGCCAGGCGAAAACCTTCTTACAGCAAACTTTTAGTCTGATTTCTGCTTCTCTTGACTTCTGCTGATTCTGCATCAGCTTACCAGCTATTAAATTGTATGAGTTGTATGCTTATTTTTGTTAAGGTTCTTTGTCTAATGTTCTGCTTGGGGGGACACAGGTCAGTTGAGCAGTATATAAATATTAGACAGACAAAGAAACCATCTAGACTATCCCAGTGGAGGAAGGTACCTTTTGCACATTTAATCCAAGTTCTTTTTGGAAGAAACCCAGCCTATTATCCAATCTTTCCACATTAAAGAGGAGTAAATATGGAGCCCCTGAGACCATTCGTGCAATTTCTTCCTTGCTGAATTTTTTTGATGTCAGATAAGCCACCCTAAAAAGAGAGGAAGAAAGATCTAAATTAAAGATGGAAAATAGAGACGACCATTTATCCAGCTGTGCCAATTTCTCAGCAGCATCTATCAAAATGATAGATGTTTTAATAATATTAAACAAGCAAGGCTGCCAAGAAGAAGGGTGGAAAAGTCTGCAGGTGTAACAAAAGCAAAATATCATGATTTCCAATTAATGACAAAGGAAATAAACATGCTAGTGCAAAACATTAATACTTAAGATTGATTTTAATGATTTCCAGCTGTATTTAGTTATAAAAAATTCCAACTGTACCAGCCCAGCACAGATATATAACCTTATTATATATAACAGTTATATATCTGTGCTGGGCTGGTACTGTTGGAATTGTTTAAATGGCTTACAGTAAAGGAAACATTAAAGCAACTTTTGTTAGTAAAAAAAAAAAAGGGAAGGGAAGGGTCTGAGGAACTGGAGCAGCCTTTTTGTTAATTTTTTTTTTTAAAGGAGCAACAGTCCTGAAGTTCTACATCCCTTTGCTGCTGAACACACACCAGCCACAATATTTGGCATACAACCACTCAAATGAGCACAGATTAAGCTTGTTGAAGTAGGATGAAGGGCTTATGTCACTATGAACTTCCACTTCTAGTGGGCTGCACCTATGAAAAGAAGCTTCTTTCTCTCAACGTATCAATCAATACTTTTATTACGGCACTTGACCAGATTTCAGCATTATATACAGAATTGACATTCAATGCAGTTGGTACAGTCTGTCAGATACTACAGTTGCATTTAGGTAGAGCGAGTTTACCCATCAGGGACATCCTTTCCTAACTGATGGTGGTGGGGGCTTCACCATTGCTTGACGCATCTTGTATGCAATGGCACAAAATCTAGCAACACAGGAAGTAACAAATACAGTCTTATCTGCAAGGAGATAAGTTACATAAAAATCCATTGGTCTTCCCTGAAGATTCTCTAACAGAGGTCAAATCAAATTTGCTACGTGGAGTGCTGTAAAATTTACAATGAAGTAAAATATGAGCCAAATTATCAACTGTGTCTGATCCACAGGAACACTTGCACAGGTGATAGGGTATCTTTTTGTATCCCCCTCCAACCAAGCTGATGGAAAGGCATTATAATGAGCTAAGGTGAAGGCTCTCCAATGGGTTGGACATCTCTCTCAAGGTAGAATTCTATTAATGGGTGATTTCAGTCTCCTAAAACCTGCTTGTCTAATGCCCCATTCAAACATTGTGTTACATGTGTACAGATTTCTTTACACATGTTTTTATGTGAACTACTGTACATGTGTTCACTTTAAAAGTGAATCATGGTACAGTTCCTTGCAAATGCAGGATACAGATAGGAAGTAAATGACTGTCTCTGCATTGAACATAATGTGTGAATAACTACTTGTGCACAGATCTGTACACACATTCACTGCACACACAAGAGTTGAACATCATGTGTGAATAGGGCTTAAGTGGTATGGTTATGGGCAGTATCAATCCTAGAACTCAGAAAATGGGGCTCAAATTCCAGCTTGGTAGCATTGAGCAAACAATTTCTTCACCCCTATAATTCCAGTGGTATACCACTACCAGGCAGAGGATAAATAAGGAGGTTTCTTTCATTTTGATTATGACCGAGTCATATGCAAAGAACAAATAATGTTCTAATTGCTTTTCAATTTTTTAAAAAAGTACAAAAACTTGCTTGGCACAAACCCCAAAATCACTCAGGAACAGATGGCAGAATTTTCACTAAATTGAGAGAGAGAGAGAGAGAGACACCTGAATGACCAATTGCAAAATTATTGTTTGAACTGATCAGATGAGTCTCCCTCTTCCTTTCCTCTCCCCTGATGAACTTCTGCAAGGGGTGTGTGTGTGTGTGTGTGTGTGTGTGTGTGTGTGTGTGTGTGTGTGAGAGAGAGAGAGAGAGAGAGAGAGAGAGAGAGAGAGAGAGAGAGAAATAAAATAAAAGATTAAGTTATGCATTAATAATATTATAAGTTATGCATTAGTAACACAGTATTTCAAAATGAACATTTGTGGTGCAGCTGCAGAACAGATATTTTGCAACTGTCAGAACTGTTATGAGTACTGGAATGTTTACTTCAAGCAACAAATGGCACATTTATTATAATATGTATCCTGTTCTCTGGCAACACAGGATTCATAGCAGTAAGTCATTCCAGGAGTGAGATGACCCATATTGTCTAAATAGGTGCAGAAATATTTAGGCATCATTTATTATGCATGCCCTATTTCTGACCCCCGACCCCCCCATCTGTGACAGAAGTCACACACAACACTAATTGACAGTTACCAAATCATGCAAGTTAAAAGCCCCTCCCCATATGTCACTATCTCCAGTTGCAGCTCTTGTTCCTTTGAAAACTTGACCACCACCTATTTGAAACAGTACACTTATTCAGCATACAGGTTCTTAAGCTAAGCACACTGCTTTTTACAGGACTTACATTCCCTGAAACCAAACAAATATTTTCAAACAGAACCAGAGCACAATTTTTGTTCTCTGGGGGGAAAAGTCACCAAAGCAAACTTTGTAGTGGGTAAGAACTCTGTACTTAATTTGGTTAATTTTACATTGTATATATTTTATTGTTGTGAGCCGCCCTGAGCAGTAGTGTACTGGACGGCCGGGGTATAAATATTTTACATACACACATCAAAATAAATTCTGGCTTGCAGAGGCAGGGAGATTATACCAGGCCTTGACAAATTTTCTTTAGTTCTAGAAGCCAGACAATGGACATTTGACAATATTTATTTATTAAAAATATTTATACCCCACCCCTCCAGTGCACTACTGCTTGTGGCGGCTCACAATAAGATAGACACAGATACAATGAAAGTAATAAAATTAACTAATTTTTTTTTAAAGTCAATTTGGCAAAGAGGCACCTTTTAACGTGGTGATTCTCTTTATTTAGCAGGGGGCGAGTAACTGGCCCTATCCACTCCCAGCACAGTATCTCCAGTGACTGTTGCTGGTGTCTATCTTGTGTTTCTTTTTAGATTGTGAGCCCTTTGGGGACAGGGCTCCATCTTATTTGCTTGTTTTTTCTCTGTGTAAACCGCGCTGAACCATTTTTGGAATGGCGGTATAGAAATTGAATTAACAACAACAACAAAATTCAGCCATCCCAGGTCCTTGGGAAGGACTCGATGTCTGGATAAAACAAACCAGTCAATAACACCTGTCTGACTGTGTAAATAAATTTACCACAATTATTAGGTTCAAATTAAAACTGAAAATTATAAAATGCTAAAGAAGCTAGAGATCTACCAGATATTACCGAACTTAGTGATGGACACTGTGGAGGGGAAGGGTAAATAGGCCTCCCTTTATCCTCTTTACAAGTAACATACTTAGAACAGAGATAGGACTGCCTGGGGATGATGGAAGTTGTAGTTCAGCAACATCTGGAGTACTACAGGTTACCTGAACCTATGGTACTCCAGCAACAGTAGTTCAGCAACATCTGGAGTACCACTACCCTGAAATAGAGCATCCTGCTTGTGTTGCATCAGATTGTGCTACTACTGCAGGCAGGTTCAAAACATTTGTGCTGGTTTATCAGCACATTAATGTGGCAAATCCATGCTAACTAGGTTTAAGCAAACACTGTTTGGGTCAGGTCTCAAACACTTTTAAGTGGACCTTTAAAAAAAAAAAAGAAGAGTTCCTTAAATGACTGCTTTCAACGAAAGATGTGGTGGGTAACAGAAGTATACATATTTTCCTACAGCGCTAGCAGAACCCCATACACAGGGTTAAGTAAATCTGCCCCAGATGACTAGAACTAGTCAATTCAAAGTCCCACTTTTCCTATTCATTATATTTTATATTCAGAAGAGATCATCTCAACTTTTATGGGCAAGTGTTTCATTGCTCACATTGACTGAGTAGGTTATCATACAAGGTCTAGGCTGGACAAATAGAATTACTCAGTTTCTCTTGATCTACCCCTTTTTATTGCTTGGCTTTACATTTTCTCTCAGCAGCACATATTGACAATTGCAAGAATGTCACTTTCACTTTAGACAAACAGATTTGATGCTTCTGTTTGCTCGTGTTAACTGCATTATGCTTAAGATACAATACTGAATGGAACAAAATCTTCCCTGTAGAAGTACTAGGACTGGGGTTTTGCTACAAAAAACAGCCACTTCATAACAAGCCTTGGAACAGAAGGGTGAGGCAAGTGAAATGTCAGCCAACTTCCCACTGCTTTTTTTTTTTTTTGCTTTATCATGTCCGATGGGCACAAAGAATAATTCTAATAAAACGACTGAAATTATAATAACTTCAACTCTCCCCGCCATGCCAAAATGACCTAGGAACACTTCTGTAGTTGTCCATGTTTCCCTGCCAACTGCACAAAGAGGCACCTTTAAAAAGTGGTAATTCTCTTTATTTAGCAGGGGCAGATCAAACAGCCCTATCCACCCCCAGAACAGTATCCCTCCAGTGGCTGCTGTTGGCGTCTATCTTATGTTTCTTTTTTAGATTGTGAGCTCTTTGGGGACAGGGAATCATCTTATTTATTTCTCTTTGTAAACTGCTTTGGGAACTTCTGTTGAGAAGTGGTATATAAATATTCATAATCTCTTCCCCAGCTACAGGAAAGATCTTAAGTAAAAAACAGAAATAGTGTATGCAAAATCCATGATAATTTTTGTACTTCCTTCAGGAATATTTATGTGCAATAATGAATGGCCTTGATCATCTTATGGATAGCATTTGCTGCATTTGTCTATGCAAAACACCTAAAATTATGGAACAGAATCCAACAATACTCTCCCCACCTGCAAAATTGCCTGCTTGAAGCACACTACACATAGTCCCTATAAGGCAATAAAAGATTACACTCTTATATGGACAATAAATTGTTTACTAAAGTCATTTACCTGGTCTCTAGATTTTCCAGATCTTCTCTGAGAATATAAGGATTTTTAGTAATAAATGCTCCAAGCTTCTTATCTTCCACACCAACATCCTTAAGGAACAGGAGCACCTTTTTAACATCTTTTTCAAAGTCCAACCTTAGAAGAAGTTGAGCTGCACTTGGACGTTTTTCCACTTTGGACAAATCAACCCCTGCAGCAAATTGATCAAAGACACTGCTGTAGCTGGATACTCAATAAAATAAGCTTCATTTTAGTCTTATGGCATATATATCTACAAGTAAACATTAAAGCGCATGTACAGCTTCAGCGGGGAAATGACTTGATTAGCAAGCCAGAGATTGCAGGTTCAAATCCCCGCTGGTATGTTTCCCAGACTATAGGAAACACCTAAATCGAGCAGCAGTGATATAGGAAGATGCTGAAAGGCATCCTCTCATACTGTGCGGGAGATGGCAATAGTAAACCCTTCCTGTATTCTACTGAAGACAACCCCAGGGCTTTGTGGTCGCCAGGAGTCAACACCGACTCAACGGCACACTTTACCTTTACTTTACAGCTTCAACAAGTTCTGGGTCTATAGGAAGCACTCCTTTCTACATGACCATGGCTTGCTCAGGAACTCCTGATTTATCAGGCAGTGCTAAAGAAGACATGCTGCACTAATGGCACAATGGGCCCCAATACTTGCTTCAGGAGTTAACGTTTGCTTACTGGGATCTTTAAGATTCATATCACTTCGAAATAGTTGGATGGATCAATGTCACTCTCCAAAAGAACCCTTGCAGAACAATACTGGTTATAGCCACTCCAGCAATTAAAATATGATTGCACCATCAGGGCGCAGGGGACTTGCTGGCAGCCTGCCCCCACTGCTGCCTGCATAGGCTGGCCACACCCGCTGCATGGTCAGTTGAACACCAATGTGGCCAACACCACATGCTACAATAAGGCTGCTATGCCTAGGAATTTGTGATTTGCTATTATTCGGCAGAACAAGATGTTCAGTGAAACATTTCCAGCATATCCCAAAGAGCTTGCCAAGCACAGGTATCCTTACCTAGAAGCACTAGCTTGCGCAGTGTTTCTGAATGATCAATATAATCTTGAAGTGTGAAAGATTCAAGAGGAAGTGGTGGCTCAGCTATGATTTGAAGAGCTTCGTCCTCTGAAATCTCCTCCAAGGCGAGTGAAAGTGCACCATCCCTATCTGAAAGTCATTGGTGGGGGTGGGGGAAGCCAATGGGGAAATCGATAAAACACCACACACATGTTGAAATACCAACATTAGTCTACCAACATTACTTCAGCCTGTTAAATGCAATTCTGATTCTTAGCAACTATCTCTTCATGAATGGACAATTCGTTGCAGAGAAAAGGCGGTTTTCTGGTTGAAAATATTTTGATCTTGTATATCTTGCTGAACGTTCTCTAATTTTAAGCACCTGAGATTTTCTGAAACAATTTAACTGATCGACATATTACAAAAGTAATCACACATTAGCATAGACAGTTCTATTGTTTTCTGATGATTATGAGACTAATTGCTTAACTTCGCAGTTTCAGCTTCTCCTCCTCAACATGTATGGGAAAGTGGGCTTATTTAACACAAACCACTGAGAGAACAGGTCTACTCAAACAGGCAAGATAAATGTTACCTGCTTCTGAATTAGTCTCAGTGTAAGAACTGTACTCAAAAGTTTCTAAAAATAAGATGTATCGTACAACAGTTACAGAGCAGACAAGAGTACAAGGACACAGAGAAAGAAAAGAGGAAAAGATTAGAGCATTTTGGAATATTGCCTGAGAAACCTCCATAGATGTTTCATGTTTATTTAAAACCATGGGGTGTACAAGTTAAACAGACTAGTTTAAGTGCATAGATTTTGGGTAAAGCTAGAATGATTCCGCCTGTCTCCTATGTTCCAGTCCTTGAAAACACACCCATTAGTTCCCTTGCTTAATTCACACTGATTACTTTGTGCTTCATACTGATTATTTTGACCAGACCAGACTGTTCATGAACTTCCACTTACTACATTTAGTATCACATTTGTAGGAATTTTAATAGCACGTGGGGTGCTATCTTTAAAAGTAACAAAACAGGCAAGACAGTAGCAGGTGGAGCCTGTGAGGCAGAATGTGCATGGTTATTGAGGAATCCCATTCTGGCAACTCTGGAGGGGTAGCTATGTTAGTCTGTTACAGCTTTTGTGGGACTAGAGTCCAGAGAGGCTTATGTCACAATAGATCAGTTAGTCTACAAAGGCGCCACAAGACGCCTTTTGGTTTTTGCCATTCTACTGTGGTAAAGCAGCATTTAGTTGGTAGACCTTTTCATCTGTCTCCCATATATTACTCAGTTTTGCCACAAGCCATTCAACAAATGCATCCTTTTTTCTTTCATTGATTCAGTTGCTCACATTTTCAATGTTATGTTCTGGATGACAGAGGTAGACAGACCCCAGCTCTAACACGTACATTGTGGAAATACATTCTTCTGACCGTTGACAAATTTTACTTCCAAGTAACTGGCTTAGGACTGCAGACTTACTCTCAAAGCCAACAAGAAAGAGTAAGAGTATGCCAGCCCCTTAAAAACTAGCTAGTTTTAATGCAGCAAAAGTTTAACTTCATCAGATGCTCACTAGCCAATAGACCTGTGCACTTTGGTAAAATTGGAATTCTGATTTTGGAATTGCTTGCCCCCACCACCGGGAGGCAATACAATGCAGGGAAAGTGCCCATGGCAGTGTTCCCTCTAAGAGGGATTCCCAGATGTTGTTGACTGGGATTCCCATAATCCCCAAGCAAAAGCCACTGCAACTGGGGATTCTGGGAGGAGTTGTCAACATCTGGGAATCACTTGTAGAGGGAACAGTGCCCCAGGGTAGCGTCCTGGTGGTGGTGGGCCTTTAATTCACTGCCCAGCACTGGCATGGGGTAGCTAGGCAAACTCTCCTTGAGGAGTCCTGCATGGGACTCCAATACCTAGAAGCGTCCGTATTTTCCCAGCAGTGCATGGGCTTCCCAGCCACCCCGGTGCTACGGCTGGGCAGTGAATTAAAGAGCCCCCCCCACCAGGATGCTACCCGGGGCACTTGCTCTGCCTTCTACTGCCTCCGGTGGGGGAGGAATTCCAACACTGGAATTCAGATTTTACTGAAGCACACAGGCCTACTAGCTAGTTCCATGGGCAACTTCAGCTCCCTCATAACTTTTGCCCTGTAGTGACATAAAAGCCATCACTGACATAAAAGCCATCATTAGAACCACTACCCACAGAATTGGGCCTAACACCATACAGTGTTGTTGTGCAAGAACACCTACAGGACTTGGCGTGGGGTCCTGGAAATGGCATAGATGGAATCAACTGAGACATGGCCGACCATGGAGTGTGGCATCCTAGGAGCCAAAAGCATCGGCAGAAAATGAATACTAATGTAACTCTGTGTAACTGTCCAGAGGCTGGGACAGAACTGGAAAGAACTAATTTTTCTTACTCGCATTTGTATCCCTCCATTAAGCTCAGGGTGGCATATAGAGATGTGGGTTGCCCCACTTTTATCCGCGTAACATCCCTGGGATGTATGTTAGTCTGAGAGAGTGCAACTGGGCCGAAGGAGCTTTGTGCTTGATTAGGGATTTGAACTCTGATCTTCCCCACCGCAGCCCAGGGCTCACTACACTATAAGGAAACTCTTTAAGGAAACATAATTAACTTTGCCCCCTTGCCAGGAATACAATACCATTTTAGTTGCAGAGGCAGAAGGCAGTTTGCACAGCTGTAACTAAGGATGGTAAACAAGTCTAGGCTGACAGACTCCTCAAAAGGTGTTCAATCATTTCAAGTGTTTGAGCATCTGGAAAAGTGGCTTATATATTTCTAAATAAAGAGAGCAATGTAAAGTGTTCTCATCTATTCTATTCTATATTTGCAGACTATCAGGGAGGAAACAATACAATAAAATCCAGAATGACTAATATTAAATTCCACCACCACTAGGTGGCTCAATCCCAATCACTGAGTGTCAGACCAAACAAGGGCTTGTAAAAGGGAATTTTGCAGCTGTGGAGCAGCTACCCTCAAAGCTTCTCTAACTGCTTATAGCACACATTTAGTATCGCTATTGCTTACTGGGTATTCTTAGCTTCTCTAAGAGATCACAATAGACATAAGAGAGAAAACCACTTTTTGGGTACAGAGCACAAGTGATTACTGAAGTTATAGTTTAAAACCAGTACTTGGCAAGATAATAGGAAGTCAGCACAGATACTGGAGCACCTGCACATAGGGATGTGCACAGAACTGGCAGTGGCCGGTTTGGCAATGGGGGGTGCACCAGGGTGGCAAGGAGGTACACTGCCGCCCTGCAGGACTGTTTTTAAACACAGCGCCAGTGGAGGAAACGTGGCTGGGGGGGGCACCCTCCCTGCTCCTTAAAAGGTAACTCCCCCGGCCGTTGAACTGCCGATCCTTCGAACCAGTTTGGCAATCTGTAACTGGGCCTCCAAACCAGTTCGTGCACATCCCATCTAACACATATTCCCATTAAGACACTGCCATCAGGTACTGGGACAAGCACATTTAAAATATTTCTCACTAATAATATATTTAAAATACCTTGCTACTCAGTTTGAGTAACAAGCATGATCAAACCCTTGAGAGTTCAAACCAATAGGCATTCATTTGTAAGCAATCCTTTAGAACAGGGCTGCATAATTCGGGCCCTTCTGCTGTTGTTGGACTATAACTCTCATCTCAGGCCACAGTTGAAATAGTCTGGTGTGATGGGAGTTGTAGTCAGCGTGATGTAGTGGTTAGAGTGCTGGACTAGGACCGGGGAGACCCGAGTTCAAATCCCCATTCAGCCATGAAACTAGCTGCGTGACTCTGGGCCAGCCACTTCTCTCTCTGCCTAACCTACTTCACAGGGTTGCTGTGAGGGGAAACTTAAGTATGTAGTACACCGCTTTGGGCTCCTTGTAGGAAGAGTGGGATATAAATGTAAAAATAAATAAATAATAAATAGTCCAACAACAGCTGAAGGACTGACGAAGTTGTGCAGCCCTTTAGAATGAGCAAGAAAAATGAGATTTAAGTAACAATTTTTAATACAGTGGCAGGAGAACCTACTAAAAGCTCCTTATTTTCCTATGTGGTTTATCCATTACTTACCTTCATACAAAGCTTCATTATCTGAACTAGATTTTATTTCAGTTTCTGGTTTATTAACCAGAGAAAGTGAATTATTTTCTGGACTCCGGTTCAATTCAGTACTTGAACTGCAGAACTGTATGAGGTTATCAAAAAGTAAAGATCTAGAGTTCTTTGACAATGGTTGACATGAGCGTCTGAAATGAATTGAAGTCAGTAAACCTGGTTGCTTTAGAGAAGATGTCCATATTTTGATAGATTGTTTTCTCAGTTGTTCTGTACTGGTCACAATATTGCATTTTTTAAGCAAAGGACAGCACCTGGACATTCGCTGAGTCAATAAAGCCATCTTATTCTGTAATAAGAGATCATTACAGGAAAAGGGTCATAGGAATATATTAAAGCCAAAATTGTGCTCATTGAGGTTTAACATGAAAATTAATGACTTCATTTAATTAACACTGAAGAAGAACTGAAGCACATTCTGTAACTGTATTAAAGCACAAACTTTATTGCTCATAGCCAAAGGCCAAAGCAAACAATAGCATTACTTAAATTGCTCATATGCCAAGCCTAGAGCATAGGTCTGAAGCAATACTGCACATGTCCTGGATGAATGCATTGTTAATATCCCCCCCACCCGCCAAAAACAAAGTGAATTAGCACCATTAGAAGCTTCCCTGCTGCAAAGGCAAACAGCAGATTGGGGGGAATGCTTTGGTCAGGACCTCAGTGTGAGAGGAAAGGGTCCCTGCATGCCATGAACCTGATTTGCCATCCTGCTATTTAAACACGTGGCTGCTATTTAAATACACACACACACGGCCGAACTATGCATGTATCTTAACATGCAGTCTGGCCCTTAAAAACACTATTTTTAAAATGCCAGCATTTTAAACTTAATTATTGCAGCATTGTATGCATCTTGCAGCTGTGGCAAATTAAGAACTATGCATGGTAGCTATGCATGGAATCTCTCTTTTGCAGACTCTTACTAATAAACTTATATTTGGGCAAGTAAGCTGGATAGTAATACATTTGGTGATAATTTCTGCTAACTTAATTGCAATGTTAAATTATTTATACACATGCAGCCCACTCTAGGTGTGTTTACTCAGATGTTAGTCTCTCTGTGTTCAGTAGGACTCACTACTTGGTAAATGTGCAAACAAATGGCAGCCTTAATGTTGTTATAAACAGAAGTATCTAACTTTAAAAGATACACTGGAAACAGTCCTTCCCACTTATTATTATTATTATTATTATTATTATTATTATTAAAATTTCTATACCACCCTTCCAAAATGGCTCAGGGCGGTTTACAATTAAAAACAAAACCATTAAAACAATTAAAATCAGTTAATAGTTAAAACAAAAATTATAAAAACACCATAAATACAACAACTTTTGAGCCAAGTGAGCCAGGGCACTGAACACAGATCAGAAATGTGGGGGCAACAGTACTTATAAGTAAAAAGATAAAGCAAACCTCCAACTGATACTGGATTAGATTTGCCACTCACTCATCTGCACATTTACTCAGAAACACTGTTCCCTCTAAGGTGTGCGCACGACACACCTTTTTGGATGCCCACTCAGTTTACTTTAGATCCCGCTCAGGTTGAATCAGGAAGGCCCCATTCTGAATGCATGTGTGTGCACACTGTCTTGATACTGCCGCCCAGAACAAAGCTCATTCCACACAGAGGTGACAAAAATTAGAGGGACCACTGTTCAGAAATAATCCTGTGTGGCATAGAGAGTGGTTGGACTAGGGCTGGGAAGACCCAGGTTAAAATCCCCACTCAGCCATGAAGCTCACTGGGTGATCTGGGGCCCATCATTCTCTTGCAACCTAATCTATCTCACAGGTTTGTTGTGAGAAAGAACCATGCATGCTGCCCTGAGCTGTTTGGAAAAAGTGTGGAATACACTTGTCATGAAAGGTTGTTTTTTAAAAAAATATATATATATATATAAATAATAATAAGTTGAATTCAGCATATCCCAGAAATTGATGACTCTCATATTTATTTATTGATTGCATATTTATCAGGGGAGAAACAATTCGCCCTATCCAGTCCCAAGTGCAGCATCCTTCCAGAGGTTGTTGCTGATGTCCACAGCTCCTTTTCAAGATTGTGACCCCTCTTAGAGCCAGGGAAATATCTTATAAACTGCTTTGAGAACTCTTTGTTGAAAAGCAGTATGTAAATATTTGTAGTAATAGTAGAAGATAAGGGTACACCAGGACTGCAGCCTTAGGTAAAGGTAAAGTGTGCTGTCAAGTCGATTTTGACTCCTCGTGACCACAGAACCCTGTGGTTTTCTTTGGTAGAATACAGGAGAGGTTTACCACTGCCTCCTCCTGCACAATGTGAGATGATGCCTTTCAGCATCTTCCTATATCACTGCTGCCAGCCTGGTGTAGTGGTTAGAGTGCTGGACTAGGACCAGGGAGACTAGAGTTCAAATCCCCATTCAGCCATGATACTTGCTGGGTGACTCTGGGCCAGTCACTTCTCTCTCAGCCTAACCTACTTCACAGGGCTGTTGTGAAGAAAAACCTAAGTATGTAGGTTTCTGGGCTCCTTGGAGGAAGAGCGGGATATAAAATGTAAAAAATAAATAAATAGTAGCAGTGAGGATTTGAACCGACAACCTTCTGCTTGTTAGTCAAGCATTTCCCCGCTGCACCATTAGGTGGCTTACACTGCAACCATATATATAAAAAATTGGGTACATATTTGACCAGCCACCCTAAAGGCACAGCGGGGAAATGACTTGACTAACAAGCCAGAGGTTGCGGGTTTGAATCCCCGCTGGTATGTTTCCCAGACTAACACCGACTCGGCGGCACACTATACTTACATAAGGTGCATCAAACTGTACCCCCAGGCTGCAAGCCTAAACACAGTCACGCAGAAATAAACCTCACCGAGTTCTGCTCAGCGAAGCTTACTTCTGAGTCGTTGCCTTTTGCAGAACAAGCCTGCAATTCTCTGCAGAGACGCACCTGGGAGCCACCGCACTGGCCAGCCACACGAGCAGTATTACCCCCCCCCCCCCCGCAAACATGCTGAGCAGGAGGCCACACAAAGTATGGCACTGTTCGTGCTTCTGCTCAAAATCTCTCTCTGGGACGAACCATTAAGAAGCCGACATCCACCTTCCGCTTGGCAGATAATGGGCCTCGTCCCTGGGGCGCCTTTCCCTTGCGCGGAGGGCGCCGTGCCAGCCGAGGGGCAGGGGCGAAGCTCTCTGCATGTGCTGGGGCGGGGGGGCAGAGGGGACCCGAGAGTAACTAACTAAGCCCCTGGCGGACTAACCTCTCAGGGGCGTGCGCGGAGAGCGAGGCCTTCACCTGTGGGCGTCCAGCGGGGTGTTCCTTTGTTGCTGGCTCGGGGCCTCCCGCCAGGCTTCCAGGCCTCGCCTTGCTTCACGTGCGGGCCCGCCAAGGGATACCGACCTGGCCAGCGGCCCGGGCCAGCCCAGCCAACACTTCCTCCGCTCAGGGCCGAGGCCTCTGACGCAAAGGAAGGAGGCGAGGCTCCCCAGCCGGCTCCTCCCCGTGGCCTGCGGCGGTAAAGCAAAGCCCGGCCCTCTGAGGCAACTGCTGCTGCCGCCGCCGCCCCCTCCTCCTCCTCCTCCTCTCTCCCATCCCCTTGCTTGCACTCGGTCTCCTCCTCGCGAGGCCGCAGCGGCGCTGTCTGGGGCCGCCCTCCCGCCTTGGCTCGCTTCCTAGCAGCGGCGGCGGCGGGAAGGAGCCGTGGCGGCCACCGCCCGGCAGGCGAAGCGATGGCGTCGTGTGTGGGGAGCCGGACCCTCAGCAAGAACGACGTGAACTACCGGCTGCACTTCCGCATGATCAACGAGCAGCAGGTGGAGGACATCACGCTGGAGTTCTTCTACCGGCCCCACACCATCACCCTGCTCAGCTTCACCATCCTCAGCCTCATGGCCTTCGCCTTCACCAGGTGCCGCCCGCAGTGGAAAGGGACGAGGAGGAGGAGGAGGAGGAGGGCGTGGGAGGGATGGGGGGCTGCCTGCGGGGGGTGGGGTGGGGGGATCGTCGCCCTCCCAGTGCTGGTGCAACAACAGCGCTGGCGCCTTGATCAGGGGAAAGGCTTACTTGGGAGTAGGAGAACCATATAGGGCAGAATTGGGGCTGCCCCCCCACCCCCGTGTAATGGCATCGGGGTTCGTGTTGACGAGTCCCGGGGTCCTGAAGGGAGACGATGCAGGAGCCTTCTGGAGCAGGGCTGGGACTGGTCAGACCCTGGAAAGGAGACCTCGTGCATGCTGTCTTGAGTGACACAGAAGAAAAGGGAGCATATAAATGTGATGGTCACAATGGCAACACCCGCCCCCCCCTTAACTTTGATAAAGCTTTTTGAGGGTGTATTAGAATTAGACCATTAAGGGTTGTGTACGGGGATTGAGAATCCCCGTACACTCTAGTAGACTGGATAGAGAGGATGCAGTCAGAGGACAACTCTGGGATACATGCTAAATGCTGAAATGAATGGGGCGAGACCCTAGGAAAGAAAGGTGTAAAGGAGAAACCAGGAAAAGACAAAGTTGGACAGGGGAGAATGTCTTTTGGACAGGCTAGTAAGGTAGGAATTTCATTAGAGGCGACTTTCTGTTTCATACAATGGCTAGATATGTTAGTTTAATTTGTACAGGTTTTACACAACTCCATCAGTAAGCTGATATAGAAAGTTTTGTAAATAATTTCCTCCTATTCCTGTTCTTGTCAAAGCATGCCTGCTAGCAATTGTTCCTCTTTGGAGACCATGAATACCTTCTTGGGAAGGAGAACCTTGTTTTTGGAAGGCACCTGACAGCTCTAGCTGGCAGATGTTTTGAAACCTTTCCCTGGGAAAAGTGCATCATCTGACACTGTATTGCAAAAGTGTTGGCTCATTTATAGAGTGGGGATGTTGTCTGTAGAGCTGTAGGTCAAAAAGACTAGATCATTTTCTTCTTAAACTTAAGATGGTTTTCAGGCTGTTACTCTTCTCCTTCCAAGGAGCTCAGGTCAGTGTACATGGATCCTCCCAACAGCCCTGTAAGGTAGGTCAGACTGAGAAAGAATGATTAGTCCAAGGTCATCCAATGATTTTTATGTCTGAGTGAGGATTTGAACTTGAGACTCCTAAGTTCTAGTCTGACACTCTACCCACAGCACCACATTAGCTCACCTTACGAAGTTCCTGCTCATAAATGCCTTACATTTAGGAATTAGTATGAAGCGTAGTTCTTTATGCACAATTATTGTGCCTACAAGTTTTTCCTCTGTGCACATAGTATGCATATACTGGGTGTTTGTGACCAATTGCAGTTTCCCACTGCACAGAATGCAAGAAAGCACAAAATAAGTCTGAAGATCACATGCGCACTGGTCCTGGTGCAAGGTTTCAGGAGCCTTGCAGGAGCTTTGTTGGTAGTAGCAATAAGACCGTTCTGCAGCATCTTCAAGAACATAACAGCCCTGCTGGACCAGGCCAAAGACCTATCTAGTCCAGCATCCTGTTTCACATAGTGGCCCACCAGATACCTCTGGGAAGCTCACAGGCAAGAGGTGAGGGCATGCCCGCCCTTCTGCAGTTGCTCCCCTGCAACTGGTATTTATAAGTGCTTCTGAGGCTGGAGGTGGCCTGTGGCCACCAGACTAGTAGCCATTGATAGACAAATTCACAGAGGACAGGTCTAAGCCCTCTTTAAAGCCATCCAAGCTAGTGGTCATCAACACATCCTGTGGCAGAGAATTCCATAGATAAGTTATGTGCTGTGTGAAAAAGTACTTCCTTTTGTTGGTCCTAAATTTCCCAGACTTCAGTTTCAAGACTAACTCATTATATTAAAATGGCTTCTGTGTTCCAATGTTGTAATATGGGAAGTGGTCCCAACTGGCAGGTATTGTTTTATAATAATAAGAGAAAATAGGAGACAGTAATCACAACAGCTCATATTTTCCATGCTAGAGGACAGAAATATTAAAACTATAAAGTAAACTAATCCATTGTATTAGTAAAACATTATCCTTACTAGATGAGCTGCTGTCAGGGCCCAGTATGGGCAAACAGGCTGTTGGTCAGGTTCTAGAGCAGACTATTGATGTTCCAAAGGCAGATGGGCTGGTGGTCAAATGCCAAAGCAGACAGCCATAGAAATGTCAGCATTTTCTCCCAGAGAGGAGAGGCCTAGACTGGGAAGCCAAGCCAGGGAAGTTCTTATACAGTGCCAGCAAGGACACTATTGGTCCCCCAGGTCACCTGATTCTTCTTGGGATGGTTGTTTCCTGACCACTGTCATGGGGATGCTGTGGAGTAGCAAAACTCAGGTCAGTGAGCACCTCTCACTGCGAGCTGTCTCGGCAGCGAGCTAGGCAGCTGTTCTTTGCTGCCAGAGCTCCTGGTTTAGGACTTCAAGAGCCTTACAGGAGCTTTGTTGGTGCAGAGAGCAAGAAGACAGTTCTGCAGCATCCTCGAGACTAACTCATTTACTGAGGCATAATATTTCTCTAGGGTCTCCTCAGATTCTTGCTGGCCACTGATGACTCTAGCTTAGTTCTCTGCTTCTCAGTTTAGACTTTAGAACAGGCCTGCACAACATAAGGCCAGGGGGCTGGATTCAGCCCTCAGGAACACTTTTACTAGCCCCCAGATAAGAATATCCTTCAGCAACAGCAGGAGCCATGAAGAGCTCTTGGCCTGTCCCACTGATGAGTAGCAGCAGCTCAATGCAGTTGGTCACTTGAGACCAGATATCCCCTGCCCCTGGACTAGAACCTATTGACACCATCCCTCTTTCCCCTTGCCTTTCCCCCAGTTTCCAACCCATCCCCTCACTTTTATTAATATTTTAAATCATGAATTTTAATGCAGTAATTATCATGCATAAAATTTCCACCAGGGCATTTGAGTTGTGCGCCCCTCTATTAGAAGCAGTGATTGCTGTTTAGTGATGTGAGCAGTGTATATGCTGTTCTTTAGATGTCTCTTTTCCAGCAGGTTTCTGTGCCCAAACCAGTTTTCTGTGCCCATTCACCCAAACCTTTGTTTAAATGTTCCTCCACATTTCTGTTCCTTCCCATAATGGTCCAGCCCAGTGTTCTGGGCTGGACCATTATTTGTCAGGTTCTTGCAGTTATAATCACTGCTTACATTGCTCTATAAATGACTGGGATCTCAGGAAGACACAAATTCCAGATTACCTTGCTCTATTTTAGGATTGGTCATTTGACTGTTCATGTGTTGTGAAATAATCCCAGATATTTAAGGTCTGAAATGTTTAGACAGATCTATTTCTCTCTCCGTTCTCTCTCTCTAAGACAAGAGTATCTTAACTGCTCAGCACCAAGTCAGTTTGCTGTTGTGTTGCTCTGATACAAAGAAATGACACACTAAACAATTATAAAAATTACCCACATGTATATGAATGAGAGACACAAGAACAGTTGCTGACTTTTATATTGGTAGACTTGCATATACCTAAAAGAATTGTTTGTTTCAGGGCATATTTTACAATATTTTGCTGTAATCAAATAATAGGCAGCCAATCGGCCAATCTGTTGCCTACTATACCAACATTACTTTATGGCATATACATCGATGCTACAGGGAAGGATTCAGTTCTCAGGCAGACACATGATTTCCCCATCTCTGACCCTTTTCAGTAGTTTCTCCAAGTCCTTCGAGGATGCTATCCTATATGATGTCAACCAACTTCTTAATTTGCTTCAGTCATTTTCTGAAACCTCAAAGTACATTTTAAAAATAGATTCAAAATGACTAAGTTTTAATCTGGGTTGACTTGGCAACATGGATGTGGTAATCAACAGCTATCTCTATCAAATTTACTTTATTTTCCAAATATCTATAAATAACATCCTTCCTATTAAACTAAGAACTGAACAAATTGTCTGTACCAGAGTCACACAGTTTGTTCTCCTGGTCTTGTGTTTTTCTTCATCTCGGAATCCTCTGATAATGCACCATGGCTTCATTGCAGCCATTCGGCTCACCTTTTTTAAAAGGAATTTTGCTGTGCACCACTTACTACAGAACTGAAACTTTTAAAAAAGCAGGGGGGAAATTGGGAATGCACACAAATTGGGGCTTCTAATTCAACTTTGTGGAGATATATATATTTATTTATCTATCTACCTATCTATCTATCAAATTTATTTTTATTGGATTGTATTTTTATTGGATTAGATAGGATTGTAGTAAAGTCGTAGAGCACCTTAAGTGGCACAGCAGGAAAATGCTTGACTAACAAGCAGAAGGTTGCTGGTTCAAATCCCCGCTGGTACTATATCGGGCAGCAGCGATATAGGAAGATGCTGAAAGGCATCATCTCATATTGCAGGGGAGGAAGCAATGGTAAACCCCTCCTACCAAAGAAAACCACAGGGCTCTGTGGGCGCCAGGAGTCGAAATCGACTTGACGGCACACTTTACATTTACTTTAGTAGAGCACATGCTTTGCATTCAGAAGGTTTCTGGCGTCTCCAGCAGGGAAAGATCCTGTCTGAAGCCCTGAAATGCCACTGTAGTCAGTTTAGAAGACAGTTCTAAGCTAGATAGATCAGTGGTCCTGGTCATTACTTTTAGTCTCAACATAGTGGGTGGCTTCACATGATCCACCACTAGTGAGGAAGGGAAGAAGATGTCAGGGATATGTCAGAACTGGTAGCATGTGCCCCCAGCAGGCATGCTGTGTGAACCCACCCAAGTCTGGTTCCTGAGATTCTCTGCCCAACTTTCTCCCAACTTCCACAACCAAGATTTGAAGCTGGGCGGAGAATCTCGGGAGAATATCAGGCAGAGGACTCAAGAACCGGACTTGAGCGGGTTCTCAAGACATGCCTGCCGGGAGCACACACGCTGCCAGTTCCCACATTTCCCCACTACCCTTATTTGTGGCAGATTGTGTGAACCTGCCCAGTAAATTGTGTTGACTACAAATTTTACCTGGTCTTGGTTGTAGATTTAACACTTTTGCTGCTTGGTGGTGTGGAGGCATCTTCCTGAGCATTTGAAAGGGGAACCCTCCTTGGACCTGCTCTGGCATGAAGGCTCCCTGCACGCTGCTAATTCCACTTTAGGATGAGGCTGTCATCTACATACAAGACTGCTAATTATCTCTACAATTACCAGTTTGAACTTCTGTTTTATTTTGTATTTTTCTCTGTCAGAAAATGACTTCATGGTGCTTATGGTTACCATTTTGTTATCTGCCCAGAATGAATGTGAACCATTGCAGTACGGCTGACTTCAGTGTGCATGCAGGGGAGCATCTTGTAACTCTAAGTAGTAAGGCTGTTGCCTAATTAAAGACATGTTAGTTGATTGATCAGTCAATCCATTATATTTGCAAGTGACTATAAACCATAGTTACCTGAAGGACCACCTCTTCCCATATGAACATGCCTGTTTCTTGAAGCCAGCAAGATAAGCCCTATTGCGTATCCCCTAATTTCTGAGGTTTGGTTGGAAAGTAGGGCAAGATCTTCTCTGTTGCTGTGCCCTGGTTTTGGAATGGTATTCCCCTGGAGATCTAACTAACCTTCTCCCTGCTGATATTTTGGTCCTGGTTAAGACTTTCTGTTCTGAGAGCCATTTGATCTGCCAAGTATTAGAATAAGCTTTTCCTGGGTCCTGATATTTTTTGGGGGTAGGGGAGGGGTTGGCCCTCTTGTGTTTGATTTATTTTCCTTGCTGTGTGTGTTTTGTAGTCTTTGATGCTGTGTTTTCTGCTTTTATTTTTATTTTTTTTTTTGTTAAATTGCTACTATGGAAGACCATTGTGGTCTGTCTGTGAGCTGTCGAAGGCCTCATGTTGGGGCAGAAAGATGGGATAGACATAGTTTTAAGAAATAATAAATAGCTCTGAAGCAAAAAACAAAACAAAACCCCATACTTTATTTTTAGACTGTCTTACTTGGATTTAGAAGACTCAGGTTCAAATCCTGAGCCAGTCATGAAAACCACTGTGTGACTTCAGATGAATCACTCTCAGCTTAACCCACCTTGCAGGGCTGTTGTAAGGATAAAATGATGAGGAGTGGGGGGGTGGAGATCATGTTCACCACCCTAATACTATGTTAGATATTAATCTCCAGAAAGATTTGAAAATATTATTTCCAGATTGCATGTCTGGAAGTAGCAGAGCTGGGCTGCCACGAAAAGATGTACCTCCATGTTTGTTGATTTTATTTGGTTTAGTTTGTCTCATTTAATTTAATTATATGTTTACTTTCATAATTACTTCCTCTGAATGATAAAATACATCCAGAGAACCTGATTAGGGTCAAGGGCTGAAAAAGCATATCACCAGTATAGTAGGAAAGCATCTCCTTTGCAACAGGAGTGAAGCACAAAACAATGCTTTAAAAAAAGTAACCAGTCACTGTGGCAAATTAATTCTGGTAGTGGTTAGGGGCAGTGGGTGGTGAGAGGATTAAATTCTGTGTTGCCTCTTCAGAACATTGTTAGGGGCAATTCACATGATACTTTTTCATTCATAGGAACTTTCCACTCTCAGTGTAATTGTTTTGGGTATTTCTTTAGTGCATTTTCACTGTGGCTACAGATTTTGTCTCCTTTCTGGAGAAGATACTAGAGAATATTGGTCGTCGAACATGTATTTGGGTTTTTCAGATTCTTTTTAATTTTGGTTGTTGAAATATACTGTTCTTATTACTTCAGAGAGATTATTATAACTTCTTTACTTCTTTTTAAGATTGCAGGGGTGGCCAGCTTCTCCCCGTCCTTCTTTTCCTTACAAATACAACAGAGGACAGTTTGTTGTACTTTGATCAGAATTTGGTAGGGCAAGGTGTGGGATGAGATCAGCTATCCTGTTTCCCAGCCATGTGCCACATTGACTCACTCGGAGTCAGCCAGCTCCAAAAGCAAGGAGTTCAGACTCGCCCCTTTAGGAGCTGACTAGCTTCATTGGGACTGCTTGTGCCCAGAAGAACAATGCCTGCTGCTGGGCCAGAAAAGGCAGGAAGCTCATATTGTGTGGTGTGTCAGAGCTGGGGGCATGCCCAAATAATTCTTCCTCTTCTTTTTAACGTAAATGTGCCTCGGAATGATAAAGTTGAGAAACACTCCTAGAGGCACCTATTTGGCCACTGTGTGGGAAACCGAGTGCTCTTGGTCTAGTCCACTGAGACAGCTTTTATAGCCATAAAGTTATGTTGGAGGCCTGGCCTGCCAGTTGGCCATCCCATAGTTCCAACAGGTACTATGTGCTGTGTACCACAAAGGTAAAGTCCTTAGAAAGTAGAGGTTATGGTGGTAGGGAGCAACCAGAAAGCATGTGGGTGTCAGCTAAAGGCAACTCCTTCAGTTGCATTTTACAAGGCATATAAAGGACTCACTGCACCCTGTTTGCCTTGTAAAGCCAGGAGGCAGAAACAGGCATTTTCTGAGCAGAATTAGAAGGGGTGCTTATCTCAGTTCTTCCTGCCAGTTCTCCAGGTCAACTGCCCCTCAGACCTTAAAAATAAATAAATGTAAACTACTTCCCCCCTGAGCTGGGCTTCCAGACTGCAAATAGGCCTCAGGGGGGATTGCACCAAAGATCTGAGTGTAGGAAAGCATTAAGTAAGTGCTCTCTTCCTGTCTGCCTGCTCTGACCTACTCAGCAAATGCAGATTAGGAAAACATGCATTTGCCATTGATGCTAGCAAGCCCTGTTTTGTCATGCGCACATCAATGCTGAGGGCTAAGGGTGCCTAGATGGATGTTTGTATTAACCAGTGTTTCAAGATATTTATTATTTTATTTTATTTTATTTTATTTACATATTTTTATACTGCCCAAAACTTATGTCTCTGGGCGGTGGTAGGTCAGATATCCTTTGGGAGTCTTTTATATTTTCCTCACTCAACATAATCACCTGTGGGGAAAGGGTTAAGCACCATCTCTCCACGCACACCTAGTCAGTATTCTGCTCCTGATTAGACCCACCCAAGCAGCTTTTGGTTTTAAACGGAAGCCCTATTCACATGTAACATTCAGCACTTGTACAACTGTACAGTGTACCCAAGTACAGCTATTCACACGTTACGTTGAACACAGGTACAGCAGTACTCTTCCTATCTTTACCATGCATTTGAGGGACCAGTACCCAGGTTCATTTTTAAAATGAATGCAGGTACAATCATTCATTTAAAAAACACATGAAAAAATGTACAAACATCTGTACACTCTTGCAACATAATTCATTTATGTATTTTCTATACTGCCTGATTCCAAAGGCTCTAGGTGGTTTACAAAAAATACAATAAAAACAGAATAAAACCAGTTATCAAACAATTAAAATTCAAAACATTCAAAGATTACCACAATTAAAAAATTTAAACAGCAATTAAAGATGTGCCCGAAGCGTTTTGGAGGCCATTATAGAAGCCTCTGAAACATTTTGGCCACCGGGGCCATTTTGGAGGAGGAGGGGGTGCTCCCCTAAGGGCAAGGGAGAGTGCACTTGCCCCTCCCACTGCATTTGCCCCACTAGCGCTCCATTGTATCAAAGCTCCTCGGGGTGGCAGCGTACCGCCCTGCCGCCCCATTGCCGTCCTCGGCCGGAAATTGCTGGAAGTACCGGGCACACGTGTGCCCATCTGCCACGCACGTGCGCGCGACGGGCACACGTGTGCCCGGTACTTCCAGCTACTTCTGGCTAAGGATGCCAGTGGAGTGGCAGGGAGGTACGCTGCCATTGTGAGGGGCTTTGATACAGCGGAGCGCCGGTGGGGGAAATGAGGCAGGAGGGGTAAGTGCACCCTTCCCCGCCCTTAAGGGAGCACCCCTGCCACCTCCGAAACGCGGAGGAGTGGTTCCAGGCACACCCCTAACAGCAATTAAAAATTTAAAACGTTCAGAGATTATGTATGTCTGAATAGGGCTGTCATGGAAATAGTGGAAGCTTCTGTGTGTAACTTCTAGTTTGGCTCTGAATATCTTTTTCACCCCAGATAAATGCACTAGGAATCTGACAAAACATGATAGTGACATAGTAAGTGCATCAGTGCTTGCATTCATAAACAAAAAAGTGAAAATGGTGACAATTCAAGGCAGGGGTCTAAGGATATCATCTCTGCCATGATGTTGACAGCTTTTTAAAAAAAAAATCCATACATATTATTTAGACATCCTGACTACATAGTAGCCTCTGGTTCAAAGAGCCTGCATTTGTGTCTTCACTTTTCTTACTGAGTAGCTGAGATGCCCTAAATCTGCATCACTTCAATAAAAGATTGTGGCCTGCATTTTTATGAGTGACAAAGGCGTCAATTAGTGATAATATAGGTTATACAAATATATTCACAGCACACTTTACCTTTAATATACTTGAGGTGCCTTACAAAAGCATAAAGCAGTATAATCTTAAAAAGTAACTATTAGAACCTTTAAAAAGCCTGGAGAGTATAATACTAGTAGGAACAGTAAAAACATTAGGCCAAAAGCCAGCATCTTCTACATTTCCTTTTTCAGGCCTCAAATATCTACAAGATCAGTATGACATCTATAATGGGGGATCACAAATGCTTTAAAAAAAATTTTTTTAAAAAAAATAAATGCAAGGTCTACCATCAGCTTGTGCAGTGTTCCCTCTGAGGATTGCGCATGTAAGTTTTTTGATGTCCACTCAGTAAATTTTAGATCCCGCTCAGGTTGAATCAGGAAGGCCCCAATCTGAATCCGCGTGTGCACACACTGCCTTGATACTGCCACCCAGAACAAAACTCATTCCGCACACAGGGCCAAAAGCCAGCATCTTCTACATTTCCTTTTCCAGGCCTCAAATATCTACAAGATCAGTATTTCCTCTGATTTTTTTCCAACTCTGCGCGGAATGAGTTTTGTCCTAGGTGGCAGTATCAAGGCAGTGTGTGCACACATGCATTCAGATTGGGGCCTTCCTGATTCAACCTGAGTGAGAGGATCTAAAATTTACTGAGTGGACATCAAAAAACTTACATGCACAATCCTTAGAGGGAACACTGCACAAGGTGATGGTAGACCTTGCATTTTTTTTTAAAGGTTTAAAAGCATTTGTGATCCCCATTATAGAGGTCATCCTATAGCCTCTTACAGCAAAATGTAATGCTAATGCCATAATGCTCATGGTTCTAGAACAGGGATTGGCAGCCTTTCAGAAGGAGACCGCCATGTCTTCTGGGGTGGCCTGAGGAGGGGTGCCGCTTGAAGTGCAGTTGGCCTCCCTGCCTTGCTAGACCCACCCTACCCCTGCCTCAACCAGGCTGTGACCCTGCCCCACCTTCCACATCACTGGCCATGCCTCCCAGCCCCTGGACTCTCTGATTGTCCCCTCTCTTCGTCCTGGAGGAGTTTGGCACTGTTTCCAACCACCATTAACCATTGCCAACTGGTCTGTCTCTCTATCCTTCAGCAAACCTTTGTGCTTTGTTTCCTCCATGTCAGGAGCAGGCAAAGCACAGTTGCTGGAGTGGGGAGAGAGTGAGAGTGTGAGGAAGACTGGCCATTACAGTGCCCGCTGCCTGCCTCTGTTTGGCCTGTCACTGCATGTGGATGCAGACGGCACACATGCAGAATCAGTGGTGGTCTCTCTCTCTGACTGTGCTGATTGTTTGGCTGGCTCTCTCTTGCACGTGCACATTTAAGGGAGAAAGCCACCAGGCGGGCACAGCCAGAGAGACCTCCACCACTGACCCTGAATGTCCTCTGCCTGCTACAGCAAGCCGTGACACACCAACAAGAGGCAGTCAGCAGGCATCGTAGCAGCCGGTCTTCCTAGCCATGTGAGTGCCTTTCAGAATCATTTTGCGTGCTGCTTTTGACACCCATGCCATAAGTTGCTGACTCCCCTGCTCTAGAACAATAATCTTTAACCTTTTAAAAGCCTGGGATAACCTTTAGTTCCAAGTTGTACCAGGGAGCCCACTTTTTTTACCTTATATGTCCAGCTTTTTCTCCCCCACTCTTCTTTCTCTCTTTCTAGTCCCCCACTTTATTCCTTAAAAAAAAAAAAAGAAACACCCTCTGAACAACACCAACAAAGAAAAGAGTGATTCAGTCACTGGAATGGCCCCCCTTAGATCATGGTGTAACATTGGATGTCTTGACCCATCCATCGAAAACCAGTGCTCTGTAACATGGCCCTTCTAACACAGCTCTCTCAATAACTGAGGAAGGGGGCTTATCCTGGGAGTACCCTTTAACATTGCCCATAAAAGAAATACTGGATGCAGCATATTGACCCAAAGCAAAGCTGGGATAAGGTGGACCATCAGCGTTTTCTAGGTGGAAGAATTAGGGGGGAATGCGGAATCAGATGCCATGCACTGGAATACCTTTTGCTTTGCTTAGTGGTGGCCAGTCTTTTTGGAAAGTGTTCTGCAAGTCACCCAAAGTATAAGATAATGCTACTTTGATATGCAGTGTAGTACATACACAGGTCCTCGTGCTTTGGGGTGGTTTTGCCTCTAATCTTCTGGAACAGGGAGTAGCAGCAGTGCAATACTGAAACATGAGGCAGAAGTATAGGCCTGACTCTATGCCGTATCTGTGCTTTTGGGTTTTCCTGTTCCTGTTAAAGAATACCTCAAACTCTGTCTTGAGGCACTCGTGCTACAGGCTGACCACCTATGATCTAGCTATTAAGGTATGATGAACTTTCTGCACTTGAATTTTGCAGTTTGACATGCTCAGGATGAAACATGTTTGAAATACATGGTCCTCTTGTTTTAAGTCATGTGCACTAGCAACAAGATTTTAGTTATAGAATTATGTATGATGCTCCAGAATAGATTTTAATCCAGAAAGTGATTGCCCAGACAATGACCCTCTGCATTTCCAGAAGAATCCTTCTTGCATCCTCTATATATAACTTTCTCAAAAGGAGTGTCAGAGAGGGAGAGATGCAGACAGACAGCACAAGAGTCCCGTATACCCCCATTTAGCAGCCACATTACAGTACTCCGTTTTCTTTTCTTTCGTCTGGCATAAGACCAGGGCAGTATAAAAGATCTTTCTATAAGGGAGTATTGCCAGATAGCTGGTAACAGATAGCATGCCTGATGTAAGTGGAGTCTCTGTATGCTAGCCTAGAGGCTGACTTTCTGGCCAGTAATGATCCTCATCCTTTGACTACTCAGTTTTACAAATGCAGTCAAGGACATGGCCCAGATTGAGAGGGGACAAAACCTGACCCTCATTCCAGATACTTTAGCCACTGGGGCAGGCATGCAAGTGAACGGCTGAATTCTGATAGGGCCCAGAAGCTTGCAGATGTGCGTATTGATTTCATGTTTAGCTTTGCTGTCATACTAACTCAGGCAGAAGTGTGCTAAGTAAAATAAGTCAGTTGAGTTTGAGGCTACCTAAGTTAGCTTTTCATAGCTGAGATGAAAACTCTGATCTTTTAACCTCATTTTTTGGTTTAAATTGCCAACTCTCTCTTTTTAGGGATGATTCAACCCCAGAAGATAATATTTGGAAAGGCGTCCTCTCTGTGATTTTCTTCTTTCTAATCATCAGTGTATTAGCTTTTCCAAATGGTAAGTAACTTCATATGTATTTGTGTGCCTTTGAAGGGTATTTTTGGCCTTGTTTTCAGCAACTCATCTCAGTCTCCTAAGGTGCCTGGGGAGTTTTAGAGCAGTCTACCCTGTTACGACTCTGCAGTAGTGATCTGCATTGTTTGCTCTGAGCTTGGAGGATATTTTAGCTTAGCATCAGTCAGTCTCCCAATATAATTCCTTGAGATTCTCACCTTGAGAGATAAAGCTTCTGGCTCAGAGGGGTCTCCAGAAGAACAGCTGGTGTTGTGCCAAGTGCAAAACAGGGCAGGAAGATAAATTCAAGGTGTAATGGAAAAGGAATGCAAGATCAGTCTTCTTCTATACCGGAGTTCTCCTAACTAGTTCTGAAATATTCCTCTTTGGGGTTGCCAAACAAGAACAGATCCTGCCTCTTAGTGGAGCTTTCCCTGTGGTCTTCTGGTGATGTGTGTGGAGTTATTTATATACTACTGTTCTTTGGCTGACAGAATTGGGTCCTTAGTGGAAGGAAGTGTCAAGCTCCTGCTCTGCTTGCTCTTTTCTCCCTTAACATGAGTACTGTTTGGGTTCTTCCCAGAGGACACTTGGTAGGGGAGCTCTTCCTGGATAGGAGGATGTTTGGCAACTTGCCCTCCATCATGCCAGCAAACACATAAAAGTCATTTGCAATAACTCTGAACAGGTATAGCACCGGAATACAGGTTGGTTCTGTATTAAGGGTTTTCAGCTAGAGTACGGCACTTTTAAAATGGATACATTTCCTTCCCTTTTTTTTTCAGCAGCAGTGACTGAGATTAAATTAAATATTTTCTTGTGATTAGGCATGTAAAGCACTCTGAGTCTGACATTTCCCTTTTTCTTTTTACTTCTTAACCAAAGAAACTGAAATGGAAAAGAGTGTATTATTATTGTTGTAATCCAAGAAGTGGTCTGAGAGTTCATGGGGATAAAATAAAAGATGTGCCTACAAGAATGCTTACTTGGAAGTAAGTCCCACTGACATAAGTAGGGCAGAGTCTTTGGAGGAGGGGTATATAAGAAGTTTCAATAAATAAATAGTTCAAGTAAATAGGTTTAGGATTACAATCAGGGCAAAAATTATTGTTTCAATTTTTCTTTACAATGGGGAAAACTCTACACTGAGTTCAATTGTGGTCCATTATTATTTATTATTATTATTAGTAGTAGTAAGTAGTAGCCACAGCCACAGCAGCTCTTCAAATTTTCAGAGTTCTTTTTCTGAACTACTGGTGCTTTAACTAGAAATTTCAGGAATTAAAACCAGGACCATTTTATTTGCAAAACATATGCTCTACCACTGACTTGTGATAACTCCCCAGTTGTAACTGGGAGTAATGCAAGTCAGATTTCTCTTAGTCTTGAGACACTAATAGCTAGATTTTATGCATGTTTACTTGGGAGTAAGTCTCTCTGAATTCCATGGGACTTGACCGCCAAGTAGGTGTGCATAGGATGGCAGTCTAACATGTTTTTCCCCTTCCTTTCTTCTGAATTTAACAGATTTTCCTTTTTACCCCAGGCCAATTTGTTGCCCAGATTATCCCATGAAGATAGCATTTTGACTATAGCAGTCGTTATTCCTGTTGTCATTAGCACTAGATTAAGAAAGCATGGTTTAAATAATTAGGCCTAAGGTAAAAGGCTTAGGTATGAAAGAGAAACGGCATCCAGTAAATCTCAGTTAACTGAAGCCCTGTTCAGTTTTTCAGTACCTACTTGCCTTCCTTTTTTCCTGGAAACATTAGTATGATCTCATTGTGTCTGGTATGGGGATGGATGGTAGCTGTGAGCATTATTGTCTGCAGCAGATGGTTGCTGGCTCCTGTCCAGTAAAACAACTATGTGTAGTAACCGTGTGGTATAAGTGGAGTATATTGCACTTTCTGATTGAAGCAATAGCTCTGCTCCACACCGAACATTCTTGGCAAGTAACTGGATAGATTCCAGGGCGATGTAGCTTCTGATAAGAGCACTTGTTCTAACTCCCTTGGCTAGCTGCCCTTATTACAAGTGCCAGTATGACCAACCTTTGTATCCGGGCTACAGGACAAGCAGTTAGCAGCAGCTGGAATACCTCCCCAGTGTGGAACTGTTGCTAGGGCTTCAGAGAAGCATTCACTCCATCCTTCAAACTGCTGGTTATCAAACGATCTCTGATATCCCCTAGGAATAATTGGAATTGCACTGTACTGTTTCTTTATGCTGAAGGCACTGAACTATACATTACAAAGCCAGACACCTGATAACTGCAGGCATAAATAACCCTTAATGGAAAGATCATGAAGCTAAGCGGATGTGTGCCTTCAGCAACCCAAGGTATTGAGGGTTAGAAAGGCTTCAGACACCTCGAATTAAGCTCCTTTGAGTCACATAATCTGGATTTGTATTTGATCTTAGCAGTGTCTCTAAAAGGTATTGATTTCAGTTGTGTAGCTGAGAGGAATGATTTTCCACATGAATTCAACCTGTGTTCATGATACTTGATATCCTGCATGTTATCTAATGTCCGGCCTATTGGGAGTTTTAGGTGGCCTCTCTGACTCTCCTGCAGGTAGTCAAATGTTGTCAATCACCTGATTCCTTTTCTTTATATATGTACAGGTGGCCTTCATTATCCACGGATCCTGGGTTTTCTGGCCCTTTTTTAGCTTAAAGAACTTAACCCCTGGATTCCCGTAGGAGTAAGGTTTCATTATTCACGGTTTCCGTATTGGCGCCTATAGGCAAGAACGGAACCCCCACAAATAACGAAAGCCACCTGTATATCCTGTACACCACAATTGGAGCAAATTGCTGAACAATTTAAAAACAAAACAAAACAACACCTTTTCAAAGTAATCTGACAACAAGCATTAAAAACTGAGGAAAGAAACGAATGTTCAGGACCAAAGAGCTCTGCTTTATACAACAGTATTATGTGCTATCTTTGGGCATGTCAAAAGGCCCATGTCTCGTGGCTCTTTTGGGCATTGAAGAGTTATTTGCATTAAACATTCCTTCTCGCCAGTAGGGGTGTGCACGAGCGGTTCGTGCCAAACCAGTTCGCCTCGATCTGGGGCTGGTTTGGAGATTTGATTGAATTTGAACCAAACCGTGGTTTTTTTTGGTTTTTGCCCACTTCTACTCTCCAGCTCCCAGATGATCAGATATTAGCTTTTTAATTATTACTAGACAGTGCATAGATGCTCCTCGTATGGTTTATCCACAGTTGCCATCAGCTTGTCGGGTGGCGACTCGGGGCTGGGCCTTCTCCATAGCTGCCCTGAGCCTTTGGAATGCACTGGCACTCAGAATAAGAGCTTTACCAGATCTGACAGCTTTTAAAAAGACTTTAAGAATGCATCCTTTCAAACAAGCTTTTAACTAGATTTCTAAACTGTTTTTAATTCTTTTTTGTTTTAAATTTTAATTTTTATATTGTATTGTATTATGTAAACTGGGGCGGTATAAAAATGCGCTAAATACATAAATATTCTTTTAAAGGCCTAGGAAGGCTTGCTCTTTAGTTATCCCAGTAATTGATAGAGGCCCGCTTGTTGAGCACACAGGGTGGGGCCTTCTCAGTGGTTGCTTCCAGACCGTGGAACTCCCTCCCTGTGGAAACTTGTGCTCTCAGCTCCCTCATGTCCTTTTGCAGGCAGGTTCCGACCACCCTCTTCCTCTAGGTCTTTAGTTCATAAGAGGATTTGAGAGAGAATTTTTAAGCTGTGATTGTAGATGTGGTTGTATTTGTCCCTCTGTCTGCTTATAGCTGGTTCCCACCCTATTTTATGGCTACTAGCCATGGGGTTCAGAGGCAATATGCCCCTGAATACCAGTTGCAGGGAAGGAATGTGGGAAAGGAATGTTGTATTCATCTCCTGCTTGTGGGCTTCTCAGGGACAAATGGTTGACCACTGTGAGAAACAAGATGCTGGGCCAGATAGGCCTTTAATCTGCTCTAGCAGGACTCTTCTTTATGTTCTTATATTTGTTGTTAATTATTGAGCATTGTTTTAGCTCTTTGTCAGCTGCCTTGGGTCAAAAGATGAAAGGCAGCCTAAGGAAGCAAATAAATAAAACAATTTGTGTAGTTACTCCCTGACAAATGCTGAGAATATTTGTGCTTATCGGAACAGTAGTGGCAGCCCCGGCTCAACAGCCCCTTTTGTGGTTTTAGATGAGCACCTCGCATTTGAAAGCTTGTGTACAAAACCTAAATGGCTCAATATTGCATTAAATTTCCCTCAGATTATGTTTAGACTTAATTTAGCAATTCTTTCTTATCCATTAGTTAATTTTCATTTAACAAGTATTTCTTCCCACAGGCCCTTTTACTCGCCCACACCCTGCAATATGGCGCATGGTTTTTGGTAAGTCTTTTTTAAAGATGTGCCTTCATAGCCTGATTCAGACACTATGCTCTACATGTCATGATAATAATTCAGAAATTGAATTATGATGATGATGATGATGATGACTGTACCTGCGTTCATGTTAAAAGTGACACCGGGTACAGGCCCCTCAAATGCCTGGTACAGATAGGAATTGTACTGCTGTACCTGTGTTCAACATAACATGTGAATGACTGTACCTGTGTACACTGTACACTCGTACGAGTGTTGAACATAACATGTGAATGGGCCTCATAGTGTTTTGAAATACCAGCTATTTTCTCTGCTGACTATACATGTCTTTGATATATTATATGCCTTCTATATCATTGCAGAGGTATATCGGTATTAAAACATGGTGAATGGTTAGTCTGTTCCCCTTTTAAATGAAGGTTTACATTTTGTTCTTGAGCAAATTAAAGGAGTAATTCAGAATGAGTTGTTAGGGTGATTTCTCTTATCTACATATAAGTAAACATTAACCGTGTAAGTAAACATTCAAGAAGTTGATACAAAGGCTGCACTATTTAACAAAGGAACCAAGCTGTAAAACCCTTCCTGTATCATCTCAAGAAGAGTTTGCACACCTAAAGCACTTTGGGGCTTCCTTCTTGATGCTCCTTGAATTTCTTTTGTATCCATATTTTGAACATCAGTCGAGCCATTCCAAACATTCTTTAGTCCATATCCTCAATTTGAGCTTAGTTGTACTTACATATGAGTATACTCGACTCTTACTGAGATACGTTGATGTAATAAACGAAAGAAGAGCAAGACCTGAAAACTCAACTGTACCAAATTTGTCTCTTCATTTATAATACTCAAGCGTTCAAAGCTGGAGGTGGGAAGAAGGCGCAGCAAACCTTCCCTCTTTCGTTACCTTAGTGAACTTTTACATGCACGGTTAAGATTCAACCTATTGAAAGATTTGGGGAAAGTTCCCAAGAGTTCCTGAGATGCTTTGGAAAATAGAGCTTGGCTTGCTGAAGCCCTGAGGTATTTTAAAAAACGTCGCCCTCTGTAATTATAATCTGTAGGCACTTGCAGCAGCTGCAGTAATTCCGCTGCTAAGGCTACAGCTAAGTTTCCATCATGAAGACACTTTTGGATGCCCTTCAAAAACCTACACAAAGTCGCATCTGCTTCATGAATGATGGATTAAACCTTTTCTTTCCTTTCAAGTGTTGAACTTGTCTTTTGAATGTTGTCTCTCTGAAATTTGTTCAGTCTCTCCACAGTGGTGGTTGTGGTGGTAGGAAAGGAGAGGCAGCAAAATGCCTTACCTTCAATACAAAACTCTTAACACAACTCCCTAAACAATTACATAGCTGCAAACTGTAGGTAAACTGTGATACTCACTCATGCAAAGAATTTGGAGTTCTTTTCCGACTCTTTAATTTGGGAGCGGGGGCAGGCATACTTTTTTATTACTCCAAACTGTTCTACTGACAGAGATCTATGAACTCATTGCTGTGTGTGCTTGTTGGTTATTGCTTTTTGAATGAATGTTTTAGATATCTCGCCCACCATAAATGTCCTATCTGAATTTGTTTTCCAACAGGTTTGAGTGTTCTTTATTTTCTGTTTCTGGTGTTCCTGCTCTTTCTTAACTTCGAGCAGGTGAAATCAGTGATGTACTGGCTGGACCCTAATCTCCGATATGCGACAAGAGAAGCAGATATCATGGTGTGTATTAGAAAGTTTTGGCACCTTTGTCCTAGTGATGCAGTATCTCTGTATTAGAAACTGAATGGCCTGCATGAACTCTTTGGAAAGGGATAGAAAATAATTCAGATTTCTCACATCATCTGTAGAAAAAATTCTCACGTCATCTCTCTGCCCTTCCAACATAATGTGATATTATTCCGATAACCCTGTCTCAAAAACAGTGTACAGGGAAAAATAACAGAAATAACTCAGATATGGAATGTCTTCCATATACCGAAAGATACTAAAATGATCAACAGGTTGCAGCATTTTTCGTAACAGGAAAGTGTAAAGCATTTTAGTAGGGTTGAGATGAAGCAAAGGACTGTATTTTGTGAACATTTTCTCCTCTTATGAAATGTGTCCCCCTCTTTAGTGATCTAGTGGGGGCTGGGCAATTTGGGCTGGGGGGGACACTGCACAGAGAAGGCACACTCTTTCCAGCACCCATTCAGATGGTAGTGACAGTGCTCCACTGGTTTATTGGCTGTATTCAAAGAGTGGCATTCTTTGAAAAAATAGCTCCACGTTAGCAACAATGGCACCATCATGCAGTCAGCCACTGAGGGAAAACAAAGCTAATTCAAAGTGAGGGCAATGTATTCAGGAGGACTGTATGTTGTAATCCTTATAGCTCCCTAGTAAATAATACAAAAGAGTAAATATAAGCTAATTTGTATAACAAGTAAGTTGTCCAATTTGGCTATTTTGGATGCACAGTCTGGAGAGCCAGCGTGGTGTAGTGGTTAGAGTGCGGGACTAGGACCGAGGAGACCGGAGTTCAGATCCCCATTCAGCCATGATACTAGCTGGGTGACTCTGAGCCAGTCATGTCTCTCTCAGCCTAACCTACTTCACAGGGTTGTTGTGAGGAGAAAACAGAAGTATATAGTACACTGCTCTGGGCTCCTTGGAGGAAAAGCGGGATATAAATATAATAATAATAATTACTATTATTATTATCCTGATACAGAATCTGGGTTTTGTTAGTCACAGAATACTCAGAATACACCCAACCCTGGAAGTAATTATCCCTCAGGATTATGTGATGAATATTTATATACTGCTTTAAAAAAAAATCCATATAAAATGGATCTCTGTCCCCAAAGGGCTCACAATCTAAAACATAAAAAGCCACTGGAAGGATGCTGTGCTGGGGATGGATAGGGCCAGTTGCTCTCCTCTGCTAAATAAAGAGAATCGCCGCTTTTAAAAGGTGCCTATTTGCTCAGTTAGCAGGGGACAAGATTGTAAAACAGGAATATTTTTTCATATTGCAAACTATTAATTATATGATACAATGAGAACAGTAGGATTTAACTGGGTTTAAAAAACAATTTCATGGAGCGTAGGCGTTATCTATGACTATTATCCAGAATGATAATGAACTTCAGCCCCTGTAGAAGGCTACACTATTATAGCTTAGGTTTATAGGCTATTATAGACTATAAACCAGAAGAAGATGCTTCTCTGATACTGTAGTCTAGTGCGTTGCAATTTTATTTCTTTTTTAAATGGTTCCAGGATAGACTAACTGATGATCTCTCTCTTTCTCCTTCCCTCCCTCCCTTCCTACTTCCCTTAAATAATTAACAGGAATATGCTGTGAATTGCCATGTTATCACTTGGGAGCGAATCCTGAGCCATTTTGATATCTTTGCTTTTGGGCATTTCTGGGGATGGGCAATGAAGGCTTTGTTGATCCGCAGCTATGGGCTTTGCTGGACTATTAGCATCACCTGGGAGCTCACTGAGGTAGGTTCACAGTGAAAAGATATGAACGCACAGCACAGGGCGTATGTTGCTGTTTGATGCTTCTAGCACACAGAAGAACATGCTGACAGCTGCATCCCAGCTAAAGCTAAATATGAGCATTAGAAAATGTCATTGTTTCTGGAAGGAAGTACATATCCTTGGGATTTGGTATGTCTAATTTGATCATTGGTGTGGCTTTACTAGCAGTTTGTTGACATTACAGATGTAGTTAAATTCTTAAGTTGATACACATGCTGGATATTCTATGAAGTTTTCCTCCTGTTTGGGTGTTAGATAGGATAGCCTATCTACTGTAATGTGTGGATTGCTTCAGTTAATATATGGAACCAACTGAGGCAATCCACACATTATAGTGGTGTTGTATTTACTCATTGGTGCATATGATAACATATGTCTCTTGAAACACTAGAACTCGTAGCAAAATGGCACCATTTGCAATATTCATTTTAGACTGGCACTTTCTAATCAAAGTCAGTCTCCCCCCACGCCAACCTTTATAGCCGACCTTTATTATTAAAGTTTCCCACTTTTCTGAGGCTACATGAAGAAATCATGTGGCTGGAACCATGTGTCAACAAAATCTAATTTACTAAGCCCAATAAATCAGTCACTGATTCAGCAGCTCCAGTGAATAAGAAGAGCTCAGTGTGCACAGGGACTTTGCTGTTCACTTCGATATACCATTTGCACAAAGGACAGGCTACTAACAGCCCATGAGCCAATTGCAGCTGCTAACGCTGTTATTAAACTATATATGGTTAACAAACTGACCACAATTTGACTTTTAAGAAAAAAAACGTGTGTGTGATGCCTGAGCGCCTGTACTTAATAACAGTGAAACTTTTAGTGCTAGATGAGGCCAACCACAGGCATCCACAGGATATTTCCAGGGGGGATGGGGCGGGCAAAGGCAGTAATTCAATACCTCCCTCCCTGGGAGTATGCCCCATTGAATTCAAAGGGAATTGGCTCAGTCTGGAGTGGGGTGACTGCCCCCTCTCCCCCTGTAGATGGCCATGAGGTCAACTCTCTTATGGAGCCCAAACAATAGGATCATTCTGTTTGTGTGGTAGTAAACACTCCTGTTCTCCAGACCACTGTCTGGAAGATAGAGTGGCTCCTGAGAAAACGGAAGTTGGCTATCCATGATCTATACTATCAGAAATCCACATGAGATCTCCTTCATATAAGATAATGGGAAGTCTCTGCATGTGCAGACCTTTGGATTTCACCCATTGTCTTTACCATGGAAGTCATTCATGCTGTCTGCAGCCAAGTGAATTTCAAGCTCATAACCATCAGAGAAGTGGCCAAATGATGTAATCACTGGGTTGCCACTTCTTAGTAATTGTTTATATTACTTTAAAGCAGAGCTGCTCAACTTTGGCCTTCTTGCAGATGTTGGCCTACAACTCCCATAATCCCCGACTATTGGGCACTGTGGCTGGGAATTATAGAAGTTGTAGTCCAAAAACAACTGGAGGGCTGAGCCATTTTTGGAAGGGCAGTATATAAATCAAATGAATAAGTTGCCTTAAAATATTGTCATGAGGTAATTTTGCTCTTGCAATCTTGATCAAAGCTAGGATGTAATTAGGTCATATTACTGTGACCTGCATTAGAGAAAATCAGTACCAAAGCTTCAATTTTTACGTTTATCTTTAGAATCTACAATTGTGTGCCCTTGGGTCAAAGCATTAAGTTACGTAAGACTGATCTTCCCATGTTGGGCAGGAATTAAAGTATTGTGTGCTTCACCTTAGATCAAGCCAAACATTATAACAAGGTAGAATGAAATCTCAGTTGGTAGTTTGAAGCCCTATCTGCCACACAGATTCTAGAGACGAATCAAAAATATTAACATATTTTTCCAGCGTTAAAATTGTTCACATGTGAACAGCCTTGGATCAAGTGAGCAGCTTAAACCATTCTCTGTGTTTACTAGTTCTCTCTGGAGTGCCCCTTCCCATGTAGTTTGACTGGAGTTCTTTACAAATGTCATAGTGCCTTATCCGATGGTGTCATGTGGCACTTCGTAGATCCCTCTGTGTGCAACATGTTGCATTTTTTCAGCATGCTCCCAGCAATGAAAATGTGCTTGTTGTTGTTAATGAAACTGCTCTTGGGGTATGAGCAAACCACCACGGCTAATATTTGGGCTTGTGTGGGGAATTGGCAACTCTCCCCACACAAGCCCCAAATGCATCTTGCAGTGAATTGGTAGGTCAATTGCTTGTGTGAAGATAGACGTATGTAACAGTGAATAGAATTTTGTGCTTAAGAAAATACAGAAAAAACTCTGGGTCTCTGATATTGTCTCCTTGAGATTAGACATAGATTCTCAAAGTCAGAATTTTCCTAACAACCTGATCCTAATTCTTATCTGTGCCAGCACTGGAGTATTTGATGGCAGGACATGCTTAGCCAGTACCCCAGAGCAATGTGATGCAACACATGATATTGCTCTGGTTGAAAAAACAGCAAGTACAAAGGAAGCATACCGCAGCAAAGGCTTAGGATCAAGGAGATGACCTAATTCTGTTTCAAGGAATCCTCCTTTCCCCCCCTCTCTCTTCCCAATTTGAGTTTTCGCTCAGATTGAATAACTTGCTTAGCACTGTGTCCTGAGCTCCAAATCAAGCTCACATTTCAAGGGATCCATCTGGAATTCCCAGTCTCCTCTCACTGAGTGGAAATGTTAAGATCCCTTTTGCTTGGAAGCTGCATCAGTGGATGAATGCTAGATGCCCCCTTTTTGAATACCTGCTAATCAGAAAAGGTTTATATGGATTTTCACTCTTTAGATGACAAAGGAAAGCTGCTGGCAGGCTGAGGCTTTCATCACTGTTTAGTTTCGGGTTGTGTTGTCCTAGAAGCTACTTCCCATCTGAACTAGCTCATATCAAATTAGTTGGAGAAAGTCCAGTTTTACATAGATACTAGCCTCCTAAAGCCACCATTGGTGATTGGTAGTTAGCCAAGTTGCCAAGTTCTGAAGGACAGAATTTCATAGTGAATGAAATTCTTAGCATTTAGCAGTGAGTAAATCCTGCCCTGTTATGCCCCAGGTTATAATATTAACTAAAATTAACATTAAATAAAAACTAAGTCTGTCTGTAATTGAAGCATGGCAAATATAAACAGTGCATACATTTGAATTCACTAGGTGTAATAGGATTATTCTGTTTAGTGGATAGTATTAGCACTTTTCTTGGCAACCAGTTTAGCATTCAATAACAATAACAATAACAATAAATGTTATTGCTATTATTGTTGTATTTTGCAACATTAGAGGTAAAGCACAATAATTCTTTCATTTCTGGTAAAGAAATGTTAGCTGATCGAGACCTCTGAAATTATGGGTTGATAATCTTTGCTAAAGTTCACCTGTTACATGAACAATTTTTAATTCTGTATTTTCAAAACCTGTTTTTATGTAAAATCAGATGCTTGTGTTTAAAATGAAATCTGTGTATGTATGAATTCCTCACCCAGAATCTTTTTGCTGTATTCTGTAGCTGTTCTTCATGCATCTACTGCCTAATTTTGCTGAATGCTGGTGGGATCAAGTCATTTTGGACATCCTGCTATGTAACGGGGGTGGCATCTGGTTGGGTATGGTAGTTTGTCGTTTCTTGGAGATGAGGACCTATCACTGGGCAAGTTTCAAGTAGGTCTCAAGTACAAATCAATAATAATTGTATTAATGCTACTGTAGTGTTAAAACTCTGAAATATAATGTAACATGGGGAAACTAAATTGCAGAGGCTGCCCTGCTGCAGGCTGCCTAAGCACTTAAATCTATTGTTCTAATCCTTATATATTCGTAATAATATGGAAAATGCTAAATACGCACTTGTTTACTAGACTAGGATTTTCAACTTGGATTTACCAAAAACCTCACTTTAGATTTATTTAAGTAGGCTGTAACTCCCCAAAATGTGTCTCCTTTATTTATGCCTACCTAAATAATTTTCACTCTCTTAGGTGATTGCTAAATTAGTGTGCTTGCTGTGAATTTATAAACTCTACTTCCTCATGATGTTGATGAATTGTAATGCTGTTGATGGATTACAATATTGTTTATCCCATGATGATTCATAGTCTCTCTTCACTTTTAATTCTCGCCAACCTCTGATTTACCTCTTGATCGTCTAAACAAAATACTCAGTCTCAAGCTCTTTTTATCCAAAGAAATGATTGGATAGTCAGAAAGGCAATGACTGTGTTTATAGTTTTTTCATTTCACTCATTTCTTTCCTTTCCCCCTGAAATTATTTTTTGCATTGTTCTGCTACACTCTGTATTGCTTCACAGTAGGGCAGTTCATATGATCAACATTGGGGTGAGAAGAAGCCTCCTACCCTAATTTGGGAGCTGGGCTCACTCTCCGATCGTGTGTTGGATAAAAACAAGGTTGGAGGTGGAGAGCTTGATCGTCAGTCAAGCCCCAGCTGGGAAGGATGGTTTCCCCGCCTACCTCATTCAGAAGCTGGGGGCACAATCGGAGCAGTGCGTGCTCGTCCTACCCAGTTGGGGCTTAACAGACTATCATGCTCCCTGCCTCCAGCCTTGATTTTTCCTAGCACACAAACAAGTATCGAGAGCACATCTGGCTCCCAAATTAGGGTAGGAGGCTTCTCGTACTCTAATGTTGAACTGACCTAGTGGAAACAGCACAGTTCTAGGCCTTGATCCTATGCTGCCCTGTTACCCCTTTGCCACAGATGCAATGATGTGTGTTAAAAAGAATGGCCAACATGATGCACAGCAGAAGGTCAGCATAAGGAGGGCTGCAGGTCCACAGGGAGCCTCCAGTATCTCTGCAGTGGCAGCTCATTGTGTGGCTGAATGGGTGCAAAAGGGGGAACAAGCCTCAGGAACATATTTTTGCAAATGGAAAGGGCTTTTGGGGGGAGGGGAGAGAAGCCAAAATTGCTCCCCCCGCCCAACAGTTTGGCTGTGCAATGAGCCATTCCTGTGGACCCACAGCCCTTCCTATGCCTGCCTATCATGTTGACCCATATTTCTAAACTTCCCTTCTGATACTGCTGAGGGCATATAATCCCATCCCTTCACATCCTTATTGACTATTGCTTCAGAGCATGGTTGTACAACTTCAGCCCTCCAACTATTGTTGGACTACAACTCCCATCATTGCTAGCCACAGTGGCCAGTAGTCAGGGATGATGGTAGTTGTAGGCCAACATCTGCAGGAGGGCAAGAGTTGTTCATCCCTGCTCCCAGAGGGTCCCCCAACTTTCAGCAGCTGTTGAGGGGCACAAGGAGATATGTTGGAAGAGGAAGTACTTGAGAGATGGCCCTTGGATCCTGGCACATGCCATTCTAATTGGCACTAGTGTTTATGTGTAAGAGAGAACTCAGGTTTCTTTAAGAAAGCCCTAAATACATATGAAAGTTGAACATGTCCATTTCTTTTTCATTGGAAGGACTACTATAAAATGATTGAAGTTGGCTAGGGTTGCCCACAATCACATCCTTCATATATTTTCCTCAGAAGGGATGTTTTTTTTAGCACTATAGCTTAGTGTTATTTGAAACGTCTATTTGAGTAGCATAGGGCATATTTTTCTTGAGCGCTTTGCAGTTTTCTGCTTTGCAGCTATGGAGTGAAGCATGAATGTGAAAAAGTGTGCGTTTGGGCAGACTGTGTTTGAAAGTAATCTCCTTTTTGCGTAATAAGAATGGTTACTAGGGCCTGCTTTGTAACACAACTTTTTCTGGCAGATGCACGTAGCCTCTTGCTGTGAATAAAGGTGTGGTAGGCCCATACTGTATCATGACTTGTTTATGCAGCAGTGCAGTATTGGTTTCCTTCTTTTTACTGTCATCATTGCCTGTTTTCAGGGACATTCACACCACCACAGGTAAAATTAAAAGAGCGGTGCTGCAATTCACTCCAGCAAGCTGGACGTATGTTCGCTGGTTTGATCCCAAGTCTTCATTTCAGAGAGTGGCTGGAGTATACCTTTTCATGATTATCTGGCAGGTAAGACAATCCCTGTGACACCAAAGCCTAGGAGTTTCAGCTGTGGCCTTGAGTGCATCTGATCAGAAGGGTTTATGCCATAATTGTATAAGTAAATGAGATGATACCATAAACTAGGAAGTGTGCTGAAATAGATATTTTAGTTTAGTTTTTAAGGACAAATTGTTAAAAGGTTTTTATTGTAAACCGCCCAGGGATATAAGTTTTGGGTGGTCTGTAAATGTGCTAAATTTATTTATTTATCTATCATATTTCTATACCGCCTGGTGTAGACATCTCTAGGCGGTGTACAAATTTTAAAATGTAGCAAATGTAAACCCAAATAAACAATTAAAATTCACAAACAAGTAAAAACAATCTCAGAAGACATTACATAATTTAAAATTTCAGTTAAAAGCCTGGAAAAACAGGTACATCTTGAAAACAGGTTCCACCCGCTCAATCATCTTGCCCAACCATGGAAGATTAGAAACGGGTCTGTAATTAGCCAACTCTGGTGGGTCCAATGCAGGTTTCTTCAAATAAAGTCTAATAATAGCCTCCTTAAGACAAAGAGGCATCCTGCCCTTCCTCAGAGAAGCCTTTATAACATTTATCAGACTCTGGACCGGGTCTCACGATCAGGGAGATCCAGTTCTAAACGGGTGAGCGGGAAGAGTGGGCTAAGCCCGCTCTCCCCACTCACGAGCAAACAGGGAGCCCTGGGCGGCCGGATCAGCCACCCACACAATGGCCGGCTCTGAGACGGAGCCGGCGGGGGCTGGGGAGCTCAGGGGACGCACAGCCCCCGGAAGCCCCCCCTGCGCGAGCGCGCAGGGCATACTGTGGAGACCCACCGAGCTGGGAGGCTGCTTTTAAGCCTCCTGGCTGGGGGGTCTACTCACGAGTAGCTGCACCGCGGAGCCGCGCCGTGGCTACTCACAAGCAGATAGCCCGGGTTTGCAGAGTGCTCGCTCCACAAACCCGGGCTAACGGGCAGGCTACCGGAGCATGGTTGCGAGCCTGGTGGTTCTTACGATCACAAAAATCGGGCTAGGATTTTCCTAGCCCGATTTTTATGATCGTAAGAATAGCCCCTCTCTCTGATAATATGATTACCAGATGAAATAAGCCAAGTTGGGCAAGGGCCAAGAGAACAGGTTGTAGGACGCACAGTCCAAAGCAGTTTGTCCACATCCTCAGGAGTCACAAACGGAAAGTGATCCAATGTAATCCTAGAAGAGGAGTTGCTGGACACCTCTACAATAGATACTGCAATAACTGTGGAATCCAGGATGACTTTGAAGCAGATTGGAGAGGGCGCTTCGGAGCGTGTCTACCACTCTCGTGAGTTCAGTATTCCATATTTGCAACAGAGCATCAACAGAATCAGTAGCAGAGCCAACTTGAAACCCTCCCAAGGCTTCTCTGAATCCTATTGGATCCAATAACCTTTTCGGGTTATTTATTTAATAAATAAATAAATAAAAGAAACAAGGACCTAGACGTTGATGTTTGAAGAACAGAATTACCCAAATCAAAGACGACTAAATTTAAGGATTCCCTTGTCCCTATGGGAATGATGGGGTTAGGTTCTGCAGTAGCTCCCATAGGCACAAGGTTTCAAATATCACGTTTTTCAGCATTTGCGATGATAGGTAGGAACATAATCCCCTTAAAAAAAAAAAAAAAAGTACATGTATATACCCCAAAGAAAGGTGATTCTGGATTTAAGATGCCCCCTGGGAAATGGCTTGACTACCAAGCTGGAGGTTGCCAGTTTGAATCCCCGCTGGTATGTTTCTCAGATTATGGGAAACACCTATATTGGGCAGCAGTGATACAGGATGATGCTGAAAGGCATCATTTCATACTGTGTGGGATGAGGCAGTGGTAAACCCCTCCTGTATTCTACCAAGGACAACTACAGGGCTCTGTGGTCGCCAGCAGTCCACACTGACTCAACGGCACACTTTACCTTTACCTGATTTTTAACATCAAAGAACTTGCCGGGGGGAAACTACTCTTGGATTCTCATTCAGATTACTCTTGGCACTTCTAATATGGGGCTTTTACACACAGCTGGCACAATTTAATAAATGTATTATGTTTTGATTTTTACTGTGTTGGTCCCCTTGCAGGTCCTACTGGCAGACCAGACAACAAGGGTAGAAATACTTTAAGTTTTAGTGATCTGCATGGTCATGGTGCCACCATGCAGGTCACCATGGCTGTGCAAATTACAAAGGCTACCCTTGTGGGACTTGGTTGTTTATACAGTGGGTTGCCTGCATGCAAGGCCTACTGGGTCTCAAGCCCACTAGCAGCCCCACACATACCTGTGGTCTGGTGAAGGAGGGAGAAAATCTGTTTTGGTGGTATTGCCTGGTTCCTTGAGTTTCTTATTGAGGGCAGTTCTGCAAGGATCTGTCTTTCATTGGGTTTCTTAAAAGACTAACATTCCTGCAATTGTGACACTAATATGTTCATCTTGTAAAATGTAACATCGAGCCTATGAAAGAGCAGACTCTGGGCAGAGTGCAGAGAAAGCAAGGAATACCTAAATCCTAATAATGAGATTTCAGTATGCCTAACTTTTCCTAGATCGTGTCCAGTGTGATAAAACATGTCACGTTAAGGAATCAAGAGAATATATTTATGCCATTAAAATTACAGGAGAACCTCATTATTCACATGGGTTCCATTCTCCACAATTACTGTGGATAAGGAAATGGCATATACTGAATAATTATGTCTATGGGATCGTGGGGGTTAGGTTCCTAGAGGTTTTTTTAAAAAGTGCAAAAACAGGGCTTAATGGCCTTAAAATGTGGGCAAAAGTGCCCTACCATGTTCAGTCTGTCCTCAACTGTCCAGCAATGTCCCCCAAAAGCTGCAGGTTTTTCCGTGAAAAATATTGTGTGTCCCCCCCCCATTTTAAAAAACAAACACAAGCCAGAAAATAGCTCCCTCACACAAAATGAGACATGATCTAGATGAACATCTAGACGAACATTGGCACAATACAAAGGCAGCCAAAGACATTTTGATGTCTGAGGCAGAAAATCTAAATAGCATTCTCATGGGTGGTGAGCATATATTAAGTTAAATAGTTGAAAAGTGTGATTATCTTTAATGGTACCACAAAGTCTGCCACCTCATGTGGGCCTTCTCAGCTTGCATAAGGCTAAGGCAGGCCCTGATAAACTTTATTTTGTGAAGAAAGGCAGATTTACTTCACAATTTTACAACTCTAACTTACTGATATAAACAAGCAACCCAAGGCCTAATGCTTCGTGTGTCTCCAGAATAGATTCCAAACTGGTTATCTAACGAGTGCAGAAACTGCCTAGAGCTTTTGGAGTCAGGCGGTATATATATAAATAAAATATATAAAACCATCCTATCCTTAAAACTGTTCCTCATGGGATTTAAAATACCATAGTTGCTCCATAGACTGTTAGCAGTGCTGTGTACTGGCTATCTTCAAAGAAGCTATAAGCTGTTACTGAAAAGTCATCCTGTCTGTCTTGTTCATCTAGGATAAAAAATGGTGTTAGCTGACTCTCTTTTTCTTGTTCATTCTTTTTAGCTGACTGAGTTGAATACATTTTTCTTGAAACATATCTTTGTTTTCCAAGCAAGTCACCCTTTAAGTTGGGGTAGGATCCTCTTCATTGGAATCATCACTGCGCCCACCGTGAGGTAATTTTTTGGTTTGTTTTTCATTTTCCTCACTGTACAGTAGCTTGGAAACCTGCCAGAGCTCTGGGTACAGCGGGCTGCCCCCACTCCCAAGATATTCCAGGGCCCTCCCTGGATATTCTGTTTCACTGGGGTGGTTCAATCAATAGGGCCTGACAGCACATGTGAACAGGAGAGACATGTTGAGAGCATACCCATCAGGATGTCCTCCACGGACATCCTGATGCTCTCCCAGCGCATTCCTTAATCATGTGTGGGGGCTGTTCATCCAAATGGTTCCTGAACACACACACTCAAAATACTTGGTATTTTAGAGGCTATTCAGATGGAACAGCTTCCATACATGATTAAGCGACATTTGTTGAGGATGTCCTGGTAGGCGCACTCTCAAAGCGCCCCTGCACACTTTCTTTTTTTGTTACCTTGTTCAAAAGATTTTTCTCCTGGATCACTTTTTAAACTTTAAGCCCGGCTTACATTTCTCCTTTATTTTTTCAATTAGATCTTTATTTTATAGGGGAAACAATGATTTAAAGTTAGGACTGTGTTTACTTTTTGCCTCTCTCTGATCAGTCAAGATTCTGCATGCAACGCTCGGCTTTTCTGCTGATCTTCCCATTCTCAGTTGTATGCCTGTCTGTACTGTGAGGAATTTACTACATTTCCATCATTAGTATACACGTGTTATGCAAACTCCACAGTTAAGATTGCAAATAGATATGTTTGCTAGTCCTGGGGGTAGGGAATGATCTTTTCTGCTCTTACCGCTCTGTGGAATCACTTGCCTTATTTTCTGGTAACCCTCTCAGAAACCTTTTACATGGTGTGACATGCTCTTAACTTATTAAGCTCCTTTGAATTCAAGCAACCACAAGAGGAGCATGCTTATTTTCCTATTTATAATTGAAATGTATATTTTTGCATTTCACTGAAGAATGTTTCTGTCTCTTGTTCCAGACAGTACTATGCGTACCTCACAGACACACAGTGCAAAAGGGTTGGAACGCAGTGCTGGGTATTTGGGTAAGTTTTTGTTGTAATTGGGGATTTAAGTTTTTGTGCTCTTAAATTGTGAGAAGACCATCTTTACTCTAAAAAAACCCCTCCCACTTTAAGCCCCCTGGCTTTGATACGCAGTGTATGTGTTACATTTATATCTAGACTTCCTTCCATGGAGCCCAACACAGAGTACATGGGGTTCTTGGGCATCTTCCATCCAAGTACTGATCAGACTACTGGCTTCCTAAGCTTTTGCAAGATGGCTGCATCGTGTGCCTTAAGATTACATCCTGGGGCCAACAAAGAGCATAGATCGGGGTAGACAACTTGGGCTCTCCAGCTGTTGTTGGCCGACAACTCCCATCATCTCCAACCACAATAAATTGTGGCTGGGGATGATAGGACTTGTAGTTCAACATCTGCTTGAGAGCTAAGGTTGCCCACTCCTGGCTTAGATGTTTGTTTTTCCTGTGATATCTCTCAGGTACTTAACACGCAAGTTACTGTGGTTATGACACTGGGTGCTGTTCTATTTGGAACTGCTGAACAATTTTGTGACATTGGCTAATGCCTGTAAAAATCTCACTAGTTCTTCCTATTTTATTTCTTTACAAGAAATTAAAAGCTCAGAAGCAAACCAGAGTACAGTGCAGTTTATCTTCTTCCTCCATGCCCTACTTAGCTAAGAGACTTTCTCTTCTGGGTTCCCATTCTCTCTCCCTCTCCTCCCACACCCCCTCTCTCTGAGGGAAGATAGGATGAGCAGGACAGAAACCAGTTGGAGGCAGTCTCAGTCCAAGCCTATCCATATATAGAGCTGAGCTCAGATATAACAGCTGGGAAATTATCAGTGGGATCCATGGTGGAGCTCCTTTACAATTCTTGTGCATGCATGTCAAACTCCTGCGGTACTGCAGTTTAAATAAAATATAAACGATCCTCATGTACATATTTCTGGCAGTGAACAGCACTTTTGCGGTGAGGGGAGAGAAGTGAAAATAGCTTCCTAGTCTCCCTCCCAGCGCACTGCCCTGCTCATCAAGCCTGGAGGGCAACTACTCGGAAGGTTCCATGCCTCAAGGCAGCTCTGACTGCATTGACTGATCACTGCCTGTCACGTTAGCCAGTGCTTTTCAGGGTTGTTGTGGCACTTCAGTAATTGGGAATGGGCATCACACCTATATTTTTTTCTCCCTTAACACTTTTAAAAAAATAGTCCCGTTTTCAGAATAGATTTTTCAATAGTACAAACATAAAACATTGTAAATGTAAAAAGGTTCCACAATGTAAACACAGTTCTGTGTCTAATCTGGTTTTTCCCTTGGGCTCCATTTTCTGGCTTCAACACTGTCCACATCTCTAGTCACCTAAGACGGGGCTCAATTTGCTATAAAAATATCAAAATCCATCCTCTGAAACAGATTAGTTGTCCAGTAAGTGTACTTCTTGAGTAAGTAGTTCCGCTCATTCATTTGAGCCATAGCAATTATTAACTGAGGGTTTGGGTTATTTTTATTTTTTTTTGGTCTGAGTATTCTGGCACAGTACAGCCTGTTTTCTACATGTGGCACTCTGTAATCTGGATTATTTGCAGGGGGAGGATATTGGAGCGTAAAGAAACCTGTTTTGGATGGAATTAGATGGCCTTGAGGTTTACTTTCAGTCTTCATGATTCTCTTGAAACTGTTTTCGCTCTCACACGCAAGCATAGCAGAGGACAGGAAACAAATCTGTATAAAAACATCCAAGCCCTTTAAAGGGAGACTTTGAGATCTTGAAGTTACAGAAATAGCAGTGTTCAGATCAGCATTGTCTGCCCTTGTAGAGAAGGTCATGCTGAGCTAATAGGCATGGAGGGACTTCTTAACGCCTGCTTCATGCCTTGGCCAATTTAAACAGGCTGGTTTAATGATTTGAGTTTGCTGCACACAGGAACATTTTCTGTCCTCACTTGTGCTGTGTCCAATCTGTCTTCATGGTCTCATTCTTAATGTTAGAACAGCTAGTGATGGTTCCAGTTTAGACCAAAAAAGATACTTGCAAAAGAATATTCCTTCTTTCCCAAGAGGTGTTTGTTGAACAGCACCCCTGGCATTGAAACAGTGTAGACTGAGAAGGTTTCAGGATCAGCACAAAACATTTTGTTACTGCGACAAAAATTCCAAATGGCACTCCTTTCTTGCTAGTTAATACAAGGCTCAATCCACTGAAAAGTTCTTTTGTACAAATCCTGTTGAAATTAACAGAGAGCTCTGAAAGAGCATAGGTTGTACTGAGGCTTGTGCTTTTTATTACACTTTTCTTGAACTTGTTGAAGCCAGACTTCAACCAGTTCCAGAAAAACCATGACAAAAATACTGATGAAAAAACCATCAACGTAGCAACTCTGAATTAGAGCGGTGTCATCATCTTCCACAAACTAGACTGATGAAGTGGGCTTTCATTGTAAACACATCTTAGGGTAGAAGAGCTGTTCTTGTGGTAGTAAGCATGAAGTGTCTCCTTTGCTAAGCAGGGTCCACCTTGGTTTCCATTTGGATGGGAGACTACAGGTGAACGCGGTAAGATATTCTCCTTAGGGGATGCGCCATAGCTCAGTGGAAGAGCATCTGCATGCTTGCAGGCAGAAGATCAATTCAATTCTTGACATCTCCAGGTAGGGCTGGAAGTGGCTCCTGCCTGAAACAGTGGAGAGCCGCTGCCAGTCATTGTAGACAATACTGAGTTAGATGGACTAATGGTCTGACTCAGCATAAGGCAGCTTCCCATGTCTTTCAGGAACTTCAGTAGCTAAATAAGCCTACGGGAAGCACCATTTCTGTTGCAAACACTGCAGATGAATAGAGTTATGAACTGAGGACTGTCCTTATCCACTTCTGTATAGCAGCATGATGTGCTTTGCCTCACCTTTCTTTGGCAGCTCACTCAGTTCTGGCTTCAGGTTACAAGATCTAGATCACAGTATGTCAACTTTGCTTTGAAGCTGTCCTTTTACAATGCTTTAATTGCTCACTTCTTGCATGTGGCCTGTCTTTATCTCCCTGAAAAAGGTAGCCTTGAGGATGTTGTCACATTTTGTTCTATCCAAGTGGCCTCTCCATCAGATATGAGCCTAGAGGTGGAAGGACTCTGTTCTGGAGAAGGCTGGCTACACAAACTCAGTGAAACGTTGCCCATTTGCACAGTGCTGCCACCCCTGGATGGAAGTGTCTGCCCACTTTGTCCCCATATGGCACTACTGCTTCTAAAAAAGTACATGAAAGAGGTCATCTCATGGAGCCTGTGTAAATATGCAGTGCCTGGTAGAAATAATAATGGACTAGTGTTTCCAGTTGTACTGTATCTGTAGTTTTTAAAGGTATTCAGTAGCAGATTTTTAACTGCCTGATGCTCTCAAAGTAGGAAGTCGGGAGGTAGCTTTTTATACTGCATCAGTTCCAGTTGTCTTTTGATTTAGGAAGCTCTGAACATGAATATTTTTCTTATTTATTTTTACATTTATATCCTATTCTTCCTCCAAGGAGCCCAGAGCAGTATACTTGGTTTAGGTTTATCCTCCTGTGAGGTAGATCAGACTAAGAGAGAAACAACTGGCCCAGAGTCGCCCAGTGAGTTTCATGGCTGAAGGGGGATTTGAACTCAGGTCACTGATATTTATCAGTGACTGAATGAACTCGGGTCTCCTCAGTGCTAGTCCAGCACTCTAACCACTACACCACACTGGCTTTCTAAATGTGATCACAGACAATTAATGTAACGGGACATATCTCTATCGCACTTTTTATCTTTTGTCATGGTAATCTTGTCACCAATTAGTCCCATGGTAAACTAATTTTACATAGGGGCATAGGACGCTGCCTTATACTGAGTCATACCATGGGTTCATACAGCTCAGTATTGTTCACACAGACTGACAGCGGCTCTCCAAGGTTTCAGGCAGGAGTCTTTGCCTGCCCTACCTGGAGAAGCCAGGAAATGACCCTTAGACCTTCTGCATTCAATGCACATTCTCTACCACTGAGCTAGGGCCCTATCCATGCTCCCCTCCCTTCCCTTGTAAATGTGATCTGCATTAAATTAAAAAAAACTCACCCTATTCTCTTGTTCCTCTATTGTTTTTCAGGGTTATCGGTTTTCTTGAAGCCATTGTGTGCATCAAATTTGGTCAAGAGCTCTTCTCCAAAACACAAATATTATATGTTGTGTTTTGGCTCCTCTGTGTAGTAAGTGGCACTTTTCTCTCTTACTTGACCCACATTCATGCTTTGCCCCTTGGTTGACACATCAAGAGGTAGCTACTGTGCTTATGTCCTGATGATGGCCATTTCTCCCTGATATTTTTCAGTGGCTCAATGAAATTGGAATCTATTGCGGTAGCTGCAACCAACTGCTAGCATAACTTTGCTGTGTTGAAACTCTCCTGGGGCAAAAGCATGTGCTACAACAGCAAAAATGAGTACATTTCGATAGGGACTTCTTTCGCATAAGCCCCACTGAAATGAATGGGAATACCAAAGTACCTATTGTGCTATTCCAGTGTGCTTAATTTCATTGGGACATATGTGAGAGAAAGCTTCAGTGGTTGTACCAAGCTCTGAACAGGGCTGGCTGCGTATGTGCTGTGGATTCCGTGGAAGCGCAGACAACCACCCCCCTCCAAATGTGTACTGGGTCCAAATTCTGCGTCCCAAGAATTTCAGCATTCATTTTATGTTCAGCTTTTAAAGATATGCTCCAAAGTGTTTAGGCCATGCTTGCTGGAAAAAAAACAGTAAAATGGCTGAGTAGAATTCTCGGGGGTTGGGGCCATAGCTTAGGTGCCCCTCCCACAACAAGCAGAACAGAACACCTTATTCAGAATAGCAAAAACTGCAAAATGCCTTCTGTGAGAAGGGGAAATTTGCATTTCTCTTTATTTTCATAATTAATACAAGGTTGCAGAACTCAGCTTTTCTCTGGGCAGACTGCTCAGGTCCAGAACTTAGTAAGCAATCCTCTCTGCAACTTGTAGAGAATTATTCGTTCAGAATTAACAAGATGCCTGGGAATGCTTTTGCTTTCAATCCTTGCAGGAATATTGGTGCTGCTGGACCAAATCTGCAGACCTTCGAAAAGTTGGCCTGAAATTCTCATGTGTCGTTTCCTGTACTAATTGATGTGTGAGAAGCTGTTGACTGCCCCATTTTTGCCTTGACTGATGCTGGTAGAAAGGAGAACTGGTCTTGTGGTAGCAAGCATGAATTCTCTCCTTTACTAAGCAGGATCTGCCTTGGTTTGCATTTGGATGTGTGACTACATGTGAGCACTGTAAGATATTCCCCTTAGGGGATGAGGCCATAGCTCTGTGGAAGAGCATCTGAATGCTGGTATGCAGAACCTGGCATCTCCAGGTAGGGCTGGGAGTGCCACTGCTAGTCAGTGCAGACAGTACTGAGCTAGATTAACCAATGGTCTGACTCAGTATAAAGTAGCTTCCTGTCAACTGCCTTTTGGGTGGCACTATAACCAATGCGAAGGTGAGAAGAGGTATGTAGGAGTCATGAAATGGAGACATAAACAGAACACTATTTTAGAAATTGGTTTTTAGAGGAAGACCAAGATCCAATCAGTAAAATATTTGCAGCCCACTCCCATGCGGGTTTACTCAGAGGAAGTCCCATTGAATTCGTTGTGGGGCTTCCACATAAGCATGCAAAGGATTGCCAAGATGGCCTTAGAACATGGTTTCTGATGACAGCAGGACATTTGAGCCTGGTGGAGTCCAGTGGGAGGCAGGTGGAGAGCTGTCCGTGCTCTGTTGGTTGGAGGTCAACAGGAGTTCAGAATGAAATGCCATCCTCAGCTAAGCCTGCTTTAAGCATTCATTACTACTGACGTAACTTAACTTTGCAGGATTGATAGCATAGTACAGGACTAAGGTTTGTTGTCAAGTAACCTAAAGGCATTAAGAGCTTCAATAAGTCATAGTAAACTGTGTTGGAACAAGGCTGTACACTTAAGTAAAGGGAGGCGGACTTATTCCCTAATACTCTTTTATTTAAATGGTTATAACCTTATCCACTCTACAGGCTTAAACTGTGAAGCAGGCTAGAGAACTCTCAACAGAGAGTTCTGAATCACTTCCCCAGACTTCAAGCCCCATCATTATGTGGGAAGCCATGTCAGTGAAACTGATATGAAACTGACATAAGTTTGTAGTACATCTTATTTATGTATTCTTTATTTTTTTATGTAAACCGCTTTGAGAATTTTGTTCAAGAGCGGTATATAAATGTCAGTAGTAGTAGTAGTAGTAGTCCTTTGTCTATACTGGGAAAAGAGCCTGAATTTTACTTCCTGGCCAGCATTGTCTACCTTCTTCATTTGCTGATCATATTTGTCACAATACTTTGTAAGCCACCTTGAGGTCACTTGTCAAAAGACGATGAGCCGGGTCTCACAATCTGTGAGACCAGGGTGAGCAGGGAGAGCGGGCTAAGCAGAGCAGGGAGGGAGCCCTGGGTGGCTGGATCGGCTGCCCACATGATTGCCGGCTCCGTGACAGAGCCGGCAGGGGCTGAGCAGCCGGCCGCTGGAAGGTCCAGCATGCCCTGTACGAGTGCGCAGGGCATGCTGGTGAGACCCCCGGAGGCGGCTCTTCACCTCCCCTCCGGGGGGGTCTCCTTGTGAGTAACCGCGGCATGAAGCCGCACTGCAGCTACTCACGATTACTAAAACCAGGTTTGTGGAGCGCTCGCTCCGCAAACCTGGTTTAAGGGCAGGGGTACTTAGGTGGGTTACCTGCCTAGGAGCCACCAGGCTTGCAGCCAAGCCCAGTGGTTCACACGATGGGGCAAAATCGGGCTAACCTCCACTAGCCCGATTTTGCCCCATTGTGAGAATAGCCTTGATGTTTAAATCCATTAAACAAACCAACAAAAGTTTAGTCTCTGGTTTTGTAAAACTATATTAGGGTCTAACTCTTCTCCCTACCCCTTCTTCTCCCCCACCTCCAATGTTGTAGGCTGTTACGACTTTTCTGTGTTTATATGGAATGGTTTGGTATGCAGATCATTACGGACAGCGAGAAAAGGTAATGTTTGTGGGAAACACTTAATTTTGCTCTGAATGGCAAATTTCCATGTATGCTATGCTAAAGAACCTTTGTCAAAGCCCATTGAGGGTAAAGAGGATTTGCATGATGGAGGGATGCTGCCATTTCCAGTTCTAGTAGTGAGAGGCACAGAGATGTCATTGTGCAGCAGAGAATCTCAATTCTCAACAAGGTTTAAGCCCCGTTCTTGGATATCAAAGAAGAATTTGCGCACATACACACACACACACACGCACACACACACAAACTGCAGTGCATTCTAGGCTTTCTTTAAAAAAAAAAAAACCTTTGTACCATTTTAAAAGTTTTGTTTTTAAATCCTCCACTTTTTTATTTGATGATGTTCTGCTCAGATGTGTATATTACATCACTGAAATCCATGGAAATTATCCCTTCTGTCATGTGCCTGTAGACAAGGACCAACATCCTAATAAAGTGACAGTGCTCTGTGGAATGTGCCAGTGCTGCAGATGTGTTCCAGACTAACACAGCCTTGGCACATGTGGAAGTGTGAATTTGACACCTTGTTTCCCTGAAACTCTCTGTGTCACCTGAAAATATGTCACTGAGGCCTGCACAACTTTTGGGGATGTATTTTTGAGTGACATAGAGGGCTTCTGCAGGGAAATTATTATTATTGTTTTTTTAAAAAAACTTCCCCATTCGAGTTCCAGTGCTGTTGTGTTCATCTGTAGCATCTCACGGAGCATTGACACTTTGATAGTTAGGATGTCAGCCAAGTTATTGAGATCATAAAGGAAAAACATGGCATTTAGGCTGCTGCATGAACCTGCAAATCCATCCTTTGTGGGAAGGCCATTGTGGGCTAAGCAGAACTGTCAGACCCCAGTCCCTTTGTATTGTATGGGCATAACTGTAAGCTGGAGAAATAAACAAGGTCACCACACCTGGATGGAAGGGCAAACGGTAATGTCAAACTTTGGAGGAAGATTTGGGTTACATAACACAGCACAGGAGAGCTGATTCAGCCTTGTTCTTTTAGGGTTCCTTGTCCTCTCAGCTGTTAGACCTGAATAACCCTGGGAGGGTCAGGGGAGCCTGTGTTGCTTGTCGCATTTGCTCTATTCTCTCTGCTGTTTTAAAATTACATGTTCCAGAGTCTGGAGGCAAGAAGCACTAATTGCAAAGGTGAAACTGCTCTTTAACTACTCCAGTGACATCCTCTTTCTCTTCACAGACTTTATCAGAAAGCGAGGACAGCTCATACATCCCAGATGCTTGCTGGCTTAACTCTAAGTTTACTAGAGGTACGGGTGCCTTGTCTTACATACTGCCCCCTTTCCAGTTATTCATCTGCCATTGATCTCCTTCCTGCACAGTGCAGAGGTTGGGTTCCTAGCCATAGGACAGGCAGACATCGATATAATGTTTGTTCCCTCTTCAGCAGGTCCCACAATTGAATTTCCAAGATGTTCGTTAATTTACCTCAGGCGGTGCACTTTCCCCATACTTGACCATAGAGCACAATTATATGTGAGGCATCTTGGTCTTTGCAGTGGTCCTTAGGAGGCTATGCACAGTAGTAGTGTGCATGGTTTTGGTTTGGGCACTATTTAAAAGCACTCCAGACCGGTCCGTAATTCCCCCGGTTCAGTTGGGCGGGGGACTGTTATTTTAAGCGGGGGGTGGTAGTACTTCCCCCCGCCGCCGCCGCCGCTCTTCCCCCTCCGGCGCTGGTCCTTTTAAAAATCTTCTTGGGGCGGCAGAGTTCCTCCCTGCCGCCCCTGCCCCCATCGTTGTTCCTTAAGGCTTAAAGAGAGTAGAGCTAGCGGCGCGCATGCTCCCTTCGCAGCGCGTGCACTTGTTTTTGTCGCTGCGGCACGCGTGCGCCAGCAACAGAGACGAGCGCGCACGCTGCGAAGGGAGCATGCGTGCCGCTAGCTCTACTCTCTTTAAGCCTTAAGGAACAACGATGGGGGCAGGGGCGGCAGGGAGGAACTCTGCCGCCCCAAGAAGATTTTTTTAAAGGACCAGCGCCGGAGGGGGAAGAGCGGTGGGGGGGGGCGGCGTAAGTACTACCACCACCACCCCGCTTAAAGTAACAGTTCCCCCCGTGCCGGACCAGGGGAATCCGGACCGTGCACACCCCTAATGCACAGAACCCTAACCCCTGCATCAATTGCTGCACCATCCAGCATAGCAAGTGTTGCAGATGCTGCTGGCAGGGTGATATATCATGGGCCCAGGGGGAAATTGCTTCTTAGCCATGCCTGCAGAGGTAGCTTGTGTGCTTTGGCTGTTAAGCTTTCTGGATTGAGGTCAGCCTCCCTATCCTCATCCATGTAAGCTGCATTTCTGCAGCGCAGCTCATCACCTTGACTATTCATTCATCCATCCATCTTCAGTTTCTAGACCACTTTTCATTAAAATAATCTCAAAGCAGTTTACAATTAAAACAATGCACAATTAAAATATTAGAAGTACAACTATTGAATATAAATATATATCTATTTAAAAGTATTAAAACCTATATAAAACAGTAATACACAAAACACAGAGCAGCAGAAACAGCTATACTCTCATTTAAAAGCCTGGGTGAAGAGTCACATCTTAGCCTGTTTTCTAAAAGTTGTGATGGAGGCTGAGGAGCGGATGCCAGCTGGGAGAGCATTCCAAAGCCTGGGGGCAATGACTGAGAAGGCCCTCTCTCAAATGCACAACAGCCGAGCTTCTCTCACCATCTGCACACGGAGCAGAGCCCCCCTCTGATGATCTTGTCAAGCGGGCAGAAACCTTTGGGAGCAGTGCTCCTTCATATATCCAGGGCCCAAACCATTAAGGGTTTTAAAGGTCACAACCAGCACCTTGAATTGGACCTGGAAACAAATGGGTAGGTAGTGCAGACTCTTTCAGAATGGGAGTAATATGATTCCAGCAGGCAGCTCTGGATAAAATCCTAGCTGCCATATTTTTCACTAGCTGCAGTTTCCGAATATTCTTCAAGGGCAGCCCCTCGCAGAGCGTGTTACAGTATTCCAGCCGTGATGTGACTAGAGTGTGGGTAACTGTGGCCAGATCTGCCTTCTTGAGAAAGGGATGCAGCTGGCACACTAGCTGAAGATGTGCAAAAGCACCTCTGGCCACCACCTCTACCTGAGAGCAGAGCTGGGTCCAGTACTCCCAAGCTGCACTCTTGCTCTTTCAAGGGGAGTGCAACCCCATCAAGAACCAGTCGAATCCTTTCATCCCGATTGACTCTCCTAATGACCAACAGCACCTCCATCTTGTCTGGATTCAATCTCAGTTTACTAGCGCACATCCAGCCCATCACAGCCTCCAGACCCCGATTCAGGTCATCCATTGCCTGCCTAGGATCACAGGATAAGGGGGGGGGGGACTGAGTGTCATCTGCATATTGCTGACAACTCAGTCCAAGTCCCCAGATGACCTCTCCAAGCGGTTTCATGTAGATGTTGAACAGCAAGCCGGACAAAACCAAACCCTGCAGGACCCCACAGGCCAATGGTCAACAAACCAAGCAGTAGTCCCCCAGCACCACCTTCTGGACCCTACACCCAAGAAAGGACCGAAGCTACCCGAAAGCAGTGCATCCAGTCGCTATACTCAAAAGGCGGTCCAGAAGGATACTATGGTTGATGGTATCGAATGCCGCTGAGAGGTCCAGTGGAACCAGCAGGGACTTCCCTCCACAGTAGCTCAAAAATGTTTCTCACTTCATTTATCTGAATCCAAGACTACTTTTCCTCCAAGTTCTTCAATGTTAGAAATTGGAAGGCCGTCTTAAATTCAGAGTTCTCTTCTATTCAAGGAAATAACTTATGCTTTGCATCCTTCTTTCCAAGAGTGCAGTATGCATTTTGTCCATTCCTCCCACCTCCTTGGAAAATATTGTAATTAGTATCTTATTTTCATTTTTTAAGAATGTTGAATTCTTTCACAAAATTCTGTCTCCAAATATGATAAAATGCATTCTCTCGATGTTGCCGGGTGGAAAATCTTGCTTGTGAGAGAATCTCTATTTCTTTGCTCTCCTTTGGACGCACTGCTGTTAAGTAAACATTATTACTTTTAAATTATCTTTTACACTTTTGTTTCCTAAATTTTTACGGATTACATAAGTGTCTATGCCCCCCCCATTTCTTTCTTTAGCCTTTTCTTGCTTTCATTTGCCATTCAGTCCCACCTCCCCTTTAGATCTGTTTAAGATGTCCAACATGTCATGCAGTGGTACGCTGGCGTTTCCGCTCAACTGTCAATAGTGTGCACTTCTTATTAAGCCCCCGCAGTGTGGCACATGAGCACTCTTGTACAATAATTAAATCAGTGCATTTGCACTTGTGCCATGCTGTTTACAATGGAACAGTGTAAATAGTGCAGTGCAAGTGCAGCTGTGCTGATGGAAGTATCTATTCAAGAGTTCTCTTATTCAGTGCTACCGGCGCTTCATGCACACAGCAGGAGCAGCTGAACAGAAATGCTCCTGCACTGCTGTGCAACATGTTGGCCATTTTTGCTTTTGCTTCCAAATTCTTAATGTAGTGGCTTCCTGCTTCGTTCACGTAGCTTCTGCACCCTCTCTCTCTCTTGACTTCACCTCCCCTACTTTCTTTGCACATGTGAGATAATTCTGGGTAGCAGGTGTGTGGGCCACATAGGTCCCATCCAATCACTGTACTCCTGTTTAGCTCCTCTGCAAGTAAACGTGCATTTTGATTGGTCTGTAATTTCAGATATAAAATATGCCCTTTATTGTTTTGTTTTTCTTTCCTAACTGTATTGATTTTGGTGGTTTTACAGTCCTCTTTTTTTAAAAAAAAAATCAACAACCAGTGACTGTTGGGTGCCTTCAAGCAGGGCTGCGCACCTTTGGCCCTCCAGCTGTTGCTGGACTATAACTTCAGTATCCTTAGCTGTTGCCCACTGTGGCTGGGGATGATGCGAGTCCGCTGGAGGGCCAAACTTGTGCAGCTCTGCCTTAAAGCCTCCTGTTTGAGCTGTGGTCTCAGATGCAGAAATGGGGTTCTGCTGCTGTACCTCTGGCTGAATTGGCAAGTGCAAGTGCAAAAAGTTCTGCCCGTACTGTTCCCCATCCAACTGGCTGCAAAGCCTTTTAAATGAGCAAAACTTCCACCACTTACTTGTTCAGCAAGGAGTGCAGGGGAGCTGGCTTCATTTCCTCATCTTGCTTTCTGTTCAGCCTGTCCCTTTCCCACCACCAGCCACTACTAGCGGTTGAGGATCCTCAGAGTAGACAAGCACAACTCATGGATTTTGCTGATGTGTGCATGCGGGGGGCGGCGGTTCCCAAGGATTATTGAGACTCACTTTCGCCTACTTTTTAAAATCAAGATTTTCTTGCAAATGTATGGGCTCTCCCCAACTCCAGAGCACTGTGCCAGCCCTTTCCACTTCCCATTTTATGCTCCCAGTACATCCTCACACTACCTCCTGTTTACTAATATAAGGAGTGATGAAAGATTTTAGAATACTGGATGTTAGTACACTGTAATTGGATGGACATTTGTCTTTTAATGGGGGGTGGGAGGAGAAATAAAACAGTAGTTGAGCCACTAGGTGGCATGCCAGTTTCAACAAAATTGTATCAGTTTCTGTTAATGAATCCGGGGATTAAATTTGTAAGAAACAGAAGGATCTTCTTTAAAATAACTGCATGGTGTATGTTTGTTTGTTAGGAATGGAAGACAGTCCACCTAAACACTCAAGCAACAGCGAAAGCCATTCATCTAGAAGACGGAATCGCCATTCAAAAACAAAAGTAACCAATGGGATTGGCAAGAGATAGGGAAACAGACTGCTTCTAGGTTTGTCCCGGAAGTGTGCTTGAGAGCAAAGAAGCAAAACTGGGCCTGGTGCTGAATTCCCTGCTTGAAGGCCAACGAGAAGTGAAGGAGAAGGAGGAGGAGGACAACATCTTCAGCAACCAGAGGCCTCCACCTTTGTTGAGATGGAGCTCATCCATGTATTACCAGTCATTCGCTGCTATCACTTGCCAGTCACTGGTTTCAGTCTAACCTCTTCTGCATTTGACACTCAAAACAGTAGTAATGTGTTTAAAGGCAAAATAGTTGCTTGCTCCTGAGGGGTTTGTGTGATAGTCTTTGTTCCAGTAGTGTGAATGCCTTCTGAAGGCCTTTCTTTAGATGAGAATGATAACCCAAAGTTAACTAACAACCAGTTGGTTTTGTTTGTTGTTTGGTTGTAGGGGTTTAAACAATTGTTTTACATTTTTGTTTGTTTTAATACTTCTTTTGACTGAAAGCTGTTCTGCCTTTGTTCTCAATCTGACAGCTTGCCTGTGCTTTTTAAAGAAAAAAAGAGTTCCACATTTCAATCAGCAGGGTGCTATTAGGAAGTGTTTTCCTGGTTTTGGACAGTTAGTTATATGGTTTCTAACTCATTTAACTCTGCTAAATGTTCGTTGTGTTCACTCCTATCTCAGAATATCATGGATTCTGTTACCCAGGAAGGGTCTCCTGCTCCAGGGACATAGGTCTAATTGTGTATATATACACATTGTTTGTTTTCTTGCAGCTCCAATGTTTCCTGTGTATTATCATCGCTTTAGCTGCACCTTGCTTATTCAAACCTTTTTCTCTCTATAGACCTCAGCTTCTAGCTGCAGCAAAATGATCCCAGTTTTAAAGCAAGCTTCTTGTTAGAGGCTTTGGAATCCCCAGTTGGCCTGATAAGATGGCTTATCCAGAAGAGTACGATAGCTTCCTGGATGTTCTTCATTCTTTAAATTTATAATCATTTATACACGTTCACTCCACTTATTCTTTCATAGCTTAGACTCAGTTTCGGAAAGCTCAAACAGTTTTGTTTCATTGTTTCTTGAAAAGGGAAAATTAAATTCTTAAATACAAAATTGGTAAACTGGGTAATTCCTAAAAAAAACGCAACAGTTCTAATAATGAAGTATTAAACCCTGAGGCTTATTTAGATCTTGTGCTTAAACGGTCAGAACCGGGACAATTTTGCTTAGACTTTCTCTCTTGTGTTCAGTGGGTATTTCTTTGCATGTGCCAACTAGGTTGTAGGACTGATAACTCCATAAGAATTGGCAAAGGTGACAAGTTAGGTAAGAACCCACATCTTTCCAGTAACTAACAACTAAGCTTCCTGTGGAAAGTGCTGTTTGCTGTGATATGCCACAAGATACACACCACAAGATCTGAAAGACTGCAAGGACTTCAGCAGACAAGTGACGTGACTGTAAATAGAAAAAAGAACACCATAATCCATGACTTTATGTGCCACAGAGAATCAGCTTTTTGAATACACTTGCTGTGTAGCTGCTAATCCACAGAAAGCTCTGTTTTTTCAATCATAAATGTGCAAACTCTTGCATCAAAAGCTGCTATATCCTCTTTGCTGCAACTATGCTAAATGGGGAATGTGCACTCAGAACATCTCCCCCCCCCCCCCAAATATTGCTTTTCTCATTCATGGTCTCCAAATTGTGTATCATTACCTCCATGTATTCTTAGCATGCTGCATAATTCTTGAATGTATTTGGTCTGGACTCTCCAGTTCATTCAGTCTTAGCTCTTAATTCCTTAAGAGTTGGTTCCAACAAGGCAGACCAATGTGATTTTTCTGTTTATTCAAGACCAAAGCCAGAAGATGTTAATGTTCCTGCAAACATTTCGTCTGTTCATTTTAGTGTTGCTATCCACATTCCCATAGAGACTGCCCTGTTTTGCAGAGCCTAGGTTGTGCAATAATAATAATAATAATAATAAATAATAATAATTCTGCCTGTTGAAATCAATAATAATGTACTTACTCTCTTCATGAGAGACACCGCCCTTGGAACACAGTGCAGCTTCATGTACAAAAGCCAGATTTATCAATTGAAACGAGCGCTTGTGTATACAGAAACCTACATTGTACACCGTGTACATGCAAAACCAGAATTGGCATAAACATTTACTAGGGATGGGATAAAAAAGGTCATGTGGAGTAGATGGGATGTGCTTAGGGGTAGGGATGTACACGGAGCTGGTGAGAGGCAGCTTGAGTGGGGATGCCTTTAAGGGTGGGGGAAGGTGATCTTAACCCTCCCACCCCATTTTCCCCACTGGCAGTGCAGTTTAAAAGGGTCTGGCGGGGTGGCAGCCAGGTGTGCATGAGCACGATGTGCACACACGCATCCGGCACTTCTGGTCCAACGGGGGCAGCTGGGAGGTATGCTGCCGCCCTGCTGGATCCTTTTAAACTGCAGTGCCAGTGGGGGAAATGCGGCGGGAGGGGTAAGAGCACCACCCCCCACCCTTAATGGTATCCCCCCTCCACCTTCAAATCGGCTTGAATGCCGGTCCATGGAACTGGCTCGGCGCTCCTAGAATGGAGCACATCCTTACTTAGGGGCGGTTCAGCCTTCCAGCAGTAACTCCCTGCAGCTTCTGGAAAGTTCGCCTGAAGATTGAAGAGCCCTCCAGAGCAGCAATCTACAAGGCATTTAGGGGCTACTAGTGGAAGGGCAAACCAGCAGCACACACAATTCTGTGCATGCACAAAAGTGCTTTGTATATACACTCTGGCCTCTTTGGATCCTAACCCCTGTAACCTATTGTATTGTTGCTTTTATAGGAATCATAAAAGGATCTTGCATGAGTGAGCCCAAAAGATGCATACTCCTTTCCTAATCCCTGTGGCAGAGAAAAAGAGGGAACACATCCACATACCACCCCGTGGTAATTCCGTCCCCATCCTTTTAAATGTAAATTATGTAAAGACTCCAAGTATTGTGTGAAATGCCGCATTTTCCTAGCTCATAATGACAAGCGTTCTCTCAGCTCATATTCTGCTTGCAAGATACTATGTAGGCCCCATATTTTATTTTCCATGGAAAAGGGAAAAAATTCCATGGAAAAATGGACCAGTAGAAATAGAAAGAAGAATTTTGATCAAGTCTAGGAATAAAATGTCAGACTGGAGAGAGAAAGATCCCATAACTGGTGAAGTCCACTAATGAGCTGCATAGCACTCTCACCCTTGTATGGAAAATTCTGGAACTCCTGTATTTGCTCCCATTTACATGCTTTTGAACTTGGCTTCAGTTTCTTATGTCCCTCATCCCATTTCACCAACTTTCCTACTTGTGTACACTCCAGTTAGTTGTTTTCTAATCATTTACAGTGTGCTTGTTGGAAAAGATGTGGTCTTGGTTCCTCTGGAGACTGTGCCATATTACCAGTCATTGATGGGGGAGCCTAACTTGATATTGCAGGGGTTCTCAGACTTGGGAACCTAAATCTTGTTGGATTACATTTCCCATCATCCCCCAAGCACAATGGCCTTTCACCATTGTGGCTGGGGATGAAAGTCCACAGGTTGTAGTCCAGGGCTGCACTACTTGGGCCCTCCAGAAAATGTTGAACTACAACTCCCATAATCCCTGACTATTGGCCACTGTGGCTGGGAACGATGGGTTGTAGTCCAAAAATAGCTGGAGGGCCGAAGTTGTGCAACCTTGTTTAAGTCCAACATTATCTAGAGACCCAGGTTTAGAACTCCTGTGCTAAGCCATGGCCTGAACACTGGCAACAGGCTCTAGCATTTCTGTGTAGCTCTGATGCAAAGAGGCATTTACACACACACACACCCAAGGTCAAGAGTGCCAAGTGGGCATATAATAATAAGAGAGAGGTCCAGCCACTCAGCGCAAACATATTATCAGCTACCAGTATTAAACCTGGGTAGAGCACTGTTATATATAAAATACAATACCTAATAAATACATGGAATTTGGTTTCAGCTCTGTTTTTGGTTACTCACCTGTGAAAAATAAAGTCCTAAATTCCTGAAAAGAATGTGATGTTTCTTTTATTAAAGACTTGATTGCTGTTAAAAACATTACCACCTAATAGGCTATACTGTGTCAACGGTGCACCTGTCATTGTCCCTGACAGAGGCTGTATCTATTTGTACACCTATTTTCCGCCTTTTGTTCCACTTTTGATCTCTCACTTCAGCTATATGTTGTACAGTGAAGCATGATGTCTCAGAGCCTTTCCGTCTTTTATAATATCTCAGTGTTAGGTGGCTATAATTTAACTCTATTCCATCTCCAGATGAGCTCAGCTCAGTGAAACACTCCTTAAATGCTTGAGAGAGAACAGTAGAGGGAGAGAGAGAGTGTGTGTGTGTGTGTATGTATTTCAGTATTCCCTAGCTAATGGCCTGCCTCTAGGCTTGAGCCCGAAACGTTTCGGAGGCCATTACAGAAGCCTCCAAAACGTTTCGGCCACCGGGGCCATTTTGTGTTTTGGCGAGGGTGCACCCTTAAGGGTGGGGGAGGGTGCACTTATCCCGCCTGCCGCATTTCCCCCACCGGCACTCTATTGTATCAAGGCCTCAGGGAGGCAGCGTACCTCCCTGCCACCTTGTGACCAGAAATACCGGGCACGAGTGCACCCGTTGAGTGTGTGCATGTGCGGGGCAAATGGGCGCACGCTTCTCCGGTACTTCCGGCCAAGGACGGCAACAGGGTAGCAGGGAGGTATGCTGCCGCCCCGAGGGGCCTTGATACAATGGAGCACTGGCAGGGGAAATGCAGCAGGAGGAGTAAGTGCACCCTCCCCTGCCCTTAAGGGAGCACCCCTGCCGCCTCCGGGACAGTTCCGGGCACAGCCCTACTTTGTGGCCTCCTTGTTTCCAAAATAATCCCTTAGCCAACAATTTGGTTGGATATTTCAAATCAGCGTGTGTTATTTGCACCTGCCTCACCTTGGCAGCTCTTGACCATGCACCTCTAAATCTCTGGCCATTCTGATCAAGTCTAGACATGCAGCAGACTGAAGTGGAAGAGGCCTAAGATGATGGTAATGGACTGTAGTACTTCAGAAAGCAGCTGGGGAATTGCATTCTTTAATGTTTGTTTCCCTGAGTCTTGGTCCCAGGTTCAATCTATGCCATCCTCGGGTATGGCTAGGAAAGACTCCTGTCTGACATTGTACAGAGCTGCTGCCAGTCAGTGTACTGTAGACAATGCTGGCCTGGATGGACTAATGGTCTCACACACTTTAAGGCAGTTTCTGTATTCCTTCTAGCATTTAGAACTTGGACAACAAATAAACATTTCAAGGAGACAGTAGAACTCGATGTAAAAAAGCAAAACTAGGTTCACTTCTAAATTGAATATGCATCCAGTATTGGCTTGTTCACCTGTTCAAGTTACTTTGTCAAAGTTGGGGGGGGGGGCAGGGTATGACTGGCTCCTTTACACAAGGGGGCGCACTTTAGCTCATCCTGTATTCAAGAATCTGATTTATGATCTGGTAAGGCTGTAAAGCTTAGCTTCTCACTTTGGAAAGAAATAAACTGTATGGGAAGGAATGAAAATTAATGAACACTGAATTATTCTACTCTGCTATAATGTTAATGCTAGTCTTTGCATATGTTTGCAGCACACATATGGAATTAATCTTTGGGGTGTGTGTGTGTGCGCGGGTGTATGGGTAAGATTGCAGATAAAAGCAAAATGACCTGCTGGGGGGATTATTTCAAGTGTGTGTTTGTACGACATGAAGAACTCATGGGTGAATCTTATATGTTGTTCTCTGCAAATAGATGTTAAATCAGGTGACAGGGAGATTAACCTTTAAGAAAATAGGGTATCTAGGTGAGGAATAAAAATGCTCAAAAGACTAATTTCCATCAAAACAGTTTCAGAGAAAAATGATCACACCTTTAAAAACTTTTGCCTGCACCAATCATATGAGAGTAAGCCACAGCAGATTGCTCTGTTGTCAGCCAAGTGGGTTTGCAAACAATTTTTTCATAAATGTGGTTCATGGGGGATTGTTGATTCTTGGGAGGTCTCTTTGAAATGTGTAGAGAGGAAGGAAACTTGATATCTTGCTAGAGGTTAGGAGATTTTAAAGTGGTTTTTTTTTTTTTTCCCCTTCTGAGACACTGGAAGGAAACATGCCACAACTCTAAATCCAGATATTAAGGCACATCTGGAGAATTGTGCCCTTCTTACTCCATGTTAAGGCTAGTTCAAATGTCCAAAACACTTCTCTATCCATGATGTTCCAACTGTCCCTGAGACAGATTCCATGGAAAACAGAATGCACTGCCAACAAGTCTTCGTTATTGCTGCTGCTACTAGTGAGATAACTTCTGCTGCTCTAGCGGTTCTTTTCTTACACCTCTCTCTCTCTCATAGGCTCCCTGTTTATCAGGGACAGTCCCCATTTTCTGGAATCTGCCCCGGTAAATCACCGTCTCTAATTTTGCCTCTTGGGAATGCCTTTTTCCCATTTTTGTTTCACAAGTTGCTAGAGTTGCCATCCTTCAAGATTCCGCTCCCTCAGAATCTCTAGGAATTAAGTCTCCAAACGGGAAGGTGGCTGTACCGTATCTCTAGTGTAACTCTATGTCAGTGGGTGCATCACGCTAAGGCATTTTGCTGGCACGCACAGCACAGAGGGGTAGAATCCAGTCTTCAGCAACAGGTAATAGTGGGTGGGAGGTTTGGGCAGTAATCCTTGATCTGAGAATTGGTTGTTACAAGTGTTTGCTTGTTTTCATCTGTGAAATATTGGTGGATATGGCCTTGGCTGTTCTGCTTTGGTAGTTTGGAATAATGTGCTCTGCCTGCACTTTGCTATCTTTTCTCTCTCTGGGACATGCTTGTAATCTGAATGATATGCCACACCTCCCAGGCTGCCTGGCCACACGCGCTATACATTATAGATCACACCTTCCAGATTAGGGATGTGCAGAACTGGTTTGATAACAAAACGGACAGCTGCAAACTGGGCTATATGTTTTGATTGTGAACCGGTATGAGCTTTGTTGAACTGATTGGCCGAGCTGATCGGTTTGACGGAATTGGTTAGAATACCTGGTTTGGTCTGAATTTGGTTCAAATTCAGACTGAACCACCCCCAACCAATCCATGCACACCCCTCTCCCAAGTTGCTGGGCTACATCCCCTACATTCATAGGCATGTCCCTATTTTTGTTGGTGAAATGTTGGTATGCTGTGTGAGTGAAGGGGAAAAAAACCCTTACATGGCAAGTATTCAAATAAGCAATGGAATGGAAGAGAGCTATACCAACTCTGCTGCATTAGATTGTTCTTCTGAACTTAAACACTTAAACTACTGCATTAAATACTCACAGGCTAATATAGTAACTGAGAAAAAACATTCACAGTGCTCAAATGTGAGAACAGTCTTATTTTGCCTGGTCTGTGCAAATGATATCTGACTCTGAAGGTCAACGCAGCCAGAGGTACAGCTGGGTAATTTTGGAGCCTGGACCTAATGAGATTAGTTAGGCCCCCACACCTACCCACAAAATAAGCATTCTCTCCCTATATATTGATTTCACCAGAAACCCAGAGGTCTGGGCCAGAGTACATTTGGGGTGGGGGGCTATATAGCCCCCCAGTTATCTATATAGCCCCCCAACAATCTATATATTTTCGTGATTATTTTTCACAAACTCACAGATCTGGGCCAGAATTCATTTGCCAAAAGAAGAAGAAGAAGACTATGCAAGCCTCAATGGATTCACATAGCTTCATGACCATTCACAAACTAACTAGGACACAATGAGGTGAGTCTCACGATTAGTGAGACTCGCCGTAAGGGAGTTAGCGGGGAGAGCCAGCTTAGCTAGCTTTCCCCACAGAAAATCAAGGCAGCAGCCCTGGGCAGCTAGATTGTCTGCCCACACGACTGCTGGCTCCGTCACAGAGCCAGCGGGGATTGGGGGTCGTGTGGCCCCCAGTAGTCCCAAGATGCCCCACACAAGCCTCCCAGCGGGGATCTACTCATGTGCTGCTGCGGAACATAGCCGCGCCATGGCGGCGCACGATCCCGAAGCCCGGGTTAGCAGAGCACTCGTTCTGCTATCCTGAACTAAGGGGAGGGGTACTTGAGAGGGTTTGCTGCTGGGAGCCGTGTGGCTCCCATTGCAGTACACGATCACCCGAAAGCGGGCTTGGCTCCCTTAGCCCACTTTCGGGTAATCGTGAGAATCGCCTCAATACGTGTCCGTTGCTTCATCATCCAAACACAAAACCAACTTGTACATATAGTGTATTCATAAGGGGTGGGGGAGTTTAAACCACAACACGCCCTTTGCTTCACAGTTCTCATGCAGAGCTTTTGCATCACAAACCAACTTGAGCTTAGTGCATTTGCTTAAAAAAAAAATGCTGCTTGTTTATTCAGATATAACAGTTCCACTTTCACTAGATGGACAGAACTCTTTCTGGCAGCTTTTCTGCAGTAGGGGAAAATTCATTAAAATCGCAAGATTATTTTTTTTCAAATTCAATTTTTATTGATTTTAACAATAGTAATATTTACCATTAACAAATAAACAAACGTGGACTTCCCGCACACATCTCTTCGTGAATCATCAGCTATAAAATTTACCCTTGCTATAATAATAATTCAAAACATAAATTTAAACCCTTAAAAACACAGTTAATCTACCCAACCTGCAATTTTTACTAAATTTCAAACCCTGCTGTAAATTCCAAAACCTGCTGTAAACCCTGCTGTAAAGTCCATAGTAGGAAAATAGTTCTTTAGATACAACAAAAATGGTTTCCAATCTTCCATTAAAATCACAAGATTGACTGGTTTTCTTGAAATAAAAATAAACAGTCTTGCCATCTTGGACTATATGTGTGCCCAATTTCAGAAGTCTAAGCCCAGCTATTCTGGAAATGTAAAGGGTTGGGCAAAGCGGGGGTATGTTGCACTTTTTTATAAAGGCAAAGGGGAGATTCCTTCAAATGAGATTAGAATTGTGGTCCAGAATGGTGGGGGGACTTAATTTCCAGAAATTTTTGTAATTTTCTGCCATGAAACAAGCCACTTTGACTTTTTTTGACTTTTTTTAAATTCAAAAAAATCATTAAAAATCAACAGATTGACTGTTCTGCTTTAAAATCAATACACGGAGTCCTGATAATCTGTCTTACATTTGTGCCAAATTTCAGAACTCTAGGCCAAGCCATTCCAGAAATATGACAGGGAACCTCTTTTCCTTTGGGGAAAATCATGGTGCCTTCTAGGAGAGTGGGCACATGGACCGGGCCCCCATGTGGCATCATGGCCATTTTAAAAAACATCTTGGTGATGACCTTGCTTGTGAAGAGACATTCCACACTATTGGTAGCTGCCCCTGACTGAAATCAATATTTAGGAAAAGAGAAGAATGGGCATACAAACGCCATCAATATTTTATTTTATTTTATTTTATTTTATAAAAAATATTTCTATACCACCCAAAACTTGCATCTCTGGGCAGTTTACAACTAAAAACATTTAAAACATCAGATCAATTAACAATTATAATAATTTAAAACATTGAAAACATTAAAAACTCAATATTAAAATATTAAAATGATAAATCTAATTAAAAGCCTGGGTGAATAAATGTGTCTTTAGTGCCTTTTTAAAAATTGCCAGAGATGAGGAGGCTCTTATTTCAACAGGGAGCGCATTCCAAGGTCCAGGGGCCGCAATGGAGAAGTCCTGTTCCCGAGTAGCCTCCAGGTGTGTTGGTGGCACCCTCAGATGAACCTCTCCAGGTGATCTTAACAAGCAGTGCGGCTCATGGCGAAGAAAATGTTCTAATAATGAGGATAAAAGTGCACAAGTGATGTCCAGTGATCGGTGAATATAACAATATTCATTTTCTTTAGAAGCTAGAGAGGATCATATACTTAATAATCCAGGGAGGTGTAAAACAGGGTTTGTTTAAGCTGTTAAAACTGAAATCCTGCATACACTTCCTAAGGAGTAAATTTCATTGAATTCAGCAGTACTCACTTCCAAGTAAACATACATAAAATTGCACTGTTAGAGCTGTTCTTGTAAATCAGAAACATACTGTGCAAAAAACCAGACATGTGCACGCACACACACACACCCCAACTGTGCAAAGCACCTGTAAAAGTGGTGATTCTCTTATGATTAGTGGAGGAGAGCAACTGGCCCTATCCAACTCCAGGACCGTGTCCTACCAGTGGCTGCAGCTGGTATTTATATTTCCTTTAAATTGTGAGTCCTCTTGGGACAGGGAACCAGTTTTATTTATTTATGTTTGTTTATCTATGTAAATAGCTTTTGAGCACTTTTGTTGGAAAATGAGATGCAAATAGTCGTAGTAATAATAGTAGTAGTCCATAGGGGCTCATTCTCAGTATTTAGCTCCATCCTGTGAGGTATCACTGACCACAAAGTGGAGATGATCACCATGCAAATCAGAAATGCATGCACTTGCATAGGCATAATTGCAACAATTTTCTTGATTACAGAAGTGCCTTTTCCAGCAAATGCTTCTAGTTAACGCAGTCCTTTCACCAGCATAATTCTGGGTGCTTGCAAGCACCATGCCATTACATGGAACAAAAGCAGAGCTGGTGCACGCTTGAGCTCTCCTCAGGTCGCTTTGTATTAGCTCTGTTATGCTTTGGGTGTTTTCTTTCAGCTGCATGTGCTGTACCAGCAGGAGGTGTCACAAGGTGCAAAAACGGTGCCAGGGAAGGAAACATTGTCGGTTCAGAGGCATTTCTGCACATCCAGCTGATTTCGCCACATTTGGAATGTGCTGTGATCAGCACATTCCCCTTGACCGCATGTGCAATATTCCCCCCACCCAAAGTATCAGGGAGAGGAAAGAAAAAGAGCCGAGAAGTAATGGAGAAATGGCCAGTGTGCCCAAATAAATGTGCGGATAGCTTTGTAGCAAGGACTCAGCTGTGGTCTTTGAGCAGGAATCTTGTGCCTCTGTGATAAGGCGCTTGCTGCATGATCTCCAGCAAGTCTCAGCCACCCTGAAATGTCCTGTATCTCATCATCGCACCAAAGATTCAATTGTATAAGGAAGAGAGATGGAGGGAAGAAAGAACCTCTGCTTTCATCTACAATCCCATGGCTTTTCCAGGCAGTTCTATTGTGGGTGATGAAATAACCTTTAAAGCACACTTCAGTGGCCACTTTCACTGGGAAACTCTTAAAGCACTTCTGCAAACTACAAATTGTAGCACGGGCTGGTGCGATGGGTATGTAGCCTGTGGCGATCTGGCTCAAAAACTCTGATGCATTATGTCTGGAGCTAATGCAAAGTCATACAGAGGATAAGAAGAGAACCCAAAGGCAAATTAATGTGATTTGCTTTGCCAGCTACAGCTGTGTTAGTCGCAGGACTCTCTTCAGTCTTGCCTTGCTGACATAGAATGAGGCACAGCTGGGACTAATTTGGCTGCCTTAGTCTTTCGGTCCCCAGTTTCCCAGCAGGTCCAGTAAAAGGAAGTAGGAGAAGGCTGCTCGTAAGCAGATTAATAGGTTTTTGCCTCTAGCTCCTCTGTTGATGACTGAAGCCTGCATGTAAGCCACAGCCAAGTAGCAAGCGAGCAATGCCAAGGGTAACGGAATCATGCATGCCACCACTTTTTCAATGACTGTGGCCATATGCAGATTTTCAAGCTGATATTTTATATGACCACTGGCAAGAGAAGAGAACATCTACATTAAGGCCATTAAAAAACACACACACACAAAACAGCTCTTGAATATTATAGTGTCAGAAACATGCAAAATATGGCAGTAATGGAATCAGAATTTTTGGACACAAGTTCTTACTCCATTACCAATTATGCACATTTCAGACACTATGATACTTAAGGGTTTTGTAAAAAGATGGCCTTATAGTAGGATATGTTCTTTTATCAGTGGGCAAATATAGCATTAACTTGAAATTTTGCTTGCGAAAGTGGTAATGTGTCTGATTCCATTATCCTTGCAATTGCCCCAGGGATGAAGCTGCATGAAACTGATTACCAAGAAAATTAGGACTGACAAAATGAAGTCCCTTTTCACACAGCACATAATTAATCTATGGAATTCTCTGCCATGGGATTTGGTGATGGCCACCAGCTTGGGTGGCTTTAAGTTTGGCTTAGACACATTCATGGAGGATAAATCAATCAATGACTACTAGTCCTGAGGGTTATAGACTACCTCCATTTTCAGAATAAGAATGTGACAAATATTTATATACCGCTTCAACAAAAGTTCCCAAAGTGGTTTACATAGATATAAATACAAAAATAAAATGGCTCCCTGTCTCCAAAGGGCTCACAATCTAAACAGGAAAATTAAGATAGACACCAGCAATCAGGGGCATATCTAGGGGTAGGGCAGGCAGGGCACGTGCCCCGGGTGCCACTTGAAGGGGGGCACCATTTTGTAATTTTTTTAAAAAATGGTTACCAAAACCAAAATGGCCACCGTTCATGCTCAAATGGCCTCTGTGAGGCTCTAGGTCATGCCAGGCTTTGCAGAGGCCATTTGAGCATGCACGGTGGCCATTTTGTTTTCAGTGGCCTTTTTTTTTTTTAAGATTATTTTTAAAAATGGCCACTGCACATGCTCAAATGGTCCCTGCGAGGCCCTAGAGGCCAGTGGGGTGAGGGGGAATCTTTGCAACCCCCCCAGCCTTTAGGAAGCCCTCCAAAGGGGCTATGGGTAAAAATAATAATAATTAAAAAAATAATATAAGACACTGTACACATATTCAGATTGGCACTACGTACAGAGAATCATGGCTTGTGAATACTGAGCTGACGCTTAAGAGCTAGGATTGTATTCATTTGCTCTTACTTGCTTCTTGTGATAAGTGAGTTAAATGTGATGTCTTGCTAATATGGCTATGAATGGTGAGTTTGTCTTTGAATCAGTGTGAAACCCTTAATATTAAGGCCCACTGGGATTTTCTTGCTCTCTTTCTCTCATTTTAACTGTCTTTCTGAAAGACTAGAATATATTCCAAGCAGTGACACAGTTTACTCTGCATATCCTTTAATCATCTCCACATAGTATTTGGGTATTTCATGAGCCCCCACATACTGAAATTTGTAGTTTTCCAGCATTTTTTGGTCTGGCTAAGTCCACTGCTAAATAGTTTTTGAAATATTAAAAGATTAACGAGCTTGACTTGAATTTTTGAGCTGATATTATGGTAAAGTTATCTGAAAGATGGGTGTCAGATGCTTGGACAGGGGGCGCAATTTCAGTGTTTGCCCTAGGCGCTATTTTCCCTAGATACGCCTCTGCCAGCAATGGCCACTGGAAGGATGCTGTGCTGGGGATGGATAGGGCCAGTTGCTCTCCCCCTGCTCAATACAGAGAATCACCACTTTAAAAAGGTGCCTCTTTGCTGAGTTAGCAGGGGATGCCTCTGAATAACAGTTGCAGGGGAGCTCCAGCAGGAGAGAGGGCAAGGCTTCATCATCTCTTGCTCATGGGCTTTCCAGAGGTATCTGGTGGGTCACTGTGGGGAAGAGGATGCTGGACTAGATGGTCCTTGCTTGGGTCTGATCAAGCAAGGCTCTTCTTCCATTCTTATCATACCAGCCAGTCCTGAACGTGGGTGGATTGCAGCGCTTGGCAAGGCAGGCAATAGCAAGGTGGATTGTCAAGTATTAGCTCAGCACCAGGACCTGGGACAGCACACTGGGAGGTGGTGGAGGCAAAGGGAACTTCCTTCCTTAGGCAGCTCCTTGGCAAGGAAGTTGGAGCATCGCTCCAGTATTGCTCTGGTGCAGGGGTCCCAGAGCTGTGGCATCCCGCTGTTGTTGGACTACAGTTCCCATCATCCCCCAGTCACAATGGCCAGCAGCCAAGAATGATCGGAGTTGCAGCTAACACCTGCAGGAGGGCTGCAGTCTCTTCTCTAATCTAAAACTAGCCTAGAGTGTTTAGGCATCACCTCCTTAGAAAACGCCAGGCCTCAGTTAAAGGGACAGCACTCTGTTTTGGGGTGGGGGGTGTACTCTGGCTAAGTTGGTATGTCTTCTACTGTCACTATGTTAAGGGTGGTGGTGAAGGCAAGAGGCACAGCTGAGGCTGTTTGGGGAGGAATGCTCAGTATTTGGGGATATTGACAAGCAAGCAGTTTATTATCTATCCATCTATCCACACACACACACACACACACACACACACACACACCACACGAAAAAGCATCAATAAAGATATAGAAAGATTGTTATATGAAGAGTGTTAAGATATATACATATACATACATACATGCACACATATGTACGTACATACATACATATATAGAGAGGGGGGGTTCTCTGTAGGTTCATTTTCATTTATGTTTAGCATGGAGCATTACTGCTACAAATATTTATATACTGCTCTTCAACCAAAGTTCCCAAAGCAGTTTACATAGCAAAATAAATAATACACAAATAAGATCGTCCCCTGTCCCCAAAGGGCTCACAATCTAAAAAGAAACATAAGGCAGAGAATTCCACAAGTTGATGATGTGTTGTGTGAAAAAGTACCTCTGTTTGTCAGTCCTACATTTCCAGGCAATTAATTTCATGGGATGACCCCTGGTTCTAGTGTTACTGTATATGAGAGGGAGGTGAATTTTTCTCTATCCACTTTCTCCACGCCATGCATGATTTTATAGATATCTAAACAGGCCCCAGGTGTTGTAGCCTTGCCTCATAAGAAAGGTGCTCTAGGCCCCTGATCATCTTGGTTGCCCTCTTCTGCACATTTTCCACTTCTACAAAGTCCTTTTTTAGATGTGGTGACCAGAATTGTATGCAGTACTCCAGGTGTGGCCGCACCATAGTTTTGTATAAGGGCATTATAATATTAGCCGTTTTATTTTCAACCCTCTTCCTAATGATCCCTAGCATGGAATTGGCCTTTTTCACAGCTGCCACACACTGAGTGGACACTTTCAACGAGCTGTCCACCACAACCCCAAGATCCCTCTCCTGGTCAGTCACCGACAGCTCAGATCCCATCAGCTTATGCTTGAAGTTGTTCGTTCCAATGTGCATCACTTTACACTTGCCAACATTGAACTGCATTTGCCATTTTGTCACCCACTCACCCAGTCTGGAGAGATCCTTTTGGAGCTCCTCACAATCTGTTTTGGATTTCACTATCCGAAAGAGTTTGGTATCATCTGCAAATCTGGCCACCTCACTGCTTACCCCTGCTTCTAGATCATTTATGAATATAATCAAAAAGCACCGGTCCCAATACAGATCCCTGGGGAACCCCTCTTGTAGCCTTCCCTCCATTTCTTCCCTCCATTGTGAAAACACTCCATTTATACCTACCCTCTGTTTCCTATCTTTCAACCAGTTAGCAATCCACACATGTACTTGTCCCCTTATCCCATGACTGCTAAGTTTTCTCAGGAGTCTTTGATGAGGAACTTTGTCAACAGCTTTTTGGAAGTCCAGGTATACTATGTCAGCTGGATCACATTTATCCACACACTTGTTGACACTCTCAAAGAACTCCAAAAGGTTGGTGAGGCAAGATTTCACTTTGCAGAAGCCATGCTGGTTCTCTCCCATCAGGGTCTGTTCTTCAGTGTGCTTTACAATTTTATCCTTGAGGATGCTTTCCATCAATTTGCCTGGAATGGATGTTAAGCTAACCAGCCTGTAATTTCCCAGATCACCCCTGGATCCCATTTTGAAAATCGGTGTTACATTTACTACTTTCCAGTCCTCCGGTACAGAGCTCGATTGCAGGGATAAGTTATATATTTTAGCAAAGAGGTTGGCTTTTTCACATTTGAGTTCTTTGAGGACTCTTGGATGGATGCCATCCGGCCCTTGAGATTTGCTAGTTTTCAGTTTTTCCCGACAGTTTAGAACATAATCTCTTGTCACTTTTATCTAACTCAGTTCTTTAGCTTCCATCCCTGAAAAGCCTGGTTCAGGAACAAGTATATGCTCAGTATCCTCTGCTGTGAAGATGGATGCAAAGAACTCATTTAGCTTCTCTGCAACCTCCATATCCTCCTTAATAATCCCTTTCACTCCCTCATTGTCTAATGGTCCAACCACCTCCCTGGCAGGTTTCCTGCTTCTGATGTATTTAAAGAGGTTTTTGTCATTCCCCTTGATGCTTTTAGCTAAATATTCTTCAAACTCTCTTTTTGCCTCCCTTATTGTCACCTTGCATTTCTTTTGCCAGAGTTTGTGTCCCTTTCTGTTCTCTTCATTTAAACAGGCCTTCAATGTCGGAAGGAAGTATTCTTCCCTTTTATGGCTTCCTTGACAGTACCTGTTATCCATGCTGGCATCCTCCTGGACTTAGTGGTACCTTTCCTCCCTTTGGGTATACAATCTAACTGGGCTTCTCGTATTGTGGTTTTGAGTAAACTCCAAGCATTCTGGAGCGAAGTGACTCTCCTGATTTTCCCTTTCAGCTTCTTTTTCACCATACTCCTCATTTTGGAGAAGTTTCCTTTTCTGAAATTTAAAGTGTCTGTGCTAGACTTCCTTGGTGATTCTCTCCCTGCATGTATGCTGAATTTGATTGCACTATGGTCACTGTTCCCTAAAGGGCCAATGACACTGACATCACGCACCAGGTCCTGGGTGCCACTCAGGAAGATCCAAGGTTGCCTTCTCTCTGGTCGGTTCCATGACCAACTGTTCTAGGGCACAGTCATTCAGCGTATCTAGAAATCTGACCTCTTTGTCATTACCTGACTGTGAATTTACCCAGTCTGTGTGTGGGTAATTGAAGTCACCCATTATTACAGCCCTGCCTCCCCTTGACACCTCCCTGATTTCCTGCTGCAATTCCCAGTCATTGTTAGTGTTTTGATCTGGAGTGCAATAGCACGTCCCCAGTAGCATGTTTCCTTTTAGGTCTTGTACTGTCACCCACAGGGTTTCTGTGGAGGACTCCGGTCCACCTAGGTTTTCTAGCTTGTCAAATTCTATCCCTTCTTTAACATACAGTGCTACTCCACCTCCAAGGTGCCCCTCCTTGTCCTATCCATAGAGTTTATATCCAGGGATAACCGTGTCTCACTGGTTCTCACTGTTCCACCATGTTTCTGTGATGCCCACTATATCTATTTCTGTGTTAGCAACCAAGCACTCCAGCTCACCTGTCTTGGCTCAGAGGCTTCTGGCATGGGCTTAAAGCACCTATATGCACAGTCTTCTGTCTGCTCTTTATGTGGTTCTCCTCTGCACCCCAGGCATCATTTTAAAAGCTGCTCTGCAACCTTTTTGATTTTAAGCGCCAGCAGTCTGGTTCCATCTTGGTTCAAGTGCAGCCCGTCCTTTTTGTACAGGCCTTGCTTGCCCCAAAATGTATCCCAGTGCCTAACAAATCTAAACCCCTCCTTCCGGCACCAACGTCTCATCCACACATTGCAACCCCTCAGCTCTGCCTGTCTGGCTGTACCTGCACGTAGAATAGGTAGCATTTCTGAGAATGCTACCTTGGGGGTCCTGGACTTCAATACATTACCTAGCAGCCTATATTTGGCTTCCAGGACTTCCTGATTACATTTCCCTATATCGTTGATGCCAACGTGCACCACGACAGCTGTCTCCTCCCCAGCACTGCCTAACAGCCTATCTAGATGCGGTGTGATATCTGCAACCTTCGCACCAGGCAGGCAAATCATCATGCGGTCAACATGCAGGTCACAAACCCATCTCTCTATACCTCTAATGATCAAATCACCCAGTACGAGGCTCCCACCCCCCAGAGGAGTATCCCCTGTGCGAGAGGATATGGGCTTATCATCCACGGAAGAGCATTTCCCTGTTCCTCAGAACGATGTCCTCCTTCCCCGAGACCTTCATTCTCCCTAACAGCAGAGGAGCTATCAGCCCTGGAGTGGGATGCCTCTACCACGTCCCTGCAGGTCTCATCCACATGCCTCTCTGTCTCTCTAAGCTTCTCCAGATCCGCCACCTTGATCTTGGGGGAACGAACTTGTTTCTTGAGAGCCAGGAGCTCCGTGCACCGAGAACACACCCATGACTCCTGCCCATGGAGCAAATAGTCATGCATGTGGCACTCTGTGCAATACAGTGGGAGTTATGCAGCTACAGAGTTGGTCTCTACACCACTTCACTTCCAAGTCAAGGTTTTTCCCATTTTTGTAAAGCATGCAAGTTCATTAAAAAAAATCATTTTAAAAGGAGGAAGCAAGTACTGGAAGAGAGCACAATTGAGGAAGAAGCCCGTTGGATTATTTTCAGAGCCCAATCAGTTCTATTGTCAAGTGGCATTGGTTTTCTCCCACCACCACCACCACCACTTAACAATAGAACTGATTGGGTTCTGAAAATAATCCAACGGGCTTCTTCCTCCATCGTGCTCTCTTCCAGTACTGTTCAACCTCAGGGACATATTTTTGTGTGGCACAGAAGGATTACTGGAGAAGGGGAGAGTATTAGAAATTGCTGCTTCCCCACCGCACCAGTGCAGTTAGTTGGGAAGTTCTGTTAGGCTGCTTTATGCACGGTTGCTAGAATACATACATATTTTTCTTTAAGTTCACTGTCAGCTTAAATTTGAAGTGGGGTGTGAGCTGTCTTCCAGTCTAATCTACTGCATAGGGGTTTTGTGAGGCCAACAGAAAAAAGAGATAAGCCATGTATGCCAACCTGGGCTCCTAAAAGGAATAATACAAACATATTTGCATTCATATCCAGCTTTTCCTCCAAGGAGTCCAGAGTTATGTTTATCCTCACAGCAACCCTGTGAGGTGAGTTAGGCTGAGAGATAATTGACTATAAATGTAATAACAATAACAACAAATAGCTGATATTCAGAGTAAGGATGCACCATGGCAGTGAGAGAACAGCCTAACAGAACTTCCCAACTAACTGCACTGGTGCAGTGGGGAAGCAGCAATTTCTGACACTCTCCCCTTCTCCAGTAATCCCTCTGTGCCACCAAAAAATATGTCCCTGAGGTTGAACAGTCCTTGGGGACATATTTTCAGGTAGCACAGAGAGCTTCCATGGGAAGGGGCAGGTGTCAAAAATGGCTGCCTCCCCACTACACTGGTGCAGTTAGTTGGGAAGTTTGGTACCTGCAGCTTTCAGACATACACCCATGGGAATATGCAGCTTCCCCTATTACCATCAATGGATACTTGACTGCTGTCCTGGAATACAAAGGATGTACTGCAGAAGGGAAAGGGTATGTGTCACAAAAAGGAGTCTCAGTATTGGGCTGGAAACATAAAAAAGATTTATGAGTCGTGTTAGACCCAAATAGCATGGAACCCGTATTACAGGGGGTAAAGAATCCATATGCTGATATGACTGCTGATTTCTTGGACTTTTTTGCTGATATCTTGGCACTGCCATACATTTCAAACATAAAATTCAGATGAAGGCAAATGCAATACCTGTCCAGCACAAAGTGAGGAACATACTCATAGCATTGTGCCAACTACTTAGAAAGGAACTCTTAAGATTACAGTATGCTGACATCATAGAGTCCATTGATTCAACAGAATGGGTCCCTCCCATTGTTCTTGTATGGAAGTCAAATGGTGCACTTTGAATGTGTGTAGATTTAAGAGATGTGAACTCCAACATGGTAGTGGATTGTCATCCATTACCCAATATCAATGAAATGCTGCTTACTCTGAAAGAGGCCTCCATGTTCACAACTTTAGCCTTGTCTTCAGCCTATCATCAAATTCCTCTGCTCAAAAGTTCTTACTGCCTTCATTACCCCACAGGGTCTTTTTCAATATATAAGACTGCCCTTTGGATTAGCTTCTGGAGCTTTGGTATTTCAATGAATGATGCATGCCATTTTTGGGACTACGGATGGCATCATTTACTTTTAGGATGACATTTTAGTGTATGGCAAAACCATTGAAGAGCATGCTGACAGAAGTCTTAAGGAAATTCTGACAACATGGATTTACTATCTCTGCAGAAAAATGTCAGTTTTGCACACACTTTGTGATATACTTGGGGGACACAATATCTTAGACTGTGTACATCTCAAAACAGACTTGGTGAAAGCTATTTGGGAAGCTCTAGAGCTACACAACAAGGATGCACTTCGATTATTTTTAGGACTCTGTGAGTATTTCTCTAAATTTGTGAGTCAATTTGCCTCAAAGGTTGCTCCATTGCATTGTCTTTTTAAAAAGAATGTAGCATTTAACTGGGATGTATCCTGCAAGGCTTGTTTTCAGATTATCAAATAGAGATGGTGGATTACTATTCCAGGTGGCCAGAAGTTTCATTTGCTGGCAACATTACTACAAACAAGCTGATCCAGTTCATGACTGCCATTTTTGCAAGAAAAGGTCTTCCTAAAGAACTAGTGACTGATAATAGAACACAGCTTACCTCATTTGAAATGGAGCAATACTTGCATAACCATGGGATAAAACACAGCACTCTTTCCTTGTACCATCCTTGAGGGAATGACAGTAGAAAGAATGACCAGATTAGTGAAAGAAAGTTTACAACTGGCTACTACACAATAGGAACCATGGAAAGAGACAATCCATGAAACTCTCATTGCATATCAAACTACTCATTCTACTACAGGAAAATCACCTTTTGAACAGCTGAGAGGAGACAAAACTACCACCAAATATACCCAGTGGCAACAACTGATAGGGCTTTCCATGTCGTCTCACCCTGAGGATGCAGAAATTGGTGGTGATCGGGTAAGGGAGAAGCAACAAAAATAGAAATTGTATGTGGATCAGAAACCGGGTGTGAAACAGCAAACATTTCAGGTGGGCGACTTGGTTCAAGTACAACTGCCTTATAAAGTGAGAAAGGGATGTTCCCAATATTCTGGATCAAAACAAATAATCGAAATCCAAGGAGATTCTGTCATATTGGATGATGGAAATAAATAAATAGAACATTTCAAGACTTTCCAGCATTCATACTATGAGACAAGAGAAAAGGGAGAGAGGAACTACAGAGGAATTTGATCTTGCCTCCAGTTTCGATCTCACGGAGGAAGCTGATGAAAGTGATGGACAATTCTCTGTACCAGGGAAAAAAAGCATTACTAATAGCCCCTGAGTCAGAGAACTCAAGAATTAGGAGCGGTGAGTGTGACAGGAGACCACCTAAAAGATTTCAAGACTTTGTTACTGAATTTTAAATTACATCAGTAAAGAAGTTTGTACCATTTCCAGCATCCTAAGACTTGGGGGCTATTCTCACGATCTGCAAAAATCGGGCTAGGAGAGCCTAGCCCGGTTTTTGCAGATCGTGAGAACCACCGGGCTCGGCTGCAGCCCTGTAGCCCTCCCCATAGCCCGGGTTTGCGGAGCGAGCACTCTGCAAACCTGGGCTATCTGATCGTGAGTAGCCGCGGCGTGGCTCCGCACCGCAGCTACTCGCAAGTAGACCCTCGGAGGGGAGGTGAAAAGCAGCCGCCCGGCTCTGGGGGTCTCCCCAGTGTGTAAGCATACTGGGGCTTCTGGCGGCCGCGCAGCCTCTGAGCTCCCCAGCCCCCGCCGGCTCTGTCCCGGATCTTGTGGGCAGCCAATCCAGCTGCCCAGGGCTCCCTCCGCGCTCGTGTGCTTAACCCACTCTCCCCACTCACCGCCACAAACGGGGTCTAACTGATCGTGAGACCCAGTCCTTGGTCTTCTTCATTGCTCTTTCATGGGATGCTTCCTTCCTTGTTTGTTTGTTTGTTTTGCTGACTTTGTGTTTAGACATCTCTGTGAAAAGTTAACAGGCTTCTCCTAGCACACCTTCTCTTCTGGAATGTGTGGAATGTCTTCCCTGCTATGGCTTCAGTGGCCTCTGAGCACTCACGCTTCCACTGGCAGTTCTGGTAGGGCAGAGTGATTTAAAGGCCACCATTCAAGCATGTGCTGGCCGGCCTGTGTCCATTGTATTTTAGGCACCACATGAATTACTCCCTTTCTGCAACTAACTTAATTCTGCTACATGTGAGTGGATCTCATAAACCAGGTTATGTTTTATGTTTGCATTCACAGCACACATTTCCTCCTGGCATCTGCTTACGGTAAACTTTCGCATCTGTCTGCAATTTGGCCATGGTCCTGCCTTGCCATAGGGACAAATAATTTAAACCCCTCTTGTTCTGTGCATTTTAAAAAATGTGTTGGCCAAGCACCTCCGTATGCACACCAGATGATTTTCTCTGGTGTCCTCTTTTGCAGTGAATTTACAAACAGACGAATTCTAAGTGAACAAGAACCCAGTGGCTTTCTCCAAGGTCAAACATTTACTGGACTATAGAGAAAGAAACTATTGTCTCCAAAGTTTGTGTCTTCCAGTGAAATGCTGCTGCTGCTGCTGATGTTTGGTGTTCATCCTTCTATCACTTGCTGATCTCTCTCTCTCTCTCTCTCTCTCTCTCTCTCTCTCTCTATCTATCTATCTATCTATCTATCTATCTATCTATCTCTATCTCTTGCTCTTCCTCCAAAGAGCCCAGAGTGGTGTACAAGTATTTATCCTCACAACAACCCTGTGAGGTAGGTTAGGTTGAGAGATACGTGGCTGGCCCAAAGTCACCTAGTGAGCTGCCATACCATTCAAGTGTTCTTCTTTCCCCCAGTTATTCTAGTAGCTAGCAACTACTATTGCGCTAAGGATGAAAAGTCAATCAATTGTCTGTGGCACCTTCTAACCTAACTTGGAGCTTCCTCAGATTTTCTGTGGCAGGAAGTGCCTAAAGTTAAGCCATTTTGAACACTGCAGCAGAGTGCTACTTTTAAAGGGCGCATATAATGTGCAGTAACTGTGAATCGGCAGGAGAAAAGCTGAATAATGCCACTGGCTGTATGAATTGGGACCTTCTGTCACTGCCCCAATGTTGCTGTAAATGGTTCCCTCGTATGAACTCCCCAGCCCACCCCAGCCTAGGTGTATCGAAGCTGCATTCAATTGCTGTTCGGAAAAGTTGCTGCAGAAGTCAGGAGGGTGGCACACAAAGGGGTTGCAGTGAGTTCCACAGAGCCCACCACCCATGTGTGCAGGCAGCTGTGAAGCCTTTGCAGGGAATAGAGGAGTCCCTCTGGGGTTTCTTTCCATAGTCCCCATTCCACCCCCCAATCTCTGTGCTGCGCAAGTTACTTATGCTTGAGACAGTGAGGTCACTCACAAAATCAAAAACTGTGTTCTACCTGGGTTTGGGAGCTGTGTGTGTTCCCAATTTTCAGTTGTATGGAAGCAAGGTAGGAGGAAAACCTGGGTAGAAGTGATTGTGTGGAAGCAGGGTAGGAGGCAAACCTGGGTATCTTTTCATCCTACCTTGCTTCCACACACCTAAAAATTGGGAGCACATACAGCTCCCAAACCCGGGGTAGAACACAGTTTTTGACTGTGTGAATGACCTCTATGAGTAACTTGGATCCCAGGGTACATGGTCTGAGGGTATCTGATGTGGCCATCTTGCTAGGGCTAGGCAGCTGTGGATCTGGTCAGTGCCTGGGTGGGTGCTTGCCCTCAAATCCCTTGTTTACAACCATGATGGAAGAAAGGCAGGATATAAATGTTGTAAATAGCTGGCAAGTGGAGAAAGGGCTAGATGGACACATGGGAGCTGGGCACAGACCAGCCATTCCCTGCACAGTTGAGTGGGAGTGGGGAGAACAGGGCTCTCTTGAGTCTAGTGGAATGCCTCAGAGTGCAGGCACAGTACCTGCACTTGACTGGGCTGACCTCATGCATGCATTTCTTTGGAACCTTAGCAAGTCAGTGCACAGAGCCAGTGAGTTGGTCAGAAATCCAGATGCTCCTGCAGGTTAATCACATGTGGTCTGAAAGTGCTTGCAAGAACTCCCCCCTTGTATGCATGCACACATGCGTATACACACACACACACACACACACACACACACACACACACACACACAGGCAACCTTGAACAACAGACCAGTTTTCTAGTGTTACCTCTGTAAAGGTACCATTCCTCTTCCAGTCACTTGATGCCTAGAGACCTTCTGAGTCTGCCAAAAATGTGTTAATTTGCATAACACAGGGCTGAACAATTCCGGCCCTCCAGCTGTTGTTGGACTACAACCACCCTGTCATCCCTGACTATTAGCCACTGTGGTTGGGGGTGATGGGAGTTGTAGTCCAACAACAACTGGAAGGCCAAAGTTGTGCAGCCCTAGTGTAATAGATGTTGAAAGTTTATTAGCCCTATGCAGATGTTATGTAGTACAGGTGACTGCATTCATGTACCTCTTTTATTGTAAATAAAGTCTATCTTATGCTTCTTTTCTTTTTAGATTGTGAGCCCTTTGGAGATAGGGATCCATATTATTTATTTATTATTTCTCTGTGTAAACCGCCCAGAGCCATTTTTGGAAGGGCGGTATAGAAATCGAATAAATAAAAAAATAATATCTGACTGTATGTGAACACTCATTTTAAAAGTGAACCTGGGTACAGGCCCCTTCAAATACAAAGTACAGATAGGAAGTGTACTACTGCATGTGTGTTCAACACAATCTGTGCGTACACAAGGCACAAATTCTCCCCAGTGCTCAAAGTGAAGGAGAAAGCAGAGACCAATTTTATGATTTAAAACTGTTAACACAAACGTCTGAATTTGGAGAGCTATATGAGTCACTCATTAAAAATTGCATATTGCATTGTAAACAATCAGACACTGAGTCAGACTGCTGGGAGGTACTGATCTCACACTGGCATGTGCAATGGATATATGTTGAGCCAATAGATTGGCAAGAAAGTGGTTGAGGGGGGCGGGGAAAGCAGAAAAACAAGCAGATACCCTACTGTGCAAAAGCACATTTGAAAAAAGCTATAAGACAGTGAGCCTCAAAGCAAAGCGAGTCCCAGCACTAACAAAAGAAGTTCCACCGAGGTATGCAGAAGTGACAAAGGCGAGCTATAAGTTTGGCATGAGCCCTAGCATAACTTCCCATCCAGTGTATGAGAAAGAATGCAGAGAATGTAGCAAATGTAATCGTTTTGCTAAAAGTGGAGAGAAAACCTCATGGCAAAGATATGTTCATACTAGTATAAACAGATGAAAACACATAGAGCCCTTTCTCACGATCAGTGAGATCACAAGCTGGTCTTGTGGTAGCAAGCATGACTTGTCCCCTTAGCTAAGCAGGGTCTGCCCTGGCTGCATATGAATGGGAGACTAGAAGTGTGAGCATTGTAAGATATTCCCCTCAGGGGATGGAGCCACTCTGGGAAGAGCAGAAGCTTCCAAGTTCCCTCCCTGGCATCTCCAAGAAAGGGCTGAGAGAGATTCCTGCCTGCAACCTTGGAGAAGCCACTGCCAATCTGTGAAGACAATACTGAGCTAGATAGACCAATGGTTTGACTCAGCATATGGCAGCATCCTATGTTCCTATGTTCATGGGAGGCCGTTGAATGAGGGCTCTTTCCTGGGTGGGCAGATCACCTGCCTAGACAACTGCTGGTGACTGCTGGCGGTATGGAGGGTCGGGGACTGGGATGCATCTTCCCAGCCCCCAGAACTCCTATAATGCACCGTGTGATGAGAGCATGGTGCATTATACGGATCCTCCTGGCACTGGCCAGGAGGCTACTTCTGTGTAGGTGCCACACTGAGCTGCATGGCACCAACACATGAGCACCAAGCCCGGTTTAAGTGGCTGACTAAGTGGCAAAACCCAGGGTAAGTGGTGGGCTCCCTAAGCAGGTTTACAACTGTGCCACTGCCAGAAGCCGCACAGCTCCCGGTGGTTCACACGGGCTGGCAAAAACGGGCAGGGTTTTTATTGCACTGGCAAGAAAAATCCTTAGCCTGGTTTTGCCTGCGCGTGTGAATAACCCCATTATGTCTTCATTTTTGGAAGATGTGGTATGTGGATAAATGATCACAGCACTGATTTTTAAAAGTGACCCAAGGGCTCAAATGAATGCAAAACCTTTATAGGTTTCAAAAGGATTGGAAGTTAAACTATTTCAGTAAATGCTGGGGAAATGACTGGAAGCTCCAGATGAGTTCAGACAGTCATCTAAACCAGCCTCAGGTTTCTTTCCCCTTCCCTTCCCTCTCTTCCTGCATCACACGAAGGGAGGAGATCAAACGTTTCTACTGCTTGCATTTTAATCTGAACCATGGTTTGATATCCTGGTTTTCAGGATGTCAATAAACTGCAGCTGGAAGAGTTGTGAGAGTTTGAGAGTTGTAGTCCATACAGCTGGAGCACTGTAGGTTTTCCACCCCTGCACGAAGGGATACACTTCAAAAGGGACTGAGCTGTAGGGAAAAAATGAAAACAAAAAACCACAAGGTGGTAATCAAGGCAGATTATGCTTTATAAAGTGAGTCAAATCCAGTAGTTGCAAACACTGGGAAATGAGCTATGTGAAACAGGGACTCGAGAAGCTGTTTATGGGCCAGGCGTGTGTGCTCAAATTGAAGACTTAGTATACTCATTTACCAGATGTCAAACTTTCCAAGATAAAAAGCAAAAAAGAACCAGTTATCATTATTTGTCGAGATAAGAGTTAGAACACTTGGGGAAATGACTGAACAACACAATGAGGCTCTTCACATGAGCAGTGTGAAGAGCTGAAAGGGGGAGGCTATTCACACGCTTGTAGAAAATTGGGCTAGCCTATGCTCAAGTAGCTTGCCCCTTAAACCGGGTTAGCGGAGTGAGTGCTCCGCAAACCTGGTTCTTGGGATTGTGAGTAGCCACGGTGCTGCTCCGCGGTGCGGCTACTCATGAGTAGACCCCCGGCGGGAGGCTGAAAAGCAGCCTCCCAGCTCGGGGGTCTCCCCAGTACACCCTGCACGCTCACGCAGGGCATATTGGAGCTTCCGGGGGCCGCGCAGCCCCTGAACTCCCCAGGCCCTGCCAGCTGGCAGTCGTGTGGGTGGCCGATCTGGCCACCCAGGGCTCCCGCCCTCCTCATCTGTGGGGAGAGTGGGCTTAGCCCGCAAACCCAGCAAAAGCGGGTCTCACTGATTGTGAGACCCACCTCAGGGTTTGCGAGAGAGTGGGTTTGATCCGCTCTCCCCACAGACAATCAGGCAGCCTGCCCTGGGTGGCCAGATTGGCCGCCCTAATGATTACCGGCTCCATCATGGAGCCGGAGCGAGCGGTGAGATTTGGAGGCCTCCTGGTCCCCGGAAGTCCCTGAAAGAACCACATGAGTGCGCAGTGTCATTTGGGGAGCCTCCCAATGCCAGGAGGCTTGTTGTAGCCTCATGAATTGGTGTAGCGTGGAGCCGCCCTGCAATAACACACAATCAAGGAACCCACTTGTGCCTTAAACCCGGGTTTAGCGGCGGGCTCTGTGGCTTCCGTTGCTACTTACGATCAGGAGAAATCAGGCTAGGCTTCCCTTGCCCACTTCCCTAGGCTTCCATAGCCCAATTTTTACCGATTGTGGGAATAGCCTCAATGGCTTCAATGATCATGTTCAGTTCACACTGATCAATTTTGCAGCTGTCCTATATCAGACACACACAAAATCTGCAGAGCACTAAAAATCTGATGAACCCACTGAGAATGCAGATGTATCTGCCTCAGATACAGACAAGTCAGAAGCCCTATTCAGATGTTACATTGGTGTCTATACCCATGTACAGGTTCTTGTGTGAATTACTGTGCCTGCACCCATCTTAAAAGTGAACCTGGGTACTGTGAGAATCCAGAGGAAAGAGTTGTGGCATGCACGGACAAGGCAGTGGAGTGTAAGCAAGAATAGTAATGGTTTCATGAAAGAGATATTATTTACAGAGAGGCAAGTGCAGACTACTTTCTATGCTCTTGCTGCTGATTGTTTGTAAGCCCCAGGCTTAGTTCAGCCCCAGGCTTAGTTCAGTTCAACTGTTCAGGGTCAAATTGAACCACCTCCTGTTTGATCTGACCCCGGACTGACCCCCCTGTGTGTTTGTGAGGTTGTTTTTTTAAATAAAAAGGGTTTTTTTAACCCCCTCTGGGGGAGTTGTCTAGAGCAACGGGGGGTGGGGGTGGAGCAGAGGTTCCCTCTCCCCCCACTGTCATCCCTTATTTAAGAAATTGGCATGACCCAGGCCATGCAGAGGCCCATTGCTCAGGTGTGGCGGCCTCCAAAATGGCTGCCGCGCCGAGGGGGAAAGGCCAGAGAGCATACAATTTCTTAAATAAGGGGGGCTGGCAGGGGGAGGGGGAACCTCCATGGACCCCCCCCCCACCACCTCAGACAATTCCCCCAGATGGGGTAAGTGTAAATTTTTATTTTTTAATTAAAAACAAAACTCATGAACCACACCCCCTGACCGAACCGGGGGTGAGGGTCGAGGGGATGCCGGACAGAACTGGCCCAGTCTGGTCCGGGTCCAGTTGACATAAACCAAACCGTCCAGCTGGTTCCATGCACACCCCTAACTGAGATGCCTACAACTACATTGAGAGGCATAGGCATAAGAAAACCAATAAAATGTAGAGAGTAATATTTCCTAAAACTGGGAAGATGTAAGCAGTAGGAACCAAAATGTATTGTGAGTGGGTGCATGGAGAGAAGCAGTTCAACAGCCACAGAGAACTGAAATGCAGAAGCAGCCATTTGTGCTCAGTGATGGTAGTATCATTTCCACAATGTTAAGTAGTAGACTTTGTTTTGCACATCAGTCTCCTGTGACATCATTTGATAAAGATTGCCGTAGCTGAAGCTGTTACAAGGAAGAATGATCTCCTGGAGGCAACTGTATGGATGCCACCAGCTCTATGAACCGGCTTTGAGGTTGTGCCTACCTGCAACATTTTGCAGGGAGCGTAGAATGTACTCTTTCACTCTGTCCTGTTTCTGCATAAATCTCCCACCTGTCTGCACAGCAGATGAGACAGTAGGCCAGCCATGGTGGGTAGCACACAATTTATGGCGTAATATTGGCATGAGGTCGTCTTATACCACGTCATTAGGGCTGTGCAAAGCTTCAGACTGCAATTCGTTTTGCCTGAGATTCAGGCCAAATCTGCCAATGAATCTCTATCTCCAAATCAATCACAACACCTCCGAATATTTCAGAATTGAATCAGCAATATCCAAATGGAAGAGATTTAGCTATTCGGAAGCTTCCCCCCTGCTGTTTTCCAATGGCAAACAATGTAACATTGAAACTGACAAAAGGAAGGGAATGAAATAATTTCCATATGTGGAAAAGACAGAGGAGAAGAAAGAGTCCCTTGAAAATGACTTGTCATCCTGCCCAATAACTTTGCTCAGCCTCTCTTGTTCCTTTCCAGTCACATTGGCTGCAATTGCACATAATGGGGACCTGGAGTTGCAGGGGCCAGAACATTCCCTACCATGACATCTGAATGCATGGTCCTGTTCCTTCCGTGGCCCAATGTTTCGTTCCAGAGACTCCAATTTGAACCATCAGTTTGTAGTGAGTTTCGCTGCTCAGAACCAGGGTTCTCCATTGCATCCAAATGCAGCACAGAAGGCTGCGATCTCCAGAACGGAGTTGAGGGAGGAAGCTTCTCTTTCTCTCCTTGCATGATTGGCTGTGTGGGCTGTCCTTCAAGCAAGAAGGAAGCCCGCACAGCTAGGTCCCCCTCTTCTTCTGTAGTCTCGCTGACTGGAGAAAAGGAACTCTCCATTTCATTTGAATGCAGACAGTAGAGTGAAGCAGAACCGTGGGTCCATTGAACCCATGGGTCCAGGTTCCATGCGAATGTGGCCATAGTTGTTGGGTGGGACACAGATTACTTTATTATCCCTACTCAGTTGCTATTTCTACCTTTTTGTGAGCATTCTGTGAGAATGCTGGAAAGGATTCTGTGGGGGAGGTGAGAAGAATTTTGCATTTGTCTTTCTCAATTTTCTGATTATCTGCTTAGTCGTTTAAATGAATTTGAACTTACGTTTGTGTTTTATATATATATATATAACTAATTTTTAAAAAACCAGCGGACCAGTGGTCTGGAAAAGGACCACCAAACCGGTTTGGGCACATCCCTACTATTCAGGGAGTAGCAGCTTGGTTTACAAAGGCTTGAAGAACTGAGGTCAGCAAAGGTTGAAAATGAGTTTAGCTGTGTGCCTCCTTGGTTTCCTTCAGTGCACCCCTTTACTTTCTCCCACAGAAGTAAATTTTTGCAATTAACCTATAAGGGAATGTAACACATTGCACGAGATCGTGGTGTGGTGAGGGGAAAACCTGCCCACTGTGTATGGCCTGGCTCTCCGACAGGGACCCTGCAAGGGAGTGGAATGTTTTTGTACATAGAAACCAGCCTGTAATAAAAACAGTCATGAGCAAGAGAGCAGTGGAGTGGGAAGGCAAAGACAAACTGCCTCAGGGCCCCACAAAGCTAAGGGCCCCCAACATACTATTACAATTATTATCTGTTTCTGACATGGGCCCTGACATGAGAGTTAAGAGGAAGGCAGCTGTTAGAAAGTAATCCTTTATTGTCTTACAGGAAGAGACAAGTTCAACAAGAAGTAGAGGCAGGGAGGGACTCTGCCTCCAATTAGGATCACTACTAGCAAATGCTAGTGCCACCTATTGGCTGGATGTTTATTTTATTTAATTTTATTTGTTGTTAAATTTGTATACCAGCTTTCATTAAAACAATCCCAAGGCGGTTCACAAAAAATAAAAAATAAAAACAAGACTAAAAAATTGACACACAATTAAAATATTAAGCTAAAATATAAAAAACAAATCTGACTAAAAATATTTAAAATACAAGCGTAAGAACTATACAAAATACAAAGAAGCAGCAGTAGAGACAATCATACAGAAGCCTGGGTAAAAAGCCAAGATTTACCACGCTTTCTAAAAACTGTGATGGAGACTGAGGAGCGAATAGTCACTGGGAGAGCATTCCAGAGTCTGGGGGCAGCAACAGAGAAGGCCCTGTCCTGCATGCACGACAGCTGAGCCTGCCTCATTGTTGGCACCCAGAGCAGAGCCCCCTCAGATGACCTCGTCAAGTGGGCAGCAACCCTTGGGAGCAGGTGGTCCCTCAGTTATCCCGGGCCCAAACCGTTAAAGACTTTAAAGGTGAAAAGCCCCAGATAAAATCCTGGCTGCTGCATTTTGCACTAGCTGCAGTTTCCAAATATTCTTCAAGGGCAGCCCCACGTAGAGCATGTTGCAGTAATCCAGCCGTGACGTGACGAAGAGAACTTGCATTTGGGGCGGTATAAAAATATGCGGAATAAGATAAATAAAATAAGGGCATATTACAACAACGTTGCCACACAGGCCCAAGGCTACCTTTCTGTACCCTCTGGCCATAAATTGCTCCAGGGTAGGATTGCCATATTCTGGCTTTCCAAATCCGGGTGCCTAATTTGCATATCATGTACATTGGCTTGAAAATAATTTTTGAGCAGAATAGTGACTGCACGTTTTGCTCGATAACTCCGTTTCTACAAGGGTTAGAGCCTGGCTTTTTTTTTTTTTTTAAAGGAAAGCTGAAATCCGGGCAAATCTGGACAGGCTAAGCCATTTGGGTGAGATGTTTAAAATCCACGTTAAACCTGGAATTCCAAGGGGCATGGCAACTCTACCCCAGAGGGCCCTTATTCTTTTTCAAGCTTGAGATGGCGGAAGCACTTATCTGTCTGAGGCACAGGCCTAAGCCTACTTCTTTGGTTTTCTCAGCAGGGTGGATAGTCTTCTCTCTTCAGGCTCGAGAGTGACCGTCTTGCCTCAGTTTCATGTTTTCCCTCCTGAAATCAATGTTTGGCCCACTGTAAAGGCTACATAACCTCCCATGCTTCACCGTAGATTTAGTTCAATCTAACCCAGATGGCTATTTCACCCTGCTTCTTACAGTACTAAGACATTTCTATTTAACCTTCTGGCGTGGGGGGTGGAGTTCATTTATTGGCGTACATTTAGGAGGAAGAAATGGCTTCAGGTCAATATGGTTTCCTTACCGGGACAGGTTCTAGACCATTCTTTTAAAGCTATATTGCTGCCCTCAGAAAAACAATTCTTCTAAGAGTTTACCTTGGCTTTTGTCTTAGGACATACATATTAAATTTATCCTGATTATTGGATTTACAATATGAACAGCTTCTTTCATGACCTTTTGCTTAAACTCTTTTACAAACGAAGGCAGAGTATAAGTAGTCCTGAAATGTCACTACAGGAGACCCTCAATTATTGCAGGTTCTCCATTTGTGGTTTCAGATATTCTCAGTTGGGCTATATACATACCCAGTGTCCATTATCGCAGTGAATTTCCAACATTTGCAGTTCCTGTGCACACGTTTCACACTTCTGGTGGCATTTCTGGTGGAGGCACTTCTGGAGGTAGTGTGGAGCCATGCTGAGACTTACCCCCTGGAATTTGGAGAATTTTTTGGAAGAATTCAGAGGATTTGGAGAGTTTGGAGGGCCATTACTGGAGAAGCTGGAGAGCTGGAGTGGTCAAGGTACAGTGCTGTACTCCTCTTATTTCTGTCTCTCCCCCTTCCCCTGCTAGCTTCCCCGCATTTTTAGCACTTGTTCATCTACTAAGGAACCTAACCCCATCATTCCCATAGGTGCAAGTTTCCAATTATCCCGATTTCGGCATTTGCAGTGGTAGCAGAGAATGAAGCCCCTGCGATAATCAAGTAACCTGTATTATTTTCAGTTCTCAGCTGCTTGGTGGTGGTATAGGACTTTTCCATAGGGGAGAGTCTAAACTCAGGCTGCACAACTTTGGCCCTCCTGCAGATGTTGGACTACAACTCCCATCATCCCTGACAATTGGCCACTGTGGCTGGGAGTGATGGGAGTTATAGTCCAAAAATAGCTAAAGGGCTGAGGTTGTCTGCAGAAAATGTTTTGGATGGAGGACTGATAAGAGAGTGAGTGGTAAATATGGATAAGTTACAAGGAATTGTAACATCCTTATTGAGTACATACAGCTCTGTTGTAGTCTAGTTATCTTTTGTGTTTTGTTGACTGGATGTTTGTGTCCCAGTGGGGCTCCTGTAGGGAGTGTGGGGGGTGGAGTCAGAAAGGAAAAGGGAGAGAGAGGAGAAAATGGAGTTGGTGATGAATAAATCTTTCGTTAACTATACTTATGTTTTCTTTCTATGAGGAAAGCAGCTACAAAACAAGTTCTTAACTCTGAGATAAGATGTCCTAACCAACCCCCTGTACATATGATGGATTTGAGCTTTTTCTTCTTTTCTTGCAGTTTTTCTTCTTTTTTCTTCTTTTCTTGCAGTTGCATGCCAAGCTTATTTCTCCACTAGTATTTTTAAGCCCGTTATAATAACGGGCGCTAGCTGTTCCCCCCCCCTTTAAGCGTTCTTTCATTTCTATTTTCTATCCCTTCTCTTTCGTCTTTCCCCCCCTTCTTTATTTCTTATCTTTTATCTGTTGTTCTGTCTTTCTCCCTCATTCCTTGTTTTCTCTTTTGCTGTCTGTCTGTCTTTTTGTCTGTCTGTCTCTCTCTCTCTTTCTCTCTCTCTCTCTTTATCTCTGTCTTTGTTGTCCTCCACCCTGTTCTAATTTTCCCTTTCCTCTCTTGCTTTTTTGGTTCCTCTTCCCTCTCCCTTGTCCCTCTGTCTCTCCTTCGATGAAAGTCCATAATTTGAGAAGGAGAGAGGAGCTCGCAAGCAGAGCTCCTCTCTCTGTAAAGCCTCTTCCCGATCTGGCGCTTTGGGCGCAAAGGACGCCTATTGCGTCCTTTGCATCCATAGCTCCAGTTCGGGCAGTGACTTTGCACAGAGAGGAGCTCTGCTTGCGAGCTCCTCTCTCCTTCTCAAAATATGGACTTTTACGGGTAAGGAGGAATCGGGCAGCTGGGAGGGCGGGCGGGTGGTCGGCGGTGGCGGCCGCCGCGGGGGCAATTGCATGGGCTGATTTGGCACTTAACCATGGGGGGGGGGTTCGAAAAGGAGGACTCGGTCAGCTGGGAGGGCGGGCGGGCGGCGGTGGCGGACGTGGCAGCAATTATTTAAAAAGATCGGGACAACAATTTGGCAAACATGGCCGCCCATGGGGCCGGGAGAAGAGGACTCGGACAGCTGGGAGGGCTGGCGGTCGGTCGGCGGCTTTCCCGCTTTCCCTTCCCTTCCCAGACGTCTTTCCCTTCCCTTCCCAGATGCGGCAGCAATATAACCGGCCAGCATGGCTGCCTGGTGTTGGCGGTCGTGTCTCCCTCGGTCTGTTCTGGGCGTGCACTTTGCGCACGCCCAGAACAGCCCAGGGAGACACGGACGCAGACCCCAGCGTTCGAAAGGCACGGACACTCACTTAGCGGATTATTATAGAGGATATAATCATAAACTGCCCAGAGATGCATGTTTTGGTCGGTATTGAAATATTTTAAATAAAATAATAAATAAATAAAGGCTATGGCCTTGTTTTAAAACCTGATATTAATGAGAGCCCAATAAATCCTATGAAGTAATAGAGGTGGGCATGTTTAGCCTGGAGAAGACAAGACTAAAGAGAGATCTTATAGCCTTCTTCCAATAGTCAAAGGGCTGTGACACTGAAGGAGTGAACTTATTCTCTGTTGTTTCTGAGGGCAGGACTAGAACCAATGAGCTGAAAATACAAGGAAACAGATTTAGGCTAGAGGAATTTTCTAACTGTAAGAGCTATACTCAAACTGAGGCTGGACAGCCGTCTGTTAGGAATGTTGTAGCAGTTTCCTGCACTGAACAGAGGGTTGGATTAGAAAACCACCAAGATCCTTTCCAACTTTAAAACTCTATGAATCTATGATTTCATAACAGTGCAGCAGTGTGATGTAGCAGAGACAGTTTTCGACCAGAGAGCCCTTATCAGCTATGGAGCCAGTCACTATTTGTCAGCCTAGCTTACCTCCTGCTGTTCATCTTTGTATGACCTGCCACAAACTCACCAAAGTCGAAGCCTGAGTCCGTTTCAGAAGCCCTGTGAGACCTCCTTGTATGAGCTGGCCTTTATGTCTCTGGGATGAGTTAGTCAATTTCAGTGACAATCTATATATATTTAAATCACTAAGGTTAGAGCAGTGATTCTCAAACTTGGGTCCTCAGGTGTTATTGGACTTCAGCTCCCATAATCCCCAACCAAAGGCCACTGAGGCTGGGGATTATGGGAGTTGAAGTCCAATAACACCTGAAGACCCAAGTTTGAGAATCCCTGGGTTAGAGGAAAGGCCAAGGGAGAGGGCCTTCTGCTGCCCTGCCAAGTCTCTGGGGTGGGGAAGGCTGACTGAGGGGATGGGAAATCTGAGTGCACTGGTGCACAGATACTCTGTGTGGGCTCAGCTTGTAACATTTAATTCTGGCCGCGTTCACACGTAATGGGGAACTGCAGATGAATAGGCTTGCGGTTCCGTGGACGTAACCATCTGCGGGGGGATATCGAATCAGGGGACTACACTCAGGCACAGCGATGAAACCAAGGATTCAGGATTGGGACTCCAATCTGAACTCTCAGGTTGAATTAAGTTTCTTCACCTCAACCCAAGGTTCAAGCAATCTGTGGTACGTCCGAATTCGGAACCACAGGCTGTTGACCCTGGAAACAGAGTTGAGGGAGAAAGCTCCTCCCTCAGCTCCAGCTCGATTGGCTGTGCAGGCTGACAGAGAGGCAGCTCTCCTCAACGTCTGAATTTGGATGGGAGACCGGGGTGGGGGGAGGCATGGAACAGCAGGTCCAATGGACTTGCAGTTCCATGTTACATGCGAATGCGTCCTCTGTTTTGCTTCTCTTGTAGGGTTAGGGTTCTTTAACCTGCCCTGAGACCTCATAATGGGGAGGGTTATCAATTTAAAAACAAATACATCAGCCTTCTATCTCTTTCTAGGTAGCTGCCAGTGCCACAATCTCAGCTGCTGTTTTTTTCTAAAAATGCTAGGCTTGTTCACACAGCTGCTAACTGGGTAGGACATGCTCCCAGTTTTTGGTAATGTGTGAGTAAAAAGCAAGGTAGGAGCTGCGGAGTGTGCTAATCTGCTAAGCATCAGCTGGGTAGGACAGTCTCCCCTCTTACTTTATTCTAAAACTGGAGACGGAATCTGAGTAGGGTGCATTCATCCTACCCAGCTGACCCTTAGGCGATGCTCATGCTCCCCAGCTTCTGCCTTGCCTTTTACTTGCACTTGACAGAAAATCGGGAGTGTGCACAGCTACTGAAGCTGGGTAGGATTACCCAGTTACCGGCCATGTGAACAAGCCCTACTATTGTGCAGTGTTAGCCATGGCTGCTCTGTGTCTCAGAACATGGTTGCTGGGGCATCATGAGTCCACTGGTAAATTCATGACCAGGCTGGCACTGGAACTTGGCTCTCTTCACTGAATATCTCATGCCTGCTCTTTCACTGGAATCCTATGGTTCTCACTTGAATGACAAAATGCCAAGAACTGAAGCTTGTAGAAAGATCCTTATGTCCTATTAATCTCTTTCCGCCTACCCTCACACTTCCAGCCCTCGTGACCCATTCAGTGCTTTTAATTTGGTCTCGTTTCCAAGTAGTTAAGAGTGAACCATGAGCTGTTGTTTTATTAGAAGATATGCCAAATGAATGATATGTCCAAAGGAAGCCACTTTTATCATGAAATGACGTGGTGGTACCAGGAAATGGGAGAACAGTACATAGCTACTCGTACCCACACAGTTTGCCTTTGTAAGATAAAAGCTTCACAGGTTTGCCAGTATTTCCAAAGGTAATGTTGCCCTTAGGATATGTGGACATTCAAGTATTTAATGATTGCAGGTCCTATGCCAGAACAGTGGACTAATATGGAAACAGCAAACACCTTTTTAAAAACACACACACACACACAAGAATCGCTCTTGTAGGAGCGGTTTTGTGTCTGACTGCAGCAGTGAGAATAAATAGGTGCAGAGATGAGACAGAGACAGAGACAGAGATGCGCAGGCCCAAAGTCCTGCCCACGTTTGCTAGCTGTGTGCAAATCTATCCTGTTTTCTGATAGTCTGTGAGTTAAAAACAAGGTAGGCAGCAGGGAGCTTTTTTGTGACCTAAGCTCCAGCTGAGCAAGATGGTTTTTCCTTCTTCCTCATTCTGAAGCTGGGGACGGAATCTGAGTAGGGTGTGCTCATCCTAACCAGCTGGGGCTTAGCACACAATCAAGCTCCCCGCCTCCTACCCTTAAAAAAACCACACAAAAACCCACAGAGGCTGTTTTCACGAGCAGCCAAGCCCTGGGCTTGGCTGCCTGTGAGAACCACCAGGATCTGCAGGGATCCCAGCGGTGCTGTGGCGCCAAACCCAGTGCCAAAGCAAGCACACCCTTAACCCGGTTCCCAGGATCGTGTGTCAGTGTGGGATACTTGTAGCTCACGGTGACACAGAGATGGGCTCCTAGAGCACCCGTCCCCTGGGGGAATTCCCCAGTGCACCACGCTCAGCACACAACGCACTGTGGGATACCTGGAGGCCAGGATAACAAGTCCCGACCTTGGTTGAGCCACACTGCTCCCCACAGCACTGGTCATGTGGGGGAGCAGCCTGCACGCTGCAGGGGCTAAGAGCAGTCATCTGGGGAAAGGTAGACTGAACACTGCCTTCCTTCCTACCCACCCACCTGCCCACCCGCCCACGCAGTTGTGTGAATAGCCCCTCACACACAATCAGAAAGCAGGAGTGCATACAGCTCCTGAACGTGGGTAGGACGAGTCTCCTACCCAAGTTCTGATCATGTGAACTGCCCTATAGGTTCAGATATGTATATGTATGTATGTATGTATGTATGATAGATATATATTAGATATAGATACAGATAGATTCAGATTTAGATATATATAGACAGTGTGTATATGTGTATTTCAGAACATGAGTTTTTTTTACAATCAGCCTCAGTTTGTGACTTCCCAGTCCCCATCCCACGTGATATATTATGGCGCTCATTTCACAAACATGGACGTGTTCCTGGCTGCCACTGGAAAGCAGCTTCCTCCATTCCGAGGACTGTTAAACTATATAACATCAGACTCTCACACTACATTCTTCTGCCTATAAGCAACAATTAATAAGATACATTCTGCAACAATTAAAAAGATACATTCCTGCCTGCCTCTGCCAAGCCTCCCTCCCCAGTCTAAGAATGAGAATAGGGAATTCAGGTGTGGCTCATCATTCCTGCTCTCCTCTCCCCTCCCCCAACTGCTGCATTCTGCCTTGACTCACCACTGCAAGGGTTAACTCTTGGTGGTTATTCACCTAGTTCCCCAACCGGGACTGTGCGACTGGGGTTGACACCATGGCAGAAAGGACAAGGCAGAGTGCAGCCGCCTGGGTGGGGAGGGAAGAATGGGAATAAACTGCACCTGCGGCTTGTTTAATGCCCACCCACCCCACCCAGTTGCTACTGACAGAGAATATTATGCTTTCAGACTTTTCTACTAAGCAAGGCATTGTGGAATATTTGTGCATCATATTTCAGCTATCTGTCTGTTGTGGAAGTACCCTAACAATTCTGATATTCCCATGAGTGAGTGAGCAGTCAGGGAGGCCCAGAAAAATGTCATATATGTTATTTATTATTATCTTCTTCGTTATGAACCCCACCGCCCATTGAGATCATCAGGAGAGGTCTGTCTGCATTTGCCACCGGCTTGTCTGGTGGCTACTCAGGGATGGGCCTTCTCTGTTGCTGCCCCGAGGCTTTGGAATGCACTCCCTAGTGAAATAAGAGCCTCCCCATCTCTGACATTTTTTAAAAAGTCTTTAAAGACGCATCTGTTCACCCAGGCTTTTAACTGATACTGTTTTGATTGTTTTTAATGTTGTTTTAGAATATTGTTTTTAAAAAATTTAAATTGTTGTGTTCTAAATTTCTTGTTTTTGTTTTTAATTAATGTTTTAATGTTGTCTTTATCTTGTTGTAAACCGCCCAGAGACGTAGGTTTTGGGCGGTATAACAATATGTGAAATATTTTTAAAAAATATTTTATTGTATTGTAATATTGTAAAATATGTCAAATATATATATGACAGCTTGGGTGTGGGGATGGGACGGGAGAACATAAATGCAAATGGCTGACGTAATGTGCTTCTCTTGATCAAATGGCTCATAAATCAGCAGGTATTCCTATAGCTTCTAATAAACATTGCCTACTTCATATGTCACACATTATGATTGTGAGGGCATATATGAGACAGAGGAACAAGTATAAATTGTATCAGGGACCATTCATAAGACTGAGTATCAGAGTTATGTCCCTGATTTGGTTATGTCACTGATCTGTGTGAACTGTGCATTTCCATATACTTATCGTTTGCCAATTTTGTCAGTCTTGCTTGTATAGATTTAAAAAAAATTATTATGTCTTTATCCCAGTCTTTCTCTATGGAGCCTGGAGCAGTGAACATGGTTCACTGGTTCATGGAGCCTGGAGCAGTGAACATGGTTCACATGGTTCATGGAGCCCCTGGTAGCGCAGTGGTAAAACTGCCGCCCTGTAACCAGAAGGTTACAAGTTCGATCCTGACCAGGGGCTCAAGGTTGACTCAGCCTTCCATCCTTCCGAGGTCGGTAAAATGAGTACCCAGAATGTTGGGGGCAATATGCTAAATCACTGTAAACTGCTTAGAGAGCTCCGGCTATAGAGCGGTATATAAATGTAAGTGCTATTGCTATTGCTATTGCTATTATGATTATCCTCACAACAACCCTGTGAAGTTTGGTTTAAGCTGAGAGATACATTATTGGCCCAGAGTCACCCGACACCCGATGAGTTTCATGGCTGAATGAGGATTTGAACTTGGGTTCCCCCAGTCCTTGTCCAACACTCTAACCACTACACCACACTGGTTCACATCTTCTCAAGTGGATGGGGTTTATGCCACATATCATTTGAGGCTGACCAATGAAAATAAAGAGAGCCAGCATGGTGTAGTGGCTAGAGTGCTGGACTAGGACCAGGGAGACCCGAGTTCAAATCCCCATTCAGCCATGAAAACTAGGTGGGTAACTCTGGGCCAGTCACTTCTCTCTCAGCCTAACCTACTTCACAGGGTTATTGTGAGGAGAAACCTAAGTATGTAGTACACCGCTCTGGGCTCCTTGGAGGAAGAGCAGGATATAAAATGTAAGTAAGTAAGTAAGTAAATAAATAAAATAAATAACTCCCAAGGAGACGGGTACCATAATTCATGATATGTTCCTATAAAGGGTCAAGCTTTCTCAACTAGTCCAAACCACTCATACAAATAATGTGCACATTTGGATGTGCATTCTTCAGATTGTAGGGGACAATTTGAAACAACTTCTTATTTTGCAGAGAAACACAGTCTGAGGAGCTTATAGAGGAGATCTGGAGACAATAGCTTAAGGGCTAAGAAGAAGTAAAGGTTTATTTTAAGAAGTTACACACTTAGGTAGAAAAGCCTGCACATTGTACTAGCTACCTCATGGTGGAAGGAAGAAGGAACAAAGAGAACACTAGAAGAAGGGGGTGTCATAAGAATATCAGTCTGCTAATATCAATCAGAGCAGAGATTCAAGAGTGAAGAAAGAATAAGGGAGTAGTCCTACACTCTCTACCTCTGTTCCTAACACCCCTAGAGGTCAATAGGAGATAAATGAGGTAAGAGTCCATGCCTATGGAGTCACATATCCAACACAGAATGCCTTTCTACATTGGCTGAATTTGGACATAACGCAAAACTGGAGTTACACGGGGCAAAGGTTGGAACTTAGTTACGTCTGATTGTGTGCAACTTTGGTTTCGTTTTTGAAAACGACCTGCAGTTTGCCTCACCAAACTCCAATTTGAACCTTTGATTTGCAGTAAGGTCCACAGCTGAGAACTGAGGTTTGGCTGCCAAAGTATTACGCCACCATGACAGTGGTTTTGTGCCGATTTTGAAACTACAATCATAGATTCAGCGGGACAGGTGATTGTACCCGCTCCGTGCCTGCAACACTTGTCGCCGACCACCTCCCTGAGCACCAGCCCCACCTCTCCTGTCTCCGATGTAGCAATGCAGTTGCCCAGCATGTCCCATCCCATGCCCCATGTTCACCATTTCCCATCCCAATTTTGTTAGCCTGTCAAATGCCAAAGTCACACAGGGGCATTCCCACTCTGTCCCTTTCTCCCCCCCCCCCCAGGACAGACACGAAATGCTTTGCTCCTTGAGAATTAAGCAACAATGATGTATGTCCACAAGCACATGCACACCAGGTGGCAACTTAAGCAGGGCACCCCATTGGAGCACTGAGAAGGAAATATATGGCAGGGGCGTACCTGAGGTCAGGTTTAAAAGGGAGCCCCAACCAGGTATACCTGAACAGCCAATTTCTATTTTTTGAACAAATAAGTTGGGGAAGGGGGGACCAACCCCTTCCTCTTGGGAGTATCTGTGTGGTCCCTAGGCTTTAGGGGTTGGGCAGTAGAAACAGCATTGCCAACACTGAGCGGGGAGACTCCTCATATGTGATGGTGATGGATGCTGATCCCGAGCAAACTGCTCACTTATGAGACTTTAAGACCACTGAGTGGGGCACCATCTGTGGGGACCGGAGTGTCAGGCGGAATCACTAATAATGTATAATGATAAAACAACCCCTTCTCTCACACACCACTCTCTCACGGGAGTGTCAGGCCATGGGGGCTCTATATTGAGCCCGGTTGCTCTAAACAGGAAAGCCAATGGGGACAGGTACCCCAGAAACTGCTCTCCCTGTCTTGGCAACTGCTGCCAAGTAGATAGATAGATAGATAGATAGATAGATAGATAGATAGATAGATAGATAGATAGATAGATAGATAGATAGATCTTTATTGTCATTGTCCTGTGCAGAACAACGAGATTGAAAAGAATCTACAACCACTACTACAGGACCTAACAAGAATAATCTAAACATAGACCCATACGCTCCCCTCCCATCAACCCACTAAAAACCCACTAAAAAACTCTAAAAACTAAATACAAAAAACCCCTCAGACGCTGTGTTTTGCTGCGTTCAAAGCTGAGACCGCTTTTGGGTAGAAGCTACTTCTCAAGCGGCTGGTCCTGGTCTTTATGACCCTATACCTCCTTCTCGAAGGCAGAAGCTGAAAGAGATCGTTTCCAGGGTGCGTGGGATCCTGCGCTATCTCCACAGCTTTATTATAACACCTAGTGGCATAGATTTGATCTAAGGTAGGAAGAGTACATCCAATTATTTTCTCCGCAGTCTTAACAACCTTGGACAACAGTGTTCTTTCTCTGGCTGTACAACTCCCAAACCACACACAGATCCCATAAGTCAACACACTCTCTATAGCACAGCGATAAAACACCAACAATAGATTACTTGAGAGATTAGTCCTCCGGAGAACTCTCAAGAAGTATAATCTCTGCTGTGCTCTCTTCACCAGATCTTTGGTGTTTTCTCCCCATGTCAGGTCATCTCTCAGCTCCATTCCCAGAAATCTAAACACCGAAACCCGTTCCACACAAATCCCTTCAATAATGAGTGGCTGGAAATCCAATTTGCATTTCCTGAAATCCACAATGATCTCCTTTGTTTTCTTTAAATTGAGGAATAAGTTATTCTCCCTACACCACTCTGTCAGCCTCTCCACCTCCTTCCTATAGGCCGACTCCCCTTCTCCAGCAGTAATCAGACCAACCACAGTTGTGTCGTCTGCAAACTTAATAATCCTATTGCTGAGGTAATTGGGAACACAATCATATGTGTAAAGCGTGTACAAAAGTGGACTCAGCACGCACCCCTGCGGCGTCCCTGTATTTATACTGAGATCCGTTGAGACATGAGAGCCCATCCTGATCCGTTGAGAACGATCTGATAGAAAATTTAGTATCCACCTGCATAAGCACGGTGGAAGCCCCAGGTCCAATAATTTTGGCACCAATCTATATGGGAGAATAGTATTAAATGCAGAGCTAAAGTCTACAAAAAGCAGTCTTGCATAATTCCCTTGTTTCTCCAAATGGGTCAGGACAGTGTGTAAGGCCATAGTCACAGCATCCTCCGTGGATCTCTTCTTCTTATATGCAAATTGATAAGAATCAAATCCATCTGGCAAACAAGCCATAATATGATTCCGCACCAATTTCTCAAAGCATTTCATTATGATGGGTGTAAGTGCCACAGGTCGAAAGTCATTCAGGCTATCTATATTAGATTTTTTTGGCAGAGGTACGATAGTAGAGGATTTCAGACAAGATGGAACAGTGGCTTGGGCCAGAGATCGATTGAAAATCTTCATAAAAATTTCTGCCAGTTGTTCCGAGCAGTCTCTCAGCACCCTACCAGCCACTCCATCAGGGCCCAGCAGCTGTCCAAGCATGCTCCCTGCCGGTCCTTCCTCCCATGTGGACATGTACACTCTTGCTTTTTCCACGAAACAGTGACCCCGCTTTCCTGGGGTAACTAGAAATTGGGACTCCCCTCTCCTGCGATTCCTCACTGTGGCATATCTGCATACGGCACAACGCCAGCCCAAACCTGGGAATTTTGAATGGTAGTAAAGATCTATTCCTGCACCCAGTGTTCCCCTTGTCCACACATGCAGCTAGCCTCTGACACATTGAACATCACAATCTCCTTTGGGTCCATACAAGGCTTCCCAGTGGAAGAGGGGGTTGCAGTGAAAAAGTTCTATTATTAACCAGAGAGAGTGGGGATGGCACGCAAGCGGGGGGCCCTTTGTTGGGTTAGCACAATGCATGAGCACTTAGTCCAATGGAAGACCACGGGTGTTTAACCCAATGGACCTCTCCAGTAGACTGGCCCTCTCATGAAAGTACTAGTCCACCAGCAGCAAGCCACCAGGGGATCAGGAGTATGGTTTTGTTTGCATGGACTGCTTTGTTGGAGAGCTGGTCTTGTGGTAGCAAGCATGACTTGTCTCCCTGGATAAGCAGGGTCAACACTGGTTGCATTTGAATGGGAGACCACTTGTGAGCACTGTAAGATATTCCACTCAGGGGATGGAGCTGCTCTGGGAAGAGCAGAAGGTTTCAAGTTCCCTTTCTGGCTTCTCCAAGATAGGGCTGAGAGAGATTCCTGCCTGTAAACTTGGAGAACCCACTGCCAGTCTGTGTAGACAATACTGAGCTAGATGGACAAGAATGGAAAGAATGGCATTTCACATTCCAAATGTTTTAAATGTTGATTTGTTCAGTTGAGCAACCCAGCTCAAGAAGAAGACCTCTTCCAATCCCAACACACAACTTCCAAAGAACCAAGGAGGGGTCCATGGGAGGAGAGCTGATCTTAGTGGGTTCCAGAGTTCTGGACTCCTCCTCCTCTGTAGGTTGATCAAAGCCTGAGTGTTCTGGACGTGCTTCCCTAGCTGCCTCTTTGACAAACAGCCCTTAAAGTTTTACCCATAAAGTATGGAGGAGAACTGGTCTTGTGGCAGCAAGCATGACCTGTCCCATTCGCTAATCAGGGTCTGCCCTGGTTGCATATGAATGGGAGACTAGAAGTGTGAGCACTGTGAGATAATCCCTTCAGGGGATGGAGCTGCTCTGGGAAGAGCAGAAGGTTTCAAGTTCCCTCTCTGGCTTCTCCAAGATAGGGCTGAGAGAGATTCCTGTCTGCAACCTTGGAAAAGCCGCTGCCAGTCTGTGTAGACAATACTGAGCTAGATGGACCAATGGTCTGATTCAGTATATGGCAGCTTCCTATGTTCCTATCTTCATAAGAGCATCCTAGGTCATGGTGGGCCAGACCCCCTCAGGATCTTTTGCCCTCTTTCATATACATATCCCCTCCTTGGCAGTCAGGATTTAAATGCCCTTTCCATGCTGATGGTGAGTGGACTGTTCTGAAAATGCATGGTCATGCTTGGCATGTCCCCTTGAAGATCGTGGCCAATTGCAGCAACTCTAGTGACATGCTGACACTTTGCCTACAGTCTGGCAATGCAAGTGGTATGGGGTTTGCTGGGATTCAGCCTTGGCGGACTAAGAAGAAGGAGGGGCTACTCTCTCCTGAAACCAGAGGTTGCTGGACTTTGGATGAATGTCTGTGATGCAATTTAAGGTTTCAAATTGTAACCACGGGTTCATCAACCTCTGGTTTCACATTATGTGTGAATGCAGCCATTCTCTTAGGTGGCATATTAGCACTCCTCTCAACCAAAGTAATTGTCCAGTTGCTACTGCTACAGCCATGTTCATGCATTTCATTTAACGTTATCAACTGATGAAAACATTTGTCCTTGATTAACCATCTGTCTTTTAACTGGTTAATTGACTGATTGACAAATTAAATGTGCATTCTACCAATGCCTCAAGTTATTTTTTTGAAATTACAACATAATTAATATGAGAGAACATACAATGCAATACTCAGTATGAGAAGGAAAGGCTGAAAGACATTTCCTTTTTTCATCCCCTATGTGTACAATAATGCACCTGAATCAAAACGGCTTCAGAAAAATAAACAAGTGTGCCCTTAACTTGCAGTCCTGCTGATTAATTAACTAAAAAAGCTTTAGTTGATTGGTCTATGGCTTAAAGCTGACAGCTCTAATAGCTTTTGTGCTGAGACACCACTGACAGTTTTGTACCTTACAATTATCTCCTGGGCACCCGCACGTACACAAGGAGTTAAGTTCAGATATAGTTGTGCATTCCTTCCTCAAAGGAGACAAAGTTCTTCTGTCCACTTCATGCAACTCCATTGACAAGCTGCATGAACACAATTGCCAAAGGCTGCCATACAGAGCAAGGATATTTCAGTGCAGCAAGGAAGCAGCCTAACAGGACTTCCCAGTTAACTGCACTGGTGCAGCAAGCAGAGCAGGCAGTGGAAAATGTCGACAGCCTTCCCTTCCCCAGGAAGCCATCTGGGCCATTCAGAAATATACCCCTGATGGTTGTGCAGACCTCAGGAATATCGATTTTGGGTGGCACTTCCTGGGGAAGAGGAAGGCATTAAAAATGGCCTCTTCCCTCCTGCACCAGTGCAGTCAGTTGGGCTGCTCTTTCACTGCACCACTTGGTCAACCATTGGCACTAGGAGCATCTCCCCACCACAGTTTGTTGAGAACTCTTATGTCACAAGCCACATGGCAATCAAGTTGACTAGATGCAGATGCCCCAGTATTTTGCTAGGCAGGCCGGGAGAACCATGGGATTAATTTAGTATGCATGGTTTAGGAATGCATGAGTACCCCCAACATTCACCCCTGAAAGGGTCAAGCTTTTGCACACATTCCAGGCGAGCACTTTCAAATGCTTGAGGACTCAGAAAGTGGTCAATTTGACTGCATTTAGCATGCTGGAAGTGTTTACCTTGAGGCTAGGCAAGGAAGCAGCAGCCAAAGCAGCAGGCATTCTCAAAGATCCAGTATAATATCTTTTCCCACCTGTGATTGGGATTTCTGGTGCCAGAATCCTTGGCAGGAAATGGGTGCTCTTTGCATCATTTCCATTAGGAGAAGACCCTCTGAGGGCCCTTTCTTTCCCGAGCAGAAATGACACAAATAATGTCTGTTTCCTACCAGAGATCCTGAGACTGGTGGTCTCAGTACCCAGAAAGAACAGATGCTCTGTCAGGGCCTAGGAGTGCCTGCTGCTACCTCCTCCAGTCCCCAAAGTAAGTATTTGGGAGCTGGGAAAGGGGAGATAATGGCACCGAGGATGGATAATGATACATAGGACTGAGGCACATAGGATAATGGCACAGAGGACTGAGGTGACTCAAAACAAGCTATGAGCAGTCCTTCACTCACCTTATTCCTACTCACTAGCATTTGAGCAGGGGGTGTTTGCTCTTATGAGCACCTTTTATCAGACCTCCTGACATCTCTAGAGTGGGTGTGACTTCACGCATTGAGTGGGGGTGGGGGGTGGAATTCAGAACCCTAGTGGAACTGGGGACTTTTCTTGTGGTACTGTTTGCCACCCATCTGTTTGTGCACTAAGGCTTCCAAGCAAGAGCATGGGAAGGTCCTATAGCGATGTAGCATAGATGTCCCAGCTTTTCATTCCTTATTAAAATGGCCTAAGAACCTACCTGAACTTCATGTGCATCTCCTGGATATTTCTCTCTCTCATCATCTATCACAAGCCTGTGTGGCAGTGTTCCCTCAGATGTTGTTCACTGCAACTCCCAGCATCCCCAGGTGCAGTGGTCTTTGGCTAGGGATTATGGGAATTGTAGTCCACATCTGGGAATTCCTGTTAGAGGGAACACTGCTGTGTGGTACAGTCCCTAAATTGTTTGGCTTAGGGGAAAGCCAAACCCAAATCCCTGCTCAACTGTGAAATACAAAGATAGCCTTAGGCAAACCATTATCTACAGTCTAATAATCTCTTGTTGCTTCTACAATAGCCATTTAGCCTAGAATTCCCATTCGCCTCTTTTTATGGAGAATCCCAGTGAAATTGTTGTCAGTCGGTTCTGTTGCATTGTTTTTGTATTGTTCTGTCTTTTTTCAGACCTAATTTGTGGTGATACTTTCCCATGTTCAAAACACAATCACAGCGCCAGCCTCTCCAGTGTGGATGGATTGGCAAAAGTGCTATTGTTGCGCCTTGAGGGGAAGGGTGGCATTTACAATCTCTTTTATTAGAAACTTCCTCATTGTGGCTTCTCCCCCAACTGTTTCCTGTTCAGCACAGTGCAGCATTAATGATGAATTGCCCCTTAATTTGACGATTCCTTTTCCCTATTGGGGGTTAATTACTGGTTTTCTCTCATCATTTTTTCTTTGTTGAATTGAAAAATACCACTATTTATTTAAAAAACAGAAGAAGAAGAAGAAAATGAGAGGAAACTGGTAATTATAGTTGTCCCTGCAAGGAACAGGAATGGACTGGCTATGCATCAATCCATCACTAATGCTGCACCATGCTGAACAGGAAGCAATTAGAGTAAAAAAAACCCCACAAGGATGAAGCTTCTAATTAAAGTTGCAGGAGATCTTTGCTGAACAGGACTTACTTCTGAGCAAGCATAGGACAAACTTGGCCATCGGGACAAGCATTTGCAGATAATACTGCTGTACCTTACCATGTTGAGTCACCATTTAAATTCCATTTCCAGCCTCAGCAGCTCTAAAGGGCCTTATCGTCAAAACAATCAACTGCACAGTTTTGTTGTGAGGCTGAAATGCAGCTCTAAACAGAGCAGAACGAATGCAGAGACCATGCTTGTAGATGTTCTTTCAGTTAACCACTCTGTTTTTGCTGGCTAGTGTATGTCTCCCTAACCTTTACATGCAAGTGTAAAGGTCTTTCACTTCTCCTGACTGAAAGTGAAAGTTAGCCCTGACTTTCTTCCTTCTAAAGTACATATAATATGGCATATCGTATCGAGAGCAGATAGGCTTTTCTTGTGAAATGGTGGCAATTTTGCAACAGGAATGATTTATGCTAACCTCAGAAAGCTCTCATCTGTGTCATGCAGAGCACTTGGAATAATAAGTGGCATCCATTAGCAGAAGCTTGATTGCTTTGGAATCTTAAAGTGATTGAGAAGTTGTGGGGTTTTTCTCTCTCTCCATGGCTGATAGCAGTTACTAAGGGGTGTTTTAGAAGCACAGAGTGTTGGTGTCCTGTTTGGAAAAGGATTTGAGGCCACGGGATATTGCTTGGTCTGAAATAAATAGAGCTATTATCAAAATCTAACTTTTTCTAAGATGAATTACCTGATTTTTGAGTGTTTTCTCCTCATTCCTTGAAATTCATTGCCCTTGGGCTTCTTTCTTTACAAAGACTCAAGTAAATCAAGAAGGCTGTGATGGAACCCAATGGATTTTGATACAGTTGTGGTCGTGTTCTGGATGACTGCTGTATCATTGAATTGTTCTTCCATACAGTTTCACCCATCTCCCTAAAGCAAACTTTGGACCTTTTAACAACTGCATCCTTGTGTTACTTTTTGCACTTCCTAGCTCTAATTCAAAGACTGGCTAGAAGGTCCATTTGATTTAGACCCGACCCTTTCCACTCATTAAGTTTAACAACAGAATGCAAAAGAGAGTAAGAGCCAAACTAGGCAATGTGGGGAACTTCACACAACCTGCGCAGGACCTACTTGCAAACCTGGTAACTGACTTGGCTGTGAGTGAGGGGATTCTCACAGTGGGTGGGCTGGGAGGCCGTGGGGGGAAGGCTGCTCTTACCCTATCTTCTCCACAGACGACCAAACTGTCAGTCGTCAGCATGCCTCCTGTGCACCCACACGGACAGCCCTGCTCCATGCAGCTCCGCGAGGCATGGAGCAGGGCAGAGGGATGCGGGGCCGGAATTTGTTGTTCTGGCCTCCAGATAGCTCACAATGCAATGCACGACACACAAGTCGCATTGAGGATTCCCCCATCAGACGGATACTCTATGCGCCGGTCTCTGTGACTCCTTGGGCTAAACTAAGCCTGAGAAGACACACAATGAGGCTATTCACACGATGGGAGAAATTCGGGCTAGTGGAGGCTAGCCCGATTTTCTCCCATCGTGAGAACCACTGGGCTTGGCTGAGAGCCAGGTAGTTCTTAAGTGGGCAACTTGCTAAACTACCCCTGCCCTTAAACCAGGTTTGTGGAGTGAGCGCTCCACAAACCCATTTTTAAAAATCGTGTGTTGCCGCACCGCCGCAACTCACGAGGAGACTCCTGACTGGGAGGCTGAAAAGCAGCCTCCTGGCTTGGGGGTCTCTCCAGCATCCGCGTGCCCCCCAAACTCCCAAGCCCCCGCCGGCCCCGTGACAGAGCCGGCAGTTGTGTGGGCGGCCACCTGGAGCAGACTGACTGCTCGTCTGCAGGGAGAGTGGGCTAAGCCTCTCCAGGTGGCTCCCACTGATCATGGGAACTGCCTCAAAATTGCAAATAAATAAATACCAGGTGGGTTCCTTTAAGAGGATTAGGTGGGTGGGGAGCGAAGAGATCTGTGAGTATCCCACTGCTTCTCATGACCAGTCTAACCCCAACTGGGCTGCCCCAGGCTGGGTTAGGCTGGTTGTGAGAACAGCTTCAGTGACTGTCTATGTTAGATAATTTGAAGGGGGGGATTTCTTTATCTACCCCAGCTGTAGCGGAAGTGCACCGGTCAGCAGAGCACTGCTAATTAATATTGTCTGGAGACCTGGAGTTAAAGTTCTAAATAAAGTAGTTTATTTAGGAAATCCATCAGGGAGATAGATAAGGCCTACATGCCTTGCTGCTAGCTACACACAGGAAGAGAAGAAGGAAGTCTCTCTCTCTCTCTCTCTCTCTCTCTCTCTCTCCAGATGAGAGAATGAAACCTGAGACTATCAGTCTAACGAAGGGGAAGTAAAGTAGAAACAGCATGGTCAGAGGGGGGATGCCCTTACTGGCTCTCTCTCCCCCTCGTATGCCTAGCGGTCAATAGGGTTGCTAGTGCTCAGAGTCGATGCCATTCAGGAGCTGCAGCTCCAACAGTCTGAACCCAGGCCAAGGCAGGAACCTGAGGTTCACTCAGGGTGTAAAGCTGAGATATGTAACCAAGATTTGAAGGTGGCTTGCCAAACCAAGTGCTGAGGTGCACATTGTTTCTGATCCCACACTCTTTGTGAACATCTGGTTCACTCCAGGCGAGCCCACCCCCTTTGCCATTGGGACCAATGGCTATGAGGCAACACAAGGCAGGCTGGGATAGCACCCAGTGTTTCATTGGGAGGCCTGACTGGAGGGGGGGGGAACGGGACCTCTGGCTCAACTTGGCTACTTCCAACAAACCAAGATATGCAGAGCCAACTTCAGGTTCCCTAGATGTCTCAGGATGGGTAAACTTCAGGTCCTGCATTATGTGTGAATTTCTCCTGTGTCCATTTCATAACTGGGGCCTTTGTGTTTGCCTTTTTAATTGCAGCCATACAAAATCCCAATCCAGATCAGGATTGCAGCAGTGGGAGGAAGACATTAATATGTTGCTGCCCACATATTGTCCTAATCTGGACAGTTGTTTGTCATGTGAGAAAAGCTGAGTTATTAAGCCAGGGGTCAGAAAAGAGTGGTCAAGCCAAGAGTCATAGCCATGGCATCTTCCCATGGAGCAGGTATGCACAGAGCCATGGGTTTCTGGATTTAGCTCCAGCAGCTCCTGACTCCACTGTGTGAGGAATTTGGTTGGGACCACATTCCTGGGGCGAGGAATTCCTGGCCATTTCCCCAGTGAAAATCTCCCTCTCCCTGAAGCTGCTATTTTCTCACAGGATAAAACAGGGCTGCACAACTTTTGCCCTCCTGCAAATGTTGGACTACAATACCCATCATCTTTGATTACTGGCCACTGTGGCTAAGGATGATGGGAGTTGTAGTCTAACAACAGACAGAGGGAGGACTGAAGTTGGTGAACCCTGGGTAGAACATACAGGCACCTATGGGTCTGAAGAAAGGAAAGAAACAACTATCGAACCCAGGTTTGTGACATTGCATGAGACAAATTGCATCAAGGTAGTTAAAAAGAGTCAATTGGCCTAGTAAACTGAAGCACTAATTTGCTAGCACTGGGTGGATGGAACTGGGGCTCATCCTTTTGGGATCTAGCCGCCAGGTGAAATAAACCAACAAAGGAGTGTAGTTAATGGCACAATCATTTTAAATTAAATATAACCTTGAAGGATAAATCCCTCAGAGACAGACCTATGAGTCTTATAAGCCTTCTAACGGCCATTTAAAAACTCCTTTAAAGAAAAGATTATGCTCCTTTTGAAAGCAGTTTGTTTTGTTCAAATGTAAAATGGCAGAGAAGATATGCTAAAATATGTTAATCCAACAAAGGCTGGAGAGCACCTGCATTTTCCAAATTGAGTGACACTTTCCTTTTCAAATGGTGAGTTATTCAAATTAGCTAAACAAAATGAATCAAAGGCTAATGTGTGATAATTACACTTAATGCTTTTATATCGTAGCACTTAGCAAACATCTATAGCTCTTGGGTGCCGTTGTGCTAAGGGATCAGTTTAGAAGAGGATGAAAATGAGCTGGTAGGATGGGGAAAAATTTAGGCTTGTAAATTAGCAGCACTACTTTGTCCAAAGCCACAGAAAACCAGATGTCATTCTTGAATGCTTGGTGCTTCACATGCTACGATACCTTCCAGTGTAAACTTGAGCTAGAGGTGGGCGTGCTTGTATGGACATCCTGTGCTCCTGGTGTGAGCTGGAATCGATGCTCAGAAGGGATCTGCTAAAGTACTCTATCTGCTCCACCTCTAAATACATACATGAGGGATCACTTGGCTGAAGACATATCCATCTAGTGTTTTCAACACAAAATATTTCTGGCCTTGGACTCTCAGTCTATGGTGCATATTTTCTGTTGCAGTTGGTTACTGTATTGTTAGTTTTAAATGGCTGGTAATGGTTAGTGGCTGATAGACTGAGCAACGATGCGAGGTGCGTGTTGCAAGTTGTGTGCATTCAGTTTGCGCAATCGTGAAAATGGTGCAAAATGAATGTGCACATGAGTAAACCCACGGGAAACACTACATGTCAATTTAGTGTTGCAGCCATGGAGGCAGCAGGTAATTGGGGGATAGAGGAAGGCAGGCAGGTAATCCAGAGACAGGCAGGTGAGCCCCCCCCCGCCCGCTTTTCTTGGGTGGCTGATAGGGGCTCATGTTCTCCCAACACATCCACCTGCTTATAGTCACACCGCTGTGCAGGCATCTTTCCTATCTGACTGCCGCCCTGCCAGGAGATTCTAGCACTCTCCACACATTATTCAACAAAGCGGCGCTCATGGTTACAGTGCTCACAAAGAGTAGGGAGACATGGCCTGCAGCTGTCACTCGCCCCCTGGACATTGCCACTCATGGTTACACTGGCGTTTCTGTGAAAAGCGGCACACTGTAGCTTTGATGGTTGTCGTTTTTGTGATCGTCAGCCTTGGGCACCTGAGGTTGCCAATCACGGAAGTAGCAGCCATCACAGTTACAGTGTGACCCTTTTTACACAAACACCACCGTAAGTAACCGTGAGCAGCTAGAGATAGGGAGTGAGTGCCAGTGCCAGGGTGGGATTTCCTACCTGCTTTCAGTGCTGTAACTGTGAGCTCCTCCCCCCCCCTTTTTCTTTAAAGGTCTGAATGGGAACTTCTGTGTCTGTGTGTGTATGAAGACACATGTATGTTGATTGCTCAACACGTGATGGCTTGCAACTGAATGCATCAATTGGACTGCAGATTGGGGTGGGGTGGGGGTCATGGAATAGATTAGAATGCTCCATCATATGTACACATTCCTTCCACATAGAATGCTAGATGTTAGAGAGAGGAGTACCATCCTAGCCTTCTTCCTGAAATGCTTGTTTTCTAGGTGGAGAATATTTTTTTTAATGAAGGAGTATTCACATGAACCCACATCCACAGTCTGAAGTGGCATAGATTGACCATCTCAAGGAGAAAGCAGGCTTTTCTTCTCCCTTGAAGCAGTAGGGAATCATCCCTATTTTGGCACTTTTGCCAGTTAGGTGCATACCCAGAGCACAGGCTCGTTGAATTGTCTACTGTCCTCCCACACTGCAGTCTCCATCCAGATCAGGGGTCCCTTGGCTGGCATTTACTCCTACCCAAAACACAAGCATATGGGGCCAAGCACTGTGTCTTATAAGTATGCAGAACTGGAGGAGAGCAGGTCTTGTGGTAGTGAGCATGGATTTCCTTTGCTAAGTGTGGAAACTAAGGGAAGAGTTGTGGTGTGCAGAGACAAGGTGGTGGAGTGGAATCAGGATTATTAGTAGTTTAATGAAACAGATATTATATACAGAGAGGCAAGTGCAGACAGCTTTTCAGTGCTCTTGCTGCTGGCTGTTTGTTAGCCCTGCCTCTACTCCAGGACTGGAACGCAAATAAATAAAGCCCCATTCAAAAGCTGGCCTGGATCAAGGAATGGAGTCCCCACACTAAGCAGGGTCTGACTTGGTTTGTATTTGGATAGGTAACTATGGGGCTATTCTTAGGATCACAAAAATCAGGCCAGGAAAATCCTAGCCCGATTTTTGTGATCATAAGAACCACTGGGCTCGCAGCGGGGCCAGTGGTTCTGGAGCGGCTAACCCGCTCCTGTAGCCTGCCCCTTAGTCCGGGTTTGCGGAGCGAGTGTTCCGCAAACCCAGGCTATCTGCTCATGAGTAGCCGTGGCACGGCTCCGCGCCGTGGCTACTCATGAGTAGACCCTCGGCCGGGAGGCTTAAAAGCAGCCTCCCGGCTCGGGGGTCTCCCCAGTATGCCCTGCGCACTCGCGCAGGGCATACTGGGGCTTCTGGGGGCCACGTGGCCCCCGAGCTCCCCAGCCCCTGCTGGCTCCGTCTCGGAGCTGGCCATCGTGTGGGCGGCCGATCCAGCCATCCAGGGCTCCCTGCCTGCTCGTGAGCAGGGAGAGTGGGCGTAGCCCGCTCTTCCCGCTCAGCGCCCTAAACCGGGTCTCACTGATCGTGAGACCCGGTCCTATGTGTGAGTGCTGTCTGCTGTAAGATATTCCCCTCAGGGAATGGGGTTGTAACTCAGTGGTATATCATCACATCTGCTTTGTATGCAGAAGGTCTCAGTTTCACTCCCTGGCATCTCCAGGCAGAGCTGGGAGAGACTCCTGACGGAAACCTTGGAGAGCCCTTGCAAGTCAGAGCAGAGACAATACTGAGCTAGATGGACCAATGGTATTACTCAGTATAAGGCAACTTCCTATGTAAACAGCCCAAAATATGCATGCTCCTGAAGAATAAACATGTGTCTGCAACACAGAGTAGGGAAGACATTCTCTCCCACCCTCCCTAAATAGCTCCCCTATCAATAACTTATGGCAGCCCTGAAATCTGCTCCAGATTCCTTTGTTGTGAGTCAAGGATATTTGGCCAAACAATGCTAATAATTCAGCACAGCTTCTCTTTCCACCCCACAAAAGTCAAAACAGCCCCCCAATCTACTTTGTAAGAAATGCCAAAGATCTTTGCGGCGGTTTCTGTCCAGCCTTCCACGGCACCAGATTGCAGGGCACAGACAAGGTCTCCAAAGGGTGGCATTTAAGAGAGAGGAAGAAGAATGCAAAGTGTTTTATCCAAAGAGAGTTTAAAAGGCCACCTTGGGTTCTGCTTGTGTGTGCTCAACAGTTCAGAGCTGGTGGAAGAAAATAGTATTCAACGGCTGTTTTTATTTCTGAAAACAAAAGGAGAGAACATTGCCAAATGTGTGACCCTTTCTCTCAAGTATGATATATGCTGCACTATCTAAATGCGGAGATACTTTGAAAATCTTACTTTCACCATTTGAAAAAGAAGAACTCCCCCTTTTTTGCTTATCAAATGTGTGAAAGAAGGGGAAGGAGGGAAAATGATGTAAAGGAGAGAGTGGAAGTTTTCTCCAAAGTCACATAAAAGATCTCACTTTCTATCTGGGATGCAGTCATCTTGTCCGGGTTTCTGCAAAAAGATATTCCTATATTTTGATTGAGTCCCTGGAGCCACCATCAGCTGCTGTCCAGATGTTCCAGCATTTCCTTAAACTGCCCTCTCTCACTACAGATGAGATCGGATTGGGGAATAAGGAATGTTATCCTGCCAGCCAGAGCGCTCTGAGTTCCCGGGAACTGTTTGTTTTTGTAGCTTAAATGCATGAATTTCATTAAAAGTAAAACTGGGACAGATGCATTTAAAACCTCTTTTGTGCACAGGGCACTGCTTTCATTAGCTTCCCCGCAGTTTGAGAGCTGCCAGCACTCCCATTACGCGACATGTTTCCAGAGGTTGGAGTTCTGGGTATGGAGCTGCATATTGGGCCCAAATGTAAGCTGTCCCCGTGAGAGGTTTGCCATGCCCTCAGATCACCTCTCTGGATGCAGCCAGTACTATGCAACAGTTCTTTAAACCAGGCCATGGTGGAGGATTCGGATTTGGCCTAGAATCAGGAGAAGAGTTGGTCTTGTGGTAGCAAGCATGAATTGTCCCCTTTGCTAAGCAGGTTCTACCTTGGTTTGCATTTAGATGGGTGACCACCTAGGGGTGCTGTAAACTATTCCCTTTAGGGAAGTGGTTCCCAACCAGGGTTCCTCCAGATGTTAGGGTTAGGCTGCTTGTGAGATCTAATGCTGCCTGGGCTCCCCACCCACCTAACCCCCTTAATCATCCCAGCTGTTAGCTGAGGCTAAGGGTGCTCTTGGACCCTTAACCTGGCTACTGGGAATTGTGTGATTCCTTGGGCTCTGTGCAGCCTGAGGAGTCACAGAGATGGGCACATAGAGTGCTCGCCTGAGTGGGGGATCCCCAATGCAATGCCTGTGCCGTGCATTGCACTGGGGGATGTCTGGAGGCTGGAACAAGAAGTTCCAACCCTGGATCTCTCCACCCTACTCTGTGCTTTACGGAGTTGCACAGAGCAAGGCTGTCCATGTGGGCAGGTGGGAGGCGTGCCACAGAGGACCTGCTTGGTTTTCTGGAGGGGAGGGAAGGTGAAGGCAGCTTTCCCACCGCCCCCTCCCCGCCCACCCAGGCCAATCGTGTGAATTGCCTCAGTGTCTGCATCTACAGATTTGCATGCACATACAGTTCTACACATACTGAGCCTATTCCCTCAACCACTAGAAAGCAGGCTGAGGGAGCCTAGCCCACTTTCTAGTGATCATCAGAACCACCGGGATCGTGGACGAGCCTGGTGGTTCCACGGCGGCTAGCCCGCCTAATTCCCCCTCCCCTTAAACAAGCTTAATGGAGTGAGTTTTCTTTTATCATGTGCCACCACGGCACTCAGTGACACACAAGTAGACTACCGACCAGGAGGCAACAACATGCCTCCCAGCCTTGGGGGTCCCCCCAGAATGCCCCACACACTTGCGCAGGGCATCTTGGGACTTCCGGAGGCTGGGCGGCCCCTGATCCCACAGCCCCCACTGGTTCCGTGATGTTTGGGTGGCCAATCGTCGTCGTTTGGGCGGCCATAGTAGTCGTAGGCATAGGCGGCCCAAACGACCGTAGCAGTCATTTGGGCGGCTGATCCGGTCACCTAAGGCTTCATGACTGATCATCTGCGGGGAGAGCCAGCTAAGCCCGCTCTCCCCACCAAACCCTCTCAGGCTCTACAGACAGCTCGTGTGTACAGCCTCATTATGTTCAACACACATTTGCCCCATTCAGACATTATGGTGTATATGCATACAAATGTAACACATGTAAATAAATACATTCACTTCAAAAGTGAATTTGGGTATACCCCCCCTCAAGCGCAAGGGACAGATAGGAAGGCTACCACTTGATTGAACACAATGTATATGCATAGATCTGTATGTGTGTACACTGTATGCAAATTGTATGTACACTGAACATAATGAACATATGTACACTGAACATTATTAATAATATTAATAATAATAATAAATGTGTGAACAGGGTTATTGAGAAGTATACTTCCTATCTGTTCCCACCATCCCAAGAGGCCTGTACCCAGGTTCACTTCTGAAATGAACACATGCATAATCATTCACACACAAATATGTACATGTCCATAGCCATTTGTACGCACGTATAACATAACGTATGAATAGGGCTGAAGTCTCTGGTTCTTTTACAGGTGTACCTTGTCCGTAGAGGTTCTGTTCCCACTGTTCTCCATGGAGAACAAAGCCACAGATAATGAGGCATTGAGTCTAGGGGGATTGGGGGGTGGGTGGGTTAGATTCCTGGAGGGCAAAAAAGGGCACAAACCAGCAAAAAATGATGGAAATTGGAGCAAAAAGGTGCCATAGCGTCCTCTGCAGGTCTCCAACTGTCCAGCAATGCCAACCTCAAATTTCAGGGATTTCCTTCAAAACATCACATTTAACTTTTTTTAAAAACAGAAGAGCCACAAAATAACTCCTTTAAATAAAATGGTGGCCAGAAATGACCTGTCATTTCCGGCCACTTAGGAACCACGGATACACGGGTATTAACCCTTTCTGTACCCACATATGCTGAGGTCAGGTGCATATTTTCACAATGCGGATATGTGGAACCACAAACAGCGGTTCAGCACATAATGAGGTCCACCTGTACTTGCAGAGTTTCAGGAAAAGGCATACCACCGAACTGGACACGAAGGAGCAATACAATCAGATAAGTTTCTACACATTTGGCTATCAGTTTTATTTTGTGGCTGAGTCAATACCAGGCTAAATTCCCTCAACTATCACCTTACTGAGTAAGGTTTACTCTGGCTGTGTCTAGTTGGGGTGGACACCCAGCTTAAGTTTTGAGGCAGGCCTCTGCTGCTTGTTATACTGAGGAATGACCTCTGAGAAGAATTTTGCACTGGAATCAAAACTATTGGGGTTGTAAGAAGGGCTGCATGTGCTCTGTTATGGCATCTGGGTTCCATTATAGCTGAAGGGGAACTCCCTTGTGCTTTTTGGCTGCCTTATTAAAGCCTCCTCAGTGTAATGAATTATCCTGGCTGGGCATTCCTCTCCTGAGTTGTAAAATTGTTTTTCAAATCAGCATGACAGTTTTATGAAGCATTTGCTTTTCATACAGAGATGGATTATTTTTATGAGCCAGAGGCCAACCTTGTTAGGTGGCTTACGCACTTGTTTTGCTTCATGCCAGGCTGGGTCAGACAAGGAATTAGTTGAATGTTTGCTTTGATTTGAGGGTAATAGGTGCTTCTGCCGCAAAGCCAGGTGGCAAGATCATTCTGAGCTATGGAGACTTTGAGGATCAATAGGTGGCATGCTCAAGAAAAACTGTGCATACCAGAAGATGGCAAGGAAGGCAGAACTGTAGAAGTTAAAACAAATACCACTCTCCACCAGAGGCATATCTAGGGAAAATAGCGCCTAGGGCAAGCACTGAAATTGCGCCCCCTGTCCAAACATCTGACACACATCTTTTAGATAACTTTACCATAATATCAGCTCAACAATACAAGTCAAGCTCGTTAATCTTTTAATATTTCAAAAACTATATAGCAGTGGACATAGCCAGACCAAAAAATGCTGGAAAACTACAAATTTCAGTATGCTGGGGCTCATGAAATACCCAAATACTATGTGGAGGTGTACTTGGAAAACTAAATAGAAGTACCTGTCTCATTCTCTACTATGCATTGTAGCATCACTATTACGTAAGTTTTTAAAATAAATAGAGAATTTGATTTCCCCACATACTCTGAAAATAATTAAAGGATATTCAGAGTAAACTGTGTCACTGCTTGAAATATATTCTAGTATTTCAGAAAGACAGTTAAAATGAGAGAAAGAGAGCAAGAAACTCCTAGTGGCCTTAATATTAAGGATTTCACACTGATTCAAAGACAAACTCACCATTAATCGCCATTTTATTAAGACACCACATTTAACTCACTTATCACAAGAAGCAAAGTAAGAGCAAATGAATACAATCCTAGCTCATAAGCTTCAGCTCAGTATTCACAAGGCCTGATTCTCTGTACATAGTGCCAAACTAAATATGTGTACAGTGACGTATTAATTTTTTTAAAAAAAAACATTTTTAACCTGTAGCCCCTTTGGGGGGCTTCCCTAAGGCCTTGGGGGGTGTCTGCAAAGGTTCCCCTCCCCCCACTGGCCTCTAGCACCTCACAGGGATCATTTGAGCATGTGTGGTGGCCATTGTTTAAAATAAATTTTGTTTTTTAAAATTGGCTGCTGAAAACAAAATGGCTACCACACATGCTCAAATGGCCTCTGTGAGGCCTGGCATGGCCTAGGGCCTCACAGAGGCCATTTGAGCATGTGCGGTGGCCATTTTGTTTTTGGTGGCCATTTAAAAAAAATTAATTTTAAAAAATGGTGCCCCCCCTTCAAGTGGCGCCTGGGTCACGTGCCCTGCCTGCCCTACCATAGATACACCCCTGCTCTCCACACCTTATCAGGAGCAGAATGCAGTGGATCACAGAGCTGGGAGGAAGTATGTCATTAAAGGAAAGCGCAATGGTCATTAGCCTGGATTACACAATTGTTTGAAACTAGGTTTAAAGTCAGTTACCATTATTAGCGTGATTGTGTGAACTCACACCAAGATTACTGATGTCAGTTTGTGTACCAACATGAATCTGTGTCTCCCTCATTTCACCTGTTCATTGCAATGTTATAAACTTTTTGTGTACCTATACTAAAATAAGCAGACCTGTTTTCCTTTGCAGGTGTGTCAGGAGTTCCTCCCCTCCCCCGTGAGACAGGGTTGTGTACCCAGCCAAACTGCAGGGTGCCAAGGGAAGCCGGGAGCTCCAAATGCCAAGGCAATCCCAGTAATTATCTCTCAAGAGTCAGGGAGGGCTCGGAGAGAAGTCCAACAGCTGCTGGGGGATGGGCAGGGACAGCGCAGAAAGTGGCAGCTTGGTGGAGAGGGAATAGCAATGATATTAACTCCACAGCTGCAAATGGGTGCAGAGATATTAGGGAAGGGGGTGGAGTTAGAGAACAAGCCCCTTTTGGGAGCCAGGGGTTGGCTGACCACGACACCTGTCCAGCCAGAGAAGGCAGAGCAGGTGGGAAGGGAGGAGGAGTGTCTGAAATGCAGGGATCTATTTAAGCCAGGGGCTGCCAAGAATGAAGAGATCAGCTGCGACAGGCTTGGTGTCTGACTGTCTCCTGGAGAGGAGTTCAGACCTTTTTGCTCCCAGTGACAGGAGAAGAAGGGACAGGAGAAGAAGAGAGTGAATGAAATTCCCTCCTTCCCCAGCTCTGAGGCCGTGCCCACGCCTAGAATTTAGTGCTGGAGGGCAGAAATGGGAGAATTCCTCCCCTCCAGGAATGCTGACAAGGTGTTAGAGAATTTTGCTTCAGAATAGCTCTGCTTCCAAAGCATGCGTCAGAGGTCATCCCTCATAGCCAAACTACAGGTTACATTAAGCAAGTAATTAGAGTTGATATATTTAACTTTTCTTCACTAAATAGAAGCCGTGGAGCAGGGTGATCTGGATCAAGACAGTGGTGTGGGAGGAGGGGCCTTACACCTTTGCCCACCATGGTCCACATGCAGTTCCATTCCCTGCCTTCTGCAACTACTATTTGGCCTGGAGGAAAGCTGGGATGGGGCTGTAGTAGCTCAGTGGTAGAACATGAATTATGGGGTGCAGAAGGTCTTGAGTTCAAGCCCTGGCAGGGGTGTAACTATAACAGGGCAAGGGGAGACAGTTTTCTGGGGGGCCACTGCCTTGGGGACCCCCTGAGGCAAGTCACATGACTGACTCCCCAGCCACGCACCCACCCGGGCTTCCTTCAGTAGTATTCATCCGCCAAAATTGATGTGAGTGTTAAGACCTGGAGCTACCAGAACAGCATGTCTTTCTCTAGTACCATTAAATGACTTGCATCGTCCACAATTCACAGTTTGTTCTATTGTGGCACATTGGTTGTGTGTGTGTGTGTGTGTGTGTAAATTTTGCTATGCTTTTTGTTACCACTATTCAGCCTCATTTAAGATTTCTTTACTTCATGAGCTGAGCTTCAGTGAGCTGGGGCGGGGGGGGCATTTAAAAATCTTGTCTCTGGGCCCACTCCAACCTTGCTATGCCCCTGAGCCCTGGCATCTCCAGGTAGGGCTGGGAGAGTCTCCTGCCTATAACTTTGGAGAGCCATTGTCAGTCAATGCAGACAATATGGAGCTAGGTAGACCAATGGCCTGACTCTGCTTAAGACACTTTCCTATGTTTCTATATACTGCTTTTCAATACAAAAGGTTTACACAGAAAAAAGCATAAGGGAATTCTCCATCCCAAAAGGGCTCACAGTCCAAAACAAAACAGGAGGTAGACACCAGTAGCACCCACTGGAACGATGCTAGGGTTGGATAGGGTCATTTCCTTTCCCTCTGCTCAATGTAAGGCAGTCACCACTTCGAAAGGGGCCTCTTTGCTCAGGTAGCAGTTATATGGTAAGCAGAGTGGCACTGCATGAATGCAGAAGTGGATCATCTTTGCTCCATGACTTGAAACATTTCCAATTTACACAACACACACACACACCACAGGGGCAGATTGACCCTTTTGCCACTTGTAGGCAGAAGGAATTTGCTACCCCCAAGCCTCCCCCCAACCCCAGCCCTAGCCAGCGCAGGCTGTGGCTCTTCCTTCAACAAGCCTGGATCTTAGCTCTGGTTCCACTCTCCGCCCCGGTCTTCAATAGCATAGCATCACTCACCACCTGTCTCCCGCTTCTCCAAGACTTCCCAGCCCAGATCAAATGTAGCCGGTGCTGGAGGTGGCTCAGGGGCCTCCATGCAGCCACCCCCCACCCCAGCCCACTTCCCCATCCTTTTCTTGCAACATGCTGGAGAGCTGTATTGTAAATAAGGGGCGGGTAATTAGCACGTGGCTGTTAGAGGGAGGTCGGGCGGGGGGAGACAATCTCTCCAGCGGTTGCTTAAAAGAGCAATTAAAAAAACACAACCTGTGCCGATTGCAATGGAGAAGGATGGCTGGGGGTGAGGGTGACAGATCGTGTTGTCCCTCCCCGCCCCCATCGCTTTTTGTCAACTCCTTTAACTGCTGTTTCTTTCCTGAGCGATCCCTAGGATGACCTTTTTGCAGCATCAGCTTCTTCACTTGCAGCCTGCAGTGGTACACCGTCAACAGCACATTTACTGTGTGAAGCTATATAGGAAGAGTTTCAGCTCTTAGTATGCAAAGTGACTGACAATCTGCCTAAGGTAGATCAATTTCACAGACCTTGAAGTGCCGTTTAATATGTTTCATAACAATAGTAATAATAATTTCTGCACACACAAATCCACAGCTAACCATATTGATTCTTATGTTTGGGGGTGTCGAGGGAACATCACCAGAGGCAAGGAAGGCCTCAGGAAGGAGAAAGGGCCTTTGGCCTCCAAGCGAAGGATGACCTCCAGGGTCATCGGTCCTGAAGAGGAACTTGTCTAGATTTTACTGGAGGATAGTCAATATCTATTAAAATAATTCAGTTTCTATGGATACTGTATATTATACATCAAGTTGTCAACCATCAGGTTCTCCTAGATCAGGGGTGTCAAACTCAATTGGGTGTAGGGTTGCCAACTTTTCATTGCCAGAATGAGGGACACAAGTTCCAGAATGAGGGTTGCAAGTTTGTGGGGGGGGGGCTGGGAGGTGTATTTTTATTTATTTATTTATTTATTTATTTATTTATTTATTTATTTATTTATTTATTTACTGCCCTTCCAAATATGGCTAAGGGCAGTTTACAACAAAATGAAAACCATTAAAACCAGTTAACAATTAAAATCAGAACTATAAAAACAGAATAAAACCAATTAAATATTCAAACAGTTAAAAACCCTGGAAAACCAGGTCAAACAAATTACAACAACTTAAAAACCTTGGAAGGCCAGGCCAAACAGATAGGCTTGCCCCCATCCCCACTGCAAAGCAGTGCCCCCTATCCCCAACTCCTGCAGGCGATCCAGAAGGATACCATGGTTGATGGTATCAAACGCTACCGAGAGATCCAGAAGAACCAGCAGAGTCACACTCCCTCTGTCGTTTCCCCGGTAAAGGTCATCCATCAGGCCAACCAAGGCTGTCTCAACCCCATAGCCAGCTCTAAAGCCAGTTTGAAATGGGTCTAGGTGATCAGTTTCCTTCAAAACTGCCTGGAGCTGGTTCACCACCACCCTCTCAATCACCTTGCTCAACCAAGGGAGATTGGAGATTGGCCTGTAACTATCCATTGCTAAGGGGTCCAGGGAAGGCTTCTTTAAGAGTGGTCTAACCATTGCCTCCTTCAGACAGGGGGGCACCCTACCCTCCCTCAGTGATACATTTATGATATTAACTAGGCCACCTCCAACAATCTCCCTGCTAGATATAAGCCGCCAAGTTGGACAAGGATCCAGAGAACAAGTGGTGGGCTGCATCACCCCAAGTAGCTTGTCCACATCCTCAGGAGTCACAGATTGAAACTCATCCAATCTAATACTGCAAGAAGGATTGCTGGACACCTCCTCCATAGACCTTGCAGAAATAGTGGAGTCCAAGTCGGCCCAAATACAGGAGCTCTTGTTAACAAAGAACCCCTTAAAAGCATCACATTAGCAGAACAACCCCAGGGACTGATCTGAAGTAGAAAGCAGAAACTAATCTCATCACAACCCAGGATCGCTGCATGCACTGCCACCGCATAAGCCTTAAAATGGGTCACATGCCGCTTCCTGTCAGATTCGGACGGAGTTCTCCTCCACTTGCGTTCAAGTCGCCTACCCAACCGCTTCAGCCCTCGCAACTCCTCAGTATACCAAGGGACCATTTTTGAAGCAGGTCGGAAGGGATGCTTAGGAGCAATCCTGTCTACTGCCCTGATGAGTTCCCTGTTCCAGGTTCCCACCAGGTAATAGACATAATCACCGGCCACACCAACATCAAAATCCTCCAAGGTCTTTTGAAATCCTGCTGGGTCCAGCAGCTTTTTCAGTCCACCACCCCTGCAGGGGTGATTGTGGCTGTGAAACCAACCTTAATGGGGTAGTGGTCCATCCATGACAATGGGGAAACCACTGGATCCCCTACCCATGGAACACCTCCCTGATCCGAACAAAAGACCAAATCGAGTGCATGGCTGGCAACATGAGTTTGTTCAAAAAATAATTGGGATAGGCCCATAGTTGTCATGGCCACTATGAACTCATGAGCCGCACCAGACAAGCCAGCCCCAAAGTGGATGTTGAAGTCCCCCAGCACCAAAAGTCTAGGAGACTCCAACACCAACTCTGCAACCAGTTCGGTCAGCTCAGTTAGGGAGTCAGTTGGGCAGCGGGGTGATCTGTACACCAACAGAATCCCAATCTATCCCTAGTTCCCAGCCTCAAAAATATGCACTCAATATAAGTCAGCTGTTTCACAGGGGCCCTGGTAAGGGAAATGGTATTCTTATGGACCACAGCCACTCCACCCCTCCCCCCACTTCCCCAAGCCTGCTCCATGACAGAATAACCTGAAGGGAGAAGCTGATCCCACACTGGACCACTCGCCTCCCCCAACCATGTCTCAGTTATACATGCCAGGTCAGCTCCCTCATCCACAATCAAATTGTGGACAATTTCGGTCTTATTCTGAACTGAACTGGCATTGCAGAGGAGCAAGGCCAGACTCTGTGGGTAGTTGGAGCTGCTCCCCAAGGCCTGAGAGTTGACAAACAGTTGGAAGTGGAAACAGTTACTAAATTACTGATTTTAGTAATTTATCCTTGAGGAAAGCATCCTCAAGGATAAAATTGTAAAGCACATAGAAGAACAGGCCCTGCTGGGAGTGAACCAGCATGGCTTCCGCAAAGGTAAATCTTGCCTGACCAACCTTTTGGAGTTCTTTGAGAGTGTCAACAAGTGTGTGGATCAAGGTGATCCAGTTGGCATAATATACCTGGACTTCCAAAAAGCTTTTGACAAAGTTCCTCATCAAAGACTCCTGAGGAAACTTAGCGGTCATGGGATAAGGGGACAAGTACATGTGTGGATTGCTAACTGGTTGCAAGACAGGAAACAGAGGGTAGGTATAAATGGAGAATTTTCACAGTGGAGGGAAGTAAGAAGTGGGGTCCCCCAGAGATTTGTACTGGGACCAGAGCTTTTTAATTTATCCATAAATGATCTAGAAGCAGGGGTAAGTAGCGAGGTGGCCAAATTTGCAGATGATACCAAATGCTTTTGGGTAGTGAAATCCAAAACAGATTGTGAGGAGCTCCAAAAGGATCTCTCCAAACTGGGTAAATGTGCAACAAAGTGGCAAATGCGATTCAATGTTGGTAAGTGTAAAGTGATGCACACTGGGACGAAAAAACCCAACTTCAAGCATACACTGATGGGATCTGAGCTGTCGGTGACGGACCAGGAGAGGGATCTTGGGATCATGGTGGACAGCTCGTTGAAAGTGTTGATTCAATGTGGGGCAGCTGTGAAAAAGGCCAATTCCATGCTAGGGATTATTAGGAAGGGGATTGAAAATAAAACGGCTAATATTATAATGCCCTTATACAAAACTATGGTGTGACCACACTTGGAGTACTGCATACAATTCTGGTCACAACATCTAAAAAGGACATTGTTGAACTGGAAAAGGTGCAGAAGAGGGAAACCAAGATGATCAGTGGCCTAGGGCACCTTTCTTATGAGGCAAGGCTACAACACCTGGGTCTTTTTAGTTTAGAAAAAAGACGACTGTGGGGAGACATTATAGAGGTCTATAAAATCATGCATGGCATGGAGAAAGTGGATAGAGAGAAATCCTTCTCCCTCTCACATAACACTAGAACCAGGAGTCATCCCATGAAATTGATTGCTGGGAAATCTAGGACCAACAAACGGAAGTACTTTTTCACACAACGCATAATCCACTTTTGGAATTCTCTGCCACAAGATACGGTGACAGCCAACAACCTGGATGGCTTTAAGAAGGGTTTGGATAACTTCATGGAGGAGAGGTCTATCAATGGCTACTAGTCAGAGGGCTACAGGCCACCTCCAGCCTCAAAGGCAGGATGCCTCTCCGTACCAGTTGCAGGGGAGTAACAGCTGGAGAGAGGGCATGCCCTCAACTCCTGCCTGTGGCTTCCAGCGGCATCTGTTGGGCCACTGTGTGAAACAGGATGCTGGACTAGATGGGCCTTGGGCCTGATCCAGCAGGGCTGTTCTTATGTTCTTATGTGTTCTTATTTCCCTTCTCCTGTAATGGCCAGCTGCTCTGCCAGTGCCAATTCTTCTATTCCCCACAACTATAGTAATAGCTGCCCCAGAACTGCCAGGCGCACTCCCAGTACCATCCCACTCAAGAGCGCCCAAACACATACCTGCAGAAAGGCCCGGCCCGGCCCAGCCCAGAACGGCACGGCATGGCACAGCCCGACCCGACCAAACCCAACCCAACCCAACCCCCCAGACCTCAGTCCCACCCTCAAGGTCCCGGCTCCAAAGGCTGGCCCTCTTTGGCAGCTCCCTACAGGTGGACTGACAGCTATACCTTTGGCGAGCCTCCTTGTTTTTAAGCCTGCAAGCCTGAAAAGCCACTCTTCCCACAAACAGTTCCCAGGACATGCGACAGGCAGTTTCATTCAACAGTCTGGGAGGCTGGCAACCAGCCAGCTGGATCTCGGCAGCAGACAAGCAGGCTGCTCCCCGTCTGGGCTGGAATCTCCACAGGAGGCAGAAGGGCCAGTTGGTAAGTCCTGGCAAGGCAGATTGAATGGCCTTGCACCCCGCCCCATTACCTTCCCAGTTTCTTCAAGGCAAGCCTCCTTGTTTTTAAGCCTGCAAGCCCTGAAAACCTTTACTCGGAGTTAACTTTACTCGGGAGTAAGTCCAGCTGAGTGTGGCATGGCCTCGTCCTGAGGAGGTGTGCATTTAATCAGGGCCCTGGCCTCCCACCTATGGCGGGGAGGGGGAATGGTATGGCCATGCCTCCCGCTTTCCATAACTTAAGGGAAATGAGGATATTCTTGCTGTGGAGACTTGCCACCCTTTTCTGTGTGCCGCGTACCACCCCATATGCTGCAGCCAGTGGTTTCCCTGCACGGAGAAACGCCCGCCCAGTCAAGCCGTGTTGCTATCAGTGAGGGGCATGTGAGAAGCTGCTGCATGTAGCTGGAAGAGGGAGATCGATAGACACAAGTCAAAGCAACCTGAGCTCAGCAAGAGCGCTGGGGGTGGGGTGGGGGCATCTCTGCAAAGGAATGAATGCAGGAGTGGCAGCCTTAAGAAGTCAGACGCTGCCACACCCTCTTCCCTCGCCATTATGCCCAGGAAATGGTGGTAGATGTCCTTCCTTGGGTCCTCACCATGAGGGGGTTTTGCTGAGTCCATTGGGATCACAGTGTCCAGCAGGCGGTGGGCTTGATAATGTAGGGTTAACACAGCACCGACACAGTTCCTATCCTTCCTTCCCCAGCCCGGGAGCAGCAGCAGCCAACCAGTCTGCAGAAGAAGTTGGATGCCAGCTCCAACAACAACAATAACAACAACAACATTACAGTCTGCTGGCTGCTTCTGCTGCTGCCATCCCTGTCCCTTCAGGGCGGCCTCCCACCCACAATGAGAGTTTTCAAGACACGAAAAAGTAAAACATAATGTAAATATATTTATGTATTTCAAAAAATGCCACTGGGGGGATATTTGCCACTGTAGGCAGCCTCCTCCACTGCCTCTCCCGTAACCTGCCTATGACACAACACACATCAAACAAAACACCATAGCGTTATCAGCGAAATATACGATACAAATTACTGTCATGCTATTCCAATGTTATATTATAGTAGTAGGTACAACTCTGCTTCGTCGAAATGGCTAAGGAGGCTGGATTAGGTCCAGGATTTCCCAGTCAAATAAAAGTACAATCAAAGCAGACACTTTCAAAAGATACATTGAATAAATGTTTGCTTAGGAAGTTCAAATTAACATCCATTTCCTCATAACCTAGGCTGGAGTTAATAATTATTAAGCCTGTTTCACAAAAAATAAGCAAGAGTAGATGGTTTTGACCTATGTTAAGTATTAACGTCAAAAACGATTACCAGGGATGGTGGGTGATGCTTCCCACGGGATCCAGAATGGGTGGCGAGAAGTTATGGTACAGCTGGAGTACCTTTAGTGGCTTATACGGCTCTAATTTGCATCATGACAGCAATTTTATGATCCAAAGCCTTGGGTAGCCATTAATGTTATTGGATTTGCTCCAGTTCTGTAATCTGCATCTCAATTCTTAATTAAAGGGAGAGTCCAAATTAGGTTGCAAATTGAGAAAGAGAACCATGAAATCTTATTCCAAATATTAAGACCAATGGGCCTAGTACAGACTGTGAATAATGATTCACATTTTCCAGCACCTGAATTCCACAGCTGCAGCACCAGCAACAGTTGCCAGAAACATGGCAACCACAACACCTTTGGGGTGTTGCTAAGAATAAACAAATCTGACCCATGGGAGCAAATCTGACCTCCAGAGCAAAATATACTGGTAGGCTCTTCTGCATCAGGCCTAGTGAAATGAAAGAGGATTTCATGGGAAATTGTGCCCATGTTAATTAATGGGAAAGGGTGCTGTCTGATGGTCCACTTCAAAGACCAAAATATCTTGAGGTCCTGACAATAGTTCGCTACCATAAAGCAAATAAAACATGTATGTGCCTTTCAGAGTTGACTCAGTGCCTATACATGGTAAATGTAAGAGTGAGAGACACTGCCTGACAATCCGCTCCCTTCCTCTTCCCTCCTGAAACTAGAAAGCTGACAAGATCATAGGCTTGTTCACACAATTGTTTGAATCTAGATCTAATGTGGGTTACCAACGTTTGTGTGATTATGTGAACCCAGAGAATCCTGGGCCATAAGCCAGCTTGGCATCGGTTCACACAATCACTTCAATGTTGGTAACCCACATTAAACCTAGATGCAATTGCATGAACAAGCCTCTTGAATTAAAGGAGCCTAGGGACCCTTTCTGAATCCTACCATCATTTAAAAGAACAGGATAAAACCATAACACTCTTTTTCTTTGCTTTTCTCAGTTCTCCTCATAACTTAGAAACTGGGTTCAATCTACCTCTACATCCTGCAGCAAAATCTAGGACTCAGTTTCCTGTAGAAAACTTTTAGTGGGGTGTATGTGTGTAGGCTTGTTCACACAATACTAAATATGGTAGGAGAAGCACCTATCCAGTTCTGGGAGCTGTGTGGGCTCCCTTTTTCTGCTCATGTGTGAGGGGAAAAACAGGAGACACCAGCAGTGATTGTCAGATAGCCTCCTGCTGGATAGGAGGGCTCCAGCCTACTCAACTGCTGAATAAAGTAGGAGGAAAAACCCTCCTACCCAGCTGGAGGCTAGCAGACGATCATTGCCTGCACCTCCTACCTTGTTGCAGAAAATGGGAGCACGCACAGCTCCCAAACTTGGGTAGGATGCTTCTCCTAACCCGTCATGTGAATGAGCCCATTGATTTGGCTGCTCTGTTGCTGGAAGTAAAGTCTATTGGTGATTAGTGGTGTGCATGGTTCGAAATTCCCATGGTCCGGCACGGGGGGGGGGAGTTTCTCTTTAAGGGTGGTGGTGGTAGTACTTACCCCCCCCCTCCGCTGCTGCTCTTCCCCCTCCGGCGTTGGCGGTTTTCAAAACATTCTTGGGGTGGCAGAGTTCCTCCCTGCTGTCCCTGCCCCCGTCGTTGTCCTTGCTAGCTTAAAAGTAGGCAGAGCTGGTGGCGCGCATGCGCCCTTTGCGGCGCGCATGCTCATCTCCGACTCGTCAGCAGCGGAGACGAGGGGCAGGGGCGGCAGGGAGGAACTCTGCCGTCCCAAGAACGTTTTGAAAACTGCCAGCGTCGAACCAGGGGAATTCCGGACCGGTCTGGAGGCCTTGTCAATGGCCGAACCATGCACACCACTATTGGTGATAGGACCCTATAATCTTTATTATGAAGTTTCCAAATGTTCTGTTTTTATGTATTTTTAATGCATCTTTATGAAGTTTTGTTTTCTTTTGTAAGCAACTTCAGGAGCTAAATTAAGAAGCTGGCGAACATTTAAAATCAACAGAACAAAGCAAAACAATAACACCACTCTGTGTTCTTTGAAGGAAGGGTGGGATAGAAATGTGATAGACAGATTACGGAAAGCATGGCCAGCTGCCAGCTGGCATCGTTAGCCTCAAAAGCTGAAGCTAAATGTGAATTACAGCCTTTTCTTCTTGGCATGAGCCACACAGTTTATGGTTCTAAGTTATGTTTTGTCTGTCTATAACCAAAGTCATACAGAAGACCGTTCCAATTAAGCACCACTTACATCAATGTGCTGGAGTGTCTAAAAATGAGTGGCAGTATTTTTGAATCAAGGGAGCAATTGAAATAATCCCTTTTTAACCTTTGTAGTTTGTTCTTTGTATTTGATCCATTAGTGGCTTAAAATAGAAGGTTGGTCATGATAACTAAAGAGTTATGAAAAGCCTTAACAATTAAAAGACGGAGAGATATGTTGGAATGGTCTGTACTTCTCAGTTCCAGAGTTGGAAAAACAGGAGGTATTCTCTCTTCATAGGAGCATTCCTTCTGCAAGATTTTAATGTGAAGCCTGGGATCGGGGCCAGATTTCAGAACAGGCAAACCAAGCAGCCATCTGGGGCACTGGGCTTGGGGAGGCAATGGGCATTTCATTATTCTTAAGATTTAGAAGTCATTAGAGAAAGATAGATAGATAGATAAGTTTATTGCGGTCATTGACCAGTAAAATTAGAGGAAGCACATTTGTTTTCATTTACTTATATACGAGATGAATACATAAAGATTTATCGATCTGTACATACAAATGTGAGCCACCTAATGGCGCAACAGGGAAGTAACTTGCCTAGAGAGCAAGAGGTTGCTGGTTCGAATCCCTGCTGGTATGTTTCCCAGACTATGGGGGGAAACACCTAAATCGGGCAGCAGTGATATAGGAAGATGCTGAAAGGCATCATCTCATACTGTGTGGGAGACGGCAATGGTAAACCCTCTTGTATTCTACCAAAGACAGCCACAAGGCTCTGTAGTTGCCAGGAGTCGGCACCGACTCGACAGCACAACTTTACCTTTACCTTTACATACAAATGTATTGGCTTACATGACAGGAGTAAATCATGCATGCAGGTAATGCATCAAGGTTATGAAAGGAGCTACAAAATGCAATAAAAATAGATATTCAAAAAGCTGAATAATGGCTGGGGATCTGAAGAGGCTTCTCACTCAGGGTACCATAGGGCAAGTCCTATCTGAGACCCACAGGAGTTTTACTTATGAAGCTGCCTTATGCTGAGTGAGACCATTGGTCCATCTGACTGTGTATTATCTACACTGACTGGCAGGGTTTCAGATAAAGCTATTTCTCAGTCCTGCCTGGAGACACCAGGGAGTGTAGCTGCATGCAAAACATGTATTCTACTACTACGTTATGGCCCCTCCCCACCGCCATTTTGTAGGGGAAATCACTGTTGAAATTCAAAGATACTGCCTTACATACAGTGTAGTGAAAGAGTATGGTGCACACGCTGGCTCCATAAGTGTGGAGACCCTGTTGACACTGCTAGCAAACATCCTGTAGCAACACAGCTCACATTATTTCTAATTAGCATAGGCTAATGACATCACCACCTGGCCCGTGTCATTGAGTGGTGATGTCATTTGTCCATGCACCACCTCTTTGCTGATGGTGACAAGAGCAAAGAGAGGGAAGTGTATGGTGGTGGCTGTGGAGACAGCGAGCGCACAGCCCCCCTGCCCACATTGGGAGGCCTGTGTTCACGACACATGGTCGCCCAGTGGTAGAACCGCCCCTGTTAATAGCAACACTGTTATCTCATTGTAGTTCAGTCGCTTTGTCTATTATTGACTGCTTCTTGATTGTGTGCTGAGACACCAGAGCTGAGAATGGAAATATTACATTATGTTCTCAATTACCTGGCAAAATGTCCACAACACAACTACTGTGGCGTTGTTGTTGTTGTTGTTGTTCTTGAGCTGCAGGGCAGATCAATGTGGACCAATATGTTGTAATTTCTCATTACAACATGGGAAGCAAAAATGTCTTCATGAGTCTGTGGAAAATAGTACTTTGAATATGGGAGCACTTCCTGTGGTTCATTGGCATAATAAAACAGTATTGTCCCCAAAGAATGTGCATGTTCACAATGTAGCAGCAGATGACTCTTCCCTTGATGACTCATTGCTTAATGTTCTAAATGACTCCATTGAAAACCATTGCATGGTGACCATTGCCTTATCTGTGAGGTTAGATTTGTGATGACTCATTCACATATTCCATGCTGCATTTGATGTCCTCACTTAAGACTGTACTGAGATTGTAGCTCAGTGTCTCTACTGAAAATGAAAACATTTCTGCATCAATTAAAGGCTACCTCTGGCCCCCATCAAACCAAAATTAGTTGCCTACTAATCCTACTAAATCCTACTAAAATCCATGAAGATTAAGTTCGTCACAACTAACTTAGTCCCCTGGTACACACATACACTTTAAATGTACGTGTGACATTTAAGAGTCTCAAGTTTTGGGCGGTATAGAATATGTGTGTGTGTGTGTATATATATAAATATTATATATATATATATATATATATATATATATATATATATATATATATATATGCGTGTGTGTATATGCGGTTAAAGTTGCCAGAGTTTTTAACTGTAGTACGACTGAATGCACACAATGAGTTAAGCCTCAAAAGTTAACTCCATTTTGCCACAACAAACTCCAATTGGGACCTGAGCTTTCCTCAATGGTGCACTCCCAATAACTGTGATTTTGACGCCGAAGCATTACACCCAAAGGCAGACTCTTGCCTAGCTGCAGTTAAGTGCCTCTCTTTGACAGCAATCACCTCTCGGAGATTCAGCCCCGCCCCCCACATCCTTCCCTCTCCTGTCTGACAACAGCGACATGTGCTGTGAATGTTAAAGAGACACAAACCTACTGATTCCTGCTGCAAGGCACTGTACAGTTTTTTGTTTCCCAGTAAAGTAAAGTCATTCTTTCTAAATCTGTTGTGTACATGCACACCTCTAAAAGCAAGCCACACTTCTACAGCTGCAATCCTAGGCACTCTTACTTAAGAGGAAGCCCATTGAACTAAATCATTTACTTCTGAGTAACCCCAGCTTAGTAATCCCAGACTCCCCCCCAAGTCCTGCTATGCTGCCTCATCGTGGAGGGGAGAGGAGTGTTCCTGGGAGGGATGAGTGAAGTACGCCGGGAGGTATACTCCCAGTAGGGTCACCCAAAGCATGAAGGTCATCCCAGCTGCCCAGCTAAAGCAAGCAGGCATCTATATTGGGCAGCAGCGATATAGGAAGGTGTTGGAAGTGGACGATCACTTCAGTGACGACAACAAAGGCATCATTTCATACTCCACAGGAGAAGGCAATGGTAAACCACTCCTGTATTTTACCAAGAAAACCATATGGATAGACAAAATGGAATGATTGTTGATGTAGTGCCAGATGATGGGCTCCTCAGATCAGATGGTACTCAATATGCTACTGAGAAATTGCTGAGGATCTCTCAGAGTACCGATGGTGTTTATGACATGGTTAGACTAAAGACTTTTGGATGTCTAGCAGCTGATGTTGCTGTGTGGGAAAAGAAAATCTGAAGCTGCAAAGACAGAATTACAATGGGAACGTGAAACGTAAAAAGCATAAATATGGGAAAGCCCAACACAGTGAAAGATAAAATGAATCGACTATAGATTAACATCTTGGGCATCAATGCATTAAAATGGACTGGAATGGGACACTTACAGTCAGAAAACCATACCGTTTACTACTCAGGTCACGAAAACCAAAGAAGGAACGGTGTTGCTTTCATAGTCAGGAAGGATATAGCAATGACAGTACTTGGGTACAATGCGGTAAGTGATCAACTAATATCAATTAGATTTCATGGACAACCCTTTAACATGACAGTTCTTCAAGTCTATGCCCCAACAACTGATGCAGAAGAAGAGGAAGTTGATGAGTTTTATGCTCAAGTTCAGTCTGAAATTGACAGAACATGCAAGCAAGATGTGATGCTGGTGGATGGAGACTGGCATTCCAACTAGCAAGTTGGAAAAGGTAAGGAGGAAAGCACAGTTGGACTGTATGGCCTAGGAAACAGAAACGAAGCAGGAGAATGACTTATTACTTTCTGCCAAGCCAATGATCTCTTCATTGCTAACACATTCTTCAAACAACCAAAGCGGCGCCTATACTCATGGACAGCACCAGATGTAGTACATAGAAATCAAATTGATTACATTATTGTTGCAAGAAGGTGGAAGTGCTCAGTTATAACAGCAAACACATGGCCAGGGGCCGACTGTGGAACAGATCCTGAACTGCTCATGTGCAAATTCCAAGTCAAGCTAAAGCAGAAAAACAAAGCTATCCAGCTTCCACAAAGTGATCTTAAGAATGTACCCACCATTTTCAAGGAGAACATCAGTAACTGCTTTGAAGTTCTGAACGTCATTGATAGGGAACCAGAGGAATTGTGGAATGAAATCAAAGAAGTTGTTAAGGATGAATGTGAAAAGAGACTGCCAAAGACCAAGAAACAGAAGAAAGCAAAATGGATTTCAGAACAGATGGTGGAAATTGCCCAGAAGAGGAGAGAAGCCAAAGTCAAGAAAGATAAAGACCTCAGGAAGGAACTTAATAGAGAATTTCAGAAAGCTGTTGGAAGAGACAAGGAGCAGTACTACAATGACATCTGTAAAGACCTTGAGGATGGAAATAGACACGGAAAAACAAGGAAAGTTTCCCAAAAGGTCTCTGAACTCAGAGGGAGGTTCTAACCTCAACGTGGTATGTTAAGGGATGCCAAAGGACAGATAGTAACTGATTCAGAGAAGATCAGACAGAGATGGAAGAAGTATACTTAAAATCTGTACAGCAGGGACGTCAACATCCAAGATACTCTAAAAGATATTCCCAACTTGCAAGAACCTCTAGTACGGGAAGATGAAGTTAGATCAGCACTCCGGTCATTACCAAGTCAGAAGGCTACAGGAATTGATGGAATAGCTACAGAAATATGGCAGGCAACAGAAGAAGAATCAGTCAAGGCTCCAACCACACTATGCCAGCAAATTTGGAGAACACCACAGTGGCCAACAGATTAGGGATGTGTGGACCGGTCCGTAGGTTCACGGGTTCAGTCCGGAGGTTCGAGACTGAACCGAACCCCACCCTGGTTCCATTCAGACTGGAACTGAACCTCCGGACAAGTCCTTGAATTTTTTTGAATTTTTTTTTAAAATTGAAAAATAAATTGAAAATACCTCTAGCCCCTTTGGGGGGCTTCCTGTAGGCCATGGGTGTGTGTGTCTGAGAAGATTCCCCCTCCCCCCCACTGGCCTCTTAAATCCCTGCTGCGGCCCAGGAAAATGCATCATTTTGGCCTATTCGGGCCTCCGTAAGTGCACGTGGCAGCCATTTTGGCCACCACTGCGCATGCGTAAATGGCCTCTGCAAGGCTTGGCATGACTAAGGGCCTTGCAGAGGTCATTTGTGCATGCACAGTGGCCATTTTATTTTTTGCAAAATGGCCACTACACATGCGCAAATGATGTCTGTGAGGCCCTTGGTCATGCCAGGCCTTGCAGAGGCCATTTACGCATGCATGGCAGTGGCCAAAATGGCCACCACACACAATTATGGAGGCCTGAACCGGCCGAAATGATGCATTTTCCCGGGCTGCTGCGGTGAACCGGTGGGGGGAGGGGGACCCTTCTCAGACCCCACCCCCAATGGCCTACAGGAAACCTCCTGAAGGGGCTAGAGGTATTTTCAATTTTTTTTCAATTAAAAAAAAAAAAGCAAACCACGCCCCCCCACCCCCAGACTGGACCGGGGGTGGGTGGGTTTGATGATGGCCGGATTGAACTTGGCTGGTCAGGTTGGAGTCCAAACAGGACTCAAACCAATCTGGGCCAGACAGTTCTGTGCACACCCTTACAACAGATTGGAAGAGGTCAGTCTACATACCCATATGTTGGATACCCCAAATCCTTAATTTCACATGCTAGCAAAATAATGCTCAGGATCATCCAATGTAGATTAGAACCCTATGCAGAAAGGGAAATGCCAGATGTTCAAGCTGGTTTCAGAAAAGGCTGAGGAACAAGAGAAACAATTTTTGATGAACGCTGGATAATTGAGAAAGTCAAAGAATACCAGAAAGAAGTCAATATGTGCTTTATTGACTACAGAAAAGCCTTAGATTGTGTTGACCATGCCAGTTGTGGAATATCCTTAGGAAAATGGGCATCCCAGAACACTTCATTATTCTCATGAGCAACCTATATACAGGACAGGAAGCCACAGTCCAGACAGAACATGGTGAAACAGACTGGTTCCAGATCGGCAAAGGAATAAGACAAGGCTGTCTACTTTCTCATTCTTTATTCAATTTATATGCTGAATATATACTGAGAGAAGCTGGATTAGAAGAAGATGAGTGTGCTTTTAAAGCTGGAGGAAGAAACATCAATAACCTGCGCTACGCTGATGACACCACTCTGACAACTGAGAATGCAGATGATCTGCAAGCTCTAGTAATGAAAGTCAAGGAGCACAGTGAAAAAATGAGACTACAAGACTACAACTAAATGTAAAGAAGACTAAACTAATGACAACGGGTACAGCAGCCAGTCTCAGAATTGACAATGAAGACGCTGAAGTGGTGGATAGCTTCTGCCTTTTAGGATCAACTGTCAACAGTAAAGGATCCAGCAATCAAGAAATATGCTGCAGATTAGTACTTGGTAGGGTAGCAATGAAGGCCTTGGAAAGGAGATTTAAATGTCATTACATGTCTACACCTACAAAGATTAGAATCGTTCAGACAATGGTATTCCCTGTGACAATATATGGATGCAAAAGCTGGACTTTGAAGAAGCAAGATAGAAAAAGTATCGACGCTTTTGAACTTTGGTTCTGGAGAAGACTTTTGAGGATACCATGGACAGCAAGGAAAACAAACAAATGGATCATAGAACAAATCAATCCAGAAATTTCACTTGAGGCACAAATGACCAGGTTCAAACTATCATACTTCAGACACATTATGCGAAGATCCAGCTCCCTTTAGAAGTCCATAATGCTGGGGAAAGTTGAAGGGAAGAGAAGAAGAGGACAACCAGCAGCAAGGTGGATGGACTCGATTACAACAGCAATGAATGTACCACTTGAAGCAACTGCGAGGAGCACCTGAGTAGTTGAGATTGTCGCAAGCCCGTGCCATCACGGGCTTGTGGCGATCTCTAAACTGTGCAGGCGCACCTCGCAGTTGCTTAAAGATGCTGGCCCAAACGGATGGGCTCAGCATTGTTCCTACTCACACCCCACTGCCACCGGAGCAGGGGAGTAGAAGGGAGAAGGACTGCTCCACTTCCCCCCTGCAGCCACCAATGGAAAGCCAATGAAGCCAATGGAGCTTTGGTGGGGAAAGGGTGGGGTGGCTCAGCTGCTGGAGGCCCCTGGCCCCAGCCATTTGAAGGCTCTCCCGGACCCTGGAGGACCAGACTGGGTCCCCAAGGTCAGGGGACTAGTGTGCCTCTGCTTCCCGGTTAGAAACTAGGTTAGGAGTGTCTAACCTAGATGAACTTCAAGTGTTGACCTAATGTTGTCAAACCATCCTAGACAAACTCCAACAACTAGACTGGAATCCTTTTTCTAGAACTGGACTACCCATAGGGGAATGGTGTGCATTTTGGAACTTTCCGTGTGGCTTGGCAAAAAACATAACAGATTCCAGTCCCTGGCATCTCGAGGTAGGCCTGGGAAAGACTCCTGCCTGAAACCTTGGAGAACCACTGCCAGTCAGTATGGACAATACTGAACTAGATGGACCAAGGATCTGACTTCTTCCTATATTCCTAACCCTATAAAATAAAGATCTTATATAGCCAAGTTGGTCCATTAAAAAAAATCCAAATGCCACAATTCTAGTAATACATTTATTAGGACCAAACAGACCCAACATCTTAAGCAAGTTTTTAAGTTCTTCAGAACTCTTCATCATGTTAAGCAAAGCAAAAACAAAAAACGGGATGGTGGTGATAACTGGGTATTGTATCATAGCCCTAAAAACCTGCAGTTTATCTCCTGAGTGCATCTTCTAAAATTAAGTCCCAGATTTGCTAATAATGCTACTAAGTTTCTCTTTTACTTCTATTTTTCCACCTTACAGATGGTAAAACTCTACTCTATCCCCTTGATTAGCTGTCAGGATAGAATAGAGTAACTGCTAGATTTTATATATTCTAAATATAGCCACCTTAAATTTTATTGCAGAACAGTGGAGTACAAATCTTTTGAATGAATGAATACAGAGTAGTTATTATTTTCTCTCTTTCATCCCAGAAGCCTTGGGTGCAACCTGAGATCACTTAGAGGGCCTAATCAACACAAGCCTGCTTTAATTATCCCTAAACTCCACTTTTATAACTGTCAAGATGAAGTCTTGGAGGAGTTTAGCCTCACTAAGTGCTAAACACAAATCTCAGGCTGTGCTCAGGGCTTCTGAGATGAGATGATAATACGTAACTCTTGCCCCATATTTAGAAGTTATGAAACCTAGCAGTTTCCCTGTTCCGTCCCCATGGCTAATCAATGTGGGCTTTAAAGAGTATTACATACCATGCCCTGCTTGCCTACCCCACCCCCACCCCTTTTGCTCTGTTTATGTAGAGCCTGAGGAGGAGTTCTGAATAACTCAGAAGCTTTCTTCTGATTGTGTGTCATTTGGTTGGTACTAGAATTGTTCCTATAACACAGCTGTTTAATGGGGAGATAAGGTCCTTTGAAAAACCCACCTCTGGGGGAGAAACATGTGGTTCCCCATTCAGTGGTATATTATTCAAAATACATTACAATGCAAGAGTAAAGCATATATGAAAGTCATTTAAAATGCAGGTGTCTTAAGAAGATGTTGCTGGTCTCAGGACATAATTTGAAGGCACATGATGCAGTGACTATCCTGTTCTTGGCTAGACTGCGGTCTCTGCCAAGGAAGGGATCCAGGAGCAACCCAGACCTTGGACAGTGCCAAAGGGGAGTCAGAACCTTGGCTAGCTCCAAGCAGCTAGGTGTGGCAACATAAAGGGAATGTTGCTCCAGCAGCCTTTGGAGCACATTGTCAGTTGTATACAGCTGTCACCCAAACAAAGTAAACTGGTCCCACCCTTGCCCTTGGGAAGATTCTGTTTCTTAAATAAGTCTTGCCTGATTTCTTAAGTATTGGCTGCGGCGGTACTGGAGAAGAACATAGGAACATAGTAATCTGCCTTATACCAAGTCAGACCATTGGTCCATCTAGCTCAGTTTTGTCTATAGTGGCAGTGGCTTCTGCAAGATTCAGGTTTCTTCAAGGTTTCAGGCAGGAGTCTTTCCCGACCCTACCTGGAGATGGCAGAGATTGAACCTGGGACCTTCTGCATGCAAAGCAGATACTCTACCACCAAGTTACAACCTCATCTCCTCTGCTTGGGCTCTACTAAAACTCTACTAGGATTGGCAGGTCCTCAGGTTACTCCTCCAAGTCAAAGATAGGGCTGAGTCCTTGGGTTGTGGTGGAGGTGCTGCCTTGGCTTCCCCTGGTTCTCCTAGCATCAGAGGTTCATGTGGCTCAGGGTCAGCCAGGATCTGGGTCATAGAGTTTTCCCACCCTGTCTCATGCCCTGAATTGTTTCCTCATCCCTCACATGGGAGGGTCTTGGATCCAGGGTCAAGGCAGTGACCCTGTTGAAATTAAGCAAGTCTAGCTCAATTTGCAGCAAACTGCTGATTCTAGGAGAAATAGCAGCTTGGGAAGAAGGATGATTTGCATCCAGGAATTCACACCAGGAAAAAGGATTAACACCCCCTCCTCCATGCTCCACAATCCCAATCTGGATCAGCTATTTTCAGGTAAAACAGTTGTAGTTGTTTTCAGTTAAAGAAGAGGCACCTCTGCTTTGAAGCACTTACCTTAGAAACACAATTAGCTGAGTGCCTCGTAGTTTGTCCTTTATTTACATGTTTAGTTGGAGAGCTTTTTGAAATGTAGAGCAATCCAGGAAGCTGGTACGGCCAGAATTATGCTTGTCACATTTGTGCTGTGCTTCAGTGATTTGTTCTTCTTATGCTGTATTACTCACCCTAACCTCAGATAGTTTGGGGAATATGTGGGTGCAAGCTTCTGAAGTGCAGTGGATTTTAAAAAGGAAGGGAAGTTGTGCAGAGCTCTAGCTGCTTGTTGTTTGAAGCTAGGCTTTTGTTGTATGGCCTGGGGACATGAAAGCTCCTTAAAGAGTGTGGGTTGGCTTTCAGAGATAATTTTCAGACATCTCTCTTGGCTATCTGCCTGTGTACGAAAGGGAGAGAAAAAACTACTGATATCATCTTCCTGTATCACTTCCAAAGCCAAATTCCTGAGTTGAGATCACAACTCTGGTGCAAGTCCCAATTCCTCAACCCTTTGCTGAGGTCACTTAGTGGGGAAGATGGCTGGTTGGTCCTCAGATCATGATTAAAGAGGAATTCACATGCACCAGAGCAGCGGAATCCTGGCAAGACCAACAGTTCTCAGTATGGTCTTATCAGAGGGATATTTGGCAGCACCTCCACCCCTCTTCAGCAGAGGGAAAGGGGGGCTGGTGAAAAGTTTCTCTCTGTCATTGTGCTCCCAAAACATTATTCCATGCACATGTCATTAGTCTGGATGTCAACCAATATATTTTATATTGTGTTTCTTTTTAGACTGTGAGCTCTTTGGTGGACAGGGACCCATTTTCATATTATTATTCTTTTTCTGTGCAAATGGCTTGGAAAACCTTTTTGTTGAAAAGTAGTATATAAATAATAGTACTAAGTAAGTAGTATAGGTGTATGAATGGGGTAAAATTGCTGAGACAAGTAGGGATGTGCACAAAACTGGCTTGGCCTGTTTGGTTTGAATTCGAACCAAACCAGGGGGGGTTTGAGCAAAACCAAAACTGAACCTACCCACCCTGGTTCGAAGCTGGTTTGAATTTGAATCGAATCGAATTCGAACCGGTTCTAAAAGGTTCTACATAGGGTATAATGGGGAATTGTACCCTCCGATTACTCCCTATGTAGAGCACCTAGGGGCACAAAACCAGGGTGGGTGGTAGGCACCCAGGGGTACCAACCACCCACCAAACCCCAAAGCAATCAGACTCCTATGATTTTTAAATAAATTTGTGAAGATTCTTCCAATTTTTGCATTTCTCCCATAGGGAATAATGGGGATTTGAGGCAGCCCCATCCCCCCTTTGGGGGTGCCATGGCACCCCAAAGTGGGTCTGGGGGCACAGTGGGTTGTGCCAAAACTCCCCCAGACAGCCCCAAGCCGGTGGGGTTCATGGTGTCCCCCCCCAGGATTTTTTTTCAGTTACCGTCCTTTTAACAAGTATATCTCTATCAGAGTAGCTTCTCTGGTCTGTATATATGTGTGTGTGTGTGGAGAGATCTTCATAGGGATTTATTGAGAGAACTCATACACAGCAAGTCCAAACACAAATTGGATTCTTGGTGGCTGTATGAGGTCTCTCAATGAACCTGCTGCCAGCGGAGTCAAGGAGATCCAGGTGATGCCAGGTGATGCCGTAGCAGGTGTCACCACATGGAGGTCATCCCCAGATGCTTAGCATCCTTGCCCCAACTGACCTGTGCCCTGCAGTTGACACAGCAAGCAGTGGTTGGGGCAACTTGAGGGACTTCAAAATGCCACCAAACATCACTGCTCTGGATGGGCTCCAACACACTGGGTGCCATCTTGGGCCTCTTGGGTGACAGCGGACCTAGGGGGGTTGCTGGTGCTCACCCACCACTGTCACCCACCCTCTTCCACCCTGCACAGAAGAAGAAGGGCCCCAGCTTCACTGGAGGAGGGGCCACCCCCTCCACCTCAGCCAGACCCTTCCTCCTCAGAGCCAGACAAGTAGGACCCAGCACTGGACTCCACCACGACCTGGGCATCATAAGGGGGCCCTCACTGAGTGGTGAGAGGAGGTTTGGAGGGGCCACAAGAGGGAAAATCTGGCTACACTGCCAGCCATCAAGCCCCTGCTGGCGGGGGGGGGGGAATAGGGCAGAATGAAAAGCTTTCCAGATATTTCACCTGCCCAAACAAACAAATCAAAGTAAAAACATAGATTAAATAAATAAAAAGTCTGGTGGGGAAAAGGCTGTGGCGATGGGGAAGAAGATGGGGAAGGGGTGGGGAAGGGGTGGGGAGGACAGAGATGCTGGACTCTGGAGCAGGCAGTGTGCTAACTACAGCAAGAAAAGGATTAAAGAAAAGCACCTGTTCCAGAGAAAACAAGGACCCCCCCTCCCCGCAAAACCCCCAGAATAAAATAAAAACAACTGGCAGAGGCTGCTGAGTTTAGGAAGACTCTCTCTATCTCAACAGCCAACAGATTTAAAAGCAGCAGCAACCACAAAAGCAAAAAAGATGGGGGAAAGTGGGGACTGGATTAGGGAAATGGGTCAGAGAAAGGTCTCAGGCCAAAGGGCCTGGGGCCCCCTGGCCCAGAGGAGAGAGGGGATATATAGAGAGAGACACTCACTCACTGAGGGGGGGGGGAATAAAAGCAGCAGAACAAACACACACACACAGTCACACAAAGGGGAAAAGGATTTAAAGCAGGGGAAAGAATGGGGGTGGGCAGAAAAACAGGCAAAAGGGAGGAATGGAAACAAAAACACAGCAGTCTGCCAAGCAGACTCTTGCCACACCAGCAGCTGCAGCAGGCCAGAAGGAAGCCAAGGAACACTACAGCCAGAGTGATTTTGTTAGGCTAGAGCCTTGGCTTTATAGGATTTGAAACTCCCTCCTTTGGGACCCTCCATCTTTGCCCTCCCCCCTGGCCAATAGGGTGCCAGTTCTCAAGGACTGGCACAGTGCAGGCTAGACTCATCTGACCAATCAGGGAAGCAAGAGCTCAGCCAATGAAATCAAGCAATACAAGTTACACAAAATGGAGGCCTCTATAACTTTTGAACTAATATGGCCTCTATAACTTTTGAACCGACTTGAAACGGCTCAAACTGAACCTGGCTCAATCGGTTCGAACTCAGACCAGCATTGCCAATGCAATGCAATGCCCTGTTTGGTCTGAGTTCAAACCTTCGAACCGAACTGGTTTGAATTCAAACCGGTTTGCACATCCCTAGACACAAGCACTGTGGTTTCCTGACTGGACAGTAACAGAAAAAAGGTAACCCCTAGTAGGGGTGTGCACCGGACCGCGGAGCTGCGGTCCGGCACTGGGGTGGGGGGTTCCACTAAGGGCGGGGGGGGGCTTTACTCACCCCTCCCGTGCTTTGCAGCTTTGGCGCCATAATTCTTTTAAAAAATGCGGCGGCAGAATCACTCTCCGCCCGCTCCTATGGCTCTGGCAGGTCCTTCTTGTTTTAAAAATCGGGCGGCACAGAAGGCTTCCTGCACTTCGCAGACGGCAGGGAAGGGGGCGGGCGGGCGGAAGGACATCTCGCTGCCGCCCGCCCAAGCGTGGTCGGACTCGGTCCGGGCGAGATTTAAAGAAGCAAAATGGCCTGAGGGGGCTTCGGGGGCGGCAGGGAAGTATCCTGCCAGTAGAATGGCCTCCGAACCAGTCCGTGCACACGACTAACCCTAGACCTGTGAAACTAGCCCTTAAGTGCTACATTTATCCGAAAGATCCCTGATGTCTAGTACCAAAAGTAGATCTTTGTTCTCCCTGTCCTGGGATTTTTGACAGGAAAAACTTTATCATTCAGATGTAGATGTAAAAAGCCAATTAATTCTTTGAAGTATAGCTTGCTTGTATCAAAGGGTGTCCAATATCTGTTAAACTTGTGATGTGACCCTTCCTAGAAAAGATCAATGGCCAATTTGCCTTAATGTTGGTAAGTCGTTCTAGACAAACTCCTACAGGACCAAAAACAAAAAAAAAAAACCACCCCAAAACCCCCATTATATTTGCCTAGCCAAACCAAATAGTCTGACTAATGAGCCATTGAGTTCCTTGTTCTCAGGTCTCAGTAAGAAATCAATCTAAACATTAATTTACAGCACAACTCTAAGCATGTTTACTACTCCAATGCAAGTTCCCTTGAGATTGATGGGGTTTGCTCCTCAGTACGTGTGCACAGGACAGAGTGTTCTAGTCAGTTTTTGTCTTCTTTCTCATCCATCAGTGCTGGCTTGTCCATGACTGATCTAAGAGGGCTCTCCTCACTCAAAGTCCATCTGTGGGGAGGTTCCCATTTGCAAAAAAAAGAGGGGGGGAGAAGAAGAGGAGGCAGTGAGGTCACTCCCCTTTCCCCTCATGGGTCACATCTGCAAATGAAAGTGCACCCCTGGAGTAGGGTGCACTTTCACCCTTTCAACTTTCCAGGATCTACCTCCAAAAATCAGCATCTGTTTCCAGGTGCTACTGAAAGCAATTCAATTGTGAGAGAACAATTTGAAAAATATTAGAAAGAAATCATGTGGGAGGGGGAAACCCCTTCAGGCATTGTTGGCAACTCTACCCTAATGGCTGCCACCAGCACAAAGAGCCCCAGAACAGGCTAAAAAAGGCCAGAAATGGCTGGAAAACTGCCCGAACCAGGCCGATTTGAGACTGGGGGAGGCCGGCAGGGGGAGGGGGAACTGCTGAAGACACCTCACAGCAGCAGCAGCAGCACCCTTCGGAGGCAATGAGTTGTTTTTTTTAAAAAAATTCCATTAGAACCCCCGGACCAGCTCGAATTTGAGTCTGTTTGTGCGGGGACAAAGCAAGCATGCCTGGTTCTGTTTGAGTCCAGTTTGAACTCGAACCAAACTGGGCATACCAGTTTCATGCACACCCCTACCAGCTGCAACAACTCTGCCAACAATATAATCTTGAGAGAGTTTGTTTTGCTGTGAGAGCACCTATAAAAATGACTAGTCACTGGCTGTCTTTGATCAGGTGTTTCTGTAGCTCTGCAGGCCAGTTTCCCCACATGAATTCCACCAGTTCCAAGGTATGTACAGAACTGATGTGGGGACAATTCCTCAACAGGTGACCGCATATATATCCTCCTGAGTTCCATGATGGAAGAAAGGCAGGATGTAACTGTACTAAATACATGCACAAAGTCTTGGGATAGAGTTTTTTGTCCAGGATTGTTACACTTCATCCACTTACTCTTTATGGAAAGATCCATTGTCCATTCATTGTCAACCTCTACTTTTTCCATTAATAACATTGATTAATGGAGTTTTCCTGACTTTTGTTAAAGCAGTGATGCAGCTGTGCATGGCTATATGTGTGGACTGTTGTTGGCATTACTGTTCTGCCTTTTTCATATAGGTGATCAGCTTTTTCATGCTAGAAATGTGCATGAAAACATGCTGGTATGGAAGTAGTGATGCAATTCTGCTTGCAATTCAAAGTGGACAAGTGGACTGGGTGGTGTGCTAAGTACGTCTAAGTATCTCTGAACACATCAGAACTGCTTGTTACCCATATCATGGGTAATAGTATCCTGGGAAGGCTTGTGTGCCTGGAAGGCAGAGGAGTGGATCTATTAGTTTTTCCAGAAGTATATGTGTTCCATAGGATGCTGCATGTACCAAACAGACCCAATGCTTACAACATTCTTACTGAGCATGAAAAAGAATTTCTCCTAGACTCTGGAAATTCATTGAATGTGAATGTAAAATTGCATTTTTTGCATAGTTTATCCTGAATGCAGACATTGGATGCAGGAAGAGAAGACACAATGCTTCATCAGCTCCAATTATATTCAGGGACACCTGGCAATCCTGTGATGAGAGACACTGTATGTCCAGTAAAAGAGCTGGTCTAAGGGAGGAGAGCTGGTCTTGTGACAGTAAGCATGACCTGTCCCCTATGCTAGGCAGGGTCTGCCCTGGTTGCATATGAATGGGAGATTACATGTGTGAGCACTGTAAGATATTCCCTTTAGGGGATGGAGCCACTCTGGGAAGAGCATCTGAAGGTTCCAAATTCCCTCCCTGGCATCTCCAAGATAGGGCTGAGAGAGATTCCTGCCTGCAACCTTGGAGAAGCCACTGCCAGTCTGTGTAGACAATACTGAGCTAGATAGACCAATGGTCTGACTCGGTAAATGGCAGTTTCCTATGTTCCTAAAGTCAAATAAAAAAGAGGAACATGATGAACAACATTCTGCACATGGATAGGATAGCCCTTAGCCTTGAAACTATTATAGCAGATGACCAGAAAGCACTCAACATACTTCTAAGTGGGAAGAATTGAGGAGTACCATGGGTTTAATTCTGACAACAAGTATGTTTCATTTTGGCACTGCATTCCCGTAACCTAATTGTCTGAGGTCTGCTGTTCACAGTAGTCATATAACATGAATAAATATTTCTCATTTTCTACCAGGGGCTTATGTTGATGGTAATATTCTGCTTTGAACCTGATCATACATTCTCCTTCTTATTATCCAAGCTCTCAGGGGCATCATAGAGTCATGAATTAAAGCAGGAGGCCTAATTAGATCCTATTGTGGTGACTAAATATTACTTGATCTGCAGCAAGAGCACAGAGAATGGAACTCTCAGAAGCCCAGCAGAGGAAGAGCCCATCTGCTTCCCCTTCAGTGCTGCTCGGGGTGGGAGACCGAGTGTGTGCTCTTGGCTCCTGCCTGCTTCTGCTTCCCCTGTGAGGCTGCAGCCTGCTGCCTCTGGGTAACATCTGAGGACTGTGTGCAGGACTGGGGCCAGGGGTGGGTGACTCAGCAGTTCCTGGGGTCAGCTGCCCAGCTCTGGGCCTTTATAGGAATGCTACCTGTGGTGGTCAGCCCTTTGCGGGAGCCACTTTGCGGGATAATAAGGGCATGGGCCAGGCTGTTTGGCTCAGGATCCCTCATGATGTGTGAAGGTGGGTGGCTATTCTAATTGGGCTTCTGTTTGCAATGCTGGGTGAATTGAGTTTTAATGTGTCTGGGTCTGTCTGGAGATGGGGAGACAGTATCCACTGATTATGGAGCAGCTATTTTAGTCGTCGTGGGGAATAGAAGAAGTAACATTGACAGGTCAGCAGACCCCTGTAGGGGAAGGGAAACCAGGACTATTGCAGGGGAAGGGAAACGTAATTGCTGTTCCCCCTTCTGGCTGTCCTGCCAGCTCTTTGACCTTGGAAAGCAATAAGAACATAAGAACAGCCCTGCTGGATCAGGGCCAAGGCCCATCTGGTCCAGCATCCTGTTTCACACAGTGGCCCACCAGATGCCACTGGGAGCCTACAGGCAGGAATTGAGGGCATGCCCTCTCTCCTGCTGTTACTCCCCTGCAACTGGTATTCAGAGGCATCCTGCCTCTGAGGCTGGAGGTAGCCTATAGCCCTCAGACTGGTAGCTGTTAATAGACATCTCCTCCATGAAGTTATCCAAACCCCTATGCCAAACACCCACTCAATGCCAATCAATGCCACCCACCCAATGGAAACCACCCACAGATCCTGGTCTTCCTCCTTTATAATGCCAGTTCAGTCCAGAATAAACCTGAAATCATCCACGATCTGATTCTGGATGAAGGAGCCAATCTGGTATGTTTCACAGAGACTTAGTTGGGGAAGGCTGGTGGCCCAGTCAGATCCCAGCTTCTCTCTCCAGGGTACTCTGTTGAGGAGCGGGGGAGGGGAAGTGGGCAGGGAGGTAGAGTGGCTGTGGTCTACAAGAACAATATCTCCCTTGCCAGGATCCCTGTTGAAGTGTCTGACCATACTGAATGTGTGTACCTAAGTTTGGGGACCAGGGATAGATTGGGACTTCTGTTGGTGTACCAATTGTCCCACTGCCCAACATAGTCCCTTACAGAACTGAAGGACTCAGTCTCAGGCTTGACTTTGGAGTCTCCCAGGCTTGTGGTGCTGGGGGACTTCAACATTCACTTTGGGACCGATTTGTCTGGGGTTGTTCAGGAGTTCATAGTGGCCATGACAACTATTGGCCTATCCCAAGTAGTCTCTGGACCAACACATATTGCTGGTTGCATGCTTGATCTGGTCTTTCACTCTGAACAGGGTGGTGTTCCATGGATGGGGACTGCTGTGATTTCCCTATTGTCATGGATGGACCACCATCGGGTTATGGTTGGACTTGCGACCACGTCCCATGTCCATGGGGTGGAGGGTGCCCATTAGGATGGCCTGCCCAAGAAGGTTATGGATCCAATAGGATTCCAATAAGCCTTGGAGGGATTAAGTGTTGGCTCTGCTGGTGATCCTGTTGACACTCTGGTGGAGAATTGGAACAATCAACTCATCAGGGCAGTGGATACGATCACTTCTAAGCATCTTTTCAAACCCACTTCGAAACTGGCGCCTTGGTATACAGAAGAAATACGGGGGCTGAAGCAGCAAGGTAGATGACTAGAACGCAAGTGGAGAAAGACTCAACTTGAATTCGACAGATTACTACATAGAGCACATTTGAAGATCTACGCTCAGGTGAAACATGTGGCAAAGAAGCAATTCTTCCCCCCCCGTATTGTGTCCACAAGTTCACATCCGGTGGAGTTGTTCAGGGTTGTGAAGGGGCTAATGTGCACCCCTTCCCTCTTGAATTAGTACTTGGAACCAACTATTACTTGCTGTGATGTTTTTAATGAGTTTTTTGAGGACAAAATATCTCATATTCGAGTCAACTTAGATTAAAACTCCACAATTGTTACAGAGTCTGATGTTGAGGTATCCAGCAGCAAATCTTATGTTATGACTCTGGATCGATTCTAGTTTGTGACTCCTGAGTATGTGGACAAGTTGCTTGGAATGGTGCGGCCTACCACCTCTCCTCTTGATCTTTGTCCGACATAGCTAATACTATCTGGCAGGGAGGCTGTTGTAGAGGGCCTGGTTGAGATTATAAATGCTTCTCTGAGGAAGGACATGATGCCTCCTTGTCTTAAGGAGACAATCATCAGTCCGCTTCTGAAGAAGCCTGCCTTGGATCCCTCAGAGTTAAGCAACTATAGGCCTGTCCCCAACCTTCCATGGCTGGGTAAGGTGATTGAGAAGGTGGTGGCCTCCCAGCTCCAGGCAGTGTTGGAGGTAACTGTTCATCTAGCCCCATTTCATACTGGCTTTCGGGCGGGCTATGGGGGTGGAGACTGCTTTGGTCAGCTTGCTGGATGATCTCCAATTTAGAATTGACAGAGGGAGTGTGACTCTGTTGGTCCTTTTGGATCTCTCGGGAGCTTTCGATACTATTGACCATAGTATCCTTCTGGAACGTCTGAGGGGATTGCGGGTGAGAGGCACTGCTTTTTAGTGGTTCTGCTCCTACCTCATAGGCAGATTCCAGATGGTGTCCCTTGGAAACTCTTGTTCTTCCAAATCTGAACTTTCCTATGGTGTCCCTCAGGGCTCCATATTGTCTCTGATGTTGTTTAACATCTACATGAAACCGCTGGGAGAGATCCTCAGGAGATTTGGTGCAGGGTGTTTTCAATTTACTGATGACACCCAAATCTATTTCTCCATGTCAATATCATCAGGAGAAGGCATAACCTCCCTAAATGCCTGCCTGGTTGCAGCAATGGGCTGGATCCAGATAAGATGGAGGTACTTATTGTGCAGGGTTGGAGCTCGGGAGATGATTTTGATCTGCCTGTTCTGGATGAGGTCACACTTCCCCAGAAGGAACAGGTACACAGTCTGGGGGTGCTTCTGGATCCGAACCTCTCCCTGATGTCCCAAGTCGAGGTGGTGGCCAGAGGTGCTTTTTATCAGCTTTGGCTGATACACCAGCTGCATCTGTTTCTTGAGATGAACGACCTCAAAATGGTGGTACATATGCTGGCCACCTCTAGGCTGGATTACTGCAATGCGCTCTGTGTGGGGTTGTCTTTGTACGTAGTCCGGAAACTACAGTTGGTCTAGAATGTGGCAGCCGGGTTGGTGTTTGGGTCATCAAGGAGAGACCAAATTATTCCTGTGTTGAAAGAACTACACTGGCTGTCGATATGTTTCCGGGCAAAATACAAGGTGCTGGTTATTACTTATAAAGCCCTAAACAGCTTAGGCCCTGGGTATTTAAGAGCTTCTTCGTTATGAGCCCAACTGCCTGTTAAGATCATCTGAAGAGGTTCATCTGTGTTTACCGCCAACTCGTTTGGCGGCTATTCGGGAATGAGCTTTCTCTGTTGCTGCCCCTGGACTTTGGAATGTGCTCCCTGTTGAAATAAGAGCCTCCCCATCTCTGGCAACTTTTAAAAGGCACTGAAGAAACATTTATACACCCAGGCAGTTAATTAGATCTATGGTTTTAAATTTTAATTTTGGTTTTAAATTACTTTAATATTTATATGGTTTTAATTGTTTAATTGGTTTAGTTTGGTTTTAATTGTCTTTATTTTGATGTAAACCGCCCTGAGCCATTTTTGGAAGGGCGGTATATAAATCAAATAAATAAGCAAACAAACAAACAAACAAACTCTCTCACTTGTTTTAGCTAGCTGTATTAAACCAATGGCTCTTTTGCAGGGATACGCAGGCCTAATGCTAATCTTGTTTCAGAGTTAGCATCTGAATTTTAAAAAATCCATATTTTTCACTGCAAAACAAAGGAGAGGCTGTGGTGCAGTTATAATATTTGCCTAAGGTTAATATACTTTTGTTCCTTCTGTGTGGAAATCCAACATACATATCTTTATGTATGTATACACAGCTGGTTAAATAGCTAACAGATATTTTTATATTGCATATATTTTTTAATTAAAGGGTATGTTTCCATGGGCTATGATCTAAGGTTTTGCAAGTGTTTGGACAGCTACATACAACTATGGCAATCTGTCAAGTTTTTATCTTCAGTGCATTACATTTTGTAGCATATGTTTCTTTGTAGTAGATGTGAATTTGCTGGCTGATAATTGCGTCTCTGGGCAATTTTCCATTCTAAAATATTTTTCATTCTATCAGAGAACAAGATTATTTAGATAACTGCTCCCCTGTGATGCACCCATGCGATTGGGAGTAAATGCAGTTGAGGGAAACAAATGTTGAACATGTCCCATGTGATGGGGAGTCTCCCATAGCTTCTGAGACAGGGCAGGGACTTCTTTCCAGTGCCAAGAGTTTGGCGTCCAAACCCAGTGAAGATAAACTCTCTATTATGCCGCCTTTAGACCAGGTCTTCTCTGCTGAACCTCAAGTCAGCCTGTTTACTAGGCAGTCGTCTAGGACACCAGTTATTGGGGGGCACATACAGTAAACAGTGCCAACACACAGCACTGCCAATTACTATTTCTCTCCCTCTCGTATTGCACCCCGGAAGTACTGTACTTCAGGTACAGTAATAGGTAATCCTGCACCCTGCTCTCCCAAGGGCCTGGATATTCTGCACCCCAAACTGCACAGTCTTCTTTGCTCATTGCACTTCAACCCCTCAATAAACAGCTAGGCTCATACGCTGCACTCCCTCTCTTGAATATGACCTGCCTGCCTCAGCATTCATTTCCAAAATGAAATTGTCTCAGACTGGATTTCCAAATTGAGACTAGCATCTTTTAATCTCCGAAGAGTTAGAATTTTGCCAGCATAATGGACTGTGAACTCTCTCTCTCTCTCTCTCTCTCTCTCTCTCTCTCTCTCTCTCTCTCTCTCTCTCTCAGTGTATCCTCAAACCAGAGTGGGCTAGTCATTTGCTGATCATCCGTGCCTCATGAATGAGCAGCCTATGCAACTCAGGTTAAAGCTGGGGATCTGCATTTCTCAGCTGGATGTGGGCAAGGGGACACCTAGGGCTCCAAAAACCCTCGGGCTGGCCCTGGCCAAACTATCACCCAACAGCATACATTTACTAGCCTAGACTGGTCATGTGGAGTGCTGGGATCACTCAGATAAGAACAGTCCTACGGGATCAGGCCCAAGGCCCATCCAGACCAGCAACCTGTTTCACACAGTGGCCCACCAGAAGCCTCTGAGAAGCCCACAGGCAAGAAGTGAAGGCATGCCCTCTATTTAGAGGCATCTTGCCTCTGAGCTGGAGGTGGCCTATAGCCACCAGACTAGAAGCCATTGAAATACCTGTCCTCCATGAATTTATCTACAGTGAGGGAAATAAGTATTTGATCCCCTGCTGATTTTGTCCGTTTGCCCTCTGACACAGAAATGACCAGGCTATAATTGGACTGGTAGGTTTATTGTAGCTGTGAGAGACAGAATAACAACAAACAAACCCTCAAAAGCCCAGTGCCCAAAAGTCAGCGATGGATTTGCATTGTAGTGAGGGAAATAAGTATTCGATCCCCTATCAACCAGCAAGATTTCAGGCTCCCAGGTGTCTTTTCACTATATGCAGGTAATGAGCTGAGATGAGGAACATCCTCTGTAAGGGAGTGCTCCTAATCCCAGCTTGTTACAGTACCTGTATAAAAGACACCTGTCCATAGAAGCAAGCAATCACTCAGCTTCCAAACTCACCGCCATGCCCAAGACCAAAGAGCTGTCGAAGGATGTCAGGGACAAGGTTGTAGACCTGCACAAGGCTGGACTGGGCTACAAGACTATCGCCAAGCAGCTTGGTGAGAAGGAGACTACAGTTGGCACAATAACTCGCAAATGGAAGAAACACAAAATAACTGTCAATCTCCCTCGGTCCGGGGCTCCATGCAGGATCTCACATCGTGGAGTTGCAATGATCATGAGAATGGTGACAAAGCAGCCCAGAACTACACGGGGGGAACTTGTCAATGATCTCAGGGCAGCTGGAACCATAGTCACCAAGAAAACAATTGGTAACACACTACGCTGTGAAGGACTGAAATCTTGCAGTGCCCGCAAGGTCCCCCTGCTCAAGGCAGCACATGTACAGGCCTGTCTGCAGTTTGCCAATGCACATCTGAATGATCCAGAGGAGAACTGGGCGAAAGTGTTGTGGTCAGATGAGACCAAAATCGAGCTCTTTGGCATCAACTCAACTCGCCGTGTGTGGAGGAAGAGGAATGCTGCCTATGAGCCCAAGAACACCATCCCCACCGTCAAACATGGAGGTGGACGCATTATGCTTTGGGGGTGTTTTTCTGCTAAGGGGACAGGACACCTTCACCGCATCGAAGGGACGATGGACGGGACCATGTACCGTCAGATCTTGGGTGAGCACCTCTTTCCCTCAGCCAGGGCATTGAGAATGGGTCGTGGATGGGTATTCCAGCATGACAATGACCCAAAACACACAGCCAAGGCAACAAAGGAGTGGCTCAAGAAGAAGCACATGAAGGTCCTGGAGTGGCCCAGCCAGTCTCCAGACCTTAATCCCATAGAAAATCTGTGGAGGGAGCTGAAGGTTCGGGTTGCCAAACATCAGCCTCGAAACCTTTCTGACTTGGAGAGGATCTGCAAAGAGGAGTGGGACAACATCCCTCCTGGGTTGTGTACAAACCTGGTGGCCAACTACAAGAAACGTCTGACCTCTGTGATTGCCAACAAGGGTTTTGCCACCAAGTACTAAGACATCTTTTGTGAAGGGATCGAATACTTATTTCCCTCACTACAATGCAAATCCATCGCTGACTTTTGGGCACTGGGCTTTTGAGGGTTTGTTTGTTGTTATTCTGTCTCTCACAGCTACAATAAACCTACCATTCCAATTATTGCCTGGTCATTTCTGTGTCAAAGGGCAAACGGACAAAATCAGCAGGGGATCAAATACTTATTTCCCTCACTGTAAGCACCTTTAAAGCCATCCAAGCTAGCAGCCATCATCATATCCTGTGGCAGAGAATTCCATATATTAATTATGCACTGTGTGAAAAAGTACTTCCTTTTGTCGGCACTAAATTTCTTGGTTTTCTGTATGGGCTGAACCCTAGTGGTTCTAGTGTTGTGAGAGAGGGAGAAAAATGTCCACTCTTTCTTCTCGAGGCATAATTTTATACACTTTGGTCATGTCTCCCCATAGCCATCTCTTTTCCAAACTAAAAAGGCCCAGATGCTGTAGCCTTGCTTCATAAGGAAAGTGCTCCAGGCCCCTGATCATCTTGGTTTTCCTCTTCTGTACCTTTTTCCATTCCACAATGTCCTTCTTGTGACAGGATGACCACAACTGCACACGGTACTCAAAATGTGGCCACATCATAGTTTTGTATAAGGGCATTATAATATTAACATTTTTTATTTTCAGTCCCCTTCCTAATGATCCCTAGCATGCAAGTTGCCTTTTTCACAGCTGCCACACACCGAGTTGGCACTTTCAGTGAGCTATCCACCATGACCCCAAGATCTCTCTCCTGGTGGTCAGTCACTGAAATCTCAGACCACATCAGTGTATATGTGAAGTTGGGGTTTTCTGCCCTAATACGCATCACTTTACGTTTGCTTACACTGAACCGCATTTCCCATTTTGTCACCCACCAACTCAGTTTGAAGAGATCCTTTTGGAGCTCCTCACAATCTGTTGTGGATTTCACTACCTTGAATAGTTTAGTGTCATCTGCAAACATGGCCACTTTGCTGTTTATCTCAACTTCTAGATCATTTATGAAAAGGTTAAAGAGCACTGGTCCCAGTACCATTCCCTGGGGTACCTAAGGTACCATGCCTTACTTCCCTCCATAGTGAAAATTTTCCATTTATTCCTACCCTTTGTTTCCTGACTTTCAACCAGTTACTGATTCACACATGAACCTGTCCCCTTATCCCATGACTTCTAAGTTTACTCAAGAGCCTTTGGTGCAGAACTTTGTCAAAAGCTTTTGGAAGGCCAAGTATTCTATGTCAACCGGATCACCTTTGTCCACATGCCTGTTGACACTCTCAAAGAACTCCAAAAGGTTAGCGAGGCAAGAAGCCATGTTGTTTCCCTGCAATCTCCTTAAACTCATTAATAATCCCGTTCACACCCTCATCATCTAAGGGTCCACCCACCTCCTTGGCAGGTTTCCTGCTTCTAATATATTTAAATAAGTTTTTGTCCCCCACCCTTGACAATTCTAACTATATGCTCCTCAAACTCTCTTTTTTGCGTCTCTTATTGTCTGCTTGCATCTCCTTTGCCAGAGTTTATGTTCCTTTCTGTTCTTTTCATTTAGGCAAGACTTCCACTCTCTTAAGGATTTCTGCTTCCCTTTTATAGCTTCCCTGACTCTACTTGTTAGCCATGCTGGCATCCCCCTGAACTTGGTGGTACCTTTTCTCCTCCTTGGTACACATTCCAACCGAGCTTCTATTATTGTGGCTTTGAATAAGCTCCATGCTTTCTGGAGTGATTTGACCCTCCTGACTTCCCCTTTCAGCTTCCTTTAAAAAAGAAGAAGAAGAAAGAAATTTCCTCTTCTGAAGTCCAACTCATTTGTGTTGGACTTCCTTGGCAGTGCTCCACTCACATATAAGCTGAATTGGATCACTCTATGGTCACCATTCCCCATAGGTTCTACAACTCTGACATTTTGCACCAGGTCCTGGGCACCACTCAGGATTCCCTTTTACAAGCAGAGGAGGATTCCCTAAGGGCGGGGAGGTGGGAGAGATGGGAATTTACCTCCTGCGGTGGGGGGGACAGCAGCAGCAAGGGTTCCTCTAACTGCCTCCCTGCCAGCCTCCCCAATAGGAATTTAGGCTGGCAGCTCTGGCCTGGTTCTGGCCTCCATGCGGTAACCGCAGGGCACACAGTGGGCCTCCGGGCATGTACAGAGACCATTGGAATAGATATCCTGGTGCTTTTGCAGAAGAGAGCCCAGTGCTCTTAGAGCACTGGTTGCTCTTGTGTGAGAGCACCAGGATATTTATTCTAATGGTCTCTGCATGTATGTAGAGGTCCGCTGAACACTCTGCAGTTACCTCACAGAGGCTCAAACTGGGCCGCAGCCACTAGCCTGGGCTGTTATTGGGGAGGCTGGGGGGAGGGTAGAGGAGGCCCCTCCCCCCACTGTCCTACTGCTTTCCCAGCACCACTGGGAAGATAAGTTCCCTTCTCCCCTCTGCCCTTAGGGAATCCCCCTTTGCTTGGAAAGTGGAATCCATAGCAGATTGCCCTTTACAAGCATTGACCCAAACCAATCCATTAACCAGTTCGGCCTGGTATGGGCTCGGTATGGCTGGAACCGGACCAGGCCGGGTTGGTTTTATATCGGTTCAAATTCGAACCAAATTGGCCATATCGGTTCTGTTCACATCCCTAGTCCTGCTTCTTTGGGTCAGATTTTGAGTCACTGGTCCGGACTGGAATCGTGGCAATGTCTTAACATTGAGAAAACAAGTCTCTAGTTTTCTCCAAGTATAAAACCTTTTCTAAATCTAGTCAGTTGTCCCATCTACTTGCCTTTTCCTAATGCATTCTAGTACAAAATGTCTGCCTTTTAACTATTGAAATAAAAGAGTGCTAGCCCTTCTCATTTTAGCACACAATTCATCATAAAGCAAGGGTGTTGCTGTCTTTCGAGAACTCTGTATATTGGTTCAGCTTATATTCAGCCTACGCAAATAGAAATCTTACAATTTCCTCTCATTTAGGGATACTGTACTTAGATACAGCAATTACTGAGGAGATATTAGAAGTAATTTTCCTTCTAATCTTATGCCAAGTAGATAATAAAGAGGGCATTATTAGATTATTAGCAATATTCGTGGGCCTTGCTTTTGTCTTTAGCTATAGAAGTTAATCTTGAGAATTTTCCAGTTTCTTTTTGTCCCAAGAAGATCCACTATAACTTATGATATTTCCTGTTCTGTTAAAGATCAGTACAGTCTGAGCTGCTCTGTATTATACATAATTAGCTGAGATATTCCATCCCCTCCATCTTTAACCCTTTAAAAAATTGAATTATTATTATTATTATTATTATTATTACTATTATTATTGTTATTGTTATTATTAAAAACCTTTTCTAAAACATTTGCTCTTAAGCAGAAATTTCCTAGTTCCTCTCTTCTGTCCCCTACTAACTGAGCAAAGAGGCACCTTTTAAAATTGGTGATTCTCTATTTATCAGGGAGAAAGCAACTGGCCCTATCCACCCCTAGCATGGCATCCTTCCAGTGGCTGTTGCTGGTATATACCTTATGTATCTTTTTAAGGTTGTGAGCCCTTTGGGAGCAATTTTATTTATTTATTTCTATCTATGTAAACCGCTTTGGGAACTGAAAAGCAGTATATAAATATTCATTGTCGTATTCGTATTCTGGAGTTTGTCCATGTGGCTGATTGACTCTTCTTTGGACACCTTACCTATCCCTCACCAAATTAGGTTGTTTCTTATAGCTTTCTTCTCTATGGACAAAACACTGCAAGATGAAAATAGCTCCCTCGCCTCCATTGTTTTGCTGAACACTCATTGGCAGTAGGAAAAGAGGAGGCAGGCTCATCTAGCTTTCAGCCACTGGAGAGCTACGGATGGATTTCTGGGCATGAGTTCTTCTACTTTTTATTTTGTAGGAGATAGAAATATACAAAGCTTTTGATGCAGCAGAGATATCTGTCGTCACCTTGGATCCAGGAACTCCCAAATTTGCAGGGGTGGGGGGAGGCATGTCAGGGAATCAGACAGAATGGGAAGTCTCTATGGCCCAGACACCAAGTGACCCTGTACACCTCAGACTCCCCACGCCAGTAGAACTAGGGGATCCTTAGCCTGCACTACCACCAAACCCATGGACTCAGCCTTGCCTTCATCTTCTGATTCAGATGAGTTCCACGAGTTCCTGTCAGCCTTAATATAAGACCTCCAGTACCACCACAACCAGTGCCTAGAAAATTATGCAAGATCTATTTAAGTAACATAGCCTTCCTTGGGAGGGGCAGGGGCAATTTATTCTGCCTGAGCAGCAGCCATTGCAGCGGGGGGCGGGGGGAGCAGAAATTTACTCAAACAGCTGCTGGAGCAACATCCCTCTTGCACTGCTAGATGCAGCGCTTGCAGATTCCTACTTGGAACTAGCCAAGGTCCTGGCCCCTTTGCCCTTGAAGCTGTCTGAGATCTGTGTCCTTTCCAGATCCCTGCCTTGGCAGAGACCCCAGCTCAGCTTAGAACAGGATAGTTTTAAACTCCTTAGGCCCCAGTGAAATCCTCAGTCATGGGAGGTGGGCATGTTCATTTCAATGTACATGCAAAAGTACATCCCATTGAAATGCATGCAACGCACTTAGGCAACCTCTGCATTTGGATGTGCATGAAGATATAATCTCAATGAGTTCTGTGACATGTTAAATGCTAAGGCATTAGCTGGTCTGGTTCTGAGACATTTTGACACTTGATTTGGAAAGTCTAAATGTCCATTAATTTTCATAGGGTAATTTCTGAAACAAGCCCCACTGAAAGTCAGGGGGAAATCTGCCACAGGCCTCACTGAAATGTTCAGGAACTGTGCAGGACACTACCCAGAGCTCATTTCAAAGTTGCTTGTGCAAGAGCACTTCCCATTTCCTTGTGCCTGAGGGGTGAGATCTATCTCCCACTTTGCCAATCTCTGCTCGGCTGCCACATCACTCTGCCTCTTGGCTGGACTACTCAGGGCGTGAATTTTCACAGGCAAGGGTCTGCTTCACCAGATGTATCAAGGAGCTCTTCATAGGCAAGGTAAAAGGCATGCTTGACTTTGAAAACCCTGTGGGTGTGAATTTCCTTCCTTGCTCTCAGAAAGCTTAAACGATATATCTATATATATTTTCCACCTTCCCAAATGAAGTGAGAAATGCTATTTTCTCTTGCAAACTCAGCTAAAATAAATTTCCTAATCCTGTTTGAACAAGTGTGATTTCTATAATCTCAATGTTTGCCTTAACTGCATTGCAAAATGCCTGTACCCTCCCATTGGAGTGGGGGGGAGGTCATGGTTCAAATGCACTGAACAGCAATATAGAAGCATTATTTGCTTTTTTGATTAGGTTAACAGCTTTTCATTGAAACTGCTCACCAAATCTAAAACCAGTACATATGAATACAGTTCACAGACAGACACTCATTTGGGGTCTTTGAGAAACAGCCAGTGTCTGATTACCAAATGCATTTTGTTTTGTAATGGAAAAAATAATAAGAGGGATCCAAGACATCCAGGAAATGAAGTTTATCATTGTTAAAAAAATAAATAAAATTAAATAAGGGACTGCTGCAGAAAAGTTGCATTTGTGTATTAAATATTTAAAGGTTTTAATACAATAGATACATCCCTGGACAATTGTTGTGCAGCAGGGGCGTAGCAAAGTTGGAGGGGGCCCAGAGACAAGATTTTAAAATGGGCCCCTCCTGATATACACACACAAACACACTTCACAATATATTGTGCACTCACACTAACATCCCCATTATGAATACGGTGAATATCTAGTTCTATTGGATCTAGTTTTTTTACTCTCTGCTCCTGCCGATCTCCAAGAGACTCAACATAATTCATAAGGGGTGCAACATGGGCGGGTGGGGAGTCATGTGATGTGCCTCTGGGGGGCCCCTCGAGTCTGTGGGGCCCCAAGACGACTGCCTCCCCTTGCCTAAGGGTAGTTACGCCCCTGTAGTGCAGAGCACATTGTGTAGGCAACAAATTTGGACTGCAGGGGTGGCATATTCTGCCCTGTCCCTTGCTGCATCCTATATAATCCTACTTATCCTGAAGTTTTATATTTGCCTATTGCTGAGCTGAGTTTTATCTGTGGTGTGCTGTTTGTTGTTGTTTGTTGTTTTGTTTTGTTTTTTGGTAATTTGTTTTCTTTTGTATATTTCTGTAAAAAAAATAAGAATAAAACCCCACCATATTATCTTACTCAAATATATATGTTTTACATATACAGAGAGAGAGAGAGAGAGAGAGAGAGAGTGTGTGTGTGTGTGTGTGTGTGTGATACCAGGATTTAATACAGACTTCAGTGTTTCCTCCTCAGGAACAAGGATACAAATTTCATACCCATACAGAGTTTTTCAGTACAGTTTGCATCAAAAGAGTTACTTCAGTGAATTAGTTAATACTTTAACTATGAGTATCATCATGTTATATCACTGTGTGAGTTTTCAACACACACGCATATATATTTGCTTGTTTATGTATTTATGCCTCAACTTTTAAAAGAAGAGATTTGAAGAAAGCTTCCAAAATTACAAACATCAATTACAAACATTATCCCTGCTAACGTGGCAAAGAGACACCTTTTAACGTGGTGATTCTCTTTATTTAGCAGGAGGAGAGTAACTGGCCCTATCCACCCCCAGCACAGTACCGCCAGTTACTGTTGCTGGGGTTTATCTTGTGTTTCTTTTTAGATTGTGAGCCCTTTGGGGACAGGGATCTATCTTATTTATTTATTATTTCTCTGTGTAAACCGCCCTGATCCATTTTTGGAAGGGGGGTATAGAAACCGAATTATCATCATCACCATCACCATCACCATCACCATCATCATCATCATCACAATAATTATTAAAGTGCAAGAAACACAACATGGAATCAACATCAAATGTTAAGAGCTAACATAGATTAAAAATCAACATTAAAGATCTTTCAGAATAATGTAATCTTTACCCACCAGTTGAAGATGGAAGAAGAGGTGAGAGGTGAATTCAAAGTTCACAGCAATTAAGGTCACACACTGTTCTTTTTCTGAATGGGGGAGGGATTCATAGTCATTGCATTGAAACTGGCTAAAATCTTTTAAAAAATATTTTTAAAACCCATGAACCCTACTGTCTTGAGTGTCCCCGGGGGGGGGGTGTTGGGTTGGGGCACAATGTGCCTTGCCCCCAAACCCACTTTCCCACTTTGATGCCCAGGCACACACACACCCCCAAGGGGGCAGATGGGGCATCCTCAAATCCTCATTATTCCCGATGGGGGGAAAGCAAAACATTGAAAAATCTTCCAAAAAAAGATCAGTAAAAATTGTAGGAGTGTCAGATTGCTGTGGGGTTCAGGTGGTTGTTAGCACCCATGGGTGCCTACCACACCTATTCTGGTTTTGTGCCCCTAGGTGCTCTGCATAGGGAATAATGGGCCAGTTCATGTCCCCATTATTCCTTATGTAGAACCTTTTAGAACTGGCTCGAGTTGCCATGTGGTTCCATTGGTAGTTGTCACCCATGGGTGCCTACCACCCACCAGAGTTTTGTGCCCCTAGCAGGCCACAGTCCAACAGGCAGTGACACAACTAAAAAGACACCAAGCTGCAAACCAAAAAGCAACCACAGAGACAGACCTGCCAGGCAGTGCACAACTACCAAACCAAGGAAACCAAGCCAAAGACTGCTATGACAGCCACAAACAAACATCTCACAAGCCACACTACGGCGCAAGGCAGCAAAACCAACCTGACACACAAAATGCAAAGAAAGAAGGGGAGGCCAAAACACACCACATTGCATGAGAACTTAAAATAACGCACCTTGAGATGTTTTTCTGCTCTTCTCTTCGTGCATGTGGTGTGCCTACAAGGGAAACTTGCCTCAGAATGGCAGATCCTCCACATCTTTGCTGGAGGCCACACAGGACCCAGACATATGGTGGTACCAGACCACATAGTCATTGGTGCTGCATGTGTGTTTGGTGTGTGCATGTGCGTGCTAGAACTAAACTGGACTGGAGAGGGGAAAGAAGGGGGGCTATACATATTGTAAAAATACACCACACATACATATATACACAGCTAGTATATACACATTGTTCAAATACATTATATACAAGTATTACATACACACATCCAACTATACATTTATAATATATACACATATTATAGAAATACATTATTTACAAGTATATACACAAATCCATCTATACAGCTGTAGTATTTACACACCAACTATCTACATAAACCAAAGCTTCCAAAACACTATCTACACAAAAGAAAGAAACCTCTAGTCTACACACACACACACACACACACACCTCCACGCACATACTCACAGTACAGCAGCTAGTTGCATATTCAAGTATTTACACTTTTACACATTTGCAGATTTACATTTTTTTAAATCCACATTTTTACAATCCCCAACCATCGCTACCTCCCCCGCAAGACAAGTCACCTATGTACACATTCAAAAACCTACATATTTACATATGTACATATTTACAAATCTACACATTTATAATTATACACACTGGCACAACTGCCTAGTGTTTGTTTGTGCACTCACGAAATGCTGCTGGCCAGGTGGAACCAGGGGGATGTTCAGCATCACGGGTTATGCCAGTGGGTGGGTGTGTCCAATTGTCATGTCACAGCACTAGTGGCATGCTGCAACATGGCACAGCTGAAGAAAGATGGGGAGAGGGTTGGGATGAGTGGAAGCTGTTGCCGGGCAGGTGACCAACACCATGGGTCAACCATGAACTAATTACTTGCCCAGTTCAACTTCCAGCTTGGGGTAGCCCAGCAGTGGGAGGTAAACCTTGAGGAACACCAACTACTCCACCAAGCCAGGGTCCAACCAGGACAGAGCGGGTGTTACCACATCATGAGCACATGAAAACACCTGCTCGCTCTGGATGCTGGTTGTGGGGCAGGAGAGGAGGTGCACAGCAACCACCACCTGGTCTGGCCAGACTTGGCAGTGGGTTGCCCAGAACTGGTCTTCTCATCAGGCTCATCCACGGTCTTCTCATGTTCTTCTCCACAAGCTTCTCCATGTACTGGGCAATGCATTGTGTAGCACCCAAGGGCCTGTGAGGCTGAGCCTCCTGCAAATCAGGCAAGGCAACAAGGCACACCCGCTTAAACCACTGGGCTGATTTAGCAAGAGGAACTGCCTGTTGTGTTGGCACCACTGCCTGGGATGCTGCACTGCTAAACTAGGAAGAGGAAGGAGTGGGAGAGGAACGGTCACTTCCACCTAACTCTCTAACTCTATCAACCAGGAAGTCTCTCCACCTGGGCAAGTCATCCATACAAACGACATTGCCCTGGATGGTCAGGTCATTGAGACAATCCAGGACATACTCCTCTCTGTCACCCAACACACCATTCAGCCTGTCAACAACTCCGGTCCTCAGCTGTCCAGCCAGCATACACCCCTCTAGTGTGGTCAGAGAGGTCCAGAGTTCACCCATCACCTTTATAAGAGAATAGTCACAGACAGGGCCTGACTCAGAGGAGTGGCATCGGCACACAAGCTCTTTTTGGCAATCAGGAAGGGCTTGAGCGCCGACACCATCAAGGACATGAGCTTCCACTCCGAGTTGGGGAGGTCACATATGCCCAAGGCCTCGTTTCTCAACAGGTTGTTGAGGGCCACCTCCTGCTCCAACAGGCGCTGGAACAAGAGGAAGGTGGAGTGAGCAGTTAGAGCTAGGAAAGCAGTGTGCATTCCACACACTGTTGCAGAGATCAGTGAAATGCACACTGGTGAAATGCACACTGGTGCCAAGCAATGCTGCATGCAGTGAGGCTGACACAAGCTCCCTGCAGCTCACGTACAGGGAGGGAACCATGGTCCAGATGCACGTGGTTCTTGAGGGGATTCTGTAATCAGGTGTGAGCGTCTGGATAATCCAGTGGAAACCGGGGTTCTCAACCACCTGAAAAGGTTGGTTGTCAGTGGCCATCATCTCCCCCATGTGGCAGGTGGGGAGACATGGGTCCATGTGACTGAGGTGCTTCTTGCCCGATGACGGTGTCCACCGATTGACCGGCAACGTGCCGTGCTTCAGGGAAGCCTTCACACAGCCCCTGTCAGTGATTACACCCCAATGAATCAGAAGCCAGAATAGCTTGATTGGCAGCTATTCTGGGCAGTCCTGAAAGCCTACAGGAGCAAGCTACAGCAGCAAGGAGGACAGGCTGGAGCAAACTCCTTTTTCCTCCAAAGAAATTGAATTTCTCTTCTTCTCTCAACTGGGCAGGAGTGGGCTTCTGGGGACACAATCATAGCCACCACCATTGTTTATCATTGGGGGTGGAGCTATGCCCCTCTTTCCCTTACTTACTGGCTGCTGCCGCCGCCTGTATTCTTGCTTGTTCTAACTTTAATTGCAGCCTCAAGGGATCCTCATCAGGATGGGGGCTGCACCATTGCGGTTGTGTGAGTTAAACTCCTTCAGGCTGCTATTTTCTTCAGGAGGGAAGCTGATATAGGTGCCAAGGAGAGCAGCATGTTAGAGAAGGTAACATTTTGCTGCAGTTCCAGATAAGTATATGAGACTTTGTGTTTCCTTTCCAATTCTACCTGAGTGCATGCTTTTGCTGGCCAGGAATTACAGGGGTTGAAAAGAGACAGATGCAACTGGCAGGCAAGGCAGGAACTGGCTCTGGATCCCAGAAGGAGATCAATGAAGTCAGGCTCAAACCTTGTTTGGCATTCTCAAAACCACTGAAGGGTTTCCAGGAAAACACAGCTATTCACAGAACATAATCTGCATTGTCAGTTTGCCTACACTTTCAGGTTAATATGTTGAAATCTCCCTGGACTTATTAGGATAGTTAATTCCAGATTCCTGCTAGCTGGAACTTTAACCCCCAAACCCACTTCTATGATGTCTATGGCACAACTGGGGTTAATCTCAGAATACCAGTTAAAAAGGCCTAAGGCCTATCAGGTGCACCTTCTCTGTAAGGCATATTTGATTAATCTTTTTCAAAGAAAATTTCTGAGATGAAAAATATATAGAACATTTGAAGTTTAGCACGTAAAATTCTCTGCAACAGCCTTCTCCAGGGGAGTCATATCATTATGTATTTTCTTCTTTTTATAATCTCCTTCACCTAGGGAAACATATCTACACACGGTATTTTTAAAATGTATTTTATTTGTTTAATTGTAACTATAAAAGTGGGTATACCCACAGGAGATCTCTGAAAGCTTCACCTTTCAAACAATATGACATCATGTTTGAAACATGCCAGACTTCCCATAATAAAAGGCTCGTGAATGGAACGCATGAGGCCAGATTAAAATGACAGCTTTTTCATATTACTTTGTAATATGATGACCAGGATGCTTTGCAGGTTGTTGAAATAGTGATAGCATGATAGTAACAGAGTTAGCCAAAAACAGTTCATAGCATATGGCTAAAGAAGAATATAGTTTCATTTCTTCTTTCCATAGAAAAATGCTTTGCTGTTATGCTTGAAAGGGAAGTTTGCCATGGGGATGAACAAATTGGGGATGGGTTCATAGCTCAGTAGCAGAAAATCTGCTTTATATGCAGAAGGTCCCAGGTTCAATCCCTGGCATTTCCAGGTAGGACTGGGAAAGACTCTTGCTTGAAACCCTTTAAAGAGTACCATCAAGAGTACCATCAAGTTGATTTCGACTCCTGGTGACTACAGAGCCCTGTGGTTTTCTTTAGTAGAATAGAGGAGGGGTTTACCATTGCCATCTCCCATGCAGTATGAGATGATGACTTTCAGCATCTTCCTATATCGCTGCTGCCCGATATAGTGGTTTCCCATAGTCTGGGAAACATACCAGCGGGGATTCAAACCAGCAACCTTCTGCTTATTAGTCAAGCATTTCTCCGCTGCGCCACTTAAGGTGACCTTTCAGAAGGCTACTATATGTCCTCATTTCCCCTGGATATGCCCTCATTTACATGAAAAAGAGGAATGTCCTTCAGGAAAGGTAATCTGTCTGGCATTTGCCTGGCCCCATGTGCAAACTGCCTGGCAAACCTGGCCCCTTCAAGCCAGCAGCCAGGTCCACCAGTCTGAGAAAGAAAGCTGGCTGGTAGACCTGACTGTCTTTGAGCCAGTGGCCAGGACTACCCCAGTATGGTAGGACAGGTCTACCTGCTGCGTGCCAGAGGCCCTGGGTAGATCTGACCTCCAGTGCCAGGTCTGTTGGGCAGGTGGTGGACTGGGGTACTTCCCTGCTCAAAACAATCAGTGGACTGTGTGATGTCTCACCTTGAGGTTTTGAGACATTTTCAGTCACTGCCACCACAATCAAGCAAATTGAGGTAAATATCGATTCTCACCCTGAGCTCTCAGACATCTCTGTGTGCCACTGTGCACTTTGACACCACAATCCTTCTGAGCTCATGTGAGAACTGACAGAGAATGATGCTACTCTGGATAAACAACTAAGGATTTGTTATTGTTTGTAGATATATACAACTAGCTGGACCAGGCGCAGAGCATCTTTCTCTCTAGTTCGCTGCCGCTTTCTCCTCCCACCCCCACCGCTTTTTTGCCCATCCACCCTGCTGCCTTCTTCTTCCCCAGTCCACCCCTGCCCCCTTCTTCTTCCCCTGCCTGCCCGCCGGCTGTCTTCTTCCCCGTCTGCCCCTGCCCCCTTCTTCTTCCCCTGCCTGCCCGCCGGCTGTCTTCTTCCCCGTCTGCCCCTGCCTCCTTCTTCTTCCCTTGCCTGCCCACCAACCATGTTCTCTCCCACTGTTGTCGCTGTTGCTTTCTGCCCACCCGCCTGCCTGCCCACCACTTTCTTTGGCCAGCCACCCACCCACCACCCTTTGCCACCATTTTTTGCCCTCCAGCCAGCCAGCTGCAACCACCATTTTCTCCCCTGTCCCCGTCGCTATCCAGGAAGCTGCTCGCAAACTCTTGCAGAGCTGCTACATATGGGATTAGTGACGAGTACGCCAGAGAGAGAGAGAGAGAGAGAGAGAGAGAGAGAGAGATTCTCTCCTTATACAAAGCTACCAGAAAACCTGTTTTTCCATCCAGTAACTGTGACAATCAAGTGCCTTTGGCTGAATGGGGATTTGAATTTGGGTCTCCCCAGTCCTAGAGATGTGCAAACCCTGGTGGTGCAGTGGTAAAAAAAACTGCTGCCCTGTAACCAGAAGGTTACAAGTTCGATCCTGACCAGGGGCTCCAGGTTGACTCAGCCTTCCATCCTTCCGAGGTTTGTAAAATGAGTACCCAGAAATGTTGGGGGCAATATGCTAAATCATTGTAAACCGCTTAGAGAGCTCTGGCTATAGAGCGGTATATAAATGTAAGTGCTATTGCTATTGCTATTGCTAAACCGGCTCACCCTTGAGCCCACCCGACATCAAACTGGCCCAGATTGAGGGCTCACCCTCGAGCTGGACTGGGCCCAGTTCGGCTCAAAGTCAACCTGAACCCATTGGGCTGGTCCGGGGACAGTTTGGGATTTCTGTTTTGTTTTTTTGTTTTTTTAAGGAAAAAATATATGGACTTACTGCCATTGCAGAGCTCCAGGGGGTGCTGTTGCATCCATGGAGGTGTCCCCTGATGTCCCTCCTCCTCCACTGCCCCAGTCATTTTTGGCCCTTTACAGATCATTTTCAGGCCGTTTTAGGCTGTTTGGGGCCTGTTATGGGCCTGCTTGCGGTGGCGGTGGCCATTTTGGAACTCCTTTGGGCATGCATGCAGGGGTCCATTGGGCATGCATGGTGGCCTCCAAAATGGTCACTGCCACAGCAGGCAGGGCTGTAACAGGCTGAAAATGGCACAAAATGGGCCAAAAATGGCCCATAAGGTGCCGTAAATGACCAGGGGCAGCAGGGGGAGGGGGGAATATAAGGGGATCCCCCTGTGGCTGAGACAGCACCCCCCAGAGTCCAGAAATGGCAGTAAGTCCAACATTTCTCTTTTTTTCTTTTTAAAAAAATTCCTCCCCTGAGCTGGGCCCGAACCAGTTTAAACTAGAGCCAGACTGGGCCCGGATCTAGTGTTCATAGAACCAGACCAGACCTGGTTCATTTCAAGTATGGTTCTACTCAAACCGAACTGGGTTTTCCAGTTTTGTGCACACCTCTAGTCCTAGTCCAACACTCTAATCACTGCATACCATGCTGCCTCTATTTCCCCCCTTGAGCTATCTTTAGAGAAGATGCCCCAAACTGTTAATTAGGCAGATGATACTTTCCCCCTCAGAACCAGCCCATGTGAATACATGTTGTTCTAGTCAGAATTAATCAGCCTACTTTCCTTTCACTGTCTCTACATCTGGACTAAACTTGGTGCAAATTGAGGTCCACAAGTTAGATCTCTTGCACCTCAAATGTTCAAGTATCCACTGTCTTGGATCGGGGTAGATGTCATCATTACAAACTGCACTATTGATGTGTCCCTGAGTGTCACTCACTATAGTTGTTCCAAAATTTGGTTCAAATTGGTTAGTCCTCAATTTAGTGCACTTGCACCTTAAAAGTTTATGCATCCACCATCTTGGATGGGGTGGGTGACATCATCACCAACTACACCATTGGGGCATTCCTAAGTGTCAATTCAGCTGTAGCAAATTTGGTTCAAATGGGTTAGGTGGTTCACAAGTTAGCCCACTTGTGCCTCAAAAGTTTATGCGTACGCCATCTTGAATCAGGGTGTATGACATCATCACAAACTACACAACTGAGGTGTCCCTGTGTGTCACTCATTAGAACTGTACCTAATTTGATTTAAATTGGTTAGACAGTCCACAAATTAGCCCAGTTGTGCCTCAGATGTTCATGTGGTTGCCATTTTGAATTGGAGTGGATGACATCATCACACACCTCGTCATTAGGGCATCCCTATGTGTCCCTACAGCTGTAGCAAATTTGGTTCAAATTGGTTAGGCAGTTCACAAGTTAGCCCACTTGCACCTCAAAAGTTTACGTGTCATCATCTTGAATTGGTGTTGATGACATTATCACAAACTATGCCATTGAGGTGTCCCTGTGTGTCACTCAGTGCAACTGTACCTAATTTGGTTTCAATTGGTCCAGGCACTGAGAGGTTGATGGGGGACACACACGGATACACAGACACACACACAGAATGCCGAGTGCTCTCATAAACCTACTGGAAAGTAGGCTTAAAAAGGGGACACACTGAGAGCATGTCCATTGTGATATCTTCTGTGGGTGGCATGTTCCTTTATCACATGGGGGATGGATAGTCCAGACTGCTCTTCTACACATGTCCAAATACTCGTTTAAACTAGTATTTGGAGCACGTGTAGAAGGTTGGTTCAGATTATCTGCCCCCACACATGATAAACCAATGTTCCAGGAGGGTGCCAATTATCCATGCAAGACATCATAATACTATGAGCCACCCCACTTTTAATCACATGAGCCAGAAAAATGTCATCTGAACTGTCTCAAGAGCTTTCACATGGGAAGATATCAAAGGCTAAATTCTATTCCTCTCCCATCGTTTCCCCTCTGAAATGTTCTCATGTCTTAACTGCTTTTTGCACTTAAGGGAGTTCAAGGAACAGCATGGAGCGGAACGCTTTTGTCAAGGTAGCTAATGGGGGCGGGGGCTCATAAGGGGGTGGAATGATGAAGGTTCAAGACGTCTCTGAATTGTTTGAGTCCAACCACCAAACCAGCTCTCTGACAGCTTCCTAGAAGACTGAGCTGTTGGCCTGCTATCTGCTGTGTTTGAGCGCCACCAGTGCAGCTGGCCCAAAGGAGGTACTGCAGCTCCTGACTCAGCAATGGTTAGATGACACAGCTTGGCCAATGGGGTGCCATTGGGCCACATAAAGTCTTAGACTCTGCCCTGGTTCCTCAGCCTGAGCAACTTCTCTTTAGTTTATACCAATTTATACCAGACAGCCTGCCCTTGCTTGCCAACTCACCAGAGAACCTGCTTATATATTTTCCCAGCCAGTATCTGCCTTGCCTCACTTTAGTGACTACAGGCTTTCTGCCTACTCAGCTCTACTTTATCTTTCCACCCACTCTGCCAGTCCTGCCAGTGCATCCCTCCTTGCATTCTGGTCGTTACCTAAGGAGGCAGAGATAGCCACCATCAGGGAAGCTTGACCCCTCAAGTAGATGTTTTGATTGGGGCAATACATGGTGATCCAGTCAAGCCTTCAACCCGTATAGTCTGTGAGGAAAAATCTGCACCCATGTGCAGATTCCCCTAAGTATGTGAGGAGTTCCCCCTACCAAGCCTAATAAACCCATAACTCCAGTCCCCCAAATATATATATTTCTCCTCCAAGAATATCTTTCCTCTTCCCCAAAACAATTTAGGAGAGGGCTGGCTCATGAGCTTTCCCGCTCTCTGCACCCCCTGAATGCACAGAACAGAAGCAAGATACTCGTAGATAGGATTCTTGGGAGCTTGTTGGTAAGTTCATTTATTGTTGACTTGATCAAGGTTGCTTGTTTTTCCCAAGAAGGCCAAGGCTGCATTGCCTTGGGGAAGAGAAATCCCAAAAATCCCAAAAGCAGGGTGGACCCTGCTTAGCTAAGGGGACAAGTCATGCTTGCTACCACAAGACCGGCTCTTCTCTTGAAAGAAGCTGAAGGATTAAACTCAGGTTTTTCATTTCATGGTTTCACACTGTTTGTTTGTTTGTTTGTTTGTTTGTTTGACAAATTTCGATACTGCCCAAAATGCACGTCTCTGGGCGGTTTACAACAAAAATACCATTAAAACAAAATCAAAACATTAAAACAATCTACAATTTGAAATAGGTTAGAAGTTTAACTATTAAAATTGTAAATGTAATTAAATGCCTGGGTGTGAAGTAAAAGACTGTGTGTGAAGGTAGTCAGAGAGAGAGATCCCGGGGGGATCCCAGCAGTCTTGCCTCCTGTATCACTGGCTCTTTCCCACCACAAGCCTAGCGACTGAGCTCTGTCCCTTGAAGATGCCCTCTGGGCTGCAGAAGCAGCTTGCCTGATTATTTCATCAGCTGACCCCTAAGGACCAATCCCTACCCACCAAGGCCTATAAACAAGGATGGCCCATGGTATTGTAGTGCCTAAGGAGAGGCATCAAATTCTGCCTTTCCCGTGCCCCGGTAGCGGGGGGCAGCTTCCTTTCAAAACCAACCCTTGAAAGTGGGACAGAGGCCAGGGAGAAGGGAAGGCTGCCAGTAGCCTCTTCTTCTCTCCTTGTGCTTCTTGCAAGTTCTGCAAGGAGTGGTGGGGTGGAGATGGCACGGTTTGGAAAGTTTGCAAGGGCCAGATCGGTCCCAAAGAGCTGCTCTGATCACAATAATGAGGGGGATCTTGCTGGCGCCCCAATAATCCGCTGCCTGAGGCAACTGCCTCATCTCATAAAAGGGTCGCCCCTGCCTATATAGCTCTAGCCTCAGAGGTGGCTCCTCAGCAGTTGGTCTTGGGTGTGAGGACAGCTCCATTCCCTGGTTGCTGCCTTGGAGGTTGGAACTTGACCGTGCGTGGTTTTGACTATGCACTTGCTTCTGACTATCTCTCATTGTGTCTTGGTACTGGACCCTTGCCTATTTGGAACGTGTGCCCATTTAGACTGGCAGCTAGCTCCTCCTGGGTCCTGAAACTCAACCGCCTGGAGCGGTATCCTTGCCAAAGCCTGGGTTTTATTCTTTATGGTCCCTTTCTCCATCCCACCAGCACCAACATCTGATGATCACAAAGTACAGTGGTATAGCGATGTTGTGTCTAAATATTTTGGTGTGCCACCACGACCACCCCCACTGCCACTGCCACTGCCATCACTGCTGCTGCCACTCTCACCCGCCACTGGCTTCTGCTCACCTACCGCCACTGCCATCACCACCAGTTGCCTGCTGCTGGCCTATACTCACTGCCACAGCTGGCTTGCTTCCCTTTGCTGGCTGCGGCACAGCATAATGACATCATTGCCTGGTGTCTGTTCTCCCTGGGGTAAGAGGTGCTGGGCTATGATGTCATTATAGCATGCCATAGCTGGCAAAGGGAAGCAAGCCAGCAACGGCGTGGATAGTGGGTGACGTGGAGGCCAGCAATGGCAAGGGGCCCATGGCAGAGGCAGTGAATGGTAGGGTGAGTGGGCAGGGGGCAGCAGCCAAAGCAGTGAATGGGGGAGGGCTTCAGTGGCTGTCCTGGGCACCCTTCTAGTGGGGGCTCCGGTAAGCAGTGTAAAGAGCACACAGTCACTCAATGGGAAATCCAGAGTTGGCTGGATTGCAGGTGGTAGGAAAATGCCTCTGCCATCACAGGCTGGGGAGGCTACCCAACCAAGCCCATCATCACTGTTGGGGGCTGCCAAGGTAGAGAGGCCAAAATGGGAGGGCTGCCCAAGAGAAGACTAGCCACCCACGTCCTCCCTACACTACTCTTTCCCAGTCTGCCCACATGGCTTACCCACCCCTGCCTGTTGTCAGTGCTAGAAGCATCCACTCCTTCCCTTTCTCTATATCAGAACTAACCTCAACATTCACAAGAGCCACTGCCACGGGAGTCCGGCCACTGATTCTCTTGCCATTCATTTTCCTCCATTCTGAAAGTGGGTCTATGAGCGTTTAGTTGTATCCTGGATAGTTCAGTGCATGGACTTGTGCAAATGGCTTGGGTGTTAGGGATTACGTAAGTGCAAAGCAGTACTATTAATGCCCATACTGTATTTCATTGTCCCCATATAGGAACTCTGGAATGTAGGAAATGCAATTAAATTCCTCACAAACACTAGTTCAGATTTCATTAAAAGATAACACTTTGCAATGTTATTTTGTAAAAAAGAATAAGAGCCAAGGGAATGTAGCAAACCCAACAACTTCCAGTTCTCCAGATCACCACTTAAGGGGGTGTAAATGCCCATATAAAAAGCTATTTACAGGGCAGGTTGAATGAGAATAATCGCAGATGTGATGCTTTGAGCTTGTTCTTCTGTTTGTTCAAACAGTTCAGTGTGTTCCACAGGTCATGGAGGCTATAGAGTGCTCTGTGCTGCCTTGCATTATTGAGAGCCATTTGTGACTATGTTTGAAAGTTTTTCTTTGTTGAAAGCTATTTCTCTGTATCGGTATGTTTATTTATATGTGGGGGTTTTTAATAGACAGGAGGCCGGAGTTCAGATCAATAAATCAAAGAAGCTATGCACATGTAGTGGCAGGCAGACGGTGTCGGGGGGAGGCATGGTTTCACTTACCTTCCCGCCAGATGACTGTTGACTGTCTCTCTGGTATGCCAATGTGTGCCCACATGATCTGCGCTGCACGGAGCAGCATGGATCTCTGGAGGTTGGGACTCATCCCAGCCTCCAGGAATCCCACAATGCACCTCATGATGAGTGTGGTGTATTGAGGGATTCCCCCGGGAGCCCGGCGCTCTAGTTGCCTGACTTTGCAGGGAAGAGCCGCTCCTGCGAATGCAGCGCCAGCCTTTGTTTAGCTCCTGAAGGGGCCATGCAGCCCCCGCTTGGGAGCTAAACTAGCCTCCCTGCGTCTGATATCAGATGCGGGGGGCATGTCGGGGCCGCTCTTGCGGCCCCTGATTGGTCAGCGGCCCAGGTTCTTTGAACCCGTTGGCCCAATGGTGGCTCTGCCCCTGCGTACCACCACGTTCAGGAGGATGCCGGCGTGGCTAACAAATAGAGTCAGGGAATCTATAAAAAGGAAGAAGACTTCCTTCAGAAAATGGAAATCCTGCTCAGAGGAAGAGAACAGAAAGGAACATAAACTCTGGCAAAAGAAATGCAAGGGGACAATAAGGGATGCAAAAAGAGAGTTTGAGGAGCATATAGCTAGAAGTGTCAAGGGAGTTAACAAAAACTTATTTAACTACATCAGAAGCAGAAAACATGTCAGGTAGGCGGGTGGACCCTTAGACGATAAGGATGTGAAAGGGATTATTGAGTAGGAGATTGCAGAGAAACTGAATGAGTTCTTTGTTCCTGTCTTCACAGTGAAGGATACTGACCCTCTCCAGAACTGAGCTTCTCAGGCTTGGAGGCTGAAGAACTGGGCCAGTTTGAGGTGACAAGGGAAGATGTGCTAAACTGTCTTAAAAAACTAAAAATTAACAAATTGCCAGGGCCAGATGGCATCCACCTAAGAGTTCTGAAGGAACTCAAATGTGAAATTGCTGAGCTCCTAGCAAAAATACATAACCTGTCCCTACAATCAGGCTCTGTACCAGAGGACTGGAAAGTAGCCAATGTAAATCTGATTTTCAAAAAGGAATCCAGTGGGGATCCGGGAAATTACAGGCCGGTCAGCTTAACTTCGGTGCCAGGTATATTTTGTCCACACTTAAGGACACAATTATTAAACATATAGAAAAGCAGGCCTTGCTGAAGGAGAATCAGCATGGCTTCTGCAAGGGCAAGACTTGCCTCAATAACTGTTTGGAGTTCTTAGAGAGTGTCAGTTGACATTGTATACTTAGACTTTCAAAAGGCTTTTGAAAAAGTTGCCCACCAAAGGTTCTTGAGTAAACTTAGCAGTCATGGAATAAGGGGACAATTTCATGTGTGGATCGGGAACTGGTTGAAGGACAGGAAACAGAGAGTAGGAATAAATGGCAAATTTTCACAATGGAGGGAAGTAAGAACTGGGGTCCCCCAAGGAACTGTACTGGGACCAGTGCTCTTCAACTTGTTCATAGATGATCTAGAAGTAGGGGTAAGCAACAAAGTGGCCAAATTTGCAGATGACACTAAACTATTTAGGGTAGTGAAATCCACAACAGATTGTGAGGAGCTGCAAAAAGATCTCTCCAAACTGGGTGAATGTGCGACAAAATGGCAAATGTGGTTCAATGTAAGAAAGTGTGAAATGATGCATATTGGGGCAACCCACCCCCCAACTTTACATATACACTGATGGGGTCTAAGCTGCCAGTGACTGACTAGAAGAGAGATCTTGGGGTTGTGGTGGACAACTCATTGCAAGTGTCGACTCAGTGCACGGCAGCTGTGTGAAAGGCAAATCCCATGCTAGGAATCATTAGGAAAGGGATTGAAAATAAACATGTTAATATTATAATGGCCTTATACAAATCTATGATGCGGCCACATTTGGAGTACTGTGTGCAGTTCTGGCCACCGTATCTTAAGAAGGACATTTTAGAGCTGGAAAAGGTGCAGAAGAGGGAAACCAAGATGATCAGGGGCCTGGAGCACCTTCCTTATGAGGCAAGGCTACAGCATCTGGGGCTTTTTAGTTTGGAAAAGAGGTGACTACGGAGAGACATGATCGAGGTGTATACAATTATGCATGGAATAGAGAGAGTGGAAAGAGATAAATTTATCTCACACATACAACATTAGAATAGGGGTCATCCCATAAATCTGAAGGCCAGGAATTTTAGGAGTGACAAAAGGAAGTACTTTTTCCACACAGCACATAATTAATCAATGAAATTCGCTGCCCTGGGATGTGGTGATGGCTACTAGCTTGGATGGCTTTAAAAGGGGTTTAGGCAAATTCACGGAGGACAGGCCTATCAATGGCTACTAATCTGGTGGCTATAGGCCACCTCCAGCCTCAGAGGCACAATGCCTCTCAATACCAGTGGCAAGGGAGCAACAGCAGGAGAGAGGGCATACCTTCATCTCTTGCCTTTGGGCTTCCCAGAGGCATCTGGTGGGCCACTGTATGAAACAAGATGATGTACTGGATGGGCTTGGACCTGATTCAGCAGGGCTGTTCTTAAGTTCTTATCTTTGTACATAATTGTACCTAAGCAGGCCTTTTGTATTGGGAATTGCTGATTTAGATGTGCGCACTTGGAGCTATGTTTCCCATCCACATTGCAATGCTTGTCCAAGCCCCAATGAACTGAATGGATGTGCCTTTTGACATAAATGGGGATGCAGCAACCAATTGTGACTAGTTGCCCATGACTGTAGTGGGATCAGGGGGCCATTGTCATTTTTTGGTTAGTGGTGACAATTGAAACACTAAAAAAACCCCTTTGATTGGCTGAACAATGCTTTCTATTCGTAGGTCTAATGAGATAAAGCGGTGCTCAAAACAGCTGTTACCATTTGGAGGTAATCTTTTCACTTCATTAAGTAGCTTTAGAGAAGTTTGTGCTGCCCCTATTTCAATTTAAAATCAATCATACATGCGTTTGAGTGCACTGTGCGTGTGTGTGCATGTTGTGTACACACACACTCTCACAAGCATTCAATGTATAATAGGCTAAATATTAGGGTATCTTAAACTCTAATCCTTTAGATTGTAACATGTAATGGAAAACTACTCACAATAGCTTACGGACACTCAAACCTAGATTAATAGCTGCTACCAAACTGACTGTTTCCTGTATAAAGACAAGCGAACATGCATATTGGATCCCTGTAACAACTGAAAATAAAACAGCAAGACCTGGTCTTCCCATTTTGCTCTTCAAGAAAAGAAAAGGGATTCTAGAGATAGTAATACTTAGAGATTTATTTTGCAGGGGGTGGAGAGGAAGAATAAGATCTGTTAGAAAGCAAGAGACTGAGCTGTGACAGATGGTGTTATTCTGGAAAAGAAATTCAGTTTTAATTAAGGTTTTAATAGTGTGAACCAGATGTTCATCCTCTACTTTATCTTTGAAAAGAATTGGGAGAATGCCAAGAAGATACATGTGTGCATCACAGACCTTGCACCACAGATTTTGCCTGGCCTAGGAATCTCTCTGGAACTATCCTTTGTCATTTATATGAATGGAAAGAACATACCAGCAAAGTAAAGGATTAAGTTAGCTGGATGTCCAGATCCCCCACAGAAAGCATACTGGCTTAGGGTTATCTAACAATAGTCATCTGGTGTGAGTTAAATTCTCCTGTTGAATTCAGCTGAATCTCTCTTTAGTGCCCTAAAGCTACACAAAAGTTTCAGATAAAAACATGAGCAGGTCTTACAATGAGCTCCAAGTTGCTTTTGACAATGTCCCTACCTTCCTGTTCCTCAATTGCCCTTTGTCTCTGCTGCTTCCTGAATCAGGGCAAAAAGAAAGTAATCAATGTTAGCTGCACTACTAGGTGATGGGAAGTGGTTGGCTAGGGCACCATTTATTGTGACTGGGGATGATGGGAATTGTAGTTCAACAACATCTGGAGGGCCAAGTTTGCCCAGCCCTGTTCTAGGGGGTACACTTCTCCTCCTCCTCCTCCTTCCCCTTCCCCCCTCCTTCTTTTGCCTGTAATAACAAATAGAAGGACCGTACTCAAAGATGGCAAAGGTATGTGGAGGACTTGATGCCACAAGAACGCCAAGGAAATAACAGGGGGAAACAAGGGGATGTGCAAGAAGCCTAGTGCCCCTAGGCCCGGATAGGAAGCAAGCATGAATGAGCAGCAAGTGACAACCAGGACTTGAAGACTGGGAGGCAGGTGGTCAGACTCTTAATGGCATCTGAGGGACTTTTAGGTAGCATGCTTGGTTTAAAGTAGTTTAAAGTTCCCCTGTGACCATTTTTAGTGCTTTATTCTGTAAGCTGTATTTGGGCTTATGTGAAAAGCGGGGTCTACATTTCCCAAATAAATGTATTTGAAGTAATGAAGTGATGGAGAGGAGAGGGCCACCAGGGCTAGCCCTTCTCTGAGCCCTGGCAAGCCATCTCAGGTGATGGATTAGAAGTGAGGGGGCACCTACCCTGCTTCCTCCAGGTCATGGCAGAGCCCCCCACCTCCCCCAGTGTCGCCAGAGCAAAAGCCTGTCAAATTAGGCGAGGCCTGTTTGTTTGTTTGTTTGTTTGTTTGTTTGTAAAAGTATGTTTGTGCACCACCACAAACTCACATGTCTGGGCAGTTTACAACAAACATAAAACAAATTAAAACAGAAATTAAAGCATAAAACAATTTAAAACCACAATTCTAGTTAAAAGTTGGAGTGAATAAATGAGTCTTAAGAGTCTTTTTAAAAAGCTGTCAGAGACGGAGAGGTTCCTATTTCAGCATTCCAAAGCCTCAGGGTGGCAGCAGAGAAGGTCTGTCCCTCAGTGACCGCCAGAAAAACTAGTGGCAACTGCTGATGGGCCTGTCCAGATGATCTCAGTGGGCGGTGGGGATCATAAACACCAAGGCTTGCCTATGGAAGGGGCAGGACTGAGAGGCCCTACCTTAGCAGCAGTCTATAAAACCCAGCAGTCTTCTGAGAGACACTGTTGGAGCAACCTTCCATTTTTCCAGTACCCGGAGCCTGCAGTTCCCGGTTAGTTCTAGCCATGGATCTGATTGGTTGCCCTGAGAGCTCACCTAGGCCTGAGTTATCGCTGGTCCTTGCCATTGAGGAGATTGTGATGTAGCCCAGAGCACGATCAATGCATGCACAGTAGTAAACTTCCTATCAGTACTGTGCATTGGAGGGAGCCTCTGCCTACGTTTCAAATCAATGCACATACAATCATTCACACAAACGTGTACATATGTATATAGGAACATAGGAAGCTGCCATATACTGAGTCAGACCATTGGTCTATCTAGCTCAGTATTGTCTTCAGAGACTGGCAGCAGCTTCTCCAAGGTTGCAGGCAGGAATCTCTCTCAGCCAGCAATGGGACAAATTATGGAAATGGATGTTGGACGTAACCCACCCGATTACCTGATGTGCCTTGTAATCCCCCACCCCTGAGTTACAGTACTACCTGCATATACTTCATAACCTTGTGGGTTTCCAAATCCTTGTGTGTAAATCTTTGTAGATATATGATGTACAAACAACCACTTTGTATATAATTGTGCTTTGGCAACGTACTGTATGCTTTGGTAGTTTGATGGTTCAATACAAAAAAATCTTGTCCTATCTTGGAGAAGCCAGGGAGGGAACTTGAAACCTTCTGCTCTTCCCAGAGCGGCTCCACCCCCTGAGGGGAATATCTTAGAGTGCTCACACTTCTAGTCTCCCTTTCATATGCAACCAGGGCAGACCCTGCTTAGATAAGGGGACAAGTCATGCTTGCTACCACAATACCAGCTCTCCTCCTATACACTGGTATGCACACATAACATATGAACAGGGCTATAATCATATTGTAATCTGAGGTTTTATGTTAAAGACTAGTTTCGGTTAAATTGCAACAATTTATTTTTTTTAATTGTTAAATTTATATACCACCTTTCATTAAAAACAATCCCAAAGCGGATTTGTAGAATGGTTGAGGGGAACAGCTTACAAAGAGATGTATTCTCTCTGATGGAGGGAATACTTCTGTCTTATTTTTAAATGAAGGGCATAAGGCTGCAGTTAGCTATTGAAAAAAAATGAAGCTTTTACAAAGAAGCTGTTATTTTTCTTCTGAGATTTTAGAGTGGTTTCTTCTCTGTCCTTCAAGCATGTGAAGTGTTTCCTCCCCCACCCGCCCGCCAGTAGAACTGATACGTGGATAAAAACAAGCCATCTTTTCATCACCTTGAGGAAGCTGTCTTCAGAGGGAGCATCAGGGACCAAGGAACATCACAGATGCCAGTGCCGTGTGAGTCATGCTGAAGCTTCTGTCCTGCTATGTTTTTCCTTCTGAAAGCCAAAATCAATAGATTTAACATTTGTATTTCATTATACAAGGCTGGAAATGTCAGTGTTTCAAGCTAAGAGGATCCTTGCATCTTAGAATAGTTCATACCATACAGTTAGCTTTGGGGTTAGTGGGTGACGGACTGTAAATCTGGAGGGGGGGGGCAGGGCAGAGGATTAGTGGCCACTCTTCTCAGGTCTTTATCTGAGGCTTCAGTAGTGCTTTGAGAGGATTGGATGCTAACGTATTTAAAGACTACAGAACAGAGCATATATTTCCTTCAGATATTTTAAGGCTGCTTTTTCTATTTATTTTTTTAAAATTGCAAAATGGTATAAAATAAAAATAACAATAGCAAAGATAATGAGGCGGTTCCCACAATCAGTGGTAGCTGCCTGGAGAGGGTTAGCGGCTCTCCCAGCAGACGACCAAGCAGTCTGCTCCAGGCGGCCGAACTGGCCACCCACAGGACTGCCGACTCCATTACGGAGCAGCCAGGGGCTGGGGGGGGGATTGTGGGCCACGCATCCCCCGGAAGCTCCAGCATGCCCTGCTTGAGTGCGCAGGGTATGCTGGAGAGACCCCCGAGCTGGGAGGCTGCTTTTAAGCCTCCTGGTCGGAGGTCTACTTGTGAGTTGCCGCAGCACGGAGCCACACTGCAGCAACTCACAATCGTAGAGCCCAGGTTAGTGGACCGCCCACTCCGCTAACCTTGGCTTAGGGGAGGGTTATTTAAGCATGTTAACCGCTTGGAGGCCGCCGGGCTTGCCTGTGAGCCCGGTGGTTGTCACGGTCAGGCGAAATCGGGCTAGGCTCCCCTAGCCCAGTTTCACCTGATCGTGAGAATTGTCTCACCAAATAAAGCAAGATTAGACCCAGCAGATTAAAGCACTAACATGAGCCTTGGAGAATGAAAAAGTCTTCACTTCGTGCCTGAAAGACAGTTCATAAGAACATAAGAACAGCCCTGCTGGATCAGGCCCAAGGCCCATCTAGTCCAGCATCCTTTTTCGCACAGTGGCCCAACAGATGCCTCTGGAAGCCACAGGCAGGAGTTGAGGGCGTGCCCTCTCTCCTGCTGTTACTCCCCCACAACTGGTACTCAGAGGCATCCTGCCTTTGAGGCTGGAGGTGGCCAATAGTCCTCCAACTATTAGCCATTGACAGACCTCTCCTCCATGAAGTTATCCAAACCCCTCTTAAAGCCATCCAGGTTGTTGGCTGTCACCACATCCTGTGGCAGCGAGTTCCACAAGTGGATCACGCGTTGTGTGAAACAATACTTCCGTTTGTTGGTCCTAGACCTCCTGGCAATCAATTTCATGGAGTGACCCCTGGTTCGAGTGTTATGTGAGAGGGAAAAGAATTTCTCTCTCTCCACTTCCTCCACACCATGCATGATTTTATAAACCTCTATCATGTCTCTCCACAGTCGTCTCCCTGCAGTCGTAATGCAGGCACCAGGTGAGACTCCTTAAGAAGGGAATTCCACACCATATAGGCCCCACATATCTATGAATTGTATCACACCAATCCTTTACCAGCTCCATTGACTGCCATATGTTTCCATGATCAATTCAAAATGATGGTTTTAACTTTAAGGGCTTCTGTGGTGTGGGGCTGGGACTTATAAGATTTGCCAACTTGGACTGAAGCTATTCTAGAGATTTGTGGGACTCTTACGAGGGCAGGGGTGCAATCGCTGTCAGAAGAAGAGCTTGCATGGCATGGTTATGATTAAATACCCTTTCCCTGCGGAAGGTGGGGCAGACCATTCCAAAAAGGCACGATCACACTCGGCACGTCCACTTGAAGATCGTGGCCAATGGCTGCCACCCTGGAGACATCCTGACTTCGTTCTTGCCCACAGTCTTGAGCACTACACTGCAGAGGTTGTTGGGATGCAGCCTCGGCAGATCAGGAAGAGGAAGAGGCTCCCCTGCCCTGAATACAAAAATTGCCAGAATGCAGTTCGATGAACGTCTGCGATGCAATTCATGGTTAGAAAAATTAACCATGGGTTTGGCAACCTCTGGTTTCATGTTCCCTGTGAATGTGGTCACCCATTGGTTCACATTATGGGGAAGAGTTGTGGGCAGGGATGTAACAAGGTTGGAGTGGGCCCAGAGACAAGATTTTAAAATGCCCCCCCCTTTAAAAACCAGCTTAAAAGGTTTTGTAAACTGTGGACGATGCAAGTCATTTAATGGTGCTAGAGAAAGACATGCTGTTCTGGTAGCTCCAGGTCTTAAGACTCACATCAATTTCAGAGGATGAATAAAACTGAAGGAAGCCCTGGTGGGTGCATGGCTGGGGGAGTCAGTCATGTGACTTGCCTCTGGGGGCCCCCCAAGGCGGTGGGCCCCCAGACAACTGTATCCCCTTGCCCTATTATAGTTACGCCCCTGGTTGTGGGCAAACTAGTTCAGGATAACTTGTCCACCATTACTGGTCTTTTCACTGAGGGACCTCTGATAAATTTCTAAAGAAGTCCAGTAGATTCGTGAAACACAATCGGCAAATCCTGGCTTGGACAAGGCTTATCATCAAAAAGGCAAGGAAGAAAAGAAGCATGTCCCCTCCTCTTTCAAGTTTAATGGTGTATTTCTTACTGCATCCCCACAGCATGTTCTCTTCTTTTCCCACCACCAGAACTGGTGCTCTTTTCCCTCCTTACCCTCCCATTTCCTTCCGCAACTACAAAGCTCTCTAAAGATCAAAGTCCTTGTGACCCTGAGTTTATACAGGCTTTCTATTTTGCCACTGGATGGTGGCCAGCTGGAGCATGTTTAAAAAAAACACCAAAAAAAGAAAAAACCAACCAAAAAACACAACCCACAAAAAACACCAGTGGGACATGTTTAATTAATGCTCCAAATACAGAGTTTTAATAAAACACTGGAATAGACCTGATGTTGATTGGATGATACCCAATGATGGGACCTGAATGAAGCCATAGCTTTGATGTTAGCAGCTGTTTTATTTTTCTACATGAACATCCTTCCCCCTGCCTTCTCCTCCCCGGTCTGTTTTCAAGGATGCAGCAACCAACCCTTTGCCAGGGGACCTTTGAGGATTCTCTCAATTAGTTTATTAGCAGTTTATTATTGAAAGTCACATATGTTGTGTCATAAATTTGCATGGAGCTTTCAAAACACACAGCAAGGCACATCCTCTCCTCAAGACAATAAACCCATCTGATTTATACTTTTGCACTCCCTTCCATGTACTTCTAGTTGGAAAGTTGGAGTCCTTCACCAGACTGGGACACAGGCCATTAGTAAGTTTTGGGGGGGGGAATGGAGTTCCCAAAAGCCCAGACTGTATGCAAGTTCCAAAAGGCAGCCCCTGGGGAGGGATGATAGTAGCAGGTGATAACAAAAGAACATGCTGGCATGGCAGAGTAATGAATGAAGCCTGCTAGGAGTTATTGCCATTGTGCAAAAGGAGTAGGTAAGAGGTAACAGCAGGGCAGGGTCTGAAGACGTTGCTCACCATAAACTAGCTAGTGATACCGCTCAAATACAGCTCCATCAGCTCTAAAATTATGTAGCCACACTGGGCTTTGCTCCCTTCTCCCATAATTATTTCTGCAGATGCCCTTGAGAGTGGATAGGCTAATTCAATAAATAACTGTGCTGGCCTCAGCCATTGCTGGGTAAATTGTGCTGTCTGGAGATTGGAGGGAAACATGGTAAGCTCCAACACACATGCATTCACACCCTTGTGCGCGCGCACACACACACACACACACACACACACACACACACACACACACACACACACACAGCAGGTAGAAAAGCAAAGCAAACAAGCAATAAACCTGCTAGAAGCCCAGCAGGGGTGAGGAAGAATCCAGCTGTTTCCCCCTTCAGTGCTGCCTGGGGTGAGAGGCCAGGTGGATGCGACCGTCGGTTCATTCTGATGTGGCCGTTGGTTCCTTCTGCTGTTATGTGCCTGCTTCTGTGTGCCCTGTGGGGCTGTGGCCTGCTGCCTCTGTGTAACATCTGTAGGGAGTGAGTGGGGTGTGCGTGCAGGCCCGGGACCAGCTCCTGAGTGACTCAGCAGTTCCTGGAGTCACCTGTCCAGCTTTGGGCCTTTGCAGGAACACTACCTGTCGCCCCTTTGGGGGAGCCATTTTGGGGGACGAGGGTGAGGGCCAGGATGTTTGGCCCAAGGTCCTTCGTGGGTGTGTAAAGGTGGGTCAGTATTTTAACTCAGCTTCCTTTTGAAATATTGGTTGAGTTGAGTTGAGTTGAGTTAATGTGTCTGGGTCTTTCTGGAGATGGGGAGACAGAGAGTGTATCCACTGATTATGGGGCAGCTATTCCAGTGGTGGTAGGGAATAGAAGAAGTAGCATTGACAGGTCAGCAGGCTGTTGCAGAGGAAGGGAAACCAGAAACCTAATTGCTGTCTCCCCTTCTCACTGTCCTGACATCTCTTTGACCTTGGAAAGCAATGCTAACCACCCACAGAACCTTGTCTTGCTCCTTTTTAATGCCAGGTCAGTCCCAAATAAACCTGAAATCATCCATGATTTGATTCTGGATGAAGGGGCAGACCTGGTATGTATTATGGAGACTTGGTTGGGGAAGGCTGGTGGCCCAGTCTGGTCCCAGCTTCTCCCTCCAGAGTACTCTGTTGAGGAGCGGGGGAGGGGGAGTGGGCAGAGAGGTAGAGTGGCTTTGGTCTACAAGAACAATATCTCCCTTGCCAGGATCCCTGTTGAAGTGTCTGACCATATTGAATGTGTGTACCTAAGTTTGGGGACCAGGGATAGATTGGGACTTCTGTTGGTGTACCAATCACCCTGCTGCTCAATGGAGTCCCTAACTGAGCTGAAGGACTTGGTCTTGGGCTTAGTGTTGGAGTCTCCCAGGCTTGTGGTGCTGGGGGACTTCAATGTTCACTTTGGGACCAATTTGTCCAGGGCGGCTCAGGAGTTCATAGTGGCCATGACAACTATTGGCCTATCCCGAGTGGTCTTGGGACCAACACATATTGCTGGTCACATGCTTGATCTGGTCTTTCACTCTAAACAGGGTGGTGTTCCGTGGGTAGGGACCCCTGTGATTTCCCCATTGTCATGGATGGACCACCATCTGGTTAAGGGTCCAACCTCACGACCATGTCCCACCTCTACAGGGGTGAAGGGCCCGTTAGGATGGTCCTCCCAAGAAGGTTATTGGATCCAATAGGATTCTAATAAGCCTTGGAGGGACTTAGTGTTGGCTCTACTAGTGACCCTGTCGACACTGTGGTAGAGAATTGGAATAAACTACTCACCAGGGCAGTGGACACGATTGCTCCTAAGCGTCCTCTCCAACCTACTTCGAAACTGGCCCCTTGGTATACGGAAGAACTATGAGGGTTGAAGCAGTGAGGTCGACAACTAGAGCACAAGTGGAGGAAAACACCACTTGAATCCGACAAATTATTACATAGAAAGCATTTGAAGATCTATGCTGAGGTGATATGTGCAGCAAAGAAGCAACTCTTCCTCCCGTTGAGTCCGCAAAGTTCATGTCCAGCAGAGTTGTTCAGGGTTGAAGGGGCTAATGTGCCCCCTTGAATCAGAACTTAGAAAAAACAGTTATTCGCTGTGATGTTTTTAATGAGTTTTTTGTGGGCAAAATGTCTCGTGTTCGGGCTGACTTAGATTCAAACTCCACAATTGTTACAGAGTCTGATAGTGGGGTGTCCATTAGCTCCTCTTATGTGAGGATCAATTCCAGTTCGTGACTCCTGAGGATATGAACAAGTTGCTTGGAATGGTGAGGCCTACCACCTGCCCTCTTGATCCTTGCCCAATATGGCTTATACAATCTGGCAAGGAGGCTGTTGTAGAGGGCCTGGTAGAGATTATGAATGCTTCTCTGAGGGAGGGCAGGATGCCTCCTTTTCTTAAGGAGGCAATCATTAGACAGCTTCTGAAGAAGCCTGCCTTCTTCCCTCAGTTAAACAATTACAGGCCTGTCTCCAGCCTTCCATGGTTGGGCAAGGTGATTGAGAAGGTGGTGGCCTCCCAGCTCCAGGCGGTGTTGGAGGAAACTGATTATCTAGACTCATTTCAAACTGGCTTTTGGGCAGGCTATGGGGTGGAGACTGCCTTGATTGGCCTGATGGATGATCTCCAATTGGGAATTGACAGTGGGAGTGTGACTCTGTTGGTCTTTTTGATCTCTCAGCAGCTTACAATACTATTGACCATAGTATCATTTTGGAACGTCTGAGGGGATTTGGGGTGGGAGGCACTGCTTTTTAGTGGTTCTGCTCCTACCTCATGGGCAGATTCCAGATGGTGTCCCTTGGATGCTGTTGTTCTTCCAAATCTGAACTTTCCTATGGTGTCCCTCAGGGCTCCATATTGTCTCTGAAGTTGCTTAACATCTACATGAAACTGCAGGGAGAGACCATCAGGGGATTTGGTGCAGGGTGTTATCAATATGCTGATGACACGTAAATCTATCTCTCCATGTCAACATCATCAGAAGAAGGCATAACTTCCCTAAATACCTGCCTGGAGGCAGTAATGGGCTGGAGACTGTTGGAGACTGTTGTTCTCTTGCAGACTTTGTTCTTCCAAATCTGGATGAGTAATAGGCTGGATGAGGGATAACAAACTGAGGAATTATATGGTCTCTCCTAGATGACCCAGAGACCAACTTGGCCGCTACATTCTGGACCAACTGAAGTTTCCGGAGTTAGTACAAAGGCATCCCCACATAGAGCACATTGCAGTAATCCAGCCTAAAGGTTACCAGCATATGTACAGTACCAACGTTTTGAGGTCATTCATCTCAAGAAACAGACGCAGCTGGCGTATCAGCCAAAGTTGATAAAAAGAACCTCTGGCCACTGCCTCAACCTGGGAAACCAGGTAGAGGGTCACATCCAGAAGCACCCCCAGACTGAGTACCTGTTCCTTCCAGGGGAGCATGACCACATCCACAACTGGCAAATCAAAATCGTCTCCCGAGTTCCAACCCCATGCAACAAGTGCCATAATCTTATCTGGATTCAGCCTCAGTTTGTTATCCCTCATCCAGCCCATTACTGCCTCCAGTATTAAGGGAAGTTATGCCTTCTTCTGATGATGTTGACATGGAGAAATAGATTTGGGTGTCATCAGCATATTAATAACATCCTGTACCAAATCTCCTGATGATCTCTCCCAGTGGTTTCATGTAGATGTTAAACAACATTGAAGACAATATGGAGCCCTGAGGGACATAATACGGAAGTTCAGATTTGGAAGAACAGCAGTCTCCAAGAGACACCATCTGAAATCTGCCCATGAGGTAGGAGTGGAACCACTGCAATGCAGTGCCACCCACCCCCAATTCCCTCAGACGTTCCAGAAGTCTACTACGGTCAATAGTATTGAAAGCCTCCGAGAAATCCAAGAGGATCTTCATCTTAATGGTTTTAATGATCTTGGTTTTAGTGGTCTTGTGAAGTAGCCTACAGAGTGCATAAAGACTTGAAGAATTCTCTTTTGAGGCAAGGAGCAGGACCAGGAGCGGCCAGTGAGGGCAGCTCCAGGGGTGGCGGCGAGAGGCACCTTTAAGGAATAAGAAGCAGGTGCTTACCAGTGTGTAAGCAGCACCTGCAGCCTGTGGCACTCCACCCAGAATCCCACACGGGATCCCATCACTCTGCCTGGCGTCCAGGGAAGTAGTGACGTAGCCCTAGCCTCTGCGCATGCGTGGAGCCTTCACACACGCACAGAGACCAGAAGCATGCCACGGCCACGCCAGTTGCCGGGAGGAGTGCCGCCGCCCCGCGCAGGATTGCTGGCCGAACGCGGCAGTTTGCAGGTGCTGCTTAAACACTGGTAAGCACCTGGTTCTTATTCCTTAAAGGTGCCTCTCACCTCCACCTCCCCCGGCACTGCCCTCACTGGCTGCTCCTGAGCAGGATTAGGCTATCTTTTTGCCCTTCTGGGCCAGCAGCTCTATGGAGTCTTTTTGAAACTAATGCTCCTGTTTTCATCAAAGAAACATGGCTGGTTCTGCTCTGCCCTGATTGGTTTGCGTTTCTCTGGCTTTCTTGCCCAGAGAAATCCAACTGTCATTTAATATCACCAGCCATTTATCTCCCCTTTCCTATTTGTCTATTTGCATTTGCAAATTTGGAGCTAATTCCTTATATGACAGCTTGCTTAATGAGTTTGTCTCCTGGACTTGGAATAGCATTTTAAATCCTTTTCATGGAGTTCTAAATCCTTTCCAGCCATTAATGTCTTATCAGTGAGTGTCTCATTGAACAACAAGTATAATTCTCAGTTCATGCTGTGTTAACACCAGTTGAATTTAGCACAGTTGCTTCTGATATACTAAACACAAGAGGAGCTGTGACTGTTCTGTATTCTGTTGCCATAGAATATTATGCTTGGAACAATTTTTTTCTTGTTAAATTAAGATCTTTTGCTTGTAGGGAATTTTATTTTATTTTTTATTTAACATTTACATTTTTACTCACAAATCTTAGTGATGTCTATTGTACTGTCATCGTCGTCATCAGTTTGGAACTACCAGACGTTTATTAATCAAAGATCCAATTCTCATCACAAACCTGGCATAAAGAAAGACCACCCCTGTTTGACTCACCACAATAAGTAGGGTCAAACCCATGTGCCTTGCTCACATTGGAGCTGATGGACAAAGTTAGTGCAGCAGCTAAAAGGTTCAGATTCCACCTCTGTCACAAACTCCGTTCTCCCAGCCTTTCCCACTGCATCTGCAACATGGGGATAACAATGCTGGCCTATCTCAGTGATTGCCTGCTGCTATGATTGCACAATTCCTGATAACATTTACATTTCACATTCCCGTTTCTTTTTCTGGGCCCGTTCCTTTACTCTTGTGTTTTTAATTTACTTAGATCATGAACTTTCAGGGGCTTTAATAAATTCTATGCAAAATACTGTATGTATGTATGTATGTATGTATGTATGTATGTATGTAGATCTAATTTAATTAAAAGGACAGGAGAGCTGGTCTTGTGGTAGCAAGCATGACTTGTCCCCTTAGCTAAGCAGGGTCCACCCTGGTTGCATCTGAATGGGAGACCACATGTGAGCACTGTAAGATATTACCCTCAGGGGATGGAGCCACTCTGGGAAGAGCAGAAGGCTTCAAGTTCCCTCCCTGGCTTCTCCACGATAGGGCTGAGAGAGTTTCCTGCCAATCTGTGTAGACAATACTGAGCTAGATGGACCAATGTGTATATGGCAGCTTCCTAGGTTCCTAATATACTGCCTGACTCCAAGGCTCTAGTTCTTTATCTTAAGAACTAATGCATAATAGTTAAGAGTGGCATGAGACTTTTAAAGAGGGCAGCCCGAAATGCAAATTGCCCCTGCTTCAACAGCCTGGCCCTATTTTGAGTTGGGTCCTTCAAACTGAGCCCAACTCAAAATGAAGTTGTGCTGTGCTGCTGCTGCAATCCTGCCCTCCTTGCTAGTTCTTCCCCTTTCCCCCTAACAAAATTGCATTTTCCTCTTGGAGAAGGGGTAAAAGCATCAGGGGGGTCATTTCCTCCCCAGAGAGGCCTTGCAAAACCTTTTCTTAGCAGGAACTGATATGCAGAGTGTCACTTTCTGTTGGGGATCATGGGGCTTTCTCATTACACATCCCAGGGCAGACTCCAGGTTTCAGCCAGCCACCGGCAAAATGCTCTCTGTGGGCCCACTCCTGTTTGGGGAGGGGAGTCCTTCTGGATTGCAATAACCTGCGCAATGTGAAAAACCCATGCACAAGTTTCAAGCGCATGCACGTTTACTCACCCTCCACATACTTCCGCAGGCTTGTCTTCCTCCACAGCATGAATTCATTATCTGTCCAGATGCCAAGCAAGGTCCTCATATGATTTGTGTAGTGCCATCCATTGCTCAGCTAGTTACTGGTTCTTCTTGAAAAGCAAAGTATTGGTTCTTCTTGGGAAATAGTTATTGGTTTGTCTTGGAAAGCAAGAGTTGGCCAGCAGGTGGCATGGCAAAAATCATATGAGAACTCTGCTGGATGTCTGTGCATAGTGTGAATTTACACTGGGAAGGAAGACAGGAACCTGCAGGAGTGGCGATGGATGAGTAAACTTGTGTTTGGAACTTGCTCTCAAGCTTCTCACATCATAAAGCTTATTTCCATCTGGAAGGACCCTAGGTGGGCCATGAGAGAGTCATCACACCACCACACAAAGGGGATGGGCACAGAGGTTATCTCAGAGGTGAGCAATGGGCCATTCTGAGGTGATGCCAACCTCTGCTGCAAAACATCAAATCAGCATAGAAGATTTTGTGTTGGCAGGTCAGCAGGATGTTACAGGGTAGGGCAGATCAGAAATTTAATAGCTGTTTCCCCTTCAGTTGGTCCAAAATGCAGTGGCTAGATTGGTCATATGAGAGAGAGAGAGAGAGAGAGAGAGAGAGAGAGAGAGAGAGAGAGAGAGAGAGAGCACATATTGTACCTGTTTTAAAACAACTGCTTTGGTTACCAATAGGTTTCCAGGTAAAATAAAAAGTGCTGGTAATTGCCTTTAAAGCCCTCAACAGCTTAGGACTGGGTTACCTGGGAGAGAGTCTTCTTCTGCATGATCCCCACCACACATTAAGATCATTGAGGGAGGTCCATCCCTGAATGCCATCAGCCTGTCTGGCAGTGACTCGGAAGGTATACGAGTCACTCCTCTGAAGTTGCTCCTGAGCTGTGGAATGCTCTCCCTATAGGTATTCATGGTTTAACATCTTTACCAGCCTTCAAAAGAATCCTTAAGACACATTTTTTAGCCTGGTTTTAGTGATCTTGGAATGTTTTAAATTGTTGTTTTAACAGTTTGTGTTTTATTTTGTCTTTATTGAGTTTATTTTTGTGAACCACCTAGAGCCTTTGGAGTCAGGTGGTATATAAATTAAATTTAACAACAACAACAGCAACAACATTGATAACAAAATTCTGGCATCCCAGGTTCTTGGGAAGGACTTGATGTCTGGATAAAACAAACCAGTCAATAACACCTGTTTGTCTGTGCAAACAAGAAATGATGATGATGATGATGATGATGATGATGATGATAAGAATGGCAACTTGAAGAAAGAAACAGAGGGTCTAATATTGGCTGCACAAGAACAGGCACTAAGAACAAATGCAATGAGAGCAAAAGTTGAAAAATCAACAACAGCAAGTGCCACCTTTGTAAAGAAGCAGATGAAATTGTGGACCACCTAATCAGCTGCTGTAAAAAGATTGCACAGACTGACTACAAACAAAGGCATGACAAGGTAGCAGGGATGATACACTGGAACATCTGCAAAAAATACAAGCTACCTGTAGCCAAAGATTGGTGGGACCATACAACTGAAAAAGTGGTAGAAAACGAAGATGCAAAAATATTATGGGACTTCCGACCACAAACAGACAAACATCTGCCACACGATACACCAGATATACAGTAACTGTAGTCGAGAAGAAAGGAAAACAAGTCAAAATAATCGACATAGCAATACCAGGGGATAGCAGAATAGAAGAATAAGAAATAGAAAAAATCACAAAATACAAAGATCTACAAATTGAAATTGAAAGGCGGTGGCAGAAAAAGACCAAAATAATCCCAGTGGTAATTGGCACCCTAGGTGCAGTTCCAAAAGACCTTGAAGAGCACCTCAACACCATAGGGGCCATAGAAATCACCATCGGCCAATTACAAAAAGCAACTTTACTGGGAACAGCCTATATTCTGCGACGATATCTATAATAATAACAGCAACAACATTGACAATAAAATTCAGCCATCCCAGGTCCTTGGGAAGGACTCGATGTCTGGATAAAACAAACCAGTCAATAACACCTGTCTGACTGTGTAAACAACAACAACAATAAATAATTTCCAGCTATGGAGAGGCTGTGGGGCCTCTTGTCTGTGGAAGTGAGCCCTCCACTGCCTTTTACTCACCCCCCTTCCTCAAGTTAAGAATATTTTTGCTTGGGGAAAGCAAGCGGAAGACTGGCAGGAGCCTGTAGTTTAATCAAGTGGGCTCCCCCCCCCCCATGTTTCTAAACTAAATGCTTCATGCTTAAATAATCCCTCCAAATTTTTCTGACATTCAATGGGAACACTAGAAAAGCACAATGGTGATGGGGAGCGGGCAGAATGTAGGAGGCTCACACATCACAAATAATAATCACTCAGAGAGTGTATGTGAAGCACTTTGAACACTCAAAAGCACTACTTTTTTAATACACAAAGGGAATCCTTGATATATTAATCACACCTGTGGTTCTGTCCCTCTGGTTATTGGGTAAAGAGATGGGGCCTGACAAGATGTATAAACTGGGCTCCTTTGTACCACAGGGAATGCATCTTTCTGGGAAAGACCTCTGCCTTAGCCTTCTCAGACTTCTTCCCAAGGCTAAGCTTACAGAGACTAAAGCAGCCTGTTGGGAATTCTCCTATGCTGACAGCCTCCCTTGTTTTGTGTGTTTTGCCGAGATATACTGCCCAAACCCAACATTAGTGTTGTAGGAGCTATAGTTTCAGCCCTTGTCTTGCAAAAGCTATGGGCCTCTTCCGGGCCAGGTGTGTCAGAATGGCTCCAAAGTCTTGTGCCTCCAAGGACTTCAATGAGGCTGAAGCCAGCACAACTGGCTGTGAATGAAGATGGCCAACCTGGCTCTGTTGCTTTCTTAATGGAGCCATATTCCTGGCATCTGAATGACCAGTCCACTTATCCAAATAGATTCAACAAGGACTACGTACGTGGTGCTGGCTAGCTAGTGGTGTGCATGGAACTGGCAATTGCCAGTTCGAAGGATGGGGGAGGGGCTAGCATTCAGCTTTAAGGACCGGGGAGGGTTCTCCCCCCCTGCCCCCGCATTTCCCTCACCAGCGCTGTATCTACAAACAGTCCCACAAGGCAGCAGCGTACCTTCTTGCTGCCCTGGTGTTACATTAGACCGGAAGTGCCCGGTGCTGGAAGTAACCAGAAGTTGTGATGCATGCACGCATACTGGGCACTTCCATGTACTTCCAGTCCGACAGACACCGGGGCAGCAAGGAGGTACGCTGCTGCCCTGCAGGACCATTTTTAGACACAGTGCTTGTGGAGGAAATGGGGGGGGGCTAAGAGCACGCTCCCCGGTCCTTAAAGTGACCCCCCCTTCGAACCAGCTGAACCACTGGACTTTTGAACTAGCACTAGCACTAGCACTTATATTTCTATACCGCTTTATAGCCGGAGCTCTCTAAGCGGTTTACAATGATTTAGCATATTGCCCCCAACATTCTGGGTACTCATTTTACCGACCTCGGAAGGATGGAAGGCTGAGTCAACCTTGAGTCAACCTTGAGCCCCTGGTCAGGATCAAACTTGCAACCTTCTGGTTACAGGGCGGCAGTTTTTACCACTGCGCCACCAGGGGCTCTTCCATAAAAGGGCCTCCGAACCGGTTTGTGCACATTCCTGGTGCTGGCTGTGTATTTTCTGTAGTCTCCCCGCTATTCCTAGGAAAGGAAAAACACCAGTGAAAGAGTTCCATTCATACTCAGCTTGGAGTATGCTGGTCAGGATAAGTGAAAGTGGGGAATGAATCGGACTTTTGCTTCTTTCCTCTACCCAAGATTGGCCTGCTAGTCTGCCCAACTGCTGGCCACTGTAGTAAAGTCATCACAAGGTGACTTCCCCCATTGTATGCATGATGAACCTATTTTTCCCGAATGCACCCTCATAGGGTGAGACCTGGCAACTGCCTCAAGAAGTCACATCAAACTGTAGAGGAGGAATGGTTATGGGAGAACGATATCAAATGAATTATCTGTATTCCTTTAAGGGGAGAGTCTGTACAAATTACAGGACAGGACAGGTAGTGTCTGCTTCCCTCACATCTAAACATACCAATCTATCTCTCACATTTTTATACTGCCTAGTATGTGGATCTCTAGGTGGTGTACAAAGTTAAAAGCACAATGGTGGCATTGTTCCTAAGAGAACAGGTTGAGGTTCTTCCTGGAAGCAAACAGAGAAGGAGGCATATTCCAAAGCCATTTATCATTTATCAGACGATAATGGTTGAGATGCCAGTTTTGGGGAGCGGGTATATTACATTTTTTTTGTTCATATCTGCTCATGATCAATTTTTGGAAAGATGGAATGTTAAATATTAAGGAAGGGATAAGTTGTGATCTAACTTTAACTTAGGATCCAAAGGCACTTCTTTTTGGATATAGAAAGGAGGAAGTTCTGAAAGAGGATTTAGAGATGATTGCTTATCTCTTAATTGCAGCAAGGATTTGTAGAGCAAAAATGTGCCAAACAAATATGCTGGGGGAAAGTGGTGCGCCAACAAGGCTGGATTAATTTAAAACATATTTGGAAAATCATATTTATGATCAAACTTACATAATACAAGAAATCTAAAGAGAAAGATACTATAGACACATTTGTACACATTGTTTATTCAATACTGAAATGAAAAAAGTACAAGATTCTGTACATCCATATGAGATACTTTCTGGGATATAACAATTCTGGAAATATGGTATGTTTGCAAATAATATTATTAATAACAAAAATAATTTTTAAAAAAGAAGTGAACTTGAAGTCAACATTATTTTTCCCTGTTAAGTCTTGTGGTGGCAAGCATGAATTGTCTCCTTTGATAAGCATGATCTACCCTGGTTTGTATGTGAATGGGAGACTCCATGTGTGAACACTGTCAAATATTCCCCTTAGGAGATGCGGCCACTCTGGGAAGAGCACCTGCAGGCTTGCATGCAGAAGGTTCCAAGTTCCCTCTCAAGATAGGGCTGAGAGAGATTCCTGCCTGCAACCTTGGAGAAGCTGCTGCCCATCTGGGTAGGCAATACTGAGCTAGATGGACCAGTGGTCTGACTTAGTATAAGGCAGCTTCCTACATCCCTATGTTCCAGTCCCCATCACATGAGGGCATATTCTACTGCACACTTCAGCAACAAAAAAGGAATGTTCAGCCTATGGTGATTTCGCTCCATGTCAAAAAATGAATATAAGAATTAGGCCTTCCCCCTCCATGGATGATTATTCTTTGCACATTCCCCTGTTTTATTTGTATCCTTGCCTAGATGGCTTCACTCCTATTCAAAGTACTATGAGTATGGATGGAACTGGTTTTGCCAGTTCAGTTTGAATCTGGACCGGATTCGAACTGGCCCGGTTTGGTCTCAGGCTCGTCTGAACTGGGCCTGATCCAGTTTGGCCATCGAACTGGGCTGAACCAGTTCAAAGGCCGGTTCAGGGGAATACTTGTAAAGGGGGATCTGGCAAGGAAACATACCAGCGGGAATTCGAACTAGCAACCTCTTGCTCCCTAGGCAAGTTACTTTCCCGCTGCACCATTAGGCAGGTATTTACACACCTCTACAAAGGACTATTTTAGAACAGCAAACACATACATTAACATACACTAAGTGAGCAGCAACTGGCTTTTCTGCCTAGAAGAAATGTCGCCCCTAATTCTTTTCTTCACTGTGTGTCAGCTGCTTCGTCCTCTAACAGTTTTGCAAGACTATTACATAACGTCTGAAAAGAGAAAATTAGCTTAACAATGGAAGTGAAGATGCCACTTTAAAAAGCAATGAAGGCAGACAAGCTCATGACAGCGCACTGAACCATAGCTCAAACTTTTTGATTACACATAGGATGAACAATCTGAGAGTAATAAAAATGCATAAAGCTACATCGCTGGCATATTTATTTATATACATGTGCACACAGAGGAGGCAGAAGCAATGCAAATGGATACACAAATAAAAAGCTGGAAACCTTGAAAGAGACTTCTAGTCCCTTGATGTTGCAGAACATGGTTCAGAGTAGAAGGATTTCATTGAATAATATATTTAAAAATATGAAAACACCCCATCCACAAAGTATGGTTATTGTGATGCAAATAATGCTTATATAGATGGGATCATACTGCAATTTCTTATTTGGATAAAATGCACCAAAATCATCCCTGGGTCTATTGGAGTTATGCTATGAAGGAAGATTTTCTGAATCTGACCACTAAAGTTCTATGAACAGTGACATACTCCATGTTGTTTTGGCGACATTAGCACATTTTATTTCATGATTAGTTAGCAATTTATACTCTGTTTCTCAGTTTGATGGTAATGCAAACCAATAGTTAAACAGACACCATTTATCTTGCTTTTACTGGAAAGGGTGTTTCAGTGCATTTTATTTCTGCAGAACAGACTAGGATCTTCACTCCATGATGAACAGCAGAGTCCACCTTGGTTTGCATCTGCAAACCAAATTCAATTGTTGATGGCGGTCTTGTCCCCCATGCTGTTTAACATCTACATGAAACCCCTGGGAGAGGTCATCCATGGACTTGGACTGAATTGTCAGCAATATGCAGATGATACTCAGCTCTATCTGTCCTTGTCACCTGATCCTAGGGAGGCAGTGGATGTCCTGAATCAGGGGCTGGAGGCCATAATGGGTTGGATGTGGGCTAATAAACTGAGATTGAATCTGGACAAGATGGAGGTAATGTTGGTCAGTAGGAGAGCCAATCGATGAGGAGATTCTACTGGTTCTGGAGGGGGTTGCACTCCCCTTGAAGGAGCAAGTATGCAGCTTGGGGGTATTGCTGGACCCAGCTCTGTTTCTGGAAGCTCAGGTGCAGGTGGTGGCAGGTGTGCCTTTGCATGGCTTCGGCTAGTGCACCAGCTGCATTCCTTTCTCGTGAAGGCAGATTTGGCCACAGTTACCCATGCCTTAGTCACGTCATGGCTGGATTACTGTAGTGCTTTCTATGTGGGGATGCCCTTGAATGATATTAGGAAACTGCAGCTAGTGCAAAATGAAGCAGCTAGGATTTTATCTAGAGCTGCCCACTGGGATCACATCACACCCATTTTGAAAGAGTTGCACTGGCTGCCAATTTATTTCTGGGTCCAACTCAAGGTGCTTGTTTTGACCTTTAAAGCCCTTAACGGTTTGGGCCCAGGATATCTGAGGGACCGCCTGCTCCCAAGGGTTGCTGCCCGCTTGATGAGGTCATCTGAGGGAACTCTGCTCTGGGTGCCATCAATGAGGGAGACTCACCTGTTGTGCATCCGGGACAGGGCCCCTGAAGGGCAGCGGCCTGGGTTCTTTGAACTCATTCACACAATGGTGGCTCTGCCCCTGGCTTAACTACAATTCCCATAATCCCCAGCCACAATAAACTGTAGCTGGGGATGATGGGAGTTGTAGTTCAGCAACATCTGGAGTACCACGGGTTGGGAACCCCTGGTCTACATGGACTGGCAGCGACTCTCCAAGGTTTCTGGCAGGGGTCTCTCCCAGCCCTACATGGAGATGGGAAGTGAACCTGGGACCTTCTGCATACTTGTGTGCAGATACTCTTGGCTCCATCCCCTAACGGGAATATCTTATAGCTCTCACATGTTGTCTCTCATCCAAATGCAAACCTTAGATGACCTTAACGTGTGGTGACCTTAAGATGGCCTTTACGTGCGGTGGGGATCATACAGAAGAAGGCTCTCTCCAAGGTAACCTGGACCTAAGCTGTTCCGGGTTTGGCCAACACTTTGTATTTTGCCCAGAAACATATTGGCAGCCAGTGCAACTATTTCAAAACCGGCATAATATGGTGTCTCCAAGTTGCTCCAGAGACCAGTCTGGCTGCCACATTTTGGACTAACTGAAGTTTCCGAACTGCGTACAAAGGCAGCCCCACGTAGAGCGCATTGCAGTAGTCAAGCCTGGAAATTAACATCTGGTGCACCACTGTTCTGCGGTCGTCCTCTTCAAGGAATGGACTCAACTGTCGAATCAGTCGAAGCTGATAGAAAGCACTCCTGGCCATGGCCTCCACCTGAGATACCAGGGTGAGGCCTGGGTCCAGTAGCACTCCCAAGCTGTATACCTGCTCCTTCTGGGGTAGTGTAACCCCATCCAGCACAGGGAGATCTAACTCATCCTCAGATTCTGAGCCCTTACAATGAGAACCTTTATCTTGCTTGGATTCAGCTTCAATTTGTTATCCCTCATCCAGCCCATTACTGCCTGTAGACAGGCATTTAGGGAATGAACACCATTTCCTGATGATGCAGATGAAAAGGAGAAGTAGATTTGGGTGTCATCAGCATACTGAGAACACCCAGCACCAAATCTCCTGATGACCTCACCCAGCGGTTTCATGTAGATGTTAAAAAGAATTGGTGACAGAATGGAGCCCTGGGGGACTCCATATAACAGCTCCTGTTTTGAGGAGCAGCTGTTGCCAGGCTCCACCATCTGGGATCTACCCGAGAGATAGGAGCAGAACCACTGCAAAGCAGTGCCTTCTATCCCCAGTTCCCCCAGACAACCCAGAAGGATACCATGGTCAATGGTATCGAATGCTGCCGAGAGGTCCAAGAGAACCAACAGAGTCAAACTCCCTCTGTCGATTCCCCAGTAAAGGTCATCCATCAGGCCAACCAAGGCTGTCTCAACCCCATAGCCAGCTCTAAAGCCAGTTTGAAATGGGTCTAGATAATCAGTTTCTTCCAAGACCGCCTGTCACCAAAAGATGAGTAAACCAAATACAATGAACAGGCATTCCATCAAATAAGCTCCAGAAGAGATATGACTTCCTTACAGGCATGATTAAACTTTCTCAAGTGTACCAGGCTCAGCACTTGTTATAATCTTAGCTAACTCCAAATTGCCTGCAACAAAATAAACGAAGGAAGCCACTATTCAGAGCAATCCCATGAGATACTTTGTCTTCTTCCGTTTATCCTTTCTTCCCACACCTGCTAATTCAATTTTAAATGCTTGCGTTAAAAAAAGAAAAACCAAAATAATACTGCTGTTCTAGAATATTTTGAGAGTTACACATTTGCTTACAAAAGACAGATGGTAGTTATAGTGTTGCCTTACAAATGTTCTAATAATTAGGGGACATTCTAACCATTTTCCTAATGTATAGCTCCAGTTTCATTTCACTAAGAAACACACACAGAATTAGGGGCATTCGGTCATGATCATCATCATCATCATCCACCACTTTGTTGCTTCCCTCATATTCTTTGCAGAAATTATGAAGGAGAACTCACAGCTTCTTAAATACTTTTTATGTGGTTCCAAATCCAGCTTTTCCCCATTCTCAATGGAAGGAAAATCACTGGTGGCTTATACAACAAATGTTGACGAGTGTCAAGTACATTTGCTCTGCCTCTTTTATTGCTGTTGCAAGGCATTCAGATCCGCTCTTTACACTTCTCCAGATGCTGCAGGCCAAGAAAGCTCAAAGCTTGTTCGTGGGTTGAAAGAGGAATGGCTTCATTTGACATTTTGTTTCCTGTTTAGGTATGTATGCCCCGCCTCATCTTTCCCTTTTGTTGTCCAGTCAGTTTTCAGCATATAACTCTGGGGGCTTCAGTGGGGCTATGCACAAGATTTCAACCTTATTGTGTTATAGTACCCATGGCAATTACGAAGGTCTTTTATGTAACGGCTTGGACCCATGGTATTTAAGAAAGCGCCTCTAGGGATGTGCATAAAACCGGTTCTCCCGGTTCGGTTCGGGTCCGAACCGGGTCCGGACCGGACCGGGGTGGTTCGGTTTTGGTTTTGCCAGACCACCCCCCGGTCCGGTTCGGTTTCGAACCGGTTCGGATCCGAACCGAACCGGTTCGGATCACAAAAAGTGGCTGGTTTTGAAGGGGACATTGTGTTCTACCTGCCACCCAAATTTCAAGTCGATTGGACCTTCCTCTGATTTTTTACAATTTTTTTTCAAAAAATAAATTTTTGCCCATAACTCACAATGTGGAGCCCTTAGGGGCAAAAAAGCTGGGGTGGGTGGTAGCCACCCATGGGTGTCCTCCACCCCAAAAATCCCAAGGCAATTGGTGGCTCCTAGTATTATTGGTGAATTTCTGAAGAAAAATTTTTTTTCCATTGGCTAGAATGGGGGTTCGGGTCTGCCCCAGACCCACCTCTGTGGGGTGGCAGCACCCCCAAAGTGGGTCCGGGGCCATGGCAAAAATGCCCTCAGTCCCTCCCAGCAATCCCCGTAGAGATAGGAGTGATGGTTCTGTTGTTTTTCTGAGGTATTCTGAGTGTAGATTCTATGATAGCTTATGAGATTTCCAATGAGACACCATGAATCCACTCTCATTTGCTATCACAGAATCCACACTCACTCAGAACACCTCAGAAAAACAACAGAACCATCACTCCTATCTCTACGGGGATTGCTGGGAGGGACTGAGGGCATTTTTGCCATGGCCCCGGACCCACTTTGGGGGTGCTGCCACCCCACAGAGGCGGGTCTGGGGCAGCCCCGAACCCCCATTCTAGCCAATGGAAAAAAAATTTTTCTTCAGAAATTCACCAATAATACTAGGAGCAACCCAACAATTGCCACCCCATCTTTTTGGCGCCTCTCTCTGGGCGCCCTAACACGTAACACCTAGTCAGTCCATCTTAATGCCTACCTACTACCACCACTCCTATCCAAGCAAGTAAGAGGAGGACACTCAGAGAGACAACACCCACTCTCTGATCTAACAAAAAGGCCACAGCTGTGCTGCCTGCCAGCACAGCAGCAGCAGCGGAGCAGCACACTAAGCACAAGAGCAGCACACACAGAGAAGAAGCAGGAGGCGGAGCAGCAGAGCAGCAGACCTGCTGCTCCGCATGATGGGTGACGTGATGCCCAAAGGAACCACCGCCTCACTCAGTGCCTGCCACTGACTAGGCCCGACAGACAGAAGCCAGCCAACCTGCTCTGCTCTGCTCTGATGCTCCCCATGGATGATGCACACACACCCTACATCTGCATCCCAATGACCAGACCAGACCAGACCAAGTGCGCAGAGTCAGCACAGGCCAGCAGCCACCAGCCCAGCAACAACAACAGCTACTACTGCTACCACCACAGCCAGTGTTGCCGCTACAATAACATTCCCAGTCCAGTCACGCGCGCCACAGCCTGAGCCTAGCACACAGCCAACAGCTGCTGCCAGCCAGTGCCTGGCAAGCCCAGCCAACATGAGGAGGAGAGAGCTAACAAGTAGACGGCGCACGCACATCACCAACCCATCACGACGGCGCAACTGCAAGGGGAGAGGGCACAATTACAGGCAGGAGGAGGAGGAGGAGGAGGAGGAGGCGGGCGAGGCAATCCTAGCACAGATTTGAAAGTTTAAAATCCACCAGGACATCTTCTAGAATCTAGACTTCTGTTTTTTCTACCACCAGCTGTAGTGTCTAGTTAGTCAGTGTGCTGTGCAGCTGAGCTGAGCTGAGCTGAGCTGCATGTGAGGAAGGGTGACTGTAGCTAGTTCTTTAGTTTCAGCAGACTGAGCATTGAGCATGGGCAGTGGCCTTGGGAAGCAACACAATTACACGACACTCACCTGCTGCTGCTGGTTCTAGAAGTTGCCTCTTCTCGTCTTCACCTCTTCGTGTGTGTGTGTGTGTGTGTGTGTGTGCAGTGAGTGCATGCCTTTTGCCTTGCTGGAAAGAAATGCTTCTCTGGTCCACCACCACATATCTGCTCAAGGACACAGAGGCCCAAGGCAGAGGTGGTGGCACCAGTGTGAGTGCATGTGTGCTGGTGGTGTTTGCCACCACAGGTGTTTTGTGTGTGTATGTGTGCGCTGCTAGCTAGGAGGGGGGAGGGAGGCAGGGAGGGAGGCTGGGAGGCAGGGGGGAGGAAAGGGGAGGGGGAGAGGGATGTAGAGGGGATTGAAGGGGGGAGGGTCCGGCTCAGAGTTGGTCAGCCACATATTTGTGCACACACGTGCTCACGTGTGTGCTTCGGTGGGAGAGACCAGACTCTCATCATCTGCCAGACCGGGGTTGGGGGCAGTTGAGGCGGTGGTGGGCTGGAAGGGAGGGAGGATGGAAGGTGGTGAAGAGGAAGGGGAGAGGATGAGAGGGGAAGGATGGAGGGAGTTGGAGGGGGGAGGAAAAAAACATGTAGACAGACACACACCACACTACACACAGAAAGCATCCACACACAGAGACAGTGCTAGGCATCCATTCACACAGACAGACAGACAGACAGACACACAACAGGAAGAGACAGACTGAGCCTGCACCACACACACACACACACACAGACCCAATTCCCCCCCTGCACAGTTATCAATCAATATGTTGTGTTGGCAGCCAGTTCATTGCTATTCTGATGGTTTTGGGTTTTTTGCCATCAGCCAACATCAACAGTGACCACAATCAAGATGAACATAAGATGATAATAATTCATTCGTTTCATTTCAAAAAATCACCCAATCATTTTCTCCATGTAAACCAAGCCCCCCACACATGATTTCTGGTGACATTTTCAATAAAATCAATTCATTTGGCATTCATCATTTTGTTCTCCCTTTGTCACCTTTTTTTCTTTCTTTTGCATAATTTTGAGGCTTGATTTTGACATGGGGTTTTTAAAGAAAAAATTATTTACATGTTTATTTACATACAGTATTTACATATCTACACTGCATTTTTGAACGTATACCCGCCGCTGCCGCTAAGTCTAGTACTCCGTGGGCTGTGCTACTTTGGGGGGGTGTGCCGTGCCCACGCCAGGTCCCCAAATGCTGACAGGTGGATAGATAAAGGGCCTGTGCTGGTCAGCATTGGGTTTCTTTTTAGGTGGGCGTGGGCATTGTAAACATCTGGCCAGTCGCAGCACTACAACTACTACTACAACTGCATCTCTGTGTGGGCACACTACACGCTGCGACTGGCTGGCACGGCTCAGCATCTGTCACGTCAGCTCAGCTAGAGGTGGAAGGGGGGAGGGTAGGGATAAGCAGAGGTCGAGCCAGGCAGGTGACCAACCATGGGGCAACCCACGGTAATCACTCGCCCGTCTCAAACTCAAGCTTGGGGTAGCCCAACAAGGGGAGGTTCACCTTAAGGAAGACCAGCTGCTCCACCAGACCAGGGTCCAAGCGGGAGCGAGAGGGTGTCACCACGTCCCCGGCACGTGAAAACACCCGCTCGCTCTGGACACTGGTTGGGGGGCAGGAGAGGAGGCGCACAGCCACCACCGCCAGGTCCGGCCAGACTTGGCGGCGGCTCGCCCAGAACTGTGCGCAGTCCACGCCGTCTCCCTCCACAGGCTCCTCCAAGTACTGCGCAACGCATTGCTCAGCACTGGAGGGGGGCCTGGCAGGTCGAGCCTCCCGCATACCAGGCATGGCGCCATAGCAGAACCGCTGAAACCACTGGGCGGATCTCGAGTCGGTAGCAAATGGCTGCTGCGATGGCGCCGCCTGGGATGCCGCGCTGCTGGACTGGGAAGAGGGAGGGGAAGGGGAAGCTGACGCCGGCTGGCCGCCCATGCTGCTGCTGGGTGCGGGTTGGGCCGCGAGGGCTGCCCCCGCACCACTACCAACACCCTGGTCTCTGCGGGCCCTAGCGGCCTCCTCCTCCCTAACCTTCTCGACCAGGATGCCCTTCCACCTGGGCAAGTCGTCGGCACTCACGGCATTGCCCTTGAGGGCTGGGTGACAGAGACAAGCGAGGACATACTCCTCCCTGTCTCCCAGCACATCAACGAGCCGCTTGTCAACCCCAGACCTCAGCCTCCCAGCCAGAGCACGACCCTCTGGCGTGGTCAGAGAGATATGGAGTCCACCCATCAGCTTCTCGAGACCAACAGCTGTGGGCAGCGCCTGGCTCAAGGGAGTGGTGTCGCCACACAAGCCCTTCGTGGCAAGCTGGAAGGGCTCGAGTGCCGACACCGCCTCGGACATCTGCTTCCACTCTGCGTTCGAGAAGTCGCAGACATCCAAGGACTCGTCCCTCGCCAGGGCGACAAGGGCTCTCTCCTGCTCCAACAGGCGCTGGAACAGGAGGAAGGTGGAGTTCCACCGCGTCTCCACATCCGTAGGGATGAGATGGCGAGGAAGGCCAAGGTCATCCTGCTTCTGGCGAAGCAGTCTCCTGGACTTCTCGCTGCGGTGGAAGTGGGCGGCCAGCTTGCGGGACTTATCCACAAGCGTGGCCGTGGCAGCAACAGCACCTGCGATGGGGCGGGCCCCCTTCTCCTGGGACGCCCTCAGCTCCTTAAGGCCAAGGGCGTCCCTGACGGTCAGATGGAGCGTGTGTGCCATACACCGTATGTTCACACAGTCCATGACTGTCTCGACAGCGGCGGTAACGTTGGCTCCATTGTCGGTGACAATGAAGCCGCGGGAGAGGTGTGGACACCCGCCAATCCACTCCTCTATCTGGCGGTCGAGTACGGCCGCCACCTCCTCCGCGGTGTGCCTCGTGTCCATCGTCTCCACGTGCAGGACGGCCCACCTGTGCCGTAGTGCATCGGGAGCCGCGCCGGACCCGGAAGCATCGCCCGCGGAGGTCCCCTCACTCTCCGGTCCCCACCAGTGGGCAGTGAGGGCCAGGAAAGAAGCGTGCATCCCACTGACACTGGTCCAGAGGTCAGTCGTGAAATGCACGCTTGTCCCGGCCGGAGCTGCACGCAGCTCGGCCGACACGAGCTCCCTGCACCGGCGGTACAGGGAGGGGACCACGTTCCGGCTGAACGTCGTCCTTGAGGGGATGACGTATTCGGGAGCCAGGTATTGGAGAATACGGCGGAAGCCGTTGTTCTCGACCACCTGAAACGGCTGGTCATCGGTGGAAATCATCTCCCCTATGAGGCGGGTGAGGTGATGATGGTCCACGCGAACAATACGCTGGCTGCCCGAGGACTGCGTCCACCGCTGGACGGGCAGTGTAGCCTGCCTGCTGGCTGGCACACTGCCGCTGCCCGCCCTAGTGGCAGATGCACAAGGCGCACTAGCGCTGCCAGCCTGTCCCCTGAGACCTGGGTGGTGACGCTCTAGGTGTCTCCACATAGGCGTCGTACCCAGGTGCGCAGGGTCCCTTCCACGGCTGACAAGCATCCTGCAGTGGACACAGCGGGCGTGGAATGGGTCATCTTGAGGAACCTCAAAATGCACCCATGCACCACTGCCCTTGGCCTCCTGCGCCCTGGGCGCCGTCCTAGGCCGTTTCTCGCAGGGTGGCTGCAGTCCTAGGGGGGGGGCGGCCGCCGCTGCCTGCCCACTGCTGCCACCCAACCCGCCCCTTCCGCCCTCCACAGCGGAGGAAGGGCCCGGCTGAACTGGCATCGGAGAGGCAGGCCTCTCCTCCACCACCTCGCCAGACCGCTCCCCACCAGAGTGTCGGGCTTCACGAGGGGGGGGCCCCACTGAGCGGCGAAAGGATAGGGGGAAGGGGCCCCAGAGGGAGGGAGAACCTGGCTGCATCGCTGCCAGCCGCACGGTCCTCACCGCCCTCTACCTGCTCTTCCAACTCCACAGTCTCCTCCACCTCAACAACTGGCGGTAGCTCAGCAGCACCTGGTGCCGCCGGCGAGGAGGGACCCGCCACAGCCCTAACAGTGCCTCTGCCTCTGCCGCGATTGGCGGCAGCAGGCGTGGGGAACTGAATCCTGCGCACCAAAGATGGGGCCGGAGCAAAGAATTCTCCAATGGGGAGAACTGGGGTGTCCTCAGGCTCCCCGCGTCCTCTCCCTCCCCGTGCCGCAGGCGCACCCCGCACCTGGCCTCTCCCACCTCTGCCTGCCAGCCTTGAGCGAGCCCTGCCCGCCACACGGCGCTCAGACATGCTGCTAGGTCAGAAGGAGGGAGACTTTAGGAGGAAGGCCAGACAGGGTCAAAAAAATAATTTGGAGGGGCTTAGGGGCCAAAAAAAAGGCAGCTGATTTGGAGGCGGCGGGGGGGAAGTTTGTTTTGAAAAAAGGAAGCCAATGGGGGGGAAAGGAAGACTTTTTGATATGGGGGGGGAAGCCAATCGAAGTGAGGGGGAGGGTGTCCTTTTTAATTTGGGAGTCAACCACCAAGCCAATTGGGGAGATGGGTCTGGGAGGGGTTTTTTTTAGAAAAATAGGGGGTTAAAGGGTGGAACCCCGGTGTGGGAGGGTGGCACGGGCAGTTGGGTGGAGTAGTTGTGGTGTGGGTGGCAAGTTTTTAGCTTTTTTGGGGGGGGGAGTGGATGGGGGGAGGGCACAGCACCTACCGGGGGTGGGGGAGGGATGCAGTCAACGCTTGGGAACCTGCAGATCAAAGGAGGAAACCCTTATTTAGTGAACTGGAACACAAAGTGTGGGTTCTGGGGGGTGGTTCAAACTCAATGCAGCCTATTTAGTGACTCTAAATTGCACACAACCAAAACCAGAACCCAGTCACACCAACACAGAGGTTGAACCCACCCACTCTGTGACTCTGCCTGCCCAATGCCATGGCAAGCAAGCAGCAGCAAACACTTGATGGCAGCCTCATGGATTGAACATCATGATCATCATCATGCGTGTGTATTGGCCCAGCATGTAGTGGCAGCATCAGAGCCCAGCCAGGACCCCACTCAGACTGCCCCAGAGGCAAGGAAGCACTCTGGCATGGCATGGGCCCAGCATGTAGTGGCAGCATCAGAGACCAGCCAGGACCCCACTCAGACTGCCCCAGAGGCAAGGAAGCACTCTGGCATGGCATGGGCCCAGCAGTGGCAGCATCGCATCAGAACCCTGGACCCCACTCAGACTGCCCCAGAGGCAAGGAAGCACTCTGGAAGGCACCTGTTCAAAAACCACCTGCAAGACGCATGCAATGCAACGCAACACACAGCAGCAATTTCTTTACTGGGCATGGGCATGAAGACACAAGTTTTACAACAGTACATCTCCTCTCCAAGGTTCCCTCCCTCCTCCCCACACCCAAATGCATTTCAGAATAGGGGTGTCCCTATTTAAAACCGCCAGCTAGGGAGAGAAAGGGGCAACAAAAGGTGCACAATCGCACACGCACTAACCCCTCTTCTTCCGGTCCTTCTCCTGCCGCTCACTGCTGGTCACGGATTCGCCGCCGCCAGCCAGCCACCCTGGGCTGAGACACAGCAGGGCGGCCGCACGAGGCACACAGGCAACCGGGGTAGTTCAACAACGATGGAGGGGCAGAAGTGAGGAGACAACACTGTTTGTGTCGCTCAACTCACCCCCAAGCAGAGACAAAATCAACCAAAAACTATAAAAAGAAAAAAAAACCGATGGCAGCCGCCAGGTGGGTAGGCTACTGTGTGTGGCTGCAGCTGTGGGAGAGGAGGTGGAAAGTGAAGGGGAGCAGAGAGAGAAAAGACTAAGAGAGAGAGAAAAGAGAGGGGGGGCAGGGACAAAGAGAAAGAGAGGAGAGAGAGAGAAAAGAAAGAGAGAGAGAGGAGAAAGAGAGATGATAGAGAGAAAGAGGAGAGAGGAGAAGCGCAGCGCAGCAGGGAGGGGGGATTCAGGTGTGGGGGGAGGACACAGCAGTAGCAGCGGTCCAAAGAGGTGGGGGGAGCAGAGAGGGTGTGTGTGGTTGGGGCTAGTGTGTGGCAGGGGGCCTGGGGTAAGTGGAGAGAGTCGGGGGCAAGGAGGAAAAGAGGTGGGGTGGGGGGAGCAGAGAGGGTGTGTGTGGTTGGGGCTAGTGTGTGGCAGGGGGCCTGGGGTAAGTGGAGAGAGTCGGGGGCAAGGAGGAAAAGAGGTGGGGTGGGGGGAGCAGAGAGGGTGTGTGTGGTTGGGGCTAGTGTGTGGCAGGGGGCCTGGGGTAAGTGGAGAGAGTCGGGGGCAAGGAGAAAAAGAGGTGGGGTGGGGGGAGCAGAGAGGGTGTGTGTGGTTGGGGGCTAGTGTGTGGTAGGGGGCCTGGGGTAAGTGGAGAGAGTCAGGGGCAAGGAGGAAAAGAGGTGGGGTGGGGGGAGCAGAGAGGGTGTGTGTGGTTGGGGGCTAGTGTGTGGCAGGGGGCCTGGGGTAAGTGGAGAGAGTCGGGGGCAAGGAGGAAAAGAGGTGGGGTGGGGGGAGCAGAGAGGGTGTGTGTGGTTGGGGGCTAGTGTGTGGCAGGGGGCCTGGGGTAAGTGGAGAGAGTCGGGGGCAAGGAGGAAAAGAGGTGGGGTGGGGGGAGCAGAGAGGGTGTGTGTGGTTGGGGGCTAGTGTGTGGCAGGGGGCCTGGGGTAAGTGGAGAGAGTCGGGGGCAAGGAGGAAAAGAGGTGGGGTGGGGGAGCAGAGAGGGTGTGTGTGGTTGGGGCTAGTGTGTGGCAGGGGGCCTGGGGTGAGTGGAGAGAGTCGGGGGCAAGGAGGAAAAGAGGTGGGGTGGGGGGAGCAGAGAGGGTGTGTGTGGTTGGGGGCTAGTCTGTGGCAGGGGGCCTGGGGTAAAAAAAAAAAACAACACCTGGGAACAATGGGCAGAAAGTCTGGGGGGGGGGGGAGAGGAACCAACAACAACCAGCAGGGAGGAATGGGACACACACACAGCAAAACCAGAACCAAAAGAAGCTAATTGATTTCACACAAAAACCCAAAGTAACTAAGACAGGACTCAACAGGCAGCAGCAGCAGCACCAGGGAGGATGGGGAACAACACTCAGTCTGGGTGGGAGGGGGCAGGCAGGGCAGGAGTGGAGGAGGAGGTGGCAGTGGGGGGAGTGGGTTTCTGGAGGGGAGGGAGGGGGGAAGCTAGGAGCAGGACCACAGGGGAACAATCAAATTTGAATCCAAACAATCTATACACAAAGTAAAAAAAAGGAAACCAAAGGGCAGCCAGAAAGTCTCAGGGCGGGGGGGGGGGTTTACAACTACCAGGGGGAGGGACTGGGGGAGTGGGTGACACACACAGGGAGCAAAACCAAAACCAGAACCTAATTCCACAAAGAAATCCAAAGAATGCAAGGCTCAACAGGCAGCAGCACAGGAGGGAAACAATCTTATCTGGGTGGGAGGGAGGGAGGGAGGGGGGAAGCTAGGAGCAGGGCCAGAGGGGAACAAATTAACAATCAAAATCAGAACACAAGGAATCAAATTGCAGCAATAATATAAACTAAATCCTCAGAAACACAACTCAGACAGGCAGCCAGCAATAACAATAGCTATTAATTAAAAACCAAAATCAGCAAATATATAAATTTACACAGAAGCAATAATTGAATGCAACTCAAAAAGTGGAACAAAAGTCAGGCAAGGCACAAAAACAGGAAAGCAATGCAGAAGAGGGGGGTGGGGGGGGGGGGAAGGAGGGAAAGCCAAAACTTTGGAAGAAGGGTTGAGAGAGAAAGGGTGAAGAGAACAGAAAACACACAACAGGAAAAGTTGGAAAAAGTTGAGGGGAAAGTATTAAAGAGGTTTGGACAGAGACAGACAGAGGGCAGATGGACAAGGTGGCACACAACAACACACACAGAGAGCAGAGAGACAGACACACACTAATGTGACACACAGTCAGCAGGGACTCACAGCAGACACCAGCAGCAAAAGAGCAAGCAAGGTCTCAGAGATGATCCCACAACTGCAGCCAAGAGAAGTTTCCAGAGAAGAGGCTTGGGTTTATATAGGTTTGAAATTCCCTCCTTTGGGAGCCCCCACCTTTGCACTCCCCCACGGCCAACAGGGTGCCAGCTCTCAACAGTGCAACAGCCAAGCAGCCTACCAGACCAAAGGACTCATTCTGGCCAATCAAAGGATCAATAGCGCAGCCAATACAATGCCTGAAAATAGCATCACAAAATGGATGCTAGGAGCAAAAGTTTCAGGAATGAGCCACAAAATGGAGGACACACTTCAAACTTTAAAGGGACACTCCAGAGACTCAATTGAACTCCCGAACCGGTTCGGGAAACCCGAGCCGGTTCGGAGCCGAACCGACTCGGATTCGGTCCGGATCGGTCCCAGAAGGGCCCGATTCGGTCCGGGATCGAACCGCCGGATCCGGACCGGTTCGGGACGAACCGATCCGGATCCGGACCGAACCGCACATCACTAAGCGCCTCCTTCCGCATGGACCCTGTGCCTTCTGAGATCAAGATAGGTTCGGTTGCACTTGCCACTGGCTCATTCGCTGGTGACTCAGAACCTGGCTTTCTTTATAGCCACCCTGGGACTTAGGAACATACTCCCTGTCAGATTAACAGCTAGCTTCCCCATCTCTTGCTGTCTTCAAGAAAGCTCTTAAGACACACACCTGTTTTTTCAGGCTTTTAGTAATTTTTAAAAAATTGTTTTCAGTAGTTTAAATAGTTGCAATTGTTTTGTTGGGTTTCTTTGAAATTTTATGTAAACTGCCTGGAGATGATCAGAGGGTTTAAAAACCCAGTAAGTAAATACATATGTGAAAAACCAGTAGCTTACATCCAGACCAGCACCTCACTGATGCAGTAGCATCATTTTTCATATGGTGGGGGGATGATTTTTGGTAAACCCCTTTCCTTTTTCAGTCATTTTGGCTTCCTGAAAATATGTCCCGCAGGGTTTGGAAACTCTGCATAGGCAGCTATAGAGGAAAGGGGGAGCTGCTGAAAAATGCACCCCCACCCCCCCACCACCCTCCACACACGTGAAATAAAATGCTGTTCTGCCAGCATGGTGTTAGTTTGGATGTCGACCAATATTAGTAAAGTTTTTTTAGAGACAGTTAAGCTGTTTTTAATTTTCAGACCATACACAATATTTCTTTTTTCTTTTTTTAACTTATCCCATCTTTCACTCCAGGTGGTCATTCAGTATGGCTAATACAAACTGTAAAATATTGATTTGCAGTACAACCACCAAAATACTCTCATCAAAATGAGCTCAGATTAAATAATACAACATGACTGAACTCTGAATAATTTCCAAAGCTTTACTGTTTGGTAAAAATAAATATAATACCTTAACATTACAAACATGGTTTGAGATCATTAAAGTATCATGTGGGATGATACTTTAGAGCTGGTCTTGTGGTAGCAAGCATGAACTGTCCCCTTTGCTAAGCAGGGTCTGCCCTGGTTTGTATTTGAATGGGAGACATGTGTGATCACTGTAAGATATTTTATTTTATTTTATTTTATTTTTGCAGGTTCCAAGTTCCCTCCCTGGCATCTCCAAGACAGGGCTGAAAGAGACTCCTGCCTGCAACCTTGGAGAAGCCACAGCCAGTCTGTGTAGACAATACTGAGCTAGATGGACCAGTGGTCCAGGGGTGTAGCTATAACTGAGCTGATGGGCTCAAAGAACCTGGGGCCCCCAGCTCCTGAGGGCCCCCCAGCTCCACCCCTCCCTATTTTCTTCATTTCTTCAGAGTGAGTGAGATACCCTCACTCTGAGGTGCCACTGGGGAGAGGGGCGAGCAGGGCCCCCCTCTCCCCTAGCTATGCCCCTGCAATGGTCTGACTCAGTGTAAGGCAGCTTCCTATGTTCCTATGGTCCAGCGATACACAGGTACACTTTGGACTGATTTCCACAATTGTGGCTGCACCTTTTGGAAGTATTTCAGTGGGTGACAGTATATATGACTATTTGAAGAACTATATAATGCTAGTTCATATGGCCTATTTCTCCATACAGTCACATAATTGAATGTAACTTGTATGAAGAGAAAATAAACAGACCCTGTCCTACCCTTTTCTATATATGACAGGTAGTATGTATGTCAGGAAACGCCTGGGTTGTGGCTGAGAGGCAAACTCTTTAGACAGCTGTCCTGTGTGGCAAGATGCTGAACTGCCCCACAAGAACATAGAGTACTCCAGGTTAACCACTGGATCCTTCTAGAAGGAGGAGGATATGAAGACTTCCTGTCTGGGCTTTGCCTCAGTTTCAGGGTCTCCTTGATCTTGGATTTTAGTTTTGGCTCTGAATTTTGGATTGTCTTCTGTGCCAGGAACACTCCTGGTTCCTGTTTGTCTGCTTGGCTTGACCACTGGCTTTGGCTCTGACTTTTGACATACCTTCCACTTTGAGTTTCTGTTGTTCATCAGGCCTTGACCCTTAGCTTCAGTGTTGACTCCTAGCTTGCTTCTTGATCCCAGTTCCTGGCTCTCTCTCTCTCTGTCTCTCTCCCCACCCCAAAAAAACTTATGTCTCTGGGCAGTGTACAATAAAACAGTACAAAGTAATACAAAATTAAAACATTAAAACAATTTAAAATTTAACACAAAGTTAAATCTGTTAGTCTAATTAAAATGCTGGGTGAACAAATGTTTCTTAACTGCCTTCTTAAAAGTTATCAGAGATGGAGAGGCTCTTATTTCAACAGGGGGAGCATTCCAAAGCCTCAGAGCAGCAATGATGAAGGCGTGTCCCTAACTAGCCACGAACTGGTGGCAACTGCAGACGAACTTTTCCAGATGATCTCAATGGGCAGTGGGGCTCATGGCGAAGAAGACGTTCTCTTAAATACCCAGGGCCCATCAATTTCCATGTAATTTGTAAATTAGACCACTCTAATGAGGCCATAACTAGGGGTGTGCAGAACCGGTTTGATAGAAAACTGGACCACCTCAAACTGGGCCTATTTGAGTGGTTCGATCATGAACTGCTTTGAACAGGTTTGAACTAGTTTGTCAAACTTGTTGTAAACCGCCCAGAGACGTGAGTTTTGGGCGGTATAAAAATATGTCAAACAAACAAACAAACAAACTGACCAGCCCAGCTGATTGGTTCGAAGGAACTGGTTCACAAACCCGTGGTTTGGTCTGAATTTTGGTTCGAATTTGGACTGAACTGCACCAAACCATCCGTGCACATTAGGGATGTGCACAGAACCAGCTAGCCTTCTTGGCTCAAATCCGGACCGGAAGTGAGCTGCCCCCGGGCAGCTAGGCTTGGCTCAAACAAGCCCAGGCCTGGTCCAGTCCAAGCACTGAGGCAGCTTGAGGGCTCAGTGGCCATACTTGTAAAGAGGAATCCAGCAAGGACTCCCCTTTACAAGTAAAGGCCTGCGGGGTGGGGGGGAGGGGAAAGTTAAGTCTTTTACCTTGAAAAAAGCACCACTGCATGGAGGGATGCGGTGGTGGCGGCCACAGCAGCCTCGGGGAAGGCAGTAGGGGCTCCTTCCCCCTCCCCTTCTGCCTCCCAAATGACAGCGCAGGCTGGTTTGCGGCCCGTATCGGGCCTCCCTGTGCACACATGTGGGTGTGCTCTCTAAGAAACAAAAGACGGAATGGCTGGTCGAAAGGTGTTGTGGAGTACTGGGTGGGTGAACTCAAAAGCTTTATCTGAGACCAGGTGGTCTCTTCCTGGGAGAGCAATAGGTTTTCTTTTCTGTTAACGATCCTAACTCAGGGTCCTTGCCAGCTCATTAATGTTGTGATAGGAGACTGGGGGTGTGCCAGGCTTATCATCATCAATTTTTATTACCAGCAGAGCCAGGCTTATCTAGATAGTTGTAGGAGCGATTAGTGAGGCTAATCCCATTGCTAAGGGAGTTACCTATTTTGCATGTTAAGGTCTCTTTGACCCAGGTCTGCTTGCTAGCTTCCTCCATTTTTGCAAGAGAGGCCATGGGTGGGGAGGCGAGGTTTCTCCAGTCACTTGTTATTCTGACCTTGGGCAGCGTTGCCCCATGTTGACTTGAGCCAAACAACCAAATTGCATAGTTTGCCAACCATGGGCATGTGCAGAGTCCACAATCCTGTGAGCTCAGGTATCCAAGATGGAGGTTGCAAGCCTGCAACTCCAAATCACATAGAGGGGTGCCGTTTGCAGCCCCAAGACAAGCTGTTTTGCTAACATCAGTGAGACAGAGACAGACTGAGGAATGAAGGAACATTTTTATATTTAATGTGTGCAAGGGTGGCACATAGTGATTAATGGCTGAGTGTTTGGGTCACAAATGTCCCAGGCAGGCCTCCCATTTTATTGGGGTAACCTTGCTGCATCACCTGTCTCTGATTACGCTGCCAATGTCACTCATATTTCACACTTCCCCTGGATGAAAAATCCTTTGTTTCTGCTTCATGCTGTGGCTTCCTCATGCCTCCCAGCCCTCTAAAGCCACAGCAACAACAGGGGCAGGTGCTTGCAACAATTTTTTGTGATAATATAGTACAGCTGTTGTGCAACACATTTTCTTTGGCAATATGAAGCCCTAATCAGAGGCATGCTTGTAGGCAGAAAGACGGGCGCAAGATCCTATCAAATAGCTCCTCTAGTCAGAAAATGTCATTTTAATGAAGTAATACTTGTATTATTAAATATTTATTAAATTGTTGAATTTTATTAAATAATGCCATTATAACATTTTCGTTTTAATGAAATAATGATGGCAATGATGCTTCACATATATTATCTCAGTCATACTGTACGGTAGGGGAGTATTATTATCTTCACAAAGCAATCCGGGTAGCGAAGGCTGAGACAATATTCCATTCTTCTACAGCTGACAGACTTGACTTTCCTTCATTAATTATTCCAGTTAAGCTCTATAGCCAGAAACAAATTAGGAACCAGAAGAATAACCACAGGATTCATTAGTAAAATTATATCTGTCATTTTCTTGATTTTGCTAATTAGCATTATACCAGATTTCTGAATCTTATTTCTTCAGTTCCACTGAAGGTAAGAATTATCTGATGAGAGTTTCAAGTTTGAAGGGTTTTCTGGAAGGTATCCAGTGCCTGATGCCACTTAAACAGCCGCGTTATGGATTCTCCTTACATATACACACACTGAAAGAGAACATCGGGGTTTGAAAATGAAACTCCATTTATGTTCAGTTATATTAAAGCACCTTTGAATCTTCCAAATCCTGCAAAATTGAATACTACTTTGAGAGTAATCCTTTAATTCTAATAAATTTTGAGGTGAGTCATTTTCCTACACACAGATTAATGTCATCCATTTGTTGAGATAAGCTGTGTCCTAAGTGGAAGTATTGGAAGAAAGAAGGATCAAATTTCCCTTTTAAATGCACATTTCTGAATAAATAAGAGTCAAGCTATATATCCAGAAGAATCATGATACTGCCCTTCTGGGATTGTACCATTTCACAATGCAAGTGGGAAATCACATGATCAAATGGTTCCTTAAGTTTTTGTTTTGTGTTGTTGTTGTTGTTGTTGTGTTTTAATCCTTGAATGCTAACTTGGCAAAGAGGCACCTTTTAACGTGGTGATTATCTTTATTTAGCAGGGGGAGAGTAACTGGCCCTATCCACCCCCAGCACAGTATCCTTGCAGTGACTGTTGCTGGTGTCTGCCTTATAATATTATGATCATGAGCCCTTTGGAGACAGGGATCCATCCATCTATCTTCTTATTTCTCTATGTAAATCACTTTGGGAACATTATTGAATCTCCTAGAGATATAAGTTTGGGGTGGTATACAAATTTGATAAATAAATATTCATAGTAGTAATTCTATGATTCTATGGGTTGCTTCTCACAACCAAAATCAGTGACTGTTGTTGGTGTCTATCTTATGTTTCTTTTTAGATTGTGAGCCCTTTGGGGACAGGGATCCATTTTGTTTATCTTATTTATTTATTATTTCTCTGTGTAAACTGCCCTGAGCCATTTTTGGAAGGGCGGTATAGAAATCGAATGAATGAATGAATGAATGAATGAATGAATGAATGAAAGGCACTGTAGGTCTCCCCTCTCTACCTACATCTTCTCACCATGAATAGACGATCTACTACTACTATGTCGTGCACACGGCTTGTATCTCAACCTAGCTCATAGAATGGGAGAGAAGGCCAACTGGGCATAGAGGCACCTTTTTAACATGGCGATTCTCTTTATTTAGCTGGTGCAGAGTAACTGGCCCTATCCATCCCCAGCACACACAGTACATCCAGTGACTGTTGCTGGTGTCTATCTTATGTTTCTTTTTAGATTGTGAGCCCTTTGGGGACAGGGATCCATCTTATTTATTTATATTTCTCTATGTAAACTGCCCCGAGCCACTTTTGGAAGGGTGGTATAGAAATCAAATGAATGAATGAATGAATGAATGCTGAGGAGTAAAGAGACATATTAAGGAGAAGTCTAGGATATGGCCATTCTACCTGAGAGGAAAAAAGGTTGTGTGTGTTTTCTATGACAGAGAACCCACTAATGACAGGGAACTGTGTGTTTTCTCACACATGCCCTTGAAGCAATACAGACCTGGAAGATCATAGCAAAAGATAGTCACAAATATCACAAAACATCATCATCAAATCAGCAGTTAACACAACTTAAAAAGCCAGGGAGAATAGAAGGATCTTTGGTGCCAAACAACAGGATAGGTACCAGGTGAGCTTCCCTGAGGAGAGAATGCCACAATCAGGTGCCAGAACCAAGAAGGTCCAGTTCCCAGTCACCACCCACCTCACTTCAGATGGTGTGGACTCCCATGGAGGGCCCTCAATGAAGACCTCAGTGCATGGATAGATTGATGTGGAAGATGCTGCTTCTTCGGGTGCACAAGAACATAAGAACAGCCCTGCTGGATCAGGCCCAAGGCCTATCTAGTCCAGCATCCTGTTTCACACACTGGCCCACCAGATGCCTCTGAGAAGCCCACAGGCAAGTGATGAAGGCATATTCCCTCTCCTTATGTTGCTCCCTTGTAACTGGTATTTAGAGACACATCCTGCCACTGAGACCGGAGGTAGCCTATAGCCAGCCATCAAGACTAGTAGCCATTGATAGACCTGTCATCCATGAATTTGTCTAAGCCTCTTTTAAAGCCATCCAAGCTGGTGACCATCACCACATCCTATGGCAGAAAATTCCATAACTATGTGCTATGTGAAAAAGTACCTTTTGTCAGTCCTAAATTCCCTGGCAATCAGTCTCATGGGATGACTCCTGGCTCTAGGGGGTCAGTGTGAGAAAGGGAGAAAAGGGTTGTGAGAACAGGAGAAAGATTTATCTCTCTCTACTCCCTCCACACCATGCATAATTTTATAGACCTCTACTATGTCTCCTCATAAATTGTATAGACCTCTACCATGTCTCCAAAATAAAAGCCCCAGATCTTGTCGCCTTGCCTCATAAGGAAAGTGCTCCATGACCCTGATCATCTTGGTTACTGTCTTCTTCAGCTTCCCCACACAGGATGGCTTTAGCAGAGGCACACAACTCAAATGCCCCAGTGGGCCAGAACCAACCATGACTTGGCTTGCAGGGGCCGAGGTCAATTGCCAGTGCATTATGACATTAAAATTATTAAAAACATCAAGGGAAGCAACTATTAGTTACTTATGGATCTTTCCCCCATCAAGTGACCCAGAGTGCCCATAAAATAGGCCCTGTCACTGCTCAGTCAGTGGGGCACGTGGAGTGCATGCCAGCCCCAAATAAATACCAAGTCATCTCTTCCTCTTCCTCAATCACAGTTGCTTTTAAGCTCCAATTCTAGGCATGCAGTCCTAGAGCTCTTCATGGATCCTGGTGTTCATGGTTCCTTACTGCAGCATACTCCTACCTTGGGGCCAGCAAAAAAGTTCCTGCTCTTTAATCACATAAGCTCTTTAAGAAATGCAACCCATCATCCTGATGAAGTGTCCTACAATGTGTGTACCTCAACAACTGAACTGCAATTACTGCATACATGCATGTGTAAGGCACTGTCCTCAGTATACTTACAGCAGCATCACAGCCTGTGACCAGACCCTGGAAATATGAGTGGAGAACTGGGCTTGTGGTAGCAAGCGTGCATTGTCTCCTTTGCTAAGCAGGGCCTGCCCTGGTTTGCATTTGAATGGGAGAGAGACTCTTCCCTGCAACCTCGGAGAAGCCGCTGCCAGTCTGTGGAGACAATACTGAGCTAGGATAAAGCAATCTGTTACAAAATAGCTGGTGGAAGGATGTGTGTGCCTGCTTATCATTCTGTGCAACTGTTTTCAAATGATGCATTAGCTAATTATAAACAAGAGCACTCCGTGTGAAAAATATTAATGCTCATGATTTCTGACGTCTTTCATTTTCGTTTTATTGAAATCTGTCTACATCTACACCAGTTCTAAAATCTTCTCAGAATAATTGCCATCACTGGGCTGCATTCTAAATCATACATCTGACATATATTTTTACCAGCCACACTTATTCTACCCAGCTCCCAGGAGCCTCCTTGGAGGCTTGGAGACTGCACTTTGTATATGCTCAGGAGCTGCACCGCAATGTCACACCCAGGAAGAACCATCAGTAACAATGCATTCCACGCAGGTCCAGCTGGACAATTCTAGACAGCAAAGTGTGACAGTAGGAATGTGCCCCCAAAGCACATTTGGGGATATAAGTATCCCCAGTTCCATGACCCAGTGGGCTTTCCTGTGCTCTACACTGGAGACTCCAACAAGAACCCCAGCAAGCATTCTTGGTGCTCCCCTGTTCCTCTCACTCAGGACTCCAACCAACACTACAGGTGCTCCTTTGGTCTTGCCGCCTGGGACTCCATTGCAACAAGCACTCCCTTCTGCTTCACTTGGGATCCCATCCAGCACCTCGTATGTTTTATTTATTTTTATTTATTTATTCAATTTCTATACCGCTCTCCCAAAAATGGCTCAGGGTGGTTTACACAGAGAAATAATAAATAAGTAAGATGGATCCCTGTCCCCAAAGGGCTCACAATCTAAAAAGAAACATAATTTAGACACCAGCAACAGTCACTGGAGGGATGCTGTGCGGGGGATGGATAGGGCCAGTTACTCTCCCCCTGCTAAATAAAGAGAATCACAACGTTAAAAGGTGCCTCTTTGCCAAGTTATACTTGGGACCCCACTGAGCATTCCATATGCTCTCTTGCAACCTACAAAGAGCTTAAAATCACTATCTGGATCAGTCCTTGTGCCAATCCATCCAGCTTGTCTTGTACCTATAGGAAGCTGGACCGACAGAGAAATCACTATCTGGATCAGTCCTTGTGCCAATCCATCCAGCTTGTCTTGTACCTATAGGAAGCTGGACTGACAGAGAAGCCATTCTCGTGGGCATCCCTCCTTATATTAATCCTTGCACCCCTCCTGCTTTCCACCACACTGAAGAGCAAGATTCTGCAGCCCAGAAATCTTGTCATCTAGATCAGGGGAATATGAGCCCTTGCCCCTTCTTGGGCTCTGAAACTATCTCTGCTCCCCTTTCTTAAACCCAATCCCTTCTACATCTCTCTCTCTCTCTCTCTCTCTCTCTCTCTCTCTCTCTCTCTCTCTCTCTCTCTCTCTCTCTCTCTCTCTCAAACCTCTTTTCACTTGCCCACCTGGGCCTTTTATACACATGGCTTTTAGCGTGAATCTCCTCTGGAATGGAGGGTGCGAGTTCACATTTTAGCTGGATTTACCCCAAAGTCACAGCGGGCTATCAGGGACCAGTTCACACAGGATTCTGATTCTGATTCATAGGCTTCTGCTATCCCCTGACACATCTCTGTGATGTGTGGAGGTGCCATTGCCAATAATTTTTTAATTCCCCCCCCAAAACTTTTTTTCAAAACTCACACTTTCATGTTTGTTTGGTTTTTTTTAATTCACTGGGTGAACTTGTAGAACGCCAAGTGTCAGCAGAGAGCACTGCTTGGCAATTTGTCTTAACTGATCTTCCGCAATGCTGAAATTAAAGCAAGAGCTAATGGGAACTTGTCAAACTAACAACAAAAAATGGTCTCGCGCACAGAGGTGATCTTTCTTTTGATTTTAAGGAAAACATATTTGTTGGGAGGGGAATTTGTTTGTGTGAACTGGTGCAGGCTCCTCTCCATGCCCCCACAGCTGCTGTGCTCCTAGGGCACTGGGCTTGAGGGGTTGGATCCACGCAGGGCACTGGGCTTGAGGGGTTGGATCCAGTGCACGAGAAGCATCTTCCCAGTGTCTGCCTGCCTCCCTGACTGGGCAAGCAAAACCAAAAGGCTGCACAGCAGCCTGCTGACTTGCTCGAGCTGGTGCACTACATTCCAAGCCAAGAGTAAGGCTCGGTTCGGCTCTTTGAGCCCATCCTCCAGCTGCCAGTAGGGATGTGCAAACAGGTTCAGCACTGAATGGGTTCAATGTTGAACCTATTCAGTTCGACTGTTCGGGGTTGAAGCGAACCACACCTTGTTTGGTCCGATCCCAGACCGACCTGCCCCGGCCGTTCAGGGGGTTTTCGATGAAAAATAATAATATTTTTTTAAACTTATCCCCTCCAGGGGAGTTGCTCGAGGCAGCAGGAGGGGGCCCACAGAGGTTTCCCCTCCCCCTGCAGGCTTCCCTTACTGCCCCAAATGGCCCATTCGGCTGGCTCTTCAGCCTGTTTGGGCCTTCCCCCTCCAGCGCAGCAGCCATTTTGGAGAACACCGTGCCGGAGGGGGAAGGCCCGAACGGGCTGAAGACCCAGCAGAATGGGCTGGTTTGGGCAGTAAGGGAGGCCAGCAGGGTGAGGGGGAACCTCTGTGGACCCCCACCCCCACCCCACCCCCACCTCAAGCAACTCCCCTGGAGGGAATAAGTTTTGTTGTTGTTTTTTTAAATTGATTTTTTTTCCCAAAACCATGAAAAACCTCCCCCCAACCAGACTGGATTGGGGATGGGGGGTGGTTTCGAGGTAGTGCTGAACCGAACTGGCCTGGTCTGGTTCGGGACCAGTTTGGGCTCGAACTGAATCGGACTAGCCGGTTCCATGCACACCACTAGCTGCCAAGAAGGAGCTGCCACTGCTCTCCTCCTTCTCCTCCCCCTCCTGCCCCCACAGGGTGTCTGGCTGGTTGGTTGCTCCCGTGTTTTATTATGATGATGATAATGATTATGATGGGGGCAATTATTGCTAGCCCGGAATTAGCTTCTTGCACACAGGAGAAAGGGAGGGGAGGGCAATGGGGCAGGGATTCCGGGCATTCAGTTCACCCAGCAGCCAGCACTGATCCACTAGCCCAAGAAGAGAGATTGGGGGGATACAGAAAAGAGAAGGAGCAGGGAAATCTATTAGGTGACGTAGGTATAGTCACACCTCGCCTCCTCTGGGATGTGATTGGTTGGAGAAAGAACCCAGAGCAACAGGAAAAAGATCTGCCGGGAATGCGGAGAGGAGTTTACCCTTTGTGAACAGTCCATTTAATCCCCCAAATTAAACAGCTGTGAATCTGCTGCGAAGCAGCCTCACTCTTCGGATACCCCATGCCATTAAGCTATGTCTGGATAACCTCCTGGGTACTCACACAATTAGACCTTAAGCTAAAATGCCTCATTGCAGTTGGTTTACTTAGAAATGTATTTTTATTAGACTTTAAGCTAAAACGCCTCAGAGCAGTAAATTTATCTAAAGGTAAAGTCAGTGTCAACTCCTGGCGACCACAGAGCCCTGTGGTTGTCTTTGGTAGAATATAGGAGGGGTTTACCATTGCCGCCTCCTGCACACAGTATGAGATGATGCCTTTCAACATCTTCCTATATCGCTGCTGCCCAATATAAGTGTTTCCCATAGTCTGGGAAACATACCAGCAGGGATTGGAACTGGCAATTTCTTGCTCCCTAGGCAAGTTACTTCCCTGCCAGAAACGTATTTTATATTTGCCTTAACCACAATTCTTTTCCTGTATCCTCTCAAATAAATTCTTCTTTTTATTACCCCTGCTAACTGGGCAAAGAGGCACCTTTTAACATGGTGATTCTCTTTATTTAGCAGGGGGAGAGTAACTGGCCCTATCCACCCCCAGCACAGTACTTCCAGTGACTGTTGCTGGTGTCTATCTTATGTTTCTTTTTAGATTGTGAGCCCTTTGGGGACAGGGTTCCATCTTATTTGTTTGTTATTTCTCTGTGTAAACTGCCCTGAGCCATTTTTGGAAGGGCAGTATATAAATCAAATGAATAAATAAATAAAAGAATTCTAATTAAAAGTTTGCGAGAACAGGAGAATCTTGAGGGTCTTCCTGAAAACAAATAGAGAAGGAAACATTCTAATTTCAGCAGGGACCTGAAATTCCAAAGCCCTGGGGTAGCCACAGAGAAAGCCCGGTCCTGAGTTGCCACCAGAGGAGCTGGTGGCAACTGTAACTGAACCCGCCCCCTCTAAATAAATATACCTGTTTTATATTCTTACATTCTTGTGAGTTCAGCTGCTGTTTGTGCCCTCAAGAGCCCAGGTGTTAAAAATACTGCATGTATCAATCACTGTGTGTGTGTATGGAGGATGATGCTTAACTTGCAGTGGTGGTAAGGGGGCTGCAAAATTTCCTAGCTGCACCTCTATTCCCCCCTCCCACTGTTGTTTCTCTTCTGTTCATACTTAGATTGTAAGCCCCTGGGGGCAGAGACCCTTCTCTCATTCTTTGTACAGTAGCCATGCCCATGGATGGTGATGCTATATAAATAAAGGTAATAATTTTTTTATCCAGTTCTTGCAGTAATAACTTGGTGCATATTTCAGACGAATTATCTGTGGCTGGAATTCAGGATGTCTTTACTACGAGGACAAACACATTTCTGAAGTCGGGTTATGTGCAGTACAGAAAAAGGCAACATACTCCATCTCTATCTAGGTGTTCAAGAAAACGGGGCAGATATTATAACTTGCATTTTTTCCCCTACCACCACTCCCGCCCCCGCCCCGATTTCGCTACTTTTCATTCTCTCTTGGTTTAATTTTCTCCCCACTCCTCTCCTGTCTATATGGCGATTGCAGGCAGGCAGGCAGGCAGGCAGAAGTGCGTGTGCCGAGAATAGAAAGCTGTAAAAAGGCAACCCAACACAGGCTCTTTTGCATCCATGACAATCATTCAAAGCGCGAACCAGGAGGAGCCTGCCTGCCTTGCCTGCCTGAAGGTGGACGGAAAGAGGGGCGGTGGGGCGGGAGCGTGGGCCGGGGGCGGCAGGCAGTCCGTGCCGGAGAGAGGGATTAGCTCGGATTTGCGAGGGGCCAAGCCGAGCCGGGGCTGCCGCGGCGGCGAAGCCTCCCTTCCCTCCTTCCCACTGGCTGCGCGGCCTGCCAATCTGGTTGTAATCCTGCAGGAATTTCTCCAGGCTTTAACTAGGAGTCGCGCTGCTGCCTGCGCCTCACACCAGACCGCAAGTAAGTGGAGGCGAAGCGAGGAGTCGCAGCAGCAACCTGGGACCGACGAGGCTCCGCTCGTCCCTCGTGGAAAACTCCGCTCTTTTCCCTCCTGGCCAAACTTTTCCCCCCTCACCCCCGCCCCATTTTTGGCGTGTGTTTTGTTGCCTCGTTTCTTTGAGCGGCGGCGGCGACGAGAGCAGCGCGAGGAAGAAAGCGCCTCCTCAGCAGCAGTCGAGGGACGGGCTTGGAGGGAGGCAGGCGAGGCACAGCGGGCAGGCGGCAGAGTATCAGCACCAGCCGCCGCAACAGCCTCCCACCGCCCCTTCCCTTCCCTTCCCCCTTGCTCCCCACCAGCCAGCCAACTCCGCCCTGAAGCTGGTAGGCTTGCAGCGAGCCAACAAGTGAGGACGAGCCGCGGCTGCGGGCGCAAGACGAGGCAAGAGGGCAAGGGGGAGCCAGCGAGTCCATTGCTGCTGCCGCCGCCGGGGCGGGGGAGACCACAGTCGGATCTGCCTGGGAGGCTCGTTTTTGGAGCCTGGTGGTGGTGGGGTCCTTCTCGCGGTGTCGTCTGGTGACTGTGGCCCGAGGCAAGAGCTGCAGCCCCGGGTGGAATAATGTGGAACGTGTGGATAATGCTTGCTGTCGCCTTGATGGCCTGCTGCGTCTCTGGAGAGACGGTAAGTTCCGCTGAGTTTTGGCTTGGTGGTCCAGCTCTTCCCTAGGTTCCGCCTGGTGGGACTTTTTGCTTTTGGACGAAGTGAGGGGGAATGGGTGGCTGTTGCTTGCTTTCGGCTTGATGGCCTGCTGCGTTTATGGGGCGGCGGAAAGTTTTGCTTTATTTTGGGCTTGGGAAAGAAGAGCGCAACAGCGATGTCTCAGTAGGGTCAGCTTCCCTCTGAATTCCACGAGCCCCCCTCGCCCCCCCCGCCCCCCCCCCCGCAGCAAACCCTGCGATTGCGAATGGCATTTGGTCAGCTGCGGCAGATAAACAATCCCCCCCCCCGCTTTGCAGGACAAGCCCCTCGCAAATTCAGATCCCGGAGAAACTTCGTTTTACTTTTTCCACTCCAGCGCTCAGGGAAGGGATTTCTCTCTCTCTCCTGCCTCCAACTCCGCAAATCTTTGCAGTCAGCAACAAGGATTGTCACGATGAGGCGTGTATTCTTATTATTTTTGGTCTATTTTGGAACAATCTTGAAATCCCTTTTCTCGGTTCCAGAAGCCAGCTCTGTCCCTGGATTATGGGGTGGGGGGTGGGGAGGAAGAGGAAGGATGAGACACCCCCGCTGTTCCCACATCTGTTGTGCAGACATTTGCTGAGGTCATCTGCAAAGACCAGAACTTCTAAGCAGAAGGCACACTTTGGTGTTCCGATTCACTGTAGTGGTATGCGAGGCTGAGGCTAGAAGTGGGGAATCCATATTTTATGGGGCAGTGATTCCCCGCCCCCCGGAATTATGAATTATGGCCAGTCTTTTGCAACGAGGGATGTTGCTTACGAAGAGGCGTTTTGACAACCCAGTAACTTGTTCTACCGGGGGTGATTGCTGGGTTTCTTTGTCATTATATTATTTGTTTGTTCTTAATACTTAAAATGTGTTTGGAAATTATGATTTAATTAAGTGGGCATCATGCTGAGATGGAAAGCTTGGTAGATAGATTACTCTCCGAAAAACACTCCTCTTAAGAAAGTGGGTGCATGAGGCTGAGTTCTTGTGACATCCTTTTTTAGCAGCCCAGAGAAGTTTACAGTGTGTTGCTTCGTCGACTGGCGTGGAGGACTCGAGGAGAACATGATATGATGGTGATTCTAACCCGCTCGTTCTTGGGAGGTTATTTAAAATCCAGAGTGGCTCTTCGGGTTCATCTTCTTGACTAATCGAAATTGGATTATGGTTGGAAGCTATTCGTGCTCCCCCACCCCCCGAAGCAAAAATAATTCAGGAAGATAAAGAGTTAAATTTTCCCCTTCGGTGGTGGGACATAAAGAGCCCTGGGTGACACCTATTGTCGAAATGAAGCTCGGGAAAACATTAGCTTCCCTCTTGGGGTTTGTTTTGCAGTTGACTCTTAGGCTTTTTAACTTTAGAAGCCAGCTAGGGATTCTCTGGGCTGTAACTATGGTGCTTGCTCAGGGCACAGTGGAAGATATTTGGTTGCTGCATTTCTGCTGTGTAGACTCCCCTCTCGCATATTGTGGAATCCAGCGCTGACTTTTAGACATTAAACTGAATGCATTTTCTGATCATTGTGAAATAGAAACTCCTCCCCACCCCTCTTTAGTGTTTCTGCAGAGAAGTGGAGGAAAGTCTCCTTGCAAAATAGCTCAAATCCCTGCTGGCTTCTGTTGCTGAAGAGTACTTATATCCCTTGAGAGCTGTGTCATTCAGCTGCAGATCTTGTACACTGTGCCTTGTGGCTCCCCCCACCCCCAGTCCCCGCCACCGCCTTGCTCTAGCATCTCTGTATACCATTTGTGCAAAAAAAATAAATATCTTGCACTCTTAATGATTGGGTTATTCCTTCTTTCCCATGACTTCTTTCCCCCCTTTAAGGTTAGTAGTTCAACATCTCTTGAATCTGCAGCCTCTGTGAGTTTATCTCTGGATAATGTTGTTTGCATTTGCAATTCCCTATGTAGTCCTCCTTATGTATAATACAGACATCAGAGCTACTTACTGAATAGTAATAGTGAAGCCAAGTTGAAATGTAAGACTACTCCTAGAGATTTTCCTTTTCTCATTAGAAAGTTGATGTGGTTTAACTTTTCTTTCCTTATTCACTTTGGGGTGGGTTGGCTGCTTTTCTAATTTGAGGGCATTGTCAAAAGAAGAGGGGGCTTCCCCCTACCCTACTTGTCTTGTCTGTATCTTTGAGAAACATTCCAGACTGTTTTGTACCTTGAATTCATCAGAAGGCAAAAATAAGGGCTTGTCTGTGGTTGAGAAGTGTGTGAGATCAAAATGTGATGGATTTTTCCATTCATCTTCTTTGTTGTCACGGGTTTCCAAATCTGGTGGACTGATTTTGTGAATATTTACTTGGAATTAAGTCTTTCTGAGTTAAATGTGACGTACACCCAAGTAAGTGTGCACAATTCTACCAATGCCCTGGATGCAACCAGAGAGAAGCGTAAGTGTGCACAGGACTGCATTTGGATGGCAGGCCTGTGCATACTTACTTGGGAGTAATTCCTTTGAACTCAGGGAGACTTGCATCTGAGTAAATCTGTTTAGGATTGGACTGCATATCTAGGTTTCTGGTTGCAATGGGAGGAACTGCTTCTAGCTTAGCTCTGGTGATCTTAGCATCTTAACTGGCAAAATCTTTTAATGTTTTTATTGACTTTGCCTGTAAAATGGACATGATTGTGACTGGAAGCAGCTTCTGGAAACATGGATACTTGTGAAGTGTTTTGGATCAATGGTGGTATGAGAACAATGGCTTCAATATTTGTGTATTAGAGTTTCTTAATATAGGGTTAATTTGCAATCTAAATGCCAAAGAAGCATCACTAGCAGTTGCACTAATTGCAGAATGATGCTATTATCTTTTGTGCCTGTGATAAAGGTATCTGCCAGTGCCACAGCAAACTGATAGCACTTGAAAAAGAACGACCACGTTTTGACTGTTATAATGAAATATTTGAGGTTAGGTTGAATGGTTAGTATTAATTTTTTGTCTGGATGCAATAAGACATGGGGTGTAGCTTTAACTGAACAAGGGAGAGAAATGTTCCTGTGCCCCTGATTTGAGAGAGGGGGTACCAACAGGGTGACTGCTTGCGCTACACTATTAACTGTTGATGTATGAATTATTTGAGCTGACTGTAGTAGGTATATATGTTTTAAAATGCTTTTGAACCAGGGGAAAGTCTCTGAGTGTGTGTGTGTGTGTGTGTGTGTGTGTGTGTGTGTGTGTGACTGAAAGTGTCTGTGTACGTGGACCGTTTCTGATATTATTTGCATAAGAGCGAGAGAAAGGGCAGGCTGCTGATCATGTTTTGTATCTCACCATGTCCTTACTGTTCTTCTACAGCAAAGATGGGGAGGGGGCAGGGAGCCCAAGGGCCCATCCTTGCTTCCTGTCCCAGGGCCTGCTCCAAACTTGCTTACACTCCTGAATAAGACTCTTTAAAAAAGAATTGTTTGGAACCATATCATCTTTAAAATTCATAAAGGTGGAAGTAGGCTCACAACACCATTGATGAACACCAATGGAGGGGTTTAAACTCGCACGTGCCCGCATCACATTGTTTGACTGTGCCCCAGCCTTGCACTTGCTGAACTGAGGGCTGGGGAATGGTGTGATTTCTAAGGGAAGAATTCGCATCTCCCCTGGCAGCCATTTTGGAGAGTCCCTCCTCATGCTTTGGAAGCCTGGGCCTACTGATGCTTGTCTTGATGAACATGTTGCACTCTTAAACATACTTACATAGAAGCCCCATTGAAATCCACAGGATTTCTTCACAGTAAACTTATTTTGGATCATGGTGTAGGTGATTGACTGTTCTTTTAGCTAGTGTCAACATTTTACAACTTTCTAAGGGCCTTCTCAGACAGTACAATACTTGAACAGACTTATGGTGTTTCATCACTTGACTATTCTAGTCAAATTGATTTGAGTTCGAATTGGGCCGATTCGAGTGATTTGGATTCTAATCGAATCACCCTTAGAATAAAGGGCCTGATTTGAGTTTCAATCAAATCAACCGTGATTTGAGCTTGAATCGATTCGAGTGATCCAATCATCATTCTGGTTGGCTTTTTCATCTTTTTTTAAATTGGTTTTGGCACTAGCAGATAATTTCTTTTTATAACCTTCCGCCAAAACCTCTACATTATCCTATGGGGTGTTTTTTTTTTTTTTGAAAGGTTAATTTTTAAAAATATAATCACCTGCTTTCCTATTTCTTTTGTGGGTTGGGTGTGTTATGTAGTACCCATCATGCCCTACCTCCCAGCCCACTTCGGTGTCCCTAGGACCTATCCATGGGGAACAATGGGGTGATTTGAGTTCTGCATTGTTTCTTATGACTGAATCACTTGATTTGTGCACATCTCTGCTAGTAATGAAAGCTTCAGATTTCATTGTGATATCCTGTGGGGAACACGTTTGAGATGTCTGCCGGCTTCTGATCTTGATGGAGCAATACTGAAGTATAAATTCTTGTTTCCAAATGTGTTTCCAACAGATTGTGACATGTCAGTGTCTTTTAATCTTGTTCATGTATTTTCCAAATTTGTCTTGATTCATGCGTTTCTTCCTCGGTTCTTTAATTGTTTCTTTTTTGGAAAGAGAAGTCCTAGCCAACAGTTTTTCAGAAACCAAAAATTAGAAGGGAGGTGTGTGTTTTGCTTCCTACGCAACAGAACTGAGGAATTATAGACATTGTGGTGTGTTAAATGAGGGTGTTACACAAGCATGTATTGCAAAGAAAATTATATCTGGATTACAGTAAATACTGAAAGCCATCAATTGTGGTGACATAGTTGTGGTATTTGGAATCTGATCCAGAAAGTATATTTGGACATCTTGAAAACATTCTACGTTGCCACAGATTGTTTGCTCCAGTTGCACTGTGGTTCCAGCAGGTAATATGGTGAAAATATTTCATTAGGCACAAATAGATGTTGTGATGCCATAACCATTCTGCTGGCGGATGAAGATAGTTGTGTTGTATTAGGTATCTGACCCATAAGGGGAAAATAATTTTGTGTCCCCCTTTATCAATGAGTCCAGCTGGGGTTAAGGACTGTAGGGAATTCTCTCAAATAGTCCAAATAGTTGGTGTAGTGTAATGGCCAAGAGCTTGAGCTTTGAATCAGGAAGTCCCCAGTTCAAATATTAACTCTGCTATAAATAGTGGCTGACATACTGCTCAATGTTACATATACACTGCAGTGCACTGTTCGCGCAGTTGTGCAAGTGTGCTCCTGTGCAAGTGCAAAAAATGTGTTTTTTGTGTGTTAATGTGGCCATTATTTTCAATGGCTGCGCTGCTCCTCTTGCAGATAGTTCTAGCCCTGGTTCAGTGTAGATCACCCATGGCCACGACTAAGGATGAAGGCAGACATAATGCGGGAAGGGAACTTTTAGCACCACAAATGCTTGGTCGGCTCTTTTTTTAATGTAGTACTAGCTGATCCAGTAGAGAGCATCTGCGCCTCTTGTTCGCTGATGCTTTCTCCCCCCACCCCTTGCACTGCTGCTGCTTTCTTGCCTGCTTGCCGCCGTCTTCCTTCCCCGCCCTCCCCTTGCCCGCCGTCTTCTCTGCCTGCCCACAGCCGCCGCCCTCTTCCGCACCTGCCCCTCGCTGCCCCAACCTGTGGTACTCCAGAAGCTGCTGAACTACAATTCCCATCATCCCAAGCAACAATTTATTGTCACTGGGAGTGATGGGTGTTGTGGTCCAGCAACATCTAGAGTACCATACGTTGGGAACCCCTGATCTAATTGAACATTGAGATGACATTGTTGCCTTTCTGCTCACCTCCCTGCCCAGTTGCAATTGTAGCCATGACCACCTCTGGCTAGGAAACCAAGCACTCCACTGCCCAGTGCCAAGACAGAAAGAGTTGGCACCACTTCCATGCCAAGGGTCAGTACTAGATCCAGCTAGGCAAGGAAGCCTGGTGTGGAAGGCCTGGGAGCAATTGGGCAGAGAGGTGGCAAGATAGAGAGACAATTTCTGGAAGAGCCTAGAGGAGCTCAGGAAGGGAGCTGTTGCACCAGTGATGGACAGATTCCAACAGAAAGGCTTACCTGAGAGTGTCAAGTTCCGAAGTACCCAGGTCAAAGCACTGCACGAAACACCTGCTTCTCCTCACAAGCCTTAGAGGTTTCAGGGTTACACAATGTGAAAGGGGTTAGTTTGTGCCCCTTTATGGGCCTCCGAACCAGTTCGAAGAACTGGCGATTCTTCTGGTTTGAAGGTGACAGGGGTCTGTCTTTAAGAGCAGGGGAGGGTGCACTAACCCCTCCCGCTGCCTCCCCCCCCCACCGGCATCCATGTTTTTCAAAGCCCATCGGGGCGGCAGCATACCTCCCTGCTGCGCTGTTGCCATCGTCTTCTGGATATGACCGGAAGTCACCTGCATGCACCAGCACAGGTGCGCTCATGGCACCAGGTGCACCTGTGTCAGCACACGCAGGCGTGTCAGCAACTTCCAGTTGTATCCGGAAGACTGGGGCAACAGAGTGGTAGGGAGGTATGCTGCTGCCCTGATGGGCTTTGAAAAACACGGACGCCAGCAGGGGGAAGGCGGCGGGAGGGGTAAGTGCACCCTCCACCGCTCTTAAAGCTAGACCCCCGCCCCCTTCGAGTCTCCAAGCCATGGTCCAGTGCACATCCCTAAGTGGAAATGTGAATGGCACCCTGCTGTCAGCAGAAGGACTGCGGTGTCACAACACAGGAAGTGTGGAAGCACACTTCCGAGATCCGCCGTGACTCTGATGCAGGGTGTAATCTGGAAAGCACCCAGGTGGGCATTCCACCTCTGGTGTTGGAGTTGTGCCTTAGCCCTGTGTCACTGTTCTGTGAATGGCACCCTGCTGTCAGCGGAGGGACTGTGGTGTCGCAACACAGGAAGTGTGGAAGCACACTTCCGAGATCCGCCATGACCCTGTTGCAGGGTGTAATCTGGAAAGCACCCAGGTGGGCATTCCACCTCTGGTGTTGGAGTTGTGCCTTAGCCCTGTGTCACTGTTCTCTCCAGGGTCCTGGGGGTGATGGAAGATGTTCCAGTAATGGGACCATCCCTAGTTTATGCTGATGGGGAGGACTGTTGGTGGAGCAAGCGGCTCTGGTGAGGGTTCCTGTCAGGGCTGGGGGTCTCAACTGTGACTTGAGGTCCTCTGAGAGGGCCTCATTGAGTTCTAAGCCTGGGTATGCCCTGAGACCAGCTATGGTTTTGTAGGAGGTGGTGGCAAAGGTGGCAAAGGTAGCAAACAACCAGGGAGAAGAATGACACACATCATTAGAATTGCTGGTAGGCTAGAGTTAGATGTTAATATAAAATATAAAAAGAAACCTGGCGGTGCATCCAGGGCTGTGAGCTCCTTTTTTAGTATTACGTCTGTATTCAGTCTTGGGATGTTAACAGAATGTTCATCTGTGGTCTGGGGTAGGCTTCCGGCTAATGTTTTGTATTAGTTTCTGCTGCAGCGAAGGAGTAGTTGGCCAGGTATGACGAGGCCCATAGAACATTTGAACACACGTCTAAGTTTTGCCCATCCTGTTGGAACAAGAGGTTTTATATAAAAATCTGAACCAATAAAGTGATTGACTATTGGTCTGGTTGGTGACAGAAGGATTAAGCTAAATTTCAGTACAGTAATTGTCCTTTGGTTTTGAGTGCAGTTTTAGAAAAGCAACACCCTTTTACTGAGAACTACATATAAAAAGCAGCAAAAGGTTTTGTAGGTCATGAAGCCACCCTGACCAGTGCTCCCTCTAATTTTCCCCCCATGTGTCTCCGGAATGAGTTTTGTTCTGGGCAACAGTATCAAGGCAGTGCTTGTGCACGTACATTCAGAGTGGAGAGGTCCTGATTCAGTCCTGAGTGGGATCTAAAATTAACTGAGTGGACATCAAAAACTTGTGAATACTGACCCTGACTCAGCTGCAGCACACATAAGGCCACCATGCTGCCACTAAATGACAGGAATTGTTCAGGCTGATATTCCTTTGATTTGTGGGATTTAGGTTGTCTTAACTGCCTGTACTTTAATTCTTTGCTTAAGATAGTGGAGTTGTTAGCAATGACATTGAATTTCTCTGTTATTCTGAAGCATTGAATGGCACTTGTGCACACTTTAGTGAAGTATTTTCAGGTGATGCACTTCTCACTGAGAGGAGTATCTGCTGAATAGACAGAGCAAGCAATAGATTTATTGGGTAGACAGGCCTGCTGGAAATGAGCTTTTGTGTTTTACAGAATTCAGAGCCCAAATAAAGCATGATGATGTGTGTGAATCCAGTAAAACTGCCTGTCTTTTAAGCAAGACCAATTTAAACTGGGTGCAAAACAAATTCCCTGGGGTTTGAGGCTAGGAGCAGTTCTTTCTGGTGTGGTTAACAGGTTTATCATGAATCTGTTTTGGTTTTGTTTAATTAAACAATAACTTACTGCATTCAAAAGTGATTATGAAAACAGCTGCATTCCTTGCCTTCCTCCTTCAAATAGCAGATGCAACTTTTAAACAGAAATCCTATTTACATTCTGTTGACATTCTTAGGACCCCTGATGGAATTCATTCTGAATGGAATGATTCCCTCTTGCTAATTAAGAGCAAAATCTTGGTGGTCTTTGGAAAATTTCATGAGATTCAGCCATCTATAAAAGTTGTGGTTATGACCTTGATAGTATATATAACTCATACAGTAATAGCAAATCATGGGGAAGGTCAGCGAATTTATAGGATTTGATGGTGGTGATGTTTTGCTAACTGCTTTGAATGTGGGATAAGGCAGGATATAACATTTTAAATAAGTAACTTTCAATGGTGTAGTTAATAGGATTCCTTGTGTTTCTTTTTCTTGCTATGAGTGCTTGCCAAAACAACCCTGGATTTTACTGAAGATAACTTTAGCATGGTGCATCTATAATGATTTATTAATTAGATTATCATCCTTAAATGACTATTAATTACACTGCAAAATGAGTTAACTTTTAAGCGGTCACCGGTTCAAATGTTTTCCTTATGGTGAATAATTATTTATGTTGTGATCTGGAGACTGAATAAAAGAGCACTTGTCTAGCTGCTGAAAAGCACTCTGTCATCTTATTAGATGTGGCTGTTTTCTTTTAAACAGAGTTGTGTTGTTCTTTGAAGATGGAGAGGTTGTATTAGGTCCCCTGTAAGACTCTACTTGTGTATCGGAGTCATAAAGACCCCTTTTTAATGTTTGCGTCTCATCTTGCTGCAGCAAGTAATGAGTGAGCAATTTGGGTTTTGTTCAAGTCGCATTACTAAAGTGATATGACATGGTTTCCTGTTGTAGCTAGTATGAGAGAATTACTTCAGGCTGTTCTGTGAAGGAAATGTGTTTAATTGCCTTCAGCTCTTGCTCACAAGGCAAGTGAGGAATCTAATGGCTGACAAAGAGAGCAAGGATGCACTGGTGCAGGGAGAGAGCAGCCTAACAACTGCCCAACTAACTGCACTGGTGCAGTGGGGAAGCGGCCAGTTGATGTCCTCCCCTTTCCCTAAAAACCCTCTATGCCACCTGAAAATATGACTTTGAGGGCTGTGCAGCCCTCAGAGACATATTTTTCAGGTGGCACAGAGGGCTTCCAGAGGAAGGAAAGTGTGCCATAAGCTGCCACTTCCCTGCTTCACCAGTGCAGTTAGTTGAGAGGTTCTGTTGGACTGCTCTCTCGCTGTGCCAGTACATCCTTGCTTTGTTATGTCAGCCACTATCTGCAGCACTGCTAATTTTATTCATAGTCCTACATTGCACAGTTGATGCTCTGACAATATAACCCTCTTGTTCACAGCAAAACATAATTTGCAGTACTTTTGAGCAAGAAGAAATTAATGTTTGACCGTGCAATGGTAATTATGTGTGGTGTGTGTTCTGTGAAGAGCAATATAAAAGGGAATATAAGTCTGCCAACACTCAGTATGTTCTGAAGCAACTCTGGGGAAAAGCATTGTAGAGAGTAAAAAACCTTAAGGGACCCATTTCCAACAAGCAGTGTGAATTGTTTTTGTCTGGCTTTGAGTTGGCTCAGGGTGAAATACTAAGAGATGAGCAATATATGTGTTAATATTGCATAAGTAACCTGTACAGTACACCACATTGTACATAACATTCAAAAACTGTATTTTAAAATATATGCAAGCCTGAACAAAACAAAACCCAAACTATGGGGGTAAATTGTTCCTGGTCAAAGGTGAATTTATTTTGGACAGCTTCATTAAACTCTGTTAAGCAGTGTTTGACTTGCACGCTCAGTACAAATACACACTTTGTACTCTCTTCTTTATCCAAAATAAGTATTTTTGTGTGCTAAGAGACTTCTATCATGGGACATGGTATCTAGCTTTTGAAAGTAGTTTATTTTATTTTAAAAGAAGCACACATACTCCTCGGCCTGGTTCAGACTTGACATGAGCTTTGGCCTCCCCCCTTGTGCATAGGTAGGGGCAGATTGAAAGCTGCTATTTCTGATTTAGAACAAAGTGCAGTTTTTTGTCCAATTGCACTTCGGTTTGGCAAACTGTGTCTTTTAACTTATGGTTTAAATATATAATTGTACAAATAGTATTCCAAACAAAGCAAAAAAATGACTGTCCTAATCATGGAGGGAGGGCGTTGGACCATAAATAAATCACCATTTGCTAAGGTGTGTGTCACTTTTGAAGAATAAGATGAAGGCAACCTAGGCTTACCCCACAAGGCAAAAAACTGTGCTGGATCTTGTTTTCTTATGGATTTCTATGTGGACATGTAATGTATGACCTGGTTGACCATTGGCACTAACCTCTTGAAACGTTTACAGTTGCCCAACGTATCTGTGATTGCTTGCACTGCACATTACTTCTGTCCCTAAAAGCATGGATTATTCGCATAGGCAGGAAATCGGCTGCACAAGAGGTCATCAGAATTCCTCCTACTTTGGAACGTTTCACCTCAAACAGTACAAGATGGGGATGATGGTATGCATTCTTGGAAACTGCAGTATCAGAAAATAGCAATGTAAAGTATGCAGAATGAACTACTTTTCCTCACACGCATGACTGTGCTTTGGGTAATGCTACATATGACAGGCGTAAATTAACATTGCTAAAGAGAATGTACTGGCTTACACACACAGCAGGGGCGTAACTACTATTAGGCAAGGGGAGGCGGCTGCCTGGGGGCCCCCACGCCTCGAGCCCCCCCCCCCCCGAGCCAAGTCACATGACTATATATTGTGAAGTGTGTGTGTGTATCAGCGAGGGGCCCATTTTAAAATTTTGTCTCTAGGCCCACTCCAGCCTTGTTACGCCCCTGACACACACAGTGTGTGTGAGTGTATGCACAAAAGTGAAGTGCAGAAAGTGAAACATTCTGGGGACTGATTTTTTACAATGGTTTTTTGGATATAGTAAGGTCTCCATTAGTCAATCTTCTGCAGTTTTTGTGTGGCACAGTGGTCTCATAAATGTTTATACAATGTTATTGTATATGTTTCATGAATATTTATACAATGAAATTTACCTAGACCTGGGTTCAAGATTCAGTGATTTTCAGTCTTTATGTTTGTCAGCATGCTAAAAGATACCTTTATTTCTTGATTCAAAGTCAATTTGTGGTGACTCCCGCCAGCTTTGAAAACTGGCAACGAAGTTAGTCCTTCGAGAGCAAGTTCTCACATGCTGTAGTCCTTTTCATATAACCCAAAGATGTTCACCAGGTGTCCTGGATGATTGCCTCAGACAATTGTCCTATCATAGTAGCCGATCTGGGAAGTGTTAAGCTGAATCTGCATAGCTTGTGACTCACCAAGCCAGTTGTAGACCTGCAGTAGGGTAGCCCACTTCATAAATTTCCTCTGTTTCTTGTCTGGTGCTGAAAATACAGCAGGGCTGCCAAGTATCATTTGACCGGTCATGTTACGTGGCTCATAGGCAGTGCTTGGTTTGTGGGCTATAAGTTGCATTATAAGCCTGTTACAGGTGAGATATTACTTAATTCTCCTGTTTTACTGTTCCCAACATGTCATGAAACTATGATAGAAAAGTTGGGTATAAATATTAAAAAATAAGCAAATGGTGCTGCATGTTATCTGCATAACAACCTTCACCCAAGACCTCATGACATGCTCATGTATCCTGGACTAGCATCTGAATCCTGTTGCGTGGTCTTGTTATAAGAGTCTTTTCTAAAGCCCGACTGAACATTCCTCCTCTTGGCAGAACAGGAGGGCTTAATTAAGGGTATCCCTAGAAGATACAGAGTCTGATTTTGCAATCTCCAGTCTATTGAAGTTTCTCCCCATCTTATATTTGAATGTGAGACATACAGAGACCTTTGTCCTAAGTATGGATATGCAAAGATGGAATAGTCTCACCAGATAAGTTGCATTTGCTAAAGGATACTGCAAAGTATGTTACATTTAGGACAGCAACATTACTGTTATTGTGCTCCAGGGCTAAAGAAAATGCAAGAGATTATTGTGGACTATCTTAGAGACTTTGGTATTTCCCTAGCGTCATGGTTTGTTTGTTTGTTTTAAATTGTAATATGCAGTGCTTGTTAATGTTCAATACACACGATTTGTTTTCCTGTTACGTGGTGGATTTTGTATAGTGGCAAGTTGCTGTATTACAATAAAGGGACTTGAACAGTTGGCTGAACATAATGTTTTGTTCCCCCCCCCACACACTTTATATCCTGCTCTTCCTCCAAGGAGCCCAGAGCTCCAGAGCTTAAGTATTGCATACTTAAGTTTCTCCTCACAACAACCCTGTGAAGTAGGTTAGGCTGAGAGAAGTGACTGGCCCAGAGTCACCCAGCAAGTAAGATGGCTGAATGGGGATTTGAACTCGGGTCTCCCGGTCCTAGTCCAGTACTCTAACCACTACACCATGCTGGCTTGAATGTTGAATGTACATAAGGCTGTACATTCAGGGAAAATGTCTCTGTGGCTACTACAGCATTTTAAAATATGTATACTGTTTTTAAAAAATGTATCTGTGTTGTGCAGTGTTTGAGTCCATGCAAAGAAAAGAATCACTACCCTGAGGCAGAAGGTTTGGAGTAACATTACTGCTGCTTTTATTAGCTCAATGAAAATTTCATACATATCTTCTTGCGTTGAAATACCATACACAGCTTCCAGTGTTTGATGGGTTTGTTTATAATTTCTCCAGCACAGTCTCTTTGATTATGCCTTAGCTGTGAGGCTTGGCATTTCGACTGTAACATGCAGTTTTAAAGAAAGGAACTGCATGAAACAGCCTGGAAACTGACTGTGGAGCCCCTATTTTGCCAAGCCTATTAAGTTTGCTGAGCTTAGCATTAGCTTTATGTTTACACTCTCAGGCTTGCATTTCCAACAGCCTGATCTACACTCCAGTTAAGTGGAGGTACTTGGGGTTAGAGTTGATTGACAAGCCAATCCTGCTCATGTTTACTTGGAACATAGAACCAATGAGGTTGTGGAGTGGAGCCTTCTCTAAGAACCTAAGAACAGCCCTGCTGGATCAGGCCCAAGGCCCATTTAGGCCAGCATCCTGTTTCACACATTGGCCCACCAGATGCCACTGTGAGCCTACAGGCAGGAGTTGAGGGCATGCGCTCTCTCCAGCTGTTACTCCCCTGCAACTGGTATTCAGAGGCATCCTGCCTCTGAGGCTGGAGGTGGCCTATAGGCCTCTGTTGCACCAAAGCCTCAATATTATTCTTCTGCTGGAAATACGTTATTGGAGAACAGTATGCCCAGTGTGTGTTTGGGGCCAAAGAGATTTCTACACCACTCATTGTAACGATTAATTCAAACATGTTTCCTCCATATTTTCTATAAATGAATTGTCTCAAGAAGTGGAAGAAAAATCTCTACCACAGAAGAAGAATGTACGCCAAATGCACAGGCATATCGTATCCTCCAATAGATGTTTTCCACTTTCAGCATCATATTGAGGGGCTTGTGTCTCTCTTCTGGCTTCCAGTTTCATTGGTGCTACCCTTTCTTCTTCTTCTTCTTTTGTGGCACCCCAGTCGCAGCTCTCCTTTACTAGACAGGACTCATTTCCTACTTCGGTGTTTCATGCAATATGGCATTACCTAGTGGATCAAAACCTTAGAATTTCAGAATTCCTAGTGAACAGTCCCAATGAGACAAGAGTTTGCAAAGAAAATTTACAACTCCTATTCATTTTACTGGGTTTTGCCCAGGAGAGGTCCAAGAGGATCATGCTCAATCTGAACATTTAATTCAGATTCGACATCTGATCAGATCTGCTTCTGCATAGTATTTGTACCTCTTATATAGAAAGTGGCTGAGTTCTCTAATATTTTGCATGTAGCAGTAATGAGAAGCACTTGATCATCCAAAATCAGAGATGCACCTAGGCAACTTTTGGAGCCTGGACCTAAAGGCCTTTTGTGCCCCTACCGCTGCCGCAAGATAAGCTGCAATGCACTTTTTTTTAGCAGCAGAACATGCTCAGGGGATGCTGGAAACTTTGTGTTTTAAAGAAGGAATTCTGAAGAAGATCCATACCTCTGACTTGCATGGATAGTCCTGCCACTTAAATTAGCTGACATGCTCTATCTGCTGCCCCCCAAATTGCATATCAGGGGCCTGTGCCGGGTGGCCGAGTGCACAAATCTGAGGGTGACTGTGGCCTGCTTGAGGACCGCCTGGCCATCAAACTCCTGTTGTGCATGGCCGGGAGCAGGGGGTGCTAAGGGCCGAGTGGGCCTGCCTGCAGCCAGCCTGCAAGTGCCTGTCTCTGTGGTACCGGCGGCTAAGGCTCTGGGCCTGGCCAGGCCTCAAGCAGGCAAGCCGCTTCCCTAAGCCTGTGCAGTGCGACTGATGTCACATGCTCACGGTGCTCACGTTGCACTGCGCAGGCATGGGGCAGGCCCAGGGCCTTAGCTACCAGTGCTGTGAAGACAGGCAGCTGTGTGCTGGCTGCAGGCCGGCGTGCGTGGCCCTCGGCCCCCACCTGGCTGCGCACAACAGGAGATCAGTGAGTGGGCGGCAAGTGGGGCTATGGGCTGGCCACAGCTGCCCTCAGTCATGCACTTGGCTGCCCAGTGCAGGTAGTGGGGCATTTGTGGGGCCTCCCTCTTGGTGTTGAGGACCGAATTTCCACCCAGAAGTCCAGTCCAAAAGGGTGCCTCTGTCCAGAATAATGGGTTTTGTTTCCTCTGCCAAAGTCATTCTTTTTTTAAAAGATGGTGATGATCTCTTCCCCTTAGATGATCAGTAATTGATAAAGGCAGCAGATTAGCTTTACTGTAGAAAGAAGACTTTTGGAAATTTGAACCAGATAAACTGAGGTGGATGAAGTGAAAAGACCATACGAGGCCAGACCGTCCAGACTGCAGCTCAGGATGACAGAGAACAAGCTGAGAGGAAGGGTTTTTATTCTGAGGGAAACTGGCATAAGCAGGGGAGGAAAAGTCCTTTCTAGGTGCAACCAAGCAATGCACGGAAGCAGATAGCAGGGCCCACCAGTTGTTAACAGATCCCAATAGGGAAGATTATGACAGTTCTCAGAATAGAGATTAGGGGCACTTTAACAACATTGGGGCAGAACACTTACAAATGACAGAATTGGGAAAATGGTCTCCCCCCCCCTCCACCGCCCTCCACCTGGTTTTATTCAGGAATAGCTGAAAGTCCTTAAAATGGTGCTGCTTATTTGAAACACTTTGTTCTTCCTTTCTTTTACAGACAAACTGGCATATTCTTGCTTCTGTATATTTCATTTGATTTAACCCAGTCAAATCAATATTTCAGGGAACTGAGGGATTCAAGAAATGCAACTGTCCACAAGTTAAGAAGCAGGCCATGATCTATTCTGGTAATAATTAGTAGTATATAAATTTACTTCTTAAGCAGTTATTTGTAATCCACTAAAAAGCATTTGATCTGCATTCTGGGCACAATCTTCAATTGGAGGCATTCAGAGAAGTCCTGACCTACTTCTGCTGAGAAAGTGTGCAAGTTGGCCTTGTCCTGCTAATTTGTGGGGAAAGGTTTTGAGGTACATTCTTTAGGGCTTAAAACGCTCCGGGTCAGAGACTTTGCTGTCGAGCATTCGCGCAGGTGGCAACACCTTCTAGGCTAGCGTTAAATATAGCATGAAGCTTAACAGAACTGACCTGCAATTAAGTGGTGGTAGTCCCTCATTTTGTGCTCTGCAGTTGTCAATTAGCCTTTATTATGGGATATTTGTTTGCTAGAGGCTTTTGTGAATGGAGGCTGTGCCCAAACAATGTTTTTTCTTGCTTACTACCAGCATAAATTTGTATGTCATTATGCTGATGCTTTTTTAAAATGTGCACTCTGGAAAAACTTTTTTTCCTTTAAAAGAAAAAAAAAAGTTCCATTCTATATAAGTACAGGTGGACCTCATTATATCCTCATTTTATACCCTCATTTTGGGAGGTATAAAATATGTATAATAATAATAATTATTATTATTTTTATTATGCACTGGGGGGGGCACGTTCTCCACTACAGCTGTGGAACATGGAACCGTGGATAACGAGGCATGGAGGCAATGGGAATCCAGGGGTTAGGTTCAGCAGCTTCCTATATTCCTGTGTCATACGTGATTTAAAAAAGGTGTGCTAGGCATCCATAGAGAGAAGGAATGGGTTGCTACAGGTAGATGAAATAACCATGAGCATATGTAGCAATATTGTGGAGATGGAGTGGGGGAACCTGGGATGGGGAGGTGAGGGGAGTTGCATGCTGCTGCCCCCCTCCTTCCAAAAGAGGGAGTGTGCCAAAATGGGGATAGGTGGATAGGGCTCAAGTCGTGGGAACACAGCTACCATGGTGGGATTACACTGAGCGGAATGCTGGTGTAGTAAGCATTCACTATGCCGTCCTTTACATCGGAAGTCTATTCAGATGTTATGTAAAAGGACATTCTACACAAGCAGAGTCCTGCCTTGGCCCATCTTCCCCACCTCACCTGCCCTCCCTCTGCTCATGGTTTTATTTTTTTATTTAATTTATTCAACGCATTTGTATACCGCCCAAAACACAAGTCTCTGGTTCCAGCAGCATTTGTGTGAAGAGGCGAATGTTGTAGCCATGATGGCAGGTGTTTCTGTCAGCCTCCTGATCACGAAAACACCTGCCGTTATGGTTACCATGTTTGCCTCTTCAGTTGCGTGCTCCTGGAACCATGAATGGCGAGGGAAGGTGAGTGACAGGCCTTCCCACATGGTTTCGGATACGACTCATGCAGAGTGTCCTTTTTCATAACATCCGATTAGGGCGAGAGAGTGAGGAAAAAGTAAGGTTTTGTTTGTATTCTGCTCTGCCAGCTGCCAGAACTACAGTCCGTGTAAGCTATGCTGTCATTTTTATAAAGCCTAAGGAGTCTGTATATTTAACAAAAAAGAAAAATATATAGCATTATCGGAACATATTTCTGAACATGCACAGAGGGATAAAGGAAGTTGACAGAGCTGGTACTCAAGAAGGAAAATACAACATATACAGGAAGAAAAATGATGACAAGGAAGTTTGGGGAAAGATTAGAGCACTAGGGAAGTTGGCAGTTTGACAGATCTGTACATCTGAAAAACTGCAGCTAACCCTTCACAGCCAGTGTTGACTGTGTGAGGGAGAGAGGCTGGTTACAGGCTAAACAAGGGCCCATTTCTGAGATTGGGAGGAGAATTATAGCAGAGTAATATAAGACAGGCAATAGTCCACTGGGAAGAATGAAACACAATACAAGCAGAAGAATATTTATTACAAATGGTAAGAACCTAAGTCAAAGTGAAGGGTATGCATCTAAGTGCTGGGATGGGAGATGGGGGGGTGGGTGGGGAGACATTGCATGAGCAAATAAAACAGTGGATAATAGTACTTACCTTCTAGGAAAGAAAGAGTAAGCAATTTAGAATGCTAATGGAATTGCTCAGTGAAAGCTAATTTAAAAAATAATCATCAAAGGCACTAGTCCATAGGGACCCCCTCTCCTCAAAAGGCAGGAACACATCTAGTAAAGATATGGAAAGAGGAAACTAGGGGGAAGCGGAAACTGGCCGATTTAACTTCGTCTCAAGGCATTAATTAATAATTAATAATTTAACGTCTCCAAGCAAACTGACAAAAGATGGTGGGGTGGGGTAGAAAGATCTGAGAGGAAAAAACTATTTCTAAAATACTCAAAAATTTTTGGAAATGATTTATTTATTTATTGCAGTTCTATACTGCCTAGTGTAGAAATCTCTAGGCGGTATACAGATTAAAATATAATATAAAACAGAACACTTAAGATTCATAAAAACAGATAAAAATCACGATAAAAACACACATTAAAATTTAAATCTCAATTAAAAGCTTGGGAAAACAGGTACGTCTTCAAGGTCCTCCTAAAAGAAAACAAGAGAAGGAGATTCTCTTATTTCAGCAGGGTGAACATGATATTGTCAAATGGAAAATAAATGCCCATGACAATATAAAAGGGTCACACTATAACACAAAGATCAAAGAGAATTATTATCTTAATATTGTGTGAAGGCTTGACAAATCTCAGGTGCTAGGAAGCCATGGTTCCTAGAAATTTAATTGCTACAGCTAGACTAAGATATTCAGAGAGACTTATTTAATAAAGTCTTTATTTGTCTCAGACAGTCTTTTTCTGTTCTACATATGTTACTTATAAAGGGGACAAAGAAAAGGCAATTTATCTTCCGAGCCCAATGTTTGTCAAGAAGTCTGGTAATTTTTTCAGTTGTCCATCATCTGGCTTCTAAATTTTGGTCTGGCTCCTCAATCCAAAGAAAATTTGTCAAGGCTTCTGCCCTAGCCTGCCAATCATGGAAATGCTCACCCTAACGATCCAACATTTGCCACTTTAGATGAACACTGCCATAGTTGTGAAGAGTGTGATGGGTGGGGGGCGGGGGCATTGAGTGATGTGCCGGGGTGAGACTTATGGAGTGCTTTGGGATGCTGAAACTTGCATACAGCGTCCTTTTATATAATACCTTAATAGGGCTTAAGTTTTGTGGCTCATTTTCCTTCCCCCCTGAGTAAATAGGAAGCTTCTTGATTGCTTTTAACGGTCATATCCTTTGAGGAGAGGGCACCAAAGACTTGTGGAGATCTGTTTACAAATATACTGGTAGAAGAGGTACGAATCAAGTAGCACAGGGATTCTCAGTAGGAACGTGCAGTTTGGAACGTTCCGACTCAAAACAGGCCGTCCTCAGTGTTTGAAGCTCAAAACAGAACACCCTTCAAAGTTCGGAATGGAATGACCCAAAGTTGATACAAATCAACTTGGTTTGTATGATAACAAGCCAACCAAGAAGCAAGGAGATTGCAAGCCAATTGGAAGCCAGTGCCAGAACCAGTCAGCAAGGGGGAAAGCAGGCCTCCAAAATGGCTCTCTGAACACTCAAAATGTTCCGAACTTGTTCTGTCAGAATAACCTGCACGACTGGTTGTTCCAATGGAATGTTCTAGGCATTTGTGTTCTGTTCCGAGCTCAGAAGGGAACACAAATCCCATTCCATTCACATCCCTAATTCTCAGACTTGGGTCTCCAGATATTGTTGGACTTCAGCTCTGATAATCCCCAGCCACAAAGTGTCATGTCCTGGTTCATTGGTGATGATCTGGTGCCAAGGATAGTCTTGCAGGTGTAGGCATAGTCAAACAGAACCAAGGGTCAGAAGCCAGGATTCAACAGGGTGAGTCACACAGGGGCAAGCAAAGAGCATAGTCAAGCAAAGCCATGGGTCAAAAGCCAGGAGTCAGTACAAGGTCACAGAGGGACAAGCAAAGAGCATAGTCTAGTGAAGTTGAGATCAGGAACCAGGAGTCAGAATAGTCTAGGAACATCAGGCAAGGGAGCTTTGCAATGATGTTGCTTCAGTGCGCGGCAGCATCAGAGATGAGCGCACGCGCCGAGAGGAGGGCGCATGCATGCCGCTAGCGCTCTTCTCTTTTCATCCTTTACAAAATTTAAAGCCTTTACAAAGTTTTTACAAAGCTCGTCTCTTTGAAGCCTAATACAAACAACGACGGGGGCAGGGGCGGCAGGGAGGAACTCTGCCGCCCCAAGAAGATTTTTCAACGGACTAGCGCTGGAGGGGGAAGAGCAGCAGGTGGGGGGGGGAAGTACTACCACCCCACCCCCCGCTTAAAGAAACAGTCCCCCGCCCATCTGGACCTCCGGACTGGTCCGGCGGTCTGTTCTATTGTGCCGGACCGAACCGTGCACACTCCTAGACACCAGCCACAGCCACTGGAGGGATGCTGTGCTGGGAATGGATAGGGCCAGTTGCTCTCCCCCTGATAAATAAAGAGAATCACTACTTTAAAAAGATGTGTTTTTGCTCACTTAGCAGGGGATTCATACTGCATACTGTTTTGTAGGGAGCTTTCGTGCAAGAGTGCAATTCCAAAAAATCCCCATCAGGTGGTGCAGCTACGTGATCTTCTTGTGTTAGTGCCAACTTCATTGATTGCATAAATGCAGGATTAGTCAGGATGTCGGCCATTATCTCTTCTGCTTTGCTTTTTTTTTTTTTTTTGCGCCTCAGCAGGCATTGGTGTTAAATAATCCTCAATAAATAAAGGCTTTAAAATGTAAGGTGAAAATAATATTAGAAAGAAACTGCTTAATATGAAGTTGGTCCATCTAGCACAAGGGTTTGTTTGTTTTGGCTGGCAGTGATTTTCTTAGACAGTGATCTTTCCCATCCTGCTACCTGAGATATTTTAACTGGAAATGCTGGGAGTAGAACTCGGGACCTCTGCTCTTTTACAGTACTGACTTTTGTAAGTTCCTAGCCTTTAGATAGCTGCTTAAGACCCATGCATTTTGCTGTGCCTCCAAAATATGACATGTCTGGAGGGCTCTCTTGGCTGGGGTTTTTATACTGTTGTTTTAGGTGCAATTATATGCTCTTACAGTGAGTACATTTACATTTTATGATGTGTTAAATTATTTTGTGAGGTGGTTTGGGGCCTGTATCAAAAAGCATTATATAAATTTAAACAAAGAATAGCTTTTTACTACTGTATGTCTTTTGGTTCATGAGTACAGAGGTGTCACTTCTATTTTATTTTGTATATATGTACACTGCCCCAAACTCACGTCTCTGGTCATGTGTATCTTTTTCATTGCCAACCTTTTGGGAAAGCTGCATACTGGCCAAATTAATGATTTACCAGTGAACATTTCCAGAAGGGTGCCTATGCTAGTTGGTTGCAGCAAAATAAGAATCTAATGGCACCTTAAAGATTTAACACATTTATGGGAGCATTAGCTTTCTTGGACTAGAATCCACTTCATCAGGTGCATGAAATGTCAGTAGGAATATATTTATACTGATACAGAGAAAACAAATATAAACTGTGGTGCAATACTACTCTGGCCTTAGAGGTACGAACTAGCACAACAGTTCTGCAAGTAGTTTGTTGCTCTGGATTTTGGCCACTGTATGTAACAGATAAGATCTAACTCTTCAGCTCTACATAGTAATAACTATCCCACATATGGTGGCCTTAAGCTGAATTGGATTTTATAGATTTCAAACCAGCACCTTGAATTGTGTTCAGAAACTGAATTGTAGTCTGAGCAATTGCTGCAGAATAGGTTCCTTATCCCATGCTGCCCACCAGGAAGCAAATTGCAGTATTCAGAAACATCCACATGACCTTCAGTGGCAGCTCTACATGGAACATATTGCAGAAGTCTCTCAGTGTTGAATAAGCATAAATGATTGCAGGCAGGTTGCTGGTTTCCAGGGAAGGTGCAGTCTTTGTATAAATGATGATATTGGCTTCAAGCCATGGGTTCTATGAATCATAGGAAGTTGGCTCTCGCTTCCACCTACATGCTTGACCCATTGATGGATGTTTCTTTTAAAATATCTCAGTTGAGATACATTTAGGTCCTGTTTGAACGTATTGAGGTCTCCATTGCTCCATTGAGGCTGAAAGGTATACAAAGATGCTATGTGTGTCTGCTCTGCTGCACATAACACACAGACGCAAACCACAAAAATCCTGGCTTTCGCTGAGTCAATTACACACCAGTCAGAGGCACATAATGTGTCTGGAACATACGGTCCAACCAACTCAGGCCTACTGCCAAGCTGTCTCACTAGGCAAGAGAGAAGAGAGACTCCGTGGCACAACTCTTGACAGATTATCTTCAGATCAGCAGCTGCTGTCTGAGAGCTTGCTTATGCACACCCTGCATCGTGAACAACTTATTAACCCTGACGACCCACTAAATGCTCAAACACTTCACTATAAATAGTCTTCTTTACTTTGTCTTTCTTTCTAATGGACAAATTAGAGCAAATCAAAGGTTAAAATTGGAGGATCTCTCCAAGGCAGGATTGGCCTGTATACACAGTGGGTTCCAATGATGTTTGCAGGTTTGCTGTACCAGTCCATAAAGAGGAGAAAGCATAAGGTGGGGAAAATTAATATATATTTTACTTATATTGCTTTCTATCTCATTGGCTCATGGTGTTTTTTCCTAAATGTTAAACCCGAGGGGGCTCACATTCTCAAAAACTAATGGTTTGGAGAATCAAAAAGGCGAAATAAAACCAAAAAGACAATGACTTGGATCCAGGCCCACTGCTCAAAGAATGGGGCTTTCTCACCCCCTTCTGCAGCCCCCAGCAGGCCTTGAAGAGCCAATTGTGAGAGTTGGGGACCTCGGGAATAAAGTGGGGCATGGTGTGTGTGTGTGTGTGTGTGTGTGTGTGTGTGTGTGTGTGTGTGTGTGTGTGTTGGGCTGCTGATGTAATGGGGAGTTGGAAGGAATCCTGCCCCCCGCCGCAAGAGCAAAAGTGCGGTTCCACTCTTGCAGTGGTGGTTGGGATTCATTCCATTTGTAAGCAACATCAATTTAAAAGAAATAGGCAGGAAAAAGAATTAATATATCAAGTTACTAAAAACCAGGGTCAAACTTCTAGATGTCAGTCCTACATAGGGTTGAAAAACTCCCCTGCTCCCAGTCCAGCTAAGGAGATTTGCTTGTATATCACCTGCTGGCCTAGGAACCATGGGTGTAAGCACATCTGAGTGTTGATGCCATCAGTCTGCACTATGTCGCTTTCTGTGGATGCACATTCAAATATGTAGCCCAATGCACATTCTGGCACAAGTAGTTATGTGTGACTGCAGTTGGATCAAAGCCTTTGAGTTTCTAAGCACTAGGGCCATATTTGTAGGTGGTTTAAAGCCCCGTGCAGTTTTATCTTTTTATTTCTCACACGTTGATACTGCTTAATACATAAATCTCATGTTATGGAAATGCAGATGCTGTGTTTCTTTTCTACTCTGTTTGAAGGGCTTAGGATGGTTTACGATGGGATCCTATTGACCAGGGATGCACAATTTAAATGCTCCAGTGGGCTGGAACCAACCATGATGGTGTGCGGGGGCCGAGGTCAATTTTCAGCACATTAGTTTTACATTAATATTTGTAATAATTACTTTTCATGAAAATGAGGGGGCAGAAGGTTGGAGTTGGAGGAAAGGTGAAGGAAAAGAGGGATAGTATCAGTGGGCTTGGGGCCTGGGGCAGGGGACATCTGGTCTCAAGCGGCCAACTGCATTGAGCTGCTGCAGTTTGTCAGCAGGGCGCTTTCCAGACTAGCTGCTCAGCAGCAGCAAAATGCCTCATTCAGGCAAATCATATTCGAAATGTAAACAGCAGGGGGAGCAGTCTCGCAGCAACTAACAACCCGAAAAAACAGCAACTTTTCCACAGTGTATATACGACGTCCTAGCTCTATATCTCAGTGATTAAATTCGGAAAAAAGCATTGGAAATGTGAATGGTGCCCTGTTGTCCGCGTAGGGACTGCAGTGTCATGATGCAGGAAGTGTGGAAGCACCCTTCCGAGATACGTCCTGACCCCATTGTAGGGTCTCATCTGGAAAGCGCCCAGGACGGGCCAAGAGCTCATCATGTCCCTTGCTGCCCCTCCAGGATACAAGCCAGCAAAAATGCCCTTGTGGGCTGGATTCAGCCCCCAAGCCTTATGTTGTGCAGCCCTGCTGTTGATGCTACAAACTTGTGTTTTCATATTACTGACCGTCGTGACTTCCCCTAGGAGTTGGGAATTATAAATTGACGAGGGTGGGAATTATCTACTGAGGATCCAGGCGTTGCCTCCCCCTCACAGAGTTCCAGTTCCCACTTTTCCTTGAAACTTAAAACCAGTTTAAGTCTTGTGCGGATGTCTTATATATGTCCTAGCACCAGGCTTCCCAGCCTGTGGTACTCCAGATGTTGCTGTACAACAGCTCTCATCCGCAGCCACAATACGTTGTAGCTGGGGATGATGGGAGTTGTAGTTCAACAACATCAAGAGTACTACAGTTTGGGAAGCCTGGTTCTAACTTGCTGGGATGAGTGACAGTAAATCACCCAGGGTTACACCATGAGCTTTGCAACTGTGGAACCATTTCACACATTACACACTTTCCACATGGTATTCATCTCCACTCAGGATATATTGGCTTTATTCTATTGTGTTTCTGGGAGCCACTGCAGCCAAAAAGTGGCCTATAAATATAAGAAATAAAAGGAAATTTGCATACCATTTCACATTCCTTTAGAAATGCAGGATTTTTTTTAAAAAAAAAACCTTTTTCTTTTGATCACTGTGACTTGAGCAAGCTTTCTCCATTTTGCCTATGAGGGTAAAAATGCATCACTGCATTTGCTGAGGCAATCCTTGATTACACGTATATCAGATTGTATTTTTAGTATTGATGTTTGCTGATTTCTCTCTCTCATCTGCACCATTAGATTATGGATAAAGCTGCAGTTGCTGAAAAACATTGGAACAAGGTGGTAGGTAGACAGTGGGTCATATTGCGTTGGTGGCTAAGTAGGTGAAACAGTAAGAAAAGAATCATTTTTTTGCAGCTATGGATATTCATTCATTGGATATGATGGGCAGGAGTAGAGCCAAATTAATAGAAGAAAAACAAAGTAGCACTTCATTAACCTAGTAAGAACTTCATCAGCAAGGTGAAGATTAGTCTTGCCCCATCTATGGACTAGAACAGTGGTTCTGAATTTTGATGGGTAGTGTACCCCTCTGGAGACCTCAGACAACTGCAGTAATCCCAACTGGAAGAAAAAAACAACCCACCACCCAGGTCTTGCTGCAATAACAGTTGATTGTTTTACTTACTTTTTGAACAAGTGGTACTTGTTCACTCCTTGGGCTGAAATTTCGCTCTGGAAATAGGCCTAATTAGCAACAGTGCTGGTGAAACAAATCAGCTTACCAAATTAGTGGGAAGAATGGTTCTGTCTTTGTTGTGTAACCAGAAAAGTAGTTGATCTTTCACCTCGACAGTTAAGCAACAGACAAAAGAGACACATGGACAGGAGAGAGATTGGTCTACACGGAACTACAAGGTACACCCAGGAAAGCCCTTAATTCCCCCCGGGAGGACAGAACCCACAGTTTGGGAATAACTGGCCTAGAGGATCAAGACTGCTCCCAGAGAATTCCCTACTGAGTGGTCAGCTGCCCTTTTGGCTATAGAAGAGCCAACTGGAGCTTTGCCAGACAGCAGGCTTTACCATGGGTTCTCTGTGAGGCTTTATTGCGAGTTTGAAGTCGCCCCCCAAAACCGACACACCAAATCGGTCTTTTAACCTCGATATAAATCGGACTACACTTTAACATGCAATGAAAAACCCAAATTGTGTGTGAAGTGCTCTGGGTAAATTTGGCCAATTTGTGAATGCATACTCTCCATTCCGGATGAGATGCGAGCTTAAAAGCCCAGTGTGAGAAGAACCAGATCCTGGTGCCCTCTATTCTTCCCCACAGCACCAAAGGCTTCTGGTGTCACTCCCCTCCCTCCCGCCGTTGGCTGCTCTCTGAGTCACTGCTGTTGTGCCCTAGTTATTGCAAGGGGATGGATGGACTGACATTCATGGATTATTTCAGGAATTCTTTTTCTCCCCCCCCCCAATCAGTTATAAGTATTTATGCAAGTTGTAGAGAGCCCAAGGGATATAAACTTCAGACATATTTTTCAACATTATTTATTAAACCATTTTTATATATCCTTTGCCGGTGAGACTTGTATTTGGACTGAGGGAGACCTGCTGAGAAGCTGAATTGAAACCTGCAATTTCAAACGGAACCTTCTGTTCTGCAAATGGGAAAGACACAAATATATATGCAAGCTGCAGGTTTATTTCCGATTTGCCATTGCTTCTGATTCTGTATAAGCCGCCTCTGTTGTTGGTTTAGAAGGCATTTAAGCCAACAATAAGCACTCTCTTTGCCAAAGATTGTTGGGCATCTGACCTTAAGACAGTGAAAGCAACACAGGAGCTTTTAATGGTTGCAAGTGGTTATCCCAAGCTCCTTGTAGTTGGCTGGGAGAGGGAGGTGTGTGTAATCCTTGTTAATATTCTTTGTGTAGAGTAGGCCACTGCTTTGGGGAGTTCTGCTGAGCCTGCTTACTGGGAGACTGCTCTCTCTTGAGATGTTAACCTCCTCCTTAGTGAAGAGGAAGAAATAACAATGAGGTCAGAAGAGTAAATAGCTGGAATTGATTTTTTTTTTTTAAATCTCCTTTTGAAATTTTGTTCTCAGAAAGGTGCAATGATAAAAGCACTCTGAATGTTGACAGTTCAGAAGGTAGTATGTTACATACCCTATCAACTAAAGAGAAATAGGTTTGTTTGGGGAAGTGTATGGCATTCTTGTTCTAATGCCGTTTTTTAATTCACCTGTTCCTGTTGAAAAGTAGAATGTATCTCTCACAACTGCTTCATGAAAAGCTTTTGACCTCAAAGCAATAATGTAGTGATTTAATGTAAGTCTTGATGGTTTTGTTATGTGTGCAGTTTTGGAAGAGAAGCCCATACCAAGTTAGAATACTTCTTTTTTGGAGGCTGTAAAAATGGGTGGTATTTTCCTGAGAGAACAGAATGTCCTTTTGGCAGCCTGACTGTTTGACCAGGCAAATATATAATGGTAAACATGCCAACTTTGAAAATGCCCATTGACCTGTTTTCCCAACAAGCTACCTTTTTGTTATGATTTACTCAGTTTTTGATTTTTTAATATGCTGTTACAAGGAAGTAGAATACTGTGGCTGTCTAGGATGACCACTGCATTATTTGGGGTAGGGAAGTGAGGTCTGATGGCTTTTGAGGAGTACAATTGATTCTGAATTGGGAAGTAAGCTGCAGTGACAAAGAACCAGGGTGGATTTGATTTAAATCAAACTGATTTAAATCACGATTTAAATCACTAGCAGGGTGGATAAAAATAAAAAAAAATCCGATTTAAATCAAAAAAATCAGATTTTTTTAAATTTAAATCGGATTTTTTTGATTTAAATCAGATTTTTTTGATTTAAATTGGATTTTTTTGATTTTTATCCACCCTGCTAGTGATTTAAATCATGATTTAAATCAGTTTGATTTAAATCAAATCCACCCTGCAAAGAACACATTTATAGTTCATTTGCAAATAGTAACATGTGGAGGGGGAGAATCTGAAACTCCAGACTTGTGAGGGGTGGGTGGGTATGCACGTCATTATCACCACTCCAATTTCAGAACATACTTATCATCAGTAGATCCTTACCAAGCCTGCACACCAGATTTTTTTAATATCTGAGGAAATATTTTAGACCCCCCTGCCCCCCATATTATGGATACGTAGAAAATAAACCCAAACCATTTTAAATAAATGAGACCTTTCGCAGTGAAGAAAGTAACAAACTTGCCCATGACAGCAAAATATGGTTAATACAAATGGGAAGGTTTGTGCTATAAATGGTCGTTGACCCTTTTAAAAAAAAAATGTGCGTCAGGCTGCGTGCTATATGATATGGAACAAGATGAATTACTATGAATACACAGCAATTTTGAAATAAATAATTAGTATATTAAAGGCCAGCCATCAAGATCTTATATTTCCCAAAGCTACGGCATAGTTTTGCTGATAACTAGTAGGAAACCTTAAATAGCATCTCTCCTTCAAACTTGGAGCAGCTGCACACATTGTGCATTACATATGGATGTTGTGTATGCATTTTTAAACACTTGCATATATGGTTTTTGCTAAGCCTGCTAGGACCAGAGTTCCCAAACCTGTGTACATGAGTGCATGAGAGTCACTTTGTGGTTACCATGGGAAATACGGATGTTTCCTGCAGCAGTTGTAATGCACAAAATTGCTTTTAAGCTGCTTTCTTGTTGATCTGAGCTACTGATGACAAGATCTGAGCTACTGATGACAAGGCAAGTTTTGTGAGAGAATGCAACGTACCTGCTATTGTGTCTTCGGTGCTGAGTTTCAGTATGTGCTTTTTAGAGTTGTGTAGGTTTTTTTAGTTGCATCCCCCATTATTAGAAAGATTGTATCTCTCTATGGTTTTATACCAGGGCTGCACAACTTTGGCCCACCAGTTTTTTTTGGACTACAACTCTCATCATATGCAGCCACAGTGGTCCATACTCAGGATATATAGGAGTTGTACTCCAACATTTGCAGGAGGGCCGAAGTTGTGCATTCCTGTTTTATATGATAAAATACATCTGTTCTGCCTGGGGATGGAATATCAACTTTCTCCTATTTGTTATGTTAACGTTGTCACTTTTTAAACATTCTCTATGCAGACAAGTGCTATGTAGCTTCTCAAGGACAAATACTTTGATACAGGAATTCAGTTGCTTTTCACTGAGGATTGAAAGAAATCATCCCCTGAATACAATGAAATAAGTTTTCTTAGACTGGGGCCTTACGCTACTTCTCTGGCATGGGAGGGAGACACAGTAATTCTACTCCTTCCCCAAACCAGTGAGGTAAAGCAAGAAGTACCACACCACACAGGAAGGATCCATGCGGTGACTCCCATACCACCAAGGGAGCATAAGAGTGCAACCGTATTTTTTTGTCTGTATGATTAGTAATAAAAGCCCAGCCTCTCTGTGTGTGTATGTGTGAATGAATGAATGAATGAAATATAATTTCATTCATTCATTCATTCATTCATTTATTCTATTTCTGTACCGCCTTTCCAAAAATGGCTCAGGGCGGTTTGCACAGAGAAATAATAAATAAATAAGCTGGATCCATGTCCCCAAAAGGGCGGGGAGGGAATAATTAACCAAGCATTACTCCTAACCATGCACTCGCGTGCTCCCTTCCTCTTCCCCCTCCTGAGCAAATCCTCTTCTGCATTGTTCATGGTTTGCTTTAACTATCCCACTAACCAGGATTGCCATTGTAACCAGGATTTGAAGTGAATTTGCATCTGGTTACAAGGGTAATCCTGGTTAGTGTCAACCACAGCTAACACCATTGCTGATGTAACCCTGTACCTTGGTCAAAGCAAACCATGGAAAGTGGGGGGAAAGCTTAGCTGAGGGGAGGAAGACTGGCAATGCACAAGCCCATGGTTTGCTCCCAGTGATTAGTGCTTAGGAGATTGTGAACATTATGCCTGCACTGGGCCTCATTCACCTGTACTTTAAAAGCGTTAGATGAAATTACTAGTTCCCTTTTGTTATTGTAATAAGTGGTAGGTAAAGTTCAAAATCTTTCTGGCGTTCTTTGAATCCTACCTTTCAAATTGTAGTATTTTGTATTTAATTAAATGTCTAGCTTGCAAGACAAGAACTACTATGAAGAGTTTTTAAAAGAAAGTTCTCATCTTTCTTTTAAAGAATCAACTACTTCTATATGTTTACCTCCTTTATTATATTTTATTCATTCAATTTATATACCACCCTTCCTAAAGTGACTCAGGTCGGTTTACATTAAAATTAAAAACACATAACAAAACAATTTTTTTTAAAAAACCATTTAAAACAGATTAAAATCAATATAAAGAATAGATATCATAAAAAGCCAGGCTAAAAAGATGGGTCTTTAAGGCTCTCCTGAAGGCCTCCAAGGAAGATAATCTTTTATCCACAGGGAGCAATTAACACAACCCAGGGACAACAACTGAGAAGACCCGATCCCAGGTCACCACCAGATTAACTGGTGGCACCCAAAGACGGACCCCTCCTGGTGATCTTAATGAGCGGTGGGGATCTTGTAGAGAAAGGTGCTTTCTCAGGTAACCCAGACCTAAGCCATTCAGGGCTTTACAGGTAATAACCAGCACTTTGTACATTGTCTGGAATCATAATGTCAGCCAGTGCAACTGTTTAAAAACAAGCATAATGTGGTCTTTACGGGATACCCCAGAGACAAATCTGGCTGCTGCATTTTTAACTAACTGAAGCTTCTGAGCTATGTACAAAGGAAGCCCTACATAGAGCGCTTTATGATATTTTTTAAAATGGTTTTTTGCGGGGTGGGTGGGAGGTACAGGTTATACAGCAACGGGGAAAAATAACCCGGAGATACACTCCTTTCCCAGCTCTGAATACAGGTCTGTGAGTTATGAATCTGAAAGAAGACATTTTAATATTTCTGTTGGGTTGCTATGTGTGGAATGTAATAGTTCGTACATCAAAGACTCTGAACTCTATCCAGGTGCACGTTTGGCCTTCACTTGTTCTAAAATGAATGGTTGTGAGCAAAAAATAGTAGCTGCAGAAAAGTAAGATCAAGCAACTAAAAAAATTAAATAACCTGAATTTGATTCTATGTGGTTTCTTATGTCTCCAAATTTCTGTCTGCCTATATACTGGCTACATTTTAAAACTGGAGTACAGGGATGCCTTGTGCTTGGAAGAAGGTTATAGACCTTCTAATCCATTATAAGGGTTGATTGATTAAGTGCCATCAAGTCAGTGTCAACTCTTAGCAACCATATAGATATATTCTCTCTAGGATGATCTGTCTTCAACTTGGCCTTCAAGGTCTCTCAGTGGTGCATTTGTTGCTGTCGTAATTGAGTCCATCCACCTTGCTGCTGGTTGTCCTCTTCTTCTCTTTCCTTCAACTTTCCCCAGTATTATGGACTTCTCAAGGGAGCTGGGTTTTTGCATAATGTGTGCAAAGTATGATAGTTTGAGCCTGGTCATTTGTGCCTCGAGTAAAAATTCTGGATTGATTTGTTCGGTGACCTGTTTGTTTTCCTGGCTGTCCATGGTATCCTCAAAAGACTTCTCCAACCCCAAAGTTCAAAAGTGTCAATGCTTTTTCTATCTTGCTTCTTCAAAGTCCAGTTTTTGCATCCATAATGTGTCACAGGGAAAACCATTGTCCAAACGATTCTAATCTTAGTAAGTATCAGGGTGAATTTGATTTAAATCAGACTGATTTAAATCATGATTTAAATCACTAGCAGGGTGGATAAAAATCAAAAAAATCCGATTTAAATCAAAAAAATCATATTTTTTTTATTTTAATCGGATTTTTTTATTTAAATTGGATTATTTTGATTTTTATCCACCCTGCTAGTGATTTAAATCATGATTTAAATCAGTTTGATTTAAATCAAATCCACCCTGGTAAGTATAGACACATCACAGCATCTAAATCTCCTTTCCAAGGCCTTCATTGCAATTCTACCAAGTGCCAGTCTGTGGCGTGTTTCTTGACTGCTGGATCCTTTACTGTTGATGGTCGATCCTAAAGGGCAGAAGCTATCCACCACTTCAATGTCGTCTTTGTCAATTCTGAGGCTGGTTTGTCATTAGTTTAGTCTTCTTTAAATTTAGTCCTCTTCTTTTCACTGTGCTCCTTGACTTTCATTACTAGAGCTTTCAGATCATCCGCATTCTCAGCTATCAGAGTGGTGTCATCAGAGTAGTGCAGGTTATTGATGTTTCTTCCTCCAACTTTAAAACCATGCTCATTTTCTTCCAATCCAGCTTCTCTCAGTATATGGGGTTAGTTTTCATTTAAAAATGTACTGTGCCCTCAGCTTTTTAAAATACCACTTTAAAAAAAAAAGCTTTACAGAAGACAGGGACTTAAAAGGGCTAGCTAAAATAATCTGTGCTATCTCAATCCCAGCCAATGAAAGCTGGCCCAGGCAAAGTAACTTGGAACTTAATTGCTGCTAGGTTCTGACCTTGAGAGGACTTTTATGTACAGAATAGAGCATCTTCCCTTTCCAGGTATACGTTTTCTCAGGAGCATCTTTTTCTATCACGATGCAGCAGCGACAGAAGAAATCAGAATTTTCTTTTCAGAACTGCATCAAGTGGTCCTGGAAGCCGTTCTGGGGACTGACCTGTCAACCTTATTTTCAGTGCCTTCAGCTAGAGCTTGGACTCTGAGTCCCCAGAAGAAAGGGATTCCATAGCTGTGCCGCAGCTGGTAAAAACTCTGTTTTCACTTGCCTTTGTTGATGGGTTGAGCATGGTTGATAGGCAGAGCAGACCCTTTGCTGTATTGTCATGGACATTAAAATAAGACAAGAGGGGGCAGCATCAAGGCTAGATGTTGATCTCTGTACGAATCTCAAGAACTGTAATGTTTATTACAGCTGATGCAGCCAAGAGAGTTGACCAAGCCTTAGGAGGCACTTCTGTGCATCAAACTGTTAATGTTTGTTAACCTGCTGAGATTGCAGTGGGATACATTGGGATCATCTAACACAGCCACTTCTGTAGGCAATAGCCAAAGAAAAATCCCATGCCTTCCGGTTCCTAGTCTTTGGCCATCTGATATTGTGCATGTGCCCTCGCAGGTAGGATTCGTTTAGTGTGCCACATTCCAGATCCTGCATATATTGCTGCATGCACACAATCTGCTGGATATACACTACACATTGGCATGCTTAGTACTTGGGCACTATTCTTGCAGCTGTCATTATGCTCAGAGGTCATATGGTATTAGGATTGAAAGTGGTAACAGTCATACTCTATGCACATCGTGTTTGAGGAGCAAGGATTGCATTACGAAGGTGTAACAGATGTTCTTGGTGACTGCCTTACAACACTGGAACTGCTTAGAATTCTTCTGAGCTTTGTTGGGGTCTAAGCCAATATGGGGTTTATTTCCACCTATGAATATTTTTGATCATTATAAAATGAGTCCCTAATAAGATATGAAGCCCCCTATTGGTGCAGCAGGGAAATGACTTGCCTACAGAACAAGAAGTTGCTGGTTCGAATCCCTGCTGGTATGTTTCCCAGACTATGGGAAAGACCTATATTGAGCACCAGCAATATAGGAAGATACTGAAAGGCATCATCTCATACTGCACAGGAGATGGCAAACTTCGCCTGTATTCTACCAAATAAAATAACATGGCTCTGTGGTTGCCAGGAGTTGACACCGACTTGAGGGCACAACTTTACCAAATAAGATGTGAATAAAATGAGCCTTTGAGGCTATGATAAGATCTAAGTAAATAGACATCCAGGCTAACAAAGTGCTTGTGAAAACATGGTGTGCTAGCAGAAGGCTGTTGCACTAGCGAGTTGTGCTAAGTCTGGAGCTTGTGTTCCAGACTAGTTTTGCATTACCACATACATTTTTGAAGGGAATGTTTGCACAAAAGCACAGTTCCGGAAATTCCTGTGATTTCTTGCAGCTATGCAGTTGTCTTGTACTAGTGCAACTTTGTTCGTCGTGCCAGAGTTTAATTAGTCTGGCTGTAAGCCAGTGCAAATAAGAACATAAGTAAATTTAAATAAATAAGCAAATGCATGAATAGTAGTAGCTGTAAACGTTAGTGTTGAAATAGTTTTTTCATAGGATTTTGCTTGGGGCGTTGGTGATGTTCTTAAGCAAAGTAATTTGATTCCAGTCAAAGGGAGTCCCGTGTTCAGCTGGTTGTTCTTCTGTGATCGGAGAACAAAACCAGTAACCATGTAGGGGGAACAGTTGTCTTGTGATATATATGTTGTCAAGCACTTAAAAAATAAAAAAGTAAATATGGGTTTCTGTTCTGTTTTGTCTGTTCCTTGTCTGTTCTGGGGAGCTTTTCTTGAATATTCTAAAAATAAATAGGAGGCAATGCCAGTCGTCTAAAGCTAATGAAATAAGTAGAAGGGCCTAAATAATACTAAATAAGTAGAAGGGCCTGTCTGATTCAATAGCTGCTACAACATTCCACAGTATTAGCTTTGCCTTCATTCCATTTAAATGAGTAGGTCTGGTATCCAAAAGTTGTATCCAAGGAACTCTTAAATTATTGGAGTCTGTCTTCTGGCTGGGCAGGATGGAGCCAAATACTTTGGCATGGGAGATGATTTTGGAGGTCTTGTAATAAGTAGCACATGGGTAGGTGGCTTACGATGCTGGCAATGGGGGGCAGTGCTGGTGAGATGTGGAAGGCAAGGTGTGGAAGGATGGCATATTGGCACTGGGTGGCAAGAAGTACTTTCAGATGTTAACCACTAGTTCTCTCACTGTCTTAATTGAAATTGGTGGGGGTTTGGGGGGGGTAAAGTTAGGGGCATGAGTGACACACACCGGCAGTTGCTGCATGCAGAGTTTGTCTCTCCAGTCTATATGTGTGCACCAACCCTTGTATAAGTCCATATCGCCCAGATAGCAATCCAGTACCAATTCAGTTTTAAATGTATTGTTCATCAGAAAAATATTCTGAATGGCTGTGTAAGATAGGGTTTCCTGAACATATTTGTGCATATGTTTGTATCCCCAATGGAAATGAAGCTGTTTGGGCTGAGATTTGTTTTTCAGCTTACCTCCGTGAAATAATTTTAGCTACTCCAGATTATTTTCTTTCTACCCAAAAGGGTCTGTACACTGAAATCATTGCTCTTCCAAAATAAGTGACGAGAATTTTTTTAGAATGATTCTTTCCTCATTGCTTGCTGTATTTACCTGAATCGGAGACTACTTTGAATTTAAGATGACCCCCTTAAAAAGTAAAGGTTAAATATAGGTTATACCTGCCTTTACGCAAAAGGAACAGGACTCTTAATTTAAGACAATCTTCTTATTTCTAATATCAAAGAACTTAGAAAAAACCTAGTCTTGGACTTGGATTCAAACTAGGGAGCATGTGCATGTTTTTGATTGGCCATCATGAAAATTCCACAAGAAAGGAGGAGGGAGAAATGCTCATCTGCGAGTTGGATGTGGGTAGCAGTTCTGGGCGTCAGTGGCAGCGGTTCTGCAGCAGCAATTCTGGGCAATAGGACTCCAATTCAGAGTCCTGTAACTAGGAATGCTTAGGTATATTAGGCACACATTCCTGCTGGTAATTCATTAAAGCGATGCTATTATTAATAGTAAGATTTTTATCCTACCCTTCATCCAAGGAGCTCATGTTTTCCCTTTCTCATTATGTCCTTCCCCAAACCCCATGAAGTAAACTAGGCTAAGAGAGTGACTGACTCCATGAGTGACTGACTCCATGAGCTTCATAGTTGAGTGGAGATTTGAACTCTAGCTCTCCCCAGTCATAGTCCAATGCTCTAAACCAGGCATCCCCAAACTGCGGCTCTCCAGATGTTGCTGAACAACAACTTCCAGCATACCCAGCCACAAAAAAATGTGTCTAGGGATGCTGGGAGTTGTAGTTCAGCAACATCTGGAGGGCCGCAGTTTGGGGATGCCTGCTCTAAACACTACACCATAGTAGCTCTCTTTTGCCCTAATGCAAGTGGTATGACCTATGTCAGGCCTTCTCAAACTTGCCCCCCCCAGCTGTTTTTGGACTACAACTTCCATAATCCCCGGGCACAGTGGCCAATAGCCAAGGATTATTGTAGTTGTAGGCCAACATCTGCAGGAGGGCCAAAGCTGAGCAGCCCTGACCTATGTGGATAAGAACTAGCTTCCAAATGCTCATCCCAGTCAATCTGGTGCAAGACAAAGAGGGGAAGGTCATCGCCCTCTTGTCCTGCTGGTGAGCTTCTGGAGGCATTGGATTGGCTGATATTGGAACCAGAATGCTGTGCTAAATAGAAGCTTTATTGGGTTCAGCAAGGCATTTACGTTTATTTGTGTTTTTGTTAGATTTCTATACTGCTTCTCAAGACAGTTCACACAAAAGTTAAAACAAGACTACAAAGATTACAAAATTAAAATATCAGCTAGAATATAAAAATACAGTTCTGATTTAAAAAACAAACACAATATAACCATAATTCTTGTTCCAGGGCTGTCTAAAGGCAGAGGGTTGGGGATAGATAGGTAGGGCCCTGCGCTCTGATAGTCTCTTCTAGCCCCAGCAGGGCCAGAGCAGTATTGATTCATTATGGGTGGCCCCACAAATTCACTGGGTGACTCTGGGCCAGTCACTTAACTCTCAGCCTAACCTACCTCATAGGGTTGTTGTGAGGATAAAAATAAGCATGTACACTGAGCGCCTCGGAGGAAGAGCAGGATATAAATCGAAAAAATGAATGAATGAAACTATTTTTGTCCTGGGCACTGCACAAGCTAGACACAGCCCTCCTTAAGGCTGTAGTCTTCATAAGAACAGCCCTGCTGGATCCAAGGCCCAAAGCCAATCCATTTCAGCATCCTGTTTCCCTCAGTGGCCAATCAGATGCCTCTGGGAAGCTCACAGGCAAGAGATGAGGGCATGAATCCTCTCCTGCTTTTTCTGCCCTGCCTCTGAGTCTGGATGGCCATCAAGACTAGTAGCCATTGATAGAAGTGTTCTCCATGAATTTGTCCAAGCCTCTTTTAAAGCTATCCAAGCTAGTGGCCATTAACCTATCCCGTGGCTGAGGATTCCATAGATTAATTATGTGCTGTGTGAAAAAGTACTTCCTTTTGTCAGTCCTGAATTTCCTGGAAACCAGTTTCATGGGATCCCTCATCCTAGTGTTATGAGAGAGGGAGGAATCCACTCTCTTCACACCATGCATAACTTTATGAACCTCAGTCATGTCTCCCCTCATTCACATCAGGTTCTGCTTCACTGACCTGTTGTTGTCAGGCAGCATAGGCAGCAGGGCTTGTTACAGGTAGGTGGCACCATTCAAAAAAGGCAAATGCTCTTACAGATGATAAATCATCTTATTCAGGAAACAAGAAGTGGCCATTGCCTTTGATAAGAGCATGATGTACAGTTGGTCACTTTTTGAAGCTGTAGAATTTGACTGATTTTAAAGGAGGAGGAGGTTGAGCATAGTGAAATATTTGGTTTTTTTAAAAAATACATCAATGGTTATTTAGCGGTTGTCATTGACAGTATGTAGCTGAATAGTGCAAATTTCTTTTAGGGCTAGTTCACAGTCACCTAATGGCACAGTAGGGAAATGACTTGATTAGCAAGCCAGAGGTTGCTGGTTTGAATCCCCGCTCGTATGTTTCCCAGACTATGGGAAACACCTATATCGGGCAGCAGTGATATAGGAAGATGATGAAAGGCATCATCTCACACTGTGTGGGAGATGGCAATGGTAAACCCCTCCTGTATTCTACCAAAGACAACCACAGGGCTCTGTGGTCGCAAGGAGTTGAAACTGACTTGATGACACACTTTACCTTTTTACATGATAAAGACAATGGCTGGTAAACGAAAACCAGAGATCCTGGCATCATTCATGCTTTTGCAGACTGTGAACCCGGGATTTTTCGCCAATCCCAGATTTACATTGCAAAACCCCGACACTAAGCAGACACTGGAAATCTTGAGTTCAAATCTAAGATTAATGATCTCTGCTTAGATGTTGGGTCTTAGCATTGCAAATCTAACATAGGTGAAAAATCCTGAGTTAACACAGCATGTTCTTTAGAAATGCATATGCCACTGGGATCTTCAGTTTTCATTTACCGAATATTGCCACAATCATGTGAACCATGATTGCAGCAATGTCCCAGTATGCTCCCAGCTCCTAGTAAGCTTTACACTGTTGAACAATTAGTGGATTTTAGCTAAAGCTCAAGAAGTCAGAAATGATTAAAAATTATTGAACTGCTGTGCTATCCTGCTATATGTGACTGAAACTTGCTTCAAAATGGAGCTAAACATTGTATTGTAAACAGCATTTTTTTTGGAGGTGTGGGCTTTGGTGTACTGTGGATACGGAAATTATGCTATTGTTAGTGCATCCTTATAATGTAAACTGTAAGATGACTGGGAGGCGTTCTTATTTTGCGTGCGATAGAAGTATGCACTAGAAGCAGTTCACCAAACTTGGAACTCCTCATTGGTTCAGACTAACTGTTCTGTATTTGAAGGTGAGGCAAAACTCCTAGGATGTCAGTCTTCCTAGAGTATGTTTTAGAAATGTAGCTTTATGGTATTATTAATGTTATAGGCCAATGTCTTGCTTGCATAAAGGTGACAAAATGGAATAGTTTTATTCTAGCTTGTTTTTGGAGACACACACAGAACTTTTTGAGTCTTCTAAGAGAAATGTGTTGTACCCTACAATACCTAGGGCACCAACTTGACTATCCTAAAATTGTAGGTGTTAGCTTCACTTGCACACGCACACACACTTAAGAAGATGATGTACTGGTCAAGGAATCTACCAGTTGAGATTAGCTTGTGAATCTTTTTGTTCTGTATATGTCTCTCTCTATCACATGGTAGAGATTTGCCTGTGTCGGTCTAGCTCCCTGTCTAGTAATGATTTGTTGCTTGTTCTCAACCTCTGGAATAATGTGTTGTGTTGCAATCCTTTGGGAGTAAGGCCCATTGAACGCAGTAGCTGACATCCTAAATAATAAAGCACATTTCTAAGTAAGGTGTGCAGACACAGAGTAGCACCCCATGCAGCTCCCCCATCTTCCTGTGCTTGCGCTGTTGCACAAGAGGGCTAGAAGTCCGAAGTGCTCCCCATGCAGTAGAAGCACTTAGTAAGACAGGAAACATGTTGCTGAATTCCCAGTCTTTCTGAGCGCTGCTGAAGTTTGGGGAGAGCTCCAGACTCTTAGCACTATTCCGCAGCAGCGCAAGCGCAGGAGGATGGGTGAGAGGGTGCTCCTCTGTGCCCTCACACCCTACTTCTTTATGTGTTTTCATTGGCTAGGATGTCAGCCAGTGGGACTTGAGTAATAAATACCCAAAGGATATGACTTGCAAGAGAAAGACCTTGAACTTAGTGTGATGCTTAGGAAACATCCTCAAGATTGCGTTGTGCATTTTTTAACCTTCAAGTGTTGTTGTTAACTAGGGGCTAAAAGTATCTTATGAAAAGCGAAAAGCTGTAGCACACCTGCCAATGAGGCCCAGCCTAAACGTGGTTCTGTCTATGAGAAAGAAGAGTACCTGTGTGGCGTTACACATGGCCAGAATCACAATTACAATGGGTTGACCATCCCTGAATGTGCAGGTTTATTACTGAAGGATCCACAGCTGGGTTGCATGCCTGGCTATATTTTGAAGCCCCACGGCGTAGTGCTGCTTTTACACAACTCTGCACAAATGTGTTTCTCTTACATATCTGGCACACATTTTTAGCAAAAATCCAGATGAGCTGGGATTGAGAAATGATATGACAAGTTTTGAAAATATATGAGCCACAGCCGCCTTGTGTGTATTGCCTTCCAAAGAAACATGGCAGATGCAGCATGGGTGGAGTTTGCTGATGAAACTGGAGCAGGTGTCGCATTGCTCTGCTGTAATGTGTCCTACATGGAGCTGCCTTTTTGCTTGGAAATTGAAGCTAGTTCAGAATACAGCTGCTAGGGTGCTGACAGGAATCACTGGGAAGGCACCTTCTTGGTGCTCAAGCTGCTGTACTTGCTGCCTGTCCATTTCTGAGAACAATTCAGTTTTCTGTGCTTGCCTTCAGAGCCTTGATAGCCTGGGGCTCTCGTACTTGGAAGGATGTCTGCTGTTGTTATTGATGCATTAGGTAACCTTTGAAGGCCCTTCTCTGGGTGCCCCTGCCTTTGGAGGGCTTTCTTGGTTGTGGTGCCCACTTGTGGCAGTCTCTCTCCAAGGAGGCTTGCCTGGTAACAACATGGTTGTCTTTTAGATGCCAGACAAAACCCTTTTTATGGAATGGGGTCATAGCTCAGGGGCAGAGCACCCACTTTGCATGCATCTGGCATCCCTGGCATGCATCTGGCAATCCCTGGCATCTCCAGGTAGGACTGGTAAAGACACCTGCCTGAAACCTTGTAGAACTGCTCCCAGTCAGTGTAGACAGTACTGAGCTAAATGGACCAATGATCAGAATCGGTATAAGGCAGTTTCCTATGTTTTAGGAACAATTGCATTAGTGCTGTCTTAACCACTGTTTTAGTCTGCATTGGCCTGTTACATTAAGGGTGGGAAGAAAGAAAGAAAGACAACTCGAAAATATCTTAAAGAGCAGTCATTACACTCATCTGATGCCAAAATACCATTTTTATTTTTGTGTGATGTAATTGCATTTCACTGGGTGGAAGTTGCAGGCAGAAAATAAAAAGAGTTCTAAAGACAGGCAGTCAGGACACATTTCAACAGCTCCCTTTGCTTGATAAAAATAGCCTTCCTGAAGAACTTGTAAAACTCTATGGGGCGGGGGGTGGATTTCATCTTTTATGCACACACATATTTGTACCTTCTTTTTGAACCAAGTGCATGAAGTAAGGAAGTGTGTTTAATGTGTGGGCACAGCAAATCTTAGGATCAGCTTGTAAGGTAATTACTGTGAAATTGATTGTAAATGGAGAGAGTATGACTTGCATAGACAATTGAGTAATTTACTTTGTAAAATGATACAAAATGTTTGACCTCTTCTGTTAAAAAAATAAAATTTGAAGAACACCCCACCATCACCTACTAATAATAAAACAGCAATAAGGAAAATAATTTGGTAACAGTGAGAAATAAATTATGTATTTCATAATACAATACATTATTGTATTCAGTTTATGCATGTTGGTAATGCAATTTATTTCCCCTTTATTTCAATCCATTTTTGACAGACTATTTTACCAATCTGCTTCAGTAACTTTGAGTTTCTTGGTGTCCTTGAGATTACATTAGCATTCCACTGCTTTAGTATATACAATATCCTGCTGACTGCTTTACAAGTGTGTGTGTGTGAGTGTGTCTGTGACATCACTTGCCACAAATACCTAGCAAGTTCATTTTACTATGTTCACTCTCTCTTAAGAATTGTCTATAGCCAGTTAGGAAAAGGTGCCACATTGCAGAGTGTTTCTGACCTTCTGTATTACAACTGGCTCTTGCAAAGCAGTTCATTGCTAGTTGTGAGTAAATCTGGCCTGCTTTACATATGGCCAATTTCTAACATATTTTCTTGTATAAAATGTGCCCATAGTTAGGGATGTGCACGGAACCGCACAGCTGCGGTCTGGCACTGTGGAGGGGGTTCTTTTAAGGGCGGGGAGGGTTTACTTGCCCCTCCCGCCACTTTGCCCCCTCCAGCGCTCGTATTTACTGTAGAAATTGGGGTGGCAGGATACCTCCCTGCCGCCCCTTGCCCCTCCGCAATGCAAAAGGCTCCGGCAAGCCTTTTGCACACGCCGCGCGCGAGCTTCACGTCTCCCCGACGCCGGAGGCCCGGTCTACCCACCGGCAGGGGCCGAGGCCGGGTAGACCGGGCTTCCGGTGTCGGGGAGACGTGAAGCTCGCGCGCGGCGTGTGCAAAAGGCTTGCCGGAGCCTTTTGCATTGCGGAGGGGCAAGGGGCGGCAGGGAGGTATCCTGCCACCCCAATTTCTACAGTAAATACGAGCGCTGGAGGGGGCAAAGTGGCGGGAGGGGCAAGTAAACCCTCCCCGCCCTTAGAGGAACCCCCTCCACCCGGACCGAACCGGCCAGGTCCGAACCGGTCTGGACGGTCCGGAGGCCTTTACAATGGCCTCCGGACCGGTCCGGACCCATCCCTACCCATAGTGGCCAACACCCAGTGCTGTGCTACATGTTCTCAATCATGTGAAGATCTGTGCACATGCATAGAAATTTAATTTTCATAGAAAATTCGTAGAAACCTCTGTAGGTAAAGTGTGCCATTGAGTGGGTGTCAACTCCTGGTGACCACAGAGCCCTGTGGTTGTCTTTGGTAGAATACAGGAGAGGTTTACCATTGCCTCCTCCCGTGCAGTATGAGATGATGCCTTTCAGCATCTTCCTATATCGCTGCTGCCTGATATAAGTGTGTTCCCATAGTCTGGGAAACATATCAGTGGGGATTTGAACCGGCAACCTCTGGCTTGCAGGTCAGGTCATTTCCCCACTGCGACAAAAACTCGATTTTCATCTTTGCCTCCATCTGTGGTAGCTGGAGTGCAGCCAGCCAGGGGCAGGGCCAGCTGGTGTGATCTGAGAATTCTACCGCATGCACTCCACACATGGAGTATTTGTGGGAAGAGACCTCAAGTGCTACCCCTTAGGAAACCTGTGGTGCTTGAAGCAATCCTCTGTACAGAGTGCCAACTCAAGCCACCGCCACCACCCTGCCCCTTTATAAAGCACGGAAAGATTTCAGCTCTCCTCCACCCCCCACCCCCAGTGTAGTATAATATCATAATATAGTCGCCTTGTCAAAAATGCAGTCATAATAGCACTGGCACCTTCTAATGTAGTGGTTTTTGTTCTCTGCTCCAGGGAACCCTGGGGTTCCTTGGAAGCAAAGTAGGGACTCCATAATAAGATGATAGGGAATGGCAGGCAACTGTCACAGAGAGACAGTTTGCCCACTATGACAAATCTTACGTGCAATATACAGGAGAGGTTTTGACCTCACTTTGATGATGTACAGACTGAGAATGTGCCTCGTAACCTACCTAAGAGGCCTGGCTACTGCTCCATGTAAACTTACTGTGCCTCCTCCTAAGATATGCCTAGAACTTTCTGCAGTCCCTTCGGAGTCCCTTAGCAGATCAGTGGAGGTAGGAATCATTGGAGGTGTTGCCCAAAGGCAGAAAATTGGAAGCGCCTGATGGTCATATATTGGAAAAGGGGAAAGGCATCACTGGGGCAGTGGTGTGAATGGCATGTCACTGAGGGCTCTGGTCTCAGTAGCCAACACATGGAGAGAAGAGCTGGTCTTGTGGTAGCAAGCATGACTTATCCCCATAGCTAAGCAGGGTCTGCCCTGGTTGCATATGAATGGGAGACTTGATGTGTGAGCACTGCAAGATATTCCCCTCAGGGGATGAAGCCGCTCTGGGAAGAGCAGAAGGTTTCAAGTTCCCTCCCTGGCTTCTCCAAGAGAGGGCTGAGAGAGATTCCTGCCTGCAACCTGGGAGAAGCTGCTGCCAGTCTGTGAAGACAATACTGAGCTAGATAGACCAATGGTCTGACTCAGTATATGGCAGTTTCCTATGTTCCTGTGGGGTGTGTGTGTGTGTGTGTGTGTGTGTGTGTGTGTGTGTGTGTGATACTGCTCTATGAGCTCTTTCTCATGATCCATGAGAGAGCCCTTTTTCACGATCCTTACCTCCCGCACAGATGATTGCCGCGTCCATGCTGGGCATGCGGGGTCATATGCCCACATGGACTCCAACTCTCCCCAGCAGCGGCAGAGGGTGGAGGCCAGGACATGGCGCCACCCCGGAAATCCCATAATGCACTGTGTGAGTGTGCAGTTTATTATGGGGATATTTCAGATGCCGGCCAGGAGCCCTGCTGTCTCCCAGCACCAGCTGCAAGCAGCTGGGGCTGGCAGACGATAATCAGAATGGGGCCAAGAGAGTGTGTGTTCCCTTCACCTCATTTTGGAGGCGGGTTTGCCACTGCACCGCTGCCAGGAGCTGCATGACTCCCAGCGGTTCACATGTGTAGCAAAGATCGGGCTAAGGCAGCCAAGCTCCGTCTTTGCTGAGCGTATGAACAGCATCTATATCTTGAAACATTGTGATGGAAGCAACTAGCAAGACCTGCATATTTTTAGGAGCCAGGTGTAAGATTCTACTACTACTACTACTACTACTACTACTACTATTTATATACTGCTTTTTAACAAAGGTGCTGAAGGCGGTCTACATAGAAGAATAAATAATTAAAAAATTAGATTGTGAGCCCTTTCGGGACAGGGAACTATCTAAAAAGAAACATAAGGTAGACACCAGCAACAGCCATTGGAAGGATGCTATGTTGTGCTGTGGTTAGATAGGGCCAGTTGCTCTCCCCCTGTTTAATATAAGAAACCCCCCACTTTAAAAGGTGCCTCTTCTCTCACTGAGCATTCTAAATAGGATTGGAGTGGACAGTAGATTTGTTGGAGAGTGAGGTTGAATGAACAAATAAGGACAGAGGTGACGTGCACAGATCTCAAAATCCAAAGTCCAGGCCAACTTTTGAGTCCATCCCTATTTGACGACTGGTAGCCTGACAGCAAAATCTTTGCAAAGTGCCCAAGTGATATGAAAGGGCATGCATGCATGCTAGGCTTGCCCTGAAGGAGTAACTAGGGAGATAAACTACTTGGAGTGAGTTATTTCCCAGTACTATGTTTCTGTTTGATTTTAATCTAGTAATGGCTTACTAATAGGTAAAAAGAGGAGGCTCTTGGTAGTTTGCACATCATTTAAACCATTATTAATCAGTGCGACAGTGCTTGCACAATCAGTCTTCATCACCCTCCCCTCTCAGAGGCATCTCCTTGAGCTCCACTCACAGAAAGCACCCCAGTGCAGTTTCCAGGGAACCCCCCTTCCCCCACTGCAGTTTCCCATGCCGCATCCTACACAGTGTTCCCTCTAATAGGGATTCCCAGATGTTGTTGACTACAACTCCTAGAACCCCCAGCTGCAATCACTTTTGCTTGGGGATTCTGGGAGTTGTAGCCGGCAACGTCTGGGAATCCCTGTTAGAGGGAACACTGCTCCTACACCATTTCTGAGATTCCTCCAGCCCCCAGAGGAGTGGCTTGTCAGTGGGTTCAAGGAGCTGTCCGAGGGAGCAGAGGGTGAGAGAGACCTTGGGACTGCCATTGTGCTGGCGCTACTCAGGATGCATCTGGATTCTTGGCAGGATTTCCTTCCGAGTCAGCGCGCATAGGGCCAAACTATTACTTGAGGTTACAGCTTGAGCTAATGTGAAGATAATGGTTGAAATTCAGAGCAACGTAGCACTTGCGGGAGGACATCTGGGCTAGCGCAAAACTTACACTAGCTAGGAACCTAGGAAGCTGCCATATACTGAGTCAGACCATTGGTCTGTCTAGCTCAGTATTGTCTACCCAGACTGGCAGCGGCTTCTCCAAGGTTGCAGGCAGGAGTCTCTCTCAGCCCTATCTTGGAGAAGCCAGGGAGGGAACTTGGAACCTAGATGCTCTTCCCAGAGCCACTCCATCCCTTAAGGGGAATATCTAACAGTGCTCACATTTAAGAACTTAGCTAGTTGTGCTTGTGTTCCAGATTAGTATTGCACTACTGCAAGCATGCTTCTGGTTGCACAATTGTGGCATGTCTCATTTATTTCAGCTGGAATTTTGCACGAGAGCATTATGGCACAGTAGTGCTTTTGTACAAATCTCCTTTTTTAGTGCAGTTGAGGTTCTGTGCTAGTGCAAATTTGTTCTGAAAGTACGCCATTGTTCCCGATGTCAGCCACTGTAAATACTTTATGTCCCCCATCTCAAAAACAAACAAAAAACAGATTTACAAATATCTCATTTTCAGCTGTAATATGGACATCTGGCTACATGTGTGTCAAATCTTATGTTTATAGTTGGTGGGGAAGCACCCTTAGCATTTTCATATCGCTCCAAGTCAGTCACTCAGTCTCCGAATTTATTTCGTATATAATCTGACATTTTAGAATTGTACCCTTATAGTTACATGGTGGTGTATTTATGGCTGATTTATTACCCATCCTGAGCATTGTGGAAGACAGGATAAAAACAGTAAATAGTAACTCTGCATTTCAATAGATAACAAACTGTCAGGTTGAATTTTGGTATAAATGGCATTGCAATTACATGGAGAACTTCCTTTGGTGGTGACGCCTTAATCAAATTCTGCACGTTTGTGAAAATGGTAGTTGATGTGAAAGAGAGTCTATAATAAAAGAATCATTTCTGTGAAAAGATGATATGGTATTTATGATTAGCTGAAGTCCATGTGTGTGTGAGATAGAGAGTGTGTATGAGATAGAAAGAGACTGACTTAGCAAAAGAATATTACCCACTAATATGCAGTGAAGGTCTGTGTTTTCAGATTTGCCATTGAGAAGGTTCCCATCTGCACGCCTTTTTCTAAATGATGAATTAGGATACATTTAGTCAGCAGTGCCAGATTTGTCCACTTCTTGCTAGCTGTGATAAACGTCTTGTGCTCCTATTTCCACCAGTAACTTCCAGTGGCACATAAAACAGCCTTGAACATATTTTTATATGCTCCAGTTTAAATAGAATATTCTTAGCTCTTAATGCCCCCAGTCAATAGAATAGGGTTTGGGGTGGTTTTTTTTTTTTTTAGAAAGCTTGCTTTGCTACCTTTGCAGGTGGCTTCTCCTCTTCTAGGAGTAGGCTTCAAACTGAGGCAAACAGGCTCAACAGGAATGTGACTTACCTCAGCCCTAGCTGGCACCTCCCACTGTCTCTCTCTCCAGGCAAGAGAGAGAAACTAAAAATGAAGGCTACACAGTCCCCAAAACAAGCCCTGGCACAAAACACACACACACACACACACACACACACACACACACACACACACACACACTTCTCCCTTAAAGAGATACCAGCCCCTCAAACTCTCCCCCTCCTCCTGTTTCGATAGGAAAACGTCCTGATGCCCTAAATAAACAGTATCTGATTTGATATGTTTGACTTATATATTCTGTAGACAAAACTAAAAATGTACTCCATATTAATTTTATATGCTGTATAAATGTCTCAAAAAGTTTTCCTAATAGCCACAAGTCTTTGAACTGAAATATTTAATTGGGGGTGGGGGGGAGATCAGTAAAGCATGTTTAATGGATTATATTCAAACAAATTGAAAGCTTTATGTGGAAATAGTACTTGAAAAGGTTTAAAGACAATGCATAATAGTATGAGCTTCCCTTGTTTAAATTTAAAGAATAATAAAGGCACTGAAAATGGGTAAAATTAGTATGTCAACAACGAAGAGCGTAATGGATGATATGCCACTGTTGTCCATTCATCTACTTCAACAGAGTTTCTTTCTCACTGATGGCACAGACAAATCTGATTGTCTCTTTTTCCAAGGTATGGGGAGGGCATCCGTTACTTGATGGGTTGTCTAGCTCTGCATGCTCCGAGACAGGGCCAATGAAAAGGGAGCACATCCTCTACTCCCTCTGATCTGCCCCCTATTACCCAGTTCTGGTCCTGTCTTGGCTTTGGGACAGTTCTATTTCGTCATTGTTCTGGACCTCTCTTACCTTAATTTCTTCTGTGTGCAAGGGGGGAGAAGGAGTTGCGGATGTCCCGTTGTTGTCCCTGTATCGTGAGTTGTTTGGTGCCCCTTGTCTTTGCCTTTGTGTTTTTCTGTTGTATCCAAGCTGTTAGTTGCATGCGTGTTGGTCCCCCCCCCCCCGCTTGCTATTTCAACGATGGAAATCGCTCATACAGGCGACATGCTCAGAGGTTCCCTGTCAGAGGGCCCTCTTTCAGATGCCCCTAAGGAAACCCCGATAGCTCCCTCGGGAGCTGGGGAGGGAGATAGTTCTGTCGCACCAGCCCTCTCAAACCCGATTACGGGGGAGAGCAGTGAGCCTATACTTTTGCCGACGAAGCCTGCTAAGGTGCTCAAAAAATCTAAGCACCTGGAAGAGGCGGATGGCATTAAGCAAAAGAAGAAGAAAAAGGCGAAAAAAGGCGCCTTGGCCAAAGCGCCCTTGAGCGAACGGCTTCAGCTTCGGGCCATGAGGAGCCAGCAGCGGGAAAAAGGACAGTCTTTTCTTCCCGCCGAAATCACGCGCGCCATTTTGTCCGGCTCCGTGCCGTCCACACTGCCTATATGGCAATCGGCTCCTTTACCGGAGGGGCTTACAGATGCCGCGGCGACCGCGGAACAGACGGGGGTGACAACGACGGCTGGGGGGCGACTGGAGAGCATGTTGCCTGTGAGCCCGGCGGTGGTGAGCATTACGGGGGGCACAGATTTGTCTGGCGCTGTGGGACCCAGCAGGGAGTTATTGTCAATTAAAGAGCTCTCTTGGCTGAGCGCGTTTGTACAAAAGCAGTGCCTGGCGGTAGTTTCCCCTCTTCTATCTCATTCGGGCCCAGGGAAGGCATTGCCGGGCAAAGATATGGCGCAGAAATCTCTGGGGATTCCCGCTCCTGTGGCACCTCTGTGCAGGGGCCGTTGGCCATCTTTTTCTTCGTCTCCAGGATCTAGCCCGGTCAGACAACCTATCCCAGTGGGAGAGCGGGTCTGGCTAACCAGAAGGTTGAGGAAACGGCACCGACATATGGCATCTCTTCTGAGGAGGAGGCTTTTCAGCAGGAGGCTTATCTCCAATCGAAACGCTTATGTTTGGCAGGGGGGGGGGGGGGTTTCTCATGGAAAGGTTCTTCCAGAGGCTGCTGTCAATTCCGTCGTTTCTGCCGCAGCTGTTCCTATAGGTGACCAGACAGGGGGCACTATAACTGAGCAGCACGTGACAAGGGGAATGTTGCCCTCTAATATTTCACAACCTGTGGGTGTTCCGCGGGACACAGGTTCGAGCTCGGACGAGTCTGAAAAAGAGGAGGGGGAGCTCTCCAATGAACAGACTCCGACAGACAAGCCTACCACTACCAGACTGTTCTCTATGGCTGAGTTTGAAATCTTGTTGGCAAAGGCAAAAAGAGCTATCAAAGATGTTTCTAGTGAGACTGGGTCTCAGCCAATGGCCGGTTTAGATCAAGACGTTTTTCCGTCAACTTCGGCCTCCCCGGCCACAGTTCCTTTCCCTTCTCTTTTCAAAGAAGTGATGCTGGCAGAGTGGGGGGTTCCAGTTGCTTCGAAACCCGCTCTACATTTCCCAAAAAAGTTTTATACCTTACCTCCTGCTATTATGTCCCTACTAGCAGTTCCTGTTGTGGATGCCCCAGTGGCCCAGCTGGTGACCGGCACCTTGGTCAATAAGGAAGGCGAGGAGTTCCTCAAGTCCCCTGAGGAAAAGAAAACGGACCACCTCTTGAGAAAAGGCCACGAGGCCTCCGCGATGGTTATCAGGGCGGCGGCTACCAACTCGGTGTTCGCTAGGGCAACTATCTTATGGACCAAAGAGCTGGCTAAACTGGTTCCACCGGAAAATACCAGGCTTAGACAAGGTTTGAATAAAATAGCCAGGGCATCTGCCCTTATGGCAGACTCGAGCCTGGACTGTTTGCAACACGCAGCCAGATCCATGGCAGCGAGCGTGGCGGTTAGAAGAGGTTTGTGGCTAATTGGAAAGTCGATTCAAAATCAAAATTGGCTCTGGCTTCCACCCCTTTTCGAGGCGCAAAGCTTTTCGGGGAATCCCTCGAGCCAGTTTTGGTGGAAACTCAGGATAAGAAAAAGGCAATGCCTGTGGGGCGTGGGGACGCTAGAAGGCCTTTTAGAGGAGGATCCAGTTTTCAGAGTTCCTTTCGTCCCTACAAATCATTCAATCGCCCGGGATCGTCCGGTTTCCGAGACGGATTCAGAGATAGAGACTTTCGAGGAGCACAGCACAGGCAGCCTTGGCATCAATCCTGGAACTCCAAACCTAGGGGAACTGGCAGGAAGACAGGTCTCTTTGGTTCCCCGCAGGAGCGACAGAACCGTAAGCAATGACTCGTATCCTGTCGGAGGCAGGTTACGGGCTTTTGCCCATTCATGGGGGGGAATCACTACAGATCAATGGGTACTACAGTTAGTTTCCCAAGGTTATCGCATAGATTTTCATTCTTCTCCCCTGGACTCTTTTTTCAAGACCCCGACATCACGAGATCCCTTAAAGAGAAAATTGATGCACAAGGCCATTCAGCACCTATTGGACATTCAGGCCATAGAACCTGTTCCGGTGTCCCCAAAACCTGATGGGGTGTTTTCTCTGCTATTCCTTGTGCCAAAAAAGGACGACTCCTGGAGGGCGGTTCTGGATCTAAAAAGGCTGAATCGGTACGTGCGGAAGAGGCCTTTTTGTATGGAGTCTTTTTGAACCATCAAATCTGCAATTCTCCCGGGGGATTGGCTGGCGTCGCTAGACTTATCTGAAGCTTATCTGCACGTACCGATTCATCCGTCCTCCCATCGTTTCCTCAGATTTGCTTACGGGCACCAGTTCTTCCAGTACAGGGCTCTTCCGTTCGGCCTGTCTTCAGTGCCGAGAGTCTTCACAAAGCTGATGGTGGCTCTCATTGCCCATCTCAGGATACGGGGCATACACGCATACCCGTATCTCGACGACATTTTGATACGCTCAATATCAGAGGCACGAGCAGCGAAGGATGTTGAATGCACTATTCATGCCCTGGAGGCTCATGGCTTCATAATCAATCTGAGCAAGAGCCATCTGCATCCGTCTCAGCGGTTATTGCATCTAGGAGCCCTTTTTGATACAAAGGAGGCATTAGTCAGCCTACCGAAAGAAAGGAGAGTTAAAATCTATCGGGCCCTCAGCCCTTATTTATTCAAGTCAAGAGTGCCGCTGATGCACTTGGCACATATTCTATGCCTGGTGGTCGCGTGCCTGGATTGCGTGCCTTGGGCGAGATGGCACTCCAGACCCCTTCAGTGGCTGCTCCTTCCGCATCAGGAGGCCATTATGGAAAGGAAAAACTTGTGGGTCACGCTACCCAACAAGGTCAGGAACTCGTTCACTTGGTGGACTTCAACGGCCATAAAGAGGGGCCTGCCATTGGATACCCCGGAAAAGATCATAGTTACTATGGATGCAAGTCTCTCCGGATGGGGAGCACACTGCTCCACCCACCAGGCCCAGGACAGGTGGGAGCAAGAAGATCTGAGACACAATATAAACTGGCTGGAGCTAAAAGTGGTTCGCCTAGCGTTGGTGAAGTTTCAAGTCCTGCTGGAGGGACGGCACGTTCTAATACGGACTGACAATATCACAACAAAAGCTCACATAAATCATCAGGGCGGGACGAGATCCCGGGCACTGATGCGAGAGACGAACCTATTGTTCCTATGGGCGGAAAAACATCTCAAGTCGATAACGGCGGAACATCTTTCAGGCCTGCTGAATCGTCAGGCGGACTGGCTGAGCCGGCAGTTCCTGGACCCGGCAGAGTGGGCGCTTCATCCAGATGTTTTCGAACAGCTGACACAGCAGTGGGGTCTACCTGCAGTGGACATGTTTGCCTTGTCCCAGAATTCCAAGCTTCCGAGGTTTTACTCAAGACACCTCTGTTACCGTGTGGAACAAGTGGACGCCCTGGTCGCCAAATGGCCTCAGGGTCTGCTTTATGTCTTTCCTCCGATGGCGATCCTGGGGGCTGTCCTCAGAAAGCTGGTCGCCGAAAGGGCCGAGGTTATTCTGGTAGCACCTTACTGGCCAAGGAGACAGTGGTTCTCCGACCTGATGGCCCTATCAACTCAAAAACTGTGGGCGCTTCCACTGAGAAAGGATTTATTGAGCCAAGGCCCGATCTTACATCCGGACCCAGAGTGGCTCCACCTCCACGCTTGGAGGTTGAGTGCAAAACGTTGATTGCCAAGGGTTACTCAGAACGAGTCCAAGATACTGTCCTGGCGGCAAAACGTCCATCTACGACTAGAATTTATCAGGTGACATGGTCCGCTTTTTGCTCCTGGTCACACAAGGTGGGGGTGGACCCCTTACTTGCGGGAGTGCCGGCTGTTCTCAGTTTTTTACAGGCAGGAATTGAAAAGGGTCTCCGTCCAAGCACCTTGAGACGTCAGTGTTAGCTTCGGTCCTAAGCATTTCCTCCAAGGAATCTCTAAGTTTGCATCCAGACATTCGACGTTTCTTAAGGGGAGCGGTTAATCTGAATTCTCCGCCGATTCATAGATTTCCCTCGTGGGATTTAAACAAGGTTCTGAATGCGCTTACAAGGACGCCCTTCGAGCCTCTATGGTGGATATCCTTACGACTCCTTTCATTCAAAGTTTTGTTCCTTGTTTCTATTACTTCGACCAGATGCGTCTCTGAACTGGCAGCTCTTTTGATACGGGATGAGCTCTGTGTTTTCCAGAAGGAGTCAGTAGTGTTAAAGCTAGATCCTACATTCTTACCAAAAGTGAATTCGGTTTTTCACAGGAGTCAGGAAATTGTGTTACCTTCCTTATGCCCAAAGCCTCGCCACCATAAGGAGCGGGCTTGGCACACTTTGGATGTACGGAGGGCTCTCCGCATCTACATTGAAAGGATGAGTAGTTTCAGGAAGTCAGATTCACTGTTTGTATCCTTTTTGCCTTCGAACCTAGGTTCAAAGGTGTCTAAGGATTCACTAGCGCGATGGCTGAGAGCTACTATTGCCTTGGCTTATGAGTCTTTGCATTTGGAGGTACCTCCGAAGATCACGGCACACTCCACCAGGAGTGTGGCTACTACGGCGGCGTTCTCGGCTAGGGTTCCCCTGGAAGAGATATGTAAGGCGGCCACTTGGTCGTTGACGTCTCCTTTTGTTAAGCACTATAAAATTCCTTCCTTTTATGAACCTCAAGCAGCAGCTGCCTGCACAATTTTGCAAAAAGTGGTTTAGGACATCCGCATCCTGCCCCGATTATTAGCTTGGGTATGTCCCATCAAGTAACGGATGCCCTCCCCATACCTTGGAAAAAGAAACATTGGTAGACTTACCGTGAAGGGTTCTTTTTCTGGTATGGGGAGGGCATCCGGCCCACCCGCGGATGCAGAGGTGGGGATCTCTGGGGTGGTGGAGCAACTCCTAGGGTTCTAGTTGCTTGTATCCCTTTAAATCTTTATGCTATCCCTTGTGGTTTTCGCCTTCCTCTCTCTCTCTCTTGCTTTTTCACTCTACTATTTTTCATAGTGTCCAGTGTCTATTGATCCAGTGTATAGGATATACAGGTGTTGCCAGATTTATTTTCTCTCACTCCCTGCGCTCCGCATGACCAGAACTGGGTAATAGGGGGCAGATCAGAGGGAGTAGAGGACGTGCTCGCTTTTCATTGGCCCTGTCTTGGAGCATGCAGAGCTAGACAACCCATCAAGTAACGGATGCCCTCCCCATACCAGAAAAAGAACCCTTCACGGTAAGTCTACCAATGTTTCTTTCCCTACAAGGTTGTTCTACCAATGAATCTATGAGCAAAAAGGCAACTTATCATGCTTCATCCTCTTCATATGTTGCCATTGTGACTGATTTTCCAGCAGCAACAGATTGTGAGAAATAGAAACCAACTTAGCAGTGTGTTAATGTGTTAGTCTGCCCCCCTTTCTCCCCCCCCCATCTTACCTGAGCTGAAAGTTGTTCTCTTCCCACCAGTCATCTTAGGAACATCACCTGAAAAAAATACCATTACATATTTGAAACTGCCTAATTTGTCTGATATTGTATTGATCCATTTATTATGTGGCATTGTTTAATAACATCAAGCAATTTTTATAGAAACTGAAAAACTTTCTGTGGAAAAATATTTCAGTAGAAGTTTTTCCAAACAGTTTTTCCCATCCGACATCACTGCCACAGAGTATATGCTAGGCTCTTAAATTTAAAAACAAAACAAAACAAAAAGCCCAGAGGAAAGAAACGCTTTATCCCTTACGCAGACTATTTAATTAAAGAGATAATCCCCCTCTTAGATTTGGCCAGATGTGATTGCTTGAAAAATGGCACAGGTGGTGTATAGCAGGGTTTCTCAATGTGTGGGTCCCCAGATGTTATTGGACTTCAACTCCCATAATCGCAGCCCCAGTGGCCTTTGGTTGGGAATTATGGGAGTTGAAGTCCAGTTACATCTGGGGACCCAAATGTAGAACCCCTGGTGTATAGAATGGTCAAGAGAAAATTTGTTGCATTCACTTTCTCATGGCTGACATCACAAATGCCACTTGTGGACTAGCACTAGTCAAAGCTACCTATGAATAAAAGCTTTTCATAACTCCATTTGACAAACTGTACCATAAAATGAGGGAAACTCCTGACCTTCAACCACTAATGGACCAAGAAATACAACAATGTGGATGTCTGTGGTTTCTGAGGAAATGCCTTGGTATAGAGAACTTTGCATGAAATAAATAAAATAAACTGGTAAATGGATCTTTGAAAGCAGACACGTTTTATCTCATGCAATGACTTTCCCCAACGTTTTATCTCATGCAATGACTTCTTAAAAATTAAGCCCTAAAGATTACTTTTAACTTTGCTCTACCTTCCCCTTAGCCCCTCCCTGTTATGTGGGGCAGTTTCCAAAGAAGTAGAAGAAAGTTTATGCCTAGAAGGGAAGGCAGAATACAGGCTCACCTTTAGCATTCTAGTCAAACTAAGAAGGTTCCCAAAGGTTGTGGTAGATATTATGGCAAGGGGAGATGGAATAATTGGTGGTTGTCGTCTGGAATGATAGAGATAATACCCTGATAAATTATCATATTAATCCAAATTCACTTTAGAGGAAAACATTTCAATCTGGTATTGAAGAATAACAGTATGTAATATTTGTTCCAGTCTAGCGAAGTGTGTTTCAGTCTGTATAAATGTTTTGCACTTATTTTAGTAACTTGGGGCAACATGATTTTGGTATAAGAGTCCATACTTCTCTGCAGCTGAACTTCTGCTCTAAATCCTCAACCTTTCCTTACAGCTTCTAGTTTGCTACCGGCTTCCAGTAAAAACAGTAGTTAGAAGAATGTGTTGTGGGCTTTTGAGAAGAACTTATAGCAGCAAGCAGCAAAACCAAATTAATTCTGAGAAGAAATGGGATTTTGCCTTCATGCAAATTTCCTTAGAGACTTTTGTGTTTCTAGAGTGTTTTTAGGGAACAGAAACAATAAACCAACATTGAATCATGCACTGGATTTTATTGTTGGCAGATGATGGAGTTGGTTGCTTTTGAATACAACTAAATGAGGATACTCCAAAGTGGGAGGCTTTATGATAGAGAACTATGAATCTATAATAAAATAATAATAATAATAATAATAATAATAATAATAATAATATTTAATAATTAATAAAGTGGGAGTTAACTCTAAAAGAGCATTAGTCCAGATTTCCTTGAATTATTAATTCTTCTGAAATAGAATGTAAAGCAAAATGTATCACAACTGCATGCCATCTTGAATTTTGTTTAAGTGTCTTTGTAGCTATACAGATGCCTCACATTTAACTTGGGCGCACTGTAATCTTTGGTAGTGGTAGGCAACATAAAGTCTGTGTTCCATATCTGGCTTCTAAAGCTTTGCCTTGGCCTGCATAACCTTACACTGCTACCATGTGGTGACTTGCCCAAGAAGTCACTGCAGTGAAAAGATGGAGTGTGTGGAGCACTTACTTCTGGTGGGTGGAGACTTTGTGGCCCAGACATAGTATCTGTGCATTAGAATAACATGCCTCTTCCAGATCAGAGGAGGGCACTCTACTACATCCAAATTGCTCTAGACCAGTCCTGCTCAACTTTGGCCCCCCAGCTGTTTTTTGGACCACAACTCCCATATTCCCCAGCCACAGTGGTAAATAGCCAGGATTTATGGAAGTTGTAGGCCAATATCTCCTGGAGGGCTGAAGTTGAGCAGCCCTGCTCTCAAAAGATCTTGGGTGGCAGTGGGATATTGGCTTAGTTGACCTCCAAGTTAAGAACATAAGAACAGCCCTGCTGGATCAGGCCCATCTAGTCCAGCATCCTGTTTCGCACAGTGGCCCACCAGATGCCGCTGGAAGCCACAGGCAGGAGTTGAGGGCATGCCCACTCCTCTGCAACTGGTACTCAGAGGCATCCTGCCTTGTTGCCATACTGTAATTCAAATAACCTATATCCTTGTTGAGTGATATGTTACTTCATGTATCCAAACAGTCTGAGTGATGTCAGAAATGTTTGGAATTGGATAGTAGAATCTAGTAAAGTAAAAACAGGTTTGGATAATAGCTTTTCAAGGAGCTAAGATTCTTTTTAAAAGCATTTATTATGGCTTTTTATAATAATTGTGGGAAACTGTATGCTGTTTCTCTGACTTACATTAGTTAACTCTTGATCCAGTACTGCTTTGGTAATGTATAATTTGTCACTTTATTGTGCTTTTACATATGACATATAACAGAAGTAATCCTAGCATTTGATACCAATTTCTGGATGTCTTAGCCAAACGCTGAATACAGTTGTCCCTCGACAACCGCGGATTTCCCAATCACGGTTTTGAGTATCCGCGACTGGGAAATTGCGGCAGGTCTCGCCAACCGTGACACGAGTATCCGTGGTTTGGTTTTTGGCAATTTGGGCTCCCCTCCCCCGTGCACGATTTTTGGGAGTTGGGGTGATTTTCAGGGGTTCCCCTTCACTTCTTGTGGTGATTTGGAGGGTTTTGTTTTTTTAGGTTTTTAAAAATTGTTTTCTGCAGTCCTTTCGCTGCCACGATTCCCCTAACCTCCTGTTTGCCATTGATTTCAATGGCTTGTCAACCTCAAATTCACCAACCATGAGGTTTTCCTGAAATTGAACCCTTGTGCTGGTGAGGGACGACCTTACTCTTAAGTTGATTGTTAATGCTTATAAGTTGCATTGTTTCACTGTGTTTCAACCATAGATTTTTGTATACCTGTGGCCTTCGAAGACTTCCTTAGCCTGAGGCCATGTGTGCTGATGCGAAGGCCTGGCCTTCACCACATGTGACTATATCGTACTCAACACAGATCCTTCTCTATGCAGAAGGATTTTTCTGGTAGTTTTAGCTCTGCATGGTTTTAGGATTGTCCATGTGATGAGCCACAAGGTCTAAAAATTGCAGCACTCCCTAAGCAATGAAGGGTTCCCAAATACTGGAATGACTCCACCTTCAAAAACTGGCCATTAGCTCACCTCAACAGGAAGTGCTATAAAGCTTTCCCGTTCAAGCTAGGTGTTTGACTTGGCAGTAATTGTCTTCCTTGATTCTTGATTTTTGACCTCTTGTCTGCTCCTTTTCCTACGCAACAGTTGCCTACCACTCAACTCTGACAACAGTCTCAGGTTGTGTTGAATGAACTTGATTGGTTTGTTTTTTTTAAGCTTCAATATAGTTGGCTGGAAACTAGACTGTACATTGAACAGGAACCTGATAGATCTCCCATCTCGGACTGAACTTTCCTTTTGTGCTTGTGTTAAATGCCCCTTGATCTTACCTTCTATTACACCAACCAGTGGCCCCTTCAAGGAAACAGTTGTGCTATTAATGTTCGGCAATCATACAACACATTTGTGGTAGCATGAAGGACAAGAATGACAAATTATTGCCAGCCTATGCTGTGGTAATGGATGTGGACTTGCCTGATGGTCATAGATTTACTGGGCAAATTGCAGTTAGTGCTAGTTTTTCCCATCTTAAAAGCAGAGGTTGCTATCAAAGGTCGGGCCACTGGTAACTGACAAACCAAAAAATAGCATACACTATTGCATTAAACTAGGTAGAATTTCCAGCATCCCCATGATGGACTGGTGTTGGGCAGTTTTTAGTATGTTAAAAGTGCCTTAACATAGGCAGTGGTGCTGTCCTCTGAAATCTTAAAAGATAAATATTTTCGAAGCTAACATAAGATGTTAGAGTTTGAGAAGATTGTGTTGTACAGAACACAGCTGTTTTACTGGTTCGTTCTCTGTGACTGAACAGTGGTCTCTAGGGCACTTGATTTCATGTTAACAAACTTAACCAGTTTTTTTCTCATTGACACCAACAGAAGAAAAACAATGAAAATGATACTATAAAAGCAGACAATTGCCATTGAGTCATTGTTGACTAAGAAAAAAGAAAAAAGTCTAGCTTTGGGACCTATTTAGATGTTTTGAAGAGTGTTAGAATGATGTCTTCCTTGTGGTCTGACTTTATTGTGGAGATACAGCTGTTGCTTTTACTTCCCAGAAAGAATGATAGCAAAAGAGTACTGTAGACTTGCAGGGTTTGAAGGAAATTGTGTTCAGCCATCCTTCAATAACATATACTCTTAGCTTTCCCCTTCTCTTTTTAAAAATAGTAGATAGGATTTGATCAATAATCTTCAACCTATTCAGATAATGGAATTTGTCTTTAATTCTCTTAAAAATGAGTTCTGTTATTGTATTTTATAAATGTCTTAATGTGCATTATGACTTTTTTTGTTCATTAAAAAAAGAAAAAGGAAAAAAGTGGTGCCTCTTCTTATCCATAACCCACCAACTGAAAGCCAGTAGGTTAAACGGTGTAACCTCCTTTCCGCATCCGATGAAGGATTTGGGGAAAAACATGAGCAAAGTGAGTAGGGACCAATGGTGAAACATAGACACCACTTTGGGCAGAAACTTGACATCAGTCCTGAGTACGACCTTGTCCTTACGGGAACTGAAGGTACAGTTGGTTAGACCTCATGGCCGTTAACTCACTCATCCTTCTGGTGGAGGTAATGGCCACCAAAAAGGCAACCTTCCAGGTCAGAAGACGGGGATCAATTGAAGTCAAAGGCTCAAATGGTGGCTGTAGTAGACCAGCCAATACCACTGACAGGTCCCAAGCTGGTGACATAACCGGATCGTCTGGAAACATGTGCGTTATACCTTTCAGAAAACTTTTTACCACTGGATCTTTAAACCATGAAGCCCGGTCAGAGGGGGAACGTGCCACAGTGGCAGCCAAATACACCTTAAGGGACGAAAGATTTAAACCAGACTCCTTAAGGGGCAATAGTTAGTTATATATATCCTGTACAGATGGATTAAATGCATCAAACCCATGTAGGGAGGCAAAGGAAGTGAAACGAGTCCACTTGTGATCGTAGGACTTCTGTGTGGACTGCTTTCTAGCAGCAACCAAAACTTCCTAGCAGGACCTTCCATGCTGTCAGATGGAGGGATCAAACCTCCGGGTGAAGCACCCATCCCTGTTCCTGAGACAGCAGGTCCGGAAGGACAGGTAGGCATTTCCATTCCATCGCCAAGCACCTCAGGGTCGGAAACCAAGACCTCCCTCAGTTTTCAATGCAACTTGATGAGTCAACTTTGCCAGGGAATGAAGCCTTACTTCTCGCTTATGTGTGTTTCATAAGGGATCAACAAATCTGCCAAGAGTTATTGTTTGCCCAAACTTTAGAAACTGATACTAAAGGAGCATCATTATTTCGTGTAATGAAAGATTTTTTTGAAGAGAAAGAAATTCCCCTGAATAACATATTGTCTGTTGCTACTGATGGTGCTCCAGCGATGGTTGGACGCTACAATGTTTTATGGCACATTTAAAGGAAGAGGTACCAAATATATTGGCCGTACACCGTGTTATTCACCGGCAACATCTAGTAGCGAAAAACCTGAGTGAACGCTTACATAGCTCACTTCATCTCGTCATCAGAGCAGTGAACAAAATCAGAGGTAATTCTTTGCAGGACAGGTTATTTGGACAACTCTGTATGGAGAACGATGAAGATTACTATCGTCTGCTTCTTCATACAGAAGTTCGTTGGCTATCAAAGGGAGCCAGTTTGAGCCGTTTTCCCAACCTTTTCAACTCAGTGCTAGAGTTTTTGGAAGACAGAGATGCTACTTTAAGAGCAGATTTGATAAAATCAAAACCAGATATAGCTTATCTGACAGATTTGTTTAACAAATTAAGTGAAATGAACCTTCAGCTCCAAGGTGATGACCTGAATCTAATAAAAACTAAAAATGTAATTTCTGCATTTGTGGGAAAGCTTCAAATACATAAAAGAAACTTGGGACGGGAAGAATTTATCCACTTTCCAAATTTGTCAACAGTAGAAAAAAATGACGAAGATTTACTTGAATATTGTCAACATTTGGAAACTCTGGAATTGGACTTCAAAAAACGATTTCAGGATATTTTAAAAATGGATGTACCTGATTGGCTTTTGGGCCCATTTTCCTGTGAAATTTCAGAAGCATATCCAAACTTAGAAGAAGAGTCGATTGAGTTAAGAACAAATGAAGAGCTGAAATTTAAATTTAAATCTGGATACCAGCAGTTTTGGCTGCAGAAGCAGATACCTGAACTTTATCCTGGTTTATGGACTATTGTTCAAAAACTTCTTATTGCATTCCCTTCGTCTTATTTAGTGGAACGTGGGTTCAGTGCAGTAACAACGCTAATAACAACAACAACAAAAAAAGAAATAGGCTGCAGATAGCTAATCGTGGAGATTTGAGAATGCTGTTAACAAACATGGAGCCAAATATTGACAAATTGTTAGAATCTCATCAGGCTCATCCTTCTCATTAAAACTTATTCTGTTACTAGTTTAGTTCGTATTGCTGTCCTCTATGTCCTCACCATTACTCGGGGCTGGCCCAACCCCCAGCAGTGCCTTAGACAAGGGGCGGGGCATTCCAGGGGCGGGGCTTGGGCAGCTCACCCCCACCCTGGGGGCGGGGCTTGGCAGGGGGGCATTAAGCATTCAATTTTTTCTAAAAGGGGGCGGCGAACCAATAAAGTTTGAGAGACACTGGTTTAGACGTTCGAAGGGCATTGTCCTTCTGCGTTCAGAGGTCTGCTGAGTGGAGAAAATCTCCTTCCTTATCCATTCTGTACGATGGGCCACGTAAAGGTCTCGGCCCAATCCATGTCTACGTGGATAGTGTCCACAATTGAACTTTGTTATCAGTTGGCTCATAAGCAGTTGCCTGCAACAGTTAAGACATACTCTGTTAGTTCCGTGGTGGCCTCTGTGGCCTTTGATCGGGCAGTCCTGTTGGATGCTATATGTCAGGCAGCTACTTGGGCTTCGCCCCATTCTTTTATCCGTCATTATGTAATTGATACCAGGGCATGGAATGATGCTGTGTTTGGCAGGAGTGTCCTGCACTCCATTTTCAGTTGATATACTTGTTCCTGAAATAAAAAATCTGGCAGATTATATTTGCTTCTGTTCTTCCCTTCTCCTTGGGTGCTAGCTTATTATGTGCCCATTTGTGTAGAAGATAGACCACATCGAAGAATAGGTTTGGTTCTGTAACTTTGGTTCTTCTAGTGGTCATCTGTACTTCTCCACGCCCTCCCGTCCTCCCTGCGGGGTTCAGTGAAGCTGTATTCTGTGACTGAGGGGATGAGGTGTGGCTCAGCCACATATAATGGCTGGGGGCGGGGTTCCTGCCCGAAGCAGGAGAATTGAGCTTGTTAGATTCTGATGTCTTCTTTGCGCAGGTGCATATCCCATTTGTATAGAAGTACAGATGACCACTAGAAGAACCAAAGCTACAGGTGAGTAACCTGTTGCTCCCTTGAGATGCCCAAGCCAGTTCCACATTCCCCAGTTCTTAGAACGATCAAATATTACAGGGTCAGTTTTCTTGTGGGAGTACTGGAGGTAATTGTTGCCTTTTCTAAAAAGCTGGATGCTTACAAATGTTCCAGGTTTTTAATAATATTTATATACAGCTTTTCTGCAAAAATGTTCTCAAAGCAATTTACATAGCAAATGTTCATGGGCTGAGTATATTGAGAACAGGGATTAATGTAAGCAACTTCAATCCAGTTCTCCAGGATTTTGAAGGTGCTTTTGGGAGTCTGTAACTTCTCAGTACTTTCTTCTAGCAAGCTTCAGATTCAGCTTGTCTTTCTCTGGCCAAGTTCAGGACTGTAGTACTATTCCTTCTTCCACCCGGCAAGTGAGGTATGTCACACATTCTAGTGGCTTGGAGTAGCCATGGAATATCAAAGGCTATTATTCATGTTGTGCTTCACCACATACTGGACTGTACAGAAGTCCTACAGGCCATCTTGCATAACCAAATAATAAGTTTACAGCAGTACAGTACAGTTAACAGTACAGCAGTACATTTAACTTGCTAGGTGTTAGACCCAGTTTCCTCTTTTACACTGCCTATTCAGTTCTCCTCCTGACCCCCCCCCCCCAATCCTCTTTGCATCTGGATCATAGGGCTAACAAGAGTGCACAGATATATCCTTTTCTCTAATCCACAACTAGCAACAAATATGTCTGATTCAGAGGCAGGTGAATCTTTGAATTATAGTTATCTCTCTCATTTTAAGAGCTAGAAAATAATTGTAAAAATTGGCCCTGGCTTTTTATAGTTCGAGACCTCAGGAGGCTAATGTATCACATAAACACTTCTTACCACAATTTTGCCTCCTATTTGGTAATGTCTGTGAAAGTCCTTCCTTCAACAGTTGCATTTTTTCCTGCTTGCAGACAGCTTGGTGCAAGCTATTTCTTTGTATATCAATAAATCTAACAAAAATTTCCTGAGCTCTTGAATTGTTTAACCCCTCTCAGATTCAGGAGTCGGGAAGGCAACTGTTTAAATTTTGATCAGTATGTTATAATCTCATAAGATGAAATACTGCTGTCTCCTTTTATTCTTAGTTATGTATTTTTAGTAGTTCTGGTGGGTCCACTTTCAGTACCTTGATCTATGTTCAGGAGGACTTCTTAAAATTTATTTGATTTTATTGTTTGTACTAAAAGTTTGATTGTTTTCTCTTCTACATTTGTTTTAATCTCATGCTGGTCGCTGACTGAAATGAAGAGATTTGATTTGATTTTACTATTGAAAATATTTCTAAGATGCATGTGGGTTGGAGCCTAAATAGATCATCTTGTCCATTTCCCTAAATCATCAAGATTTGTTCCACATTTTAAGTTTTTGTAAATGTAGAACAAATGTCTTACTCAACTTAGTAAAGGGCTACGGTAAAGTTTCACTACCTTTGCCATGAAACTTGTCCCTCAGACTAGTAGGCCATCACCATTAGAAAGTGCCTGCTGTGGGTCTGCTTTTTCTTACTCTTTGTCCATTATTTCTGTTTCCTAAACTAGTTAAGTTGTAACCTTTTATCTCTTTGGGGTTTCTTGATGCTTTCATCCATAACTGTTTGATTATCCCCCTGTAGTCCAGGGACGATCTGGGAAATTACAGGCCGGTTAGCTTAACGTCGGTTCCAGGAAAATTGGAAAGCATTCTCAAGGATAAAATTGTTAAGTATATAGAAGAATAGGTCTTGTCTCATCATAGCCTTCATCATATTTTTGAGAGTACCCCTTGGCTACTAATCTGGCTTTGTAGTACTCAGTGTCTCCTCCTGCATTATGTTTGGTTTTGAATACCTATTTGCATCCTAATGATTTTCTTCCAGCAGGTAGTTCCACCAGTTTTATTTTTGTGTAGAGATTCTATCTCTTCTTTTGCAGCTTTTCTCCCATTTTTAGCTTCATGTGTTGGTAATCTTTCAATGCCTTCTCATGTCAGGGTTCCTGGGTCTCTTCCATTCTGGCCATGTAGGAGAGTCTCCTGGGTGGAATCCCTTTGTTTGGTCTTTGTGAGCATGTCACTTCTTGCTCAGCTTCTGCTTCCCCTTCTGCTTCTGGTTCTCTGGTTAGCTCCAAACTTACAGGGATTACTTCTTCTCTTGGTCCTTTTTCCATCTGGATCTCTGGTCCAGTTTCTGGCACTTCACTTGTGGTTGGCTTTTATCTTTCATCACAGTATACTACATTGCATATTCTCATTGTTCCACTGGCCACATCAAGGATTCTGTATCCCTTTCTTCCTAGTGTATATCCAGATAACACTACTTCTTCTTCATATCTGCAGTTCAGTTTATTTATTCACTCTGTAGGAACATATGCATATGCTTTTTATCCAAACACACTATGTCCTAATTTGAGTTTGTTCTCATGCCATAATTCAAAAGGTGTTGCATCTGTTGCTTTTAGTTGGCAGTCTGTTCTGTAGGTAATTGGCAGTCATGACTGCTACTCATAAAAATTTGCCCTCCCATCCTACATCCTGCAACATGCACCTTGTCATGTCTAATAGGAAACAATTCTTTCTTTCTGCTATGCCATTCTGTTGTGGTGTGTAAAGCACTGTTTGTTCATGTTCAGTGTTCCTTTAGATAATTAGCCATTTCCTTTGATGTAAACTCACCCCCATTATCACTTCTTAGTCTTTGAGATTTTCTGCCAAACGTGTTGCTCACTATTGCAACATACTCCTTAAATTTCTCCAGAGCCTGGCTTTTCTCTTTTAGCATATAAGTAAAATTGTATCTGGAGTAGTCATCAATGAGAGTCAAGAAATATGTTTCCTCCTGGTGATTCAACTTGCATTGGTCCACAGACTAGGGATGTGCACAGAACCGTGGCAGGGAGGCTCAAAGGTGGCAGGGGTGATGTTTTAAGAGTAATGCTGGTGCACGCAGGTGTATCAGAGACTTCCAGTCATATCTAGGGAATGGGGGCAACTGGGCAGCAGGGAGGTACGTTGCCACCCCGATGGACCTTTAAAAAAAAAAAAGAAGAAGAACGATGGTGGGAGAAAAGTGGCCGGTGGGGGGAGTGCTCCCTCCCCCACTCTTAAAGCTAGGCGCTCTCCACTGTCGAACTCACAATGAATCAATACTAAGCCACCACCTGTCATTTCAGGAAAGAATAAACTGCTGAATTATGTTAATTGGTGTGTTCCAAGATGGTTGATGTTGGACCAATTTATCCCCCCCTTGTTTTATGTCCCTCCCTTCTCAAACCTGCCTCCTTTTATGCAATACTAAGGGGCGCTGTGACTCTCTGTTTTCTGTTGAAAGCTTTTACTGTTTCCTTTGCTTTTCAAACAGTGCACACATCACAAGCCATTACTTTTGCAGGGCTGAACTCTCAAACCTCTTGCTAAATTCCCCTTTTCAAGTTGAGAAAATACTTTAACTTCTCTATGTTCAAATCTTCTGTGCCACAAATTTTCACATTATTTATGTGATTATTTATTTACATTTATGTAAACATCATTTTGCAACATTGGCTCTAATTAATGAAATCAATCTCAAACAAGCCACATTCTCTTAAATAATCTCCCATTAACAGCTCCTGTTTGTCTCTGATTTTTCTGTTTGTCTCTAAGAGTGATAATTGAATTTTACTATTTGTCTCTGCACGTGGCATATTTGCCTGAAATTAAACTGCTCTCAAAAACAGGGACATAAAGAATTGCCTAAATTCTCAAGGTTATGCTCCTTCCCTTTTGGCAGCTTGCATCTGATTTTTGTTCTCCCTCTGCAATGATCTTTCTGCCATCTGATAGGCTTATTGGGCTATTATAACTCAAATGCAACTTAATAAACAGTTCTTTGACTTGTTCAGATTTGCATCACTATCAACAACTAGATTCCAATAGTCACTTTTGCAGTTACCTTGAATATCACTTTCAACAGATTCAGACATTTCAAAAATTGCCCCAAGCCCCTTTTCTGTCCATTTCTTTGAATCTCTGCTAGTTCTGGTTTGGAGAGATTCTGGGTGATCAGTCATCCCTCTTGGAATTTTTTTCTGCAGCTTTGCTGTGGCCAGGGCCTTTGTTCTGAGGACAATTGGCTTGGAAATGGCCTGGCTTCTTACACAGCCAGCAGACATTGCTCTTGTGTTTGATTTGAAATGCCCTAACCTGACTTTTTGGTCAGAGACTTCATTAGAGGCTGCAGCTGATCTCACATCAAAATCCTGAAGTCTAGAAATCACAAATTCCAAATCAATCTCCATATATATCAACATATCATTTGAAATCGCTCAGGCAGACTATTCAAAATAAATATTATTTCATATTACACAGTCTGACAATCAGATCAATCCTAGTATTCGTTGTTTTTCTAGCATACAGACGTTCTAAAGTCACCCAAGCTTCCTTAGCTATCCTGGTCTTTCTCAAATGCACAATGATTGGATCACTCACATGCAAGCCGATGAGTGCTTAAGCTTTTCTGTTTTTAGCATCCCATGCTGCTTGTTCTCCAGCTGCTTCAGGTCCGTCCTCTTGCAAGACGCTTTCCAGTCCCTGAGCCATGAGAATGGACTCCATCCTGAATGACCACGTTTCAAAATCAAATCCATCCGGTCTCAGGATTGCCGGCTGCTCCTGTGCTGCTGTCTCCATGGCAAAAATACTCTGCTTTGTCATGAGACACCTTTTCAAACAAGCAGGCTTTCTGCTTACTTACTGTGCCAATTTGTCTACTTTCCCTGGGCTTTTTTTGCATTTGGGTGTTTTCTCTGAGCCCTGTTAGAGAGCTTGGAGGGGAGATTTCTTTATCTACTTACCAGCTGCAGCAGAAATGCACAGGTCAGGAGAGCACTGCTAATTAATATTGTCTGGAGACATGGAGTTAAAGTTCTAAATAAAGTAGTTTATTTAGGAAATCCATCAGGGAGATAGATGCTTTCCTGCTGGCTACATACAGGTAGAGGGGAAGGGAGAAAATGGAAGTCTCTCTCTCCAGGGAAAAGAATGAAACCTGAGACTATCAGTGTAACACTGTTGCTGTCTCTAATGCCCCTAGTAGTTAATAAGGTTGCTGGTGTTAAGAGTCAATGCCATCAGGAGCTGCATCTCTTTTATGGTCCCATGTTCTTCTGTTCTTTAATTTACTAAAAAGTTGGTTTGCTTTCTTTTAGATTAGTGGATTAATCTTGGATCTCTAAGATTAATTTTCAGAGGTTATTAGGTTATGTACAATGTGTTTCAGAAATGGTTTTTCTCTTTTAATTATAGCCCATGGGCATGAAGGTTTTGAAAATACTTCTTTTAAAAGCAGCTATCGTGACAACGTTCTCTCTAAAAAGCAGTCTCCCACCTGCAGGGTCTGCACTCTGACTTAGAAAATTATTTTTCGTGGACTCTTTTCTTTGTGCTGACAGACATAAAAATGTTGCAAGGAATATGCTTTAGTAGCTGATCTTCATTTCCCACTATTACTGGGACTTCCTTCTGTTTGATTTTTCCTTCCTATTTGCTCCTTTAAACATCTTTATGTTTCCTTGTAGTGGTCTTCACTGCTGTGAGATACTGAATGAACATTCCTCCTGTTTCTTGAAGCATCTTCTTTGTTAGGGGATAGTGTTTCTTCAATTCATTAAGCTTATAAGAGTTTCTTAGTACTGAATGAAAAGAATTGTAGGTATTTCAGGAATCTATGAATAGCTATTTCATAATAAGGGCTTAAAAGGGGGGAGGGGTTCTTTGTAATCTGATTTTTCAAAGGTACTGCACTGAGTATTCTCTGTCCCCTTCTAAAATTTGATATTCTGCCTTTACAAGCTCAGAAGTTATTGCCTTTACTGAGAAGCTGAAGTGGTAGAAATACAGATTCTTTTACTTCAAAAAACCTTCAGAGACCGCTGGCTAACCTTTGGAAGTTCAGGTTAACATGAAATGGCTGTAGTTTTTGTGGTGTTAAATGGAGTTCCTTGTGACATCAATGGTCTATGCTGTACTGCAGATAAGACATGAAATGGTAAATACACTGTCACAGCTTCTCAGGTGGCACAGGGTGTGGAGCGGGGTTCTTAGGTGCAGTGGTGGGAACTGAAGCAAGGTGCTGGAAACAGGAGCCAGGTCAAAGGGCTGCAGGTTAAAAAGTCCTCAAAGGCAAGTGTAGATTCAGAGAGTCACAGAACACAGGAAGAGCTCTGGGCCTAGAGGCAGCAGCTGTAGCAAGCTGTTGTTCCAACAGAGGTATAACCTGCTGCTAGGAAGCTGAGAGTGCCTTCATTAGCCCAGACAGCTATGCATGGTACCTCCCTTGATTTTGAGGAGTTCTGTACTCACAACTAGACCCTTTTTGCGATTGCCTTGGCCTGGCTGCAAGGCGCGCATTCCTCCACCATTTGCTGTTCTGCCCAAGCTTTTCGGCAATGATGGATGTGGCTTCTTTGGGGTCCAAGTCTGGGGTCAGCCTCTTGGGGTCCCTTGATGGTAATGGGTGGGCTTCAGAGTCCTTGCTTTCATGCTGGGGTTCTTCATGAGTTGTTGGGGGCTGGGGATCCCCCTCCCCCGTGGTTCTGGTGGTACCAGATCTGCCTCTGGCAGTGTGCTTTCCCCCTCATGGGGCTGGGCTGAGGATTCAGAGGTAGCTGGCTCCTCTTCCGAGTCTGTCTCAGGTGTGCCTGGGTGGATCATGACATACTCTCACAATTGCATCTAAAAATGACACTTTTAAATTGTTCTTATACATAGTCTGTCCTGACCAGAAGTGTTAATTGCCTTACTGTAAGTCATTCAGATAAGAAATTTATACAAATGATATCAAATCCTGACTCTTTTGTGTTTTTTGCTGAAATATCTTGTTTGCAATTGAAGCAGAAAGCACACCTTCAAGAATTAATTGCCTATAAGAGAACAGTATGCTTTTCATTTTATTGCTGTACTTCAAAGTAACTTTTTGAAAAGGCATTTTATTTTTCAATTATTTTTAATTGGAAACAAAAATACTCATTAGTTGCATTTTGAGGTTTGTTTGTGCCTCGTTAACAAGGTATTTATCCTCCATGACTTATTTTTCTGTTTCTGTGGATTTCCACTAAATGAAATATTGTCACTGCTGTTTGAATCCCAATTTCAGACTGTAGTTTCAGATCCTGCTTTGGAGGCCACTTGCAATAAAAGTGCTGCTTTGGATGCTGTTGTTTCAGACATCAAACCATGGTTTAACTTTGCAAACCATGGTTGCAAACCTTTGTTTGGTTTTATGTCTGAACCACCTCAGTGTCTCAGTAAAAAGATCACTGATACCTCTGTGCCTTGTAAACACTACAAGGTTTTTTTTGTAAGCTTGATTTTTAGGGCTGAATGACTAGGGTTGCTGAAAACTTAGAATCATAGAATGATAGCGTTGGAAGGAACCTTGGGGGTCTTTTAATCTAACTCCCTGCTCAGTAGAGGAAACTGTTTCAGTATCCCTGACAGATAGACAGCTTCTGTTTAAAAACCTTTAGAGAAGGAGAACCCGCCACTGCACAAGGTAGACTGTCAAACAGCTCTTAAGAGTTAGGAAGGTCTTCCTAATTTCTAGCCTAAATCTGCTTCCTTGCAGTTTCAACCCATTGGTTCTAGCCCTGTGCTCAAGAGCAACAGAGGACAAGTCTGTTTCTCCTGCTATGTGACAGCCCTTCAAGTACAGACAGATCTCGATATCCGCTGATTCATTATCCGCAGAATCGTGTATCTGCAGTTGGGTGAAAGACACCCAACTTTGGCATATGTGGTGGGGGTATGAGATATGTCGACCTTGTGTATCCATCCATGGGTCAGGGGCGGCCAAAAATGATGGCGGAGGTCATTTCCAGCTGCCATTTTGTGTCTTGACGTTTCATAAAGGCTCCTTTTTTAAAAAAAACAAAGAAACCCCAGCAATTTTCAGCTAATTTGGGGGCATTCTGGGTTACCGTGCGACTCAGGGGAGCTGCAAAGTATGGCAAGGAGCTTCCCTCTGCATCCCACCCAATTTAGCGGATTTTCCATCATTTTTGTCAATTTCCCTGACAACCGGGAACCTAAGCCCTGCAATCCCATAGCCTCCAGTGCCTTGATAGTTGCGGTTTCCATATCCATGGTTGCATCCAGGAATGGAACCCCGCTAATATCCGTATCCCTGTGAGGTCCTCCTGTATTTGAAGACTGCTGTTGTATTTCTCTTTAGACTTCTCTAGGCTAAACCTATCTAGCTCCTTCAACTGTTCCTCATAGGACTTGATTTTCAGACCCTTCACCATTTTTGGTTGCCCCTTCTTAACCCCATTCCAGCTTATCAATGTCCTCCTTAAAAGCGGTGTCCAGAATTGGATGTGTATGTCAAGTGAGGTCTAATGGCATGGAATAGGGTGCACCTATTACTTACTGTGGTCGAGACATTATTGTATGCCAGGCCTGCAAAACATAAGGCCCGGGGGCCGGCTACACCCCATGGGGACTTTTTTGCTGGCCCAAAGTATTGTGGTGCTTGAGGTGAGGTGCAAAATGCCGCCTTGCACCATAGACCTGGTGGGGGACAGCCCCCTTTCAAAACTGACCTTTGAAGGTGTTGAATATGTATGGGGGACAAGGAATAGGAAAGTTTGCTAGGAGCCTCCTCTTCCCTCCTCATGCTGTGTGTAACTAATACTTGCTTTCATTAATATTTTTAATAATTAATTTTAATGTAATCATTAATGTGCTGAAAATTTACCTTGATCCCTGCCTACCAAGTCATGGTTGGTTCTGGGCCACCAGAGTATTTGACTTGTACACCCCTGTACTATGCTAATGCATCACAAGATTGCATTAGTTTTTTAGCAGCTGCATCACACTCCTGGCTCACATGAAACTTGAGATCCACTAAAATAGGGGGCCTGGCGCACCTTCCTTATGAAGCAAGGCTACAGCATTTGGGGCTCCTTAGTTTGGAAAAGAGATGACTAAGGCGACATGATCAAGGTATATAAAATTATGCAGGGAGTAGAGCAAGTGGACAGAGAGAAGTGTTTCACCCTCTTTCACAACACTAGAACCAGGGGACATCCTATGAAACTGAAGCCCGAGAAATTTAGGACTGACAAAAGAAAATACTTTTTCACACAGTGTGTAATTCATCTATGGAATTCTTTGCCATGGGACATGGTGATGGCCACTAGCTTGCATAGCTTTAAAAGGGACTCAGACAGATTTACAAAGGACAGGTCTATCAATGGCTGCTAGTCTAGTGGCTATAGGCCACCTCCAACCTCAGAGGCAAGATGCCTCTAAATGCCAGTTGCAAGGGTGCAACAGCAGGAGAGGGGGCATACTCTCACCTCTTGCCTGTGGGCTTCTCAGAGGCATCTGGTGGGCCTCTGTGTGAAACAGGATGCTGGACTAGATAGGCCTTGGGCCTGATACAGCAGGGCTGTCCTTATGTCCTTATGTTAAAATACCTAAATCCTTTTTACATGTAGTGCTACCAAGCCAGGTCTTCTCTCCCTCACATGTACATACTTGTACATTTAATTTTTCTTATCCAAATGCAGTACATCGCATTCATCTCTGCTGAGCTGCTTCATTTCGGCCCAGTGTTCTAGCCTCTTTGAATCTTGATTGTTGTGTTGTCATGAGCCCTGCCCTCATCAATGAATCAGAGCCAGGCTAGGAAGAGGCCGAGCCAGTGCTGGACTCAGCTCCAGGCCCTGATGATAACCCAGAAAACGTGGAAACCCCCGAATATGGTCTGGTGTGGGCCTGAAGAGGCGAGGCCCACACAAGATCCAGCCCATGGGCTCTGGTGATGGTCAACAGCCTGTGGGAGTCCAGGAGGTTAACCTTGATGAAGCAGGACCAGAACCAGGTCAGGCCTCAGGTCCCAACACTGGACTGGAGCCAGAGGGTGCACCAGAGATGGGGCCCCTTGTGGTGGTGCCTGAGGAGCCTGGATTCCTTGAGATGACACCCTCTGAGCCTGGAGAACAGTCCTTCCTTCTCCATAACCTGCCCCCCTATCCCCCACCAGATATCTGTGCATCAGCATTGGAAGCAGACAAGGCAGGATCAACTAGAGGAGGGGAAGAGCCAGGCTTCAAGTCAGGAGGTGCTCTCTCTTTAAGTAGGTTTCTTTCTCAGCAGGGAGGTGGAGCAAAGGCAGACTGAGCTCAGGCTCAGTCTGCCACTTCCTGCTCTTGGGTCAACACATTTCATGGCTCTGTCCATGGTGCTACCCAGCCTGTTACCTGAGCTACGCCTCCTGGCCTGAACTCCTCGACTGCTTTTGCCAACCACCATATCCCGAGGACTCTGTGGCAGAACAGGACAGACATATTCACACATTACGTTCAATGCTTGTACAATCTGAGTACAGTGTACAGAGGTTCAGATCTGTACACAGGCACAGTTATTCACACTTTTGTGTTTAACACAGCCGCAGCAGTAACCTTCCTATCTGTATCATACATTTGTGGGGAGCCTGTACCCAGGCTTACTTTTAAAATGAATGCAGGTACAGTCACCCGCACAGAAACATGTAACAGTGTGCAGACACTGGAATGCAGTTACAGCATAATGTCCAAATAGGGCTTCTGTCTTCTCTGGTGTTATCTATTCCTCATCTAGCTTCATGTTCTCTGCGGATTTGGTAAGCAGCTCCTGTACTCCACCCACCAAGTTATTTATGAAAACGTTGAACAGCAAAGGGTCCAGAACAGTCCTGTGGCATTCTACTTGACGTCTCCTTCTAGGTTGACATGAAGCCATTAATGAGCACCTGTTGGGTACGATTGTTCAGGCAGCTGTGAATCCATCTAACAATAGTATCATCTAGTCTGCATTTTGCATCCATCTTCTCAAAAAGGCTATCCTTGGAGACTGTCGGTATAGTCAAGATATGCTGGCTGGCATACTGCCCAACAAATTGCTTGCAGAAGGACATTGTGCTAGCACAAAACTGTTTATTTATTATTATTTATTTGATTTGTATACCGCCCTTCCAAAATGGCTCGGGGCGGTTGCGCTAGTTGCTTGTGGTAAGTTTGGAGCTTGCATTCCAGCCTGCAGCACGCGCCATTGTCTTAAGGGAACTTCTGCGCAAGAATGAAATATTAATTCAGTTCTTCAAATTCCTATTTTGTAGCACAACAATACAAGCTTCTTGCGCTAGCGCAACTTTGTTATGCAAATGCTTCTTTACTCGGGATACCATGTCCATGGCATTCCCATTATCTACGACTGTGAACTAGTAACTATCAAAATAGCAGGTAAGATTAGTGTCTTCTTAGATGTCTTGTTCTTGACAGTCAAGTGATCTGCTTTGCATTTAAGTAGCGCTTCTGAAGTCTGGGTGCAGTACTTTAAGTATTTGCACTCTTGCGGGAAAGCAGAAGACTCCTAATGCTCCTAATGCTTTGTCAGACATCCGCAGCAATGTGGGTGGATCGGCATCACCCTCATAATGCGCAACATGTGGGCCGTTGTTTAATTCAAAATAGAGGAGATGGGTAGGTGGGAAAATACTGTTTCTTTGTTCAAAAACAAAGGGGGAAGGGGGGGGACATAAGGAGTTTTGTTAAATAGTTCAGTCTTTCATCCAGAGTTTGTATTCACAGATTACAGGGCTATTTGTTGTGATAAAACCTGAATGGGTCATACTGAATAGCAATCCACTGAGGCTTAACTTTAAAGATTCATGCTTACATGATAAGCTTATAGTCTCCATAGACTTCATAGTCATATCCTAAGTAATTATTATTTTGCAGATTCCGCAGACAACAATGAAAGACAAAGAAAATGTTTCTTCCACAACCATTCTTGAATCAATTTTTTTTTGACAGCTTTATTGAAAACTTAAAACATACAAACATTTAAAAAGACAAGAACTGGGAAGGAACCCAAAATTCGAAAAGCAATAGTACTGAATGCAATGTGAACCAAGTATTCAAACCCCTAGGTAAATAAAAATTGACTAGTCCTTCCTTTTCACATTACTTTCTTATCTAAGCAGTGTTGTAAAATATGAATTTTTCCATGAAACAGGGAAGAGACAGTAACACTGAAGGATGATCTTTAATGCAGATGACAAAACGGGGACGCTAAATACATTCCAATCATTAATGTTAATCACTTGGAAGTGCATTTTTTGTTTTTTAAAATGCTCTGCAGTCAGGATTGTATTTTAGGGATGTGCATGAATCGTGATTAGAAGGGCGATTTGTAACTCATCCCCTGCACCTTTTGAAAATGGAGGAGAGCAGGTGCATACCTGCTCCCCTGCCACTCGCCACCACTTCCTGAATTGGTGGTGCTCCTCCCAGCTATCTTGGTGCACTGGCGACGTTCTCTTCCAGCTTTCCCAGTGCAACACTGGCACATATATGGCCTCCATGCATGCACGGCAGCCATTTGCATGGTTAGCATGGTTGCTGGCCACGCAAGTGCAGAGGCCATGTGTATGCTGGTGTTGTGTTGGGGCATCTGGCGGGGAGCGAGAGGAGCACCGCCAATTCAGGAAGTGGCGGCGAGCAGCGGGGGAGTATGTATGCACCTGCTCTCCTCCTCTTATTTTTTTAAAGGTGCAGGAGATGTGTTACAAATCACCCTTCCAATTTCAATTCGTGCACATCCCTATCTTATTTCCTGTCCACAGCTGCTTTGAAACTTTTATAAGGTTATTATTTGTTTGTGGCAGCCTCCTTATTGAATGCTTTTCTTAAAAGAACTTGAATGAATGACCCTGGGGATCTTGCTACAATAGAAGTACTATGCTTGCTTGGAACATTTTGCCTAAGTAGAACATTGATAGCAACAGTCAACAGAGGATGCACATTAAAAAAAAAAAAGGTGGGTTGAGAAGCGATTCCAGATGTGGATGATGAGATCCGTTTTTCCCATGCTGTGATCCAACACTAATTGTTAACTAAGTAGAACATTGTGTGTGTGTGTGTGTGCTCATGTGATTGTACTGCAGTACTGTTGGGAGTGTTGGTGTGTTGTGCAATTGAATTAGTCATAGCTGTTGTGCATCTGATCAAATAACCAGCAATAATATTGAGGTTTTTAGGTACTGTTGTTGCTTCTAATTGTATCCTTCTCTCTTCTGGCAATATAAAGCTGCCAGACAAAATATGAACCACTCTCTGACTTTACTGGTAAACCACACAGTGTGAAAATACTTACAATTCATTATATATGAAATGGAGAGGGGGAGAGATGAGTTATCATCATATAACCATCAATTACAAAAGTATAAAACTATATTCTGATGGGGTTGTATTTTTAAATACTACTTCTGTCAGCACTGAGTCCTCGGTCTTCCTCCATTTTTCTAGATGTAGCAGTTGTACATTGTTCCTTTCAAAAGCTGAACATTGAATATAATGTTCTTATCTTGAATATAATGTCTGTGTCTTTTGATCACAGATTACTTTAAATAATTGTGTTGCTTTGATGACATGGAATAGATTCTCCCCATTTCTTCAGTCCCCCCCCAAAATCATGAAGAGAAGACTCATGAGTGGATTCAACATGCATTCAGCTCTGTACCACCACACATCTGGTAAAGCTCAAGAATCGGGTTTGCTGGCTATATGACATGGGCGCTTAGAACTTGGCTTTTATATATTTGGTTATTTTGGTATGTTGTAAAATGTTTACTGTTTTGTGTACAAAAAATGTGCAATGGATTCTGTGGACTCAAGAGTTGGAAAGGACAAGCTCAAAATTGTTTCGTTATGCTTCCTAAATTCCTCCATTTCCTAAAGAAGCTAGCTGAAAGAGTGGATTCCTAGGACTTGCACCTCACGCACTGAATGCAGTGGCTGACATCCAGATTAACACTGTGCTTGTGCAAATATATTGTGCTAGCACAAGGATGTTGCATTAGTTCTGCTAAGTTGAAAGCTTGCATTTCATACCAGTATTGCACTGGCACAATAGCATGCACAACCTGTGGTGATTTTTCCTGCTGTGAAACCTCCTCTTCAGTCCATATATGTAAAGAATATCAAGCCACTGCATGCTAGCTTGAAGTTGAGGTTGCACAGAAGAGAATCCCCATCCTTGTGCAAATGCAATGCATGCACATGCAGACTGCCAGCTCAAGGGATTGCGCAGCTTTGAGCATCTAAACAGCTATGCTCAATGCTCCATGTATGTGTGCAACTAGTGCAGCATGAGTCTGGATGTTGGCCAATATGTTCTTGTTATTGACTAGAACCTTCTGGAAGCTTCTTTAATATTTATTATTTTTATTTATGTAACATACCAAATCTTTGACTTATCCCTTGGGAACAGGTCTATGCACTCAGTTATGAGTTACTGTTTATTTACAGATTTTCTGATCATGTTAGCTTCCCCTTGTTTGAAAATAGCCACATAGTATGTAACACCTTTTGCTTTTAAGTTCCAACAAAGATAAATTGCCTGGCAGCCTTATGAAGCAGATCTAGAAAGGAAGGTGAGGGCATAAACAGCTTAGGTGATCTGAATATAGGAACACAGCAAGATTAATGTAGTTTCTTTCATAGCCAGCAGTGTGAATTGAACATTAGACTGCTGTTTATTAACTGCTTCCTCTTTCACCTCCTAACTTGTGTGACAAATAACAAGCATCATAGTAGCAAGGCTTTTCATTCAGGTTTGAAGAATAGTTTTCTTTTTGTGAGCTATTCTGTTTTCCTTCAGTGGCGCAGGATAAGTTGTCCCCACTCTTTCAGTCACAGAAGTTGCATGAAAACAAGCCCTTTGAATGGATTTGACATAAATTGAACTGCCCTGCCATCGATAGAGAGATTACTGCAGTCTTTGACCAGTACAGAAACATGAAGGAACATAATGCCCTTTAATAGCAACAGTGTAGTTTGTATTAAATACAATGACACAGTAAATGATATATCTTGCAAAGTTCAAAACTGGGTTTCTGGGGGCTTCGCAATATAGCATCCAAACTAGGGCTGACTGCAAATAATCAAACACAGAGCCCCTGGTGGCACAGTGGTAAAACTGCTGCCCTGTAACCAGAAGGTTACAAGTTCGATCCTGACCAGGGGCTCAAGGTTGACTCAGCCTTCCATCCTTCCGAGGTCGGTAAAATGAGTACCCAGAATGTTGGGGGGCAATATGCTAAATCATTGTAAACCACTTAGAGAGCTCCGGCTATAGAGCGGTATATAAATGTAAGTGCTATTGCTATTATTAATGAATTAGATTTGCACATGACTAAAGCCCAAATTTTAAAGGGGAAACAATACTTTGTTTTTCAATAGAATTTGTATATGCAGCTGTCTTATACTTCGTCTCCATCAATCTCCAGGTGATTACTGAAAACAATCCTGGAGGCTTTGATGTTTCATTAGTGGTTTACTATTTTGTGGGAAATATTTGGTAGGAAAAAAACCCTCCTTCAATCAGTCTAGCAGCAGTTAGAGTTGGCAACCCTTCTCACACTGAGTCAGACCATTGGACCATCTAGCTTAGTACTGTCTATTCTGACTTGCAGCATCCCTCCAGGGTTTCAGACAGGAGTGTTTTCCAGCCCCTTCGCAATATCAAGAATTGAACTTGAGCACTTGTACATCCAAAGCATGTTCTCTGCCACTGAGCTGTGGCCCCATATCCTTTTCTAAGATGGTACCTGCAGTTTTTATAAATACTTATATTAAAAACAATTAGCTCATTTTTAAAGTGTTGTGTAATTTATAGATGGTACCTTTTGTCAGTTAATCTAACCAAATAATTAATTAAACTGTAGGCTAGCCAAATGCATGTTGGAACCTAGTCTTCACTATGACATGCAATTCCTTGCTGGTCTTACTGAGAATGGATCTGCCACCCTTCTCTTTAATATCCTATCAAATTCAATAAAGTTGTCAAATAGGAAGTTTGTATGATCTCAAACTAGAAGCCCAACAGGTGCAGCTTAGACATCTTATTCTCTGTGTGCTACAGATGTCAGTATTATTACAGAAATGGTAAATAAGAACATATTTTGGAAATTTCCACCAAAGTTTCTGTGACATTTTACAAGCAGATTCAAGGAAGGATCATATTCAGGTACCTCATGCAAGATGGGAGTAGTTTCTGTATGTCCATCCAAACTTGGACAGGTTTTTGTGCAGAAATATGTGGTTGATTCCAAGGAAGATGAAGTCAAAAGTGGATGGTCTCTGGTTCCATTATTAGCATGTGATCTGTTTGATGTTCTGTGTAATTAGATGGAATGAGCAATGGTAGCAGTCTGTGAGATGTGTGTCTGTCTCTTCTTCTACAAGATCAGGGTGATATACGTGGTAGTGTTTACCATGTTATCCTCAGAAATAGGCCTGTTATGTAGCTTAGGCTTTAAAATGGTGACAGGTTCAGGAAACTTCATGTCCCAGGACTTGAGAGACTTCATTTTCTGGATCAGGCTATTCAACATAAAGAAAATGTGGAGTTTATGGAAGAAAATGGTGTCTAGCAGCTGTTTGGTTGCACTCTTCCCCTCCCCCTCCCACCTGCCCCATGCAGACATACAAGAGTGCATTCAGGCTCCTGCCTCCTGGAACCATGAAGGCTGTGCTTTATGTCACTTTCTCGAAGAGCTCCTCTTCGATCTCCAGTTTTGCCTTCTTTCCTAGCACAAAGTTTTCCTGGGGTTTCACAGCAGTGCCAGGAGAAAAAGAACTCTCGAGGAACAGAAAACAATGCAGAGTCTCCCAACCATTCATTGCTCCTCCCACTATATCAGCTTAGTTGGGCCAACAAATAGACAGCTCAAGAATTCCAGTCAGTTGAAATCATGGAGAGAGAGGCTTTGGTGGGAAATTCATCTGCCAGCAATGTTCCAGGCTGCTCAGTCCTGGAACATACTCCCCAAAAGTCACAGATTTTTTTCTTTTTTTTTTCTTTTTTTTTTTTTTAAATGATGACATGAGCCACAAAATGGCGCCTGCAAACAAAATAGCAGTCGGAAATGATCTCCGCAGTAATGTCCGACCTTCTAGGAACTGTGGATACATGGGTTTTTTAACCCTTTGGGGGTCAATTTGACACCGCAGATACACAAAACTGTGAATAGCGGTTCTGCGTATAATAAGGTTTGCCTGTAACTGTTCACCTAGTCCTGACTTGATTAAGAACTGCATGCCTGGATTCTGTTTTCCTTTTGTCATGTAAGATACTTTGAGAACTTCTTGTTGAAAAATTGTTTATAAATATTAGTCATAACCATAATCCAAAGCCTGAATAGAGAAGATTTGTCTTTATGTTGCATGTGATAGGTCTGCTCTATTTTTAAGAGGGTATGCATTTTTAGTGGCTCAGATGGACCCCCTAATAGTAGGCAGACAGGGAGGACCTGGCAATGCTAGCCTTCACTTAGAAACAAAACTTTTCTTGCCATTTTTGATAAGCTAATGTAATTCATTTATACAGTTTGTATAATGGCTATTGATTGCAATGGTGATTTTCATAACTCACCATTAATGGTTGTCATTTACTTGTTTTCCAAAGACTGTACAGTAGTTTATAAACATTTATGCATCTTTTATGTTAGCCATTTATTTCTTTAGCACCATCCAAGTGCTGGCATGTTATACAGAGTGAGAAGACAGATCTCTGTCCCAAAGGCTCGCAGTCTAAAAGAGACACAAGGGAGGCCACGAGGGAAGTGGAAAGGAGTGGATGCAGGGAAAGGGTGAGGAAGAATTTGCAAGTAAATGCACTCGGGGGTTAAGAGTTCGTGAAAAAGGTGGATTTTGTGGTGGGAAGAAGACAAAACAAACTTGAATAATTTCTGTTCCATATTTGGTGAAGCCTAAAAACCCAGAAGTTTTAATTTCTTATGCATGCCACCCTGCATGCTCCCCCCCCCTTCCATCAGCTGGGCAAGAATCCAAATGAGCAGTTTATAGTGATCATCCCTCACCTCTGGCCCCCTTCCTGGCACTATTGATTACTGTTGCTCTGATAATGATTTTTAGGCAGAGCAAACTGTATAGTAAAACAGCATTCTTCGGTTTGTGCTTCAGCAGGTTTCCATGGGGGATGCCTTGCAATTTGACCATTCTGAGAGACTCTAATAATCGCCACTAGGCTGGCTCAGCGAGGCAGAAGGAAGGCTATTAGGTGAAGAGTTAGCATGCATGCATGCATGCCAATGAGGTTACCCCAGCAGCTCTAATCATGCAATCACATTCTCTGGAGATGGAAAGAAAATGTTAGACCTTCTGAAAAGTATGTTGGATCTACTAGGTGAAAGCAGAGAAGTTAAGGATTGGGGAGTAATTGTGCAACTTTTTAAAGCTTAGGTAAAAATGGCACGTAGATGCATTCATAAGAGAGTATGTATGTAGGTGATTTTTAAAGCTTCAAGTAGAATGTCATAAGAAAATTGTGTGGATTCCAGGATGATGATGACTAAAAATAGTATAAATTTTATAACTGAAATATAATGGACAAAGCATTTCTGCTTCTCCCTTCAGTCACTCTGATGTTATAGGCAAGGTACAGTAGCTGTAGTATCTGTTTTTTATTTTATTTTATTTATCCAATTTTGTTCACTGCCCCAAACTTTCATCTCTGGGTGGTTAACAATAACATAACACAAGTTAAAACATACACAAAGATCTTTAAAACAATTTAAGCAATCTAAAACTCAAAAACAGATTAAAACTTAAAAATTTAATAAGCTGAAAAAGCTTGGGTGAAGAGGTGGGTTTTCAAGTGCTTTTTAAAAATTGCCAGGGATGGGAAGGATCATATTTCAATAGGTAGCACACTCCACAGTCTTGGGACAGCAACTGAGAAGCCAGCCCCTGTGTGGCTACCAGTCGAGCTGGTGTCAACTGGAGACAGACCTATCCAGACGACCTCAGTGGGTGGTGGGGCTCATAATAAATATGTCATTTTATCTGAGATATTTATATCCCACCCAAAAGTTGCATCTCTGGACGGGTCACAATAAAATACGAATTTCAAGAAAATAAAAAGGTGAAAATCACAATAATCTAAAACAATGTTTAAAACTATCAGAACAGTATCTAATTAAAAGCCTGGGTGAACAAATGCATCTTGACTGACTGGAGCGCATTCCAGAGCCTCAGGGCAGCAATGGAGAAGGCTCGTCCCTGAGTAGCCAGTGGCAACTGCAGATGAATCGACCCTGATGATTTCAATAGTGAAGAAGATGTTATTTTAAATACCCTGTTCAGGGCTCTATAGGTCATAACTAGCACCTTGTGTTTTGCCCAGAAACTTAGCTGCAGCCGGTGTAGCGCTCTCAATATTGGAGTGATATACAGGTGAAACTCAGAAAATTAGAATATCGTGCAAAAGTCCATTAATTTCAGTAATGCAAATTAAAAGGTGAAACTGATATATGAGACAGACGCATTACATGCAAAGCGAGATGTCAAGCCTTAATTTGTTATAATTGTGATGATCATGGCGTACAGCTCATGAAAACCCCAAATCCACAATCTCAGAAAATTAGAATATTACATGGAACCAAGAAGACAAGGATTGAAGAATAGAACAATATTGGACCTCTGAAAAGTATACAGTGTACTGTGCTTGATTGGCCAGCAAACTCGCTTGACCTGACCCCATAGAGAATCTATGGGGCATTGTCAAGAGAAGGATGAGAGACATGAGACCAAACAATGCAGAATTGCTGAAGGCCGCTAATGAAGCATCCTGGTCTTCCATAATACCTCATCAGTGCCACAGGCTGATAGCATCCATGCCACGCCGCATTGAGGCAGTAATTGCTGCAAAATGGGCCCAAACCAAGTACTGAATACATATGCATGCTTATACTTTTCAGAGGTCCGATATTGTTCTATTCTTCAATCCTTGTCTTCTTGGTTCCATGTAATATTCTAATTTTCTGAGATTGTGGATTTGGGGTTTTCATGAGCTGTACGCCATGATCATCACAATTATAACAAATTAAGGCTTGACTTATCTCACTTTGCATGTAATGCGTCTGTCTCATATATCAGTTTCACCTTTTAATTTGCATTACTGAAATTAATGGACTTTTGCACGATATTCTAATTTTCCGAGTTTCACCTGTAATCTCTCCAAGACAACCCAGAAACCAACCTGGCTGCCGCATTCTGTACCAGAGTGGATTTAATTTAAATCACTAGTCAGTAAGACTAGATTTAAACCATGGCTTTTTACATAAAGACTCATTCTTGCTGGTATATAATCTTAATATTTACAACCAGATGAAGGTTTCATTTTTGCTCCTCTTCTAGATAGAAAAATTGCCCAAAATAATCTTACAGAAACCTCTGGAAAAACATGACATTGTGAATGGATTAATGGAATTCATTTACCAAAAAATTTAAACATTCCATATATACAGCTTCATGCTACATAATTAAAAACTAATCCTTATTTCATGATGAATAACCTTTGGACTATAATGTATCTTAAATAGAATTTTTTTGATCAAAAAGCATTTTATTTTAAAAATATGATTTAAATTTTTAAAAATCCAATTTAAATTTTTAAAAATCCATTTTTTAAAAACTATTGAGCAAAACCTTGTTCTGTACCAACTGTAATTTCTGGTCTACTTACAAAGGCAGCCCCACATAGAGCGCATTGCAGTTGTCAAGTCTGGAGATTACCAGCAGAATCACCACCGTTCTGAGGTCATGTATCTCAAGAATAACAGTTATAGAATGCCTGTGACGTTCAGCAGTCTAGGATTGGCTGCTGCAGATGTGTTATGTGCTGTGTCTTCAAGGTTGAAGCCTCCTGGGGCAAGTGTCCTGAGTTCATGGACCCAAAAAGTTCTCTCTGGATTCCAGGTTCACTGCATTCGATGTCATCTCTGTTGCAGTGATTGACAAGTCAGGTAGTTTCTGTGCATCAGTGTTTGGCTACTGGTTGTTCATATCGTTTTCATTACAACTGCTGCCTTGTGTTTGTGAAAACATGTATATAGGTAATTTGTTGTCTTACGTGTGTGTGTGTGTGTGTGTGTGTGTGTGTGTGTGTGTGTGTGTGTGAACTCACTCACTTATTTTATTTTATTTAGTACATTTTTATACAATCAACCATCATCTGTGGGGAAAGTAGGTCCATCCCTGCCCCCACCACCACCCATCCTGTTGGTCATGTGAGTAGCCTCTGAGTGTCATGATGGCCCTGCAGGTTAAATACTTGAATTTAGTGGTCTCTGGACACAAACTTTAAAACACAATATTAAAAATATTAACATAATTAGTACAATTTTAAAATACAGATAAAAACTCTAAAAACTTTAGAACTATAAACTAAAAGCCTGACTAAACAGATATATTTTCAGATCCTTCTTTAAAATGTTCATAGAAGGGGAGGCTCTAATTTTGCTAGGAAGAGCGTTCCAAACTCCTGGGGCAACCCTAGGAAAGGCACAGTTTTGTGTTGCTACCAACCAAGCCAGTGTCATCCGGACTCCCCCCCCCCCCTCTCACACACACACACACACACACACACACACACACACACACACACACACACGTACACGGTTGCCGAATGATACCAGTATCCTCAAACACTTTTAAAAGGGTTTACATTCCACATTAGGTCATCATTGATCAATCGTTCTCTGAATTAACTTTTATATGCACAAAACATACTGATGGTGACATATTAACAGTTTGAGCTATAGTGGGGAGTTTGTTGTGTGTGTTTCCATCTAATTTTAGCTGAAACCGATTCCTGTTTTTTCTTTCTTTCAGTAGAACATGCATAAAATTGCTGTGCTAATTGAGGTAAATCCATCTGTGACACAGTAGTTTGGCTGCCTGCCTGCTTTGGTGCTGTTACAGTTTGAGGAGCAACTTATCTGTTAAAACTTCAGCCTGGAGTGGCACTTTAGGGACTGAACTGCAGATAATTTCTCAGAAGTGGCTATTCTGACTACTTCAGAGCTGACTGCGTGCACTCCATCCACATTGGAGGCAGAGAGCTATGAGCATAAATACAGTGGCAGCTGGAGGGCCCAATATTTAAATCAAGGATAAGAAGGGCATGTTTACAAGTTTATCCTTCTAGCCTCCTGACTGTGGTTGTGTTATGTAGATGGGAGATTTTGCTTGGATTTCCAGAAATGCACAAACATGTGCATTTTTAGAAAACAGTGAAAGGTAAAGGAAGAAAGGAAAAAGCAAGTATGCTTGATTGTATTTTGTTTGGTTTAGAGAGAAAAGCATTAAAGTAGACTAGCTGACCCGGCGCAGAGTATCTGCTCCCCTAGGTTTCCCATCCCCCCCTCCGCAGCAGCCAATCTGGCTCCCTGCCCCCGATCCATTCTCCTCCCATCCCTCAGCCACTGCGTTCAACCCCCCACCCTTCCCTTCAGCCAGTTCTGCCACCACCACCGCTTTCTCTGGCCGGCCAGCCACCGCTTTCTGGCATTCCTCTCCCTCTCCTAGCAGCTGCTTGTGAACTCTTGCGAGAGCTGCCACACATGGGATTAGCCGTGGGTACTCCATAGAGTATTATATGTATAGATGCTTAATAACTTACTATGTAAGGCTCACCACAGGTAATAGTTGAGTAATGGAATTGGCAGTCTAAGAAGGCTATGGAATCTTTTCCTTTGAGGTTTGGATAAAATGTTTGGTCCCCTGTCAGTTGCAGGCAATAGGCTTACTTTTCACTTAAAGAATAATAAAATTCTACACCATAAGAACATAACAAAAGAACAGCCCTGCTGGTTCGGGCCTATCTAGTCCAGCATCTTGTTTCACACAGTGGCCCACCAGATGCTGCTGGGAAGCCCACAGGTAGAGGATCTAAGGGCATGCCCTCCCTCCTGCTGTTGCTCCCCTGCAACTGGTATTCAGAGGCATCTTGCCTCTGAGGCTGGAGGGAGGTGGCCTATAGCCACCAGACTAGTAGCAATTGGTAGATCTGTTCTCCATGCATTTGTCTAAGTCTCTTTTAAAGCTATCCAAGCTAGTGGCCATCACTACATCCCATGGCAGAAAATCGCATAGATTAATTATACACTGTGTGAAAAGTACTTCCTCTTGTCGGTCCTAAATTTCCTTACTTTTAGTTTCATGGGATGACCCTGGTTCTAATGTTGTAAAAGAGGGAGAAAAATTTCTCTGTTCACTTGCTCTACTCCATACATAATTTTATTCACCTCTATCATGTCTCTCCGTAGTCATTTCCTTTCCAAACTAAAAAGACCCAGATCTTGTAGCCTTGCCTCATAAGGAAAGTGCTCCAGGCCGCTGATAGTCTTGGTTGCCCTCTTCTGCACCTTTACAGTGTCCTCCTTAAGATCCAGTGACCAGTATTGTATGCAGTACTCCAAATGTGGCACACCATAGATTTGTATAAGGGCATTATAATATTTTTATTTTTATTTTCAGTCCCCTTCCTAATGACCCCTAGCATGGAATTTGCTTTTTTCACAGCTGCCACGCACGGAGTCGACTCTTTCAGCGAGCTGTCGACCATGATCCTGAGATCTCTCTTCTGGCCAGTCACTGACAACTTAGACCCCATCAGTGTATATGTGAAGTTGGGGGGGGGGGGTTGCCCCAATTTTTATCACTTTACTCTTGCTTACATTGAACCTAATTTGCCATTTTGTAATCCACTCACCCAGTTTGAAGAAATCCTTTTGGAGCTCCTCACAATCTGTTGTGGATTTCACTACCCTAAATAGTTTAGTGTCATCTGCAAATTTGGCCACTTCGCTGGTCACCCCAACTTCTCGATCATTCATTAATTGTTAAAGAGCACTGGTCCCATGACTTACTTCCCTCCATTGCGAAAACTGGCCATTAATTCTGCTTCACAGGAATTGTGGGCCACAACTTGTGACCCCTTTTTCATATCTGCTTGCTCCACCTGTAAACATGTTTTACAAGAAAATTCTAGCAGCACTATGTAATAACTCTGCACTTTTTAAAAAACAGTGATGGTCCCAGGGCATGGTCTGGAGGCACATTATGCAGCCACCTTGCTGAAGCTAAGCAGGTCTGGATCTATTCAGTGCTTGGATGGGAAACTGCCTGGGAGCCCCATGTGTGCTGTCTCAAGCTCCATGGAGGAATGATGGGATATAAATGAAACAAATTCCTTGTTAGGTAATCAAAAAACCTCCCTGTTTAAGACCAGAGTCAAGGCTATATCATTTGGGCTGAAGCTCTACAAAGCCAAGAAATTGGACTGTAAGAAACGTACCATGTGATCAGTAATGATGTTGTGCAATGTTACAAATTGTGCTTGTTTACAATTTTTGTTTGTAAACTTGTCTTTTTTGTAAGCTACACTTTTCCTTCGTCTTTGAGGCCCAAATCAAGATTGAGAGGATGGAGAGTTTGGTACCAGCAAAGATGTCCCACAAGTTATTACCTCAATAGATATCATATAAATAGAATTTTGAGGCTTATAATTTCTGGTGGTGGTGGTTTACACAGTCAGTGTTATTAACTGGTTTGTTTTATACAGACATCGAGTCCTTCCCAAGGACCTGGGATGGCTGAATTTTATTATCAATATTGTTGCTGCTGTTATTATAGATATCGTTGCAGAATATAGGCTGTTCCGAGTAAAGCTGCTTTTTGTAATTGGCTGGTGGTTATTTCTGTGGCCCCTATGGTGTTGAGATGCTCTTCAAGTTGTTTTGGAATTGCACCTAGGGCGCCAGTTACTACTGGGATAATTTTGGACTTCTTCTGCCACAGCCTTTCAATTTGTAGATCTTTGTATTTTGTTGTTTTTTTCTATTTCTTTTTCTTCTATTCTGCTATCACCTGGTATTGTTATGTCGATTATTTTTTATTTAAAATACTATTATTATTTCTTGTTTACACAGTCAGGTATTATTGACTGGTTTGTTTTATCCAGACATCGAGTCCTTCCCAAGGACCTGGAATGGCTGAATTTTATTATCAATATCGTTGTTGTTGTTATAGATATCATTGTAGAATATAGAGTGTTCCCAGTGGTGGTGATTATTATGATGATTAGCTACTTGCTTTAACTAAAGGGACACTCCTGTGTCCCTTTTAATGAATAGGAATGGATAGGGTATTTGAACATGTATATGAACAACAACTTTGTTGGCTGTCCCTTGTAATCAAGCTGTAGTATTAACCATTATCATTGTGGGATGTGCCACCATGTAAAGTCCCTGCTAGCTGGGCAAAGGGATCTTTCAAAGGGGTGGATTTCTTATATTTATCAGGGAGAGAACAATTGTCCCTATCCAGCCCCAGCATAGCTTTTCTCCAGTGGCTGTTGCTGATGTCTACCTTGTTAGCCTACTTTCCAGTAGGCTTATGAGATCACCCGGCATTCTGTCTGTCTGTCCGTCCATCCATGTGTCCTTGTGGGTGTTCCTCCCCCTATCAACTTTGCAATGCCTGGAGCAATATGAACCAAATTGGGTACAGCTATAGGGACACCCCAACGGCATAGTTTGTGATGATTTAATCCATCCCAATTTAAGATGGTGGACATGTAAACCTTTGAGGCACAATTGGGCTAACTTGTGAACTGCATAACCAATTTGAACCAAATTTTCTACAGCGGTAGGGGCACATGGGAAAACTCCTGTGGCATAGTTTATGATGATGTCCTGTACCCCAAACCAAAATGGTGGACACGTGAATGTTTGAGGTACAAGTGGGCTAACTTGTGGACTGTCTTAACTGATTTGAACCAAATTAGGTACAGTTGTAGTGAGTGACACACAGGGACACCTCAATGGTGTAGTTTGCAATGATGTCATCCACCCTGATTCAAGATGGCGGACACGTAAACTTGTGAGGCACAAGTTTACGGGGAAACTTCAGTGCCATAGTTTGTGATTATGTCAACCACCCCTATCCAGGATGGCATACGTGTGAACTTCTGAGGTGCAGATGCACTAACTTGAGGACTGTCTAAGCGATTTAGACCAAATTTGGTACAGTTGTAGTGAGTGACACACAAGGACACCTCAATGGTGTAGTTTGCAATGATGTCATCCACCCCAGTTCAAGATGGTGGACACGTGAACATCTGAGGTGCAAGAGATCTAACTTGTGGACCTCAATTTGAACCAAATTTAGTCCAGTTGTACAGAGAAAGGAAAGTAGGCAGATTAGTTCTTACTAGAACAACTTGTGTTTGTTTTTCGGTTGTGAACCCTTTGAGGACAAGGAACCATTTTCTTATAACTTTGCTATGTAAACTCTGTTGAAAACTTCTTTTTGTTGAAAAGCAGTATATAAAGATTCTTAATAATAATGTAAAGAAACTTGTGCTCTGGAAGCTCTCCAAGGCAATATTGTTTTGGACAACTAATTAATGACTGGGCCTTTGCAACAATCTCCTTGTGGGCTTGGGACTCCTCCAGTTTGAACTGTTTGATTGGAGAATCTTTATAGACTTAGGTTTTTCAACTCTGTGCCATCCCTGTGTGTGTGATTTTTTTTTTTTTAAAAGCAGTATTATGTTTTAAATTGCCTTTATATGGCTTAAATCAATGTGTGTGTCTCAATAGACATCTTTCCCTTAAACAACAACAAAAACACCTTTTCCTGTAATAGTCAGTTCCTATTCCATGCGCAATGGAGCCAATTGCAAATAATTACAATTATTGGGAGCCTTTCATGCTCTCAGTGGCTGGAGGCAGCCAAGCTGCTTTTTTGTGCATGTGATGCAAGTATTAGGGCCTTGAAATCTCTCTCTCTCTCTCTCTCTCTCTCTCGTGTGTATTCATACCGCAGCAAGAAGGAGTTCCTCATTAGAGACAAGGAGCGTGAATAATCTTCTTGGCATCTACTACTATTACAGGAACTGTGCCAGCAAGCCAAGCAAGTCTGCAGCCCAATATGCAGTTTTCAACTCCATGGCTGTACTCTCATTGCCACAGGCAAATGCCAGAGTTTGCAACCTACTGCTGATGCACATACAATTGCTGACTTAGTATTGTTTCATCCTTACATAAGGAAGATCTGCAAATGCCCTTCAATACTTTTAAAGCACTTTTATATAAGCTACATGTCACTTGAAGTAAAAAAAAACCAAACAAATCCTCTTGTCTAAGAGGAGAAAATGAGATGTCCTGCTCAATTCAGTGCAGCAGATCCACAGAGAGTGGGCTTGGGGTGGCTTATTTTTTACTATTTTGTGCACAGTCTCCTTGTCACAGAGAAACAATAGAGATATAGGAAACCGTGTTTTATTTGGTGAAACTAGTAGGCAAGAGCCTCTGTGTTCACAACTTGCAAGCTGTGCAGAGCCAGTTTTGGTGTGATGGTTTAGAGAGTACTGAGAACGGGGAAAGTGGGGTTCAGATCTTTCAAATGCATGCATACATTACCTTGGGCCAATTGCATGTGATCTCAGATTGATCCACCTTACAGGGCTGTTGTTGAGAGGCTAAAGGGGGGCATGTATACTGCCCTTGAGGAGATGAGATAAAAATTTGATTTCTAAATGATAAAAATAAAATACAGCTTAGCTCTTGCATAACCTGTAAATCTACAGTATTTTTGCATTGCTGCTAGAGCTTGTCGAGTCACTTTACAGACCACACTGTCTAGCTCGATTTTGACATTACATTAAACACACATACTGCGAGTGTACAGAGGTACAGATCTGTACACAGGTAAAGTTATTCACATGTTACGTTGAACACAGGTACAGCAATACACTTCATATTGGTACCATGCGTTTGAGGGGCCTGTACCCAGGGTCACACTTAAAATGAACACAGGCATAGTCATTCAGACAAACATGTATGAGTATACAGGCATCTGTATACTCGTCAGGAATGTGGGTTTTCCTGAAAATTTCCCATGTAATTTTCCCCTCCATTGTAAAAAAATTTACATTAATTATTTCCTGTATGTATATTTTTTTAACTTTCTTAAATTCTTAAAGAATAAAAAATATTATTATTTATTACTGTATAGTAATAAATATTACTATACAGGTGGACCTCATCACACATGGTCCCAACCACCATGGATTCACAGTCAGGCAATGGAGACCCAACCTCAGTATACGTAGTAAAACAAAGAGTTAAGATCCATGGTTCCTAAATGGCCAGAAATGGGCTCCAAGCTAATTTCTGGACAGCATTTTGTGACTCTTCTGTTAATAATAATAATTTTTTTTAATCTGCAATTTTTTGCAGAAAATTGGCGGAATTGGTGGTGGTTTGGAGGGCATTGCTACACAGCTAGAGACCTGGAGAACATGGTACTTCGCTTTTTTGCTTCTATTTCTTCCTTTGTCTTGTGTCCTCCAAGAACTGAACCCCCCCCCGCCCCACACACTTACACAGTTCACATTCACTCAATGACTCGTTATCTGCAGTTGTTGGGTGAAACAAAACCACTGCAGATAATAAGGTCCACCTGTACAAATTTCCCTGATGTTCTAAAAGGATTATAATTTGATTTGGCATGTTATTTGACCTATGTATACCATTGAAAACCCACCTCCACCATCTTATATTCCCACACTGTAACTAAAACGTTTTTCAAGTAGCCAGGTAGTTGAACTGAAATATTTGCGGCATGGAGGGAATCAGTAAAGACACTCACTCCATGTGCTTTAATTGTTGTTATACTGAAACAAATTCAAAGTTTTGTGTGGAAAGAATTTTTTAAAACTAGAATACTCAATAAATCAGTAAAACACATGTACAGTCTCACACACTTCCTAGGTATAATCACCTGAGAAGCATTAATCACAACTTTGAAATTGTGGAACTTGCCTAATAGTGCATTGGCATCCATTTCATTGCTGCTAATAAATGTTATGAAGGAATGCTGGACATCCAGACTTGCATTGTGCACGTACAATAATGCAAGTTAAAGACTATTGCTGTGTTGTCACTTAAGCAGGAGAAGGGGTGATTGATTTTTACCCATCTTCTCTTCCCTCTGAAGTTGACTGTGCATCACCAGAATATGTCCCTGAGGGCCTAGTGACTCACAATAGGCTTCGGAGGGAAGGGAAGACTGGTGAAAGTTGCCCTTTCAGCCACTCAGGTGACAGCACAGTGATAGTCCGGAATTAAAACTGCTGCATGTGTGCAGTGCTATTCCAGATGTCAGCTATGATCTCAACAAAAACTCCCCACCACCAAACTCCTTTTTGTCTTGGGAGGGAAGCTTCTATTTGTGCTTATAGTAGCTTTCCTCCTAGGACAAATAGCCTCTCCCCAGCAGCCTGTGTGGCGGCAGCACAGCATGGCTCCGACACTCACTTCCCACATATCCGAAGGCTAAGTGAGTGCTGGAACCATGCAGGTGTTGTGTGGGCTGCTGCAGGGAGCGCTATGCTGCTGCCCCAGGCAGCTTCATACCTTGTAAGGACGTTCTCAAGTACTCTGAAAGGTGCCTCTTACCGCCACCCCTCCAGTGCTGCCCTCACCCCTCTCGCCATCAAAATGGTTTGAGCTGGTTTGGTCAAAACGGCCAGCCCAGCCAGTCAGTTTGATGAAACCTGTTTGCTGACCTGCGGTTCAGACCAAACCGTGAAAAATGGTCTGCACACTCCCCTAGTCTGTGTGGCACTCTTGATTTTAATCTAGCCAAAAAAGAAAGAACACCTGAAAGAATTTCAGAAATCACCCATTTTTGTGGGATGTCGGAGTGGAGCTGGAATGGAGGGAGAAGACTAAAATCTACATTTCAAGATGTGTTTTTATAGCACATCCTTTCATGGCAGCCTGACAGCTGCATTTCTAACATGTGTATATTGCCTCCTCAATACATGGGTCAACCACCACTGAATAAATGTGTAGACTGACATTTGAGGATAATGCTTTGTAAAAGCATTATTTTCTGTACATAGCCTGAGTTTTTTTAGACAAGGGAACTTGGTAGCACTTCCCCCCCCCCAAAAAAAGAATATTGGTTACATGCAAGTATCCATGGATAATCACTCTTTTTGCTTTGGGGAAATAAAACTGCCTGTTTTCTGCTTTCTGCTGCAGTTTGCTGACATCAGATCTCTTCATATATTTCTACAAAATAAGTTTGCATCTATCCCATTTCCTTCTCAAGACAGCAAATGTGTTAGAGCACCATGAGATTAGCTAAGCCTCCTTTAGCCAAAGGACATCACTCATCCTCTATCCAAGCCGAGAAGTTTTTCAGTCTGGACCAAGAGTCTGTTGTGTTAAGAATAGTATAAAACGTATTAACAGATGCAGCTCATGTCTTAAGGACCTCTTATAATCTCTCCCCCTCTCTCTTGGGTTGATTTGGTACCAGGAAAAGCTTGAGAGAGGAAGCAATGAATTTTAATTTGATTTTGAGGACCATTCAACCTCCTCAGAGGGGAATCTTTTCAGACAGATGTTCTAGGCCTGTGCTCCCCTCATTGTACAATTTTAAAAGTTTGTTTGGTAGAGCACATTGAATCTGGAGCCAAATTCTTAGTAAGAAACCATCCATTGTAGAAAGAAACTCCCCTAGCTGTGAAGAAGCCAAGGCACATGCTAATGGAAAAGCTAAATGGCTTGTAGTTTAGCAATGATGTTTTTGTGCAGTCCTTTAAAATAGTTCCTGCTAGAAAACAACTTTGATTACATTTATTGCATCTTAGATCAACTTTCTTACATAAACATGGAGGAACATGAAGCCCCAAAACCTAGATAATCCTAAAAATACAATACATAACAAAGTTATTTATTTATTTGTTTGTTTTATATACCACCTGACTTCAGAGGCTCCAGGCATTTCACAAAAACAAACAGCAGCTATTAAAATAAGAATTAAAAATCTAACACATTCAAAAAAATACAGCAATTTAAAAAATCTAAACAATTAAAAATTTAAAACTCAGAAATTACTAAAAGCCTGGCTAAAAAAATGTGTCTTAAGGGCTCTTAAAGGCTGGTAAAGATGTTAAACCACAAATGTCTATAGAGAGTGCATTCCCTATATATAGTTACAACCCTGTCAGCTTACTTTTGAAAATCTATGCATATGAGCAACCAAATTCAGGCCAGGGTGGCTCAGCCTGAGTTTGGCTGCCCATGTGCATCGACGAGATTGAGGCTGATCCCACTGCTGTCCTTACAAGTAGCTCGACTTTTAACCCTGGCCTTTAGCCAGGGTTGTGTGTGCTCGGGCTGCATGCAGCCTGAGCATACACAGAGTTGAGTGCCTAGAGTGTCCAACTCCCAAGGGAATCCTGCAATGCACCGTGCTCATCGTGTGGTGCAGTTTGAGATTCCTGGAGTCTGGGACTCATCTTGACATCCAGCAATCCACGCTGCCAGGAGCAATCAACCATCATATGTGGGGAAACTAGGTCCATCCTTGCCTCTCCCCACCACACATCCTGTTGGTCATGTGAGTAGCCTCTGAGTGTCATGATGGCCCTGCAGGTTAAAAACTTGAATTTAGTGGTTAATCTACGATTGAACCAAAAGTACTTGCTGTTTTGTAAATAATTTCAATTACTCACTCCTTCGTAGACTGGTATTATCTTATTCAGGAAGTGCTTCCCTCACTCTGAGTTGACTTTGTTTGACCTCCATGGCTTCATCATGTAGCCAAATCCTGTCATTAGGTGATCCCCAATTAGCTAGGATCATACAATGCTTCTCGGCCTTTTGGCTGGGAAAGCATTCTCTACCGCGTCATCAACAAATTCTGACTGGCTATGAAATGTTGTGACATCATCTTGATCATCAAATGATCTCCAATTTTCTGATTTTCCTTGTAACTAATCCAGGAAGCAGCTGCAGTTTGTTTGTGGGGGTTTTTTGAGGGGGGGGATCATGGAAGCAGTAACAGGAAAACAATGGCAGTGAAAAGGTGAATATGTGAATAATAATGAGTCCCCCCCCCGAAATATTTCTCCCCCAGGCACTACTTTCAACTGAAAAATGAAACAAGAACATTTGATTTAGCTCTAGTTTAATCCCACCTTGTGACAGATTTATTATATAGCCTTTGTGTAAGACATTCTCTCACTCTCTCTTCCCTGTAATAATGAGCTAAGACACTCACTGTCCATCAGTAAACTATGTTTCATCATTCTTGCAAGATTAAACACAATAAACATAGCCCATTTGTAGATTTAAAACACTGTGCTAAATTATAATGGTGCCATAACTTAGTGGTAGAGCATCCACTTTTTATATATTTATTCATTTATTTATTTATCACGCCTGTATACCGCTCTGAACCCGCGTCTCTGGGCGGTTCACAATGATATAAAACAGTTTAAAACACACATAAAACACATAAAAACAAATAAAAATTTAAATTTTTAATTTTTAAATGAATTTAAAAATCAGCCACAAAATTAAAACCTATAAATTATCCAGAATTTGCATGAGGAAGGTCCCAGTTTCAATCCCTGACAGTATCTCCAGGCAGGGCAGGAAAGGACTCCTGCCTGAAACCTTAGAAAGCCACTGCCAGAGAGTGTGGACACTACTGAGCTAGATGGATCAATGGTCTGACTCAGTATCAGACAGCTTCCTATGTTCCCTATAAAGGTAAACCTGTGCTGTCGAGTCGGTGTGGACTCCTGGCAACCACAGAGCCCTGTGATTTTCTTTGGTAGAATACAGGAGGGGTTTATCATTGCCATCTCCCTTGCAGTATGAGGATGACGCCTTTCAGCATCTTCTTATATCACTGCTGCCCGATATAAGTGTTTCCCACAGTCTGGGAAATATACCAGCAGGGATTTGAACCAGCAACCTCTTGCTCCCTAAGCAAGTTACTTCTCCACTGCGCCACTCCACTGTGGCTTCCTAAAAGTAGTAGAAATGTTATAATTTGTGATGGTGGACAAATACAACACATCTGTGAGAAACTACACAAAAGCTAGCAAGCCTCTGGGAGTGGGTGAACAATTTGAGGTGAAGAGGTAATTGTCCAGATGTAATGGTGAAGCTTTTTTAATGCCCTCAGGACGCTGTTCAAAATTGGACTGAAGGATAGGTCATGGCACACACCCCGATACCACTGTAATGGAAACCAGATTTACTTTGATGGCACGCAATGTTGATTCAGAATATCCAGTCGCTCCTTTCAAACATTTATAAACTCCACACAAACAACCTTTTATTCCATTAATTGCTATTTCTTGTATTTGATGAGTACTCTTTGGAGAAGTGAGGAATGCTTCAAACAGCCTGGTATCCTCCAAACAATGTGGTTGCCTGTAATCACTCACAGTTACAACAACTCAAATCCATCCTATATTGAACTGATGCATTTTGGATTCTGTTATAATTTCAAATTCTGCTGGTCTTCAGTGAGACAGCTCACTTGATGAGCATGTACTTCTACTGTTAGATGTTCAGAATGCATTGCAACAAATCTAGATCGAGCAGAATGGATAAATTTAGTAAAAGCTTAGCAAATTTCATGGTATACTATACAATACATGTATTGTATACAGTGAGCCCTTTCTCACGGTTGGTTAGAAAGGGCTACAGGGTCAGTGTGGAGGAAGCCTTTATAAGCTTACCTCTCTGCAAATGATGCGTTCCTATTTGTTTATTGGGCGGGCGGATTGCCCACCCAGACGTTTACTGGCTGCTACTGGTAGCTTGGAGGGTCGGGGTGCCGGGACCTGTTGCCCTGCCCCCTAGAACTCCCATAATGCACCACACAAGTGAACCACGCAAGTGCACAGTACATTATGGAGACCCCCCCCCTTCCCGAAGCTGACCAGAAGCACTGCATTCTGCCAGCCCGTTCTGACAACCCAGCTGGGTCTGGCAGATGAGCAGAAAAACAGGGTTGAGAGAGCACCCACTCTCTTAGCCCACTTAAGCGGGTGGCTCCGGAGCCGGGTTTGCCACTGAGGCACCACCGGGATGAGGCACGATCCCAGCGGTTCTCACGCGTAGGCAAAATCGCACTTGGCTTTGTTAGCCCAGTTTTGCCTTTGCATGAGAACAGCCTCAGTATATTAAAAATAAATAAATAAATAATGAAATTGAGGGTAAACGTAAAAAGGCCGTCCCCTACCTTTGCGTTTTCTCCTTGGCACATACCTGTCCAGGTGTCTTAATACTGTTATAAATGGTCAACCATCCAGACAAAACTTTTGCCAGCATGCCAGCATCTTCCATTGTGTGTGGGAGAGGGGCAATATTCAGCGATTTCCCCTTTCCTCTGCAGCCCCCTATGCCTCCCATAACCAGCTCCCTAAGGAGATGGTTTCTCTCAGAGATCGTTTCAAGAGGCACAGGGGGCTGCAGAGGGAAGGGGAGAGTGCCAGAAATCATACCCCCTCTTTGTGCAGAAAACCCTGGGGTGCACTGGTGGAGGGTTAGTGAGGAGATCAGCCAGTCCTTTGTTGTTCTGCCACCTACATCTGCATGGATATAACTTCCAGATATAGCTAGGTAAGTTTTGTCTGAAAAAATTTAGTAGTCATTCATAATTCAAGAGAATATCTACACTAAAGCTTATGTTGGTTTTATTATACCTATTATAACAGTCATGGCTTCCCTTGAAGGTTCCTGGGAATTTCAGTTTAGGGAAGGTTCTGAGAATTATTTCAGAATCTCTAATCTCCTAGTAGGTTCCCTGGGAAGAAGAAGAAGAAATGACTACTAGATTAGTACAATCTAAGAGTAGATATATGCTCTTTAGCTGTGTATTTGCACATCAAGCTCAACTGCTAAAGAAATAAGGCTCTATGTAAGAGTGAATGCTGCAGCATTGGGTGTTATCCCTGTTGGAGTCAATAGCTCTGCAGAATAAGTGATCTCAAGGCATCCTTTACTGTCCTCCAGCTTTTTCTATGAAATGGTGGCCTATTTTCAGATTTGAGAATGTTCTTATTTAGATACATAGATACATGTGCAAGACCGGATGGTGAGGGGGGGGGCACTCCTAGATCTTGCTTCCTCCTTTTTATAGCCATAGCTGGGGGAAATGACTTTATGACATGATTTCTATAAAATCACTTTTCAATTTGTTGATGACTTATAATGAACTAATGACTCCCAGATGTGCAATCTAAACTCAGCACATATTTGAGATGGAAGTACCCTGTATTTAGTGCTTAGTGAGCACTAATCTCCTGCACATTCACTAGCTTTAGATTTATTCCTGTTTGTTCAGTAACCAGACTGGACTCCAGTGATCATTGGCTTGTAATATGTGAAGAATTTAGGTCACAGGATTTTGCAGCATTATACTCTAAGAATATCAATGTAAGTGGGATAATAATTGATGGATGGGAATGCAATCCCTGTCTGAGTGCACTGAGCACTTTCTCTGGCTCTTGCAGTGGGCCTAGGCTAAATGCCTAAGAGGACATCCTTGTCTGGACCTTTGCTATTTAATAACCTTGTTTGCTGCTTTGCTTTATGTAGTGAAATATGGAAACAGTTACAATGCACTACACTTCTGTTACCAGCTGAGCTTATTCTGCCCGGCTCCCAGAAGCCTCACTGTTTACAGCTGCATCTCTAGGCTTGGAGATTGCACTTTTCCTTTGCTCAGGAGCTGCACTGCAATGTGAACTCCCAGTTTATATGATACATGGGGATAAGTCGCTTAGTTGGCAGTGAACTGGCCATCCCTAGATTTGAACACCAGCAATACAAATGGGAAAGGGGATTAGTTTCACACTCCCCCTTTTTATGAGGGGGTCTGGCTAAGCAAACTGTAGAACTAACTATTGCGAGTTGTCTGGCATCTGAGGTCATTTCGGACTTGGGATGAACTCTAAAAATTCCCCTCATCCTCTCACAAGAGAGATAACACCTGTTGCTAACAAAGGAAGGGAAAGCAGATAAGACAAGTGCAACAGCAGCCTCCATCACAATAGTGATGAGTTAGTGATGCAATTTTGACCAGGGTGCCCATCGAAACTTTTGATAAATTATTGGGAGAGCCAGTCCCAGCACAGGGTACTCTTTTGGCACACCTGCACACTCTGATTTTCATTACAATCAGCCTTGCATACAATAGGCAATTTACACACTGTCTCACCCAGCAAGGGCGATCAGTAACAAAGCATTCTGGGGCACGTCCACCCAAACAGATTTATTTATCTATTTATCTATTTATTAGATTTCTATACCACCCTTCCAAAAATGGCTCAGGGTGGTTTACACAGAGAAATAATAAATAAATAAGATGGCTCCCTGTCTCCAAAGGGCTCACAATCTAAAAAGAAACACAAGATAGACACCAGCAAAAGTCCCTGGAGGTACTGTGCTGGTGGTGAATAGGGCCAGTTACTCTCCCCCTGCTCAATAAAGAGGATCACCACGTTAAAAGGTGCCTCTTTGCCAAGTTAGCAGGGGTTTTAGACAGCAAAGCATGAGAACAGAAAGGTGTCCCCTAGGCATGTTTTGGGATATAAGTATCCCTAACTCCCCGACCCAGTGTGCTCCCTTGTACTTTACGCTGGGAACTCCAAATGCAAGACACTTTTGTGCCCCCCTTGTGCTTTGCACTTGAAACTCCACTGCTACAAGTATTCCCCTCTCCATTGGAACCACCCGAGCTGAAATTGCTACCTGCTTGGCCAATTTGCTGCCCTCACACCGAGGCTCAGCTCATTGTCCCTGGTTTTAGATTGGTCCCCCTGCCGATCTATCCAGCTGGCCTCATGGTGGAACTCTCCTCATGAGGAATCCCACTAACTCCTTCAACTCTCCTGCGCCCCACTTCGCCTCCCTGGATGGACGCTAGTCTTCAGCTGCCCAAGTTGGATCTTTGTGAGGACATGTGATATGGCCTCTTGCCCAGCTCCTTCAGGGCTGAATCTATCCCTTTCTCTTCTTTCTGGAACCCCCCCCCCCCCATCATAAAATAACTCTCTCTAGCCCATCTGGGAATTTACACATAATTTGGAACTTCAAGCTAAATGTGCCCTACAGTAGTCTGTATTTAAACATATCTGCATTGCTTTTACGTTAGGACCACCTAGTACCTTAGTCTTGCTACTTTTATTATTTTTCTTTCAATAAACTCCTTTTTTTATTTAATTAAAACCACTCTCAGAAGCCGATTTTCTTGAGTTCATACACTTGAACAAATTAAGACTGCTTGGAACTGTCTCCCCTTTTGAGCTAAATTCCCCACATTCGCCCAAACTGGGGGTGCCGACCAATCTCCCTCGAAGCAGTTTCCTCAACACTTAGTTGCTTGCTTATGAGAGACACCTTTTTCCTAAGCGCAGATGTTCCTCTGCTCAGTCTCCTAAGCATGAGTCAGATACCTGGAGCTCTCAAAGGCATATGTCTTCTTCCCCTCCTATTTGCTTGCCCCCAGTGCCTTTTGGAACTAACTGTGGATAGTATTGTAAAATAGTTTGCAAAACCCAGTTTTAACCATGAATACAAACTATGGTTTGCATCTCACCATGATTAGTAAAAATGCCATTACAGGAACAAAACCAGCAATGATGAGCTCTGAAGAGAAAATGGATTAGAGAAGGAATACACGAGTGCTAGGAAGAAGTGGGCAAGTCTGCAAAGCACTTTTGATTACCTAACCATAGTTTGGAGATCATACAGTGCTATGTCTCCACTGGCCCATTTCTTCATACATGAACTTTGCAAATTCAAGGAGTTAAAGGAAGAATTCACTGCCCTGTGTTCTTCTGCTCCTTCCTTTGCGTTGCTTACCACCCTTCCCATCACCGGCATTCTTTAGCCCCAGTTAGACGTTATAAAAGAGGAGGTTGTACTCAGAGCGAGGACAGCCTCCCGAAGCTTACCTGAAGTCCTGCCCAGCACGTCAGCCATTCAGCTCCTGTGAAGGGTCACTCACCCTTAAAGCATTTGTCTGAACAGGTGCCAGATCATCTCAATAATGGAAGTGTTAGAGGTTGTTGATTTTTACCCACAATAGGTAAAAATGTTGGCAAGCTGTTGGGAACTGAAAGCATGCGCTTCTGGCAGGTGTGTGATCATCTGAACCCACCCAAATCTGGTTTTCACCCTCTCCACCCAACTTTCTCCTGAGGTTTGCTGCCTGGCTTCAAATCTTAGTTACAGATGTTGGGATAATGTTGGGCAAAGAATATCAGGAACTGGATTCGGATGACATGCCCGCCATGAACGCTTGCTTTCAGTTTCCCAATGCATCCCTGATATTTTCCCCACTTTCAGATTGCTGGTGACCATGTGAAGCCACCCCTTTATGTTCATTACCTTTTCTTCTCTTCTCAGTTAAAACTGAGAGGACCAGAGATACAGCCAGGGGTGTAGCTATAATTGAGCAGATGGGTTCAAAGAACCCGGACCTCCAGCCCCTGAGGGCCCCCCAGCTCCACCCCTCCCTTTCTTCATTATCTCCCTCACTCGGAGGAGCCACCAGGGAGAGGGGCGAATATGGGCCCCCTCTCTCCTAGCACCGCTCCTGGATACAGCCATAATTGTTCTAGGCTATCCAGATGGCCTCTGCCAGTTTCACAGGTCTCTTCAATACAGGTCTCTGCACGGGAGGAGAAACCAAGTACAGTATTTGTGGAGCATTTGCTTCTGAGTCACTTATTTTAGTTCAGTTCAGTTCATTGTGTCTTTATTGCATCACAGGTTTTCACTCTCAACAGTGTACTTTTATATGCATAGTTAAAATTCTTTGCATATACTGTATCTTATTCTTTTTTAAATATTCATACTGCCTTTATATTGAGTCAGACCTTTGGTCCATCTTATCCAGTACCATCTGGAGATTCATATGTATTGGTTCTCAAATATGTTTGGGGAAAAGAGGAGACTAGAGGTTTGAAGATAAAGGCTGAGTTTATTTCCATCTTGAAATTCCTAATCTTGTGGCTGGTTTTCTCTGGGACATTTCCATGTTACTCTTTCAAAAACAGAAATTAACCTAGGAAACTCTGTACTTCATATCTTTTGAATAGTGACCTGGGGGAATCTTGCTGTGGGAATATTTTTTGGGGAAGCTTTCTTTCTAGTAAGAAAATTCATGTCTGTGTTTGAAAAGTGTACTTGTGAGGCTGCACTCAGATTGTCATCATTTTGTGAAATCAAACCTTAAAGTTTTTTTTAATTTAAAACTATGGCTTCTTGGTCTCATTTCAGAGACTTGACATGCCCACTCACCGGTGAGATAATGATTTCTGCAGGTAAATTATGAAGAATTCACTGAGGCCTGCAGATCTCATTTTGTGGAAGTCCTAGATTACTGGTATTAGAAAAGCGAAGTAGGCCTTAGGTTGGATTTGTTGTTGTTGTTTTCTTTGCTAGTACTTAAACACCAGAATGTCCTTTCTTAATAAAGTGCTCACATAACTTCTAGGTGTTGCATATTACACAATGTGTTTCCCTCTCATATGCTTAATTCTGAGCTTTGCATATGTAATGCAAATCAGGGCCCAGCCTGCCCTCTCTGGCACAAATTCTGTCATCCTTTCCCCTGTCAGTTTAGCATTCCATCTGTGCTGAGACTCTAACCAGGGTTTGCCGCTTCCCCTTTGAAACCAGGTTTGGAACTTTGCGTAGCATGGTCTGTGGCTGCACTTTAATGGTAAACTATGGATAAGGTTGACAAAGGGAGGGAAAGGGAATCCTAGGGGATGGGTAGGAGGAACCAGGTTTATATCTGCAAACCTTTGGGTACTGAATATGGAGCCATTGGACAATCAAGAAGCTCTCACTTCTTTGACACTGAGCCATAATGCTGAGCAGGGCCAAGAATTTCTGCTTTTCCTGTACTCAGCAAAGAGACTGGTCAACAGAAGCTAGCCAGCATTTCTCATTTTGAACCCCCTTTCTCCCCACAATCTTTGTTTCTCACACTGCTAGTCCACATGTCCCTACAAGTTCTGATCAGTGTACCTTCTAATTTTTTTCATCAGTGAGTGGAATGAGTTTTTTGTTCTAGGCGGCAGTATCAAGGCAGTGTGCGCACATGTGCATTATTATATGCCACTATAGATATTGTACACAGACACACAGAGCCCATGCCTCCGCTTCTCCCTGCCTGCCGCTGAGGCTCTTGTGAGGGGAATTGTCTCCCTCAGAGTCCCGTTCACTGCTGCCGCCACATGGGATCAGCGATAGTGAACTATGCAAAAGATTGAGGGATGTAGCATAGGAAGAGTGGAAGGTTAATGCAGTATTGAAAAGTGAACAAGCTAAACTGCTAAGCAATATGGCACGAGCGCATTCATGCATCGTATCAGAATGCAGGCGCTCACAGTTCTAAATTTGGAATGAATAATTGCCACAGTGCAGGTGTATCTAGTTGCGCTGTTCCCTGCATTCTGTGTAGCAACTGTTATGTACAGCCATTTCTGCCAATTCTGCTTCCTCAGCACGTGGAACTCTGTCAGAGTCGCATTAGCATAACGCAAGCAGCACGCATTGGCCCTTACTGGGGATGTGCACAAAACCGGTTTACCCAGTTTGGTTCAAATTCGAACCGGGGGTGGAGGTTCAGGTTTGGTTTTGCTCAAACCCCCCAATTCGGTTCGAATTCAAACCTGTTAGAACTGGTTTGAACCTCCCAAAATGGGTGGAGTGGTAGTTGGCACCCATGGGTGCCTACCACTGAACCCCCAAAGCAATCAGACACTCGTACAATTTTTTACAAATTTTTATTTATTTTATTTTTTCTCATAGGGTATAATGGGACTTGAACCAGCCCATTATCCCCTATGTGGAGCACCTAGGGGCACAAAAGGGGCACAAACCCCAAGGCAATCAGACACTCCTCCAATTATTGGTGAATTTTTAAAGTATTTTTGAATTCCCCATAGGGAAGAACGGAGTTTTCAGCAAATGTATCGCTTCATGTCGGTGGGGGAGGGGGTGGCCTAGAGCCGACTGTGGTCGGTGGTAGTGCCCAAGGGGGTTAAGGAAGCTACCAGAATTATTTCAGAGGAATTGGGCAGAGGGCTGGTTTTTAAGTGATTTTTGAAGTTTACGCATCTTTAAGGTTTTTCTCCATAGGGAATAATAGTGGTTTCAGCAGCCCCATAAGTCCACTTGGAGGGCACTGGGGTGGCCCAGAGCGAGTGGTGGTGTAGTGCACAGAGGGTGCCAGCCACCCCCATGGGTTGCTAACCCATGGAGTACAGGGTTTTGTTGTTTCTGAGGTGTTCAGAGTGTAGATTCTCTGGTAGCAAATGAGAGTGGATTCATGGTTTGTCATTGAAAATCTCAAAGATTCATAAAAATATTGTAGGAGTGTTCAATTGCTTTGGGGTTTGGGTGGTAGTTGGCATCCATGGGTACTCCACAATAGGGAATAATGGGCTGATTAGGGTCCCATTATACCCTATGAGGGGGGAAATTGTAAAAAAAAAAATTGTTCGAGTGTCCGATTGCTTTGGGAGTTGGGTGGTAGGCACCCATGGGTGCCAACTACCACCCCACCCACTATGGGAGGTTTGAACTGAATCTTCTCAGTTCAGTTCAAATTCAAACCGGCAGCTTGAACCTAATGGCTGGTTTGGTTCGAATTCGAACCATCAAACCGAACTGGTTCAAATTTGAACTGGTTTGCACATCCCTAGCCCTTACAGAGAGAGATGCCCACTGTGCTTCTACAGCATGCTGTGCTCATTCACAAGATTCAGTGTTGCCAACACATCCTGTATGCTTCTCAAGTCCACAGAAGTTTCCGAAAACAAGAGTGCCACATTAAAAGAAGAAAAAAAGAAAAAGACTCGTGATTTCAAAATGTGCCTTTAGGATTTCTGGATCCCAATATTCCCACTCAACAATGTCCAGACTTGCTGATACAAATGGCAGAAATTCGGTTCCTAAAGACTTCCTATGCATTATGTGACTGTTTGTTAGTAGAAAACAATCTGTTTCAAGGTCTGGACAAAAATATTATTCAAAATGAACAGTTGGGTGCTTGTATGTTCATCTTGAAAGAATTAGCATAATGTCCTGATGACAAACTCCATGGAGATTTTAAGATTTATCTGTTTCAGAAGGCTGATGTTACTGCTGATCATGTCATTTGTTTTGATGTTTGTTTTAACTACCTAGGTGTTTCAATGTAGACTGTGTGTAGGTGCGTGCGCGTTACTTTGTTTTCATGTATTGTGTTACCACTTGATTTTTAGCCTGCCATTTGGCTAAGTGCCCCCTTCCCCTGGGTTTGGAGAAGTGTAATTGGACTTGGTAAATTGAGCTTTTTCGTCCCAAAGTTAGTGAATAGTTCAGTTTTTAATAACTCAGATTGGATTCCATTCCATTTCAATGACATCATGACAAGTGCAATGAGACCCAGTTTCCTTCCCAGCTGACCCATGAACCTCCAAAGCCTCTTCCTCCCACCTGCTTAAAGGTAAAGTGTGCCGTTAAGTCAATGTCTACTCCTGGTGACCCCAGAGCCATGTGGTTTTCTTTGGTAGAATACAGGAGGGGTTTACCATTGCCATCTCATGTGCAGTTTGAGAATGATGCCTTTCAGCATCTTCCTATATCACTGCTGCCCGATATAGGTGTTTCCCATAGTCTGGGAAACATACCAGCAGGGATTTGAACGGCAACCTCTGGCTTGCAAGTCAAGTCAATTTCCCGCTGCACCATTAGGTGGCATCCCACCTGCTTACCTGGTTGCTGTTCCAGTGGTACAAAGGAGTTCCACCTCTGCCCTGCAGCAATCTAGACACCAGTAGCCTTGGAAAGGTAATTCTCCCCGGGCTACTAGTGTCCAGGTAAGTGGGTGGGATAAAGGGGATTTGGAGCCTCCTAGATGGATAGATGGGATGGTGGGGATTTGGATAATTTAGGAGAGGAAAGGATTTGAGCTGGAAAAGTACTCAGGGGTGTCATAATGCTCACCATGTCTTTAAGGCACATATTACAAGTTGCTGAAGCCAGTATTCCATTTCAAGGGAACACAAATCTTAGTGGCATCTCTAGCAACAACATTTTAAACAGAATGAATATATTGACTGACGGAAATAGGAGGGCATATCCTCCATGCCTCTTGTCTACGGAAATCCTTGTTAAACCCAGTTCCACATTGGCTTTAGTAGATATTCCCATAGCAGTGTTCCACTAGTTAAAAGGATCTGAGGTCTTAAAAACTGTTGCCCACCACTATTTATTGTAAGAATTGCTCCCTCTATTCATTTAATGATTTATTAGGATTGGATTGGATTGGAACTTAGTGGTGGTTTGTTTTGTTTTGTTTTGTTTTTGTTTGGGGTGTGTGATTATTGCAAAAATTCAAAAGATAATTTCATGTCTTTCCCCTTCATTTCCAGAGAGCAGCATTGACCTCTGATAAAGACCTGTACCTTGACAACAGTTCAATTGAGGAAGCATCAGGAGTCTATCCAATTGATGATGATGATTATAGTTCGGGATCAGGCTCAGGTAAGCCAGTGTGCTCGTTGGCACAAGCTTAATAGGATCACTGCACAAGTGACATCTTTCCTATCTGGGTCTTGTTACAGACCAGGCCTGATTGGTATACCAGATATGCTAGCTAGTATACAAAACTGGACTGGACCAAGTTCTTTTATTTTAGTGACCACGTTTGATCTGGATGCAAAGAAGAAAGGAAATCAAAACCAGTCCTCAAGATTCAATGGACTTTATTGAATATAACAACATAATCTAGCAAGCAGAAAGCAGAACACTCTATCAATATTGCTAACAGTATTTCCTAACCAGCACCAATATTCACCCGTGTGCCTCACTACCTTATGTGTGTGTAATTAAATCTTCCTAGAGTCTAATACAATTCAAATACAGGCAGAAAAGAAAGGGGGAGGGATGAAGGCTGCGGGCTGGCATGGTTTTGGGGAGGTTAGTAGAGGAAAAGAAGGGGGGGAAGGAGAAGGGAGCAGGGAAGGATGGAGGGGATTCCAAGGCCTATAAAGGAGCAGCATATTTACCCAGGGTCAGAGGCTTGAAAGCGGAGAATCACTTCAGTTGAAGGAGTGAGGCGCTGGCGGAGACAGGAGCTGTACAGTTGCTCAGATCAGGCAGCTTGGGCAGCAAAACTCAGGCATTGCTGTAGTCTCTGTTCATGGACAGAATTCCTGCTTGGCACCACGGCTTTGGCAGCAAACTCTGGGATCCTGTGAGCAGCTTTGCTGTAGGCAAAGATTGCTAAACTCTCTGTCTCAAAAGCCTCATTCTTATAGTGTTTTTCTCTTTGATCTATACAAATCTCATCTTTTCCTGGGTTCCCCAGAAGGGGTGACAAAGCTGTTACTTTCAGGACAATGTCTTTTAATTACTCAAGATATTGGCCAGTTCAAAGAATTCTGAATCTCATCTTCTGCAAACTGTGCACTCAGGAAGGGGGGGGGGGGAGCAAGTGTTAGTGGAAAGACTAAATCTACAGGTGTTCTCCCAGGATGGAATTTCTATAGACAGCAACTGAGTAATCCCCCTTGGGGCATGGCAGAGCCAATCATTGACAATGATTAGCATAGATTTCTTGCCAGGATGGGGGAGTTCAGCCCCTGGCCTCTTCCACAGACATTATCTGATAGTGAGTTATATTTTAGCATATTGATTAGCTCAGGCCCAGCCCTTTGTGTTTTGTTAAGTATCCATTTAACAATGCAATGCTGGAATGTCTCACCCAGAGGCAGAGCCGGCAGTTCACCCAGAGTTCAGGTGTGATTTCATTTCTTGATATAAACTGAAATCAGACACAGGCCTATATTCTATCTACATATTAATATTTGGGGGTGCTCATAACAGTCTTCACAGGTTTGTTTTTATGCACCCAGATCAACTGACATTTATGAAGCAGCCCCTTAATCAACCAACACAAGGGCAGAAACAAATCCCGTTTTGCTGGTCAGATGACCGTAACAATAAAGATTTGATTTGATTTGAAACAAATCCAGTAGGACACAGAACATTCTGTATACTGAATACCTACTGAAGCATTAATACTATTTACATGAAATGCTTAGAACCCTTCAGTTATAAGAATCAGTATCTGTCTCATTTAGCAGAATGACCCTGGGAATTCACTGGATTTATGAAGGCATGACGTATGTTTTGGGTAATCGAGATGTAATCGTGGTTCGCTGACACCACATCATAAATATATCATGAGCCAGAGTATTTCAGCTAATGAACATATTTCAGCTACATTTTTTCATCTGGTTTTCATGAACCTGGCATACATTATAAATGGAAAATACATTGGACTGTGTTGTAGAAGTGAGGAAGAGTGTGTGGTGTGAAGCAACTAGAGCTCTCTTCTCTAGGCCTAACCTGTGAAATCATAGACTTTTGTGTAACTATACTATATTCCCGATTTTTTCTGAAATTTCCTATTACTTCAATTCTGTATTTGTGTTTTTGTATAGTTAAAAATTGATATTCTGTTGGATTAAATAAATAAATGATGAGGGGAGATGAGACAGAACAGGAGTTGGTGTTGGATTCAATCCTAATTGGATAACTTTTTTAGATATAAAATGGTTGTACCAGGTGGCTTGCTTAATATAGCCTCCCCCACCCCCCGTACAACTGTTTAAATAAATGTGAGTAATGGAAAATTAAACTTAGAAAGCCAAGTACTACTGAGCAGATCAAATGGGAATTAAATCAGTTACGGAGATAAAAGAAAATGGACCAAGTGTTTAAATGTCTGTGCAACACAGTCATTTCATAGTCAGTTTGGTACCTATCCAGAATTCTTTTGCAAGATAAATTCCACAGAATAAACTTAGAGGTTGTTGATTAGCCAGCACTGGAATAATTAAGAGCTAGTCTACACAAATAGTGGATCATGTGGTTGAATTGTTCCTTCATACTAAAAGGTGTGTGTGTTTGTGTCGGTATCTCATGCAAGAACATTTCCTTATGAAATGAAATACATAGAAATACATACATAGTACATAGAAAAATAGCATATTGGGGAGAGTTTCTCAAGTTGATCTGAAACAATAACACTGTCGATATAGTTGCTGTCCTTTTGGGGGGGGAATATTTCTGTGAATAGGGGTTCAGCTATCTTCTTTATTCACCATTCTCTAGTCACAGAATATGTGTTACAGCAATTTTCTTACATCATTCCTCTTTGGATGGCCAGGATTCAAAGAGCTACTTCAGGTGTGCCCAGTGAGAAGTTTTATTAAATAGTTGGCATGCCCAGTGAGAATAATCACTGTTTTACAGTAGTGTAGATGCAAGAACTGTGATTCAGAGCTTTACAGAGTTCTGATATGCACCCCCAGTTCTCAGAAAGGAACTGCTTCATTTATTTCAGAGCCAAGAAAATTTTCACAACTCCTGCATTGCACCCCAAGTTCCTAAATCACATTCACCTTCTTCCATCTGTCATCAGATTAAACTTTGTTCTGAATGCTGTTTCCTCCAACAGAGGCTGGGCAGACATCTGTCAGGGATTTTGCACCAGTCTCCTGCACTGAACGATGCGTTGCACCAGAAGACCTCCGAGGTCCCTTCCAACTCCCAACTTTCTATTATTCAGTTACTCCAGAGGCAAAACTGATTTTGTACCTTAGTGCAAGGAGCAGAGCCTTTTCAGTGGTGGTGCCCGCTCTCTGGAATGTCTGACTTAGGACAGTTAACCTGTTTTTGTTCACTTGTGGCTTTTAGGATGCTGACAAAGCATTTCTGTCCCAGAAGGCCCTTGGGGTAGCTGGCTGGCATTGTCTTTATCAGTGTACTCTGTTTTGATGTTAGTGCTGCTTTTTGGCATTTTTGATACACTGATATCCTGCTCTTCCCCCCCCCCCCGCCCACACACACTTATATTCCATTCTTTCTCCAAAGAACACAGAGCAGTGTACGTGGTTATGTTTATCCTCACAACAACCGTGTGAGTTAGGAAAGACTGAGAAGTAAGTGACTGGCCCAGAGTCACCCAGTGTCCAAATGGGGTTTTGAACTCAAGTCTCCCAGGTCCTAGTCCAACACTCTAGCCACTACACCAGTCTCGTTCTCACATTGCCTTGTGATGTTGATAATGTTTTAAAGGACATCATCCTTAAAAATTTTAGTCTAGTTTTAAAGTTTTTGCTAGGAGGCTTGAAGGGCAACCCAGAAATCTCAAGAACAGCCTCACTAGATCAGAACATATGGGTACAGATTCGTTTCCATTCATATTTTTCATATGTCTTAGGAGCGGAAGAAAAGGAAGAAAGCACAGAGACAGCAACAACATCAAGAATGATTCCAAAGATGCTGCCAACTAGTGATGCTCCTAGAACTGAGAGAACTACACTGAAAATGCAGACCAAAGTACCCACACAAACAAAGGTGTGTGCAGAAGGTTTTTTGCTTAATTGCAGTATTATAATATAGCCTTACATGCCATTTGGTATATGCTATAAGAGGATTCACTAGATTTAGCACAAAACTGTGGATTAACCCTAAAGACAATTCCCTTTGATATTGTAGCAGTTTATTAAGAGAACCACAAAGCCTTGGTCTCTTATTTTGAAACCAGTGTATGCCTACATCAGAGAATGAGTCAAGCAGTTCTCTCATTTTATTTTAAAAAATTATACCCTGCTTTCCTTTAAAACAAAGCAAAACAAAAAAATCCAAAGAGACTCACATTGGATCACTGAGATATCCAGCATATATAATTCCTTACTGTGTGACATGGGTTGGTTGCTCACGCTCCAAAACCCATACTTACCCTTCTGAGACGTTAAGGGTTTAGAAAATTCAGACCTAATGTACACTTTACCCTCCGACAGAAAATCAGCTGCTTAGATTTTAATTCCCTTTAATCATCCTTAAATTGTTTCCAGTGGAGCATTGACTCTTGGAACGTCTGCTCAGTTAATGTTCTGTGTTGGAGCAGCAGCAGGGACTGCACCTGGAGAAGGGAAGCAGGATGGATGAGGGCTTAGTAGTAAAGTGGGGAAAAAGACAAGATGGAGGAGTGGGGTGCTAGAGTGGAGGACATGGTACATGGAATGAAGGTAAGGAAGAAGGAATGGTAAGAGAACCCCAGAGGGAAAGAGAGGGCTGGAGAGGAGGGGACAAGCAAGAGGGCTGGAGAGAAAGGAGCAGCAGGACGAGAGTCTGGAAAAGGAAAAGAGAGGGGATAGATGAGGCGGAGGAGGAGGAGGACCACCTCTCTAGGCAAGAAGAAGAAAGGGGCGAGGGAGAAGACTAACATAAGCAAAGACAGAAAAAAGTGACACATAAAACCATAAACTGTTCCTTCTCATATCAACCAACATACAATTGCAAACAAAATCACACACCAGTCTAAAACCAATATATCCAAACTAGCCTACCCGCACAGAGCATCTGTGTGCTTTTTGGGGCCTGCTGTTGCCTCCTGCCCCACTCTTCTCTTGCCCTCCCTTCTGCCTCACTCTCTCTGCCCCACACTCTCTTGCCCTCCCTCCTCCTCCCTCCTGCCCCACACTTTCTTGCCTCCCCTCCCCTCCACTCTCTCTTGCCCCCCTCCCCCTCCACTCTCTCTTGCCCCCCTCCCCCTCCACTCTCTCTTGCCCTCTCTTCCCCCTCCCTCCTGCTCTCCTCTCTCCCTCCCTTTGCAGGCCGGCTGCTCCCTCCTGCCCCACTCTCTCACCCTCCTTCCCCCTCCCCTCCCTCCTGCCCCACACTTTCTTGCCCCCCCACCCCTTCCTCCTGCCCCATTCTCTCTTGCCCTCCCTCTCCTTTCCTCCTGCCCCATTCTCTCTTGCCCTCCCTCTCCTTTCCTCCTGCCCCACTCTCTCTTGCCCTCCCTCTCCTTTCCTCCTGCCCCACTCTCTCGTCCTCCCTCCCCTGCCCCCTCCCTCCTGCTCCCCTCTCTCTCGCCCCCTGCCTGCTCCCTCTCTCTTGCCCTACACCCTCTTGCCCCCACCACCCATTTTCCTCCCACCCCGGCCTCCAACGGGAGCTGTGGCTTCATGCCATCACCTGTTTCCCACTCACCCCTCTTGCTGGCGTCTACTCTGGCTGTCCTGCTGCCGGCGCCGCCTCCCACTCCCCGCGGTCAGGCCAGGCTGGGCTGCCGCCGTCTCCTTATCCTGACCTGGCCAGGCTGTCCTGCCACCTCCCGGCAGCCAGCCGAGCCCGCCTCCTCAGGCCGTTTTGCAGCCCACCGCCAATGCCACCCGCTGCCATTTTTCTTGCCCGCAACTCTCGCCCTTTGGCAGCGGAACTCTCACAACGTGTCGCGAGAATTCCACCGCCAAATCCAGTATACGCATGCCGGCTAAGAGAATTAAATATATAGATGCATCATAATTCAGCAGGAACTGATTAAATAATAAACCAGTTGAGTAAAAACTAAAAAAAAACAAACCAACACAGAGCAGAGACAACCACATCTACCAAACGCTTCTTGAAGACCCAAGTTTTGACCTGGTAAGTGTTGGTTGATGGGCTTCCTTGGGAGGGCCAGGGAGGCTTCCCATCTCTTAAATGGGATGCCATCACTTACAGATATAAGCAGGTGTGTATTTCCCCTTCTGCATGTATATTTTTGAAAAAACTATATTCCTAGCAGAAGCCAGGATTTTAAGGGGAAGCAATGGAAGAATATATGCAATTATTTTAGCATATATTCTTGTCCTGTTTAAACGGGCATCCCCTCTCCCTCTAGACTAGATTTTTTCCTATTCATGAACATGTAAGCAGTAGGGATGTACAAACCAGCTCGACGTTGAAAAGGTTTCGTGTTGAGCCGGTTTGGTTTCACATTCCGGGGTCGAACTGAACCACTCCCTGTTTGGTCCGACACATGCTGACACCGGACCAAACACCCCTGACTGTTCAGGGGTTCATGAACGCAGGTTTGGGGTTTTTTGGGGGGGGGGGTTAATGAAAAAAATGTTTTGGTACCTTTACTTCCTTCGGGGGAGTTCCTTGAGGCGGCAGGGGGAGGGCCCGCGGAGGTTCCCCCTCCCCCCGCTGACCTCAATGCAGCCCGAACCAGCCCATTCGACCAGATCTCGGCCCATTCGGGCCTCCCCCCTTGGCATGGCGGCCATTTTGGGCTGCATTGAGGCTGGCGTTCAGGCTGCATTGAGGCTGGTGTTCAGGCTGCATTGAGGCAGGCGGGGGGAGGGGGGACCTCTGTTGCCCCCCCCCAGCTGCCTCAAGGCACTCGCCTGAAGGGAGTAAAGGTACCCCCCAAAAAATTTCATTTAAAAAAAAAAAAAAGTCCACAAACCTAACCGGACCGGGCGGGGGGTGGAGGGGGAGGGCCAAGGAGGTGCTGTACCGGACTGACCCTGTCATGTTTGAATCGAACCGGGCCAGCCAGTTCCGTGCACATCCCTAGTAAGGAGGAAACCTTCCAAATATTTTAGTACTCATTTCAACATTTCCTACACATTTGGTGGCAAATGTGGGATTGCCAGCCCCACATTGGCAGTGTCTGCTGCCAATGTGCAGAGTCGTGGTGAAGAGGGGGGTTTCAGGGGAGGTGTGTCAGGTAGGAGGAGGGGATATTTAACCTTTACTCCATCTTTTACTTCCCATTGGCTGTCCTTTCCAGCCACTTTGCCTCATTTGACTGTCAAACAGATCTAAAAATACCAGTTGAAGGGAATATGGCTGCAGCAGGAAGAGGGAAAGCACCCGATGTGGTAGCTGCTTCTCTGCTATATCCACCCCCACCAGCAGCGGCCACAATCAGCAGTTTTCACATTGATGGCAAAAACTTGAATGAGAATCTCATGTTTGCTGCCAAGTATGCGATTCTGGATGCCATGAACTCTGGAGATAAAGTTGGCTAGAATAAGAAGCCGAGCCTTTTCTGTGGTGGTGCCTGCTTTCTGGAATGTATCACCTAGAATGGCTTGCCATTCTGGCTTGCTTGTGTGTGTGTTTTTAGAAAGATTTCTCACTTGCTGCAAGTCTCCCCTTCAAATGTTACAGTGTTCACTGTGGGGATACGTGCTGGAACATTGTTCTAACCCATCTTTTTGCTGAATGCTAGAAAATTAGTACTGGGCTCACTGCCTGTGCATCATTTTGCATATCCTGTTTGTGTTTCTTTGAGACCTCTCTAAAATACCATGTCAGCATTGACAAATAAGTAGCTTTTGCATAACATGAAGCACATGTCCATGCTGACCATAATATTGAATAGCCATTTTTTGGATGGCGGAACTTCCACTGAGTTTAGGACCTGACTAAACTAAAAGTTGTTTTGTCAGTTGTTCCTGCAGTCAACGCTGGCCAACATAAAATTAAAAGTAAATGATATTTTAATTCACCATGCTATTTTTCTTCTGGTTTACAAGACAGTTTTGACAAAGATGTGCATGTTACAGAGTTGAATCAAGAGAACTAATTCTAAAGAGAGATCTGTAGTCCAGCTCTGAGAGCCGTTCCCCAGTGCTGTGCTGCCCTCCCTCCTATGGGCCACAACCCCTCTCAGAATGGTTTATTTCTCCTGCGTATGGATTCTGAACCTCTACAGTGTGTTACATGGGACAACCAAAATGTGAATGGTCAAATAGAGTTGGTTACTTTTGGAAATGTGGAGCCCTTTAAAAAATATTAGGGTCACAAGCATAACAAAAAGATTGCTTTCTATGTACGTTGCACAGTTAAGGGATCTTTTAGGCAAGATAGATTTCAAGCTAGAGTCCTTTTAGACAGTGGCTTATTGCATTATGAAGTAATAAATCTGACTGATTGTTCCACTCCTATTTCATATTGGTAATCTAAACCTTATAACACGATTGAATTCTAAGAGCTGTGCTGCGAGAGATTTTGAGGCTTCCGGTAACAAACCAGGAGACAGATTTTTCTCCACTTTTCAAAAGAAGTTGTTTTAAAGATTCCAAGAAAGATCATACTAAATTACAGTATACAATGCTGTAGAATGTTAAGTTGAGGAGTCATCATGTTTGTTAGTACTTCTGTGATGTCTGATTTCACTCAGTACAATTGTTTTTTCGCCTCTTGTGCCATAGTCACCTGAAGAGATTGATAAAAATAGGATTCTCAAACCTGATGCGGAAAACAAAAATGCTAAACCTGGGCCAGGTGACGATGCAGATGTATTCACTCAAAAACACTCAGAAAACCTATTTCAAAGAACAGAAGTATTGGCAGGTAAGTGTCAGGCATTCAGGAATTCTATAGCTTCAAAGGCATAGAAAAACTAGAGCATGTGGAAAGTGTTCATGTAGTTTTGGTCACCATATCTCAAAAAGGACATTATAGAACTTGAAAAGGTGCAGATGAGGACAACCAAGATGATCATAGACCTAGAGCACCACTTTTATGAAGCAAGGCCACAACATCTGGCACTTTTGGTTTAGAAAGAAGACAACTAAGGGAAGACATGGGAGAGGTCAATAAAATTATGCATGGTGTGGCAACAGTGGATAGAGAGAATTTTTGTTCCCCCTCTCACAATACTAGAACCAGGGATCATCCCATGAAACTGCCAGGAAATTTAGGACTAAGAAAAGGAAGTATTTTTTTTTCATATAGCACATAATTAATCTATGGAATTCACTGCCACACATTGTGGTATTGGCCACCAGATTGGGTGGAGACTTAGACAAATTCATGGAGGACAGGTCTATCAGTGGTCCACAGGACTATTTACTAGACTTGATCCTATAATAAGCTATCTCCAAGTTCAGAGGCAGGATGCATCTGAATACCAGTTGCAGGGGAGCAACAGCAGGAGAAAGGGCATGCCTTGATCTCTTGCCTGTGGGCTTCCCAGAGACATCTGGTGGGCCACTGTGTGAAATAGGATGGTGGACTAGATAGGCCTTGGGCCTGGTCCAGCAGGACTGTTCTTATGCCTTACCCATGCCTTCACTGTCACTGCAGAATTCACATACCTGTTGAGTTCAACATCAGGTGTGTGCAGAGCATTCATTTTGTTTGAGGATTAAGTGCCCCCCCTCAAATATGTGTTAAAACACAACCCCCCCCGTTACCCTTTTCTTTTACAATCTAGAAAACTACAGAAAGTATAATTTTATTGCCCCTTTCCTTACATCTTGATAGTATTAATACTGTTAATTTAATATTATTCTCTTTGAGAATATGGAAGAAGATGGCATAATTTTCATACATGGGAGATTGCTGCGATTTTGTAGTTTAAGGCTGCAATTCTAAACATGCATACCAGGAAGTAAATCCTTTTGAACTCAGTGGGACTTAACTTCCAAGTAAACACATTTAAGATTGGCCTGTAAAAAAACCTCTCATAATCTTATTTTGATACCCTATCAGGTTTAATTGGCTTTAAAATATTTATTTTTATGATGTGAGCTGCTTTTTAGGGCCTAGTTGGGTTATAATAGCACATGCTTTCTAAACTAGAATAAATAAAAATGTTACTGTAAAGTGTGCATGCATTAGCTTGAGCCATTTTGAAATGCTAAAAACCCAGCAAACAATGTAGTTAACTGAACCATTTATCTAGCTTTACTAGATTTTAGCTTACTAAACCATTTATCCAGAGAGAAGCAAATGGGAGGATATGCATTCCTTGGCATTCGTAATTAAACTTTTGTCCTTTGTTCTTTTTTCACAGCTGTTATTGCTGGTGGAGTGATTGGCTTTCTCTTTGCAATCTTCCTTATCTTGCTCTTGGTATATCGTATGAGAAAGAAGGATGAAGGCAGCTATGACCTTGGGGAACGTAAACCATCCAGTGCTGCTTACCAGAAGGCACCTACTAAAGAGTTTTACGCATAAAACTCTTACTTAGTGTCTCTGTTTAAGAGATCACTGAACTTTTTAAATAAAGCTTTTTTGCATAGAATAATGAAGAACCTTTTTTTTTCATTAAAGCGCCTTTATGGCACCTTTATGATAAAAAATCCCATTGTATTTAAAACTTTTCATGTATTCCTTTTAAGAAAATGTAAAGTAAAATCTTAACATTTTGCAGTGTTCTGTGAATAACGGTGGCAAGACATTATTTTATATAGCCATTGATGTTCACTGAATCATTTTAAAACTTTATGCATAAATGAAAATGATTGTTTTATCCTATGGTTCAATGGAAGTTGTTTAATTTTTGTCAGCATGTCTGATTGATCTTACAAGTTAGTTTTTATTTCATTAATTTATCTGTTTCCAAAAAAAAAAAATGCCTTTTTGTAGTTGTCATGGTGCAATTTGTCTTCGGATAACTCAGATAATGGTAACTCTTAGTGTAAATGTATTTTTTTCAGCTATGTAAACTATAACCTCCACTTTGTATAAATTTTAGTGTCAGAAAATCCATTTTACACCTTGCTTTGTTTCTCAATGTTCCTGTAGCTTCATTGAAACTTACAGCAGCAAATTAATGTGTAAAATTGGACGATTACTACAAACTCTGTAGTCGTGCCCTTATGAAAACAATCTTCTTTACGGGAGATTTGTAGTAAGCTACTGACAAGCCTACACAAACCCAAAGACAGTATTCGAAGAAGTTGCTGCAAATTTCTATGGCCACTATTCGTTAACTTTTTTTCAATTTGAAGGTACGAGTAGGAATTCAAAAAATAAATCTCTTTTTTTTGTTCTTAATAAATGCATTTAAGTTGTAAACGTCTTTTAAAGCCTTTGAAGTGCCTATGATTCTATGTAACTTGTTGCAGACTGGTGTTAATGAGTATATAACGGTAAAAAAAGAAAATGTTGGTATTTTATAAGCACAGACAATTCTAATGGTAACTTTTGTAGTCTTACATGGATAGACATAAATTGTAATTTGGGAACATAAACACTACTGAATAAATCATGTGGCCTAATAATGAATTGTTTATTGTGGGGTGTTGTTGTTTTTTTGTTCTCTTCTACATAATGTCATAAATTGCATCTATTACATGAAAAAGGGATTTATAGGAAACAAAGGCCCAGTAGTCTGCTAACAAAAGTTTCACAGTAGAAACAGCAGTATAACCTCATTAAAATATAAACATACCAATGAATGCTAAACCTTTTAACACTGGTGGCATTTTAAGTACTAATCAATCTGTGCTACTTCTGTAAAGCTCCAGATTCACACAAATATAAAGTTTCAGTTCTCTGGGTACTTCAGTGGGTTTTCCCCCTTCAAACTTTGTTGGCCCTTAAAACTAGCAATATGGATGAATTAAATAACCTGATGAGGAACAGAATGATTCCAGACCTATGCATTTATATAATGGCGATTCAGAAGACGTGTAGCTTGGCTTAATCAACCTGTTTAGTGGCCCTCATGTGTAGGAAACCTGGCCAGCATTTCACCAAGGAAAAGTGGTGGCTTTTCTGGAGACCTTTGCTAGGGAGAAAGAGTGTTTAACTCCTCTCCTATCACAAACACAGGTTTGTATTTAGAGCTGAGGGGAAAGCAATGGGGAAGGGGTGGCTTAAGCATCCCTCTTCTCACCTGCCACTTTCCCCCTTCTTTTTTTCTTAGAGAACTGGTGACTGAGCTTCCCAGACAGAGGATAGCAACTGAACATATAGTTTCAGCCTTAAACATCATGCCAGTGGTGTGCTTGGTGCTGCATAGATCACAAAAGCACCCTGACCTGTCCCTACGCAGCATATTGTTCAAATATCCAAACCATGTAATGGTTTGACACTACATAATCAAATCTTGTGCTCATGTGCTCCCTGCTCCATCCCTGCCTTCTGCACGCTCTGATTTTCTCTGACTTTTGATGTAGCATGAAACCATAGTTTGTCATTCCTTCCAAATCAGGCAGACTATGGTTTGTGGCTACGTTGGAAGTGAGAGCAAAAGTCACATCATGCAAGGGAATACTAACACAGGGATTGCTCACAAAGTGGACCTCTTCAAACAATATGGCTGGCAGCACATGTGAAGAAAATGATGGCACACCAAGAGCATGCCCATCAAAACATATTCCACAGATGCCCTGACACACTTCCAGCGCACCCCTTGATCGTGTGTTCATCTAAATGACCTCTAGACACACATTCCAGTTTGTTTAAATATGTTTGTTTAAATAAGTACTTGATAACATGGTTAGGGGGCATTCAGATAAACAGCTCCTACATGCAGTCAAGGGATGTGTTGGGACATCTGTAGTGGATGGGCACACCCCCTTCTTGCACACATGTGGTGTTTGAACAGCCCCATGCCAAACCATGGTTTCATCATGCAATTGAATGTAAGATACATGGATGGGGAAAGGAAAAATTTGATGAAAGAGCAGGAAGGATGAGATAGAGGGGTGGTTAACTGATAGTAGGCAGCCTAGGACAGCAGAAGCTATGATGTAGATATAGGTTTCTGGAGTAGTGCTCTTTCAAACAGGTAAATATTGATGAAGACAGAGGTCAGATTGTATGGCGCTTTTGGTGATTCAGTATGAGTGAAGCCAGCGTGGTGTAGTGGTTAGAGTGCTGGACTAGGACTGGGGAGACACGAGTTCAAATCCCCATTCAGCCATGATACCTGCTGGGTGACTCTGGGCCAGTCACTTCTCTCTCAGCCTAGCCTACTTCACAGGGTTGTTGTGAGGAGAAACTCAAGTATGTAGTACACTGCTCTGGGCTCCTTGGAGGAAGAGCAGGATATAAATGTAAAAATAAATATAAATCAATAAGGTGAGGAAAAGGATAAGCTAGATTATGTCAAAGTAAAGATGGGATATTGGTTAAAATGAGGTGTAAGTATGACAAGAGAAGGAGAAAGAAAATGAATAAGAAAAAGAGGGAGTCGGTTTTGCAGTAGCAAGCATGAATTGTGCCTTTTGCTGACTAGAGTTCACCTTGGTTTGCATTTGGATGGGTGACTAATCATTTTCTGTTGTTAGATATTCCCCTTGGGGGATGGGGGCAAAAGCTCGGTAGTAGAGTGTCTGCTTGGCTGCAGAAGGTCCCAGGTTCACATCCTGGCATCTCCTGGTAGGGCTTGGGAAAGACTTGCCTGCAACCTTGGGGGGCTGATGCCAGTCAGTGTAGACCAGGCCTGCTCAACTTTGGCCACTATGTTTGGGGATTATGGGAGTTGTAGTCCAAAAACAGCTGAGGGGCCTAAATTGAGCAGGCCTGGGACATGACTGAGCTGGATGGAACAAGGGTTCCTGTGTTCCTATGAGATTAAAAAGAGATGAAATAAGGGAATATACAGATAGAATCATATACAAAGACAAGAGGCTGGAGTTCATGTAGAGAGTGGCAGAGACAGAAGAAACAATGACATCGTGGCGGGGGGGAAAGGGTTTTTTTTGGTCAGAGTCAAAGATTATTGATAAGATTTGACAGCCAAGCTAGACATGGCTTTAAACATGTTTTGGTCCGGAGTGTTTGAGATGGGATTGTAAGTGGAGGCCTCTGTCTGCTTTGGGAATGTATGTAACCTGACAAGATAGCTGAATGTGTGTACTGCCTCCACTGAAAAGGATTTTGAGTGCCTGTGGTGATGTCAAGTGGTATAAAAATCCTGCCCGCATATGTAAGAAGGGCCTTGCTGGAGCAGAACAAAAGGCCCATCTAGTCCAGTATCCTCTTCCTCAGGGAGAATGACTAGATGCCTCTGGGAAGCCCAGAAGCAGGACAGGCAGGCAAAAAAGCCCCTCTCTCGCTGCTCTTGCAGAACCCTTCGAGCAGGGCGTTGCAACTTCGGCCCTCCAGCTGTTGCTGGCCTACAACTCCCATCATCCCCAGCCAATAGAGATAATGAGTATTGTAGTCCAGCAGCAGCAGGAGGGACAAAGTTGTGCAGCCCTGTCTTAGAGAGGTATATTTTCTGGGTGCACAGAGCGCTACGGAAGGAAGAGGGTTTGGCAAACATCGCCCCTCACTTGTTGCAAATTCAGCATGCTCAGTGCCTGGATGTTGCGTCATTACTTCAGACCTCTCTGTATTCGCTTCAGTAGGCTACCTTGAAGATTTCCCTTCTCTGGTCGTACACTTGAAACATTATTCAGCATGCATGAAATTAGTCTGGATGTCAGCCACCAAATATTGCAGTTGAGTGTGTGTTCATCCTATTTCCTGCTTTCTTAAGACAATTTGTTTCCTACGTTTACCCTTGGTAAACGGATGTTTAGCCATTCTTCTTTGCCATGGCTTATTTTTATGTTCATTGTAGGGCTACCAAATCTAATAGAAAGTGGGTGGGTGATATGATAAAAATAAAAAAGTGTGAACATTCAATAGGTTTGATTTGCTATATTGTAGAATAGCAGGCAGCTGTAATAATGGCGTTAATGCTACATTTAGTGGATTCCTCAGTAATTTTTACATTTTATTTTTACAAAAGTGTTAAGTATTTTATGGTGGGGATTCTGGCTGACATTCAACCTAATGTAATGAATAGTACTATGCATAGAGCCCTTTCACACAATCAGTGAGAAGGGCTTGAGGGCGGGGAAGGCTGCTCGAACTTACCTTCCCTGCCGACCACCACTCCTCCTTTGCTGGGCACACTCCCCATGAGCCCAGATGATCCTCTGCAGGCCCTGCCCGTGACCGCGCACATGGCCTCCGGGAATCCCATTGTGCACCATGCAAGTGTGCGGTGCATTGTGGGGATCCCAGCAGTGAAGGGTGGGTGCCAGTTACTGCTACAGCGCCAGCTAAAAGCAGCCAGCACTGGACACGATGCAAAACACAGGGCTAAGGGAACACTTACTTACTGACTTACTTATTTAATAATAAATCAAATAAATCCCTTGCTCCCTTAACTCCATTTATGAGGCTGGCTCCACAGGTGGGTTCGCTGCCGCGGTGGTGCTGACAGCCGATCAGCCCCCGCAGTTTCACGCATGCAGCCAAGAGAGGGCTTGGCTGCCGTAGCCCTGTCTTAGCTGCACGTGTGAAGAGCCGCATAGAGTAGTCGCAAGGGACTAAATCTCAATAGGATTACTCAGTGACTTAATCTGGATGTCAGCCTTTTATTGCATGTATGCTTCCAAATACTGGCCTGAGACTTATTTTCAACATATGCTATAAGGGGAAAAAATGAGAAGATATTTGGGATGACATTGGGAGACAGTGATGACAGTAACATCAAACTAGTACTGTGCTGGTGGAACAGTGACTGACAACCAGCCCAATGCTGTGCTATCACGTGGGACAATTTTCAACTATCTCCCATCCACTCCACTCCTCTTCCCTCTGAAGCCCAATGTGTCTCCTGAAACTATGTCCCTGAGGGCTATGTGATCCTCAAGGACATATTTTCAGAAGGCACAATAGGCTTCAGAGGGCATAGGAGATAGTTGGGCATTACCAACGATCAAGAGCCGGCACAGCGTTAGGCTGGTAGTCAGCCACTGTTGCAGCAGCAGAGTGCTACTCTGGATGGCAGCCATTATGAGGCTGGTAGAAGCTTCCAGTGTGCCAAGACCAGGAGGCTATTCACACGATTTCCTACAATCATGTGAACCACCGGGTTCGGCTGTGAGCCTGGCGGTTCTTGAGTAGGTAACCCGCTCAAGTAGCCCGCCCCTTAAACCGGGTTAGCAGAGCGAGTGCTCCACAAACCTGGTTTGGGGGCTCGTGAGTAGTGCGCGGCCCCCGAACTCCCCAGCCCCCACCGGCTCCGTCGTGGAGCTGGCAGTCGTGTGGGCAGCCGATCCGCCCCCAGGGCTCCTGCCCTGCTCATCTGCGGGGAGAGTGGGCTTAGCCGTGTTTGATCATGGTTTTGATCAAATGAGATGCAATAAAAGCAGTACAACAATTTAGACCATGCCAGAGCATAAGATACTTTGAGTAGCACTTCTTGATTTGCAAACAAAATAAATTGTTTGAAACAAATGATAGTTTAGATCCACTTGTTAGATGATCAAGCTGTCAGCTTTATATAGAAGTGGTCCTTTTATGAAGTGAGGTGAGGCAGTTGCTTCCGGTGGCAGATTACTGGGGTGCCAGCAGGGCGGCAAAATGTTCCCTGCCACTAGCATCAGAGCAGCTCTTCAAGACTGATCTGACCCCTTGCAAACTTTGCAGAGAAGTGCCTCTCCTCCTGCCCCTTGCAAAGATTGCAAGAAGCTTGAGGAGAAGAGGCTGCTGGCACCCTCCTCTCCTGCCTGCACCATTTCCAAAGTTTGCAAAGGTCAGTGTTGAAAGGGGGCTGGTCCCCACCAGGGTCATAGAAGGAGGCAGCATTTGGCACTTCACCTAAGGTGCTGCAATACCTTGGGTCACCTCAGCATCATAGATTCATGCCCATCTCCATGGTGCAGCACCTTCCGCAGGTGAAACGAGCCACAACTGGCTTGTCGATTCAGACTTCCTATCAAACCATAATTTATTTATTATTATTTATCATATTTTTTATACTTCCTGATATGAACATATCTAGGCGGTGTATGAATTTTAATATTAAAAATCACACTCCTTTCCCCAAACTAGACCCTATTTAAAAGCAAGTATGCTAACCTAAAACCAAGGGGGTCCCTCTGTGGTGGAGGGTCTTACCAATCCGATGTCTTTTTATTTCAGCATCTTCAGCTGAGCGGGAAGGAGCTGAGGCAGTCCGGCCAAGCAGCATACACTGGCATTCAACAACCGGGGGAGACCAGGGCAGATGGGGGCCATCAGGCAAGCCACCCACCCACACAAAAAAAGAAGAGAAATAAAAACAGCCACCAGTTAATCACTGAAGTGCTGTAATTTAAGGAAACAAAAAGCAGCTCATACTACAAAGGGGGGGGGGATAAAGAGACAGAGACAAGCCTCTGTCAAAGGCCCAGCAAGAAGGCCTAGCAGCTGAGCAGAGGTCCAGCAGCAGGGAAGGGAGCAAGGCAAGGAGGACAGCCATACAGGGCAAGGCAGCCAGCTCTTCCTCCAAAGATCCAGAGGTAGGATGAAGCCAGGCAGGCACTGCCTGGCTTTAAATACAATTTGAAACTCCCTCCGTTTTGCTCCCCCACTCCCTCATCCCTCCCCCACCCCCAGCCAATGAGGGCAGAGTTGCCCTGACAACACTTGATTTTGAATGACACACGTCAACCAGAGCAAAGGAGATTGCAAGCCAATTGGAAGGTGGTGGCAGAAAACCAATGGGCAAGGGAGAAAACTAGTACACACACCAGTCAAAATTTATTTATTTATTTAATGGCATTTATTAAAATGGCACCTGCCATAGGCGTTTGAACTGTTGAACTGGTTCAAATCGAACTGGGTCCGATCTGGTTCGATCGTGGACCACTTGCCTTTTTTTTTTAGGCTGGTCCGGTTCGCAGTCAAACCAGTCAAACCAGCCCAGTTTGAATCGAACCCAGTTCAGCACACCCCTGCTGTATATAGTTGAGTTATTAATCTGCACCGTAATCTTGCCAAAAGTCTTCATCAAACTTCCCAGGAAAAATCTCAATGCCTTACTTACAGGATCTTTTCAGTACAAATAGATGTCTTGCTAAGCACCAGATTGTGTGTATAAGGTTCAACAAACTATTCCTGTCAGATCTAATCAAAGAAATATTGTTAATATCAACCATCCTATTGTTTGAAAATGAGTAGGAGTGAGAAGAGCAATCCTTATCTAGACATTTAGTGACCAAAGCTGGGACAGGGAACTATTATTCATGGGAAATACCATAGATATGCAGTGGAAAATAATCAATCTCGTACAGCAAAGCACATTTCTGAAAATGATGATTAAACATCTAACACACATAGAGCTAAAGAGTTCAATCGCCTCCCTCCTTGTTCGAGCAAAGAGAGAAGCAATTGGACTTCCCAGCACCATGCAAACTGGATAATAAATGAGAGGCCCACGTGCGCCCTGATTAAGCATCAGGGCACGCACACGACTCTCATTTAGTATCCAGCTCACGTGGTGCTGGGAAGTTCGCCTTTCTCCTCTCAGGAGAGAGGCGAGCATCCCCCAGCACTGCACAAGCTGGATACTAAATGAGAGGCCCACATGTGCCCTGCATCAGGGTGCACATACATCTCTTATTTATTTATCTTTTTTTTAAATTTATCATATTTTTATACTACCTGATATGTACCTCTCTAGGCGGTGCATCCAGCTTGTACGGAGCTAGTTACCTCTCCATGCTGGAGGAGAGAGGCAAACTTCCCAGTGCTTCACGAGCTGGACACTAAATGAGAGGCCCACGTGAGCCCTGATTAGGCATCAATGCCCATGTGCACCTCTCATTTAGTATCAAGCTCACAGCACTGGGAAGTTTGGTTGCTGCTCTCCTCACTAGAATGAGGAGGGAGGCGATCTAAGTCCTTAGTGCTGTGCTACTGGATGCTTGGCAGGGTGGAGGGTGAGGAATGGAGTGGCGGTCAAGGAGGAGTGTGGCTGAGGGGGAGTGCCACTCATCCCCAGCCCCACACCCTCCTAGGGACAGCCCTGCTCCCCACTGACCATAGCAGAGGCCGCAGCTTCAGGAAAAATGACAGTTCTCAGAATTGCCTTTCCCAGGACTGTGGGGGTTTTTTGGTCCCTTTATCATCTTATTCATAAAATATTGACCTTTTCAGGCTTTCAGTACATACTTACAGTATGGTAAGATCAGTTTCCAAAATCAGGCTATGCTCTGCCAGTTGGTTTTAGCATAATATCTCTCTGGCCTACCTGCAAATACATGATGTGGTCTGCGCCTCATTCTGAGATGTGTCCCTGGTTGATGTTACGGACATAACAGAAGAAGAGCTTTTTATATTACTGTATTTACCTGTATCCAAGACTAGTTTTCCCCCAAGTTTTTTGATATTAGACATTAGAAATCAGGAGGTCGTCTTAAATTCAGAGTCCTGTTCCTTTCAAGCAAATGCAGGTATAACCTATATTTAACCTCTACTTTTTAAGGGGGTGGTCTTAAATTCAGAATAATCTTTGATTTGGGTAAATACGGGTACACCAAATGTCCACCTAAAGTAAAGTAAAGTTGTGCCCTCGAGTGTTGACTCCTGGCGACCACAGAGTCATGTGGTTGTCTTTGGTAGAATACAGGAGAGGTTTACCATTGCCATCTCCAGTGCAGTGTGAGACGATGCCTTTCAGCATATTCCTATATCGCTGCTGCCCAATATAGTCTGGGAAACATACCAGTGGGGATTCAAACAAACAACATCTTGCTCACTGCAGGTCATTTCCCCACTGCGCCATTAGGTGGCTAGTCTGTCATATTTCCCACACATGCTTCAAGGAAGCACACAAGCAGGGCATCAAGCAAGGCTATAACCTTCCCTCACTGTTGCTCCTCAGTAACTAACTGATATTATTTAGTGGCATGCTGCCTGCCTCTGAGCTGAGAGGTTCCAGGCATCATGACTAATGGCCATTTGATAGATTTCTCCTTTGTGAATCTGTCTAATTCCCTTTTAAAGCCACCAAAACTGGATTGATTTTTCTGGTGGGTCTTGACTGGAGCTGTAGGACTCTGCAAGGAAAGGGATCACCACCTGGATGTTCCCTTTGGTCCCCAGTGTTCCAGATTCCAGCAGGGGCTTGTGATAGTCGACGCAACAACAGCCCATGTACATCCTAGCATCCACATTGTCCAGTGCATTTGCCATTCTATCAAGGCTCTCACGGGTATGCTTGGCTTCATTTCCTTCACAGCTGCTGCAGCCATCTCAGATTTCATTTTTGTAGCATCCCAAGGCCGGAAGAGGAACTGTCAGTGTCAGTTGAGGTTGGATTTCTCAATCATGTCCAAGTCTGTCATAACCACCTTTCCACCTTGGCCACACGCTAGACCAATTATGGCAAAGTTCTTTAGCCGCTCACAGCCAATGGCACCAGCACCAACCAGAAACTATTTCTGCTGAACCAGCTTTGCCTACAGGTCACTGCCAGAACAAGTGGCCATCATGTTTCAGTTCTGGGTCTCTTTGCATGAAAATTAATACTTCAATAAATAGGGCACTGACTTTTTCATGGCTAATCTGCACGTGGAAGTTGAAATCTATTTATTTTCTGAATTTACTTTTGATTCAGACATGCATGCTTAAATTAGTAATTTTCTGAATTTAGTTACTACTACTACCACTTTTCAACGAAAAGGTTATCTAAGCATTTATACAGAGAAAGAATAATAAGATGGCTTCCCATCCCAAATGAACTCTCGGTCTAAGAATAAACACAAGATAGACACCAGCAATAGCCCCTGGAGGGATGCTGTGCTGAGGTTGGATAGGGACAATTGTTTTCCCCCTGCTAAATATAAGAGAATCATCACTTTAGATTTGCCCAAAGAAGCGAACAAGATAAAATGAAATGAAATGTCCCTTATCTATTTGCCTGGCCCCACAGGCCTCACTGTGAGATAGGTACTGCCTTCCACAGCAGCAGTTTCCTGTCAGAGGAAGAAACTACAGGCAGTTCAAGCTGGAATATAATCATCATAGCTCAGAATGTTCCTGACGCTGGGAATCATGCAACCCCAGAGAGCTAACCCTGACCTGTGACACTGCTTGTTATATGGCTCCCCAATCTGATGCTCTCCCTCAGTTTGGTCAACTTGTCCTTGAGGGAGGCAAATTTGCTCTGTCCAGCTGTGTCTGCTTGTCTAGCACAAATATGTAGATCTGTCCTTCACCTTCATCCTAGGCAGAGGCTATCCTCCCTCTGCATTCAGGGGCAGTCCTTTCATGAGGCAAGGTGAGGTGTGGTGACCTCAGATGTCAGATTAATGGGGCACCAGCAGGGCTGCAAGATAATAGCTGCCATTAGAGCAGGCCTGGCCTGACTTTCCCAAGCTTTGCAAGGAGCACCTCTTCTCACACTCCTCACAAAGCTTGCAAGAAGCATGAGGAAAGAGGAGGAGGAGGAGATGAGGAGGAGGGAGGAGGAGGTTATTGCAACCTCCCCTCCCCACTCCCACCCCTCTTTCAAAACTTGCAAGGGTCATTTTTGAAAAGGGGCTGGCCTCTGCCAGGGAAGTGGGGCAAGGCTCCCCCTCAAGGGTCTCACTTCAGGTGCTGCAATACCTCCAGCTGCCCTGGCCTGCATTCACTTAATGTGTGGAGGCAGGAGCAAGAGTACACTGGCTACCTTCCCCACATGATGTGTGTGTCTGTAGAAGGTAGAGCTGAATGTGCACAGACTGTCATATCAGACATGCAGCATTGCAGTGGCATAACCACCAATGAATTGGGGGCGGGGACAAATGTCCTGGGCTGCCGGTGTTGGGGGGTGCCTGGGGCTCCCACCCCCTAGGGCACCTCTTACGCCCGCCCCCATCAGTGAACAAACCACTTGCCAGCTGGGAGAGGGTGACAGGCTTCCGTGTTCTGATGCCATTGACACAGAAGCACATTGGTGCAGGGGGGCCGACCGGCATTGGGGCATGCATGCACTGCCTGCTGTCTGCCCCTCTCTAGTTGGCAAGGGCTTTGTTCACCAGTTGGGTGCTTCCTCTCTCTCTTTCACTTGGAGCAAGAGAGAGCAAAGAAGCACCCAGCCAGTGAAGGAAGCACTGGCAAAGGGCGAAAGGCAGTGCAGCCATGGTCCAATGCTGGCCATGCCCCCTGCATCAACAAGCTTCTGACCCTGGCTGGCATCAGAACACAGAAGCATGGGCATCTCCCTCTCCTAGAGATAGGCAATGGTGGCAGGTGTCACAATGGTGACAGAGGGACTGCTGCCAGTCTTCATACACCCCTATAAAATTGTTTTCCGTATACTGAGGAGAGGTATAAAGTAGTTCAAGGCCTAGTATGGGCCTTGGCCTGGTGGGCAAGAGTGCTTTAAGGTGCAAAAGAATAGGTGCATCATTTTCAAGATGGATTCTGTCCCAAGGAGGAAGACTGGTTTCAATCTTAGAAAAGCTAGTTCTAGTCTATTGGTAAATTGGTCACTTGTAAACAGCTTGTCACAGAAGGATGTAGTTGTGACATCTGCTTATTCCAGGAAGTAAAATCTGGCTGTCATTTGTTGGAAGTGGATGCATCCTTTCCCCATGAGAAGATTGTTCCCACAACGATTCTTGTGACAGGATTCTCATGAAACCAGATTCCAAAAGAGTAAACAGCACAACCATGTACACAGTGTGGTGATGCATCAGAGTCACTGTGGGAACAACAGAGGCATCTTGGTTGTGCATGGAACCTGAGTTTTATTGCATAGAGGTTTGGTATGCGTTTCGAATAACTCTGTCGTTTCCACAAAAAGATGTTCTTGGAAATCCAGTTATGGAAACAATTTCCTGATTGGGGGAAAATATGTTGTGGCAATATTGCTGTTGCTCAAGGCTCTTGCTTGCATAATCCATCTCTTAAAACAGACAACATGAATTTGCATTGACATATCCTCTGCAAAAAGGACATACTGTGTTTGAGGTTGTGAATAAGAATAAGCAATTGTATTTCCATATATTAAAAAATATAATAGGCATTTCCACGCACCCACCAACAAATATATGTGGGCTCCAATCCTGCTGTCATCATGCTCTGTTGTGAGCAACTAATGCATGGGTATGCACATCCTTGTCTGCATCTAGTGCATCCATGATATCCAATGGGGATCTACATCCTTTCTTCTAGGTCAGGGCTGCACAACAGTTGACTACAACTCCCATCATCCCTAGCCACTGCGTACAATTCTGGTCACCATATCTAAAAAAGGACATTGTAGAACTGGAAAAGGTGCAGAAGAAGGCAACCGAGATGATCAGGGGCCTAGAGCACCTTCCTTATGAGGCAAGGCTACAAGACCTGGGGCTTTTTAGTTTAGAAAAAAGATGACTGTGGGGAAACATGATAGAGGTCTATAAAATCATGCATGGTGTGGAGAAAGCGGATATGTCATCCCATCCCATGAAATTGATTGCCGGGAAATCTAGGACCAGCAAATGGAAGTATTTTTTTCACACATAACTTTTCACAACATAATCTACTTTCACATATAATCAACTTGTGGAATTCTCTGCCACAAGATGTGGTGACAGCCAACAGCCTGGATGGCTTTAAGAGGGGTTTGGATAACTTCATGGTGGAGAGGTCTATCAACGGCTACTAGTTAGAGGGCCACCTCCAGCCTCAAAGGCAGGATGCCTCTGAATACCAGTTGCAGGGGAATAACAGCAGGAGAGAGGGCATGCCCTCAACTGCTGCCTGTAGGCATCCAGCGGCATCTGGTGGGCCACTGTGTGAAACTAGATGGGCTTTGGGCCTGATCCAGCAGGGCTGTTCTTAAAAACCCAGAAATTCCTTGAGATAAGCTAGAATTCACAAGACAAAGCCCGACTTGTGTGTGGAGTTTGTCCAAGGATCTCAAAGGAACTTTGGGATAAGTTTGGCTGGTGTATGAATGCACACACTCTCTCCCAAAGGGGTTTTGGGGTAGAAACCCTGTGTGTAAAGCCCCCTGCTGTACCTTGATGTGGTTTTATCTTTCATTTGCTGAGCCAGAGAGCAATCGGCAGTGCAACAAGGGAGAAGTAGACAGGAGTCATAGGGCCATAGGAAGCCGCCTCATACCATGTCAGACATTTGGTCTGTCTAGTTCAGGATTGTCTACTGACTGGTGCAGCTCTCCAAGGTTTCAGGCAAGAGTCTCTCCCAGCCTCTACCTGGAGATGCAGGGATTGAACCTAGGACCTTGTGCCTGCAAAGCAGATGCTCTGCCACCAAGCTTGGGGGTTCCTCTTGCTCTTGTCCAGGTCAAACCCTGGCCACCTATGCTTCACATTCGCCAACTCTGGTCTAGAATCTCAGTGTGTCGAAACCACTCATCATGGCCCTAATCTTTGTGTTCACTTTCTAACACTAAAAAAATGTCTTTAGTACTATAACATAAGTTTCAAGCATTCAAGATTTCACACCTATGTATGTAAATTCGGTACTATTTTCCAGAGAATGCTTCTCTATCGTCTTTCTCCTGGAAGGACAACATGGACCCAAAGCCAACTCAGACTCTGGACTGCATACTACTGTCCTGCTGCTTTCAGTACAGGCCAGTTCCAAGCTGGAATCCTGAAAATGGCTAGCTTTACCTGCCACAAATGTCTTCCCAAATGTCCGTGGCATGCTGCTGCACCAATACCCGAAAGAACCATGGAGCTGTCAAGTGCAAGGAAGAACAGCACAACTGTGTGGCATCGATTGTTCTCAGCAGCTGGCTCACAGCTGTGGAACTGAGTCCTGGATGCTATCACAATGATATCTGAACATCTGGCAATTTCCCCCTCATCTCTCCCCTGCCCCCTAAAACCCAGCGAACTTCACATATCTTAAGCTCTCTCATATGTCTTACATTCCTCTTCCTTCCTACCCCTGTGGAGGTTTTAATATTTAATTGACAGTAAGTGAAATCAACAATGTGAGGAATTTGAACAGAAAGAAGCAACCTCCCTCTCCCCACTGAAAAATACAGTGCCAAGACAAGGGGATTTTACAGATGCAGTGTTAAGTCACATCTTCCTGATGCATCCTTTATTGCTGCTGATATTATAGATCTTTGGGGATTCTACTGGCTATCCAGGGACTATGAGATGAATTAATGTTTGTTTGTTTGATTTATAATCTGGACAGCCAGCAAATCTAAATATCTAAACTCTTCCATTTTTCCTGGGGGTGGGAATTCTGTATACAGAAATAGAATGTGTGCTTTTATGTGTGAAAAACACCAGCTTGCATAAATAATGATGCAATCAGTTTCTTCAGAATAATGGAAGATCACTTGAACTTGCTACCCAAATGAAAACCAATGGGCTCCTGAGTAGATAGATTCAGACCTTGAATAAAACAACAACATTACTGCTGAACTCACTGGATGTCCTTCAGCAACTCAGTATGTCTCGGTTTCCGGTTTGTAAGACAAAGATACTACTGACTCGCTTCACAGAGCTTCGAGAGGACTGAGCTAAATATTGTTAAGCAACAGACTTGTTGCATGGTTATCCTCCTCTCCCTCTAGGGTGCTCAGGGGTGGGGGCCCCCACTTCCCCCATGGGGGCAACTCCAACACCAACGTGCCAATCAAACAGAAGCCTTTATTATGCTTTTAAGGTTAAATGCCTTCTGCAGGCAACACTACCCGAGGCTCTTCACTGGAAAGAGTTCCACCTTCACAGGCAGGATCTATCTCAAACTGAATTAGTCTGATTTCCTCCAGTGCTTGCCTCCTCATTCCTTTCCTCTCCCATTCCCAGTGTGGAGCCATTCCCTGGGTCTGGCAGTTAGGTTCCGTTCTCCAGCTTCCTCCCAGCCTCTTCCTTCCACCTCCTTAAAATCTAGATCAGATTTTAAGATCTGGATTTTAGATCAATACCTTTGATCTAAAGCTATTAGACTCAATACCTTTGGCTCATTATTGGTTGCAGATGGGGAGAACTCTTCACCTCCCATGGCCACCCACCCATTATGGCTCATACCTGAGGTCCTCAGATGCTGCTGAACAAGGGCAGAATAGAATAAACCCACATAAGGTGAAGTCCAGCTGCTCCTGGGCTTTGGAATGCGCTCCCTGTTGAAATAAGAGTCTCCCTATCTCTGGCAATTTTTTAAAAAAGCACTGAAGACATATTTATTCACCCAGGCTTTTGATTAGATTTATAGCTTTAATATTTTAGTCTTGGGTTTTTAAATGATGTTAATGTTAATGATCTAATGCTTAAATGATTTTAATTGTTTTATTGATTTAATGTTTAAATGTTTTTAACTGTAAGTCACCCAGAGATGCAGGTTGTGGGCGGTATAAAAATATGCTAAATATGCTAAATAAATAAATAAGAGCAGCCCTGCTGGATCAGGCCCAAGGCCTACTGTATCTAGTCCAGCATCCTGTTTCAAACAGTGGCCCACGAGATGCCTCTGGGAAGCCCACAGGCAAGAGGTGGATGAGGGCATGCCCTCTGTCCTGCTACACATCCCTGTCTCCTCTTCCCAGGCTGGATAGGCTTACTGGGACCGGCCTCAGAGCAGGGACAGGGAGCGGGGTGATCGTCACCCTGTGCTTCCTTCATCCCAGGCTGCTTGTTCCTTGTGTCTGCCCCTCTCTGGGGCCCCGACACGCTCCACCAGCCCCTTTCTCATCCCTGGCCGACTCTTTAGATGCCTCCTCACAGGCTATGCATCACCTGCCCCCAATTACGGGCCCAACGCCCCTCTTTCTTACCTGTAATTGATTATCCCTTACAGCTGTTGCCAATGCCTCTCCCCCTTCTCCTCAGGGCCGGATTAAGCTAGTGCGGGGCCTGTAGCCTATGTTATGAAGGGGCCCAAAATTAAAGAAATGCACATAAATATTGAAACATAAATTATGGTTGTATGGTGTATGGTTGAAAGTATATCATTTTTACACACTTCCCCTCGTTGAATGCAATTGTTAGTATTATGCAAACAAAACAAACAAAACCACGTGGTATCAGCCCCGAGGGCAATGCTTTTTGTGCCATGAAACAATCCTGGCAAAGATAAGACAGTGGCAGGGGGAGAGCAGGTAAAACAGTGGGTGAGGCATCCTGGTTTGACCCATGGGAAGCAGAGCACTCATCGAATGGGCAGAAAACAGTTTGCAACTAATAATAACCCAAAATTGACCTTTGCTTTGCAAACAACTTTGCAAAATGTCCTCCACCCCTCTTTTGTTTTCACTAATCTGCACGCAGACAGGAGTCTCCTTGGTAGGAACCGAGGAGGGCTCAGCCCATTTCTCAGCAGTGCACGCTCTTTATGTTTCCCCACATGTACCTGGCGCACCCAGCTAGGTGGCCAGATTGGCTTTAAAAAAGCCAAATTCTGGCTTACGGCCCATTTGAACCACGAGTATACCCCTTAGGTTCTGGCAACTCTGCAGCCCTGGCTCTTCAGATTCATTTTGGGGGGTGGTTAGTGGGTTCAATTCAGGTGGTTAGTGGGTTCAGACAGTTCAGCACACAGGCAGCAGGACACCCTGTGGGAAATGGCGGCGGTGGGCGGGGGGAGTGGCAGGTAGACAGTCAGTGACACACTCTATTCATGAGTAGTCACAGAAGCGTGCGAGAGAGAAGGCCCATGGAGCAGCTATGGGCGACAAGCAAGCGTGTGTCAGTCGTCGTTGTCACTGAATAATATAGAAGGTTGCGCGGGTCCTGCAGGCATGAAGAGGGAGGGAGCGTGTGCAGCGCAGGTTGCCTGCACCTATCAGCCCCGCAAGAAGAAGCACATGGGCGACGGGCAGGCAGGCAGGCAGGCAGCCAAGTGGATTCAGGCGGCAGCCAACTCAGGAGAGAATGGGTGGCAGCATGAGGCAGCGAGGAAAGAGGCTGCACGAGTAGTAGAGAGCAGAAAGAAGGAGGGCAGTTCAAGCCAGGCGTGCAGGACCCTCAAAAACACAGGGCCTGTAGCAAATGCTACATCTGCTACTACGTTAATCAGGCATAGCTTCTCCTTCCTCCTGCTCAGACCCCCCTCCCTTTGGGAGGCATGCTGCTGATGTTATCCCCGCATGCCTCCCCTTTGGTCTTATCCTGATCCATGCCTCCCCTTTGGTCTTATCCTCTTCCACTGGAGCTGAGTCCCTGCCCATTGGCAGTCTTTCCTCTGCCCCCCCCCCCCCCGCTGCCACCTGTCTCTGTCACCTTGGGCCTTCTCACCACTCTGTCTTTGGAGATAAGGACAGCCGGCCAAGCCGGACACCCTCTCTCTTGCTGTTGCTCCTTTGCTGATGGTATTGAGAGGCATCCTGCCACTGAGGCTGCAGGTGGCCCATAACCACCAGACCAGTAGCTGCCACTAGCCACTGAAAGGCCTATCTTCCATGAATTTGTATAAGCCCCTTTAAAAACCATTCAAGCTTCTGGCTATCACCACATCCCTTGGCAGAGAATTCCATAGATCAATTATGCGCTGGGTGAAAAAGCACTTCCTTTTGTCAACCCTAAATTTCCCAACCTTCAGTTTCATGGGATGACCCCCTCGTTCTTGTGAGAGAGGGAGAAAAAATTCTCTCTGTCCACTCTCTGCACTCCATGCATAATTTTATATACTTCGATCTTGTTTCCCTTGAGTCACCTCTTTTCCAAACTGAAGAGCCCCAGATGCTGTAGCCTTGCCTCATAAGGAAGGTGCCCCAGAAGCCATTCTCAGTGATGCCCTGGGCTCACAAGCACACACGATTATCTCCCCCCATTATCCTCACAACAACCCTGTGAGGTAGATTAGCTTGAAATGTAATGACTAGCTCAGTGCTGTCCAGCAATGGAGGAGCAGACATTTGGACCTGGGACTCCCCAGGCCCAGTTAAAAACACTAACCACAAGGCTCTCATGAAACATTAAAAAGAGAACGTGCTCTAAGAAATGTGAATGATCTTCAGTACCTTTCTCTCTCTGATGCACTGTTTTGGCTTTAGGGAATAGGGAGAACCGAGTACTGGCATTCTGGAGAAGCAGAAGCATAATGCCAGCATATCTCGCTAGTCAACCTTGATATTACTTTCCGTCTTGTTAAGCTAAAACTGCAAAAGTTGAGTCAGTGAACCAGAAGGAAACAACATCTGCATGGTTCTGTTAATTATTATGGGGCCGACCACAAAAAGATACACCTGCCAAGATATGAAAAGAAACATAGAGATCAACATCTGGAGAGGAAAAGTGGCAAGTGCATTTTCATCTTACTGCAGGACAGAAGTGATGGTTCTGGTAGTTCTATTAGGCATTTCAGGTTAAATAAAGATCAGTGAGTCTTTAAGCCAGTCTGACAGGATCAGCTCAGGAGGAGAGGGATAGTTTTAGGATATGTTTCCCACCCCAGGTAGAAGCGTGCTATTCTCCCATGAACATGAAGAAGAAATGGCATAAACATGCAAAGAAGGGAGTAAAGAAGGTGGCTTTAAACAACAGCAAAACCAAAAGCCAGAAGAAAGTTCTTTCCAAAGCAGGGATATTTGATGTGGAAATGAACCTTCCAGTCATGCTCTAATTTCTCATTTAAGCATATCTCCAGACCCCAAACCTGGCAGCTTGACCTAAAATTCACATATCCGTTTGTTTTCTTTTCGCTCCCCTGCTTCTTGCTGTAATCCCATAAGCGGTAAATGAATTACTAGCAAATCATTTTGCCAGAGATTTAGTATTTTGGTTAATTATTTCTGTTGTCAGTGCCAACGGGGCCCCAAGCTTAATGAGCTAAACACTACAAAGCATGCATACAATAGCATTTCCAGAATCCAGGTGTCTTGTTGGGGAGGTCCTCCACTGTCTGAGGGAATGCCAGCTCAATGGGAAAGTGGAGCCACAAAAAATGACATCTTGAAGGGATCCAAACAATAATGTTTCTAAATGGCCCAATAGCTAGAAATAAGTTTTCCTACCCACCCCTTCACAAGAATGTACTGTGGGGAAACAATATTTTGAGTTACTGTTATGAGTTAGATGTAGAAATTAATAATGGGCAAACAATCTTCAGCTTGATTTGAAAGTTGGCTTGGCAAACGACAGTATTTCCAAATTGGAAAACAGCTCATTTCCCCCACAAGCCCAATCGTGAAATGGGGATCCCATCCCTCTTCTAATGGCACAACAGGGTCCAAATAGCACAGATGCCAACTGAAGTAGTTGGTACCATCTGATGGGATGAATACTCATTGTGACTGCAGTTTGACCCTAATCATTTGGGGGCAGGGATAAAAAAGGAGTGATAACAGAGAAAGCTCTAAGTGCAAAAATGCTATCACCTATTTTCCAACTCTCTCTCTCTCTCTCTCTCTCTCTCTCTGTATTAGATGTTGCTAAAAATCATTTTAAGAAAAAAAAGAGCAGGTCCTTACCTGCTCTCCGCCAGCCCATTCAGTTTCCTGCTGGGGTGGCGCATGTCCCAATAACACACACACACACACCCCACACACACACGCAGTGCCAGCATGCATATGGTGCCCACTATGAATCCCTGTATCCTGTCCTTTGGCCCCCTTCCTATCCCATTTACCTGGTGGCAGTTGCAGCAGTAGAAATAGAGAAACCTCATTTGGAGACCTTCTGAGAGGCCTCAGCTCCTCCCTCCCTGGCACCCTGAGAGCTGATACAGCAGTAGTCCAGATGCCAAGAACCCTGGGAATTATAACATTCAAGGCACCTGAGGTCCATACTAAGCTGCCCTGAAAAACTACATTTCCTGATGTCCCTGGCACCTGGGATTTAAGTTGGCAGGGAGGGAAGAACTTGGTTTAGGTTCAAGCCATAGAAGAACTTTGGGGAAATGTTGCTCCATTTGTAACATAGCCAAGCACGCATGTATGTAGAGTTCATATTCCAAGATCAGTTATTATTACTTTTGGTGACATTATTCTAAGAATATTTTGGGGGGTGGGGGGAAGTGATATTCTTGGAATCGTCTCCTTTTCAAAGAGAGTAAACACACATAGCAGAAAAACAAAATCCCATGCAATAATATTTTATTTTATTCGTTTTCTTTCCAGCATTTATTTACTACTTTTTAGGCAAACCTCCCAAAGTGGGGCACAAAATAAGTGTCAATAAAGAACAATACTTCAAGGCACATGTGTATTGCATGTGCTTGTAATTCCTCTTACTAAGTTTGAAAACAGCCTCAAAGAAGATACCTGAAGGCTTCTACAACATGATCTTGGCCAATGTCAAGGTCCTGCGAGCCTGTCCAGTTGTTGATTAGGAAAAGAGATTTGGGGTTCATTCAGATAACCTCTTTGTACAGGAGCTGAAATCGATTTGACGGCACACTTTACTTTTTTAAAATAATTTTTAAAATATCAGTGGAGAACTTGACTCTCTGAAAGAGTTAAATGTGAAATTGGCAACATCCAATCACCTCAGTGGCGACTCAAGGCCTTTATGCACCTGAGGCATTGTGCCAAATGCTGCCCAACAGGGCATCTTGCCACCTCAGTGATGCCCTGTCATGAACCCAAGCCTGACACCTCACCCATAAGACATAAGCAGAGAAAGCTTGGGGGATGGGGATCCAGAATGGGTTGCAAACCCTCTTCTGATGCCAGTGCCTCCCACCTCCAAGGAGCCAATAATGGATTCAAATGCAGAACCACCAGTATCGGGGTGTGAGGAAGAGGATTCAGGGGAGCTGGCACAACCAGAAGAGCCGGCCTTGCAGGGTGGATCCACCACCTCCAACATGCCCAGAAGACACCCCTCTGCCTATTGTCCGACTTTGAGGTCTTCCTGGAACCAGCACCAGTGGTAAAGGAATCACTGCACCACTGGAGGAGCTTATGTTTAAGAAATAGGGCATGGCCCCTTTAAGAACAGCTACCTCTGGAAGTAGAGGGAGGAACCTGAAATTTGGATCCTGCAGCAGCAGGCCTATTTAAGGACTCAGCCTGGAAGGAGCAATTGTGGGAACAACATTGTTGCCTAGTTTTCAGTCTGGCATGCTGTGCTCTCTTGTAGAACTGCTCTCTCTTGACCTTGCGACTGTTCACACAAGCAGCCCTGTCTGGTCTTGCTCATGTGGAGTGCTGGGATTGGGCCTGATCCTGGCACTGCCCTGCTGGGTAGCCTGGGTTTTTTACTTGGGCTTTCACTAAGGTAGAATGGTGTGAGCGAGTGTGCCTTTCTACTCCAGTCCCTGATAGTGTGCCTGCAGCCTGAGCAGCCACAGAGACAGTTGGCTAGAGCACACAGTGGTGGGGAAATCCCGCAAAGCATTGCTCCTCTTGTGTAGTGCACTGTGGGATGGTGGAGGATGCAGCCTGCTTTCCCACCCCGTTGCCACTCCTGGAGCCAGTGTGTGCTGGGCATGTAGTGCTGGAAGGCTGAAAGCAATGCTCATTGTGTAAGCCGGCTAAGCTTTGGTCGTGTGTACGACCTTCTGGATTCTGACCTTGGCTTGGTGAGCCTGATTAATGTCTCACCCCCTTGGTGAGTCCTTGCTGGCAGACCAGACATGCCCCAAGAATCTGTTGCCTGCTGCTACTGCCTCCTTTGCCAAAGCTTACCTGGCGACCTGGTAAGCTTTTGGCATAAAAAAGTTAAAAAGCTGTACTTGGCTGACTGATCCAAGCCCTTTTGAGCTGTCTGTTTATAGACAGAATAGGACAGTCCCAGATTTAAAGATCTCTAGACATCAGACCAAGACATTTTCCACACTAGGTTTCCATTGCAGCATGATGGCAAATAAAAACATATCTAATAGTAGTATAGGATTTTCCTCCTATGGCTTGGAGCACTTCACTAGTACTTTATAAGAATAGTTTACTTATAAGTACAATACTGAGAAGCATGTAAGGCAGTCTAGCATTATATTCCCTGTATTACAGAAGGAAGAGGGAATCTGGCTTGGGTTGAGGCTTGGAGATTGTGGCTTGGCTTAGCCCATCCAACATATTCATCTAGTGTGACGTGGTATAGTGGTTAGAGTTTTGGAGAGATTTAGGTTCAAATACACGTTTAGCCATAAAGTTTACTGAGTGACCTTGGGCCCATCACTGACTCTCACCAAATTTACCTCACAAAAGAATATGGGAGAAACCATGTGTTCTACCCAGAGTTCCTTGGCAATAATGTGATCTAGGATTTGAACTGGTACTTCTTGGCTGATAGCCTAAAATTCGGTTTTAAGAGGTATAATAGATGTAACAGTCGAATTCCCTTCTGAGACCCTGTTCAGACTACAGATGTATGCGGGTCATCCCACAAAGAATCCTGCAAATTTTAGTTTGGTTAGATGCTGAAACTTCCTGTTTGTAATTATAGTCCCAAGGTTCCCCAGAAAACGGTATTACTGTTAAACCAGTTTAAATAATTAGTGTGACTATAACCTCAGAACTATATCTGTTCCTTGTGTATGTATGTATGTATGTATTTATTTAACATATTTTTATACCACCCAAAACTTACATCTCTGGGGGGTTTACAACAAAACAAAATAAATGACAACAGAAAAAAATGTAAACATTAGTTAAAATAAATGACAGCGGAAAAAGTTAAAACATTACAACAATTTAAAATTTTAAAACAAGGTTTAAACTATTAAAACAGTATTTAATTAAAAGCCTGGGTGAACAGCTGCATCTTTAAAGATTTTTTAAAAATTGTCAGAGATGGGGAGGCTCTTATTTCAGCAGAAAGCGCATTCCAAAGCTTTGGGGAAGCAGCAGAGAAGGCCCGTCCCCGAGTAGCCACCAGATGAGCCACTGGAAACTGCAGACTGACCTTTCCTGATGATCTCAATGGGCGGTGGGCTTCATGATGAAGAAAACATTCTCTTAAATACTCAGGGCCCAAGCTGTTTAGGGCCTTATTGGTTATAACTAAAACATATTTTGCCCGGAAACTTATCGACAGCCACTGTAGCTCTTTCAATACAGGAGTAATATGGTCTCTATGAGATGACCCAGAGACCGACCTGGCTGCCGCATTCTGGACCAGGTGTAGTTTCCGGACTACATACAAAGGCAGCCCCACATAGAGCGTATTGCAGTAATCCAGTCTGGAGGTTACCAGCATATGTACCACTGTTCTGAGGTCATTTTTCTCAAGAAATGAATGCAGCTGGCATATCGGCCAAAGCTGATAGAAGGGACCTCTCTGGCCACTGCCTCGACCTGGGACACCAGGGAGAGGCTTGGATCAGAACAGGAGCACCCCCAGATTGCATACCTGTTCCTTCCAGGGGAGCATGACCCCATCCAGAACCAGCAGATCAAACTCATCTCCTGAGTTTCAACCCTGCACAATGAATACCTCTGTCTTATCTGGATTCACTCTCAGTTTGTTATTCAGCCCATCACTGCCTCCAGGCAGGCATTTAGGGGGGTTATGCCCTCTCCTGATGATGTTGACATGGAGAAATAGATTTGGGTGTCATCAGCATACTGATAAGCACCCTGCACCAAATCTCCTGATGATCTCTCCCAGCGGTTTCATGTAGATGTTAAACAACATTGGAGACAATACGAAGCCCTGAGGGACACCATACGAAAGTTCAGATTTGGAAGAACAGTCTCCAAGGGACACCATCTGGAACCTGCCTGAAAGGTAGGAGCGGAACCACTGCAAAAACCCCACTCCCAACCCCCTCAGATGCTCCAGAAGGATAATATGGTCGATGGTATTGAAAGCTACCGAGAGGTCCAAAAGGACCAATAGAGTCACAGTTCCTCTGTCAATTCCCAATTGGAGATCATCCATCAGGCTGACCAAGGCAGTCTCCACCCCACAGCCTGCCCAAAAGCCAGTCTGAAATGGGTCTAGATAATTGGTTTCCTCCAAGACTGTCTGGAGCTGGGAGGCCACCACCCTCTCATTTACCTTGCCCAACCAGGCCTGTAGCCTGGAGACAGGCCTGTAGTTACTCAACTCTGAGGGAATCCAAGGCAGGCTTCTTCAGAAGTGGTCTAATAATTGCCTCCTTAAGGCAAGGAGGCATCCTACCCTCCCTCAGAGAAGCATTTATAATCTCTACCAGCCCTTCTACAACAACCCCCCTGCTAGATAATAAGCCATGTCAGGCAATTTAGGTGACAGAATATCACAAGACAAATTCATATGATGCTTTAAAGGAAATTAAAAGGCAAGGAAGCAGCTTCTACATTAAGTGCTCTGTTTTGGAAAAGAGCCTTCTCTGCTACTAATCTTGAGGCTTGAGAACTAATCTTGAGAACCAAGATAAGGTCTCTGAAAGCCAGACTACAGCAGTACACACGTTTGGAAAGTTGCCACCAGTTGAGACTGGGAAGAATACAAAGTCACTGGCCCCCCAAACTTGCAAGTGAGGGTGCAGCAGCACTATGTGTGGCTGATAATTTGTTTAAAAGATTCATTTATTTTACAAATTCCTATATCGCCCAAAACCTACATCTCTGGGCTGTTTAAAGAGGCAACCAGATTTTGTTTAGTAAGTGCACATTACATACTAGATTAGTCCTGTTTCACTATAATATTAAGTAAGTGAGGTAATTAAATAAGTTTGAGTTCAAAATTTATTTTATTTGTTTGTTTGTTTGTTTGTTTTAACATTTATATCCCGCTCTTCCTCCAAGGAGCCCAGAGCGGTGTACTACATACTTGAGTTTCTCCTCACAACAACCCTGTGAAGTAGGTTAGGCTGAGAGAGCCTACATATGATAAAACAATAAATACAATAAAATACAAATAATTTACTTACAGGATTGTTTCAACCTCTTAGTGTGTAGATAGTTAAAAGTAACTCAGAATGTGCTGAAAAGGTAAGTGGTCCCTCCCCTAAAACCTTGGTGTACAGTCGCTCTGATGGAGGAGAGGCCAGCCCTTAACAGATTCTCGAACCAGTTAGAAATTCCTGTATTTAGTCTCCCACACAGGTGCAACCCCACATATGACTGCACTGAAGACATCAGGAGAACACCACTTACAAGGTAAGCACAAAGCACAGCGTTGTCTTTGAATGAACATATTTCTGTCATCATATCTTTGGTGTGTAAATGGGGTCGCATTTACCCACACATGCAAATTAGACTCCCAGACTTTTTCAGTGGGGTCTTGGGCTCTATGGTTAGCAAGAAGAAGGTCACCTCTGAAGCCTGGCCTTGGTTCCAGTGTAAGGGTTATTCCAGCATATCTAGAGGATCCTCCCAACAGCCACACCCAGGTTATGGAACTCTTTCTATAGAAAATTCAGGGCTTTTTGGTCACCTTAGGGGGGAAAGTGAATAAGGGGGGACATGATGGAAGTTTATAAAATTATGTCTTGTGTGGAGAGAGTGGGCAGAGAGCTTTCCTCTCTAACACAACGCTAGAAACAGGGTTCATCCAATGAAACGGACTGGCAGGAGGAAAAAAAAATTGAGAGAGACCAAAGGAAGTACTTCTTCACACAGCGCAAAATTAGTCTATGAAATTTGTTGTCATGGGGATATGGTTATGGCCCCCAGCTTGGATGGCTTTAAAAGGGAGATAGACAAATTAATGGAGGATATACCTATCAACAGCTACTAGATTGATGGCAATATGCTACCTCCAGGTTCAGAGGCAGCAATACCAGTTGCCTCTGAATACCAGTTGCAGGGGAGCAAAGACTGGAGAGGAGATATTCCTTCATCTCCTGCTTGTGGAATCCCCAGAGGCATTTGCTGGGCCACTGTGGGAAACAGGATTCTGGACTAGATGGGCCTTGGGCCTGATCCAGCAGGGCTTTATATCCTGCCTCTTCAGTGGCCCTTTGCCATGGGGCCACAACCTTCCAGATCCATCAGGCTTTTAATCTGTCAGTGAGTTCAGCAATGTATAGCAGTTTTTTTCCTGAAAGCTGCTATGAAAGAATTTTTGTAATAAATAAAAATATGTTGCTTTTTTCTGTATTTGTTGTTTTAATTGCTGTGTTTGTTATGGTGATTGTATTGTAGATTTTATGTTACCTGCCTTAGGCACTGCTGGATGGAAAGGTAGGCTATAAATATTTATAATATACAAATACATAAAATCTGTGTTCTTCCCCTGTGAAGAAGGATCTGGAAGAGCTGGATCATCTGTAGTGAACGGAATTATAGAATATTGAAGGACATTCTGGGTCAGTATGCAGGGCCTTTCCAAATAACAGCTAGTTGGGGTAATGGCTAAAGCACACCATTGTTGCAAGGGATGATGGGAGTTGTAGTCCAACAACATGTCAGAATCAAAGGTTGGGAATCCCTGGGTTAGATACAGGCAGATCTAGCTTTAGATACCGGTTCAGCTACAAGGCTTATTGGCTTACTTTAGAACAGTCACCATCTAACCTGCCTCACAGGGTTGTTGTAAAGATAAAAGGAAGGTTAGCGCCCATCCATCTATGTTGCCTGAGCTCCTTGGTGGAAGAGTGAGTTAAAAAACAAAATAGCTTTTAGAATGTATCTTATTTTAGATAGGGGGAACTGCTTTCCCTTTTATCCTAGATATCGATATTGCCTAGCCCCATTTTTGAGACACCTAACTGGGGGTTAGTTTTCCCAAGGACTGCACATGTGCACACAAGTTTTTTTTATGTCCACTCGTTAATTTTAGACCCCGCTCAGGTTGAATCAGGAAGGCTCCATTCTGAATGCAGGTGCGCACACACTGTGCCTTGATACTGCTGCCCAGAACAAAACATATTCTGCACATAGATGAATTTTTTTAAGAAAACACTGCTGGCGCAGGACTTGTGCTGGGCAGTCATAAGAACAGCCCTGCTGGATCAGGCCCAAGGCCCATCTAGTCCAGCATCCTGTTTCACACAGTGGCCCACCAGATGCTTCTGGGGAGCCCACAGGCAAGAGCTGAGGGCATGCCATCTCTCCTGCTGTTGCTCCCTTGCAAAGGGTATTGAGAGGCATTGTGCCTCCGAGGCTGGAGATGGCCCACAGCCACCAGACTAGTAGCCACTGATAGACCTGTCCACCATGAATCTGTCTAAGCCCCTTTTAAAGCCATCCAAGCTGGGCATCCCATGGCATGGCGTGACCTCTGCTTGAGAGACAGAGGGGGTGGGGGAGCAGAGAAAGAGATATGTGGGACAGGAATATGTTAAGTTGTATGTTGAAATTTTTCTGCTAATGCATATTTGCAGATAGATAGATAGATATCTGTTTTATATTCTTACATTGTGAGTTCAGTTGTTGTTTGTGCCTCAAGAACCCAGGTGTTAAAATTACTGTGGACCGGGTCTCACGATCAGTGACACCCGGTTCAGCAGGGTGCGGGGGGAAAGCGGGCTAAGCCCGCTCTCGCCGGACACGAGTGGGGAGGGAGCCCTGGGTGGCCAGATTGGCCGCCCACACGATTGTGACGGAGCCGTGACGGAGACGGCGGGGGCTGGGGAGCTCAGGGGCTGCGTGGCCCCCGGAAGCCCCAGTATAGGAACATAGGAAACTGCCATATACTGAGTCAGACCATTGGTCTATCTAGCTCAGTATTGTCTTCACAGACTGGCAGTGGCTTCTCCAAGGTTGCAGGCAGGAATCTCTCTCAGCCCTATCTTGGAGAAGCCAGGGAGGGAACTAGGAACCTTCTGCTCTTCCCAGGGTGGCTTCATCCCCTGAGGGGAAAATCTTTTAGTGCTCACACATCAAGTCTCCCATTCATATGCAGCCAGGGCAGACCCTGCTTAGCTATGGGGACAAGTCATGCTTGCTACTACAAGACCAGCTCTCTTCTTCCAAAGGCGAGCGCGCAGGGCATACTGGGGAGACCCCCAGAGCCGGGAGGCGGCTTTTTGCCTCCCCTCCGGGGGGGGGGGTGTCTACTCGTGAGTAGCCAGGGCGGGGAGCTATGCCGCAGCTACTCACAAGCAGATAGCCTGGGTTTGTGGAGTGCCCGCTCTACAAACCCGGCCTAAGGGGAGGGGTACTTGAGAGGGTTACCCGCTCTAGAACCACAGGGCTTGCAACTGAGCCTGGTGGTTCTCACAATCAGCAAAAATCGGGCTAGCGGAGGCTAGCCCAATTTTTGCTGATCGTGAGAATAGCCCGTGTGTGTCACGGAGTGTCTGCAGGGGGATGATGCTTAATTTGCAACAGGTGGGGGGAGCCTCCAAAGACCTTTAGGTGCATCTCTGTGATGGTGATGGCTATCTTACATGAAGACACACTCTCTCTCTTGTCTCTGATACTGTAATTATCTTACTTCCTTCTTCATTTAATCTTTGTTCTTTATTTTAAAAAAATATTGTTTTGCTTTGCAGGGCAAAAGATTGTTTGGGGTTATTTGACTGAACAGTTATAAGGTGGTGGTGGGGTTTGAGGGTTAATCAATTTATTATTCTCCTGTGCATTGTTTTATTTTGTTATGTTATGGAACTGTATGTAGTTCCATAGAGATATATGAATTTTTGCAACCTGAGCCTGCGCCTGTTTATTCAGAAGCAAAGCAAACCCCACCAAGTAAAAGCGGCATAATATTACGACGAGTTTTCACACAAGCCTAAAGCCTCTCGCTTGGAAATCTTAAAATCTCTCTCTCTCTGCAACCCACCAGATGGATTGGACTCCGGTCCGCCTCGCTGGGCTGGAACGAAGGAGCCTCCACTCCACTCTAGCAAACCAACGTGACCCTTGTTGGATTGGCTGGGGAGGCGAACATCGACCCCCGCCCCGGCCCAGCCAGGAGTTCCAGGCGGGCCCACAGGTGATGGGAGGTCAGGCGGGGCTTGCCGCGAGCGAGAAGCGCCCTGTCTAATTCTAGAGCCAGCCAGACGCTGCTGTATTTGCATTTCCGAGGGAGGCGGCGGCGGCGGCGGCGGCTGCTCCTCAGGTCTCCCCTCCGAAACCGAGCCACTGCAGCCCAGCTCAGCCTGTTTAAGAGGGAGGCGAGCGACAACTTTCGACTCTCTAAGGCAGGCGGCAGCGTTCAAGCCATTGAGGCAGTCCGGCTGGCTGCGCAGCTGAGTCAGAGAAGGGTAAGTATCAGAGCGGGAGTGTATGAGCGCATGCGTGCGCAGAGAGGACTGATGTTCTTGAGCATCTCGAAGCCCAGGTGCGCGGCCTTAACCAGCCATAGAGGGACTAAATGTGCCGGCAGGGGTCCTGTCCCTTTAAGAGCGTCGAGGAAGCCACTGGTGGAGGAAACTGTTAGGTTATCATTCTAGCCCCCAACGGGAGAAACGGCCGTTTCTATTGTCGCTTCAAAGCCCTGCTAACTGAACAGACATCTTTAAAAGTGGGGATTATCTTACATTTAGCAGAGGGAGAGCAACTGGCTGTATCCAACCCCAGCACAGCATCCTTCCCGTGGCTGTTGCTGGTGTCTACCTTGTGTTTCTTTTTAGACTGTGGGCCCTTTGGGGGACAGGCAACCATCTTATTTACCTATTATTTATTTTCCCATGTAAACCACTTTGAGAATTTTGTTGAAGAGCGGTATATAAATATTTGCTGTAGTAATGGCGCAGTGGGAAATGACTTTACTAGCAAGCCAGAGGTTGCTGGTTTGAATCCCCACTGGTATGTTTCCCAGACTGTGGGAAACACCTATATCAGGCAGCAGCAATATAGGAAGATGCTGAAAGGCATCATCTCATACTGCATGGGAGAAGGCAATGGTAAACCCCTCCTGTATTCTACCAAAGAAAACCACAGGGCTCTGTGGTCACCAGGAGTCGACACTGACTCGACGGCACACTTTACCTTTAGTAGTAGAAACAAAAGGCATCTGGACCATGGTCTTCTGATGCTAATTGTTAATCTTTCAAATGACCATTTGTTGAAGATGACTGGTGTTTGATCATCATCAGGCCAATGGCGGGGGGTGTTGGGAGTTTATTTGGAGGAGAGAGGGTCTTGTGGTAAAGGTAAAGTGTGCCGTCAAGTCAATTTCGACTCCTGGTGCCCACAGAGTGATACAAGAGGGGTTTACTATTACCTCCTCCTCTGCAGTATGAGATGATGCCTTTCAGCATCTTCCTATAGCCTTGCTGCCTGATATAGTATCAACGGGAATACGAACTGGCAACCTTCTGTTTTTTAGTCAAGCATTTTCCCGCTGTTAGCAAGGATGAATTGTCTCCTTTGCTAAGGCAAACCAAGCGTTTCAATGCGTGATGGGGCCATACCTCTCTGGAAGAGTACGTGCATGCAGAAGTTCCCAACTTCACTTCTTGGCAGCTCCAGATAGGGCTGGGAGAGACTCCTGCCTGCAACCTTGGAGAGTTGCTGCCCGTCAGTGTAGGCAATACTGAGCTAGATGGACCAAGGGTCTGACTCGGGATAAGAAACCGTCCTATGTTTCTATGTGTTCTTATGAACTGTATGTTCCTATAAGTTGTAGTCCACCAGTATCTGGGAACTCAAGCCTGAGAACCTCTGCTAAATAGTATGTGGATGTATTGTGGGAGGACAAAGTTGTTTGATGTTGATTCTTGGTGAAGCTTTGTGTTTGTATATTTTGCCTAGTGTTTGGAGTTAGAATAGCCTACTGTTAGGGCATGATCTCAGGGCCTATGATACAGAATCGTGCTGAAGTTGCGTGGGTCTAGATCAGGCACAGCCGCCTAGTGGCGCAGCGGAGAAGTAACTTGCCCAGGGAGCAAGAGGTTGCCAGTTCGTTTCCCAGCCTATGGGAAACACCTATATTGGGCAGTAGGCAGCGATCTAGGAAGATGCTGAAAGGCATCATCTCATACTGCGCGGGAGATGGCAATGGTAAACCCCTCCTGTATTCTACCAAAGACAACCACAAGGCTCTGTGGTAGCCAGGAGTCGGCACAACTTTACCTCTAGATAGGGTCAGTGCTTGGATGAGTGATTGCCTTGCATATAAGCTGCCTTCCATTCCACAATGGAATAAAGGTGGGATACTGGAGTCATAAATGCTTTGCTAGTTTATTCCCTGTGTGCATTTTAATTAAAGATAATTGCTGAACCATTTTAAAAAACACACACACAACCCAAACCCCAAACGAATCAGTCATCTGATGGCTGCTATGCAGTTGTCTGATGAAAGATAAGGAGGCTATTTTCATACGTAGCAGGCAAAGGCAGCTAAACCTGGGCTTGTCTGCGTGTGAAAACTGCTCAGAGAACGACTTCCCTTTTGCAAGGACATTAATAAAAACTTCTGTTACATATATTTAATGTCTTTAGCTTTCCTATCAGTGTAATGTCCACAAAATGACTTTGCACGGTCAACGATGGGCCTCACCGACTAGTAACATTATAAACTAGTATTTGGGTCATGTATTTATGCCGCTGTTTGGACTAACCACCCTGCTCCCATGCAATAAAGCAATGTGCCTGGAGGACTGGACATCACGATGACTATGAAAGGCCACAGGATGGATGTGCTCTCAGCATGATCCCCTTTTAATTTCACGGGCTTGAAAAGTATCATCTGAACCAGCCCCCACAGAAGTTGATTGGCAGTAGATTCAAGATAGGGGAAAAAAGTTCCCTTTCACACAATACTTTATCAAAGATATAGCTGGAGGTCTCCTAGCTGGGTCCTCAGATGCTGTTGGACTGACTGGGGATGATGGGAGTTGTAGTCCAATAACATCTGGCCTTTGGCCTTTGTGCCTGGCGATGATGGGATGTAGCCTAACAACATTTGGGGACCCAAGTCGGAGAACCCCTGAGTTACAGTGTGTGCTGCCCCAAATGCAGTAGCAGCCACTAGGCTAGCTTAGATGGCTTGAAAAGGGGAGTGCACATATTCAAGGGAGGTAAGACTAGCAGGTAAGGTCACTAACTGGAACTTCCATATTCTTGAATACCAGTTTCTAGGTGGATTATTAGAAGAGGCTGCTGCCTCCTCCACCTGTTTTGAGTGCCTCTTGGAGGCATCTTGCTGTTGGAAACAGGTTGCTGGACTAGTTGGATGCATTATCTGATTGAGCAGAATTCAGGAGAGAAGAGCTGGTCTTGTGGCAGCAAACATGACTTGTCCCCTTAGCTAAGCAGGGTCCACCCTGGTTGCATATGAATGGGAGACTTGATGTGTGAGCACTGTAAGATATTCCCCTCGGGATGGAGCCGCTTTGAGAAGAACACAAGGTTCCAAGTTCCCTCCCTGGCATCTCCAAGAGAGGGCTGAGAGAGATTCCTGCCTGCAACCTTGGAGAAGCCACTGCCAGTCTGTGAAGACAATACTGAGCAAGATAGACCGATGGTCTGACTCAGTATAAGGCAGATTCCTATGTTCCTATGTTGTGTTCTTATGCTCACATGTATATGTGGATCAACCAAAAAGGAAGACACGTTTTTGTGCTGGGTGGGCGAGTTGTCAATAAATTATATAATTTATATAGACAGGTTTATAAGCTTTGATACAATCCCCCATAAGAAGTATCATCTGAAGCGTGTGCATACATCATGGGCCCCTGCTAACTGAGCAAAGAGGCACTTTTAAAAAAAGATTCTCTTTATTTAGCAGGAGAACAACCATCCCTCTCCATCCCCAGCACAACATCCTCCTTCCAGTGGTTGTTGCTGGTGTCAATCTTGTGTTTTGTTTTAAGATTGTGAGCCCTCTGAGGACAGGGAACCATATACACACACACCACTTCGGGAACTTTTTGTTGAAAAGCAGTATATAAATAGTCGTCATCGTTGTCAAATGGGGCGGGGGGAAGGCTGACAGCCAGATTAAGTAACTAATAAATTACTTAAGTGACTAATGAGTAACTATTCATTGCTCATGAGTAGTTGCATCGAAATGAATGGGTCAAGTAAGTCATGGCTAAGTTGTCTTATTAATTTCAGTAAGACTCATGAATTACTTAGTCTGGATGTCAGCCATTTATTTCTCCCTTCTTCTTAAGGAAAAATAACCAGAAAAAAGCTCACCAGAGTACAGTAAAGATCCCCTACCTTTCCCTCTATAATTCAAATGCTGGGCTATCCTTGTATAGACTTTTAATAATTAGAGGAAACATCTTACTCATGCACACGTGAGCTTAATTTGTTTTCCATTTTTAACATTTCTTGTCTGAATTGTCCTTACAAAGTCAGGCCATATGACACTGTAATTTATATATAGGAAACATCAGTTAAAAAAATCTGCTTCCCAAGTTCACTGAAAATCCATGGTTTACATTTTATAGAGCAAAGAACATTGCAAGCAGCACTGGGAGAGGTCTCAGTAAATTAGGTGCAGGAAAATGGCAGAAAACAAATAGCAGATATTTGCTTTAAAAAAACAACAACAGCATCTGCCCTCCTGTCATGTCCTTTGGCCTAGAGTGTTGACAAGAGTAGGAAGTTTTAAATTCTCTCTTGCACAGAGATATTGCCTCCTCTTATATTAATACCAAGAGCTACAAATAGTGTGAGTGCCCAACCTTTCTCACATTTATCACTGTTGTTGGTGACAAAACTACTGGTGTAAAACTGCAAGTATTGTCATTATGAATGTATTAATATAAGCATTCCAAACAGACTTCCAGGTGATTTGGGGGTGGGTGGGGGGAATTGGTAATTTTTGGTGGTGTGACAATAAAATATTTGGTGGGTGGTCCCAAAGACCCAGATCAAGATCTTGTGGAATATTCTTCACATTACTGCTCATGTTGATAAGCGCAGGATGAGAACATGAGCAAAGAGGTTTACTTGGAGACAGAGAAGCTGGCAGAGAGACTGGAATGTAACAGAAAGTTGAGAATGCAAGCAGAGGTTTGGGTTGGTTGATTTTGTTGAGAGGTCACAGAAGATTTAATAGCAGGATTGTGCATTAAGCAGAAGGGCCTTTTTAAAATGTGCAACCAGACACAAGACATTCAGTTAAAAAAAAAAGTGCCAATCTAAAAGAACATTTGTGCAATTCCAAAATTCAAGTCAGGCAGAAGTTGTGGTGGGGTAGGCCCTGGCTCTCCAGCTGTTGTTAAACTACAACTTCCATAATTCCCAGCCACAATGTGTAAGAATGATGTAAGAAGTGACGGATAAAAATGAGAAAAGTAAAGTGTAAAGAATGGGAAAAGTAAAATCCAGGCTGCTCTAGATCCCAGACCTTGATCACATGTACCATTTCTCCTCCCACTACCAAAGATGCTTCCCGCAGTCTTCACTGGTACTCCCCACCACAAAATATAACTACCGCCAATGAATAGAACTTACTTCTGCAATAGTGCTGTCATTACTTCCCAGTTCTGAGGATTTCCCTCCTCTCTATGCAGACTTCCTGCCATCTTCATTCCTTGGGACTAGGACCATAAGCATGGCAGCAATGCTTCCAGTGTGTGATAATTTCACATAATGCTATACATAGCAAGATGTTTCATGTTCAGTTTTTACAAATCCTTTGCTCCTCTTCCCTTGAAACAACCCCCCCCCCACACACACACAATTTCTGGGAAAACAGAAATGCCATCCCTTGGGTATGAAATTAAATAAATGGGAATTCTGGTTTCTGAAGTGCCAGAACATGCATCATACATGATGTCAGGCACACTTGAGACAAGGGCAGATACTTCTTAGAACATTAATTTTGATGTATTTTGTCAGTTTATAGAAAGTGTGCTTGCACCTGCACCATAACTTTAAAAATGCTACACCACCCCTGGACATATTATTAATAAGTATGTGTGGAGAAAATGTTCTACAAGTGTATCATGAAATATAAAATCCTTACAAAGTATGCTCTCTGCTGTTCACTTAAGCAAAGCTCTGGGCTGAAGATGAGTAACAGATAGCCTTGTGCAAAATGAATCAATTGCCAACATATGAAGTCAGCTAAAGGAACAGTTAATTTTCTTAGCTGCCCAGAGAGCCATACACAATCCATGTTTAGCTCCCATCCTGTATTGATGAATCATTGTTTCCTTTTGTACTGTTTAGCTCTGCATTAGGTGGGGAAAGTGAGTTTCAGTATTCAACATTTTCCTTGTTTGGGTATTCTTAGCCACCCAATGTATAGTGTATTGTTGTCTGCTAGACAAGTGGGACATCAGTCTCAGCTACTGGACTGGCCTTGAGAGCATGTGAAAGACAATAGGCCAGTTCACATTGTGGATATAACAAAGAGCCTGGACACCATGTTGAACTGAAACAGAAACTAACTTTAATCTTCCCTTTCCAAACCTCCTCTTTCTCCCCACACAGTTCCACCTAGTGGCCATGAACTATATACAACTGTTACCACATACATGATCAGTACTTGAATAGGAGATACATCCTATCCAAGTTTGGCAGTTGTGTGTGCTCCCATTTACAGATCGTATGTAAGTAAAAAACAAGGTAACTGGAGGGGGAAGTGATCGCCTGCGAGGCAGCAGTTGGGTAGGATGGCTTTTTCTCCTACCTCATTAAAGAGCTGAGTATAGCTGATGGGTAGGATGGAGCCCTCCTACCCAGCTGCCACTTAGTAGACAAGCACTTCCCACTTCCACCTCACTTGTTGCCTACTCACACACGATTGGTAAATGGCAGCGCACACAGCTCCCAAACTTGAGTAGAACATGTTCCCCTAGGACACAAGAGGATGAAGAGCTGGTCTTGTGGAAACAAACATGACTTGTCCCCTTAGCTAAGCAGGGTCTACCCTGGTTACATATGAATGGGAGACTACATGTGTGAGCAATGTAAGATATCCCTCTTAGGGGATGGAGCCGTTCTGGGAAGAGCATCTAAGTTCCAAGTTCCCTCCCTGGCATTTCCAAGATAGGGCTAAGAAAGATTCCTGCCTGCAGCTTCCTATGTTCCAAGTACTGATTGTGTGAACTGCCCTACTGCTGATTTCCAAACAGTGTTGTGCTACTGCACTGAGAGGAATTGTACACACTAAGGGAGTTTGCAGAACTGCACACAATTGCAGTGCTCTGTGATATTGCACAGCTAGTGGAAGATCTTCTATAGGACACATACATTGTACAACCTTGTATCGAGCAACATGTCACCCACTTGTGCTAGTGCAAGAACTAGTCTCAAACAGACATTCCATCTTTTGTACAACATCACTGCTCTATGTCCTGGCATAGCGCAGCAGCATTGCACTAGTGCAGCAGTAGTCGGGATGTAGACCAGTGTCAATGCGGACCATAGGTAGCTACCTTTGAATGGTGCATGGCATGGATGTAGGTCCATCTAGCTCATTATTGTCTGACCTTGTACCCTGTCAGACCATTGGTCCATCTAGCTCAATACTGTCTCCACTGACTGTGGCTCTCCAAGGTTTCAGGCAGAAGTCTTTCCTTTCTCCGCCATACTGGGAGATGCCAGGGATTGAACCCAGGACCTTTTACCTGCAAGGCAGAAGCTCTACCACTGAGCTGTGGTGCCATCCCCATGTATATGTACAAGCCAAGTAGACAAGCCAGAAACCAAATGCCAGAAATGGCAAAAGTCAAAGCTAAAGCTAAGGTCAAAAACCAGGAATCTATATATATATTTCTCCTGGGTGTGGCCAGGAAAAATGCGTCCCGGCAGCCCAGCTGATTGGCTGAGCTGCGGGGGCGCCTGATTGGTCCTGGCGCACACCCAGGAGAATTATGCGAGGCGGCGGAGGCCATGGCCGGGGAGCCAGGCGGGCGAGGCGGCAGGCCTGGCCGGGCCCAGCCACAGAGGCGAGGCTGGGGCCGGCCGGCGGCGCTCTGGGGCCGGCCGGCGGCGGCGGCGGCGCTCTGGGGCTGGCCGGCGGAGAGAAGAGTGCAACAGAAGCCGGTTGGGCCGGCAGGCGGAGCGCCGCCACCGCCGCAAGGAGGAAAAGGGGTGTGTGGAGGGAGGAGGCAGCGGCGGCATGGGGGGGCGAGGCGGAGGGAGCCGCCGATGGCAGCGGCACGGCTGGCTCTGCCCCCAGTCCCCGAGATGGCAGGGAAAGGCTGTGCCACGCTAGAGGCGCAGATGCTCTGCGCCTGGGCCCACTAGTAATAAATAATAATAAAAAATAAACTTTGTTAGCTACCCCATAGCAAATTGCTCTCTGGGCAGCTTACAACACAATATTAAAACATGAGATAAAAACACACATTGAGGCTATTCACACATGCGGAGGAAATCGGGCTAAGGGAGCCCAGCCCTGTTTCCCCCAGCCCATGTGAACCTCTGGGAGCTGTGTGGCTCCTGGTGGTTAGCCCTGTCTGTAAAGCCTCCTGGACTCTAATCTTCTTGGTTACTACAGCAAAGACAACTATTTGGTTGGTAACATAAATCTGAGAGTAATCTACAGATTTGTCTACTTAGAGCTCTATCATTCATCCTTTTTAACAGTCTTGTATCAACAGGAATGGCTCCTAGTAGGTTTAGGAACATAGGAAACTGCCATATACTGAGTCAGACCATTGGTCCATCTAGCTCAGTATTGTCTTCACAGACTGGCAGCAGCTTCTCCAAGGTTGCAGGCAGGAATCTCTCTCAGACCTATCTTGGAGATGCTGCCAGGGAGGGAACTTGAAACCTTCTGCTCTTCCCAGAGCGGCTTCATCCCCTGAGGAGAATATCTTGCAGTGCTCACACATCAAGTCTCCCATTCAGATGCAACCAGGGCAGACCCTGCTTAGCTATGGGGACAAGTCATGCTTGCTACCACAAGACCAGCTCTCCTCTGGTTTCCAGGCCCAATCAAAGTGCTGATAAAAGGGTCATCAGTACAGATCTAAAAGCCCTAATTCAGGAACAGTTGGATATCCACAAACCCCTAAAGGGATGCTCAAGGCAAAATCTATTATGTAGGAAAGGCAGCGGAATAGACAGGCAAAACGGAATATAGATTTACCTCCCTCCCTCTGCTTTTACTCTGCCTGTTTTAGTTAATTTAGACACTTTAGGGAATGTTTATTATGGAACATTATTCAGGTTCTTGGCCACTTGCAATATTGAAATAATATATGCTTAAATTCTAACCATAAAAGGGCAGATTTGACCTGTATTTAAAATTGGGGAGATGGCTTTATCTAGCAATCTGTATTCTGTCTGTCTCTGTCACATGCAATACTGGTCAGTTTTACTGCCTGAAAGCTGCGATTTATGGCTTGAATGAAGCCCCAGCCATCATATTGGAAGACTCAAGAATCCATGATGAAGGTCATGGGAAAAGCAAATGGCATGAGTTAACGGTTTGGTGGCAGGAAAAAGGAACAATTTATGTCTTCCTGAATGTATTGTTTATCCTTTTTGTTTAAGTGTTTTCATGTTTACGAAATGAGCTGCCCTCTGAAGAAGTTGGTTAGGATTTTAGCACTCATGGACTGCTAACAGACTTTGCGGGATTTAGCACTGCTGTAGTAAAACAAAACATGAGCATCACAAACTCAGCTCCTTTATACTTAGAGACTTGAGTTCTTAACAACTATTAGTTTCTGGGCACAATTCAAAGTGCTGATCTTGGCCTTTAAATGACTTGGGGCAAGGATACTTATAGGATCATTTCCTCACAGATGATACTGTCCGTCCGCCCTTTAAGATGAATGGAAGAACCTCTTTCATTGCCCTATATATGTTGTACCTGCATGCAAATGTCTGCACAACTGTATGTGTGCTTGTACAACGTTCATTTTAAAAGTGAACCTGGGCACAGGCTCCCTCAAATATAGGTACAGATAGAAAGTGTACTACTGTACATGCACTGAATGTAACGTGCGAATAACTGTGTATGTGTACAGAATGTGTATAATATCATACTCTGTACACAGACTGTATGAGTGTTGGACATAACATGTGAATAAGGCTCATGTCTCACGTTCTTCTGATGTTCCGTTGGTAGGAGTGTGTGTGAGGGGCTTCCCCGTGGCAGTGTCCAGGCTGTGGAATTCCTTGCCCCGGGAGATCTGTTTGCCCCCCCACCCCCGCTATCATTTTCTTGTCTGATTTGCCTAAGACTAATTTGTTAATGCAACCATTTAATCTTGGTTAGTTGCAATTATTGTTGTTGCTTTCTACGAGTTGTTTCCTTTTATAATTTTAATTAATTATATTCAGTAGTTTTAAAATCCTGTAATTACTTATTTATGTTTTGGTGATTATGTTATATTATTTATGCCTTGGGCGTCTTTAAGCTGCAAAGGCAGGATAAAAAATATTTGAAACAGGTAAACCCAGGGCTGTAGTTGAGCTGGGACGCGGCAGGTTGCTGACCTGGCACTTCTCTTGCTGCTGGGACACTGCCGGGTTGCCCCCCCGCCCCCGCACCGCACCTTCTGTGCCCCTGTGCTCTAATTTTTAAAATGTGGCCATGCTGCTGTTGCTGCCTGGTGTGAACGCCTCACCTGGACCCCAGCCCTGCCCTCAAGGCTCAGATGGCCTCCATGCATGTGCAAACTTCACACATGTGTAGAAGCCGTCTGAGCCCTGGGGGCAGGGCAGCCGGCAAGGCAGAGAACGCTGGCTGGTCAGGACTGGGTCCAAATGAAGGGCTCCACGCTGCACCAGGAGCAGCAAATGTTTGAGTAATCAGCAATATAGGACCATATTTCACTGCAGTGTGATACATGAGCCAGCAGTGTGATGCAGCTGCTAAAAAAAACCCCAATGCAATCCTAGGCTGCATAAACAGAGGTATGGTGCCTAGACCATGAGAAATAATCTCCAATCTCACTTGGAATACTGTGCCTAATTCTGGACACCACATTTTAAGAAGGAAATTGATGAACTGGAACAGGTTTAGAGACAGACAGCAAAGATGGTGAGGGGCCTGGAAACCAAGTTCTACCAGGAATCATTGAACAAGTCTGATATGTTTAGCCTGGGAGTTATTCGCCCATGGCTTCATGCTGTGGGGTAAATGTTAAGCAAAGCCACTTGGAATTACACTTGTGGCATTGAGGGAAGCAGCCCCTCCCCTTTGCTCTTGGTTTTTGTTTTTGCAAGGTCACATCACATGCCTCTGTGCTTTCCTGCTAGCCAGTGGTGGGGTGGGGGGGAGAGAGAGATTACTGAAGAGCTATATCTGCATTTCTAAAGGGAGCATCCCTCTTCTCATGCCAATGATTCTACATCACTGCCTCTCCCCATTTGCTCTGGCGTTTTCAGAAAAAGTAGCTTAAAACCAGCATTTTAACAACCCCGAAATGCATCGAGATAAGCTAGAATTCACAAGACAAAGCCCGATTTGTGTGTGGAGTGGGTCCAAGGATCTCAAAGGGACGTCGGGGTAAGTTTGGCTGGTGTGTGAACGCACACAGTCTCTTCTGAAGGAGATTTGGGGTATAAACCCAGTCTGTAAAGCCTCCTGGAGAAGAGAAGATGGAGGCGGATGTAATAGCCGTCTTCAATTAACTGAAGCTCTGTCACATAGAAGGAAGAGTCGGCTTGTTTTCTTTTGCTCCTGATGACAAGACTAGAACCAATCAGTTGAAATTACAAGGAAGCAGATTCAGCCTAGACACGAGGAAGAATTTTCTAACTGTAAGAGCAAGTTGACCATGGAACTGTCTGCCTTGTGCAGTTAACATAGGAACATAGAGCATAGGAAGCTGCCATATACTGAGTCAGACCATTGGTCTGTCTAGCTCAGTGTTGTCTTCACAGACTGGCAGTGGCTTCTCCAAGGTTGCAGGCAGGAATCTCTCTCAGCCCTATCTTGGAGATGCTGCCAGGGAGGGAACTTGGAACCAAGATGATCTTCCCAGAGCGGCTCCATCCCCTGAGAGGAATATCTTACAGTGCTCACACTTCTAGTCTCCCATTCAAATGCAACCAGGGTGGACCCTGCTTAGCTATGGGGACAAGTCATGCTTGCTACCACAAGACCAGCTCTCCTCTCCCCAAGATGGAGGTGGAACATAGGAAGCTGTCATATACTGAATCAGATCATTGGTCTATCTAGCTCAGCATTATCTTCACAGACTGGCAGCGGCTTCTCCAAGGTTGCAGGCAGGAATCTCTCTCAGCCCTATCTTGGAGATGCTGCCAGGGAGGGAACTTGGAACGTTCTGCTCTTCCCAGAGTGGCGGCTCTATCCCCTGAGGGGAATCTCTTCCAATGCTCACACTTCTAGTCTCCCATTCAAATGCAACCAGGGCAGACCCTGCTTAGCTAAGGGGACAAGTCATGCTTGCTACCACAAGACCAGCTCTTCTCCCTGTGGTAGGCTCTCTTTTGCTGGAGGTTTACAATCAGCAACTAAACAGCCATCTCTCAGGGATGCTGTAGGAGTGTCTTGTACTGAGCAGGGGGTTGGACTACTAGAAGATCTCAGTGATCCCTTTCAACTCTAAAATGCGATGATACCTAAATTATAAGAATACAAGAGAACAGAAAAGTTTGTATCTGTGAGATTAGCAAGGAGACTGAGACTTACTATAGACAATGTTTGGTTGAAACTATGTCCATTCCATTGAAATAATTCTGAAGCCAACCAATTGATCAAAAATGTTGGGTCAGAACTAGTTTTCTGTGAACTGAACTGGAGTGCTAACAGTATAATAGAAGTAAATGACTGATTCCAGAAAAAAGAAATTAGGGTAAGAAAATTAGGGTAAAAATTAGGGCAAAAAGAAAAGGATGCCCTTGGCATCCTTTACTGTCATGGGAAATTCCATTGTGCTTCATCTCCCCTACCTGAGAAGGGCCCTCTGCTATGTTAATTAACACGGAGTGTTTTCACAGCAGTGGAATCAGCACTTAATCATCTAAATGCTTTTTCAAACAATGAAGAAAAACATACTCAAACCCCACTTCTGACTATAACTGAACAGTGACATAAAACATCCTGAAAACCCAAAAGGGATTGCATGGGGAATGGCGCTGTAACTGTGGTGTTTTTGGTCAAACCGTTCTTTGATTCAGCTTTTGAATGGGACCAGACTGGGAGACACCTCTATTGGGCAGCAGCGATATAGGAAGATGCTGGAAGGCATAATCTCATACTGCATGGGAGATGGCAATGGTAAACCCCTCTTGTATTCTACCAAAAGACAACCACAGGTCTCTGTGGGCACCAGGAGTCAAAATTGACTGAACGGCACACTTTACTTTTAATTACTTGTATTCCAGTCCTGGAGTAGAGGCGGGGTTAACAAACAGCCAGCAGCAAGAATATGGAAAAGCTATCTGCACTTGCCTCTTTGTACACAATATCCATTTCATTAAACTATTAATATTCCTGATTCCGCTCCACTGCCTTGTCCTTGTATACCAAAACTCTTTCCCTTGGATTCTACTCTAACCACATACTGGAGTGCTATAAAAAGGTTTTAAACGATAATAAATTGAACATTCTGGTTTTATTTACTCAACCCTTTAGCCAAAATAAACATAGGAAGCAGCCTTATACTGAGTCAGACCACTGGTCCATCTAGCTCATTACTGTATACACTGACTGGCAGTGGCTCTCTAGGGTTTAAGGCAGGAGTCTCTCTCAGCTCCAGCTGGAGATGCCAGAGTTGCTCTTCCACTGAGAAATGGCCTCATCCCCTAAGGGGAATATTTTACCACACACACGTAGAGCCCTCTCACATGAGCAAACGGGTGGGTTAGGGGGAAGAGAGGAACCTCCTGCTCCCTTCCACATGATCAAATCCCCCGTTGGGTTCTACCACCCACATACCCACACGAGCCCAGCGATAGTGTGCGTGTGTGAGGGGGGAGCCTTTTGATTGTGGCCACTTGGCTCTGGAATGCCCTCTCAGAAGAGCTTCACCATTCTCCCTCCCTTAGGTGTTTTTTATTTATTTATTTATTTATTTATTTATTTATTTATTTATTTATTTATTTATTTTAAAAAACCTACCTTAAAACCCACTTGTCCAGAGAGGCTTTTTAATCACAGCCCGGGGGTTGTTTTAATTGTTTTTATTCTATATTTTTAATTGTATTAAATTTTATATTATTTGTATTGTTGTGAGCCACCCCAAGCAGTATTGTACTGGAGGGGCGGGAAATAAATATTTTAATAAACAAATAAATAAAGCTGGGCCCACCCACCATGTCCCCCAATGCAACGCATGAGCAGCACAGTGCATTGGGGAAGTTCCATGCTATCATAAAGATGGCTGCCAGCAGACCGCGAGCAGCTGCTGGCAGTGTGGCACCCCAGGCAACCAGTGAGTGAGGTAGAAGGCATGTGCTTGTCCTCCTACCACACTGTAAACCTGGGTAATCACCTTAAGTGGCGCAGAGGGGGGATGCTTGACTAACAAGCAGAAGGTTACCGGTTCAAATGCCCGCTGGTATGTTTCCCAGACTATGGGGAACACCTCTATCGGGCAGCAGCAATATAGGAAGATGCTGAAAGGCATCATCTCATACTGCATGGGAGATGGGAATGGTAAACCCCTCCTTTATTCTACCAAAGACAACCACAGGACTCTGTGGGCACCAGGTGTCAAAATTGACTTGACGGCACGCTTTCATCAGGGCTACCCGGGGAGGAGTGGTCGGATCAGGAGCAATTCCAGAGCCCCAGATGACCAGCCTCACCTGGGTAGGACAGGGCTAGCCCAGGTAAGTCTGATCATAAAAATGGGCTCACCATCCAAATGCAAACAAAGGTAGACCCTGCTTTCCCCCCCATAAAGCATCTGCCACTTTCTGTATTTGCTAATCGTGTATTAAATTTAAGCTTGGGTCCTCTAGCGCTCCTGAGACAGGAAAGGTTATTAATGTATATGTCTGGCTGGTAGATGGAGGCACTAATGCCTGAAAAACCAAGAGTCCATGGGTCATTCGAAAGCTTCACCAGACTATAATGGCTAAGAAATGTAGTACTGGGGATCACGGATAATCTATACATACATGGTTGTATGGTCCCCTGCTGGCATAAATACTTCTGAACAGTCTGTTAGTGAATAATAAATCAAATGTACTGACAGCTATTCTGACTGCAAGACCCTCATGACAGAAATGAAGTATCTGTTTTAGTCCTGGTGCTTAGCCTAAATAACATGTGGTTCTCTGCTGATGAAAAGGAAAAAAGATCTCCTAACACAATAGAATGCAATTCAAATTATGTCACTCCATAACTTCAGACAGCTGGCAATTGTCAGTCCAACTTGTGTTTGGGGGAACTGGAAAAGAGGCCTTGCTGTCATATCTGATAGCCTACAAAAGGACCCAGCAACCAAGTTTCTCAGCAGTATTTTCCAGGAAAGATCAGCAGAGTTTCAGTACACACAGCTGTTCGATGGGCTAGCAAATAAATATTTGATGTTTAATTTTTGAAAAAGCAGGAACCAGTGTAATAAAATAATTAATCCTGCGGTCTTTAGCAAGAACACTGGCTAATGGAACATGCTGCTTAAAATTATAGATTTACCCAGTGAAATGTCTTCATTTAATCGAGCATTTACGTTGCTTAAAGGAACATGATCATGAGTGTTTTGCCTTCTGTTCCATTGCATTTTACTATTTATGTTTCTTCATTACAAAAGACGTTTTTAAAATATGGTACAATTCTAAAAGGAATGTTAAAAGTACATTATAGCCAAGTAATAACAATCATGAAATAAAAAGCACTGGTTTAAGATGAGAATTGAGGTGCTCACCATTTTCGCTCATGCTTTAAAAAGCATGGAAATTGCAAGTTAAGGTGGTCTTAGCTTCTGCACCATGTAAGCAGTAAAGATTCTGTACAGTTTCGTGAATTATGCTGGCTTTATCAATTAGACTACGTGCACCCACATTTAGCTATGATCTTTTAGCTCAACGTTGGGCTGGGGACAGGCTCATCCAGCCAGAAGTTCAGCAGTATAACTTGCCTGTCACTTGCTAGAGATGCACCTGCTGCATTTCTGCTTGATGCATCCCAAGAAGACACAGTATTCTACCAAATGCTACCCACTGTGGCATCATGGAGAAAGAGTGGGAGTGGTGGCAGCAGGGGAGGAGGCAGAGGTGGATGGTAGCACTGGGTGCCCTTGCCAATCTGTTGCTTGAGCCCTCGGTCTAGAGGAGTGCATGGTTATCTACGCTCATACCAATCAAAACAGCTTACAGTGCAGCTTTACATCTCAGAAAACTTGAGTTTGTCTGGTTCAAGTGGGGGGAAATATCTAGACAGTTTCCATCACTAATGTGTGTTACTTTTCTCCCATGAGCACTACGTCTACCACCAATGGGTGGCAGTATCCATGCCAAGATTACTAAAAGTGTAAGGAGAGCTGGTCTTGTGGTAGCAAGCATGACTTGCCCTCTTAGCTAAGCAGGGTCAGTCCTGATTGCATATTAATGGGATGACTTGATGCGTGAGCACTGCAAGACATTCCCCTCAGGGGATGGAGCCGCTCTGGGAAGAGCAGAACGTTCCAAGTTCCCTCCCTGGCAGCATCTCCAAGAGAGGGCTGAGAGAGATTCCTGCCTCCAACCTTGGAGAAACCGCTGCCAATCTGTGAAGACAATACTGAGCTAGATGGACCTATAGTCTGACTCAGTATATGGCAGCTTTCCATGTTCCTATGTACATGAGGGCTGGTTAGAAAATAGGAAAATAAGAATTACAACCCACTCTTTTATCGTCTTTCTCTACTTTTGTGAAATGTTTACGCAGTTCTCACAAAATGCATCCTCCAAGGAAGATATTGGTATTCCTAAATTCCAGAAGTGGTTTGATAGGGATCATATCTTCCTCAAAAATAGCTGTGTGTGTTCCTTGAACCATATTGCATAAGCCTAACATGGGCACAGCCCTTAATCTCTTGTTACATATTAAGTGGTTTTTAAACCCAGGAGTGAAATCTGGGAACAGAGCCATGTCCCACAAACACAATGTGGAAAGCAGTCCAGCCAAGTTGTCTTCCGTAGCCTTGGAGATTTACGGAAATAAAAAACATGTTAATAAAATAGGCACATTGATCTGAAACACTTCAGAATGAAACCTTTTGAGTCCCAGCTGTTTACCAAAGTTCTAAATTTACTACATGGAAGTGAATCCCATTGAAATCAATGGAAATTACCTGTCCTTTATAATGTGTAGAAGACTGGAATAGCTGTTTAGAGCAGGAGTAAGCATTTGATAGCTCAGGAGCTCCTGGTAGCTGCCAGACGTATCTGAAGTAGCTCTCTAGGCATTTGGGCTTCCAGCAATATTGCAAATCTGACTGGCTGAGTGGGAGCATGGTTGCACCATTAAAACCTCTCTTTTTTGGGGAGTGGGGCTCAGGGTTGCTTTTACTTGCCCTCTCATTAATTATCTCCAGTTTCTTCTTCCGCAAAGCAGCCTCTCTTGCTCCCCTCCTGTTCTACAGCAACATTCTCTGGAAATTCAGGGGTTTGATGTTAGAATCCCTTATTCTGTTGATGTAAATTTACTACAAGCTGCCATTTTGTTTGGTTCTGCCTCTCCAAGCTGCCATTTTGTGACAGGCTTCACCTCCCCAATCCACTGTTTTGTACTGGTAGCTCGCAGGAACATAGAAAACTGCCTTATACCCAGTCAGACCATTGGTCTATCTAGTTCAGAATTGTCTTTACTGATTGGCTGTGGCTCTCCAAGGTTTCAGGCAGGAGTCTCTTCCAATCTTACCTGGAGATGCCAGGGTCTGAACATGGGGCCTTCTGCATGCAAAACAGAAGGTATTTAATTACCACTAATAATTCAGTGGTATTTATTAATATTTAAATACTACTGAAATAAACCGGGTATTTAAGAGAACATCTTCTTCACCATGAGCCCCACCGCCTGTTAAGATCATCTGGAGAGGTTCATCAGCAGTTGCCGCCAACTCGTCTGGCGGCTACTTGGGAACAGGCCTTCTCCATTGCTGCCCCTGGATTTTGGAATGTGCTCCCTGTTGAAATAAGAGCCTCCCCATCTCTGGCAACTTAAAAAAATGCACCAAAGAAACATTTCTTCACCCAGGCTTTTAATTAGATTTATGGTTTTAAATTGTTAATGTTGGTAATTGTTTTTTGATTTAGTTTTGATTCTAATTGTTTTGTTTTTATTTTGATGTAAACTGCCCTGAGCCATGTTTGGAAGGGCGGTATATAAATCAAATAAATAAATAATGACCCCCATCCCAAGGAAGAATTGTCTACTTAACCTCGACATAGAGTTGGGGTGGGCAAACTGGACCTTCCTGCTGTTGTTGAGCTACAACTCCCATCATTGTGGCTGGGAATAACAGGAGTTGTGGTTCAACAACTGCTGGAGGGCCCACTTGGCCCACCCTTTATATAGAGGGATCAGTATCAAAAGCAGCCAAATGCACCTATGAAGCTATTCACACATGCAGGCAGAACCGGGCTAAGGAAGTGGCGCAGTGGTAAAACTGCCGCCCTGTAACCAGAAGGTTACAAGTTTGATCCTGACCAGGGGCTCAAGGTTGACTCAGCCTTCCATCCTTCCGAGGTCGGTAAAATGAGTACCCAGAATGTTGGGGGCAATATGCTAAATCATTGTAAACCACTTAGAGAGCTCCGGCTATTAAGCGGTATATAAATGTAAGTGCTATTGCTATTGCTATTGCCTTTGTGTGTGTGTGTGTGTACCACCGGAATCGGGCCTGGTCCCAGCGGCCTGACTTCTGCGGCAAACCTGCCTCCGCAGCCACCCTCTACAATGAGGTTAGGGGAGTGAGCACTCTCCTAACCCCGTTTCTGTGACCCTCTGCTAGCCATGGCTGCTTGCACCCACAGCTGGCAGACTGTGCGGATCCCGGGCAGCTTCAGGGAGGGGAGAGCACCATGCTCTATGGGAGCTCCAGGGGGTGGGGTGACGCAGGGTGACATGTCCCGGCACTCTGACCCTCTGAGCTACAGGCAGCAGCTGGTAGTCGTCTGGGCGGACAGTCCACCCTCCAAAGAGGGATGGCGGTGGCCACCATTTATATACCACTTTTCAACCAAAGTTCTCAGAGTGGTTTACATAGGGGAAAAATACACAAATAAGGCGGTCCCCTGTGCCCAAAGGGCTCATAGTCTAAAAATAAACATAAGGCAGATACCAGCAACAGCCACTAGAGGGATGCTGTGCAGGGGTTGGATAGGGCCAGTTGCTCTCCCCCTGCTAAATATAAGAGAATCGCCACTTTAAAAGGTGCCTCTTTGCCCAGTTAGCAGGGAGCCTCAGTCATCTGCGGGGAGGTGAGCCTTTTAAGGCTTCCTCCCTGCTAGCCCTCTTGCCCTTTCTCACTGCTCATGAGAAAGGGTTTTATGCATGTGTATTAAAAATAAAAGGACTTGGCAAGTCAGGGAAACTGCAGGTAGTCACATGTTTACTGACTGGGTAGAAAAACCTAAAGAGAAGTTATTGAAGTTATTTAATCATTCTGCTGACAAACAACTGGCAAGCTGCATTATACAGCATTTGTGGTTCCTAGAAACGCTTCCCAGCCGCGTTCAGTGTTCATTATGTGCAGCGGAACTGCACAGGGCCTTCGCTGCTGGAATGCTGCTTGAGGGTGTCCAAGCAATGCCTTTGTAAGTGCGGTGTGATTTGACAGTCTGATTGTATTCGGTTTCTATAATTCCACAGGGCTGGCAGAGCAGCCGGTGCGAGAGACTGGCAGATAAACTGACAGGTCCATACGTGCTGCTGTTCAAGAAACTCTGGGAGATCTCGGGGAGATCGCATTATTTTCATTTACTGACTCCAGAATTGTGCATTATCCAGGTTAGATTGGGGCTGATACATTTCCTAGTAGAAGAGACAACTTTTTGCTGCTTTTTTTGGGGGGGGGGCTAGTATTAGCTTGGCAGCTACAAGTGTTGTATTGTATATTAATATTTTACCAGGATTGCTCTGCTTGTTTCTGAGCTTTGCGGGGTTAGAGTAAGCAGTGACACTAGTACTGTACATGGAAAAAATCCAAGGGTTTTACTATATCTGAATGTATGATGTGATACAACAATGCAGCATTTTTTATTTCTTACATCCTCATCTAGGCGTTCTCAAATGGGTGTCCCCAGAAGTTGTTGGACTGCAAATCCCATCAACCCCAGCCACATTTACCATTGTAGCTAGGGATGATGGGGATTGTAGTCCAACAACATCTGAGGACACACATTTGAGAACCCCTGTCCCTGGCACTTCCAGATTAGACCCTGGAACGGGGTCACGATGAATCTCTGAGGTGTGCTTCCACTCTTCCTGTCTTGTGACACCACAGTCCCAACGCTGATGGCAGGGTGCTGTTCATATTTCCAATGCCTTGTTTCAAATTTAATCGCTGCAATATAGTGCTATGTCATCGTCTATTTGGCATTAAAAAGTTGCTGTTTTTTCGGGTTGTTAGTTTTCGCAAGACTCTTCCCTCTGCTGGGTGCTTTGCTATTTATGTTTTGAATGCAATTTGCCTGAACTGAAGTATTTTGCCACTGTTGAGTGGCTAATCTGGAGAGCACCCTAGTCCTTATTCGTCAGGAACCAAACTGACAAGCAGAAATGCTCCCAATGGAACATTTCATTGCTTGGGTGTCCACTGGACTTATTCCAGGAGGCGGAGAAAAGACTGCAATCCTTTACCCAGTGATCTGAGAGTAAGCTCTATTGAATTCAATGGGGCTGGCTCAATCCAGGGGGGAGGAAATGCCCCCTTGTCCTCTCTCCGGGCGCCCATGTATCTAGATGAGATCAATGGAATTCATTCAGAGATAGTCGGTTTCTGTAGATCCTGTAAAGGGAAGCCAGAATCTAAAGTATGATGAGGTAGAAGGGTGTGGAAAGGTCGAGATGGCACAAGAGAAGATGGTTCCAGAAGGTTGGAGTAGGGAAATGCTAGAGTTGGCTGTGATCATCAACTAAATGGGCAGGTTTCTGGGTAATTTGACTTGGAAGGGCTGATATGAATTCCTATCAAGTCAGAATATTGGGCAGGAATATTATGGTCTGGTTTACACAATCATTTGAATCTAGGTTTAATGTGACAGTAATGTGATTGTGTGAAACCATGCCTAGGTGGTTTATGGCCTGAGATCCATCTGAGATTCCTGCATTGGTGCAGGTTCACACAATCATGCAAATGTCAGTAACCCATATTAAACCTAGATTTGAATGACTGTGAGAGCCAGACCAATATAAACCAACAAAGGATGCTGAGTAATATTCAGTGGCTGAGAACCAGACTAATGCTACGCTGGTCAGGGTGTGTGCAAGCGGTTCAACTTGAACTGGGGTTCAAGTCAAACCGGCCTGACCCTCCAAAAAGGGGGGCCAGTCCAAGCTTGAACCAAACTGGGCCCAGTTTGGATTGAACCAGTTCATCGTGGTTCAACTGGTTCTAGTAATTGTAAAGGGCAATTTGGTAAGGATTCCCCTTTACAAGCATCGGGGGAACACTATGGGGTTTTTAAAGGGTGGGTGGGTGGGTGGGTGGGTGGAGGACAGGAGGCTTGCTTGCTTGTTTGCTGCAGTGGCAAGTTGGCAGCGGCTCCCCTAGGCTCCGCCAGCACTCCCCCCATCATCTCGAGCCAGCGGGGTTCCGGTCCGTGCCTCTGCACTAGCGCAGAAGCCATTAGAATGACCTCTGCACATGCTCAGCGCTCATGTACTCCAGAGGACACTGATCTCTCCTTCCCTCTGAGGTGCATTGTACCTCCTGGAAATATGTCCCTGAGGGTCATGTGACAGTTTCCCCATCTCTTCTTTTCCTTTCTTCTCCACATCTCAGTGGCAAAGTTCACATAAGAATTAAATATAAGATCTTATGATTTGAGTCATAATTATATAATAGGGCCAGTTTGAATGATACTCCAACCATTTCCCTTTAATCACATGGGGAAGCGTCTTGAACTGCCTCCCCCATGATTCGGCACTGGCATGCCAGGTGGGAGGGGAAGATGAGACGTGCATGCCTCCACTCCTTCTCCATGTCATGAAAAGGGGCTGGTCAGAGTATCGCCCAAATTGGCCCATACTGTCTGTTTGCTCTAGGACTTCCCCCTGAGGCACCATCTTCCTGTGCAAAATCTCTTCTTGTGGAAGATCCATTGAAATGCAGAGCAGAGCACAGGCCTGAGTCCAAAAGCTCAAAGAGAGAGCTCTTGAGGAATGTCTTCATTTCTTCCATTTTCACATTTTGCCCTCTTTCCACGAGATGAAACAACTCCATAACTTTCAAAAAACATAATTCCTCTTCTATTGCACATTCAGCTGACCTCTGCGCCAACTTATTCCACAGCTGTCATAACAAACTTACCCTCAGATGCTACTAACAGTATCAGACGCCCCTGTGTACCATGTGAGTTTCTTTTTCTTACCCTGGGGCTTTCAAAGTCTAATCCAATGTTATCCAAGCCACCTCATGTACTCCTAGGTAAGGTATGTGATTTCCTGTATTCATTGGAGGAAAATCAAACAGAACACAGTTAGGAAACTATTAGATTATTCACAGCTTTAGGAGACCTTTCAGGAATTAAGTCGTTATTAACCTTAGCCTATTGTTTCTTTTCCACATTTCCTTTTCTGAATTATGAATGAGCTGTGTTCTCTTTGATCTGCGTGTGTCAACTGGGATTTCAGAAAATACTGTTGTATAAAGATAGAAGCATTGTTCAACTTTATTCATTTGGCCTGTGTTTTCTCTCTATCTCCTTCTCTCTCTTTGCATGTCTCTGTCTCTTTCCATTAAGCACATTATTGATACATAGACTTTCCAGTCTTTGTTTTGATGTTTCTTTTTACTAAGTCCCACCTCTCTTTTTATTATTTTTATGTTCCAACGCTCGGGTGAGATTGTCACATGTCTGGCTCTGACTCCTACATTTAAATTTATTCACTTGTTTTAATTTTTTTTTAAAAAAAATCCTTTCTCCCTGAGGATTCAAGGCAGCTTACAGCAATAATAAACAGACTAAAATAACATAAAACAATAAAATACATAAGATCATAAAAGTTATAACCTTGCACCAGTCCAGAAAGAATACAATGACCTAAAAAACAGGTTGAAAGAACATTTTATTTAAGAGAGTGGGGTCTTCCTGATCCAGCCAGAGTGGGATCTAAAATGAACTGAGCAGACATCAAACAACTTGTGAGCACATGCACATGCGCATGCCTTAGTGGGAATGCTGCTCATGAGGCAGGGAGTTCCAGGGTGCAAGAGCTACCACCAAGAAGGCCAGAAAAACCTCTGAGGGATGCCACACAAGCAGGACGGCCTCCCTAAAATATCTTATGGGGTGGGGAGATTCATGTGAGATATCTATTGGCTATTTAAATGACCATTGCTCTTCCAGCTCAGTGCTGAGATCCCAAAGATAGTTCAGGATCTTAAAACAGCTTTGACATAGGTATGTTCCAAATCATGAGGCCAGTTTACAAGTCCATCATGCTTTCAGCTCACATGGGTGATGATGTCTAATAAGCCTGGCCCATGCCGCATGAGAACATAATATGAGAACATAATAACACACACACAAAATCCTCTGCAACTTGCTGGAGTTATGTGAGAGTCATTTGGTGCAGAAAGACAGGGTGTGAGATTTAGGTAGCTTTGATCCAAAGGCAGACTAGATGACCTTTTACAGCTAATGCTCCCAATCAGTGGTTTTGAAACAAGTACTGTGGGGGGACCACAGGCTCATATAACTGCTTGATGCCATCAAAAATGGCCCCCTCCCCACATGAGTACCTGCACTGTGTTTGTCTGAAAGTCTCCCCTAGCACCAGCACTTCGTAACTCAGGGTGCCAGCCAGCCATGGTTGCTGACTCAACAGCTGGCACTTTTAACACCTCCAGGCAACTGTTCGCTCTGCAAATCTGCGCTTGGACTGTGCAAGTCACAGCACCCCTCACTCACCCGTTCCTAGAGGTAGGGGTGAGAATTCCCATCCCCAACTCAGTTTCCACCCTGCACTTGCCTGTCAGACTGCCTCACTGGCCAACAATGCTATGAAGTGGGCTTTCCCCATAGAAAAAACGGTGGGGATGGAGTGAAACCGAGAGACTGTGGCTTGCCTAAAGCTACCTAGTAGCTTACAGCAAAGGTAAGATTTGGATGGGTGACTTTTAACTGTTTTGCCATACCACCTCGTTGTTTTCCAGTGGCTGCTCTGTACTCTGGACACTTAGCATCATCCTGTTAATGTTTTTCTCTTGTTCAAATGTTTTCTCTCTCAAAGTCCGGATCCTATCTGTCTTACCTGTGAAGTATGTGTGGATTAGCATGTTATCTCCCCCCACCTTTATGTACACTGAAATGGAAAATTTCATGGTTCATGCATCTGATACATCAGAGGCTCCCTTGGCACACTTTTTGCACAAGGGGTAGAGTTTAATCAAAACTAGCAAAGCAGCATGATCTGGGTTTTCTACTGAGAATTAAAAATATATATAAACTCTGTGTGTGTGTGTGTGTGTGTGTGTGTGTGTGTGTGTGTGTGTGTGTACATACATACACACACATTTATTTTTTACATTTTATATCCCGCTCTTCCTCGAAGGAGCCCAGAGCAGTGTTCTACATACTTAGGTTTCTCTTCACAACAACCCTGTGAAGTAGGTTAGGCTGAGAGAGAAGTGACTGGCCCAGAGTCACCCAGCAAGTATCATGGCTGAATGGGGAATTGAACTCGGGTCTCCCCGGTCCTAGTCCAGCACTCGAACCACTACACCATGAGCCAGATGTCTGTCAGTGCCCAACAATTGCCCTATTCGGAAGGAAAACAAAAAAGTGCCTACCTGCTTACAAACATCATAAGTACATAAGAACAGCCCTGTTGGATCAGGCCTAAGGCTTATCTAGTCCACCATCTTGTTTCACACAGCAGCCCAGCAGATGCCCCTCTGGGTATGTGCATGCCCTCTCTCCTGCTGTTGCTCCCCTGCAACTGGTATTGAGAGGCATCGTGCCTCTGAGGCTGGAGATGGCCCACAGCCACCAGACTAGTAGCCATTGATAGACCTGTTCACCATTCATCTGTCTAAGCCCCTTTTAAAGCCACCCAAGCTGGTGGCCATCACCACATGCCATGGCAAGGAATTCCATAGATTAATTATGCGCTGTGTGAAAAAGTACTTCCTCTTGTCGGCCCTAAATTTCCCAACCTTCAGTTTCATGGGGTGACCCCTGGTTCTGGTGTTGTGAGAGAGGGAGAGAAATTTCTCTGTCCACCCTCTCCACTCCATGCATAATTTTATGCACCTCGATCATGTCTCCCCTTACTTGCCTCTAAGGTAAAGAGCCCCAGACGCTGTAGCCTAGCCTAAAAAGGAAGGTGCTCCAGGCCCCTGATCATTTTGGTTGCCCTCTTCAGCACCTTTTCCAGTTCTACAACATCCATTTCTATCCAGTATTCTAGTTCTACAACATGGAAAGTGGGTCAAAAGTTCCATCCCGGCATGTCACTGACTCCCTCCAACTTTCCACTCAGTGGTGATTCTTTGTAGGCGGTAACGTAACCATGATGGCTGGGCTCCTGTGATTGGCAGCTTGGGGCATGGTTTGGACAAACGTGTTGCCTTTATGCCTTGCTTATAAACTTCTTTGAAGGTTTTGGCCAAAGCCACTCCTAGCCCAATGACAAGACGCAGTTTCGGATGTCCGCCACCCTTGCCATCCATTCATTTACCGTTTTTGATGCATGCTTTGCATGGATGATTATATCTGTCACACAAGCTGATATAGTTAGATGAGCTGGAAATGACTAAGGTGATGCTTCATGTAATGTTGAAAAAGTAAAATCAAAAGTAAAAGAGAGAGAAATCAATTTGTTACATCGGAGTTATGACAAAAATGGTTCTGACCTGTATAGGTATCTATATGTACAAATGGGTATGTTATTGAGTTTCACTCTGCACAGCTTTATTACAGTGCAAGACCAGCATAAGATAGAACAGTAGAGCATGATTCGAAACAACATAATAATTTAAAACAAATTATGAAACCATAAAACTATATTACTATACTATACCAATACATAACATGAGACTTCTTGCTTAAGTGTCAGTGATGCACACTGCCTGGGCTGTCTGCCCCTAAGACCGGCCCCTCTTGCATATGGCTGGCCACTTTTGGAAACAGAATGCCAGCTCAGATGGGCCTCGAAGCTCTTAATATGCTTATCTTTTTGTCAGGATAGTGGGTCAGTTAATCTGGTTTGCCCTCATAGACTTGTGAAATAAAGAACTTCCAGGGCTGTAGTCCCTGACTTTGTATCAGGCCTTAGCCAGGCTCTAGACAGACCTCAGCTAGCGGGGGGCTGAATTGCAGAGCAGGCAGTTAAGGGTCCAAGGGAGAAGAGGTAGTGGACATGGTCAAGACAGGGTGGGGTCGAGCGCTGTTTTGGGAAAACCAGAAAACAGAAGGGCCAGAAGCAGAAGACATGGCGGCGAACAGGGGAGTGGTTCAGTGGTGGTATATGCAAGCAAAGTAAGTCTGTGTTGTTGCTCAGTTGAGTGACATTGCTTAGATTGAGCAACCAAGCCCAGAGCAATTGTTATTTCAGGTCAGCCAGGCTCCTACTGATTGATTCCTCAAGTCACTGGGGCTGAAAAGCTGCAGTATGGGTTCCAAACATTATATTGGTGGTGCTGCAGTGCAGCAGAGAGAGGTCTGTAGATGCCTCTGCCTGGGAACTGCTGAGGAGGTGCAAGAAGTAAGGCACCTGCCGCCAGAGTCCCTGGTTCAAGACCCCTGAGCCCCATAGCTTGACAATATTGTCAATGCCTTGTCAATAGTTCATTTGACAATTTGAATCAAGCTCTTGGCATTGATAAAGTTGTAGTATTGTTGTAGTATTCAGGCACAGTGAGTTAACCCAGCCCCTATACTTCCCCATTCACTCTCCTTCTTAAGCCTAGTAGAAAATATCCTGTTGACAGCCTGTGTTAAGAATATAACACCATGAGCTTGTTCTCAGACAAGCATCCTACCCAGCTTCAGGAGCAGAGCGTGCTCCCAGTTTTTGGTCATCTGTAAGCAAAAACCTAGGTAGGAGGAGGGGGAAGTGATTGGGTGGGAATCTCATGCAGGATAGGATGGCTTTTCCTCTGACTTCAATAAACAGCTAGGTAGGATGGCACTACCCTATTCAATGCATGGTTCTCCCACGATCACTCCCCCTCCTCCTACCTAGGTTTTAACTTGCACACAATTAAAAATCAGGAGTGCACACACCTCCCAAAACTGGTGGGATGCTTGTCCTACCCAGTTTATGGTTGTGAGAACAAGCTTCTTCTTTATAACCACTTAGTTTATACTAACCTATATGTGGAGCCTGAATTCAATAGTGAAGATTCAACAGCAACATGGTATCCAGGGATGTCCTCTCTCCACTGTGGTGGCGCAAGTCTCTTATGTATAAAGAGCATAGTTGTGCTCTTGTGTGTGTTGCATTCGTTTTGAAGGGCTTGTGCAGGAGAAGAGCAATTCTCAGCAAACTGAGCCCTGGCCCATTAAAGAGATAAAGGAAAATATCTCAAATCATAAAGGAGAAAGTTTTTTTAAAAAATGGTGGCATTTCAAAGCACTTTTAAAAACATGAACTAATTAGTAGGCTGCCCCTGCATGGAACAAGCTGATGCTAAGAATATTATACTTTGTAGAATAAAGTTCAATTTTGCATCTGGGATTAGTTCTTTAAAGATAAGTCTGCTTTATTCTTATGACAATTATAATTAGCTCTTAATAAGGGTTATGAGGCTTCTAAAAACCCAAGAAAGGGCTGTGTTCAGTTCTTAAGAAAATAAGTGTTCTAGTGTGAGGTCCTATTGTTAAAAAGCCTCTTAAATATCAATTTAAATATATCTATTGGCTTCTGTTATATTACTCTTACAGTTTAGCACATACAAGTATAATTTTTGGCATTCTAATTGCAGCTCAATTAATTTTAAAGGAAATGGATAATGGTTGTGTCCTCTTTTGTATATAAAAATTAGGAGTGTTAGATATGAATTCTGCATTTTAATCCTTTGTTGTGTTTTCTGTTAGAAAAGATCCGTATAAGTGTTTCAAAGACTTCCAGATTCCAAAGGCTGTTGCTTGTCAGTATACCTGTTTTAATTTCTGACAGTATGTTAAGGGACTGAGAGCCCTGAGAGGTCAAAATTAATTGTGAAAGTTTTAAATTGAGACAATACAGATAAGTTGTCTATACTGTAGCCAGTTTTATTTCAAAGCAGAGGTAGGAGTGGGCCTCCCTAAAGAGACATGGGCAGTTGTTAGGAAAAAACCTTGTAGTGTTAAGGAAAAAATACATGCCACCGTGGTCTTAAGCAAGAGTGAGAGAGTGACCCCTTTATTAGGTTCTCTCTGCACCAAACTAGGAAATATGAAGGATAAGAACATAAGAATCACTCCATAATTTGCACAACTTAACCCTAAGAACATAAGAACAGGCCCAAGGCCCATCTAGGCCAGCATCCTATTTCACACAGCAACCCACTAGATGCCTCTGTGAAGCCCACAGGCAAGAGATGAGGGCATGCTCTTTCTCTTGCTGTTGCTCCCCTGCAGCTGGTATTTAGAGGCATCTTTTCTCTAAGGCTGGAGGTGGCCTATAGCCTCCAACTAGTAGCCATTGATAGACCTGTTCTCCATTAATTTGTCTAAGCCCCTTTTAAAGCCATCCAAGCTTGTGGCCATCACCACATCCCATGGCAGAGAATTCATAGATTAATTATGTGCTGTGTGAAAAAGCACTTCCTTTTGTTGGTCCTGAATTTCCCGACCTTCGGTTTCATGGGATGACCCCTGGTTCTAGTGTTGTGAGAGAGGGAGAAAAAATTCTCTCTGTCCACTCTCTCTACTCCATGCATAATTTTATACACCTCTATCTTGTCTCCCCATGGTAGCCTCTTTTCCTAACTAAAAAGTCCCAGATGCTGTAGCCTAGCCTCATAAGGAAGGTGCTCCAGGCCCCTGATCATCTTGGCCCTCTTCTGCACCTTTTCCAGTTCTATAATGTCTTTAAGATATGGTGAGCCATATAATAGTGCAGTGAGGAAGTAAACTGCCTAGGGAGCAAGAGTTTGCTGGTTTGAATCCCTGCTGGTAAGTTTCCCTGACTATGGGAAACACGTATATCTGGAAGCAGTGATATAGGAAGATGGTGAAAGGCATAATCTCATACTACATGGGAGATGGCAATGGTAAACTATTGTGTCAGTCATATACTGACTGACATGTCATATACTGACATGTGGTCAGTTGTGGTCAGTCATATACATCAGTGTATATGTGAAGTTGCGATTCTTCGCACCAATATGCTTCACTTTATGCCTGCTTACACTGAACCATATTTGCCATTTTGTCACCCAGTCACCTAGTTTGGAGAAACTAGGAGTTCCTCATAATCTGTTGTGGATTTCACTACCCTAAACAGTTTAGTGTGATCTGCAAATTTGGCCATCTGGCTGCTTACCCCAACTTCTAGATCATTTATGAACAATGAGCACTGGTCCCAGTACAGAGCCCTGTGGGACTCCACTTCTTACTTCCCTCTATTGTGAAAACTGTCCATTTATTCCTACCCTCTGTTTCCTGTCCTTTAATCCACACATGAACCTGTCCCCTTATCCCATGACTGGGGAACTTAGTCAAAAGCTTTTTGGAAGTCCAAGTATACTATGTCAACCGGATCACTTTTATCCACTTGCCTGTTGACACTCTCAAAGAACTCCAAAAGGTTACTGAGGCAAGACATGCCCTTGCAGAAGCTATGCTGGTTCTCCTTCAGCAAGGTCTTTTCTTCTATATATTTAACAATTTTGTCCTTCGGTATGCTTTACATCAATTTACCCGCCACTGAAGTTAAGCTGACTAGCCTGTGATTTCCTGTATCCCTTTTTGAAAATGGGAATTACATTGGCTACTTTCCAGTCCTCTGGTACAGAGCCTGATTGTAGGGACAAGTTACATATTTTTGCTAGGAGATTAGCAATTTCACATCTGAGTTACTTCAGAACTCTTGGGTGGATTCCATCTGGCCCTGGCGATTTGTTAATTTTTAGTTTTTCAAGACAGTTTAGAACATCCGCTCTCGTCTCCTCAAATTGTTCCAGTTCTTCAGCCTCCAAGCCTGAGAAGCTCAGTTATGGCGTGAGTATATGGTCAGTATCCTCCACCATGAAGATAGATGCAAAGAACTCATTTAGCTTCTCTGCAATCTGCTCATCCTCCTTAATAATCTCTTTCAAGCCTGCATCATTTGGGAGTCCAACTTCCTCCCTGGCAGGTTTTCTGCTTCTGGTATATGGAAAAAAGTTTTTGTTATTTCCCCTTGACATTTCTAGCTATATGCTCATTCATCCCATTTTGTGTGTCTGTGGACTGAGCTAGGCAGGACTGTCCTTAGGGCAGGGCAAGAAGTGTGACCACCTGAGCCCCACACTTGTTGCTGCCATTAACATTTAACTGGAAGGGGGCCTGCACTGTCTGATTTCCCCCAGGCCCCACACCCCGCCAGGGTTCTCTAAGGACACACCTGGAGGAGATAGAATTATTCTGCTCAGTCAGTCACACTGAACCAGTTTACATTTCTTTCCTTTCTCTAGGTTTTCATAAATCAGGTTCTTCATTCTTGGTACATTTATAATCCTGTTTTAAATCACAGTACGAAATTGAAAATTAGGGGATGGCTTTCATTACATGACGTTTCTGGAATGTTCCTTGAGTAATTAATTGAGTACCCTCAACGGTACTGATACCCAGTTAAGAAACAACTTGTCTGAAGCAATTGAATTAAGCACTTCTCAAAATGACCTGTTATGTACTGAATGTATTCTCCATAAAACTTACCAAGCTCTTTTGTTTTGGAAGCCCTACTTCTTGAAAAATTCCCTCCAAATGGAAATGTTGTTGTTGGGGAGAAGATCTCTTATGTGGCCTTCTGCCTGACATGCCAGACTTAAAAAAATAAAAAATAACATGGGGAAGCATTCAGTTATGTCAGCCCCAATGTGCAGTCTGAAATGTCTCAGTTCAGATGTTAATTTACCACTTCAGTGATAAGTATTATTATCATTTCTAATATTTTCTAGACAAAATATTTTCTTTAAAAAAAGAAAAGAAAAGACACCGGCCTTGCCCACAGACTTGCAATCTAACACACATGATACAAAAGTGAGGTGAGTGGGGAATGGGAAGGGAAGAAGAAAACAAGCGAATTCAGTAACCAAATTTCCAAGTGATATAATGATCCATTGGGATGGCCACTAAGTAGTCAGTTCCAGGGAAGGGACCTAAATAAGGTAGCCACATGTCCAGAATTGGCCTGTACAGTCCAGGAATCAAACATACTATCCAGGATGTAGGAAAAGTGTTCTCCTGGATAGGAAATGTTCAGGAATTTCAGTGGAAAGATTGCTTTGACAAATTTACCCATTTTATTGGTGCTTCTCAACAAGCATTGCCAAGGGTAGCTCCAGCGGGGGGGGGGGGGCACAAGAGGAATAAGTGTACCCTGGAAAAGTAGCTGCCCCACTCCCCCCCCCATTTCTGTTTCAGAAATCTAATATGTGGGACTCAGTTCACACACCCAGAAATGCACTTTGCCCCTTCTGTGCCCCCCTCCCCAATTTTTTTCTGGTGTCACCACTGGACACTGTAGCTGCCTAGTGTCAGTGTTTCAATGGCCCATATTCTTACCCCTTCTCCGGCATCAGCAGCATCGACCTGACTAGGTTAGCCATGGCTCAGTAAACTGCTTCCCCTCATTTCTGGATCATCTCTAGAGTTATTGAGGGTTTATTGAGGTGAAACGCACCTAACCCGCTCCTGTGCAAAGAACGCTATTTGGAAAAATGCAAGGAACAGTTGCCAAGCTCCAATGTTGAACACTCTTTCCAACACCAGTCAAAAAAGTAGAGTTTTAAAATGGGTGCCCCTCCCTTTTGATGGTTGTGTCCAGGAATTCTCTCTGACAAATGTGGCAACCCTAGGCCTCACTCTTGTCCAAGTGCAATAAAATCCAAGTTTCTCTTGATGTCTGTGGCTGGAAGGAAGAATTTAGTCATTGTTTCTTAGGGAGATATGCTCCAGTGACATTCCTTTAAAAAGTAATAAAATGGACTCAAGTTGTCCTTCTCATTTGGTTTCAATAATGGCCATCCAAAAACTGGCTCTCTTCTACTGCCACTTCCACATGACAGCATTTGGTCGGATTGTTTTCATCTTTCACAAGTTGCACACTCCACATTTCAACACTGGAATATTGCTGAATAATTTTATGTTGTATTTTTCCTCCTACAGATTGACCAGTGAAATTAGAGTGGATTTTTAAAAAAATGAAGCTTCTGTTCTTCATTGTCTTCATCCACCTGTTACTTCAAAGCAAAGGAAACCCATTAAGCAGAGATGATGACGGCCACCAAAGAACATTTGAAGATATAAAGAAGGAAATTGCAGGCTATTCCAAAATTGCCAAGAAGATTATTGACCTTGCTGTTTATGGCAAGGCCCAGAACAGATCCTATGAAAGGCTTTCACTTTTCGTGGACACTGTTGGACCAAGGCTCAGTGGCACCCAAAATCTAGAGTTGGCCATTCAGTACATGCATATGGCCTTGAGGAAAGATGGGCTGGAAAATGTCCACTTGGAGCCCGTAAAAATCCCCCACTGGGAAAGAGGAGAAGAGTCAGCAGTTATGGTGGAACCATACAATCATAGTATGGCTATTTTGGGGCTTGGGAGCAGTATTGCAACTCCTCCTGAAGGTAAAAGCAGACTGACTTTCTGGGTTAATGATCACAGCTGACCTCATTGCTCTTTTTTTGGTGTGTGTGTGACCTGTTACAAAGTTTAACCCCATGGCACATTTTTAAAAGGCTGTTCATTCATTTACGCAGGGACTGCCTGTTCATGAGGCAAGGTGAGGCAGTTGCCTCAAGTGGCATATCGCTGGGGCAGCAGTAGGTTAGCAGCATGCCCCCTCCTGCCTCTTTCTGCTGGCCTCTGCCATTGAAGCAGCTCTTCGCTGAAAGGTGGCACAGTCACAGAGAGGCAAAGTAGAGAGGCAAAGAGCCACTCCCAGAGCATGATCTAAGGCAGGGGTGCATAACTTTGACTTCCCAGCAGTTTTTGGACTACAGCTCCCATCACCCCCAGTCACAGTAGTATACTACCAGGAATTATGGGAGTTGTAGTCAGACATCTCAAGAGGGCTGAAGTTGTGCAGCCCTGGTCAAAGAGCACATGATATAGCTACCGTGCTGACTCTAAGCAGGTCTTAGTGTTTTGTTTTGTTTTAGATTATGAGCCCTTTGGAGACAGGCGACCATCTTATTTATGCATTTTCCTATGCAAACCACTTTGAGAACTTTGGTTGAAGAGCAGTATATAAATATTCGTAGTAGTAGTTGTTGTAGTGGCCAGTGCCTGGATGGCAGGCCCCATGTATGCCACCTTTGGGGATGGAGCTCAGTCCCAGAAGCTCCCAGGTACAATCCCTGGCATCTCCAGATAGGACTGGAAGAGACTCTTGCCTGAAACCTGCCAATCAATGTAGGTAATACTGAGCAAGATGGACCAATGGCCTGACTCAGAATAAAGCAGCTTCCTAGGTTCCTATATCCCCCCGCTCCTCCTCCTCATTGCCACCACTGTTTGCTTTGGTGTAGAGCACATGCATGCTCTTTTCCACCTCCTTCAGCTCCTCTCTCATGTGCCACAGGGTGAGGAAATGAGCAAAAGCAGCACCAGTGCTTTTTTAAAAGCAGCATCATATCTCTATGAGCAAAAGCAGCACCAGTGTTTGGAGCACTGCTGCTCTTCTCTGTGCCTGGCCACCATTTCTTTTTCTCAGACTATACTGGGAATGATACTACATGGTGATCTAGCATCATTACCTGGTACATTCCAAGAAAAAGAAATGGGGGCTGGTAGGAGCCCACTGTAAAGATGAGTGGCAATGCTTCAAGCATGCCTGCCTCTGCCCATAGAAGCACAGCATTTTCGGAGGAGGAGGAGGAAAAATAATATGTCATCATCACCTATACCAACAAGCCAGAAACTTTTGGAAGAATTTTCACACATGCCTAAGTTGTCGTAGTTTGTCCTCCCCATCCCCAATCCCCTCCTGCACTCCAAATTTTTCAGAAATAAATGCAGAGAATTTTTCCAGATCAGCACCGAGTTTGAGAACCAGAGAGATCTGTGCCTTCCTATGTAGTATGCTTTCCCAAGAACTACAAATCCTAGAGGTCCTCATTTCCTGCTGGTATTTAGAGCCCAAGAGGATGTGTCATTTGAATGGCAGCAGGAGGGAGGAACAAACTCCATAATAATCAAGAACACTAAAAATTTAAGTGCTAATGAGAACCAGTGCTGCTAATAGCATTTGCAGACCCCAGAGCATAGGGGAGCAAACAGGGGTAGCCCAAAGTATCACAGCACCTGAGGTGAGGTGCCAAATGCTGCTTCGCCCCACAGTCCTGGTGGGGGACCAGACCTCTTTCAAAACAAACCCCTGCAAGCTTTGAAAGTGGTGCAGTGGGCAAGGAGGAGGGAGATTTGCCAGCAGCTTCCTTTTCTCTCCTTGTGCTTCTTGCAGGCTTTGCAAGGAGAGGCACTCTTTGCTATTTTTTTCAAGAGTCCGATCATTCCCAAAGAGCTGCTCTGATGACAACAGTAGCAGGAGGGGGATATTTTTGCCCTGCTGGTGCCCCAATAATCCTCTGCCTGAAGCAACCTCCTCACCTAGACTGATGAAAGGACCGCCCCTGAGAGCAAACGAGTTAGGCCTCTGATCTCCAGAGTACATTGAAGATCCGGCACTAGATTCCAGGGACAGGAAGCACTGTCTGAAGGGCACTTGTCACTCACAAATAATGAATATATATTAATACATACCATACCATACCATACGGCCATGTCTGGCTATAAATACAAATTAGGCAGCCCGGAACATAAAAATGTTAAAGAAGGGGGAGCTGAAAAACTCTCAAGGACATCACTAAATCCTCTCGTTTTTGAAAACAACAAAGGCCTCTCCAGGGGGAGGGAGTGGAGTACTAACATCACAAATTTGTACAGTTCCCAAACAAATGATGCTTGGGCATTGTTGCCATAGATTCATTTGCGAGCCAGAGGAGCTTTGTGCAGATTTACTATTTATATTTATTAGGGCAGGGGTTCCCAACCTGTGGTCCTCCAGATGTTGCTGAACTACAACTCCCATTATTCCCAGCCACAATAAATTGTAGTTCAGCAACATCTGGTGGACCACAGGTTGAGAACCCTTGTATTAGAGTATTTGTCATACTAGACACTGGACACATTCTGAAGTCACACAGAACTTCAGCTGAAGGCAAGCTCTGAGCTACCTTCTTCAGCCCCAGAAGTGCACACTCCCCCCAATCCCCACACAAGTGCTTGTTTCCTCTCAAGGTTAAGATATGTCAAGGTTGACTGCAGTGTCTGAATCCACCAGACTCAGCTTATCCTAACCCATTTGCTTCAGAGAACTCAAGATATGAACCCAAGGTTTAAGTGGAGTTCAGATCTCAGGTTCTCTGACGCAAATAGGTTAGGATAAGGTGAGATTGGTAGGTGTGGATGTTGCGACCAATCTCAATGAATCCTAACCTAAGTCAGTACTCACATCTATCTATCTATCTATCTATCTATCTATCTATCTATCTATCTATCTAATTTGTATACTGCCCCAAACTTTCGTCTCTGGATGGTTTACAATAACATAAAACCAGTTAAAAAAATATACAAAAACTTAAAAACACTTTAACAATTTAAAAATAACCAGAGAGTAAAACCCAGAAATATTAGGAAGCTGAGAAAGCTTGGGTGAAAAGATGGGTTTTCAGGTGTTTTTTGAAAATTGCCAGAGATGGGGAGGATTGTATCTCAGCAGGGAGCACATTCCACAATCTCGGGGCAGTGACTGAGAAGGCTCGTCTCTGTGCAGCCACCAAACGGGTTGGCAGTAACTGGAGACGGACCTCCTCAGATGACCTCAATGGGTGGTGGGGCTTGTAATGAAGAAGATGCTCTCTTAAATACCCAGGGCCTAAGCCATTTAGGGCTTTAACTAGCACTTTGTATTTTGTCTGGAAACCTATTGGCAGCCAGTGTAACTCCATCAGTAAAGGAGTAACATGGTCTCTCCGAGATGACCCAGAGACCAACTGAAGTTTCCAGACTACATACAAAGGCAGCCCCACGTAGAGCACATTACAAAAGTCAAGTCTGGAGGTTACCAACAGATGTACCACTGTTTTGAGGTCACTGATCTCGAGAAACGGGTGCAGCTGGCATATCAGTCGGAGCTGATAGAAAGCACCCCTGGCCACCATCTCAACCTGAGAAACCAGGGAGAGGTGTGAATCTAGAAGTACTCCCAGACTGTGAACCTGTTCCTTTTGGGGAAGTGTGACCCCATCTAGAAAAGGCAGCTCAAAATCGTCTCTAGAGTTCTGACCCTGCACAATAAGTACCTCCGTCTTATCTGGATTCAGCTTCAGTTTAATCTCCCTCATCCAGCCCATTACTGCTTCCAGGCAGGCATTTAGGGAGGATATGCCAGATCCTGAAGAAGTTGACATGGAGAAGTAGATCTGGGTGTTGTCAGTGTACTGGTAACACCCAGCTCCAAATCCCCTGATGATCTCTCCCAGCAGTTTCATGTAGATGTTAAAAAGCATTGGAGAAAGTACAGAGCCTTGAGGGACACCATACTTAAGCTCAGATTTCGAAGAGCAACAGTCTCCAATCGACACCATCTGGATCTATCCGAGAGGTAGGAGTGGAACCACTGTAAAACAGTGCCTCCCACCCCCAACCCCCTCAGACATTCCAGAAGGATACTATGTTCGATAGTATCGAAAGCCGCCGAGAGATCCAAAAGGACCAACAGAGTCACACTTCCTCTGTCAATTCCCAGTTGGATATCATCCATCAGGCCGACCAAGGCAGTCTCCACCCCATAGCCTGCCCAAAAACCAGTTTGAAATGGGTCTAGATAATCAGTTTCCTCCAAGACCACCCTCTCAATTACCTTGCCCAGCCATGGGAGATTGGAAACAGGCCTATAATTACTCAACTCTGAGGGATCTAATGCAGGCTTCTTTAGAAGAGGTCTAATGATTGCCTCCTTAAGACAAGGAGGCATCCTGCCCTCCCTCAGAGAAGCATTTATTATTTCCACCAGGCTGTCTACAATAACCTCTCTACTAGATCGAACAAGCCATGTTGGACAAGGGTCAAGAGAACAAGTGGTAGGCCTCACCGCACCAAGCAGCTTGTCCACATCCTCAGGAGTCACAGACTGAAACCGATCCAGTCGAATCACATAAGAGGAGATGTTGGGCATCTCCAGCTCAGATATCAAATTAATTGTGGAGTCTCCATCTAGGTCGGCCCGAATCTGAGAGATTTTATCTGAGAAAAACTCTTTAAACACATCACAACGGGTAACTGATGACTCCAAATTCTGGTTCAAGGGAGGGGGGGCAAATACCAGTCCCCTCACAACCCTGAACAACTCCACTGGACTTGAACTTGCAGAGGCAATACGGGCAGAAAAGAACCACCTCTTTGCTGCATGTATTGCCTGAGCATAGATCTTTAGATGTGCTCTATGTCGCAATCTGTCAGATTTGAGTCGAGTCTTCCTCCACCTGCGCTCCAGTCACCTACCTTGCCACTTCAGCCCCCATAGGTCTTCTGTATACCAAGGGGCCAAATCTGAAGTGGGTCGGAGGGGACACTTGGGAATAATCATGTCTACTGCCCTAGTGAGCAAGTTGTTCCAATTCTCAACCAGGGCATCAACAGGATCACCGGCAAAGCCAACACTAAATCCCTCCAAGGCTTCTTGGAATCTTACTGGATCCAATAACCTCTTCAGGCGGGCCATTCTAATGGGCCCCTCGCCCCTGTGGAGGTGGGAAGTGGTTGTAAGTCCAACCTTAACCAGATGGTGGTCCGTCCATGACAATGGGGAAACCACAGGAGTCCCCACCCATGGAACACCACCCTGATCAGAGTAAAAGACCAAATCAAGCGTGTGACCTGCAATATGCATTGGTCCAGACACCACTTGGGATAGGCCCATTGTTGTCATGGCCACTATGAACTCCTGAGCTACCCCAGACAGATTGATCCCAAAATGAACACCGAAGTCCCCCAACACCAAAAGTCTGGGAGACTCCAACACGAGTTCCACGTCCAAGTCTGTGAGCTCAGTAAGGGATTCCGCTGGGTAGCGGGGGCAATCGGTATACCAACAGAAGTCCCAATCTATCCCTGGTCCCCAAACTCAACTACACACATTCAGTATGGTCTGTCACCCTAACAGGGACCCTGGTGAAGGAGATGTTATCCTTATAGACCACAGCCATGCCACCTCCCCGTCCACGTCCCCTCACCTGCTCCTCTACAGAATATCCTGGAGGGATAAGCTGGGACCAAACTGGACCACTAGCCTCCCCCAACCAAGTCTCGGTAATACATACCAGGTTGGCCCCTTCATCCATGATCAAATCATGGATGAGTTCAGATTTATTTTGGACCAACCTGGCATTACAGAGGAGCAGGGAAAGGCTATGTGGGTTGTTGGCAGTGCTCCCCGAGGTCAAAGAGCTGGCAGGATGGCTGGAAGGGGAGACTATTAAATTTCTCACTACCCTTCCCCTGGAACGGCCTGCTGACCTGCCGATGTTAATTCTTCTATTCCCCACCACCACGGGGATAGCTGCCCCATAGTCAACGAAGGCACCCCCTGTCCCCCCATCTCCAGACAAACCCAAACACATTACAACTTCAACCCAAGTCTAAAACAGCTTAAAACTAATTAAACAGAAGCCCTCCAGCGCTCGCCCTCGTTCTCCCCCAAAGGGGTGACCCCTTTGGTATCAACCCTTTGGTGGCGACCCCGCCGGTGGCGACCCTGCCACCACAAGGAGCCTTTCTATAAAGCCCAAAACTGAACAGGTGACCCAAGGAACAACTGAGTCACTCACGGGCTGGTCCCAATCCTGCCCCCACTTCCCACAGATGTTAACCTGAGGCTGCAGCCCCACGGGGGAAGCAAAAGCAGGCAGGCAACAGCAGAAGGAACCCCAGCACCCACCTGGTCTCTCACTCCAGGCAGCACTGGGTGGGAGGTGGTTGGACTCTCCCTTTCCCTCTCTGCTGGGCTTCTAACCCAGCAGCAACCACCCACATGGGACAAGTTGGAGGAACACATGCTCACAGAGCTGAGTGGGGAGCTCAACTTCAACTGAGGTTGCACACAACTTCTGAAGCCACCTGCTGAGTACACAATGAAACTTCTTTTGACTAGTTTGTTCATGCAAATTAGCTGAAGCAGACCATAGATAGGTTGTAAGTGACCCCCGCCCCCGCACTTGATAGGTAGGTAGGTGTGTGTGTGTGTGTGTGTGTGTGTGTGTGTGTGTGTGTGTGATATGTGCATCTTGTGGACTGCAAGTCTGACATCTTAAACTCCTGCTGAGACCATGTTCTTTATTAGTCTTTGTAGGGACCTTTTTGACAGTAGAATTTTCTGCTTGAAAAATGATGACTTAACAGAAATAGTTTTTCCCTGTTGACTATCTAGAGAACTAGACAGTACATTGTGGGAAACATATTCGTGGAAATAAAAAGTTATAGAGGAAAAGATTTTCCTTAATACATATTGGCTCCCTCCTATCTTAATGGAAACTTCTATTGGTATTAGAGCCAATTCCAACTGAGATATTTTCCACCATGGATTTCCTCCATGCTTTTTCACAGGATACCTGTGAAACTTTGTCAGAATGCAAAATCCATGTAGGTTCCCCCACCGCACCCCCACCCCGGAAAGATCAATGTGTGGAGGGAAGCAGAAATTAGTCTCCTGCTCACAGATAGTCTCCCCCCCACCCAGTGCTTTTTATTGTTGGTACATTTATATGTTCATGTTTGGAATGCCTGTTTTCTGTGTAGTGTGTTCTTAGAAAATCCAGCATGAGAACATCATTTTCAAACCAACCTTTTAAAGTTTTTAGTGGCTGCACAAAGAAGCCAGCACCTCGAGACTTCCTTGGATGTGGCGCCTTTCATTAATGCAGGAAGGAACCATCAAGAACCAGTACTGGTTTTTCTCCCCTTGATGAGCAATCACAAGCATGTGTTGTTACGTTCTGTCGCTCGGTGTGGTGTATGAAATGGAGCACTGGGATGAATTACTCGCTGCCAATTCTGCTCATCTGTTCCCGGAGCTGATATATAATGTAGATTGCAGTGCCAGCCTGCAGAGACCTTGATTTTTCTAGTGGGGAATGGAGTTTTGCAGATACCTGGCTTCATTTCCACTGGCATAATGCCAGCCCTTAGGAGGATCCTGTCACTGAGACATGTCTTAGGTCTGCAGCTGAAACCCTTCTTCATTATGAGCAGCTGGAGCCTCTCGCTTCACCTCACTTACAGGCCAACAATAACAGCAGTAGAGTTTGCACTCAGTAGTCCAAAGTCACATGTTTGGCACTTGGGGGTGGGGCGAGTTGGAAGCCTGGACTGCCAGCCACTTTGACTTTTTCTCACCTTTCTTGTCCTATTTCTAGAATGAAGATCCAGGCTCTCCCCACAACCCCGCATGGCATGAATTCTCTTAGCTGTAAATAGAACCCATAGCCGACATCCAGAGACTAACACAATTCTTGAGATGCTAATGCTGCTCTGGCCTTGTGGGGAAAGGCAAATTTCATCAATCTCTCCTCCCCTCTGAAGCCTATTGTAGCCCTTTTCAGATGCTGTTTTATTAAAAATGGGGACTCTGCAATTGCTGCATGCCAACAAATCCTTCCCTAGAACCGACTCACAGATGCCTCACCCCGCCCCGCCCCCCCTCAAGTGGTCCACAATTATGGTAGGGATGTTCCCGAACCGCTTCACGCCTCCTTAGGGAAGCGCTGAGCCAGCTTGGGTGCCAGCATTCGAACTGGTTTGGCAGGGCAGGGGTCAGTTCCTTTAAAAAGCAGGTAAGCAGGACCTTACCTGTTCCTCCGCTCCCCCTCCACTTTTCCAGGTGCGCTCACTGTTCAAAAGCCAATGGCATGCACAGTCTGCTGGGAGCTATGCTGTAGCCGCACATGGCCTTTTAAACAGCGAGCTCCGTGCCTGGTGGGGTGGAGGATGATTAGGTAAGGTCCTGCTTACCTGCTTATAAAAGGAACCAACCCCCACCATGCCCACAGATGCCTTCGCCATTCATTTTATTTATTTATTTATTTATTTATTTATTTATTTATTTGAAACATTTAATATACTGCCCACTCCGAAGACTCTGGGAGGTGTACAAAAACATACAGAGCAAGTCAGCATTAAAATTACATTCTAAATTAAAAACTAAAGTAACTAACGAAGAGAGAGAAAAACCAAATAGGTAAATTAAAGGGTAAAAGCCTGGCAAAAAAGAAAAGTCTTTTATTTTTTTAAAAAAGATTTAAAAATCAACAAAGAAGGAGCTAAACAAATCTGAAGGGGAAGGGAGTTCCGGAGAAGTGGGGCAGCAACCGAAAAGGCCCTTTCACGGGTCCTAGCACCCTGAACCTTTCAGAAATCAAGGACCGACAAAAGGGCCATTTGAGAAGATCTGACCGGATGGGATGTAACTGGATGGGAGAGGCGGGTCTGTAGGTAGACAGGTGCCAAACCCCACAAGGCTCTGAAGGTCAAAACCAGGACCTTAAATTGAACTCGGTAGTGAATAGGCAACCAGTGCAATGACTGCAGGAGAGGTGTTACCCTGTTATATTTTCTGGCACCCACGAGTAGGCGAGCCACTGCATTCTGGACCGGTTGTAGCTTTTCGATCGTCCTCAAAGGTAGATAGAGAGCGTTACAATAATCTAAGTGGGAGATAACAAGGGTATGGGTCACTGTCATTAATGCCTGCCGATCAAGGTAAGGGCGTAATTGGCAAATCAGATGAAGCTGGGCAAAAGCACTTCTGGCCTCAGCCTCCACCTGCTGTTCAAGCAGGAGGCGCGAGTCTAAAAGGACCCCCAAATCACAAACAAGCTCCTTGGGGGGCAGCGCCACCCCATCTAGAACAAGGTTCACATCCAGCTGTTGGCCTGTATGAGGGCTGAGTAAAAGTAGTTCAGTCAGTGGGATTCAGTCTGAGCTTATTCTGATTCATCCAGACCTTAACAGCTTCCAGGCATCGAGTAAGCACAGAAACAGCATCCCCAGAGTGGTCTGGGATGGCAATATAAAGCTGAGTATCATCAGCATATTGATGAAATCTCACCCCAAACGGGGAAATGACCTGACCCAGAGGCTCCATATAGATGTTAAAGAGGACAGGGGCAAGAACTGAAGAAACTCCATAAAGGAGTGGCCATGGGTCAGAGCATCTGTCCTCAATGCATACCGACTGGACACTCCCGCTAAGGTAAGAACGGAACCACTGTAAGACAGTGCCCCCGATACCCAACCCACGCAGGCGGTCAAGAAGGATAGCATGATCATACATGATTCATGTACATCCCTAACTTATAGTGTTTGTCTGAAGAGGCAAATACAGTAAGGATGATTAAGGTTGTTTCCATGATTAGAAGGCTGGTCTGCCATCATGTTTATGATGCTCACCTCTTCAGACAAACACCTTAAGTGTGGAGAGTGTAGAAGGTGAGGCTTTCAAAGTGTGTTGGTGTCAGGCAAGACTTCTGGGTGCCCTTTTAGGATGCTGTACATGAGTACAAAGCCACCTAATGGTGCAGCGGGAAATGACTTGCCTAGCAAGCCAGAGGTTGCTGGTCCGAATCTCTGCTGGTACCTATATCAAGCAGCTATGAAGATGCAGAAAGGCATCATCTCATACTGAGAGGGAGGAGCCAATGGTAAACCCGTCCTATATTCTACCAAAGACAACCACAGGGCTCTGTGGTCGCCAGGAGTCGACACCAACTTGATGGCACCAACTTGATGGCACACTTTTCCTTTACATGAGTACAGTGTCCCCTTTTTTCAATGTCTGAAGAGGGCTTATGACTCCTGAAAATATGTCCCTGAGGGCTACATGTCTGCCAGGGACATATTCTTATGATGCACAGAGAGCTTTGGAGAGAAAGTGAGATCAGCAAAAAAATTAACCCTTCCCCTAATCACACAACAATGCAGCAGTTGGCTGGAACTTAGCACAGCTGCACCCGCGCAGTGCTAGTCTGGATGTCAGCCTCTGCCTTTACAAATGGACAAAGGTTTCAAGAGGGTAACTTGGGGAGGGGGGAATTGGCTTATTAAATGGATTTCAAGCATTCAGATAAGTCTGTAATTACATTTTACGGTGATATGTGAAAGAATTTCAAGGATACTATAGTTCTCTTCCATTCTTTCCAAGCTATAGGACAGACCAAGCTGGGTCTGGTGTTGGTTACTGCTTTTCACTTTTACTGACGTGATTTGTGGCTTGTAGGTGAAATGCCTAGTAGTGGAATTCCAGGCATCCATTACAACATCTATATTTAGCAGCAAAGTCTTGCTTTAGTTGTTGAACAGTTTCCACTTATCTCTGTAACCAATCCACAGGATTGGATCTTAAGCATTGTGGTCATCTTGTGAACGATTACATAAAAGCCATGAAATGTGGTTCCCAAATGAATGTTAGTGAAAATATATGTGGGATGAGAGAGAATAATAATAAAATTCTGGTTACCACCGTTACTTATAAACATTTATTTGTTCTCTCAGACAGGGCCACAGCGTAGGAAGAAAGGAAATGTTTAGAGTGTTTTTACTTGCTTTTGCTGTACAGTTTATTCGGACAGGAAATTTGAAAATGGGAGATCTCTCTTTTTAAAAACTACTGAAAGGAGTTTGTGCAGCCAGGCCATGGATACTGTATTATTATTTATTTATTTCGGTCATAGACCAGTAAAATAAAATAAAATAAAAACAGATAAAAATAAAAATAGAAAAACAACAATAGGAAATTCATTACACCATGTGAGTCCACATGGATACTGTATTTTTATACATCATTTTCACATTTAGTGAAGAGTTTAAAAAAGAAAAATTGTAGGTTAATTTACTGGATTCATTTCAAATGGACCACACTTAAGGGAACTTACTGGTGGATTGTGCCCATCTTAATAATATTTCATGTTACCCAACAGCACTGGAAAAGGACTATCATGTAATAGGAATACTTTAAACATGTGTGTATGGAAATAATTGTAGCCAGGCACATCTTTAAGCCTTACGGAGGACATCCTATCTCTTCCTTTTCTCTCCTGACCTTTTGTTATTGAACACTGACTAACTGCAAGAGTGATAAAGACACAAGAGGGCTATTCACACGACCAGGAGAAATCGGGCTAAGGGAACCTAGTCCGATTTCTCCTGGTTGTCTACCGCCACGGGAGCCACACAGCTCTTGGCAGCAAACGACCCAAACCTCCCACCCTTAAATGAGGTTAGTGGAGCGTGTCCTCCATTTAGTTGACCGTGTGCCACCACGGCGTGGCAACATGTGAAGAGACCCCTGCCAGAAGGCTAAAATAAGCCTCCCAGTCTCGGGGGTCTTCGCAGAATGCCCCATGCACTTGCATGGGGCATGCTGGGACCTCCGGGGGCTGTGTGGCCCTCAATCCTGAGCAGCCCCCGCCAGCTGCATCATGGAGCTGGTAGTCGTGTGGGCAGCCGATCTGGCCTCCCAGGGTTTGGCTGCTGCTCACGTGCGGGGAGAGCGGGCTAAGCCCGCTCTCCCCGCACAAATCCTCCTGGTGCTTTACACAGGTCATGTGAAGTGCCTCAAGATCTCTTGAGCATATGAAGGTTTTGCTGTGGTGAGAGCAGCTCTTCTCTAAAGAGAGGCCACCTATGGCCCATGCAGGGCTGGCTCCGGGGGACTAGTGGTCCCTCTAATTTTTTTCCATCTCTGTGCGGAATGAGTTTTGTTCTGAGCGGCAGTATCAAGACAGTGTTCATGCACATGCGTTCTGAATGGGGCCTTCCTAATTTGACCTGAGTGGGATCTAAAATTAACTGAGCGGATACCAGAAAACTTGTGAGCGTGTGCACGTGTGTGTGCCTTAGAGGGAACAGTGCAGGGGACTCTCAGAGGGCCCTTGACAAACTTTCTTTTTATGTGGGTGGGCCCTGAGAGAGTCACCCCCCTACCACCACGCTAAGGCTATGGACACAGAGATGGTCTCAGGCAGTGCTTTAGCCACCATTGGACAAGGGGGACAACCTGCTAACTGGGCAAAAAAGAGGCACCTTTTACCATGGTGATTCTCTTTATTTAGCAGGGAGAGAGTAACTGGCCCTATCCACCCCCAGCACAGTACTTCCAGTGACTGTTGCTGGTATGTGTCTTATGTTTCATTTTAGAAGGTGAGCCCTTTGGGGACAGGGATCCATCTTATTTATTTATTATTTCTCTGTGTAAACCGCCCTGAGCCATTTTTGGAAGGGAGATATAGAAATTGAAATAATAATAATGGACTTGTTTGATGGACAAATTTGATGGACTTGCAGCATTCCTCTTCCACCTCTACCTCCTTCGCAGCTCAGGTGGAAGAGGAATGCTGCAAGTCCATCAAACAGTAGAGGAGGAGAAAAGAGGCCTTGAAGAATATATAAAGGACAGTGAAGAAGATGCACTTCAAATGGTCAATAATGAGAAACTATTCAACACCAATGAAAGAAAGCAGGCCTACAAGAAAGAACAAGTCAAGAACCGAGCAGAAAAATGGAAAAAATAAGCCCCTGCATGGTCAATATTTGCACAATATAAGTGGAAAATCAGACATTGCCAAGACCTGGCAATGGCTTAAGAATGGCAACTTGAAGAAAGAAACAGAGGGTTTAATACTGGCTGCACAAGAACAGGCACTAAGAACAAATGCAATAAGAGCAAAAGCAGAAAAGTCAACAACAAACAGCAAATGCAGCCTTTGTAAAAAAGCAGATGAAACGGTGGACCACCTAATCAGCTGTTGTAAAAAGATCGCACAGACTGACTACAAACAAAGGCATGACAAGGTAGCAGGGATGATACACTGGAACATCTGCAAAAAATACAAGCTACCTGTAGCCAAAAAGTGGTGGGACCATAAAATGGAAAAAGTGGTAGAAAATGAAGATGCAAAAATATTATGGGACTTCCGACTACAAACATCTGCCACACAATACACCAGATATAACTGTAGTCGAGAAGAAAGAAAAACAGGTTTAAATAATTGACATAGTGATACCAGGGGATAGCAGAATAGAAAAAAAAAGAAATAGAAAAAATCACAAAATACAAAGATCTACAAACTGAAATTGAAAGGCTGTGGCAGAAAAAGACTAAAGTAATCCCAGTGGTAATTGGCGCCCTAGGTGCAATTCCAAAACAACTTGAAGAGCACCTCAGCAACATGGGGCCACAGAAATCACCATCAGCCAATTACAAAAAGCAGCTTTACTGGGAACAGCCTATGTTTTGCGACGATATCTATAATAACCAACAGTATTGATGATAAAATCCAGCCATCCCAGGTCCTTGGGAAGGACCCGATGTCTGGATTGACAAACCAGTCAATAACACCTGTCCGACTGTGCAAACAAGAAATAATAATAATAATAATAATAATAATAATAATAATAATAATAATAATAATTAATAACTGTGCTTGGGCTGCCAGGGTTTGGGTCACCATGGCACCACCTTGCCCCTCACCAAAAGCACTTGCTTGTTCTCTTGCACTCAGTCAGCCAGTGAAGCACTCAGCTGGGAGTGTGAGGCATGACCTCTGTCTTGCTCCTTCTCCCTGGGCACTTTCTGGGTGACCTCTGTCTCTGTCCTCCCCACTGGTTCACCAGCTGGGTGCTTTCTTTCTCTCCCTGGCTTGGAGCGTCTAAAAAGAAACCCCCCAGGGGCAAATGAAGCACTAACTGGGAAGGAGCGGGAGAGGAGCCACGTGGCCACACCCCCTGCATCAGTGTTTGTATGATGTCCACGCAGGGGGTGTGGCTGGCAATGGGGGAACAATGGGGGAGGTGTCAGCAGGAAGCTCCCTACTCCCCTGGTCTCAGAGATCAGCTGTGGGCTCCTGACACTGGCACTGGACCCATGAGTCACCTTTCCTGTTGCTACTGCCATGTGGCAACATACAGGTGAAACTCGGAAAATTAGAATATCGTGCAAAAGTCCATTGATTTCAGTAATGCAAATTAAAAGGTGAAACTGATATATGAGACAGACGCATTACATGCAAAGCGAGATAAGTCAAGCCTTAATTTGTTATAATTGTGATGATCATGGCGTACAGCTCATGAAAACCCCAAATCCACAATCCCAGAAAATTAGAATATTACATGGAACCAAGAAGACAAGGATTGTAGAATAGAACAATATTGGACCTCCAAAAAGTTTACAGTGTACTGTGCTTGATTGGCCAGCAAACTCGCCTGACCTGACCCCGTAGAGAATCTATGGGGCATTGCCGAGAGAAGGATGAGAGACATGAGACCAAACAATGCAGAACTGCTGAAGGCCGCTAATGAAGTATCCTGGTCTTCCATAATACCTCATCAGTTCTGCAGGCTGATAGCATCCATGCCACGCTGCATTGAGGCAGTAATTGCTGCAAAAGGGGCCCAAACCAAGTACTGAATACATATGCATGCTTATACTTTTCAGAGGTCCGATATTGTTCTATTCTTCAATCCTTGTCTTCTTGGTTCCATGTAATATTCTAATTTTCTGGGATTGTGGATTTGGGGTTTTCATGAGCTGTACGCCATGATCATCACAATTATAACAAATTAAGGCTTGACTTATCTCGCTTTGCATGTAATGCGTCTGTCTCATATATCAGTTTCACCTTTTAATTTGCATTACTGAAATTAATGGACTTTTGCACGATATTCTAATTTTCTGAGTTTCACCTGTACCTGTGGACTGTTCAACCTAGGAGAAAAGGAGGGGAAAAGGTTATTTTCCAGAAGATGGCTTTGAGAGGCCTGACATCTTCCCCAGGCTCCACACTGCCTGTACTTTCACTTGCCTATCACTATTCTGGACCTCCTGAGGGGGTTGAGGTTGGGAGACACTACTTTGCAGTGGTTCCGCTCCTACCTCTTAGGCAGAGTCCAGATAGTGTCACTTGGAGATTGTTGCTTTGTTTGTTTGTTTGTTAAATTTGTATACCACCATTCATTAAAACAATCTCAAGGCAGTTGACATAGAAACATTAAAACAAGACTATAAAAATTACAAAATTAAAATATTAAGCTAGAATAGGAATAGCTCTTCAAAGCAAGAGCTATTATATGGAGTCCCATAGGGCTCCATTCTACTTCTAGTGCTTTTTAACATTTATATACCGCCCCATATAAAATCTCAGGGTGGTTTACAATTTAAAGAAACAGCAACTAAAACCAAAAAGCATATTAAAATTACCATAAATGATACTTTAAAGCTTTAAAACATAATAAACCAAAAGCCTGATGAAACAAGTGTGTTTTCAAAAGTCGTTCAAAAACAACCAGAGATGGGGAGATTCTGATTTCATTTGCTAGTGGGTTCCAGAGCCTCGGGGCTGAAGTTTTTGCCTATCCCTAGGGCTTGCCTTCCTCTGCACCACGCCAGAAAAGCGGTGGGGCGGCAGAGGAGCAGGTAAGGACCTGCTTACGTGCTTTTTAAAAGAACCGATCCCTACTCTGCTGAACTGGCTCAAATGCGGGTGCCCGAGCCGGTTCAGTGCTTCCCCTCGGAGGCACCGAATTGGTTCAGGCACATTCCTGTATGTACCATGCATTTGAGGGGAGCATGTACCCAGGTTCACTCTTAAAATGAATGAAGGTACAGTCATTCACATAACATGTATGAGTGTGCAGGCTTCTGTACACTTGTACAACATAATGTGTGAATAGGGCTTCAGTAACTTCGGTGTTTTCACTTTGGGTACCAAAGTATCTATGGCTGGGCCTGTAAGTGTAATGATGCTAATTTTCATTTCTAGGCATTACGGCCGAGGTCCTAGTGGTGACCTCCTTTGATGAACTACACAAAAGAGCTAAGGAAGCCCATGGGAAGATCATTGTTTACAACCAGCGTTACGTCAGTTATGGAGAAACAGTGGAGTACAGAACTCATGGAGCAGTAGAAGCTGCTAAAGTGGGCGCAAAAGCATCTCTTATCAAGTCTATTACTCCATTTTCTATTAATAGGTAAGGATTTGTTGCCTCACCTCTTCTTCACTTAGTGTTGCAGATTGTCAGCATACTCTGAAGGACATATGCTCCCACTAAAGTGGATTGGGGCCATTTGTTATTGTTGTTCTTCTGCTGGGCATTCAAGAGGGGATATGACGTCTCAAGCCACTTTCTATCTTGAATCTCAGTAATTGTTTAGGAATTCTCAGGTTATATGACAAGTTGGTGGAATGTCCTCTTGTGGGGGGCATTATATTTAATAGCATTTTCTCTTAATTTTGCTTCAAAGTATTCAGAATGACTGCTGTGTAGCTGGTATTGAGAAGGAGATGACAGCCCTTTCCAGATGTGAAGCTGCATGCAGAATGAACAAAGGAATTCATCCATAACCTGCACATATTTGTTAGAATGCCAGAAAAGAGCCTCCCTTGTGATTTTGTACCCTGCCCCCCTCACAAGTTTCTTCATTCTGTGCATGGATTCACGTCTGAAAAGGTTTTGTGGTAGTTTTCTTGAGTTTCCATACCTTGTAGTTATTTTTATTAGGAATTATTAACATTTATTGCTGTTTATTAGTCATTTCTCACGAAAGATGCTTCTAGTGTCCCAATGCTGTATGTTGTTTGTTCTCACAGTTCTCTTAGGGGAGGCTTTGCCTTTCCTATTTTACAGAGTGGGAAATTGAGATGTAATGACTAGGCCAAGGCCAACTTAATGACTTCATGGATGAGTGGGATTTGGATAACGAGTGTCCTCAATTTGTTCATCACTGAAGATCAGTGTGGCCTTCTTCTCTTCCCCTTCAGGATGTACTGCAAGGTTTTTCTGCAAGTGCTATGCAGACCCAGAATGTGTAGACCCAGAATGTGTAGTTCCAAAACAAAAGATGATGTTCTAGAGCAATGTACATGTAGTTCAAAATTTCAAGTTAGCAAAAGTGGTCTTTCGTTAGATGAATGGGGGAAAGTGACTGATAATGAGAAAAGTAAAATGCATAGTCCAGGCTCCTTTAGAACCCAGGCCCTTGTCAAGCTTACCCATTTCACCTCCCCGTGCCAAGGACACTTCCTGAAGACTCCACTGCTTCACAGAAGGCCTGTTCACACAGTCGTTTGAATCTAGGTTGAATGTGGGTTACTGATATTAGCGCGATGGTGTGAACCCATGCCAAGGCAGGAATCTTAGACTCATCTTGGGCCATTAACCACCTTGGTGTGGGTTCTCACAATCACGAAAATGTCAGTAACCCACATTCAACCTAGATTCAAATAACTGTGTGAACCAGGCTAGAGTCTTCACCAATAAATTTAACACTCTTCTGTGGTAGTGCTGTCAAATTCTCAGTTCTGCAGATGTTCTTCCACTCTGTGTAGGCTTCTAAATGGGAAATGCACATTGTGCAGTTCTGAATTTCCCTTAAAAACAGTCATGAACTACTGTCATGATTATTTATTTATTTATTTAACATTTATATCCTGCTCTTCCTCCAAGGAGCCCAGAGCTATGTACTACATACTTGAGTTTCTCTTTCACAACAACCCTGTGAAGTAGGCTAGGCTGAGAGAGAAGTGACTGGCCCAGAGTCACCCAGCTAGTATCATGGCTGAATGGGGATTTGAACTCGGGTCTCCCCGGTCCTAGTCCAGCACTCTAACCACTACACCACACTGGTTATCCATTTTGGCATTGCACAGACCCCAATTTGATAATGCTTTGTGTATCTGAAGATTCTGCTGAAATTTCTATACAGCTTCAATACTGTTGCATTCCATCCAGTATCTTTTATGTTTTCTTGTTTAGAAGTTTGTCCCAGTGGGGCTCCTGGAGGGGCGGGGGGGTGGGGAGAGGAGTGGAGTGGAATCAGAAAGGAAAGGGGAGGGAAAAGAGAAAGAGAAAATTGAGCTGTTTCTGAATAAACTCTTAGTTAAATCTATATAAGATTACTTTGTGAGGGAAGCAGCTATAAAACAAATACATTTAGTGAAATGCCCCCCCTCCTCACACATGAGGTTTGCTGAAATGCTCCCCTCCCCTCCCCACACATGACGTTGCTCGTCTTATGAACCCTTTTGGCTTCCTTGGAAATTCTTCACATTCCACCTAAGTAGGAACACCCACATTCATTATGAATCATGAGACAAAATGTGATGGCAATACTAACTGAAACAAGAACACCATTTTTGTCAGTATGTTCTTTGGGTAACAGCCAGGCCTTTAGGGAAGCAGTGCTTTGCTGGCAGATGGTCCTTCCATGAGCAAAGAGTTCTGTTTGCAGCGGGATCCCTTGTGTGAGCACAACTCTCCTTCCGTTCATGGAAATAACTTATGCCAAGAGTCCTGCTCCAAGGCCTGGAATGCCACCCTTTGTGTTTTTCCAAGTTTTGATGCTCAGCCCAATATGTGGTCTATATTATAGTAGAAGTAACAAAGCCAAGTTTGTGGTGTAATTCCCTAAGGCCTAGGGATAAAGCAGAAGGGGCAGTCAGGCACTCTGATCTGACCTTTCTCCTTTCCAGTTGGTGAGAATAACTTAAGAACAGCCCTGCTGCATCAGGCCCAAAGCCCAACTAGTCCAGCATCCTCTTTCACACAATGGTCCACCAGCTGCCTCTGGGAAGCCTACAGGCAAGAGATAAAGGCATACCCTCTCTCCTGCTGTTGCTCTGCTGCAACTGGTATTAAGAAATATCTTGCTTCTGAGCCCGGAGGTAGTCTATAGCCATCAAGACCATTAGCCATTGATAGACCTCTCTTCCAAGAATTTGTCCAAGCCCCTTTTAAAGCCATCCATAGGAACATGAGGTGAGAATTTACAAGGTGGGTTTACCATGTCACTGTAATATGGGCATACAAGAAATTGTTTTGCTGTGGCAATTTACCCTCTTCTTGCCATGATTCACCTTTAGAAGACCCAAAACATCTGATTCTGGGTCTTCATACACCCCACTCCACACAATGAAGGACCTGGCTTGCACAACATGATAGCCCAGATCCACATTACAATCAGGAAAGTAAATCACTTGCCAAGGAAAGTCCATTTCTTGTCCAGTGACATTCTTATGGTAAACGTAAGTTGCGCACCAGCCCTTACTCTGTGATAGCAAAGGAATGACATGTAACCCTGAAACAATTGCCTATTTTCACCCCATAACACATGAAAATTGAATCACGGTATTTCAGAAATGAGTTCTATCTCACATTTATGATATGCAAGTGAATTGTAAAACAGTAGAGCGCTTGTGGTTCTTTCAGACAGTGTGTCTGCAATTTTGGCTATTAAACTGGCTTAGCTTCAGAATATTGGTCCTGGTTTCTTGACAACCAGCAGGGCTGGAAAATTGTTTTTGCAAGGAAAGCTTAGACTCTGGTAAAATTAATAGGGCCAACAGAAAAGTGTTGCTCAGTTTCTTTCTCTCTATGTGTGTACACATACTGACTCAGCTCTACCTGTGAAGTGAACATATGTGAAACTATCATAGCACAACATTGATGACATTATCTATCTTGACTGGTAGCAATTCTCCATATTTTCAGGCAGAATCTTCAGCCCTACTACATAAGATTTGTTATGAAGGATGCACACTACTTGCATTCCCCCCAATGCAAGTAGCACATTAGGGATGTGCACAAATCGTGTGACGCTGGCATGCACATGGCCTTGGTGCATGTGTGGCAACCATGTGCATGCCGGCATCATTTGGGAGGCAGCTGGGGGAGAGTGCCACTGGCATGTGAAGATAGTTGGGTGGAGTGCCCCCTATTCAGGACATGGTGGCAAGTAGCAAGGGAACCTGCTCTTCTCCGTTTTAAAGGGGCAGGGGATTTGTTCTGAATCATGTCTCAAAACACGATTCGTGGACATCGCTATAGCACATGATCTGTGATTCTGTAAGGGTACACTGTACCAGAACAGCCCTCTTACAAGTTGCCATGCATGTTAGAGCTCTGCAGTGACACATGCCAATGATACCACCTGTATTATTCTGGGGAACAACACAGTCACTGTTCCCCAAAAGGTGATAAAAGAGAGTGCAGCAGAATAAAGCATTTGAAAATGAATTAGGAACACAAATGCAACTCAACTCTAGGATCAAAACAGTTTCCGTTTATGAGAGGAGCGAACACTCTTCTCATTTTCCATAAATGCATGGAAATTTTCAGATAAGGCTCCAACCCTAATTTCTGTACCATGTAAGGGCATTCTAAAGCCCATAATGTGCTCACTTAAAACTTAGGCTGCATGCATCCACACATAAATCACATACTGTACAGCTTTTTGAACGTGTAATATCTGTGATCTATGAGATAGGTCATACCAATATTCTTAGGTTAAAGAAAAAAAACTTGCCTTTTGCATCCAACTTGAGTTATGTGCTAATTAAATGTTTAATTTTAATTTATTAGCCTACTTTCTTTAAGGAAAGTAAGCTTATGAGAACACCTGGCATTCTGTGTGTATGTCTGTGTGTCCCCCTACCCCCGTCACTTTCGCAATGCCTGAACCAAAATGAACCAAATTTGGTACACTTGTAGGGACACATCGGGACACCTCAACGGCATAGTTTGTGATGGTGTCATCCAACTCAGTTCAAGACACGTAAATGTTTGAGGCATAAGTGGACTAACTTGTGAACCGCCTAACCAATTTGAACCAAATTTGCTGCAGTTATAGACACAAAGGGACACCTCAGTGGTGTAGTTTGTAATGATGCCATCCACCCTGATTCAAGTTGGTGGATGTGTGAACATTTGAGATGCAAGTGGACTAGTGAACCACCCAACCAATTTGAACAAAATTTGCTACAGCTGTAGGGACACATAGGGACATCTGACTGGCATAATTTGTAATGATGCCATCCATCCTGATTCAAGAGGGCAGATGTGTGGATGTTTGAGGCACAAACATTGAGGCACAACCTGTGGACAGTTTAACTGATTTGAACCAAACTTGGTACAGCTGTAGTGAGTGACACATAGGGACACCTCAATGGCATAGTTTGTGATGAGGTCATCCACCCCAGTTCTAGATGGCAGATGTGTAAATGTTTGAGGGCACAAGTGGGCTAACTTGTGAACTGTTTAACTGATTTGAACCAGATTTGCTACAGCTGTAGCAAATTTGAGGTGTAAGTGGCACATTTGAGGTACAAATGGGAACTGATTTGGACCAAATTTGGTAAGGTTCTAGGGACACACAGGGATGCCTCAGTGGTGTAATTTGTAAATATGTCATCCACCCTGATTAAAGATGGCTGATGCATGAATGTTTGAGGCACAAGTGGGCTAACTTGTGAACCACCTAACTGATTTCAACCAAATTTGGTGCAGAGTTAGTTAGTGACACAAAGGGACAACTCAGCACTGTAGTTTTTGATGATATCCACCCCAATTCAAGATGGTGGACATTTGAGGCACAAGATGGCTAACTTGTGAACCAATTTGCTACATCTGTACGCAGCAAACACCTCAATGGCAGGGGCGTAACAATAATAGGGCAAGGGGAGACAGTTGTCTGGGGGCCCACTGCCTTGGGGGCCCCCCCAGAGGCAAGTCACATGACTGACTCCTCCAGCTGCGCACCCACCTGGGCTTCCTTCAGTTGTATTCATCCTCCGAAATGGATGTGAGTATTAAGACTTGGAGCTACCAGAACAGCATGTCTTTCTCTAGCACCATTAAAAGACTTGCATCATCCACAATTTACAAAACCTTTAAAAAAATAATTTAGGATGATGTTCTAGGGTGTGTGTGTGTGTGTGTATCTATATATATCTATATATCTATATCTATATCTATCTATCTATCTATCTATCTATCTATCTATCTATCTATCTAGAGAGAGAGAGAGAGAGAGCGTGGTGTAGTGTTTAGAGTGCTAGACTAGGACTGGGGAGACCCGAGTTCAAATCCCCATTCTTGCTGGGTGACTCTGGGCCAGTCACTTCTCTCTCAGCCTAACTTATTTCACAGGGTTGTTGTGAGGAGAAACTCAAGTATGTAGTACACCGCTCTGGGCTCCTTGGAGGAAGAGCGGGATATAAAATGTTAATAATAATAATAACTCTCTCTCTCTCTCTCTCTCTCTCTCTATATATATATATATATATATATATATATATATATATATAAACTATGCTTTTTGTTACCACTATTCAGCCTCATTTAAGATTTCTTTACTTCATGAGCTTAGTTTTAGTGACGGGGCGGGGGGTCATTTTAAAATCGTGTCTCTGGGCCCACTCCAACCTTGCTACGCCCCTAGTACATAGGCATAGTACATAGGGACACCTAAACAGCATAGTTTGTGATAATGTCATGCACCCCAATTCAAGATGGCAGGCATGTGACCACTGAGATGCAAGTGGGAACTGATTTGGACCAAATTTGATAATGTTCTAGGGACCCGTAGGGACACCTCAGTGGCATAGTTTGTAATAATGTCATCCACCCCAATTCAAGATGGTGGATGCATGAACATTTGAGGTGCAAGTGGGCTAACTTGTGAACTGCCTAACCGATTTGGACCAAATTAGGCAGAACTAATCTGCCTACTTTCCTATCACTATCCCTACAACTAGACTAGTGATAGGAAAATAGGCAGATAAGTTCTTACCAGAACTACTTGTTTTTATTGACATGGGCAGTTGTATTGGGCTGAATAAGGGAGAACAAACTAAAACTTAATCCAGACAAGACGACGGTGTCACTTTGACTGTCATCCAGACCAGTGTTTCTCAAACTTTTTGGAGTCAAGGACCGCTAAATTCTTCGTGCAGCGTTTCAAGGACCGCTACATTCTTCATGCGCAGTTTCCCGACCAGGAGTTAGTAAAGGGGTTTCAAGTCTGTCTGTCTGTCTGTCTGTCTGTCTGTCTATCTATCAGACTTCTATACTGCCCAAAACTTGCATCTCTGGGCAGTTTAGAATGAAAATAATATAAGCATTAAAATAATAAAATTTGGAATCTTTTGCAAACATTGAATATTAGGGGTTCTTAACCTTGGGTCCCTCAGTTAAACTCCCATAACCCCCAACAACAATGGCATTTGGCTATTATGGCTGGGGATTATGGGAGTAGAAGTCCACCAACGTCTGGGTACCCAAGGTTGAGAACCCCTGAATCTAAAAGCCTGGGTGAACAAATTTGTCTCCAGTATGTCTGGAGTGGAGGTGCTTGTGATTACTCAGTGGAGAGGGGATGTTGGGCCATTAGAAAAATTCAAAAGCTACATGGGGCCAATGAAAACAACATACAAGCAAGCCCCACTGATGCAAGAGGGAAACAGTGTTCCCTCTCAAGGCGCCTCGACCACAACAGGCAGCTGGGTTTCAATCAACCAACCTTTGGCTGCAAACAATGAGCATGCAAGAACCAGCAGCCCTTCAAGTGGCGCCCACTGCCATACTTTTTCCTCCATGGCCCCGCATCGCATACAGTTTGAAGCTGTAAAGATAGGGAATAAGATAGCTGTAGGAAGATCTCAGCAGCACGTGGAGGCAAGGCACAAGAAGGGTCCCATGCCTCCGTGATACTCTTCCTCTTCCGTGCCATGTGCAAAATTGAGGAAGTGAGTGCCTTGATTTCAGTTGGGGGTGGGTTGACTCCCAGTCAGGGACCGGCACTCAACCCTTCGGGGACCGGCAGCGGTCCAGGGACCGGTGGTTGAGAAACACTGATCCAGACTGTCGGCCTGTGCTTGATGGGACTCCACTCTCTTTTAAAGATCAAGTTGATAGCCAGAAGTATTCTTTGAACTGGAACTCGTCCTGGAAGCTTAGGTGGCCTCAGTGGCAAAGAGTGCTTTTTATTAGCTTTGGTTACTACACCAGCTGTGGCTTTCACTGGAAACTGATAATTGATCTAACGATAGTTATCCATGCCTTGGTAACCTCTGGATTGAGCTGCTGCTATATGCAATATGTGGGTTTGCTGAAACATATTTGAAAAATCCAACAAGTACAATATGCAGCTTCTAGGCTTTTAACAGGGGTTTCCCATTACAAGCACATCACCCCAGCCTCATGTAATCTGTATTAGCTGCCTCCATTTTCCAGACTCAAGGTGTTTGCTTATCACTTTTAAAGCCCTAAGTGGTTTGCTACCTGGATGCTTTAAGGATTGCCTGTGCTCCTTCCTGTGCACTCTGATAATCATCTGAGGCCTTGCTCTCCCATCTCAAGGCATTCATAGCAGCTGGACCTTTTTGGTGGTGGTACCAGCTTTGTGGGATATTTCTCCATATACGCCTACATAGCATCTACATAGCATTTTTCAACCCTTCAGGCATTATATTAAAACCTGGCTTTTTCATTATACTTTTCAGGGAGGTTGATGACTAGTAGTTGGATATTGATTTCTTTGAGAGTTTGGATAGGGATGTTAGCAAAATTGCCTGAATTCAATCTTGGAGTGGAATTGTTGGAACACAAAAAAATTCTCCCCTAAAAGAGGGGTGGCTCTCTTGAGACCCAGGAGTTTTTCTGAGCTCTGAGAAATTCTCTTTCCTGGGTGGCAAACTTCTCTGAGCTGACTCGGATTGGCTCAGCAAGTGATCTGAGTTCTTTCTAGGTTTGAGAGGTAGAACTCAGATCATGACTGTGCTCATCCAAGATGAATTCTTAAAGATTTGCCCATCTCTAATTGTGGTTTACTGTGGCTTGCCTATTTATTGTGCTTATACCATTTTTGTATAGGATTTTGTTTTTGGTTATACAGTTCTGAGCCACCTAAGTGGTGTGTGTGTGTGTGTGTGTTTGAGATGAGCATTTAAAATTAGATGAAAGCATTGTTTGAAGTCACCTTGTCTGCAGTCTTGGAGAGCAAGAGAGCTCGGTGTCACTCTCAGGTGCTCTTGCAACATTGGATGCTACCAGAAAATGTTTTAATATAAAAATAAGCGAATTGGTTATTTTCCTCCCTTCTGTCTTTATTTTTTCCAGTTGAGATGGAGCACACCTGAATGGAGTGTTACTGCTGCCACATCACAGTTTCAAAGGCTGCCCTTCATGTCTGCAAGTGACAAGAGGCAATGTCCTAACTAGCATAGATTTTCTGCCTCTGACACCTCCTCTTAGCCACCTGTTGTGTCCTTCCTTGTCTGCCTTGCTAACAAACTGCACTGAGTAGCTCTGCTGGACATAGAGCCTTTTGTCAGCCTGCATCAGGAGGCATTGTCAGCTCATGTTGCGTTTCTTTTTGAACGGGTCTATTTTAGACAGATTGATTGGAGGTGCTGATTCCATCTGACTACTTCACTGGATGTATAGAACATCCAGAGGCCTGCTGGGCCGCAAGAAGAATAAGTTAACCACCCAATTTCTCAATAATGATTTACGGTGGAGCCCAAAATGGTATGTGTTTCCAGAAAAAACTCTGCTTCATTGCAATCATTTTCTTAGCCTTTCAAGCTTGCTTGGAGGGATGCACTGGCAGGACTTTTCTCAAGGAAGAGAATTCTAAGACCACAGCATGGGAAATAGAATAGTGCCACTACTGTGAATCTTGGAGCTAGGAGTAATAGGAGGATGAAAAGCATTGCATATTGCACCAAGTGGAATGGATCAAGCACCATCAGGAGTGCAGCTGCACAGGGGAAGTGCTATAGCTCAGTGGCAGAGCACATGGCTTGTGTGCAGAAGGTCCTGGTTTCTTTGGTAGTTCCAAGGAGAGAAAGGTACTCCTTTGAAACTCTGGGGAGTTGCTGCCAGGCCTTGTACACAATATTAATCAGATGGACCAATGGTCTGGCAGCTTTGTACATAAGAAAGAAGCAGTGTTTGGACCCAATATGGGATTTTACAGCACTATGATACTAGGAACATAGGAAGCTGCCATCTAGCTCAATATTGTCTACACAGACTGGCAGCGGCTTCTCCAAGGTTGCAAACAGGAATCTCTCTCAGCTCTCTCTTAGAGATGCCAGGGAGGGAACTTGGAACCTTCTGCTCTTCCCAGAGCAGCTCCATCCCCTAAGGGGAATATATTACAGTGTTCACACATCAAGTCTCCCATTCATATGCAGCCAGGGTGGACCCTGCTTAGCTATAAGGGGACAAGTCATGCTTGCTACCACAAGACCAGCTCTCCTAAAGTCCCTTTTAAAACCATCCAGGCTGGTGGCCATCACCATATCGTGTGGCAGAAAATTCCATAAGTTAATTATGCATTGTCCCCAGACCCCGGCCCAAGAAGACACAGAGACGTTAAATGGATGAAACAGGCCACGTTTATTAATAAACAAATAGGCATAGGCGGACTGTAAACCAGGTGATTAATCACCAACATAGAACAGTGCGGGCCCCTAGGCGTGAGCTAGGATGCTACCATCCTATTCACCACCTGACACGGGCGACACACCCTGGCTCAGGAAACAAGCAGGTATACCCCACCTGTCTCCTTCAAAGCCAACCGCCCTCCAGAGAAGAGGGGATCTGGACAGCTCAAGGTCTTCACCCACCCCGGACCGCACAGCCCAAAGGTTGATGAAATCCTTAAGCAGGTTTCCTGGCAATCAATTTCTCCCCGTGCCGCACAGGCTACAAAGGAGCGATTGACCATTCCACCTTACAATATCCAAGGGTGCTCACCATACTCTAACCAACCACTTACCCCTTAGCCCGCACTGTTACTGCCACCCAGGGAGGTCAGCCCTTGCTTGGCCTCCCTGCCCCATGCCATCCAACAGTGCAGCAAGCCCATTCCGAATATTGCGTAAATACAAATCGCACCCAGCCTCGGAAAGGTGAACACCATCTGGGCGATATAGCTCGTGGAAGCGAGCTGCTAAATCAGGTTGCCTAATGATGTCCCCCCCAGCCGCCAAAACTAACTTACCTATGGCAGCCGAAACCTTGCGCCGGGCCTTTTCTAACTTAAACCCGTTAAACGCAGCGCGCCAAACCCTGCGCTGAAGCCAATTGATCCAGAGGATACGAACCCCGGGCATCCACCTGCGCAGTACGGTCAAATTGGAGGCGGCTTGCTGCACCATGGACAGGCCAGTCCGCCTGCCTAAGTCATTCTCACCCAAGTGAAGGACAAGAACGGTGGGCACAGGGAATCTAGCTAAGTGATCCTTAATGGCCGGGAGCAGCTGACTCCACAGCATGCCCCGCATGACCAACCAATACACCAGGGCTCTTCGTCCAAACCCCAGCTGTGAACCCCAGTGGGAGGTGCTGGTCTGCTTGAAGGCCCAAAAGACCAACGAATGGCCACAGATCAGGACCCGTACAGGAGCCGCTGCCCCACCAGCACCTGCCAAAAAGAAAATTCGATCAATCCAGATAATATAGTCCGCTGTCAGTGCACATAACGCCTGACCGCCACGGACTTCCACCGGCCGATCCGCCGTACCACGGCCTCTTGCAGGCCCAACCGGGAAGCTGTAGTAGCCACCCCAATCCTGAAGGAGTGTAATGTGAGCCCTTCAGGCGGCACCCCAGCCGCAACCAATGCCCTTCTTACCACTGCCAGGAACTGGTATTGGGTAAGAGGTGCCTGATCCGCGTGGACAAACAGGCACCCTGCTGAGGCAGGCCCGAGGGCCGCGTAGTGCCGCAAGGCGCTCACCGGGCAAATGCCAGGGTCAGAGGCAGCCGCCAAGCGCACCAACTGCCCTTTACCGTGTTGATCCGTCTTAGAACGGCGTAGAAAAAGCTGTGCCACCCCGTCACTGAGTGACAAATCAGAAAATTGCAAACAACGGTCCCTCGGGGAGCCCCTGTTCCATGGTAGCAACTCACCTGGACGAAAGGCGCCGAAAAAGGCGACTAAAACAGCTGCCCGAAAAAGAGTTACCTCCCACTGGTTAGCACAGCAGGCCTCAAGTTGCTGCAGCACTGCGGCAACCAAATCTATGGTGAAAGGACATCTAGAGTCGAGGCTGCCCGGGTTCTCCCTGGACCAGCCCTCAAGCATGCGCCGTACCCGAGGATCCGCTGAAAAATCACTAACCCCTTTTACCTGTGCTGTAAAGGCCAGAGCAGCTAAGTAGCCGCCAAGCGTGGACACAGCCCGCCCCGCCCTACGTAACATAACGAGGAACTGTTGCAGCTGGCACACTGGAACAGGCCAAACCTCCTCCAAAGCTTCAGATCCTCAAAACAAGGAAAAGGCCTGAAGCTTAGCTGCATAACTGGCTCTGGTGCTGGGTGCCAGAGACGCCGCTATGGCCTGTTGTGCCTCCAACTGCCAAGCTGCCACAGAAAGGCGGGCATGAGATCCGGTTGCAGTGCCGCCTCGGGAGCTAACTGTCTGAACCTGTGCAACTGAAAATGAGACAGAGCATCAGCTATGTCGTTGCGCACGCCCGGAACATGCCGGGACCGGAACAAGATGTTAGCCCGGAGGCACTGCAACACCAGGGCCCCTACCAGCCCCATAACCCTCCGGGAGTGAGAGGTTTGTGAGTTGATGACCTGCACTACTGCCTGGTTGTCACACCAGAACCGGACCAACGAGTTAGAAGACTCGTCGGCCCAAATGTGCACTGCAACTGCGATAGGAAAAAGCTCCAGAAACGTAAGATCCCTACCTAACCCTTGCCTCACCCACTCGACGGGCCAGAGGGCCGCACACCAGCGACCCCTAAAACAGACCCCAAAACCCAATCCAACTGCTGCAGTGGAATGGACGTGTAGGTCAGCCTCCACTAACAGTTCATTCCTCCAAAAGGCTACCCCATTGAAACCCAACAGAAAGGATTCCCAAAGGGAGAGGTCAGCTCTAGCGCCCTCAGTAATCCTGACCCCATGATGGGGGGCCCAAAGGCCAGCCATCATATCACACAGCCGCCGCAAAAATGCCCGACTTGGGGCCACCACACTACATGCAAAATTAAGATGGCCCACTAACACTTGTAAATCCCTCAGGGTAATTTTTCGGGCTCGGCCAGCTGCCCTAACTAGGTCCAGAAGGGCCAACAATTTTTCCTGGGGTAACCTTGAACAACCAGCAACTGAGTCAAGTTCAATCCGCAAAAGGAGAGCCTCGTGATGGGGCCTTCCATTTTGTCCCTTGCCAAAGGGACCCCCAGCTCGTCTGCCAGCTCCATAAAGGAGCGAAGCAAATGCTGGCATTCCTCAGAATAGCCCCGCCCTACAAAAAGAAAATCAACCAGGTAATGCGAGGTGGATATAAGCCCCGCCCTCCGCTGCACTGCCCATTCCAGAAATGTACTGAAAGCCTCAAAAGCTGCACAAGAAATGGAGCAGCCCATGGGCAGGGCACGGTCAAAATAGAATCACCCGGCAAAGGCGAAGCCCAGCAGCTCAAAATCACTGGGGTGAACAGGCAGCAAGCGGAAGGCGGACTTGATATCACACTTGGCCATAAGGGCCCCTGGTCCCAGGCCCCTAACCACCCAGACAGCATCATCAAAAGATGCGTATCGTACTGAGCACAAACTATCCGGGATGCCATCATTCACTGATGACCCCCGAGGGTGAGATAGATGGTGAATTAACCCAAATTCGCCAGGTACCTTCTTAGGGACCACCCCCAGGGGCGAGACCCTCAAACCCGGGAAGGGAGTGCTCTCGAACAGGCCCAAAACCCTACCAGCTGCCCCCTGCTTATTGATTTTCTTGAGAACCACCTGTTCCTTACCTATGACAGACCTCAATTTACGAGAGCTACTAAGCCCACGACGGGCCGAAGACAGTATCCTAAAACCTTCCCGGAAACCCCGGTTCAAATAGGCAGCCACAACCCGATCCGGATAGTCCCGGAGCAAAGGCTCCAGTACATCAAGCTTGATGGGGCTGGGGCCCTTTCCCCGCAGGGGGTGGAGGAGGGGCACCCTTCTTGTTGTTGCTGCCGGGCCGGAACTTGGACCCTGAGCTACTGAACTTGGCCCTAGGGCAGGCAGAGCTAGGATGCTTGGCCCCACACATGCCGCATGCACGTTTGAAGCAGCAGGGGGACCGGGTACACTTACCGTGGGTATTGTACTCCCAGCAGACCAGGTGGGGTTGAACCCACTGCTGGCCAGCCCCGCCCGATGTCGATGGGACCGCTGCCCTAGATAACAGGTGGCCACTGTCTGACCGATCCCCTTCTACGGGGCGGGGCGGGGACATAATAACTAACCACAATTCCTGTAAAGGGGTGTCCCATGGTAGGGAAGGGTCCAAGGCAGCCCTCATGCGAAAACTCTCATCATACCGGATCCAAGAGGAGCCGGCAAAATCGGACACTGCCCTATGGATCATATCCATGTATTTTAAAAGCGCCGGGCCACGGGCAGGCTGCGCCTGAACTATGACGCCCATATAAATGGTAAATCCTGACAACCAGTTATTCCACGTCTTCTCAACTGGCTTACGCTTAGTGGCCTCGTGGTCCTTAAAGGATTCCCCTTCTTTATGTTTTACTCCTGGTTCGCGAAAAAGGAGACTAAAAATGTCAATATACTCTCCCTTCAAAATCTTTTCCTTGGTAGCAGGCAGTAAGTGGTCACCAAGCAGCAGCCCCATGCCACCGTATGGGGCATGATAACCGGCGGGGAGAATCCCCATGGGATAGTGACCGGTGGTACCAGAAATTGCTGGAACTGGGCTAGGGATCACACCTGCAGGTGGGGCAACCAGAGTACCCGGGGGCACAGCGCCCGTCCATACCCGCTCAGCCGCCCCTTGCAGGCCAGCAGTAACCCCCGGTATACTAACAGGGGGACCTAAACCCCAAGGATGTGTATAAGGAGGCCAATATGAGTGTACTCCCCAACTCCCGCTCGCTGGCATCGGCCAGGGTACATAGGGCCACTGGCCGGTGCCGCTGGGAGGTGTAGGTGCTGCTGGCTCACCCGGGGCCACCGGTACTCGAGGGTCCACAGGCGGAGGTTCAACCGGTGCAGCAGGCAGTGGAAGCGACGGAGCAGGCAACACAGGAGCCGGGTCCTCAGGCGATGGCAATGGAGCCACAGGAGCAGGCCTTCCAGGAACCAGGTCATCAGGCATGGATGGATCTTGCGGACCTGAGGGAGGAGCCGGGCCGGCTGGCCCCCCCCCCCCTTTTCCAACGCCTTCAACCTACTAGAGAGTGATTTTAAAAGCTGATTCCGGGCAGCCCCCCTGGTCCTGCGAGGCACCTTGGGAGGAGGGACACCACCACCCCGCCAGAAGGACCAGCACCCTTATCAGAAGGAGCGCCGCGAGACTTCTCCAAGGCCTCCATCCTACCAATCAAGCCCCTAATAAGGGCCATTTCTTCATCATCCTCATCCGAGGAAGAAGGGGGGGGGCTTTGGGCTGCCTAACAGGCTTCCCACCCTTTTTCTCCTTAGCTTTCCTGGGCATCGTGAAAACACCCACAAGCCCTCAATCAATATTAGAAGGAGAAGCCAACCCCCAATTCTTGCTCTACAGAGCAACCCTATGGATGTGGGAGAGGTTTGCACGAAGGGAAAAAACCTTAGCCACCCCCAGGGAATACCAAAGCTCAAGGAAAAACCCCCAGAAGCCAACTCGAAAGCCCAGCAACAACCCCTCACAACAAGGCCCCCCAAAGCAGCCAGAAACCCCTTCCAAAGATCAGGAGAGTAAAGAAAGCTGTAGAAAAACTTGCAAAAAGCCCCACCCCACGGCCCTCCCGGGCCTGCAACAAACCAAAGGGCCAAAGCCCTGTCGTGATGCAGATGCTGGAACGGGACGCTGGAGAAGGCTGCGATCGGGCCCACAGGCCACAGAGCCCCGCTGGTATTCTGCAAAGCCTGAAGACTTGTCTACCTAATGCCCTGCACAGCGGGACCTGAAGGAACCCGCTGGAGAACTGCCACGCCCGCTCCTGGGCGAACCCTCCCCAGGCCTAAGTGGAAGGAGCCCAAGTAAAGAGCTTCTTCCTCATGCAGATCCTGAAAAGAACTGAATAGTAGAGGCGTGGATCGACCGTGCTGCAGCCGAAACCACGCCCCCTTTTGCAAATTGGCCAATCAGGCCACTTCTAGGGCCTCATGTCCAGGGTGGCTGAGACAAACTCCCTCCCCCCTGCACAAGGCGAAGGGGAGGGGAATTGTGTGAAAAAGTGCTTCTTCTTTTTTTGGTCCTAAACTTCTTGGCAATCCATTTCATGGGATGACGCCTGGTTCTAGTGTTGTGAGAAAGGGAGAAAAGCTTATCTCTCTCTACTCCCTCCACACCATGTGTAATTTTATAGACCTCTACCACGTCTCTCTGTAATTGCCACTTTTCCAAACTGTAGCAGGGCTTAAAGCCGGACCAGAAGAGTTGGCAAGTCAGTAGTAAGGAAAAAGCCAAGGGCCAAATCAAACAGCAAGCCAGAAGTCAGAAACAGAGCTAAGAGTCAGGAAGTCAAATAGACCAAGAGAAGCAGACACAATACACCGAGACCAAAGAAACCTCAGAACATAGGAGAACATAGGAAGCTGCCATATACTGAGTCAGACTATTGGTCTATCTAGCTCAGTATTGTCTTCACAGACTGGCAGTGGCTTCTCCAAGGTTGCAGGCAGGAATCTCTCTCAGCCCTATCTTGGAGAAGCCAGGGAGGGAACTTGAAACCTTCTGCTCTTCCCAGAGCGGCTCCATCCCCTAAGGGGACTATCTTATACTGCTCACACATCAAGTCTCCCATTCATATGCAACCAGGGCAGACCCTGCTTAGCTAAGGGGAACAAGTCATGCTTGCTACCACAAGACCAGCTCTGCTCTCCTCTCCTTTTTTCCTTTTTTCCTCTTGATGAAGTAACGTGGAGTGAGGTCAAGAAAAGGCCCTATAAGCACCACTTACACATCTTCAATTAATTTCCTCCAGTTATAGCCGCTTATAGAGACCAGTGGCATGTAGAAACCTCCACAATGCTTACACTATTAAGCCCCAAAACTTGCTTTTCTGAGGAAAAGAAAATTGCCAGGAAATTTAGGACCAACAAATGGAAGTACTTTTTCACACAATGCATAATCAACTTGTTTAATTCTCTGCCACAAGTTGTGGTGACAGGGCATGCCCTCAACTCCTGCCTGTGGCTTCCAGTAACATCTGGTGGACCACTGTGCGAAAACAGGATGCTGGACTAGATGGGCCTTGGGCCTGATCCAGCAGGGCTGTTCTTATGTTCTTATATTCTTATGAAAGGCATAAGAATATGGGGGGGTTGGCACCCTCTGTGCACTACACCACCATTCACTCTGGGCCACCCCAGCGCCCCCGAAGTGCAGTTATGGGGCTGCTGAAACCACCATTCTTCCCTATGAAGAAAAACCTTAAAGACACATAAACTTCAAAAATCACTTAAAAATCAGCCCTTTCCCCAATTCCTTTGAAATAATTCTGGTAGCTTCCTTGACCCCCTTGGGAACTATCACCCACCACACTCTGATCTAGGCCACCCCTTTCCCCCTGATGCGAAGCTATACATTTGCTGGAATCCTCATTATTCCTTATGGGGAATTCAAAAATAATTTTAAAATTCACCAATAATCAGAGGATTATTAGGCACCCCTGGGTGCCTACCACCCACCTCACTTTTGTGCCCCTAGGTGCTCCACAATAGGGGATAATGGGCTGGTTTGAGTCCCATTATACCCTATGAGAAAAATAATTAAAAATATTTCAACAATTCATAAAAAATTGTAGGAGTGTCTGATTGCTTTTGGGGTTGGGTGGTAGGCACCCATGGGTGCCAACTACCACTCCACCCACTTTGGGAGGTTTGAACCAGTTCAAACCTGTTTGAACAGGTTCAAATTTGAACCAAACTGGGGGGTTCGAGCCAAACCAAAACCGAACCTCCCTCTCCTGGTTTGAACCCGGTTTGAATTTGAACCGAACTGGGCAAAGCGGTTTTGTGCACATCCCTAATTGCAACACTCTGGAAGCTGGTTGGCATTTCGTGTCTCTGACTGGGGGCCAATTGCGTGTATTGGTCATCTGAGAAATCATTTCCGCAGAGATGAATTATAAAAGACACTCATCAGAATCATCCCATTTATGAAAAAAATATGGGCAGCATCCAAACTTTTGGCAGAACAGCAATCCAGCTGTTTCTTTTCTGCTCACAGAAGGGAAGTTGCACTGATGGGAAAAGGACCATTTCTAGAAGGACCCTTGTTGTGAGCATAGCTCTCCTTCCATTGACGGAAGACTCTGCTAAAAGGTTTGGAATGGATGCTGCCCAATATGAAAAACAGGATATCTGTGCTGTATGTTCAGATGACCTTGTTGAGTCTGTTACCAAATAAACCAAGCTTCCCTAAAATGTACAGCTTGAAACTGGATCGTGTATGCAGATTTGTTTAGATTTGTAACAATTATGAGGAGGTAAATAAACCTGAATATAGCAAACCCAGAACAAGATATCTGTGCTGTCACTTTCTTCGGCAACTGCCATCTGTTATCGTGTACCATTTGTCATTCAAGCTGTTGTTCCACTGAATCATAGTTTTCCCAAGGCATTTAAATTTAACCAAGAGTTTACTGTATAGCTGACACCTGTTGGAAAGACTGAAGCAGGGCGGGGGCGGGGGGGAGCTTAAACCTAAGGCGAATAAGAATACCGATTCATCTACCCTCCAGCTCTTTCCCCTGAATTTCTCTATCTCTTGACATTAGCTCGGTAGAGGAATTTTATGGTCTATACAATGGAATATGTAGGGGAAAGCTGGAAATGTCAAACAAAAATGTAGTTTAGAAGCAAATTGTGAAAGGGTGACCCCAATACAACCAACTTTCAGAAATTATCTTTTTTCAGTATTTGGTAGGGTTTTTAGGTTTGATCATTCTTATCTATTATACATTTGATACTAACCATACATTTGATACTACTTTTTTGATTTAAAAAAAACGATATGTGCAGATCTTTCAGAAAAGCATGAGACTGGGAAGCAAGTCAGTTTTAGCAAATCAGAAAGCAGATAGGACAACCCAAACATGCTAAACATCTCATGCCTTAGTCCATCCTCATGTTTACTGGACATTTTGGGTAAGCACAATATCATAGCCATGTGTGGTGACATATATGAAGTATATCAAAGTGGAAAGTTAGTCCATTTCAAATGGTGAGCAAATGACTCTTCGTGGTAGTACACCTGTCCCTAAAACCCTGCCAACCGTTGCCGTTTTTATGATTAATCTGTTTTGTTTTCCTGGGTTTTCTGCCTTGTTTTGTTCACATGGCAACAGTAGGAATCTGACAGTGATGAAGTCATGAGGCTAACCAAGCCCAAGTGCCTCACAGTGCACATAAGCACACAGTAGCGATGGCCTTAATCAAGCACTGTAACAATAAAAGCTAAAGCAATTTTCTGAAGAAAATGTTCTGCATGTTTTTCTTTTCTGGCCCCAAGCATTTGCTTATTTATTTTATTAGACATTTAGCTTGATCTTCAAAGGGTTCTCCAGGCAAAGAGTTTGCAGAAGGGAAGGAGAATCATCATCTTCTGCTATAGAGTCTTGAGTTGTCAGTTGAGTCAAGGTCTTGGTTCCTTGGTTCCATTGACTGCACTTATGGAACAGCTGGCACCGTGGGTTCTCTCTTGTACTATGAACATCCCTTTATTGCACAGAACTGTTTTCTTTTCAAGTGCCAACTGGGAATCCAGAAAGGTTCTATGTGCTTCTTAAAATAATGTTTTTCATTAGCTTAGTAACATTAAGCTGCTTTTAAAAACTAAATTGAGGTGCTTGTTAATGTCTTGAAGTCCTATTTACTTATCTCTTCCAACATTGCTGGCTCCAAAGCAAAATCTATGCAACAATTTTTTATTTTTTTATTTTTTTAAAAGAAGTTGCTTTAGGATGCTGATTTATTTTGGGGAACCAGCAGACTGGAGATGATGGGAATGGATTGTGTCTTTTTAAAAAAAACATTTTTTAAAATTTTTTATTGAAACATAAGCAAAAGAAAAGAAAAACAGTGTCATGATATTTCTTTAAGCAAGTACTAGAAAGAAAACATTATGAATATATTAACAGTTCTAAGAAAATTCGGCAGCAATGATCAACATTTGATTACATCTGATCAACACTTGGTTGCATAAAGCTGGGTAATTAAAGCTTCACAAATCAAATCCAGACAATGGGAACAAATGATGTCCTTGTCAAATACTAAAGTTTATGAAGGGATCCCAAGTAGACATAAATAACTCAGTTGAGACTTCATTCATATAAGCTGAAACTTTAGAAATTGAGGCATAATCCCATAATTTCAAAAACCAATCTTTTAAAGAGGGAATGGATTGTGTCTGCATGGGCCTCACCTATTCCAGTTTTCTTCTCTGACTGAAGGCAGGCCTGGTGAAAGTGGAGGCCAGAGTATGGCTGCCCATACTCAGTTACTGGCTAAGAATATCCCTCTTCCCAATTGGCCTAGTCCCCTAACATTACAGGACGATTACCAATCTACATGGAAGTAAACTCTGGTGGTAAATATAGCTTTACTTGGACTATCCTATGCCCACTTCCTCTCCATGGGCTATGAGCAGACCAGAACACTCCTCAAATAGAGCATAATGGACATAGAGTGCCAAGCTGACCTCGGTAGGCTCTCAAATTTCCTTATCTCAGAAAGTCTAAGATAGAGGTGTGCACAGAACTGGCTGGCCCATTCCCCAAACCTGGGTCGGTTCAGTCCGGCACCCCTCCAGTGGGGTTCACAGACCAAATAATATTTTTTTTAAAAAAAATTCCAACTTAACCCCTCCAGGGGTTTCTCCAAGGTGGGGGGAACCTGTTTTTGCAGCCATTTCCTGGTTCGAGCAACAATGGAGGCTGGCGGGGGGAAGGGGAACCTCCACAGACAACCCCCCACACCTCAGAGAAGTCTCCCGGAGGGAGTAAGTTGGAAATATATATAAACTATTTGGTCTGTGAACTCCCCAAATGGCCAGGGGAGGTGTGGACCAGGATAGAGCTGAACTGGGGGTGGTTCAGCTCAACACTGAACTGTCGAACTGAACCAGCTTGAAGTCAAACTGGTTTGGTTCGAACCTGTTCACACACCCCTAGTCTAAGATATGTAGCAACACTTGCTGTGTAACTTATGCAGCTTAAGGTCCCCAACCGGACCAAACCAGACCAGCCAAGTCTGATCTGGCCCCCATCGGAACCCTCCCCCCGTCCAGTCCAGGTCCAGACACGTTCGCGAATTTTTTAATTTTTATTTTAAAAAATGAATTCAAAGTACCTTTATCCCCTTCAGGGGGCTTCCTGTATGCTGTGTGTGGGGAGGTGGTCCACGAAGGTCCCTTCCACCCACCAGCCTCTGAAGTCACCGCCGCTGCCTGGGAAATTGATCATTTTCGCCCCGTTCGGGCCTCTGTAGTGTGTGGTGGCGGCCATTTTGGCCACCGCCACCACGCATGCATAAATGACCCCTGCGAGCCCTGGCATGACCCAGGGCCTCGCAGAGGTCATTTGCACATGCATGGTGGCCATTTTGTTTTTTCCAATTATTCTCTGATTTGTGGTTGTGTGTGTATGTGTGTGGTGTGTATTTGCATGTTAACTTTATTTAATGAAAAGTAGGGTTGATAGTAATCCACCCTATATATTGCCATTTATTTATTTATTTATTTATTTATTTATTTATTTATTTATTTATTTAGCACATTTTTATATCGCCCAAAACGCAAGTCTCTGGGCAGTTTACAACAAAACAATAAAAACAGCAAATAGAAAGGTTTAGACATTATAACAATTTAAAATTTAAAACAATGTTAAAACTATTAAAAACACCATGAGGCGAGTCTCATGATCAGTGAGACTCGCCCAGAGGGGGTTTGCGGGGAGAGCGGGCTTAGCCCGTTCTCCCTGCAGACGACTGGAGCCAGATCAGCCAGATCAGCTGCCCACACGACTGCCGGCTCTGTGATTGAGCCGGCGGGGGCTTGGGAGTTTGGGGGCCGCACAGCCCCCAGAAGTTCCAGCATGCTCTGCGCAAGTGTGCAGAGCATGCTGGAGAGACCCCCAAGCCAGGAGGCTGCTTTTTAGCCTCCCGGTTGCGGGTCTCCTCGTGAGTTGCCATGTCGCATGTCCTTGTGAGTTGCCATGTCCTTGTGAGTTGCCATGTCGGGGTTCTCCTCGTGAGGAGCCATGCCGCAGCAACACATTATCCGGAAACCCCAGTTAGCGGAGCGCTCACTCCGCTAACCTGGGCTAAGGGGAGGGCTTTGTAAGCGGGTTACCCATTTTGAGGCAACCGGGCTCGCCTGTAAGCTCGGTGGTTCTCACATCCCACTAAAATCAGGCTAGGCTCCCCATCCCAACTTTAGCCGATCGTGAGAATAGCCTCAATTAAAAGAGTATTTAATTAAAAGCCTGGGTGAACAAATGTGTCTTGCCTGCCTTTTTAAAAGTTGTAAGAGATGTGGAAGCTCTTATTTCAGCAGGAAGTGTGTTCCAAAGACTTGGGTCAGCAATGGAGATCGCCTATTCCTGACTAGCCACCAGACGAGCCATGATCTCAATGGGCGGTGTGGTTTATAGTGAAGAAGACGTTCTCTTAAATACCCAGGGCCCAAGCTGTTTAGGGCTTTATAGGTTATAACCAAGACCTTGTATTTTTTCGGGTGGAGTATTCTAATGGGCCCCTCGCCCATGTGAAGGTGGCGTGTGACTGTGAGTCCAACTTTAACCAGATGGTGGTCCATCCATGACAATGGGGAAATCACAGGAGTCCCCACCCATGAAACACCACCCTGATCAGAGTGAAAGACCAGATCAAGTGTGTGACCAGCAACGTGAAATTTCTCGTAAAATTAACTTTTGGGCTTCAAGTGCGGTAATCAGTAAAGGTCTTCATTCACTCTGTAAAAAGCCAACCATAAAAGACCAAAGAATAGTAGTCCCAACAGTAGCTGTTCTTTCCCTTTTTCATGTTGAGTCTGAAGGTTAGTAGGATGAGGTATGTGACATATTCATCCCCTCTAAATATTTCAAAGCCTTCTTAAAGGTTATCAGCCAAGGTAGGAGAAGGCTGAGGAAAAGCACCAAAGAGTTGCTCTAATAAAAAAGAAATGATATTCACATTCCAAGAAATATCTGTACAGTTCACTGCCTTAGGAGTGTTGCTTGGATTAGCCACCCAAACGGTTGTTCCTTTCACATGCCTGCTGTCATGGCTCCACTGATCACAAGGGCAAGGCAGGAGGAAGCTTACGACCAGTTGCAGGGGAGTGACAGCGGGAGGGAGGGCATACCCTCGCCTCCTGCCTCTGGGCTTCCAGTGGCATCTTCTAGTTGGCCACTGTGTGAAACAGGATGCTGGACTAGATGGGCCTTGGGCCTGATCCAGCAGGGCTGTTATTATGTTCTTATGGCTCACTGCTAAAGCCACTTGTTTTGCATGCAAGAGATCCAAGGTGAATGGTCATCTTCACCATGTCAAGCAGGGGCCATTTTGGCCAATCATAATAATGATAATAAATAGGCTTGTGCATTTCAATTCAGGTACAAAATGTTTTGTGCCAGAAAATGGCAATTTCGGAGGTTTTGTAACCAAAACAAAATCATGAAATTAAAAAACAGAGATTTTTGTTTCCAAATCGAAATGACTGTGTTTCGGACAGAATGCTTTGTTCTTCAGAAAAGCATTGCAATTGAAATTGACTTCTCTGACTCTCTCCACTCCAGCTGAGGCACTGAGTGATTAGCAGAAGATAAGATATGCAAATAGCTATTGAGCTAGTTAAGTATGTGTTGTATTCAGTGTAATTGAAATGCAAACTGACCTTGCAAAGGGTTTTGGAAGACAGCATTTTGAGACAGAAATATCTTTGGGAGCTCAATGCAATTCCAAAGCTCTTGCTAAAAGCCATGGTGTGGAGTAGCTTTTCGAGAAGCATTGTGTGGAGAAGCTTTTCGAGAAGCTGGTTAGGAAGGTTCTGAAATTACACAGGTGTTTCTTTCCAAAGGTTTAGAAAGAATCTCTTGACTTGTTCAGGGCTCTTTTGAAGAGCTATTTTGTTTTTCTTCTGATTTTTATGAGTTATAGTGGTGTCTAAGTTTTGTTGCCCAAGTTGAGCAGTCTAATGTAATTTAGGCCACAATGTAATTTGGTAGGACATGATGTCTAAGCCAGTGGTTCACAACTTTTGCCATTGCAGAGACAGGTCATCCACATGGGACTACAGGAGACCAAAGGAGGGGGGTGGGGAATACCCCTGTCATTCTCTTCACTCTTTCAACTTGTTTATGTGGGGCTTCAGGGGCAAAACAGTGGGTTGGGTGGCAGTGCCCCAAGGGTGGTGCACCCAGATTCCAAATAGGGCAAAGGGCTGATTTCTTAGGAATTTTTGAGGTTTACGCGTCTTTAAGATTTTTCCCCATAGGGAATAATGGAGGTTTCAGCAGCCCCATAACTCCACCTGGGGGGCACTGGGATGACCCAAAGCGAGTGGTGGTGTAGTGCACAGAGGGTGCCAACCACGCCCCTGGATTGCTAACCCATTTGAGGTACTGGGCTTTGTTGTTTCTGAGGTGTTGAGTTTAGATTCTCTGGTAGCAAATGAGATTTTTAATGAAAAACCATGAATCCACTCTCATATGCTACTAGAGAATCTACTCTCAGAACACCTCTAGAACAACAAAACCCTGTTCTTCATGGGTTGGCAACCCATGTGGGTAGTTGGCACCCTATGTGCACTACACCGCCACTTGCTCTGGGCCACCCCAGTGCCCCTCAAGTGGAGTTATGGGACTGCAGAAACCTCCATTATACCCTACAAGGAAAATCTGAAAGACGCGTAACTTCATTAATTGTTTAAAAATCAGCCCTTTGCCAAATTCCTCTTTAAAAAATTGTGGTAGCTTCCTTGTACCAACTGGGCACTACCACCAACCACACTCCACTCTAGGCCACACCTCCCCTCCACGTGAAGCTATACTTTTCCTGAAATCTCCATCATACCCTATGGGGAAAATCTGAAAGATGCACACACTTCAAAAATTAACCAAAAATCAGCAGTTTGCCCAGTTCCTTTGACATTTTTGTGGTAGCTTCCACTCATTGGGCACTATAACCCCCACCCACTCTTTTGACCATGTGCCCCATTTTTTAATCTGAATTAATTCGGATTTGGATTAATTTGGATACAAAACAAAACTGGGGTGATTCGGAAGGCTTAATTTCGGAAAAAATACAAAATGGGGTTGATTTGGATTTGGTACAAATCGAAACAGAAAAAATACAAAACACGCAACCCTAATAATAAACCCCTCCAATGTGAGAGCTACAATGTGATAGACCTCCGTGCAGGCCTGAGTTTTCCCAGCACCAGAAGATGGATGATTTATTAAATTAATTTGAACTGTGAGAGATATGAGATCAAAACATTTTTGTTTAAGGACCATTCACAGTGCAGCTTTTTTCCTCTCCAAGTGTAAATGCAATAACAAAGGACACAGTTCCATGTGCAGTGAAACTCGTATACAACTGAGCTCATGGAACTCGTGTGCAGTATTATGCTCAAAGTGACCACATGAATGTATCACATCCAGTGACTTATCCAAGATATGAAGACTTCTATCCTCTCTCTTCAGAAGTGTTTTTTCAAGGGTAAAAACTTCTCAGCTGTATGATCCCAACTAAACAAGACATGCAGCTCTTTGCAAACTGGTTGAGAGCACTGGCTTTTAATTTTGTGCTGTTTTTATTGTTGTCCGTATTGTACTGAAGGAGTGCAGTAGTGGCATAGCAAGGCCACGGACCGCTTGTGTTCAGCCACTGAACATGGGCAACCCACCACTGCTGTTGCTCCTGCTACCCGTTGTCTGACACGGCAACGGCTCCTGCTTGTTGCCGTGGATACTGCTCCTGCTGTCCCCTGCCACTGCCATGCTCTTGCTCTTCCTCCGCCTGGTATCCTCCACTGCTTGTCACCTTCTGCAGTGGCAGCTATTGCTCCTGCTCTTTCCTCCAGCCTTTCTCCCCCACCCCCATGCCTGCCATCCACTTCTGAGGCCAATCGGAGCTCCTGACCTCCCTGGAGCCTGGATGGAGACGAAGCGCACACATGCACCCTGTGTCTGCATCATCCATGGAGCCAGATGGCAAACGTGGGGTGGGGACAGGAGTGGTGGTGGCACTGGTGGGCAACAAGCAGCAGGGGGTGGTGGAAGAGCAGGAGTGATAGTGGCAGCAGGGGGAGAGTGGGAGGAAGAGCTGCCACCATGGCAGGGAGAGCAGGAGCCATAGTCATGGCAGGCGACATGTGGTGGGAGCAACAGCAGGGGAGGGGCAGGCAGGGGAGGGCCCCCCAGACCCTAGACCCCAGAGGGGCTTGGGTTCCAAGGACACCTTGGACACCTTCAAAGACCAGTAGCTTCGCCCCTGAGGAACGGGATATAGTTATTTTAAATACATCAAAATGAAAATGTTTTTAAAATGAAATTTAACACTCCGAAAGTATATCTAGATGCTGTTGCTCTACTTCACTGTGGCATGGAGCCTGGCCAGCCAGCTGCTAACGCAAAGCTTATCTTTATGGAGCGACATCAGTCTGTAATGACCTTGCTGCACTTAAGTGTGTTACATAATATCATTTTGTGGAAAAATACTGATTATCACTTCATTATCACCCTAGAATTTAAACGAATTTTATTTCGTTCCATGGACAACTTGTTGAACATGCGGTAAGCAAACAGTGGCATGGCAGCCTTATCATTCACTATTGAATTTTCCATTTGTGGAGATCAAATTTGAAGAAGGAAGTAGATAGCCTAACTGAACAGGGATTGTATTACATACTATGAAAAAGCATGTTTGGTGTTTTGAAAGAAACCCTGTCCTAACAGAGCACAGCTGTAGATGCAGAGCACCACTGGAACAAATATATCTGTGGCTTAATCATCAGTTTGTGTGGGCTCCCCAGCCAGATTATGCTATAGTCAGCCTTCTTTGCTAGGTGGCTTCCACATTTTCAGATGGAACCTCAAAGGAAGGAATGGAAAATCTGTCTTTTCCTCATAACCAACAGAAACATTGGTTACCCTCTCACCAGTCCCAAGTATCTATGGGTATTTTGGTGCCTATGAATTGTTAGTGTCAAAAATGTTTAACCTGAATAAGAAGAGTTATTTTTAGTCTTCTTTCTGAAGGGAAGAAGGCTTATAAGATCACCATGTCTGTGTGTCCCTTCTGAGTTTACAGTCTGATACAAACCAAATTCACAGCACTTGTTAGGTGGAATCCTAGGAGGCCCCAATGGCAGGGTTTTTTTGTTTGTTTTGGTTTTGCTTATCCATCATCTTGTTTCAAGATGGTGGCCACTGAAGTTATAGGCAACACCTCTTTGTAACCCATGTGCTGATGTTCAGATGCAGAGCAAATTCATAGTGAATGGTAGGGAGTCTTAGGTAAGAGTCACTGAGGCGGTCCACACAAGCAGTGTGGAGACCTGGTTGGGGTTAGGTGGGGAGAGCGGGCTTGGCCATGGTGTCGCACGATTAAAAAAAAAATGGGGTTAGCAGAGCCCGCTAACAATGCTTGGGACAACAATGCTACGGACAACAGTGCTCCACTAACCGCATGCTCCGCTAACCTCGTTTTAGAGCAGGGATCCTCAGCGTTGGGCCCCCAGATGTTATTGGACTTCAGCTCCCATAATCCCCAACCAAAGGCCACTGGGGCTGGGGATTATGGGAGTTGAAGTCCAAGAACATCTGGGGGCCCAACATTGAGGATCCCTGTTTTAGAGGAGGGCGACATTGGTGGGCTAGCTGCCGTTTAACCACCAGACTTGCCCGTGAGCCCGGTGGTTCTCACGATGGGGGGAAACTGGGCTGAGCTCCCTTAGCCTGGTTCCCCCCACCCCCCATTGTGAGAATAGCCTCACTATGTGGAGAGAAGCAGAAAGTAGGTTGCTCCCTTAATTGCTTAGCAAAGGGGACAAGTCTTGCTTTCTACCACAAGACCAGCTCTGGAACACAGGAAGTTGCTTTGTATAGTCAGATCATTGCTCCATTTAGGTCAGTATTGTCTATACTGACTGTTAGTGGCTCTCCATGGTTTCAGGCAGGAGTCTCTTCCAGCCCTACCTGGAGATGCCAGGGAGTGAACCTGGGACGGTCTGCATGCAAGCAGATGCTCTATCACTGAGCTATACAGCCTCATCCCCTAAGCTTTAAGGGGAATATCTTGCAGCAGACAGCACTCACATGTAGTCACCCATCCAAATGCAAACTAGGGTGGACCTTGCTAAACAAAGGGGGCAATTCATGTTTGCTACCACAAGACTAGCTCTCTTCTCCAAGAAGCTATTTATAGAGGTTTGGTTTTGTTAAAATACCAAGCCAGTAACATCTCCAGGATTGCTTTCAATAGTCTCCTGGAAATGGGTGCTGATTCCTGGAGACTCCAGACCAGGGATTCTCAATGTTGGGTCTCCAGATGTTCTTGGACTTCAAGTCCCATAATTCCCCGCCCCAGTGGCCTTTGGTTGGGGTTTATGGGAGTTCAAGTCCAAGAACATCTGGGGGCCCAATGTAGAGAATCCCTGCTCCAGACTAATTTTGGTGGGTTGACAGAACCCTACCCCAGAAGTCTGCTAATGTCAGTAGGGATGTGCAGAACCGGTCCGACAGTACGGTCCAGGGGTACGTGGGTTTGTGATCAAACCGAAACACACACACCCCAGTTCCATCCATACCGGAACCGAACCGCTGGTCCGGTCCGGCAGGTCCGTGAACTTTTTTTTAAAAAGTAAATTAAAAGTAACTACCTGTAGCCCCTTCGGGGGGCTTGCTGTAGCCACGGGTGGGGAGGTCCGCCAGGGTTCCCTCTCCCGCCCCCCCCCGGCCTCCCTCATCACCACCACAGCTGGGTAAATGTAGTCTTTTTGGCCCTTTCAGGCCTCCATAAAGGCGAGTGGCAGACATTTTAGCCGCTGCAGCGCATGTGCAAATCTCCTCTGCAAGACCTGGCATGGCCTACGACCTCGCAGAGGGCATTTGCGCATGCACAAATTTAAAAAAAAGTTCACGGACTTGCCGGACCAGACCAGACCAGGGTGTGTGTTCGATGGGGGCCGGACTGAACTGGCCTGGTTCAGTTTGAGGCCGGTCTGGCCTTGAACCGAACTGGGCCAGGCGGTTCTGCGCACACCCCTAAATGTCAGGCAATTTGTCCACCATTACTGATCTTCTCATTAAGGAACTTGATGAGGTTCTATGGGAAATCCCTGGCATGGCCAGTGGCAGCCCGGGTTCAGCCTGCCATGGTGGCCTGGGTCCAGCCTGCCGCTACGGCCCACCTAGCCCCACCTCTTGCATCAAACATCAGCATCTGACATCAGATGCAGGGAGCAAAGGTTAGCCATGCCCCCTGCATCTGACACCAGATGCAGGGGGAGTAGTTTAGCTCGCAAACAGGGTTGTGCAGCCCCATTTGGAAGAAAAAAATGCCAGTGCCATATTCTCAGCATGGCTGGAGCGGCTCTCCCTGCCTTTTAAAATTGCTGGCCAAATTTTCTCACAAACGGGACCACATGGCCTGTTTGTAAGCTCAACTATCCCCCCGCCATGTCTGGTGTCAGATGCAGGGGGCGTGGCTGGGGCGTGAGGCATGGCCCCTGAAGGGCGCGGCCCAGGTTCTTTGAATCCATTTGCGCATTAGTGACTCTGCCTCGGGAACTCCAGGGTTCCATGGGGCACATCAGAAATCATTCACATAGATGAATGGCCAAATGGACCACAAAATAGGCAATTAGTACACGTGCAGATGAAAATTTCTGAGCATCTGAAACCTCTGACTGCCATATAAAAACCAAGTAAGCATATAAAGCATAAACTCTTTCAAACAATAGCAGCTAGGCTTTTGTTCTGTGTATGTTTTATATGTCGAACTCTTCACTTGCTGCAGTTCTAAGAAATACTTGTGAAGAATTCTAAAATAACGGGACCCAAGAGAATAATACTGGCTCTTATAGAAGTACATATTTTAAATCCAAAGGAATGATGTTGACCCTTCCAGGATATGAATAACACTATCAACAGCATTTTGAAGGGACAACAACCAACCTAATCAGCTCTGTTTATTCAACACAGTGGTGTTCTGCCAGACACGATACATGGATTTCAATGAGGAGAACATAAATTTGTACATCACTCAAAGTGCTCAGTGATGTACTTTTAGTGAAGTACAGATTACTGATGGGGCCATCGCTCAGTGGTAGAGCCTTTGCTTTGTATGCAGAAGTTCCCAGGTTCAATCCCCAGCATCTCCAAGAGAGCATCTCCTGCCTGAAACCTTAGAGAGCTGCTGCTGTCAGTGTAGAGTACAATACTGAGGTAGATGGGCAATGATCGGACTTGATATAACGCAGTCTCCTATGTTAAAGTGCCATATAGCCAACAACAACAACAACACAAACCAGATTTGATTTATTATTATTAATTGTATGTTCTATTCAATTGTTTTCTGTTTGTGAGCTGCCCAGAGAACCACTGTTCTGGAGCAGCCAATAAGTAAAGTTTTTATTATTGTTATTGTTATTCCACAGTTGACTTCATTTATTGTTATGTTTTATTTTTATCCTTCCTCCAAGGAGTGCAGGGCAAAATAAATAAATCTCCCCTTTCTCTTGTCCTCACAACAACCTTGTGAGGTAAGAAAAATATTAGGTAGCTATGTTGGTCCGTTGGGGGAGGGGTCTGAAAGCCCAAACTGGTAGTGTTCTGCAGTGGTTGGAAAATATTTCTCAGGCTGAGAGTGTGTGACTGACAAAGGGAACTCAGTGCACGGCTTTGTGGCTGGGCAGCATGGTTGTGACTTGCCTTGAGTGATGTGGGAGAGCAAGCCACTGGTGCACTAAGCCACTATGGAGTGTGCAGCAAATAGTGAGTGGAGCCTAGTCTTCAGTGAAATGTTGGAGGGCCATAAAAAAGGTAGCACAAAACAGGTAAGAGATTGAGTGTATAGGTGTTTATATGCCAATGCCATAAGCCTCTGAGCCAAGATGGGTGAGTTGGAGTGCTTGGTTGCTAAGGAAAACATAGATAATAGTGGGCATAACGGAAACATGGTGGAACAGTGAGAACTAGTGGGACACTCTTATCCCTGGATATAAACGCTATAGAAAGGTCAGAGAGGGGCAAATTGCAGGTGGAGTAGCACTGTGTGTTAAAGAAGGGATAGAATCAAACAAGCTAGAAAATCTAGGAAGATCAGAGCCCTCCACAGAAACTCTTTGGGTGTCAGTACAAGGCCTGAAAACCACCTTAAGTGGCACAGCAGGGAAATGCTTGACTAACAAGCAGAAGGTTGCTGGTTTGAATCCCCACTGCCATGTTTCCCAGACTATGGGAAACACCTATATCGGGCAGCAGTGATATAGGAAGATGCTGAAAGGCATCATCTCATACTGTATGGAAGGAAGCAATGGTAAACCCCTCCTGCCAAAGACAATCACAGGGCTCTGTGGTAGCCAGGAGTCGAAATTGACTTGACGGCACACTTTACCTTTACAAGGCCTGAAAGTAAATGTGCTACTAGGGAGGTGCTATTGCCCTCCTGATCAAAACACTGACAGTGACTGAGAGAAACAGAAGGAAATCAGGGAGGCATCAAAGAGAGACAGAGCTGAAATAATGGGTGGCATCAATTACACACATGTAGACTGGGTAAATTCACATACAGGTAATGTGAATTTACCGGAAGAGGCCAAATTTCTAGATACCTGGAATTACTGCCCTAGAACAGTTGGTCATGGAACCAACCACTGAGAAGGTGACCTTGGATTTAATCCTGAGTGGTGCCCAGGACCTGGTGCAAGATGTAAGTGTTGTGGAACCTTTAGAGAATAGTGACCTCATTGAAATCCATGTATTGTATGGCCTTGGTTCTTTTGCTTTGGTAATCTGAAATAATGTGCTTTGCCTGCACTTTATTACCTGTGTTTCCATTTTGTCTGCGTGCTGAGTCAGAATTGTACTCCCCATCTCCCAGGTTGGTTGGCTATGCCCCCAGAACATTCATTGGCATGTCCATATTTTCATCAGGGAAGTATTGGAAGGTTTGCAAACTGTAATATGAATGGATGTGTTGGAAACGGCCATGTTCTATGAATGAATGAGTTGATTGTATACTCTACTTTTATTATACATATATTTACATTTTTATTATGTAGTTTAATATATGGCATTTGTGATTTTATCTTGTGAGACACTTTGGGTTTGTCAAGTAAAAAAAAGTGGGGTGTAAATTATTAAAATAAATGAAGATATATTAAAAAATCCATGCACGTGCCAACATTAACAAAAGAAGCTCCTCTAGCAAACACAGTAATTAAGCCCTGCTAATCCGGTACTTTTAAAATGGTGGCTGCCTTATATTTAGCAGGAGACAGCAACTGTCCCTATCCAACCCCAGCATAGTATCTCTCCAGTGGCTGGTGCTGGTGTTTCCCTTGTTTTGTGTTTTAGATTTTGAGCCTTGTGGTCTGAGAACCGTTTCAGCATTCCTTTTTCTATGTAAACCAGGTCTAGAACATTGCTGTTGAAAAGTAGTAAACAGGAGGTCTTTGATTATTGTGGGGACTAGGTTCTCGGCTACCACCCAGAATGCCAAAAACCACAATAATTGAAACTTGAGGGCCTACTGAGTTCTTCAGTACTCAGTAACCCCATCATTCCCATAGGTGCAAGGTTTCAATTACTATGGTTTTGGCATTTGTTCCCCTGCGATAATGCACACCAGGTATATATAGCTCAACCACAAATAGCTGAAACTGAGAATGGAGAACAAGCGAAAAATGAGTCTCCAGTATAAATAGTCATCATCATCATTCAAACAGCCTATAGAGCAATATGTTTTATGTACTGTATAACCTTTTTTCCCTTCTGTACAGCCCACATACTGGGATACAAGAGTACAAACCTGATTTACCCAAGATTCCCACTGCCTGCATTTCAGTGGAAGATGCTGAACTGATGGCACGAATATCTTCCCGGGGCACCAAGATTGTTGTGACTCTGAAAATGGGAGCCAAAACCTATCCTGATGCAGATTCCTTTAACACGGTTGCTGAAATTGTTGGGAGCAAATATCCTGAGCAGGTGAATGAGATTTTGTTTGTTTCACACTTGGGGAACCAATTGAAAACATCATTGAGATTATCTGCCTCCCCCTGCCAAAGTCACTGCATTACACGGAGAAGTGATGTTAGCTTTTAAAGAAAGAAAACTATGTAGGGTGCTTCCTACAAAGTACTTTTCTCCCAGAGACCTGCTTCTCACAAACAGTAGCTGAGAAGGTAAATTTATATCTGGGCTGTATCACTTCAGAGACTGTGGGTGAAGAATCCCGAAAGCAAATGCTTCTCCATCTAAAAAAATGAAAATGCCTTGCACAAAGAAGGATTGAATTCAGGGAGAAGGGTTCTTAATATAGTCCCCAGCACAGCATCCCTCCAGTGGAATGGTATAGCCAAGACAAGCCTAGGGGCAATAATGGAGAAGGTGTGCACAACAATCAAGCCTCCTTCGGTGTCAGCACATGGGCCAAAGTCCATGTTGAGGGGCAATTCAGATGAACGTCCCCCTCACATGATTAAAGGGTGCCCTGAATATACCAGGATGTCCTTCAGTGACATCAGGGCAAGCGTACTCTCAGGGAGACCCCATCCTGCTCACATGTTGAAGCTGGTGCTCATACAAACTGGCCCTCTGTCAACAGGGTATTTTGCACATCACTATGGTTGATAGGAATAATTGTCAAGGAAAGTCAGAGAATGTTAATTGATCAGAGTTGTTTTGTGCCAGGGGCTGCCTACTTTGTGTCACCAGATAGTGATGGATTACAGCTACAAAGACCATTGTGACTGGGGATGATTGGACTTATCCAACATCTAGGACCCAAGGCTGGCAACTCCTGTTGTATGCTTTCACTTGGATGTACATAGCCACTAGTGTTTCTCCATATTCTTCTTTCAACTTTGGGTATCCATGAGAAGTTCCTGAACTTCAAGTTTGGACTTAGGGTTGCCAACAGTCCCAGATTAGCCGGGACATCTCGTATTTCTGGGGGAAAGTGGTCATCCCATCCAGGATGCTATTTTCCCCATATTTGGTGGCTCTGCTTTCTAGGCTCCGCACCTGCTTTCACCCAGCATCTTACACACCCAAGCCAAACCTGACCTAGATGACTACCAATCCTCCTGGAGTCTTGAAGAGTGAGGAGAGTTGGACCAATGCATTCCACTCCTCTCCTTGACTCCTTGGCCAATGTGAAAGATGCAGGGGGTGGAGATGGAACAGCCCTCCATCGCATTGACTGTGCCGTAAATCAGAGAAAGGTGATTTTGGCAGAGCACACGCGCAGTGCAATGTGAGCTCGCAGGCAGCCGTTTCCCCCATCACTCACGGGCAAGGCGGGGGCATGCTGGGGCAGTTTGGTAGCACCATCTTATGAGCAGACAAGGCTTTGAACAAGGTGGGACATCCTTTCCCTTAACTTTCTAGAGAGGCCATGTGGGGAGGGGAGTCTGCGGGCTGCTTGCTTTCTTACTCCAACTTTGTGCTCAGTTATTCAGGGGCAGGCAAAAGGACCAATCAAGACTGTCTGGTCTGTACTTTCAGCCCGGCATGTGTAATTCACCTCCCCCACCGGCCCCAAAATGCTGTGTTGCACTTGGTTTTTATGAATGGTCTCGCCCCTGAGATTGTCCCATCCAGAGTTGCCAGAACCTAAGGGGTATACTCGTGGGTCAAATAGGCCATAAGCCAGAATTTGGCTTTTTAAAAGCCAAATCTGGCCACCTAGGTCCCATCCCTAATTTGTGTCCCTTATTTGGGCAACAGAATGTTGGCAACCCTAAGTTTGGTCAACAAGCACTGAACTGGGATGCTACCATTAGTGCCTAGAATTTCTGATCAATGGCAGTTGATTACACCATTGTTTCTATTAACAACAGTCACAGTTTTCTTTCAAAAATATGCCTGAAGTATGAGATCTCCTTTTAAAAGAAAACCATGGTGACGTTTTAAAGAAGAAATTTAATCCAATAGCTTCATTGCTGCTTGCTAGCTGCATTGCGGCTTCTTAAATGCATTAACCTATTTGGGATCACAGCTAATACATTTTCCAAATGTATAGTGCATTTAATATCTAATGAAGGCATGACATGACATCATCTAATAAATGCTAGACCTCTGTAATAAATAAATACAGACCTCTGTATTCCCTTAGCACTCACCTGGCTCTCGGATCTGCTGAAGCTGGGTTTTTTTTAGGAGGCCCTGTTCGCTGTTCAAGAAGAATGGTTTAAGAGCTGTTAATAGATATGCCACCCACTCTTGATTTCTTACGAAAGATTTAGAAGGCCTGTTCTGCTCTTATTTTGCTTCTGATTTTCAAATTAGCTTACTTTTCTCATAAAAACAGCTGCTTTCTGGTCCTTAAAATCTGCAGTCTATGACACAAAGAGGTTTGTAGGAGTTTAATTTGGCATTGTCTCCAGTTGCATGGAGCTCTGTTGATGACAGAGGACTAGTGAACATATGAACCTGTTCTGTACTGAATCAGACCACTGGCCTGCCTAACTCAGTATTGTTGACACTGACCTGCAAGGTTTCAACTAATCTCCAGGGATTTAGATGGAGGTTCTTTCCAGCCATACCTGAAGGTGTCAGGGATTAAACCCGGGACTTACAAAGCATGCGCTCTACCACTAAGCTAAGGCTTCTCTACTGTTGAGGCAGTTCCCACAATCAGTGGGAGCCACCTGGGGAGGGTTAGCGGGGAAAGCGGGCTTAGCCCGCTCTCCCCACACACGAGCAGGCAGTCTGCTCCAGGCGGCCACAGGGGCCGTCCACACGACAGCCAGCTCCATCACGGACTCAGCGGAGGCTGGGAAGATCGGGGGCCGGGTGGCCCCTGGAAGCTCCAGCATGCCCTGCGTGAGCGCGCAGGGCATGCTGGAGAGACCCCCGAGCCAGGAGGCTGCTTTTCAGCCTCAGTTCGCTCCACAAACCTGGTTTAACCACCTGGGTAGTTCAGCGGGTTACCTGCGGAAGAACCACCGGGCTCACAGCCGAGCCCAGTGGTTCTCACGATGGGAGAAAATCGGGCTAGTCTCCACTAGCCCGATTGTATCCCATTGTGTGAATAGCCTCATCGTGTAATACAAGGCTAGCAAAGTTCTCAGAGCACGTGTAGAGTACACGTTCACTATTTAATAGAAAGCCTGCCTTTTCATAAGTGAAACCAGGGAGTGGTATTTCTGAAGGTGTGCCTTCCACGCATTCTTGGATGGGTCTCTATTTACAGATGAATCTCTGAATTAGTTAACCAGGCAATAATTACTAAACAGAAACAAACACTGAAGATGCTGCCCTCTCCTTTTCTTTTCTTTTTCCCCCAGCTATGCTATCAGAAACCTAGCCATGCAGCTCTTAATTAATCCCTACTAGATGATTTGAAATTCTGTTCCTTTGTGTTTAAAAAAAAGAGTGTATTTTGATAACATAGGCTATAAACCGTGGTATTTGTGCATCCCAGGGTGGCAATAGAATGCTACGATCCTCAGACACAACAAGTATGAGTCCAAAGATGAGCACATTAGTCTCCAACCGCAGCTAAGCAATCCACCTTGTACAAGACAAGAGGGAGCTGTATTGTAGTCTCACAGCCCAACAACGCATTTAGCCCATTCACGTGGCCATTTGAGGGTGGATAAGAGCCCGGGAAAAACATTACCCTGGGTGAAAAACATGGGCATTACGTCAGCTTGGTGCAACAAACACATAAGCACAGCTGCTGAAAGCTCCATTGTCGCTCTTGGCAATTGCAAGCCTGACTCTCCATGGAAAGCTCTCCAAGGGAGTGTATGCCTTCCCAGCATGCTTTGTGCTGCCAGCAGACTGGAAAAGCTTCATGGCACCAGTGGCTGCCTTTCATAGGAACATAGGAAGCTGCCATATACCGAGTCAGACCATTGGTCTATCTAGCTCAGGATTGTCTTCACAGACTGGCAGCGGCTTCTCCAAGGTTGCAGGCAGGAGTCTCTCTCAGCCCTATCTTGGAGATGCCAGGGAGAAAACTTGGAACTTTCTGCATGCAAGCGTGCAGGTGTTCTTCCCAGAGCAGCTCCATCCCCTAAGGGGAATATCTTACAGTGCTCACACGTAGACTCCCATTCAAATGCAACCAGGATGAACCCTGCCTAGCAAAGGGGACAATTCATGCTTGATACCACAAGACCAGCTCTCCTCCCATGAATAGCCATGAAAGGGAAGGAGGCAGATACAGCCCTGCCAAAGCTGCTCCTGCCTCAAGATCATAGAGGGTGCTCTGCAGTTTTGCTGTCGATGGTTTCCGTGCAAGGGAGGGTATGCAAGGTGCCATTCGACTGGGTAGAAGAGGTATGAGGTAATGAAAAAGGTTGTGATAGGAGGGTTCTTCTCTCCTCTACACTCAGTAATGAGCTGGGTAGCCTTGCCAGGAACCTGGAGGGAAATGCATGAGTTCTGACGAACATGCAACTGCTAAGGATAGAATTGTTAAATCTATGGAAGAACTGGCCTTGTTGAAAGAGGACCAGCATGGCTTCAGCAAGGGCAAATCTTGCCTCACCAACCTCTTGAAGTTCTCTGAGAGTGCCAATAGGCATGTGGATACAAGTGACGTTGTTGACGTAGTATACTTGGACTTTTGATAAAGCTCCGTCAAAGGCTCTTTAGTAAACCAAGATCCCTCCAGTGGCTGTTGCTGGTATCTGCCTTATGTATATTTTAAGACTGTGAGCCCTTTGGGGACAGATAAAAGGGAAAATGTCATCATGCCAGGCCACACAGAGGCCCATTGTGCAGGCACAGTGGCATCCAAAATGGCCACTGTGCCAGGGGAGAAGGCCCGAATGGGAACCCCCCAGAGGGGGTAATTTTAAACAAAAACTTTTTAAAAACGCTCATGAACCCCTTGAATGTGGCTGGGGGTGGGGGTTGGTTCGACCCTGAAATGTCAAACTGAACCGGTTTGATGTAAAATACATTAGACATCAAACCTGTTTGCACATCCCTAATGAGAAGCTCCAAAAGGATTTCTCCAAACCGGGTGAGTAGGCAACAAAAAAGGCAAATGGCTAACTTCACATATACACTGAGTGGGACAGCTGTTGGTGACTGACCAGGAGAGAGATCTTGGGATTGTGGTGAGTAGCTTGTTGAAAGTGTCAACTCGTGCAAATTCCATGCTAGGGATCATTAGGAAGGGGACTAAAAAAAAAAAAGCTAATATTGCAATGCCTTTATACAAATCTATGGTGCGGCCACATTTGGAGTACTCTGTGCAGTTCATCACAAGAAGGACATTATAGAACTGGAAAAGGTGCAGAAGAGGACAACCAAGATGATCAGGGGCCTGGAGTACCTTCCTTATGAGTCAAGGCTACAACATCTGGGGCTTTTTAGTTTAGAAAAAAAGATTATTAAAGGGAGACCTGATAGAAGTCTATAAAATATGCATGGTGTGGAGATTGTGTGTGTGTGTGTGTGGAGAGAGAGAGAGAGAGAGAGAGAGAGAGAGAGAGAGAGAGAGAGAGAGAGAGATATTTCTCCCTCTCACAGCACTAGAACCAGGGGTCATCCCATGAAACGGATTGCCAAAAGGAAGTACTTTTCCACACAGCGCATAATTAATCGGTGGAATTCTCTGCCACAGAATGTGGTGATGTCCATCAGCTTGGATAGCTTTAAAAGGGCTTAGAGAAATGCATGGAGAACAGGTCTATCAATGGCTACTAGTCAATGGCTATAGACTACCTCCAGGCTCAGAGGCAGGATGCCTCTAAATACCAGTTGCAGGGGAGCAGCAGCAGGAGAGAGGGCTTGCCCTCATCTACCTCTTGCTTGTGGGCTTCTCAGAGGCATCTGGTGGGTCATTGTGTGAAACAGGATGCTAGACTAGATAGGCTTGTTCTTATGGCTAGCCCACCTTCCACCCTGATTTTAATGGTAATGAGAACTAGCCTCTTATGTTAAACTTGCTTGCCCCTGCCTGTTGTTTTATTTAAATAAAGGTCAGGTCATATGTATGTTTGTTTGTTTGTGTGTGTGTGTGCGCATGCGCGCGTGTTCGTGTACATGTGCATGTATGCGTGGTTGGGGTGGTCAGGTTCTGGATCGCAATTCACAGGGAGCGGGTATCTAATCCTTTCCTGCAGTATGGGGGAGGACTTTAGCTCAGTGGAAATGCAATTGCTTTGCATGCAGAAGTTCAATCCCTGGCATCTTCAGGTAGGGCTGGGGAAGGAATGTAAAGGATCTTGGTGCTTAGGTGGACTTTGTCTAAAATGCAGAAGACCAGAGAGAGAGAGAGAGAGAGAGAGAGAGAGAGAGAGAGTATTTCAGGAGAATAACATGATACAGATGGTGTCAATGAAAGAGATTTGGTTTCTGGGACCACAGCCTAAGCTTCCTTAATGAATTACCCCAGATGGGCTGTAACCAGGGACTCGGACGTATGTGTTTGTGAGAAGCCTGATGAACTTGATCAAAAGAACTTTATATTAAAGCCTGTGGAGGTGTAGAGATAAATATTAACGGTAAATGCAAAGGTCAGTCCTAAAGTCAGAGACCTGGGTACTACAGAAGAAACTGGGGGAGTTGTGGAGTTTTCTGGTAAACCTCACAATAAAACAGTGGCAGGTACATTACAGCATAATATCCATATCTTCCAGTGTCTATATTCCAATGAGTATGGGAAATAAGCAAGGTGAATTTGAGCTCCGAGTACAGAAAGATAAATATGACTTGTACCTATAATTGAGACTTGATGTGATGACTCCCAAGACTAGAATGTAGCAACTGAAGAATACAAGCTGTTTTTAAAAAGACAAAACAGGAAGTGAAAGAGAGTAGCATACACCTGTACAGAAAAGTGCATACACCTGTACAGAAATCCAAGAGACTGAACTAGGGATGTGCACAAACCGGAGTTTGAGCACTTTTAGGGAAATTGGACCAGGAACTTTAAGAAAAAGGAGAGCAGGTCCCAATAATCCTACATGGTGTCAGTATGCAAATGGTGTCTGCGCATGTGCGGGTGCCATTTCAATGGTCAGCATGGTGTTGCTGACCACGCAAATGGCATCCATGTATGCGTGGATGCCATGTGCATGCTTGTGCCATGCCAGGGGTTAGTAGGATATGCGCTGCCCCAGCAGGAAGCTTCATGGGACAGCAGAGAACCTTTTTCTTTAAGTTCCCAGTCCAATTTCCCTAAAAGTGTTCGAACCACAGCTCGAACCAAAGCTTGTGCACATCCCTAGACTGAACATGGCCATTCAGTAGAGAGCACCCGTGTGTAAGTGGAAAAAGAAATTAAAAAGAACATTGTACTTGAATTCTGTTACACACTGTCATACCATAAGATGATGTGGATGATACTTTCCTGAAACAAATTAGAGATAATCTGGCTAATGAAGGAAATGTAGTGAAGCATAAGATTATGGAAGCTACTGTATGTATACTGAACTGTTACAGCCAACTATTAATGTAAAGGAGGAAATGAGAGAGACAATTAGGCGATTCTCACTATCACCCAAAAGCGGGCTAAGGGAGCCTAGCCCACTTTTGGACGGTCGTGTACTGCAACAAGAGCCGTGCAGCTCCTGGCAGCTAGCCGCCTGAAATACCCCTCCCCTTAGCCAAGGGTAATGGAGCAAGTGCTCCGTTAACCTTGTCCTTTTGCTTGTGTGTTGTCCTGGCACGCGGCGACACACGAGTAGACACCTTACCGGGAGGCTGCAAGCAGCCTCCTAGGCTCGGATGTCTCTCCAGGATGCCCCACATGCTCACACAGGGCATCCTGGAACTTCCGGGGGCCGCACAGCTCCCGATCCCCGCAGCCCCTGCCGGCTCCGTGTGGGCAGCTGATCTGGCCTCCCAGGGCTGCCTACCGATTGTCTACAGGGAGAGCGGGTTAAGCCTGCTCTCCAAACCCCCTTATGGCTCCTTTCCCTGATCGTGAGACTCACCTCACTGACATTTATTGGCATCACCATTATATAATCATATTCAAAATTAGAGATATTTCAAGAAAGCAAGGATTAGTAGTAATGAGGGATTTAAATTACCCTGATAGCCATTGGGAGACAAACTCCACAAGTCACTGTATCTCCAACAAATTTCTAAGTTGTCATGGTTAGCTGACAACTCCCTTTTTCAGAAGGTGGAGGAAGGAATGAAGGGATCAGTTATTCTTGACTTGATCCTAATCAATAGAGAAGAGTTGGCCAATGAGGTTGAAGTAATTCTGGAATTCTAGATCTTTTGAAAAGATAAAGGTGAGCATTGACAAACATATACCTTGCATGTCAGGAAAGCGATTTTAACAAGCTCAGAGAGGTACTAGGTAGAATTCCATGACTAGGTAAACAAAAAAGAAAAGGAACCCAAGATGAGTGGAAGTCCCTGAATAAGGAGTTTCTCAAGTTGCAGCCACAAATAACTCAAATGAAAAAGAAAAATGGGAGACATCTAAAAAAGCCAATGTGACTGCACAAAAGTTACGTTTTTGATATAATGCTCCCCCCCCCCATCCCTGCTGCATCTATTATTTTTGAACAAGTTATATTCTTCAGTTGTTACATTCCAGCTGTGGGAATAATCGCACCCACTCTCAGTTATACCCAGTCACACAAACAGCCAGTGTGCATGCACGGTGGCCTCCCAAATGGCCACTGCCAGCACGAAGAGGCCCAGAACGGGCCGGAAATGGCCCATCAACCACCCAAACCGGGCTGGATTGAGACCAGGGAGAGGCTGGTGGGGGGGGGGAATCACTGGAGAATCCCTTGTGGAAGTGCCCCCTGGAGGTGGTGGGTTCTTCTAAAATATATATATTTTGTTAGAACTCCTGGTCCAGCTCGAATCCGAGCTGAACCAAGGGGGTATGTTTGGGAGGTGCAAAACTGAACATGCCTGGTTCTGTTCGAGTCTGGTTTCACTCAAACTGAACCAGGCAGACAGGTTTTATGCACACCCCTACTTGCTGCTGATTGGTTTTCTGGCACTGACTTGCTATCCCGGGAGTTTGGGGAAAAGTTTAAAAATTTGTTTAAATCTCTTGCTAGCCCGTTTATTTTGTGGGTTGGGTGGGAGGTAGCACCCATCATGCCCTACCACCCAACCCACTTTGGTGTCCCTAGGAGCTACCCATGGGGGAAATGAGGTATTTCAAGTTTCTCCATTGTTCCCTATGGCCAAAACACTCGAAACGTTTCAAGGGTTTTTTTGTCAAAACAATCAGGTCGAGCTCTGTTTTGACAAAATATTTTGGCTGTCTGCGTTTTGTTTCTAGCTTGAAACAAAATGCAAAATCCATTTTGTGCACATCTCTACTAAGCACCCATTGCCACAGCAGGACAGTCGGATGCTTAGAGTCTGACAATTCAGATTTGAGACAGGCTGTACCTCTGCAAACTTCTCATTTAGAAGGCAAGAAATTGCATACATACAGCTACCCCAGGCAGCAGGAGGGATTGTTCCAGTCCCATTAGGCACCCCTGTACAAAGTTAACCTGAAGCCGGACAGTAAAGACACAAAGAAAGACGTGACAATGTGGAAGGAACATAGCATGACCAGGAATGAGGCGTGTCCTTCATGCCCAAAGCCAGCTTCTGAGTTCTAAAGGCTCTCAAGCTTGTGCCTACTTGGTACAAGACTGGGCTGGGAAATGCTATCTTCTGAGGCTCTCCCAGGAACAGGGTTCATGTCAGTCATTTAGAAATCCCTTCAGAGATAAATTACTTGCAAAAGTTTCCATCACTTAATCGGTTCTGGAAGGATGCATTCTTAGCAGTCTTCTTCCACTGCTGCGATGACATCATTCCCATTAGAAGTTTATATAACTAAAGTAGGAGCCATTCCATGAGATTAGCTCAGCAGAAAAGCCTCATCCCTATGACTGCCAACCTTTCTGCCACCACATGTATGTTTTGAGGCTGCTGAAAAACTGCAAGCACTGTAAACGCTCAAAAATAGGTAGTATAAGTGGAAAGAATTTATGTATGGTAGGATTCTGTTTCTAAATCAAAACCATGTCTCCCAAGCCTAAGCTTTATGGGATCTTAAGGTGATCATGGATCTTCTGTGTGAACAGGGACTCCCCCACTTTACACATGAATTGTAAACTGTCAGTGATGCTGAATTTAACCCAAAAGAATCATGACCTTAGTCCTGAGCAATAGCCAGAGTCTGACCCTGAAGAGGAGGACCTGTTGGGCCAGAGTAGCCAGCCCCTACCCCACATCCTGACATCAGGCTGGTGCCTGAACTTGTCAGCTGGGAGACCCCACAAGCAGAGGCCAGAGACCCTGAAACGGGCACATATTGAGCCTGAGCCCAAGCCACCCAATGAACTGGCCTCTTCCACACCCCATACCTCACACCCCCCATAACCCTGCCCAGAATGGACTTCCCCAGGGGTGCTTCTAGACAGGCCCCACCAGTGCTGCCTTTCCATGTGGAGTTGCAAACAGAATTGCATTTCTATTTCCACACTGGATACTTTGGGGCACTCTCATCGTGAGATATCCCATCCGCCGCTAGTGGCCACTCAATTGTGTAACATGGTGTGAATGACCCTCCTGTTCTTACCCATCCTGTTTCTAGTCTACCTCAAAACCACGCCTATCAAAACAGCACAAACAACTGTTCATATCTGCAGTCATTTCACAGTTCTACTGTTCTAGCATTGCACAGTTATTCAACTGTTCTAAGAAAACTGGGTTTTCTGTATTAGTTAATGTGATGATTTAAGCACAGAGAAAATACCTGTGAACTCCATATACAGAGTGCCTGAGTAAGATGCTGTAATCCCAAATTTGGTCATGTGTCTGGGGATAATGGGAGTTGTAGTCTAGCAACATCTGAAGAGACAATTTTGAGAATGCCTGCTCCAGATTCCTCATGGTTATTGTGTGTGGGCTGAACTGCCCTCCTCTTGTATCCTGGTTTTTTCTCACACCATTGCTATTTTCTGTTCTCCTAGTACTGAATTTGACCATGTGACCATGGTCTGGATTTGGTTTGCATTTGGCTTGTGTCAGGTCTCTGTGCATTGTCACATCTTGCCACAAGTTACTGTACAATTGAGCCAGGAGTCAGGCCAGGAGTCAGGTCTGAGAGGCAAGCCAGGAGTCACAGACAGGATTGTGCCACAACCAAAGAAACTTTGTTACTGAGGCAAAGCCCCTTTTCAGAGGAATCCTGTGACCAGCCTGGGTGAGTGAGGACAGTCTAGGGCCTGAGAATCTTCTATTCCTTGACAGGTTCAGACTGCACTTCTGGCAGCTTGCTACTGGGGACAGCTGCGAACGGCACCTAAGGCTGTTGGATCCTGGTGTATGTTTTTTTTATTAGACAAAAATCTGCATCTTAAGTTGCATGCATACTTACAAAGCAGAAAGAATAATTAACCATAAATTCACAAGTGCATAATAAATACTGGCCTCATGTGCATGTCATGTAAAACCAAAGGTTTAATGAACCCATGCTTGCCCACCCCCCACCCCCCACATTCAGACATCTTGTCCACATTCAGACATCACTACCAGGACCCAGACTTCAGTCAGGGAGACTGTAGAGAGCAGGCGAACTGGCTGCTGGGCTTCCTCCTTCACATGATCAGCTGCAGCAGCCAATCAGAATGGAGAGAGGGAGGAGCTTCCTTCCCTCAACTCCGGTCTTGGAGAACGCTGCCTCCAGTTCAGCATTTGGCTAGCTCTGCCAAACCTTAGGTAGGAGTAGCGAAACTCACAACCTTCCTAGGGTTCAAATTTGGGGAGGGAAACCTTGGGGGGTTTAGAGAGGGAAGCCTTGGGTCACTTTTTGAATGGGACAGAGGCTCCATGCATTTGGGCATACAAGAAATCCAACCTCCTCCCTATTTAACTCCAGTTTCCTGTTAACATGCAAGTGTGGCAACTGTTACTGTACATATGTAGGGCATCATCATACACATTATATTTGGATCCAGCCTAGGCAGTTCTGACAGTAGAGAGTGCTTAACCCAGTTTCCCAGTTAGGAACCACAAATTGTGCTTTAACAGACCATATTTTGGACCAGAAATGTGATATCTGAATTGTCCATCTTAACACGATTCCATTATTAGTTTTACAATTCCCACATCGTATAATGGATATTTTTTCTTTCCAGTCAAAGTGTTGCCTGAGCAGGATTCTTAAATTAAAACATCCTGGAAATGACCTGAATCGCAGTAGCACTAAGATGCTAGAACATGGAGTTCTTTTCCTGGTTAGTGATGGATTTAACAGACCCATTTGGACAAAGGAAGTGGGAGCTTATTTATTTATCCTCCTTTCCTTCCTTTTTCTCTTGGAAAAAAAATCCTCTCTTGGAATTAGTTTTTGGCCTAAGCTCCACAGAGTAGCTAAACATGGAAAATCTCCTAGATTTTTTGGAACCTGGTAGTCATGTATGGATAGGAACCAGTCATGAATGTATGTTAAAGAACATTGGAAATGTGCATTATATAGTGCAGGGTGAAGCTTTAATAAGATTTGGCATGAGCTCGACTTGAAGACAAATGTCTGTCTATTATTTCTTTGGTGTGTTTTCTCATATTCCTTAAGCCAAACTAACTCATGCATGTAACAGGCACAGGAGCAGAGAGGATATCTTCGAAACTGGCGTGAAAGCACCAAGTCTTTCCCCGTTTAAACCTTTGCATGGATTTTCCTGCCTTTGTCCACTAATAGTTTTTGGAATGCTGCTGAATATTGCTATATGGAGCCTGCTTCTTCTTACAGCCATTCTGTTGGTCCTGGAGAAAGTGGAGACATGTTCTCACTTGCAAAAAGGACCTTTTGCTTTCCATAGTTGCACGCTGGAAAAGCAGCAGCCTAAAGAGAGGCTTTTGATGGAAAGGGACTGAAAATAAAATTAGGTAGCATTGTCACCAAACTATTATTATATTTGTATTACTATACATTCTTATGGAAATAATGCAAAATACCATATTTTGTTTCTGTGTGTTATAATTAAAACAACAATTATGGCTCTTACGGGGGGAAAATACAGTGTAATTACCACAGTGAGAATAGCTACTTTTAGATATCATATTTTCCCTATGGGAAAGAAGCAATAAAGGACCTTGTGGTATTCCAAAAGTTTCTTCCCATTTATTTAGGATAGCTATTCAGATGTTTCTTTAATTTAGCAATAATATTGTGGTCATTTGGCAGTAAGAACGTTTCCACCCACACATGAGTTCCCAGATGATGCTTCAGAATGGACAGCACATTTTCCTGGGATTATAAAAGAAAAGGCTGGCAGCAATTCTACATTTGTTTCAGGTCAGTCCACTTCTTGTTCTACCTTAGAGCAGTGTTTCCCAACCCTGGGCTCCCAAATGTTGGACTACATCACCTCAACCAAAGACCGTTGTGGCTGGGGATGATGGGAGTTGTAGTCCAACATCTGGGGACCCAAACCTGGGAGCCCCTGTCTTAGGGGATCAAGTATGGTTGCCTGCCCTCAAAAGGTTCTGAGCTTTCAGGCTACAAGCCAGCACAGAGCTAAATATGATTAAACCCACTGGGAAGGATCCAGATGAAGCCCCATTGAAATGATCAGAACTTAAGTTAGTCATAACTAACTTGAATCATTTATTTCAATAGTGCTTAGCCATGATGTACTAAAACTGTAAACTGTCCAATGGAATCTGTCCACTGGTTTCAGTGGGCCTTATGTGCACTTACTTTGTGTTGGATTCTGATAACTGAACCCAAATATTTACTTTTCATGATGTGTGTACTCAAAATTCACATCCTGGAACTTGATTATTTCTTCACCCAAGGTTTGTTGCTAATTTAAGATTTAAAACATCACAGTATTAATAGTCTAGATTAGGGGTGTGCAGCATGGACCAAAAAACACAGTTTGGTTTGAATATGAATCTATTCAAACTGAACTGTGTTGCTCCAAACCGGTTCAGTCGAACCGGCCAGCCGGTCCGGTCCATTTGATTGAAGCAGAGGCAGCCATCACTTGTTAAGGGGAATCCGGTGAGGATTCCCCTTTACAAATACAGGGGATGGGGGGTCATTCAAAGCGTAAGGGTCGATTGGGCGGGTTGGGCTTGGTGGCGGCTTCATTCTAGCCTCCATACATGCATAGATGCCATTTGGATGGCATAAGCACATGCATAAAGGCCATTTGCATTTGCATACATGGAGGCAATTTGACCATGCAAATTGTATCTATGCATACGCAGACACCATGCAAATGGCCTCCGTGCATGCGCGGATGCAGCAACCAAGCTGCCACCAAGCCAGCGGGGAGCATGCTTGGGGCCTTACCAGGAGTGGGAGCAGTGGTAAGCGGTGATGCCAGCAGCTGCTCCACCTTGATAAGCACTTCCCCCCCTCTTGCTGCCCCCACCTGGCCACACCTTACTGTGCCGAACCGGTTCATCTGAACTAGGCCTGGTTCAGTTTGATCACAGAACAAACCACTCCCAGTTCAATCTGCAATTGAACCTCTGAACTGGCCCCGGTTCAAGGCAAAATGGTTCATCACAAACCATTCATGCACACCCCTATGTTCTAGAAAAAGTCCCAGAGGATGTAGACTAAAACTTGAAACAAGCAGCACTAGAACCAACTGAAACTACTGAGAGAAGAGGAGGGGGGAACATGAGCTGACATGTTTGTAAAACAAACTTTTTGACTGTTTTTAAAGATCTAAATTTCATACACTAGAAACTTATACTGCAAATGTCAGATCCATCTAAGTTGCGCCATTGTGACCTTCCAAGCCTTGCTGCTATGCAACCTGAGTTAATTTGAGGGTGACTGATTGATCTAAAAGGATATGTTTATCTACAGTGCTTATAGTTAATATTTATGGTGGAACCCTTTTCATAATCCTGTTATTTCAGAAGGGGTTTCCATCGGCCCAGTTCACAGTGGATTGCACAATACTTTAAAATAGTGCAGGATGTCCACCCATTTTTATTTTCCATCCAAAAACTGAGCTTTGGAGTGGGCTTGGGGAATATTTCCCAAGCAACCTTTTAATTAATAAGATTTGTTTCTTCCTCTCCCCGCCACCCTTGAACATTTTTGCTGACATTGTTTTCCTAAGTGCTGCTGCTTCAGGCTGTTAGTTAGGTCTTTGTCCTACATAGAGTAATACCAGCCAATCTGCAATTGCACAAAGAACCCGATGCTATTGCAGTAATAAGTTGATGACCAGATCTGGCTATGTACCAACATGACTTGCACAACCATGGACCATCAGTGGATCTAACCGCCACCACAAAAGATCAGCAGCACTTAATTAGAGGAGTAGCTGTTTAAATTGAACAATCATTGGGTAACATTTTGTGTTGGGGGAAAAGCTATTGGCCACCAAAACACAGAAATACAGTTTTCCCTGTAGATTCAGAGAATGGGAATTTTAGCAGCTAAATGGGTAACCTTTGAAGAAAGACCTTGCTTTACCCATAGCTTCCTTTGTGGGATTTGTATGATGAATAAGGAATGTATTTTTCCAGGAAGTCTTGTTAATGTAAAAATAGCTCAGGTCTGGAGAATGTGTAGAAACAAACCTTTCCTCTCACTTTAACAAGCTTGTAAAGTATCTTGTGGTGGGAATTATTGTCAGCTCATACGCCCTTTATCTACTGCTCTTAATTCATTCTGAGTTCATTGCAAGGGAAAACTTTAGAATTAAAACTTCAAGAAAACAAAGCATTATCATCTAAATGAGACTGTGCATGAGGTTTTGTAGATGGTATATAAGTACGTGTAGCCTGGTCTGTCAGCAATTGCAATATTTCAGTTCATTAGGAGTACACTTTGATTGATTGATTGATTAATTATAGGATACCAGACACACTATAGGTTGCACTACTGCTTTCTAACATTTATATTGCCACCACCGCCGTCTCCTCCTCCTCCTCCTCCTCCTCCTCCTCCTTCTTAAGTGGCCTTGTAAAGGTAAGGTAAGGTGTGTCATCAAGTTTGTGTCAACTACTGGTGACCACAGAGCCCTGTGGTTGTCTTTGGTAGAATAAAGGAGGGGTTTACCATTGCCGCCTCCTGCACACAGTATAAGATGATGCCCTTCAACATCTTCCTATATCGCTGCTGCCCAATATAGGGAAACATACCAGCAGGGATTTGAACCAGCAACCTCTGGCTTGCTAGTCCAGTCATTTCTATAATCACTCACTTCCCAGCAGCTGGGTCCTTTCCGCTGTAGTCTGAGCATTTACCATCCCTTTCTTGCTGCTCCAAGTTAGCTTCTGTTTCAAGGGCACAGTGCAATGTGGTTAAGAGGTATCCTGGACATTCAAAAGTAGTTTGGCTCACAATCTCCCTCCTTGCTGGTTCAAATTAAAGATGTTCCAAAAGATATATATGGTATATAGGAAGCTGCCTTGGTCCAGATCATTCATCCATCTAGCTCAGTACCATCTAAACCAGGGTTGTTCAACTTCAGCCCTCATGCAGATGTCGGCCTACAACTCATAATCCCTAGCTATTGGCCAATGTGGCTGGGGATTATGGGAGTTATGTTATCCAAAAACAGCTGGGGGGGCCCAAGTTGAGCAGGCCTGGTTTATACTGACTGCCAGTCAGTGATTGGCTGCAGTCTGCCAGGATTTCAGATAGATATTTCCCCGTGCTGCCTGAAGATGTTAGGGATTGAACCTGGGATCTTCTTTATGCAAAGCATATGCTCTTCCACTGAGCTACAGCCCTTCTGCCTCTTGTTGGTTTGATCTTTAGAACTGGCTCATGGAGCCTTTATGGCCAAACATGTCAGACTTTGCTTAGTGTACCTTCTGCAGTGAACACACACGGCATATTCTGACATGTTTAGCAATGGTTAGCCATAAGCCACTTACTGGACTTCATCCCTTGCTTCAGATGTGAGGGTCACCATTCATGATTGTCACAGGGAGGGTCCTGAAGAACAACTTCCACATGATGGGCAATGGCTGGTCTCGTGGTAAAAATGGCCAGTCATGACTATGTGATATTCCTTCATGATGTCTATACCCAGTCTTCGGTAACTGTTGTTTGTGGACTACAAGTCCCATCATCCCTAACCTTCGGCCATTGTAGCTGGGAACGATGGGAGTTATAGACCAAAAACAAGACATTACCCAAGACTGCCATACTCCCAGTCAGCAATCCTGTGTAGAGAACTTGGAGGGGAGATTGCTTTATCTACCCCAGCTGCAGAAGAAGTGCACAGGTAAGGAGAGCACTATTAATTAATATTGTCTGGAGTCATGGAGTTACAGCTATAAATCAAGAATTTTATTGAATGATTTGGGCCCTTAGCGATTTGGACCCTGGATACCTGAAGGACCGCCTGCTCCCAAGGGTTTCTGCCCACCCAACAAGATGGTCAGAGGGGCCTTTGCTCCATGTGCTGACATTGTGAGAGGCTAAATTGTTGTGCACATGGGACAGGGCCTTCTCTGTTGTTGAGCCCAGGCTCTGGAGTGCTCTCCCAGTGAATGCCCACTCTTTGACATCTGTGGCTGTTTTTAAAAAACAACTTAAGACCCTTTTATTTGTTCAGGCTTTTACCCCTTAGGGGTTGCCAAATAATCTCTCAACTCTTCTACTTCTGTTTGTCTTTTTAGTGGTTTTTTGGGGGGTGTTTCAAAAACAGCTGGGAGGCCCAAGTTGAGCAGATCTGGTTTATACTGACTGCCAGTCAGTGATTGGCTGCAGTGCGCCAGGATTTTTTTGGTTTGATTTGGTTTTGATTTGGTTTGGGGGGGGTGTTTCAAAACCGTCTTTACACTTTTTGTAACTGAAAGAAAAGAAACAAGCAAGAAGGGAGGAGACATGAGAAATCCTACTTTTCTGTGCTTGTTCTGCTTTGCTGTGGGTGGATTCACATGTAATGATGGCAAGTAAGTATGGAAGAGACACAGATTCTCCACCGGGTACACACTCTCATGCCTGCCACCATTTCCGTGTCATGTGAACCCAGAAATGGGTGGAGAATGTTGGTAACTGACATTTCTCCGAGATTCCTAAACAACATTTGAAGTTGGCTTGACAATGCCAGGCTGAACCCCAACATTTCCAGGTTTGCACAGAAGCAGAAGCATGTGCCTGGCAGGAACTGGTGGCTCTACCATACTTACTTGCCACTGTTACATGTTAACCTGTCCAAACAGTGTTGTATATATACATATACTGTTTAAGTAGAGTTACGTATGAATTCATAAATGCCTTTGATGGGTCAAGTAGTTAGTCCCATGATTTATGATGAGTAAATTCATATTTATCATAAATACGAATTCATAAACAAGTTTATGAAGATTGAAAAGAAATTGGTTCCATAACTCCTGAAGCAGAGTGTTTTGGTTGTGATTCCTGTGCACCTTTTGAGAATTCATCTCTTCCCTTCAATTTCCTGTCCTGGTGCCTTTCCTTTTTGCCTTTCTTTCAGATCTAGGGTGGAGTCCAATGTTCCCTCTAAGGCGTGCACACATGCACACGCTCACACATTTTTTAATGTCTGCTTAGTAAATTTAAGATCCCGCTCAGGTTGAATCAGGAAGGCCCCACTCTGAATGCATGTGTTCACACACTGCCTTGATACTGCCGCCCAGAACAAAACTCATTCTGCACACAGATGAAAAAAATTAGAGAGAACACTGGTGAAGTTCATTTTTGAGCTACCTTTTCATTTTGCTCTCAAGCTTGTTTTGTTCAGTGTAGTTTGACAGCTTCAGCGTATTTAGCTGGCATTAAATTTCTGACACTTCCCAGATCTCTACCAAAACACTACTCAAATGGCATCATTAGAATTTAATGTCTGCTCTTTTAGAAGTTTCCCCTGTTTGGGGCAACAATTTCCCCCCAATAAATCTATGTGTTGCCTTTAGCCTAATGACCACCGAAAAATATATGCAAATTAACACTTTCCCCCATCTGTTTTTCCTTTTTCTGCTTCCACACAATATGTTGCAAAATTGTTTTAGCAGCAATGTCTGAAGCAGACAAAAGGACAGCAGTATCATTATAAAGGCCATTTTCCTATTTATTTTTATTTTGCATTATTATTTTTTGCATTCCAACTTTTAGGGTGTCCAAGGATTTGGCAGTTGTAATATTGACACAGAGCACCATGTTAACAATTCCATAAAATCATGAAGTCGTTAAAATAGTCTAAAACATTTCTTCTGAATAAGAAATGTATGCAGCTGGTGTTTTTATGATTGCCTGAAAGCTGTCAGGAAGCACAGAAATACCTGGATTCCTGTATTATTAGTATTAGTCAAATGAGAGATTATTGTGAACTCAGCTTATTCTGGACATACAGCTATACAATACATTATCATGAGGTTTCTGCTCAGCAGGTTTTCAGCTCAGGCCATAGATGTTGAAATAAAAGATTCAGCAAAGGGTCCAGAATAGCTGTGGTTCTGCATAACTCCTAACCAATTTACGTCAAAAGTATCTGGATTTAATCCAGTGTAACCCTTGGGACTGAAGGGCTTGTGGATTAGGCAGGCTGCTAGTGATTATTGGTTTGCTTTCCATCTTTTATTTGCATAAAAAGTCAAAGTGACTAGAGTGTTGAGTCTGAATGTGGGAAACCTTATGGTATACAATGTGGTATGCAATTTGCCAGACAGGGTTTAATTTTGTAAAATGAGAAGATAGATCATAGATCATAGATCAAAGACTTCCCTCTTCTGTACGTTCCTCCCTGTGCACTCCAGTCAACATCATGGATGCTGCTCCAGTCTCCCCACTGACTGAAATGAGGAGGTAACACGGGCAGGGCCTTAGTCATGATGCTCCGTGGAATCTTCTTGCCAGGGAGCCCGTCTGGCCCCATTGTTCAGGGGTGGAGCTTATCTATGGGCAAAGTGGGCAGTGCTCACCTGAAATTTCTCAGGCAGCCATGTTGTCTCTGCCTCCATTTTGTGTGGTGCAGTGGGGAAATATTTGACTAACAAGCTGAAGGTTGCCAGTTTGAATCCTCACAGGTACTATATTTGGCAGCAGCTATATAGGAAGATGCTGAAAGGCATCATCTCCTACTGCATGGGAGGAGGCAATGTTAAACCCCTCCTGTATTCTACCAAAGACAACCACAGGGCTCTGTGGGCTCCTGGAGTTGAAATCGATTTGAAGGCACACTTTACTTTAGCTTACTGCCTCCTCTGCTGCTCTTGCCTACAGCCTGCTACTGCTTTAAGAGTTGTGAGGTGGGTGATGGTAGCAAAGAACAAATGAAAAGCCCTATATCTGTTAAAATATAATGCAGGAGCCAATAAGTATGCTAACTTTTGTTTTTGCAAAGTGGGCAGTCCTAGGACCGCCCTATAAACCAATCAGAGAGGGACTAGGCTGATTGACTCTTCAGGCAGCCAATCAGAGTGACCAGAGGATGGCAAAGTATTTTTCTTTAAGCTGCTCAGAAGAATACAATCACCATTTTGGTCAGAGAGCAGGTAGGCTAGCTGGCTGTTGGTAAGTCTGATCTTTTGCTTGTTTATTTGTGTTTGGAGGGGAAGAATGCAACCTCTGTTTTCTCTCCCTTGCTCTCTGATCTGATCTGTAGGCAAAGCATTATGGCCCATTCTCAAAATGAGATGCCATAAATCATGGGGGGGGGGGGCAAACTGTAAGACTGGACTAATTAGATTAGAAACTGACATAAGAAGCCAGTTTCTTTTGGGCATATGTATGGATTTCTGAGTCCAAACTGCTTTTCAGATAATTGCAGAAGTGGTTTTCCATGTGGGTGTGGTGTAGTGAAGGAATGGGTTCTGTTGGAAAGAAAATAATTTTAAAAATCCATTTGCTATGCAGAGAGTGAACCAGGTTTTTCCCCTCTGGATTGTGTCCAGTATCTGTAACATTAATACATCATTATGTTGCTTCCTTCCCTAGTGTATTACAGGGTGGAGCAGGTAAGGAAAGGCAGCCATTTTAAATGCTGCTACCAGTTTTAAAGGCTACCAGTTTCATTGCAGAAGCTGGATCTTCACTAAAGATAAGCCCATCCCATTCTCACCCTGATCCTGATGCATCGAGCCAATAGTTCTTCTCAGCTCTATGGAATCCAGGCCACCTCCTGTATCATTAGTATGATATGATGGCCTGGACTGGAATTTTGGCCCGATAATCTGGGCCATGCACAGGCTAGATAGATAAACACACAAACACTCATATATAGATGTGTATATATGAATATACACATTATGCACATATATAATACGTGAGCTCACACACAGAGACACTCATATATAAACTAAACTAAACATGAATACCTGCTTTGGAATCATGCCTATTAAACCTAGATATGCGAGAACTTGTCTGTGGTTATTCAGTTGTGAGGGAAACATGTTTTCTCAGAGGCACTTCACTCCTAATATTGAAAGGGCACGGAAAGGACTGAGCCCTGGGGACATCTGGCTCAAATTAAGTCCTACTGTTGTATCAGTGAATATAGGGATGGAGGGAGAATTATTATTGTCGTAAGTTCTTGGCAGTAACAGTCTCTGAAATAGGAGGAATCCAAATTCTTAGGAGAGATGAATTGTGACATGTGGAGCATGAAAGATTCTCTTCTCTTACCCTGTCCTTTAAATAATTGAGAATAGGAATCCTGATGCAGCTATTCTGCCAGCAAAGGAAGGAAGCTTAGCTTGAAATGTCTTCTTGCGTCTTTCTTGCTATTCGACGGCTTCCTACAGTGGGTGGCAAATTCCGCTCCTGCCATTTCAGCTCAATTGCATCACAGCTCTTCACATCAGTCAGGGAGTGTCTGCCTTTGTGCAGAATTACCATGTGCCCTTTTCTTATATGCTGCTTGATGTTCTTTGAACATGTTTTGTATGCCAAAGTGCACCAGGGAACCGCTTATGGTTACTGGCACTATATTTGGATGACGCTTTTCTTTATAGTCTCCTTAGCATGTGCTCTGAATGCTGTTTTTTCCACTCAGTGTCTGCTGCAGTAAATCGGCACATAAATATAGACTGCAGTTTCTAACAAGCTCTTGGAAGGAATCCAGAGGCAGAATATTGTTCCATTCATTAGGTTAGTCAAATTCAAAAAATATGTTTTCTACTTAGAAATAAAATAATTGGGTATGCTCCCATACAGCAAGTGTGGTCCATTTGTTTTTATTGATATATTTAGTGCAGTATAGTATTTCTGTATGTTTAATAATGCAAAGGGGTACTTCACACAATGTGGAAGACAAATGGGATGTGGTGCCATGGGATGTGGTGATGGCCACCAGCTTGGATGGCTTTAAAAGGGGTTTAGACAGATTCATGGAGAACAGGTCTATCAATGGCTATTAGTCTCATGGCTGTGGGCCCTCTCCAGCCTTAAGGCATGATGCCTCTCAATACCAGTTGCAGGGGAGCAACAACAGAAGAGAGGGCATGCACATACCTCTTGCCTGTGGGCTCCCCAGAGGCATCTGGTGGGCCACTGTGTGAAACAGGATGCTGGACTAGATGGGCCTTGTGCCTGATCCAGCACAAGGCTGTTCTTATTTTCTAAATGCACATTTTAAATACATGCAGCCAAAGCCAAGTATGGTTCTTTGGTGTGCGTATGAAGTCTTTTAAAATATGTATTTGCCTCTTTCATGCATTGACCTCATTCAAACATGACAATACATGGAGGCACTTCACACAATTAATGTGAATCGCCAGGAGGGTTTGTGCGGGGAGAGCGGGCTTAGCTCACTCTCCTGGTGTCCTTCACACACAAAGGGGAGGAGATTGAACACTTCCACTTTCACTTTGGAATTGTCCACAGTTTCCTGTGACATACAAAAACTCTGGAAACTGCAGTGTTTTTTTTCAAAACTGAAAGTGGAAGATTTCCATCTCATTCCTCATAGGAAGAGCGAAGAGGATTTAAAACAAGGTTTACTGCAGCTCATTCATGATAGATGGCCATTTGAAATTGCTCATTGCATTTTTAGTGCATTCAGTGCATGCAAACAGTAATAATGCAATGTGTCAGCAACCCTAGGAGTGGGTTTAGACAGTCATTTTTCTCCCTTTGCACTTGTCACATTATAAGAATCATGTTGATCAAAACTGAAAAGGTCCAGTACCTTATGGGGTTCTTCAACCCTCATACTGTCAACAAGCCAGTACACTCTGATTTGCTGGAAGTATGATGAGACTTATTTGCTATCTATTCACAATATCTATGCCTTGTTCATGTTTCAGGAGCTATACTTATAATAAGCAGAAAACTTACAATAGAGAATGCCCATGCATTTTGTGATGCAGAACTGAATTTCCAACCAAATTTTAATTGGTTCTGCTTTCAAATTCTATCATTTTGTTTAGGGGCAGGAGGGAACGCAGAAGGATAACAGTGACTATGCTTTCCAGAAAAAGAATTAAATAATACATAGCAGCTGACATGATGAGGAAAATTACACAAAATGGTCCCAAGGAAATTAAAAGGACAGGTTAGGCATTGCCTAACCTGTCCTTTTAATTTCAATTGGACTACTTTAAGTAATTCCATCATTTCAGCTGCCATTTGTATAATGCTTTTTGAGTGTCCAAAGTGTTTCATTTGTATTATCTTGATGTAATCCTTACAACTCTGTATACTAAATAATATTTTATTTGTATTTATTTATTTTATCACATTTGTATACTACCCAAAACTGACGTGCACAGTTTGTACACAGCTGAAAATATCATCTTGGATCCAATATTATAGATAACAGATCTTTTGACCCTTAAAAATATCATTATCAGAATCATTATTGGATATCTGATCTGAAATCTGATTTAAAATATCAGTAAAAATCCCCATAGAAGCCTATAGAGATTTTTTAAAATCGGGGGGGGGGGGGGTGCACAGCTGAGCAGAGATTTCTGAAATTTAGCAGGACTCTGTTAATTTCATGTGAATCCAGTAAAACTTTAATTAAGTTTTAAAAGTAATCTGGAAATTGTACTCGCATCTGAGAATCACAGAAGAAAAGTGATGTCACATTTGAGAATAACAGGGGAAGTGATGTAGCATCCGAGAATCTATCACTTGATTTTTACACTGGAACACAAGTGATCAGCTAAAAAAATAAGGCAAGTAGATGGCAGATAATTGGGGGTGGGGGGAGAGAGAAGGAATTGTTGTCCTGATTGTGCAAAATTATCTTCAGATGTAGACTCCATTTTGTATTTCTGCCAACTGCTGCCATTTTGTGCACTGATATGTAGATAGTGGCTCCACTATTTTTCCTGCTATCACTGATATCTGATCAGATAATTCTGATCCATTATAGCCTTCCCATATTGGATTGGAATTATTTCCTATTATAACTGATACCATTTATATCATTCTGATATCTGATATAGCCAATGCACAGGCCTTGTAAACAAGTCTTAGTCATAGGAACATAGGAAGCTGCCATATACTGAGTCAGACCATTGGTCTATCTAGCTCACTATTGTCTTCACAGACTGGCAGTGGCTTCTCCAAGGTTGCAGGCAGGAATCTCTCTCAGCCCTATCTTGGAGAAGCCAGGGAGGGAACTTGAAACCTACAGGTGAAACTCAGAAAATTAGAATATCGTGCAAAAGTCCATTAATTTCAGTAATGCAAATTAAAAGGTGAAACTGATATATGAGACAGACGCATTACATGCAAAGCGAGATAAGTCAAGCCTTAATTTGTTATAATTGTGATGATCGTGGCGTACAGCTCATGAAAACCCCAAATCCACAATCTCAGAAAATTAGAATATTACATGGAACCAAGAAGACAAGGATTGAAGAATAGAACAATATCGGACCTCTGAAAAGTATACAGTGTACTGTGCTTGATTGGCCAGCAAACTCGCCTGACCTGACCCCATAGAGAATCTATGGGGCATTGCCAAGAGAAGGATGAGAGACATGAGACCAAACAATGCAGAATTGCTGAAGGCCGCTAATGAAGCATCCTGGTCTTCCATAATACCTCATCAGTGCCACAGGCTGATAGCATCCATGCCACGCCGCATTGAGGCAGTAATTGCTGCAAAAGGGGCCCAAACCAAGTACTGAATACATATGCATGCTTATACTTTTCAGAGGTCCGATATTGTTCTATTCTTCAATCCTTGTCTTCTTGGTTCCATGTAATATTCTAATTTTCTGAGATTGTGGATTTGGGGTTTTCATGAGCTGTACGCCATGATCATCACAATGATAACAAATTAAGGCTTGACTTATCTCGCTTTGCATGTAATGCATCTGTCTCATATATCAGTTTCACCTTTTAATTTGCATTACTGAAATTAATGGACTTTTGCACAATATTCTAATTTTCCGAGTTTCACCTGTAGATGCTCTTCCCAGAGCAGCTCCATCCCCTGAGGGGAATACCTTACAGTGCTCACACTTCTAGTCTCCCTTTAAAATGTAAACAGGGCAGACCCTGCTTAGCTAATGGGACAAGTCATATAGAAGTTAATGGAACATGTTAGTAATGACTAACTTGTTCCATCTATTTCAGTGGAACTATTCATTTAGTCTGAATGTCCGTCATATCCCTATATAGGCATGTACATGAATCACGATTCAAAGAGTGATTCTCAGCACAGTCCTGATACCTTTAAAAGGGAGGAGAGAGGTGCATACCTGCTTCTCCACTGCTCACCGCAGCTTCCCTGTTCGGGCTGTGCATCCCCCAGGTGCCATAGTGTGCCGGTGGCGCTCCTCTCAGCTGTCCTCATGTGACAGCAGCATGCACATGGCCTCTACACAAGCTGACCACATGTATGCGAGGAGGCCATGTGCATGCCACCATCACACAAGGGCAGCTGGGGGAAGCACCACTGGCACACTATGGCAGCGGGGGAGGGGCATGCTGTCTGAACAGGAAGCTGTGGTGAGCAGCAGAGGAGCAGGAATGCACCTGCCCTCCTCCCTTTTAAAGGTACCAGGGCTGTGCTGCAAAGCGCTCTGTAAATTGCTATTCGTGCACATCCCTGCTATATTGCAAGGACAAGTTAGGTAAAGTTGAGGATGAGATGGAGTGACTTGTCTAGGATTACCTAGTGAGTTCGTGGCAGACATAAGATTCAAACCAGGGGAGTCCTGATTCACAGTTGTTCAGTGGTATGTGAGCCCACCCCAAGGAGTTTTATGGCCTGAGATGAATCTCAGATTCCTATCTTGGTGGAGATTCACACAATGAAATTGATTGCCAAGAAATTTAGGACCAACAAACGGAAGTACTTTTTCACACAATGCATAATCAACTTGACAAGATGTGGTGACAGCCAACAACCTAGATGGCTTTAAGAGGGGTTTGGATAACTTCATGGAGGAGAGGTCTGTCAACAGCTAGTAGTCAGAGGGCTAAAGGCCACCTCCAGCCTCAGAGGCAGGATGGCTCTGAATACCAGTTGCAGGGGAGTAACAGCAGGAGAGAGGGCATGGCCTCAACTCCTGCCTGTGGGCTTCCCAGTGGCATCCAGTGAGCCACTGTGTGAAACAAGCTGCTGGACTAGATGGGCCGTGGGCCTGATCCAGCAGGGCTGTTCTTATGTTCTTATGTAATCATACTAATGTTGGTAACTCTCCAGGGGCATAGCAAGGTTGGAGTGAGCCCAGAAACAAGATTTTAAAATGCCCCCCCCTCACTGAAGCTCAGCTCATGAAGTAAAGAAATCTTAAATGAGGCTGAATAGTGGTAACAAAAAGCATAGTAATATATTATATATATCTCTCACTTATGTACCACAATAGAACATCATCCTAAATTATTTTTTTAAAGGTTTTGTAAATTGTGGATGATGCAAGTCATTTAATGGTACTAGAGAAAGACATGCTGTTCTGGTAGCTCCAGGTCTTCACACTCACATCAATTTCGGAGGATGAAAACAACTGAAGGAAGCCCGGGCGGGTGTGCGGCTGGGGGAGTCAGTCATGTGACTTGCCGGGGGAGCAGGACATTGGGCCCCCAGACAACTGTCTCCCCTTGCCCTATTTTAGTTACACCCCTCATTAAACCTACATTTGAACAATTTTGTGAACCAGGCCAGTAAATCTTAATGTTTTATTTATTTTTTACCAATTACCCACCAACAGCTGGGTGGTCTATATTTTGTCGAGTTAAATGGTAGCACTCCTGTTTATGTGCTGGAGTCTTTCCAATAATGGTAGATCCCCTCGCTGCCAGCACTGCAAAAAGTAGACAGAACCACAAAAACTGCTTCACAGTGGGGGTGGAAACTAGTTACCTGAACTGATATCTATTTGGAGAGAAATATATCTCCTACAAAACATGTTTTACTCCTGAACTCTGAGCTGTTTTGTCTTCTTGTTGTTTATATACTGCCATTTACTTCAGCTACGGAAGGGCTTGTAAGGTTCATTCTCTTTTGTGGTAACTGAAAACCATCTCACCATTTTATTGTGATTCCCAGCACCTTATCTGTTCCTATAGAAAGGATTTAAAGGTGATCACTGTACCTCTTGCTATGTTTGAAAGGAGTATTTTTAAAACTTTATTCTGCAATGAGAAGACCAGCAAAGGTAGACTAGCTTCCAAAATACAGTTTGTCAAATACAATCAATCAATCAATCAATCAATCTTTATTGGTACAGTCACAGACCAGCAAACTTGTCAAATACTACTGATTTTCTTCTGCAGTGTGAATGCATCAGAGATGCCTCCAAAGGGGCATTCTCTCTCTCTTTTAACACAAAATGAACAAACAAGCAAGCATTACTCTATTAATAATTTCATTTACCATTGTAAAGTTGCATCAGGTTCCAAAGCCATGTTCTGTCAGATTATTTGGTGTGAGTTAATAATATGGGCTTACATCATGTGCAGTGTTACATCTATGTAATAGGGATGTGCACAAATTGATTTTTTCATTTTGATTTGTACCCAAATTGCAACATCCCCAATTTGTTTTGGTTCCAAATCTGACCCCCCCGAATCACCCCAGATTCGATTTGTACCTGAATTATCTGAATCCAAATCGATTCAGATTTTAAAAAGGTTCCTGGGGCCAAAAGAGGGGGGGGTAGTGCCCAATGGGTGGAAGCTACCATAAATTGGGCAAAGGGGTGATTTTTAATGGAGGTTTCAGCAGACCCATAACTCCACCTGGGGGGCACTGGGGTGGATGGGAGTGAGTGGTGTTGTCGGGCACATAGGGTGCGAACCACCCCCATGGGTTGCTAATCCATGAGCTGCTGGGTTCTGTTGTTTCTGAGGTGTTCTGAGTGTAGATTATCTAGTAGCATATGAAATTTTCTACAACAAAACATGAATCCACTCTCATATGCTATCAGAGAATCTACACTCAAAACATCTCAGAAACAACAGAACCCAGTACCCCATGGGTTAGCCACCCATGGGGGTGGTTGGCACCCTATGTGCTCTACACCACCACTCGCTCTGGGCCACCCTGGTGCCCCGCAAGTGCAGTTATGGAGCTGCTGAAATCTCCACCATTTCCTATGGGGAAGAACTTTAAAGATGCGTAAAAGCCACCAAATCTTTAAAAATCAGCCCTCTGCCCAGTTCCTTTGAAATAATTCTGGCAGCTTCCTTGCCACCACTGGGCACTACCACCCACCCTACTCTGCTCTGGGCCATGCCTCCCCCCCCCCCCCCGACGTGAAGCTATACTTTTGCTGAAGCCTCCATTCTTCCCTATGGGAAAAACCTTAAACTTGAAAAATTCAACAAAAACCAGCCTTTTGCCCGATTCCTCTGAAATTTGGGTGGTAGTTTCCACCCATTGGGCACCTCCAGCCCTACCCACTAGTTTTGTCCTGGGGCCATTTTTAAAAATCCAAAACGTTTTGGATTCGGATTTTGCAATTTCGAACAAAGAACAAAATTGGGGTGTTTCGGATTGGCTGATTTCAAACAGAGAACAAAATTGGGTTGTTTCGGATTCGGGCCAAAAACAAAACAAAACGCACAACCCTATATCAGATTGCCACTTACCTTGGTTTATTTATATCTATATATAAACTATAGACGTAAAACTACAAAACTGGCTACTTTTCTTGTAACATCGAACCTGCTGTGAGCTAATAAAAAGACTACATAAAATCCCAAAGACCTCCCAGGATAAACCATAATCAGTGGTCGAATAAATACATCGCGTAATCCAACAAAATAATACATGAATCATATCATCCACTTCCCCGGACCAATAATGGACACAGACGTTCTACAGCAGGAATTCCAGCCATAATGGCCTGTCAGCACAGCAGATGGTAATACATTAAACTTTACAAGGAAAACAGTTCCCCTAAGTCCAATCTCTGTCACGTCTGATAGATAAGGCACGGGGCAGAAATGTCATTATAACATGTCACAGCACTTCGAGGCCCAGCAGGGCACTGGCGCTGGTGGAGTGCAGTAGATGTGGCAGCCACAAAGGCAGGCAGACAGGAGGTTGTAGAGGCCGTGGTCAAGCAAAGCAGTGAGTGTTATATGAAAGCATCTCCATGTCTTCTGCCTCCCTGAGAGGGCAGAGGTGGGCACAGAGGGGCACTAAAACTATCCACTATCAAATTAGAGTGGATTCATGGTGTCGCATTGAAAATCTCATTTGCTATCATAGAATCTACACTCAGAATACCTCAGAAACAACAGAACCCTGTACGCCATGGGTTAGCAACCCATGGGGGTGGTTGGCACCCTATGTGCACTACACCACCACTCGCTCTGGGCCACCCCAGCACCCCCCAAGTGCACTTATGGGGCTGCTGAAAGCTCCACAAATTACCTTATGAGGAAAAACCTTAAAGATGTGTAAACTTCAACAATTCACCAAAAATCAGCCCTCTGCCCCAATCCTTTGAAAAAATTCAGGTAGCTTCCTTGCCCCTACCCGGCACTACCACCAACCCCACACCGCTCTAGGCCACCCCTTTCCCCCTGACGTGAAGCGATACACCCTCCATTATAACTAATGGGGGGAAACCTTAAAAACGCGTAAGCTTCAGAAATTCACCAAAAATCAGCCCTCTGCCCAATCACTCTGCAACTGGGGTGGTAGCCTCCACCCATAAGGCACTACTACCCCACCCCACTCTTTTGTCCCAGATCCCACTTTATGCCCCCGATCTGCCCCAAAGACACTAAAACTTCAAAAATTCACCAAAATCAGCCCAATCCCCCTGAAATTTGGGTGGTATCCTCCACCCATTGGGCACTACCACCCCACCCCACAATCCCCCTGAAATTTTGCCCAATCCCCCTGAAATTTGGCCAATCCCCCTGAAATTTGGGTGGTATCCTCCACCCATTGGGCACTACCACCCCACCCCACTTTTTTGCCCTTGGGACCTGTTTTTTAATCCAAATTGATTCGGATTTGGATTCGTATTAATTCAGATCCGAATTGAATCAGGGGTGATTCGGATGGGCCATATTCGGATACAAAACAGAACAGGGATGTTTAGGTTCGGATACGAATCGAAACACTGAAAATCCAAATTGCACACCCCTAGTGCCTGCTGCCATCCAGGTTTCAGAGTGATTGGGTAAAGGGTTGATTTTTAAAGAATTTCTGAAGTTTGCAGATCTTTGGGGAAGATTCAGGGCAGAAAAGCAGCTTTGGGGGCAGAAATGTGGGTCAGATGGTAGTAACCCAAAGGGTCCTTGCTACCACCCAGGTTCCAAAGGAATTGGGCAAAGGGGTGATTTTTAAAGAATTTCTGGAGTTTGCATGTCTTTAAGCTTTCCCCCCATTGGGAACAATGGGGATCTCAGCAGCCCCATAACGCCACTTGGTGGGCACCAGGGTGGCACAGAGCGAGTGGTGGTGTAGTGCACATAGGGTGCCATCCACCCCCATACCCATAAGCACAAAGGGTACTGGGGTGGTTTTTTTTGTTTCTGAGGTGTTCTAAGAGTAGATTCTCTGGTAGCAAATGAGGGTAGATTCATTGTTTGTTATTGAAAATGAATCCACAAATGTGGGTGGAAGCAGGCACCCATTGGGGCACTACCACGTGACTCACTCTTCTGCCCCCAAAGCTCCATTTCTGCCCCGAATCCACCCCAAATAACATCAACATCACACATCAATAACAGCAGAGCTTTGCAAAGAACCAGGCAGATTTCCAAAGGTCACGCACATCCACATCCCCCCCACCCAGAAATGCAATTGATCTACACACAACTGTGTGAAACAACAACAGTGAAAAGCACACTGCCCCACTGGCCAATGAAGGTAAATTTTACACTCAGATTTCCTTAAAAAGGAATAAGGAGGCAATTGCCAGCAGATCAGCCCATGCTTTTGCTGGCCAATCTGCAGGCTGGAAGGGCCAGAAATTCAAACAGATGTCAAAACTCAAAATGGAGAATGAAGGACAAAGACTTTTTGCAATTGCAAAATGGAGTTCCAAAACAGCCAAAACAACAAAACATTTTGTATCCGAAACAGGGATGTTTTGTTTCGGCGACAAAATTTTCTGTTTTGAGCATTGGGTGTTTTGTTTTGGCTACAAAACAGCCGAAATGGCCTGTTTTGTGCACAAAACATTTTGTATCCGAAACGAAAGGCACATCCCTAATCTGATATAATCCTATACTGAATTAATCTGAGTCCTTCTTTGTATTTTTGTCGACCCTGTGACTTATTATATTGTTTGAACGGCATAGTTTTTGAACATTCTTTTTGTTATGGCTACAGCTAAACAAATGAACTGATTGATGGTCTTGTGGTAGCTAGCATGACTTGTTCCCATAGCTAAGCAGGGTCTGCCCTGGTTGCATCTGAATGGGAGACTTGATGTGTGAGCCCTGCAAGATATTCCCCTCAGGGGATGAAGCTGCTCTGGGAAGAGCAGAAGGTTTCAAGTTCCCTCCCTGGCTTCTCCAAGATAGGGCTGAGAGAGATTCCTGCCTGCAACCTTGGAGAAGCCGCTGCCAGTCTGTGAAGACAATACTGAGCTAGATAGACCAATGGTCTGACTCAGTATATGGCAGTTTCCTATGTTCCTATGTTCCTATTGAACTGATCGGTTGACATTACTGCAGCGCACCGTTATAATGACGAATACAAATGTGACAAATATTTCAACAAAAAGTTCCCAAAGCGGTTTACACAGATATAAATAAATAAATTAAATGACTCCATGTCCCCAAAGGGCTCACAATCTTTAAAAAAAGAAACATAAGATAGATACCAGCAACAGCCACTGGAGGGATGCTGTGCTGGGGATGGATAGGGCCGGTTGCTCTCCCCCTGCTAAATACAGGGAATCACCACTTTAGAAAGGTGCCTCTTTGCTCAGTTAGCAGGGTATTGCAGCACTTCACAATGCACAATGATGTCTTTATAACACACCACAGCACTTTCAAGGCCTAGCGAAGACCCAGGCTGGCAGCGATGGCCAAAGTAGATACGGTGCGTAGGTGAGTGAATGGGCAGGCAGGCAGGAGGTCACAGGGGGGCAGGCAAGCAAGTGAATGGCAAAGCAAAGGCCGCCATGTGGCGGGTGACTGGTGGGTGCAGCAGCTCAGTGTTCTAGGTGACTGCCTAGGTGTGCCCAATAATGGACAGGCCAAACCTTCAAGAAGTCCTACCACAGCCAATGTGATGCTCAAGGATTCTATGGCAGGTGCACAGAGGTCCCACAGCAGACAAACTGATGTAGAAAAAAGTGTTCCCTTAAGATTAAAAAACAGGAAGATTGAAAACCACAGGTTTAGTTGGAAGAGGAATGCATTTAGTGAAGATTTTGCCCTGGGTGTATAGTGCAGGGCTGTTCTGTTCCCTCAGCCACCCCCTTTTACACACATAGTATTTTTTGACAAATACTGTTCCTTTACATCATTGTAATCTTGGAGTGACTGCACGGAAGTCAATGGAGTTGGACTGGTGTCACTTCACATTAACTGCAGCCAGTATTGTCTTGCCTTCCACACTTCACCTGCTGCAGTCCAACAGACTCTTGAAAGTAATTATCTAAAGAGGACACTCATTCACGTTATTCATATGAGCCGTAAATGTGGAATTCTGTAAAGTAATTTTTTAAAGTTGCATACAGACTTCTTGTTCCATTAGGGGGGGAAAACCTCAACAGAAACAGTATAATGATACCTTTCTCAAGCCCAACTAAACATCACAAAGGACTATGATAGCTTTTGAGTTTTTCAGATTCTTTAGATCCAGTGTTAAATTTGAGGACTTGGTCCTGAAAAGTTGGATAGGTTTTTCTTCCTTTTTAACTGAAATTAAATTGGTAGCGGATATGCTAGAAACCTCATCTGTAGTATGTTACACTGAAGGAAGCTCTTTGCAAACTAATTAGCTTCGGCTGTGTCCCAGTGCAAATAATCACAGGTTGCATGATCAGTGCTATGGACAGATCTGAATTAATGCTAACATTTACATTTTCAGTGGGAAAGTGTCCATTGTTTTTCTCCTGTATGTTTTAATCTAATGTGTGATCTTCTGTGCCATTCAGATTTTCTTCTCATGGAAATAGTTGCTGTATCTTTTGTAAACTGCATTACGTGTTACATTGCTTCAAGGGCAGTGCCAAGTTGCAGGGGGGTGGGGGTGGCCTGGGGCACTAGGCTTCCCATTCCCAAGCAGTGTTCCCTGTAAGGTAAAGTGTGCCATTGAGTTGATTTCGACTCCTGGCTCCCACAGAACCCTGTGGTTTTCTTTTGGTAGAATACAGGAGGAGTTTACCATTGCCTCCTCCTGCGCAGTGTGAGACAATGCCTTTCAACATCTTCCTATATCGCTGCTGCCTGATATAGTACCAGCGGGGATTCGAACTGGCAACCTTCTGCTTTTTAGTCAGTCATTTCCCTGCTGTGCCACTGAAGAGGGATTCCCAGATGTTGTTGACTACAACTCCCACAATCCCTAGCCAACGGCCATTCCAGCTTGGGCTCCTGGGGGTTGTAGTCAACAGCGTCTGGGAATCCCTCTTACAGGGAACACTGTTCCCAAGGTGCTTCTGCCCCACCCCCTAGTAAGTCTGTCCCCAAAGCTTATCTCAAGAGGGAGGGAGGGAGACTGCATGCCAACAGTTGCATGCTGAAATTGCGGCAGGGACTCCGAGGGGCGCATGGCTACCTAGGGGCGGGGCTTGTCTTAAAAAAAAAGTTTAAAGCCGCCGCTGAGTGGTGGCAGAGCAGGACAGCAGCAAGAGCTCTCCCGCCTCCCAAACTATGGGAAAGGAATTGCTGCTCTCTGGGGCAGGGCTGGCTGGGGCAGGCGCACTGGCGACAGCTGCGCTGCTGCTAAAAGAAAGGCACTCAAGCACTCACTGCTGCGGCCACCACTGACTGAGTGCAGGAGGAGGGAGGGACAGGCGGAGTTGGAGAGAAGGCCGGCAAAAGACTCCCTTCCTCGGCCCCACCTAACTCCAAATGAGCCCGTCAGCGCTCGCGGCGGTGAGTGCTTGAGTGCCTTTCTTTTAGCAGCAGCAGCAGCATGCCTATCACCAGCACGCCTGCCCCAGCCAGCCCTGCCCCAGAGAGCAGACATTCCTTTCATGTAGTTTGGGAGGTGGGAGAGCTCTCGCTGCTGTCCTGCTCTGATGCTCAGCGGCAGCTTAAAAAAATTTTTTTGAAAACAATTTTAAGGTCAAAAAACTGGAAAAATGAGCATTTCTCCACTGAAAGTCAGGACATCCCGCACAGTTGGCAACCCTAAGAGGCAGGCAGGTGCCCCCCTCAGCAAATGGTGGGGGACTCGGACATGGTGGGGACAGCAGCTCTTCCTTCATTTCACCTCTGGGAGTTTTCCTGGACAGCAGGCTTTACCACGGGATTAAGAGGCATGAAGTACTGTGAGTTACAGATATTTTGAATTTGCCTTTAAAAAGATGCAAAAAGTGGATATTTAAACCCTGGACATAAATTGGCTAAGCTTCAGTGTGCAATGCCAAACCCGGATCCAGTATGGAGTGCTCCCTGCTAGCTCTCATGGACTTCCACTTAAAACACACACTTGCCCTTCCGTAGTTAAGCAAAGTAAAATCGCCGTCTCTGGGAACACTCCAGGAGGTGGAGAGAAGGAAGAGGAGCTGCCACCACATTTGCACCCACCCAGAGGGAGGTGGGAGAAGGAAAGCTCTCTGCTGTGACTCCTCCCCTTCCCCACAGCAAAGGGGCTTCCTTCCTCCTAGAGTCCTCTTTGTCAGTGGTGCTGCTGCTGAGTCTCTTGCCCCTCCACCGCTGCTTTCTGCCTGCTCCCCATCTGCAAACCATCAGCTCACTGTGGCCAACCCCTCATTCCACTCATGCCATGCTCTCAAAGCAGAGTATTTGCTTGGATTTGGGTTTGTTTGGAATTGTTTTGGCCACAGGTAAGCTGTGGCAAAAACTAGCCTTTCCCCTAACATGTTACTTTGCTGTAGGGCTATTCTCATTGCCGTTAAATGGGTAGGGCAAGCTGTGCATGCTCCCAGTTCTCGGCCATAAGTAAGTTAAAAGCTAGGTCAAAAGAGCAGAAAGTGATCAGTGGGGGGAGGGGTTTGCAGGATCCAACGTGTTTCCTCCTACCTTGGTAATATCCTGGGTAGAAGTGCTGGGTAGGATCACATCCTCGCAGCCTGCACTCACCTCCCTCATGATCACTTTCCCCTCCAACCTAGTTTGTAACTCAGACACAACTGAAAGTCGGGAGCACACGTAGCTCTCAAAGCCGGTTGAACACTTGTCCTCCCCAGCTAACAGTCATGAGAACAGCTCTCAAGTGTAGGGAGAAGTGTCAGCATCAACACAAAGCACTCCTGGGCAGATACGGAGGTCCCAGTGCCCCAGAGAGGCCCACTGCTGATGCCTGACCTGGACCCTTGAGGAGAACTGGGCCCAGCCAGCAGCCAGTGGCCATCAGTTGGGTGGCCCTCCCCTTACGGTGGTGACAGATGTGGATTTATTTCATTTTCAGTGTGATTGCAGCAGCAACCACAATAACAGTGTTCTAGCTGCGCAGCTGCCCATCAGATTTCTCCCCCACCGTGCCTCATGTAGAATTGTGATGCTACATGAGACACTGTGGCAGGAAAACTGAGCACACAGCCAAGGATGGCTGGAGTGCTATTGTTGCTTCTGCCAGCCCATCAGGAATGAAAGAAACCAGCATCTGCTGACACATTGCTTTAGGGGAATCTATAGTAAAGAGGGGGACCCATTCGGGTAGGAGAAGGCCCACCAGAGATCACCTTTATTATTATTATCATTATTATCATTTTTACACAGTCAAACAGGTGTTATTGACTAGTTTCTTTTATCCAGACATCGAGTCCTTCCCAAAGACCTGGGATGGCTGGATTTAATTATCAGTGTTGTTGCTGTTATTATTATAGATATCATCGAGGAATATAGGCTGTTCCCAATAAAGTTGCTTTTTGTAATTGGCTGATGGTGATTTCTGTGGCCCCTATGGTGTGGAGGTGCTCTTCAAGTTGTTTTGGAATTGCACCCAGGGCGCCAATTACCACTGGGATTATTTTGGTCTTTTTCTGCCATAGCCTTTCCATTTCAATTTGTAGATCTTTGTATTTGGTGATTTTTTTCTATTTCTATTTCTTCTATTCTGCTATCCCCTAGTATTGCTATGTCGATTATTTTCACTTGTTTTTCTTTCTTCTTGACTACAGTTATATCTGGTGTATTGTGTGGCAGATGTTTGTCTGTTTGTGGTCGGAAGTCCCATAATATTTTTACATCTTCATTTTCTTCAACTTTTTCAATTTTATGGTCCCACCAATTTTTGGCTACAGATAGCTTGTATTTTTTGCAGATGTTCAAGTGTATCATCCCTGCTACTGTGTCATGCCTTTGTTTGTAGTCAGTCTGTGCAATCTTTTTACAGGAGCTGATTAGGTGGTCCACGGTTTCATCTGCTTCTTTACAAAGGCGGCACTTGCTGTTTGTTGTGGATTTTTCTACTTTTGCTCTTATTGCATTTGTTCTTAGTGCTTGTTCTTGTGCAGCCAATATTAAACCCTCTGTTTCTTTCTTCAAGTTGCCATTCTTAAGCCATTGCCAGGTCTTGGTGATGTTTGATTTCCCACTTATATTGTGCAAATATTGACCATGCAGTGGCTTAGTTTTCCATTTTCCTGCTCTGTTCTTGACTTGTTCTTTCTGGTAGGCCTGCTTTGTTTCATTGGTGTTGAATAGTTTCTCATTATTGACCATTTTAAGTGCATCTTCTTCAATGTCTTTTATATAATAATAATAACAACTACAACAACAACAGCAACAACACTGACAATAAAATTCAGCCATCCCAGGTCCTTGGAAAGGACTCGATATCTGGATAAAACAAACCAGTCAATAACACTTGTCTGACTGTGTAAATAAATAATAATAATAATAAATAATATATTAATAATAATAAAAAATTATTATTATTATTTCTATACTGCCCAAAACCTTTGTCTATAGCCTGAGCATAGATCTTCAAATGCGCTCTATGTAATAATCTGTCGGATTTGAGTCTAGTCTTTCTCCACTTGTGCTCTAGTCATCTACCTCATTGCTTCATCCCCAAAGTTCCTCTGTATACCAAGGGGCCAGTTTCAAAGCGGGTTGGAGAGGACACTTAGGAGCAATCATGTCCACTGCCCTGGTGAGTTGATTGTTCCAATTCTCCACCAGAATGTTGACAGGGTCACCAGCAGAGCCAACACTAAATCCCTCCAAGGCTTCTTGGAATCCTACTGGATCCAATAACCTTCTCGGGCAGACCATCCTAATGGGCCCCTCACCACTGCGGAGGTGGGACGTGGTCGTGAGTCCAACCTTAACCAGATGGTGGTGATAAATTGGTCCCAAAGTGAACATTGAATTCCACCCCCCCCCACACACACACACAAGCCTGGGAGACTCTAACACCAAGCCCAAGGCCAAGCCGGCTCAGAAGAAAAGTGTCATCATTTGGCAGTCTTCACTCTCATTAGACTTTCACAACTCTAATCCGCTGTCGTGCAAACTAAAAAAATGAGGGGAGAGTGATTGTGTGGGAAACAGGAGCTGGGTAGGATGGCTTTTTGTTTGCTCTTGGTAAAATGCTGGGGGTGGGATGTAGATAGGGTGCACTGTGCTCTCCTTAAAAGGAGGAGAACTGGTCTCCTGGTAGCAAGCATGAATGCTCCCCTTTACTGTGCAGGTTCCACCCTGGTTTGCATTGGAATGGGAGACTACATGTGTGAGCACTGTAAGATATTCCTCTTAGGGGATGGGGCAGCTCTGGGAAGAGCACCTGCATAGGCATGCAGAAGGTCCCAAGTTCCCTCTCTGGCAGCATCTCCAAGATAGAGCTGAGAGAAACTCCTGCCTGCAACCTTGGAGAAGCCACTGCCAGTCTGTCTAGACATTACTGAGCTAAATGGACCAATGGTCTGTCTCAGTACAAGGCAGCTTCCTATGTTCCTGTCTCCCATGTGATCACTATCCCTTCCTCCTATCTTGCTTTTTGAGTTCACACAACCACATATTGGGAGTGCGCACAGCCCTCCTACCCTGGCTGGTGGCTCCTTTGGCCCTATTTTGGGTCATGTGAACTAGCCTACTGATTAGCCACATGGATGGTAGGAGGAAATGTAAGTTTTCTCATCATAGTATAGTTCTGTGCTCATTATTATCTAGCCCCGGAAAGCCTCTATGTAGGGGTGTGCACGGAACCGGCTGGCCTGGTTCGGTTCGAGTCCAAACCAGACTTGAACCAAACCAGGCCAGTTCAGTCCGGCACCCGTTCGAACCCACCCCCCAGTTTGGTTCAGTCTGGGGTGGGTTGGTTTGCAGACCTTTTATTTATTTAATTTTTTAAAAAATTAACCTTGCCCCCTTCGGGGGAGTTGTTGGAAGCAGCGGGGGGGGGAGGTGTCTATGGAGGTTCCCCCTCCCCCTGCCAGCCTCCCTTACAGCCCAACACGGCCTATTCGGCTGGCTCCTCGGCCCATTCGGGCTTTCCCAAACGGGGCAGCGGCCATTTTGGAGGCTGCCATGCCTGCGACCCAGGCCACACAGAGGCCAATTGCGCACGTGCAGCAGCCTCCAAAATGGCCACCATGCCGGAAGGGGAAAGCCTAAATGGGCCGAAGAGCCGGCCAAATGGGCTGGTTTGGGCTGCAAGGGAGGCCAGTGGGGGGAGGGGGAACCTCCACAGACACACACACACACACACACACTTGCTGCCTCCAATAATTCCATCAAAGTGGGTAAGGTTAAAAAAAAATTATTTTTATTTTTATTTTATTTTATTTTTTAAAAAATAATTAAAGGTCCATGAACCCCCAAACAGTCGGGGGTGTTCGATCCAAGGTCGGACCAAACAGGGGATGGTTTGGTTTGGCGCTGAACCTTCGAACCGAACAGGTTCAATGTTGAATGCATTGAACATCAAACCTGTTCGCACATCCTTACCTCTTTGTGGAAGGGCAACAAATACCTGGAAGGCTGAAAGCTGAGAGAAATCAAGTTTCACCATTGTTCCTAAAGATGTTCCACCTGCTTGGCTGCCTGTTTCCTAGTCTGACATAATCCACACACCATTAATCATGTAGACTATGTTTGGCTGAATTATAGGCACAACCTTATTACTCTTTTAATTTAGATTCCTTATTATAAGGCTTGCGGTAACTGCTTCTTCCAGGAATTTCCCAACAGCACAGTTATGTTCCGTCAGGAACTGGGGGCATGGAGGATTTGCTGTCCTCTAACAAGCAAAGGGCAGAAATTTACAGGTGCTTGCAGAAAGCAAATGCAGCATTATCTCATCCACAGTCTGACCATTGCCTGCCAGACATACACCTGCTAGTGTATGAACTCACCAGACTTCCTGGCTCTTTGGGTGAGGTAGGCGCTTCTGCCATCCATCCTCTAGCAGCAGTGGCAGAAAAATCACAGCTGATGAAGCAGGAAGGAGGGAACAGGCCCAAAAGGTACACAGTCGCTCATGCACACAAAGAGGAGCAGAACCATCCAGTTGCTGAGGAGCAGTGGAGATTGGGGGTGGGAAGAGGAGTCCTGGAAGTCCCAGCCAGCACACCAGTAAGAATGTTGTGACGGCTGGTTTTAACTCTGTGTAAGACCTAATGGAAGTAGAGGTGTCTTCGTGCAAATTGTGTGGGGCAAGTTCCTCCTGAGCTTTGTTTGTTTTGGGGGTGGAGGAGGAGGCCACAGCATTAAAAACGAGAGAGCTTTGTGGCACCTCAGCAACTGAAAAAATATTGTTTCTTGTTCTATAGTACATCAGGTGCTTTAAGTGTATAATGAATGAAGATTGAACTCTATCTGTCTAGACACATGATTGATACTATGTGGTAGCAAGCATGAATTGTCCCCTTTGCCAAGCAGGTTCTGCCCTGGTTTGCATTTGGATGGGAGACTACATGTGAGCACTGTAGGAGAATCGCCGGAGGGGATGGGACTGCTCTGGGAAGAGCACCTGCATGCAGAAGGTTCCAACTTCCAAATTCCCTCTTTAGCATCTCCAAGACAGAGCTGAGAGCGACTCCTTCTTCAAGCCTTGGAGAGCTAGATGGACCAAAGGTCTGGCTCGGTATAAGGCAACTTTCTATGTTCCTAAACCAGTTTGGATGATATGTCCAAGGCAGCCTTGTCCACACATGTAAATAGGTATGTGGAGCATGTCTCCCTCCCGGCACACCATTCTATGTCTTATAGTGCCATGGGGGCAGCGTCCATCCGTATCATGCCATCACATGAGAACTCAATAGTAGTCATAAATAAAGGACTTACACACTGTGCAGCCATCTGCTGATGGAAGTGGGTGGCATGCCTGCTGCCTCCGTCTGTCCTGAAACGGGCCTGGCGGGCCTGGAGATGGCCCAGAAGTCTCCACACAAGCGACACACTGGGACAGAGCAGTTCTGCCCAACTCCCACCGGGAATGCTGGGGGTCAAACTGAACTGCTCTGTCGGAGTGCACCATTTGGCCAGAGCCTGCCGCGCTGTCTCCAGGTGTGCCAGCGTAGTTTCAGAACAGACCAAGACAGTGGGCACGCCATCCACAGGTGGCTGTGCAGTATATAAGTGAGCAGTATATTAAGTGAGCAAATAGGCACCTTTTAAAAGTGGTGATTCTCTTTCTTGAGCAGGGGGAGAGTAACTGGCCCTAATCCATCCCCAGCACAACATCCCTCCAGTGGCTGTTGTTGCTGTCCATCTTGTGTTTCTTTTTGTTTCTTTTTTATGATTGTGATCCCTTTGGGAACAGGGAGCCATCTTTATTTATTCATTTATTTATATCGATGTAAACCGTTTTGGGGACTTTTGTGAAAAGCGGTATTTAAGTATTTGTCATCATCATAGTATAAGTCACTTATTGAGATTGCATGTGAAGAGGCAGCTCAGACAAGCCACCTCCCCATACACACAATTGGGAGGGGTGGAACAGCATTCTCTGAGGGCAAGTGGGGCATGCTTGCTCATGTTCTTAATCCTACATGGGTGGTTGCATCCTGCTAGGAGTTAGCACCTACTTGAATGCAGTGCTGATTAGTTTTTGAGGTTACATTCACTCCCAGCTCGAAAAGGAGGGGACTGTTTTGCAAGTTATTAAACAATTAGTGAATGAATACTGAAATCAGAGAAACCACCCATGAACCAATCAACCAAAGTCAACTAGATCCAAACACAAGAGTTCATTAAGTCCAGAGTTTGGTCCAGCAGCACACTGCCATTGTGCAGTTCACATGTACCATATGTGAGATTATTATTAGACTGTTCACACACACACACACACACACACACACACACGCCGTGTCGTCCAATGTTCGGCTGGGCAGTGGCCATGCCCTCTGACGTTCATATGTTGTAAGTGAGTGTGTGAAGGGGGTCTGCACTCATACAGCTGCTCAATCATAGGGCTCCTCCATACATTTGGAACCCTACTTGCCCCAGTGTATGGATGTCAGAAAGTGTGGATATCTGTTGCATGGATGTCAGGGGATGTGGCCATCATGTGCTCCACTATTGGGAATAAGTTGCAAGTATGACCCATTTTTCAGAATTATTTTCTCACATGCATCCATAAGAATTCTTCAAAAAGGCATCTTTTAAATTCATAATACTACTGCACACTAATGAATGTTGCCTGCCTTCTAATATAAAGTCCCCGCTCCCCCTGCTTTCCTGTCTGTGTTTGGACATTAGAGAGAGAGACTTCTGTGCAGTCTTCAAAGAGGCGAGGGAGCTGGCTGTGCAGGCTTCATTCTTGACAGGAGGACAGCCCACACAGCCAATGAGGCCAGAGTGAGGGAGGAGCTTCCTCCCACAACTCCACTCCCATCAGGCCCAAACTGCAGTGCCAGCATTTGAATGTAGCACTGGCACTGTAGAAATGGAGTTTGCGGTGGCAAAACTCCACCCTGACCTAAGGTTGAGAGTGGAGTGTGGCGAGGGGAACCGCCGGTTGCTTTCCCCCCGCAGACTCCATTCCCCCAAGTTCACATGTTTGGGTTACAAAACCGAAGGTGAAGAGACCTCCCGTTTCCTATATCGTCTGAACTCAGCCATAGTGTATATAGTTCACAAGGCAAAATTTGAGATCTTTGAATGAGCAGATATGAAACAGCACTGCAGACTTATCTTGAATCAAAGCACACAATTTTAGCACTCTGTTTTTCTCCAAGGTGCAGATATTTGCTAATAAATTCCTAGGTACAAGTTTCAACAATCTGTTCCATGAACAAAGTTTTAAATAACCTACCCGTATTTTTCCTTTGAACCAAACATTTATGCAACAGATTTGAACTGCAAGCATCTCTCAAACTTCCTTTTCTGTGTGATGCTTTAGGGATGTCCTCTGGACCTGCCCAATTTCTATCCCATTAAATGAAAAGGGTGTTTTGGCAAGCTCCCCAACTTCAAAGCGGATTGATGTCAGCTGTTGAATCTGGGTATCAACTGTAATCAACTCTGGTAGAGTTGGAGTAGAAGCTTGAAAGATGGAAGAGAATAGTTTGCAAGTAGCGTTGCCACATTCACCAGAGAGAATTCATCTCCTTCTAAAGGAGTGGGGTTGCTCAAAACCCTACCTTAAAAAACAAAACAAAAAAAACATAACATAACAAAAACAGGATTGGAAAGAGCCCTCAATAGTGGAGGTTGGCAGCTATTTAGAATTCTTTGTACAGAACAATTTAAGAGTTCACATGGCTTGGGAGCAGTAGCTGGGGATGGAGCATGTTAAGGCCTGTTGCTCCTTGCATTTCTTCCTGCTACTCCACAGACTCTTGTTAGCTACTTCCTGTTGGCCAAGAGGGGCCTTTACAAGGTTGCAGGTGCTGCATCATCAATGAATGGAGAGTTGGTCTATGGCAGGAGAGCTGGTCTTGTGGCAGAAAGCATAAATTGTCCCCTTTGCTAAGCAGGATCCACCCTGATGAGCCACTGTGTGAAACAGGATGCTGGACTAGATGGGCCTTGGAACTGATCCAGCAGGGCTGTTCTTATGGTTTGCATTGGAATGGGAGACTACATGTGTGAGCACTGCAAGATTTTATCTATCTATCTATCTATCTATCTATCTATCTATCTATCTATCTATCTATCTATCTATCTATCATTTATTCAATTTTTATATTGCCCTTCCAAAATTGGCTCAGGGCAGTTTACAATAAAACAAAGACAGTTAAAAACAATCAACAATTAAAAATTATAAAATACCAAAATCATCAAACAATAAAACAATTTAAAAATCCTGAAAAACAGGTACAATTAAAGCCCTTTAAAACAATTTAAAAACGTTGGAAGGCCAGGCCAAACAAATAGGTCTTAAGGGCTCTCCTAAAAACCAATAAAGAGTTCAAATTATGGATTTCTACAGGGAATGCATTCCACAGTTCAGGAGTGGCTACAGAGAAGGCCCGCCTCTGAGTTGCCACCAGACATACTGGTGATAATTGGAGATGGACCTCCTCAGATGACCTTAGCGTGCGGTGGGGAAGAATTCCCCTTAGGGGATGGGGCCACTCTGGGAAGAGCACCTACATGCTTGAATGCAAAAGGTTCCAAGTTCCCTCCCTGGCATCTCCAAGATAGGGCTAAGAGAGTCCTGCCTGCAGCCTTGGTGAAGCTGCTGCCAGTCTGTGTAGACAATATTGAGCTAGATGGACCAATGGTCTTTCTCAGTATAAAGCAGCTTCCTATGTCCCTATGAATGTTCTAGAGATAGGTGGGACCCCAACAATTCTACTAGAGAAAAGGGAGTTATCTCTGTTCACATACTTTTATCTAGCCCAGCAACTACATTATAATCTCAAAAATTGCAGGCTATATTGAATAATTGCAACTTCCCCTTCCGGAACCTTCCACAGGGAACTGTGCATCTGATAATAACCAACAGAATGATGAGCAAGTGTTGGGATGGCAGACTGAACCCGTAGAATGTGGATGTAGTCACTCCTGCTGTTCCACTAGTTATGCAACATCTTTGCAAATGTTATATAATAAATCAAAGGAGCATGATCAACATTGGTTGCAAATCTGATACAGCTGCAGTATTTTTAGCTTAAAACAGATTTTAAAAGCTGAACTCTTCCTGAGAATGTCCTGCCTGCTAAAGGATGCAGATTTGCGACTGTCTCCGTTTTGCCATATGTTTTTGTTTGTGAAGGAGGGTTGCCACACGTCCAGAATTGGCCTGGGCAGTCCAGGAACTGAATGCCCTGTCCAGGTTGTAAGAAAAGTGTCAACCTGGCCACAAAATGTCCAGAGAATTTAAGCAGGAAGATTGCATTAATACATTAACCATCTAACTGGTGCTTCCCTCCAGGCACTGAAGCTACATGATGCAGGGGTGTAGCTATAATTAAGCAGATGGGTTCAAAGAACCTGGGCCCCCAAGCTCCTGAGGCCTCCCAGCTACACCTCTCTCTATGATCTCCGAGGGGCCACCAGGGAGAGGGGTTAACATGGGCCTCCTCTCCTCTAGCTATGCCCCTGACTTGATGTCTAACTCTTTCCCTGGCACCAGTGCTGATGACTGGTTAGGTTGGCTCTCTCTACATGGCTCATCACTAGAGTCAGTGAGGGTGGTAGTGGGCTTCTGAGTTGACAGAAGGCTTCTGGGTTTAGCTGTGAATGATAAATTGCAGATTTAGTGATGATTATTTTTTGCTGCAAAAACGCATTGCTTAACTGATGCTAAAGGAGTGCTAAATGCCTAATCAGTATTGTTTTCCCAGGTATTAACAATTAATAATGCAGGCTTTATTGGCTCATTAATCACACAGCTTTTGTCGGGGGGGAACGGTGAGGCTGAGAAATGGTGAGGCTGTGTTTGCATTGATATTTTGCATCTGTTTTAGCATGGCATTGTGCACGTGGTGAAAAGGCTGACTTCCAGTACAGCAGCACACTGTGACTATCTTGTGATCTGTCAGGTGCAGTCAGCACATAATCTGTTTCTACCCACTAGCACACTTTCTTTATTTATAAACCATATTTATACATTACTTATTCTATACTTCAAAAGCAGTAAAACTGCCTAGATATAGCAATTTCTGATAGAAGGGTATTAATGATATATAATGTGGGACCTCAAGAACTGCCTTCCTCTATACAGGTGAACCTACCTGTATGCTCGGGTCATTTCCTGAAGCCTACATCTGTCTTTCCATACTCTCACTGATGCAGTAATTGGTGATGGGACACAGGGCCTTCTCAGTAGTGGCATTGTGGTAGAGGAATTTTCTTCCCAGAGGGCTTGGGGAATAATCAATTCATGCTGCACCTACTACTGTGTTTTATGAGTTTGGATTCTGCTGTGTTTGTCTTGGTTACTGGTTCTTTGTTGGTTGCTGCTGTGTCTTTTTAGCCTGTCTTTTTTAAAATGATATTGATTTATGATTGGTTTTGTGTAGTTCAAGGTGTTTTGGGGGTCAAAAGGTAAGGTATACGTACCTTCAGACAAACAAATAAGTAGTGATGTGCATGGACCGGTCCAGAGGCCATTCTACGGGCCTCTGGACCAGTCCAAGCATGGGAGGTTCGCAGTTTGAGCGAACTTGGGTAGGGGTTCCTTTAAGTGGGGGAGGGTGTACTTACCCCTCCCACCACTTTCCCCCCTCCTGCGCGCCTTTTTTCATTAGCAATTGGGGTGCCCCTTCAGGAAGCCTTTTGCACTTGCGCACGTTGTGCATGCACACATCGCGGAGACGTGAAGTGCACGCATGACGTGCACATGCGCAAAAGGCTTCCTGAAGCCTTTTGTAGCCGAGAGGGGGAAGGGGCAGCAGGGAGGTATCCTGCTGCCCCGATTGCTAACGAAAAAAGGTGCGCGGGAGGGGGGAAAGCGGCAGAAGGGGTAAGTACACCCTCCCCCCACCCTTAAAAGAACCCCTACCCTTGCCGGACCGCAGCTCTGCAGTTCCGTGCACATCTCTACAAATAAGTATGATGGCTGCTGACAGCTGCTGTGATAAGGAATACCTCTGTAAGCTGTCCTGCTTGTGCATCAGTTTTTAGAATCCATGAACTACAGAAGCCTTTCATGGGGACCTTTACACTTGATGGGGTGAAGACAATACCCACCTCCTTCAACTACAGTAAGAGATCCTCAGCCCACCACTCCACATACAATCTCCCTAACCGTGCTCTTTTCCTTGCCCCTTTCCTTCACAGTACTGCCTTGTTTGTTATAGGAAATGTGTGAATTTTCAGTAGACAGGCAGTCAAAGCTGCTACTTTAATCTTGACAAGCTGCTAATGCAGGTATGCTGCCTACCGAGTCTTGGAGCCTATTCGCATGCGCATCCAAGAGTGGGCTAAGGCAGCCAAGCCTGCTCTTGGCTGTGCATGTGTACCGCTGGGAGGCAAACGGCTCCCAGCAGCGGCGCAGCAATAAACCCACTTAGGAAGCCTGTCGCTTAGTCAGAGTCAAGGGCGCAAGGGCAAAGTGCTCAGTGTCGGCGCCACGCAGCACTGACGCAGGAGTAGGCTGTGTCAGGAGCAGACTGGATTTGAACCAAACCACCTGTGCCCAAACCAGTTCAGTGGAATCCTTACAAAGTGTTCTAAAAGGCGACCTGGCCGGGGTGGTGGTGAGAGAACGAGTTTAATGTTCTTACCAGCCTGACAGTGGCCACTGGCACCCCCGCTCGCCTCCCTGACACAGCCCAAGTGTGCAATGCTCCCTCTGAAGCAAGCTGCCTGTGCAGCAGCAGCACAATTCCAGCCTCCACGGATGTGCAGAGGCCATTTGCATGCCATTTGCACATGACTGGTGTGGAGGCCAATGCACGCAAATGGCCTTCACAATTCCCCCGAGGCTGGAACTGCGCCGCCACATCACGCGGGCGGCTTGCTGCAGAGGGAGCACCACACACTTGGGCTGTGCCAGGTGGGTGAGCAGCAGTGTTGGCGGCTGATGCCAAGCCGGCAAAAACACTTCTCTCACCACTGCCCCGGCCGCTCTTTCAATCTGGAACCAGTTCGCCCAAACCGGACTTGGTTTGGTTTGATCACAGACCAAACCGCCTCCAGTTCAGTTCATGATCTAGCCTCTGACCACCCCAGTTTGAGGCAAAACGTTTCAGAATTGAACAGTTTGTGCACATCCCTACTCCAAATATCACTTTAGGAGACATTTTTGTGGCAATTCTATGCCTTAGGTTTAAATTCGGAGTCCGAGATTTCAGCAAGCCCAGGATAAATGATGGTTGAATACTGCCGCATTGATGTCTGCAGTAAATGGCAAGAGCTAAATCGACAGGGTGTGAACTCTAAATTTCCTGCTGTTGGATTATGATGGTGTCAAAAACAAATTTCCCTTTAGCTTTTGTGTGCAATTGTAGCAAATGTACTTTTGTAGGCACAGACCATTTTTAAGCAACAGTTATACTAAGGATTCTTTTCTTGTGTTCCTTTTCATTTTCTGTCAGATGACATAAAAGGGGCCTCTTAATCAAGCCTTAGCTATTTGTAATATTCAGAGCAAGCAAACAAGGTCCGTACAGTTTACTTCTATGCTCAACAGTTCCGGAACAGAAACCAAACAGCCATATCTGTTTAGACTGCACCCATTCTGCTTGTCCTTTGTAGCAGTGCCAAGCTCTCCACATCACTGACTTGAGGCTTGCCGTTAAAAACAGAGCCTGCTTCACTTTGTTCCTGCGCTTTGAAAGCTGTTCACAACATGGGATCCTGGCTCTGAAATCCTTTAAAGGGATGGGGGGAGGGAAATTATAGCCCGTCAGTGAAAGCTGTCAAGGAAATGAATTGAAGGAAAGTATTTGTTTTGACTTCTCTGTGATTTGTTTGTTTCGACATTACGTTCCAGTCAGTAAGTCCTAAAAGGAAAAAAAAGCTTAATGAAACTGTAATGTTAAAATATCAGCTCACCACCAGATGCTTTGCTTCTTGGGTCGTGTTGACTTCCTAAAGATCAGTTAAATATGAAAATAACAAAGATGCAGACTTTAGACTGTCTTTTTCCTTAAAACCCTATTTTTAGGAGCAGAAGGATAACAAAATAATAAACAAAAAGACAAAGGCCAACATCCAGAGTAACCAACACAACAAGGTTTTCCTGTGTGTGGCAGGACACAATTTTTGGTGATACCTTCTGAAAATATATCCCTGGGAGTTGTAGGAACATCAGGAGCATATTTTCAAGAAGCACAGTTTGCTGTAGAGTAAAGGGAGAGTTGTCAAAAACTCTACTCCCTGATACAACAGAAGAGCCTATTGCATCAGTGTGGTATTAGTTTGGATGTTGGCCAATCTATTTTAGGAGGTCCAGTCCAGGAGCAAGACTTAATCAGACCCTGATGTCTGTGTGTGTGTTTATTTGCACATGGCACAAGATTCTCAGTGCATCAAAAACAAATCCAAATACGGTATACTAATACTTTGGTACAACAGTATTGAAGTATTAGTATTCAATATTTGAATTCCCTCTGGATGCTTTGATATATTGCTGAATCCATTTAGAGTTTTGTTTTCTTGTGTTGACAAGATTCTCGGTGGCCAGGGCATGGGGCCATAAGAACATAAGAACAGCCCTGCTGGATCAGGACCAAGGCTGGATCAGGCTCAGTCCCTGATTCCAGCATCCTGTTTCACACAAGTGGCCCACCAGATGCCTCTGGGGAGCCCACAGGCAAGAGGTATGTGCATGCCCTCTCTCCTGCTGTTGCTCCCCTGCAACTGATATTGAGAGGCATCGTGCTTCTGAGGCTGGAGGTGGCCCACAGCCACCAGTACTCTGCAGAGCTTTAGAGTGGCCCCCATTGCTCAGGAGTAGAGTTGTATCCTGCTTTATGTGCATAAGATCCCAGGTTCATGCCCCAGTATCTCCAGTTTAAAGATGTAGCAGGTTTCAGAGAGACCTGAAAGAGAGCCACTGTCAGTCAGTGTAGACAATACTGGGGGTGTGCACAGAACTGGCTGGTCCGGTCTGGTTCCAGACCAGACCAGACCCAGACCAGACCGGGCCAGTTCGGTCTGGCACCCCCTCGACCCCCGCTCCAGTTCAGTTCAGTCCATGGGGAGTTCACGGACATTTTATTTATTTATTTTATATATTTACTTACCCCCTCCATGGGAGATGTTGGAGGTAGCCAGGGGGTGTCTTTGGAGGTTCCCCTCCCCCCGCCAGCCCCCCTTGATTCCCATACCAGCCAGCCGGCTCTTTGGCCCATTTGGGCCTTCCCCCTCCTGCGTGGTGGCCATTTTGGAGGCCACCACGCCTGCGCAATTTGCCTCTGCATGACCCAGGCCATGCAGAGGCCAATTGTGCAGTAGTGGCAGCCTCCCAAATGGCCACCGCATCAGAGGGGGAAGACCCGAACGGGCCAAAGAGCCGGCCAGCCGGCTAGTATGGGCATCAAGGGGGAGGGGGCAGGGGAAGGGGGAACCTCTGTGGAGCCTTCCCCCACCACCTCCAACAACTCCCCTAGAGGGGGTAAGTAAAAAAAATTATTATTATTGTTTTAAAAAGAATCACAAACAGTGGATGGTTCGGTTCGACACCAAACGGTTGAACCAAACCAGTTCAACGTCGAATATGTTTGATATCGAACCTGTTTGCACATCCCTAGATAATACTAGTTGGACTAAGCTTACTTCTTATGTTCAAGAAGGTTTTGTCCTACCTCATGCCTAACAGCAGCAGCAGCAGAATGAAAATTAAGTAAATGTAGGCAAGCGTGTACCATTTATACAGGTCATACTGCAACATCACTTGCATGATTGGACTATAGTATCTAATATCCAAATAAAGCATTTGTATTTCTTATTTTAATGTTTTATTTTCTGCATTTTAATCTCTGTTGTTTGAAACTGCATTTCATTCCTGCTCTACTCCTCCTTGGATTATGAGAGATTCACAGTGAGAACTCACGGGAGCCATGCGTGAGTTATCGGACGTGTTTCCCCCAAGTGTGTTCTGTAGCCAGTTACTTAAAGCAGGCTTTGTGCAGCCGTTCAATCTATTCTGTTTCTCATTTTGTCTGTCGGCAGGGTGATTCAGTATTCAGCCTTTTAGGGGAGAAAAACCCATTTGGCTTTTTTATGTCTTGGAAGTAAAGTGTCTGGTTTTCTTGTGACCTCTCAAAGGCTGAAAGGAAGTGCACTAATGGAATATAAAGGGACATCCTATTTGTCGCTACCCAGCACTAGTCAGAGAATACCCTCCTGCCTGCTAATTGGCCACATGGAATGTAGATAATGAATGAGACCTAGGACAGTATAGATCTCCAACTTTCGTATATAGCAAAAAACACAATGAAGTCTGTTTCAACAAACCGCCTGAATTGGCTGACCCAGGTTGAGCACTTGCTCTATTTTATGTCCCAGATGTCTCTTGTTTCTAAGGAACTGAAGGTTGTTTTTTTCCCCAGTTAGCCTGTTTGCTGTTGACCACTGAGTTCCTTAAATGGTTTTCTTTCTGTGGCATCAAGACCAGCCTAGATATAGCTTTTTGAAAAAATCTCTTTTTGAAAGATCTCTCCAGACACACACACACATCATCATCACCATCTCATAATTCTGAAATTTGCAGCGGTACTTGGAGAACCATTTGGGCTGTTTAATGAGTCCATACAAACCATTTCACTACACATTCTGCGATGCATCTTCACCCAGTGTATGATAACTTTTTCTTACCACTTGGCAGGATGATTAGGGGTGTGCAAACAGGTTCAACGTTGAACATGTTCGACATCGAACTGGTTCGGTTTGACCATTTGGGGTCGAATCGAACCACCCCCTGTTCGGTCTGGGGTCCAGACCATGCAGAGGCCATGTGCGCACCATCTCCTGTTCGGCCCAGGCCACGTAGAGGCCATGTGCACAGGTGCACGGCCTCCATAATAGCCGCCGGGTGAAGGCCGAAAACCAGCCAAAGAGCAGCTGAAGTGGCCGAGGGGGTCATTTTGAAGGCTGGGGGGGGGAGTGGAAACCTCTGCAGAACCCGCCTCTACCTCCAGGAACTCACCTGAGGGGAGTAAAAGGTTAAAAAAGTTTTCCAAAATTATTTTTTATTTTTTACAAAATGAAGCTTGTGACCCCCCCCCCCCCCCCGGACCGGACTGAACTGAGGGGGTGTGTGAGGGGGTGCCGGACCAAACTGGCCCGGTTGGGTTCGAGGCCGGTCTGGCCTCGAACTGAACTGGGCCAGCCGGTTCCGTGCACATCCCTAAGGGTGATACATATGTCTGAACTACCTGAACTACCCCCTCCCCCAGTTCAGTCCATTCCGGGGGGGGGGAGTCACGAGCTTCATTTTGTAAAAAATAAATAATAATTTTGAAAAACTTTTTTAAACATTTTACTCCCCTCAGGGGAGTTCCTGGAGGTGGAGGGGGGGTTCCGCAGAGGTTTCCCCTCCCCCTGGGTGAGAGGGCTCACTCTTGGGAAGCTTTATTGTCTGCATAGGCTCTGTGCTTCACCATCATGACTGCACCCCTGCCTTCCATAATTGCTTACCTGAGTAGTGCCCAGACACTGTGGTGTTTGTTTTCCATATTTGTGACTCAATACCCAGGTGTGTTTTTGGAAAATGGTAACTTGATGAGTAAATATAGATAGATTTAAGAATAAATGTAATTTAAGCAAAAACCTCAAGATGCTTAATTTATCCCAGGATGAGGGTAGGCAGGGCTGGCTCCAAGATACAGCCTCCGTGGGCTGCCTCCTACCTGGGTGGGCCCAAGAGAGTAACTCTGCAGCAGGAAGTGGGCACAGAGGTGGTCTCAGGGAGCAGCAATGGACCCTTCTAAGAGCTCGGAGCCCTCAGAAGTGCCCAGTGATGTCAACTCCTGAAGCCTCTCCTGAAGTGACAGTTGTGGCACTTCTCTTTGCAGGGGGCTGCTGTTGAAGGTATAGAGCAAAGAGCCCCAAATTGAGTGCCAGAGGGACCAGCAGTGGACCCTTCTGAGGTTCTTGGGCACTTGATCCCTGGCACTGGCCCTGAGGATATGGATTAATGGATTTCCCCTCTTCTCTTTGTTTGCTCTGCCCTGTGCCCCATGCCTTCTGACTTCCAGATTAACTTCAGTTGCAAAATTTCGACAAATGATTCCAGAACGGGAGCATATGCAGTTTGCCCCAAGGTTCAGTTCATTTGCTTATTCCCCTCCCACACTGTATTACCGATTCACATGTAAGCATTGCTAAAACAATGTAGCAACAAGAAGAAGAAGCAGGCATGATGTGATTGTACATAGAATTGCTTCAGGATCCTTTTTGTGCATATCTTACTGATCACAAGGAATGTGGCCATTTGGACCAAATTCAAAAGATAATTTTGAAGCAATCATATGGATGATCCCGTCAAGACAGATAGATAGCGGTGCTTGATCAATGTATGTGTGATGAAGAGGGAAGAAAAAACATGGAGGGACTGAAAGAACTGAAAGATGATGATGATGATGAAGAAGAATTAATAATTAACAACTTTATTTGTTAGCCACCCCATAACAAATTGTTCCCTGGGCACTGAGGGCCTTTGTAAAGCTCTGGGGGCCTGGAGCAGAATGTTTTTTTGAGCCCCCGTTTCTTCTGTCTAGCTGGCATACTGTGAAATGCTACATACATGGTGGAAAGTAACGTTTGCACTGTTGTGGAAGAGCAAAAACTGCACAAATGGAATTGTGTGACAGTGTAGCCAATACAGGTGAAACTCGGAAAATTAGAATATCGTGCAAAAGTCCATTAATTTCAGTAATGCAAATTAAAAGGTGAAACTGATATATGAGACAGATGCATTACATGCAAAGCGAGATAAGTCAAGCCTTAATTTGTTATAATTGTGATGATCATGGCGTACAGCTCATGAAAACCCCAAATCCACAATCTCAGAAAATTAGAATATTACATGGAACCAAGAAGACAAGGATTGAAGAATAGAACAATATCGGACCTCTGAAAAGTATAAGCATGCATATGTATTCAGTACTTGGTTTGGGCCCCTTTTGCAGCAATTACTGCCTCAATGCGGCGTGGCATGGATGCTATCAGCCTGTGGCACTGATGAGGTATTATGGAAGACCAGGATGCTTCATTAGCGGCCTTCAGCAATTCTGCATTGTTTGGTCTCATGTCTCTCATCCTTCTCTTGGCAATGCCCCATAGATTCTCTATGGGGTCAGGTCAGGCGAGTTTGCTGGCCAATCAAGCACAGTACACTGTATACTTTTCAGAGGTCCGATATTGTTCTATTCTTCAATCCTTGTCTTCTTGGTTCCATGTAATATTCTAATTTTCTGAGATTGTTGATATGGGGTTTTCATGAGCTGTACGCCATGATCATCACAATTATAACAAATTAAGGCTTGACTTATCTCGCTTTGCATGTAATGCGTCTGTCTCATATATCAGTTTCACCTTTTAATTTGCATTACTGAAATTAATGGACTTTTGCACAATATTCTAATTTTCCGAGTTTCACCTGTATATCGAATGGCTGTACTGTTGCACAACTCCATTTGGGCAGTTTTTGTGCTTGTGAAGTAGCTCTCCTGTGCAATTGTGCAAACATTATGTTCCACTAGGGATGTGGACAATACCAGTTTTACTAGTTCAGTTCGGAGTCGAACCGGATTCAAACCAACCCAGCCTGGTTCGGTTTTGGTTTTATATATAAAACCAGAGGGAGAGAGAGGCTTCTATAAGATTCATTTGTAAAGCTTAGATATCAGTCAACTAGTCACATGCTCGCAATAATATATCCCTGTTCCTGTAATGTATGAAATTGGAAAAGCACATCATGGAAGCAGATCACATGAGAAACTTCCATGCCAGTGCTGCCAATATATACATTACCGGAGAGTTTACCCCTTCTAAACAATAACTTATTTATCATACTGTTCGGGACTTAGGTTGGAGATGTTGACTGTTTATGTATATTTTGGAACTGGCTTCTCATGCAACAGTTCTTGAAGGATATATTTGGACTCATTGCAGTATATACAATTTCCTTAGAAGCTAAAAAGTTACAGTGTTATAAGGGTGATATTGAATCTGTTAATGGCTGCAAAAAATTGTATCACTATGAATTAGAGGGGGGAAAGCCAAAAGAACCATGAATTTTTGAGTAGTTAAAAAATATCTTGAATATAGTTTTGATTGTCAAATAGACCTACTTTTCTAGAACTTAAATCAGAAAGGTGCATACTTTCACTGAGAAATTGACTTTTATATTATATTGATTCAACAGTTCTCATATTCAGTTTCATGTATTTTTCTTATATTTTTATTTTCTTTGTCATTTGTGATTAGGTTATAATTTAAAAAGTTAATAATTTAAAAAATAAAATATGTATTACCAGAGAGAAATGGGATATGCAGCCATGGGGGACTGGCAGTAGCAACTGCATCACGTGACTGATATGTGAACTGGACAATAGTGAAAGTAATAAAGGAGCAGGTTTCACCTTGGTCTTTCAGTGCATGCATATTGAGGCTTGTGGTTTGAAAACATGTTGAGTGCAGTGTTCCCTGTAACTGGGTGTCTGGTGGGGGTCCCCACCGGCCTTACTGGTTCTGACGTTTCCTCAGCAGCCAAGGCCAGAGAGGCCCCAGGCAGGGCAGGCGGCTGGGCAGGGCAGCCCAACGAGCAGCCAGCCGATACTCTGCAAGACCAAGGAGCCGGGCTAGAGAGGCCAAGGGAAGGGTGGGGGTGAGTGAGGGAAGAGGCAGTAGCAGACAGAGGCACAGCTGAGGGGGATAAGGCAGGGTGGAGGTCCAATTAGCTGGGCCTTGGGATGCATAAGTTGTCAGGAGGGATTTAAGGCAGGCTCGACCAGTGATGAGGGGCAGTTGGAGGGCGAGTGGAGAGAGACTGCCACAGTGACCCCAAGGAGCCTGGAGAAAGAGGACTCAGGTGAACCAAACCCCCTCCCCTCAAAAACGCTGGGGCCCTGCCTGGGGGAGGTGAGAGGGAGAAGTACAACAAGAGAACGGCCGTGGAGCGACCAGGGTCGTGACACCGGGATTCCCAGATGTTGTTGACTATAACTCCTACATGGACAGCTACAATGGCCTTTGGCTGAGGATAATGGGAGTTGTAGTCATCTGGGAATCCCTGTTAAAGGGAACATGGGCTTTTGTGGTAGTCTGAGTTGCTTCTTATTGGAATAACTAGTTGTAGTTTTATGCATGTAGAATCAATGAATTCCTTTGACTTCCACCTCAAGATGCACAGAAAGATTCTATTCAGAAGCCGCTTCAGTACTTTGGAGGGGGCTCCAATCTGATTCAGCGCTTCGGCTGCACATTGAGTTGCATTTTGACTCTGATTTGGCAGCTTGCCTCAGTTCAGAAATGATGCTTCAGACATTGTCTATAATGGGACATCACTAAAATGCCTGTAACTTTTTCATTTCTTGGCAGATCAGGATGAAAATTGCAGGAATGGTAGCCCCTTCAAGGGCATGAAGCCTGTCAAATTGCAGACAAATAGGCCTCTAGCTTCTGTGCAGCACTTTGAGGGTTGAGGCTTTGGTGAATCCCCCCTTTTCACACCAAAGGTTTTCTTTGGAGTATTCTGAGAAATCACTAAAATGCCTCTTAATGTTTTTTTTATTTCTTGGAAGAAAGGGATGAAAATTGCAGGGATGGTAGTCCTGTAGAGTTGGCACCAGAAACTTTGCACTACATATATAGTTATAGTTATAGTTATAGTTATAGTTATAACAGATCCCTTAAATATGCATGGCATATTTAAAATATTTAAAATTTAAATATGCAGCGGCAAGAAAAAGACACATCCCTGCCCCATGGAGCATACAACCTGCAGTTCAATACACGAGAGCTAGAAGAGGAGGAAGACAAAGGAAGAAGTAAAGGGGTGGAGGAGAGTAGTTCAGTTCAGTTGCATGTACTTTGGATTAGTTTCAGTATAGTATAGGGACGAAGGGGTAGTGCCAAAGACTTCCCAGAAAAGGTGGGTTTTGACGAGAGATTTGAAGAATCATTGTGTATTCAGCCATTGCAATTGGACAAAGCATTATTTTTGTACATTTACCATGATCTCTTTGGAGATACACAAAAATTGTTTAAGAGCTATCATTGTATATTTTTCGATCACCACGATCATTTTGTTGTATTATGTACTGAAGCATCTTTTGCAAGGCAACGTAGTAATTGAAAGGCAACGTAATAATGGCACAATATATACTGTTTTTAACTGTATTATTTGCATTTCCATAGCAGAATCGGGTTATTCCATTTTTTGCTCAACTTCTCCTATGAACCACAGATAGAACAAGATCCATAATGGTCTTCCTTCCAAGAAGGTATAGGAACTAAGGGGTAGTGCTAAATAAATCACAACTTTCAAGGATTCCCTGGATTGTGAACCTTGTGTACAGTTAAATTTAGTGTTATCCTCTAGATTTTGCTAAAGCAGAGGATGTGCTAGTATCCGTTCACCTCCATGCATATAGAAAACACAAAATTCAGCCTACACAGATGACTTCATTTTAAATTTATAAACAATTTTCTCCCTGCTGCGAAAAAGACAGAAAGAGAAAATAATCCTTGAGCGATGCTAATCATATCACTTAATGATATACTAGAAGGTGCGTCACTAACTCAGTACTACATGCAGGAGAGGAAATGAAAGAAAAACAGAAATGTCATGTCAAGTTGTTAAGTAATGCTGCATGGGAGCAGGAAGAAGTGAGGTCAAGTTCATTACTGAACAGAACAGAATTACTTCCAATCTCAATCTCTTGAGCTCTACATACCTGGATGAGCACACAGACACCCCTCGAATTCTATCACAATCTCCAAGATAGATCAAATAATCTGAGGTATAATGGATGAGTAATTCTCATGTGCAGCTGCGGTGAGAAGCAGAACAGCTGGATATACATATGAGAGGCATACATAAGTTGCCAATGTGTCTAGCTCTAAGTGCTTCTGGCTAAGGACTGGCCAGGGAGAAGAGAGGGTGCCTATAACCGCCCACACAGCTACATGTGTAGGAAGGGAAGAATCAATGCCATGGTATTTTATTTTGCTGGTTTTATTGTTTTTCAGTTTGGTATTACTGCCTAACTATAGGTGAACATATTATTTCATGTGAGTGGCTCTGTTTCTTTATAATAGTGAATTAAACATAAGTGCGTTGGACAAAAAAAGGGTATTTACCATGCAACCACCATTATGGATTTGAGTCCTGCTTGTTGGGGTGGGGTGGACATCAGCCCTTGGCCAGGCTCCAAGACAGATGTAGCTGGGGTCCAGTTCTGGTGTAGACAGAACTGGCCCTATCCAACCCCAACACAGCATCCCTCCAGTGGCTGCTGCTGGCATCTGCCTCATGTTTCTTTTTAGATTGAGAGCCCTTTGGGGACAGGGGCCCATCTTATTTATGTATTTATTTTTCTATGTAAACTGCTTTGAGAACTTTGGTTGAAGAGCAGTATATAAATATTCATAGTGGTAGTCGTAGTCGTAGTAGATGAAGAACAAAGGACCAGAGGCTGATGTGGTCAGCTGGTGATCAAATGGGCTGGTGATGAGATATGCGAGTGGAAAGACTAGGAGCAAAGGACTAGCAATGAAAGACATAGGTCACATTTGCACATAATGCGGAACCGGAGTTGCAGGGGCCAGGCGTTGCAAAACCGTTACGTCCAAATCTGTGCAACTCTGGTCCCATTTGTAAAGTGGCCCAAGGCTGTGCTCTGCATACTCCAGTTTGAACACTTGGCTTGTAGTGAGTTTCACTGGTAGTAACCTGAGTTGCAGTTTTGGAGCGTTATGAGCGAATGCAGAACTGGAGGCTACATTTGCTCTAACCCAGAGGTACACCTAGGTAATTTTGGAGCCTGGACCTAAAGGCCTTTTGAGGGCCCCCTCCCCTGCAAATTAAGCATCATCATGCTCGGCTAGGCAACCACACCACCTGGGACAGACTAAAGAGGATTTGGGTGCCCCCAGGGGCTGTGGAGGCCCTGAATATGGGCCCGGAGGTCCAGGGGTAAGAGCACCTCTGCTCTAACCAGAGTTGAGGGAGGAAGCTCCTCCCTCTCTCTGGCCGTGATTAGCTGTGCAAGCTGTCCTTCAAGCAAGAAGGAAGCCCACACAGCCAGTTCCCCCTCCTCTCTGCAGTCTCGCTGACCACAGAGAGACTGCTCTCTGTTTTGTCTGAATGCAGACAGGAGAGCGGGGATAGGGGTGGGGAGCAGAACTGGTTCCACATTGTGCAAATGTGGCCATAGTCAAGTACAGGCTGCTGGTCAGGTGGTAAGGCATCATGAGGGAGTCCGCATCATGAGGGAGTGACTATGATGTAGTCAGCACACAAGACAGCAAGATGCTGTAGGCTCTGTACCGGAGGACTGGAAAGTAGCAAATGTAACACCTATTTTTAGAAAGGGATTCAGGGGCAATCCAGGAATTTACAGGCCAGTTAGCTTAACATCCGTTCCAGGCAAATCGATGGAAAGCATCCTCAACGATAAAATTGTAAAGCACATAGAACAACAGGCCCTGCTGGGAGAAAACCAGCATGGCTTCTGCAAGGGCAAATCTTGCCTCATGAACCTTTTGAAGTTCTTTGAGAGTGTCAACAAGTGTGTGGATAAAGGTGACCCGGTTGACATAGTATACCTGGACTTACAAAAAGCTTTTGACAAAGTTCCTCATCAAAGACTCCTGAGGAAACTTAGCGGTCATGGGATAAGGGGACAAGTACATGTGTGGATTGCTAACTGGTTGAAGGACAGGAAACAGAGGGTAGGTATAAATGGAGAGCTTTCACAATAGAGGGAAGTAAGAAGTGAGGTCCCCCAGGGATCTGTACTGGGACTGGTGCTTTTTAATTTATTCATAAATGATCTAGAAGTAGGGGTGGCCAAATTTGCAGATGATACCAAATTCTTTCAGGTAGTGAAATCCAAAACGAATTTTGAGGATCTCCAAAAGGATCTCTCCAAACTGGGTGTGTGGGCAACAAAATGGCAAATGTGGTTCAATGTTAGCAAGTGTAAAGTGATGCACATTGCGATGAAAAACTCCAGCTTCAAGTACACGTTGATGGGATATGAGTTGTCAGTGACTGGCCAGGAGAGGAATCTTGGGGTCACAGTGGACAGCTCGTTGAAAGTGTCGACACAATGTGCGGCAGCTGTGAAAAAGGCCAGTTCCATGCTAGGGATCATTAGGAAAGGGATTGAAAATAAAACAGCTAATATTATAATGCCCTTATACAAAACTATGGTGCGGCCACACCTGGAGTACTGCATACAATTCTGGTCACCACATCTAAAAAAGGACATTGTAGAAATGGAAAAGGTGCAGAAGAGGGCAACCAAGATGATCAGGGGCTTAGAGCACCTTCCTTATGAGGCAAGGCTACAACACCTGGGGCTTTTTAGTTTAGAAAAAAGACAACTGCGGGGAGACATAATAAACTGTGGCATGTGAGTTTGTCTGGGGCAACAGCTAAACAGGACAAATCCAGTGGTCTCATGGACTTAGCGTGTTGGTGGGCTGGATTGCTGGGCTGGATTGTGACCAGAGTTTATAAGTGAATGGCACCAACTGCAGGAGATTGTATTTCCTCCAACCTTACAATTTAAATTGTTAATGGTGATTGAAATAGCACTTTGCTAAATTACAGTTGGGTAAGGAGCACTGGGTCTATGCACTATGAGCTCCACCCCATCCACCCCACCCCACTTAATTCACTCACAGTATAGAAACCCACACAAGTAGTGTGGTCATGTTCAAGTATTGCATAAAAATTCCACTTTGCTTCACATGTCTTGCCAAGGTGCAATATTAATGTAAAACTATTTGAAAAATTTATGAGGACTGAAAACTTTATGTATCATGATGTTTGTGAATACAAAGGTCAAGGCAGACATAGATGCGGAATATGATGGAAGTGGCTTGAACTAGTCAAAACACCAACATTTGGAAATGGTAGGCTCCGGATGATGAACTTATGAGTTCACCCCTCCCTGAACTGATTATGAGTTCAGCCCAAACTCCACTGAAGTTCAGGTCATAATCAGTTTACTGATACCATTACTGTTGATTCCCCACTACTTTAAATAGCCCATTTTTCTTCCTAGTTTCCCCATGTCAGCAGGCCCTGGAGACTGGAATAATGTAGCATTCCAGATACAAGTTTCATTGGGACATATACTTTCCAGGGTATGCCTAAGTATGGCCATCAGTCACCCTTGAAGCTCTCTTTTTCCAAGGCCCCTCTATTATTCAAAATGCTTGTTAGGGAGAGAGAATAGAGGCCTTGTGGAGCATCCTTCATTGAGACCTCCCCATCACTGATGCCTGCACAGGGAAGGGAAGAATAGTTAGTCTTGCAGTAGTGTTCATGAATTGTCCCATTTGCTAAACAAGATTCTCCTTGGCTTGCATTAGGAATGTGCTGAACATTCCGTCAGTGGAATGTTCCAACTCAGAATGAGGTGTTTTGAGTGTTCCAAGCTCAGAATGGAACGAGTCCTCCAAGCTCCATTTTAGACTCCAAAATGGTGTTCTTCTGACCTCTGCACATATGCAACAGCCATTTGAATGTTCAGCACCACCAAACAAATGGCTGTTACACGTGTGCAGATGCCATAAGAGCACCATTTTGGAGTCCAAAATGGCACTCAGAACGTTCCGACTTGGAACGGGATCGTTCTGGTCAACAGGCTTGACCAGTTCGAGGTATTTATGTTCCATTCTGAGCTTCAAACGGAATGCAAATATTGTCCAGTGCACATCCCTAGTTTGCATTTGGATGGGTGACAACATGTGTGCACTGTCTGCTGTAATACATTCCCCATAGGAGATAGATAGGGTCATAGTTCAGTGGTAGAGCATCTGCTTTGCATACTGAAGGCCCCAGGTTCAAACCCTGGAGAACCACTGCCAGTCAGAAGGGGTCTTCACGGAACTGGGAAGCCCAGTTTGGTTCAAATAGAACTGGACTCAAACCAAATTGGGCCCGGTTTGGTTCCATACATGTTGAGCCAGGTCCCAGTTCAGCTCAAGGCCGAACCGGCTTGGGCCCAGCTTGGTGGGGTGGGCTGTTTCTAGGATTTTAAAAAAAATTTAACTTACCACCCTGGTCCGCCCAGTTCTCATATCACTGCCAGTCAGTGTAGACAGTATTGAGCTAGACAGGCCAATGGTCTGGCTATGTATAAGGCAGCTTCTTATGTTGCTATGTTCTGAAGGGAAGGGAAAGAGCAGCATTCAGGGATTCTAGGGCTTAAGGATAACAAGATTTTATGGCATTTGTTATAAACCCATGCCTTGATCCAGGCCATCTTTTAAAGAATTCTTTAGGTTCATTACAGTCTAATGTAGCCCTAACTGGGAGTGGAACAGATAGAGAACAAGCAGGAGAACAGGAAAGCAGACTCTGTTAATTGCTGTGTGTAAAGCTGAAGGACTGTCTTTATTCAGTTCCAGATGTGTTGAATTCACTCTGCCACCTGGTCATTATTAAAACAATCTTTAATTCTCTAGATTTTACAGGTCCAAATTTGGCCTTTTGGGGAAAAATAAAATGGTTTGCTTCAGAAATTCACAAAAAATAAATAAACTTCACCCACCACACTCCGCTTTGGGCCACCCCTTTCCCCCCGACATGAAGTGATACATTTGCTAGAATCCCCATTATTCCTTATGGGAAAATTCTTAAAGACGTGTAAACTTCAAAAATTCACAAAAAATCAACCCTTTGCCCAATTCCTTTGAAATAAGTATGGTAGCTTCCTTGCCCCCATTGGGCACTTCCACCCATCACACTCCACTCTGGGCCACTCCTTTCTTCCCAACGTGAAGTGATACATTTGCTGGAATCCCCATTATTCCCTATGGGAAAATTCTTAAAGACACTTAAACTTCAAAAATTCACAAAAAAATCAGCCCTTTGCCCAGTTCATTTGAAATTTGGGTGGTAGCTTTCACCCACTGGGAACTACCACTCCCCCAACTATTTTTGCCCCGGGACCCCTTTTTTGATCCGAATTGATTCAGATTCAAAAAATTAGGGTACAAAATGAAACGGGGTAATTTGGGGGGAGGGGGTCAGATTAGGACCTGAAACAAAATGGGAGTGTTTCAATTTGGGTACAAATCAAAACACAAAAATTGTTTCATGCACACCCCTATAGCTGATGGAAGAGCCCAAGGAAACAGTGATCTCTTGTCTACCTCACAAGAGCGTCCAGAGGGGCAATAAAGCAGTGGGCTGACCAGGAGATGGGCTTTGAGAATCTCCATGCTCTCTTCTACTCCAGTCTGGAGTAGGGAAGCCAGTAAGAGGGAAGCCAATAATCTCCTAGGGGCCCTTGGGGGGCCAGATCTATCCCAGGGGCCCACATTAAAGACATTAATGTAAAAATGTGTCCATAAAAGTGTGCAAGTGTCCATAATAATGTAAAAATGCATCCATTTGTAATCTTCTTCCATACTGTCTATAAACATTTCCAGGGGCTGGCAACCCTGCTAGAAGTGCAACAAGGTATGCATTGAAGACACATTCACTATGCTCAAAATGTTGCTTCTGTCTTCACCTGAAATATATTTTTCCATAGTTTTTCATTTGAGCATTGTTTTGAGTTCCCTTTTGATTGACAATTTACATATGCTTCCCCCCCCCTCCCCCCAGATGTGGCCCAGTCCTTCCAGAGGAAAAGTTGGCTTATTGTAGCATGCTGTATGTGGGGCTGAAAACTGTTCAGAAATGTCAATTCATATAGAATGCTGCAGCTTGAGAGCTAAGCAGAGCCAAAGTTCAAGAGCATGTGATGCTGCTATTATATTACCTTTACTTTAGTTGCCAATTAATTTCTGGGTGTAATTAAAAATGTTGGGCATTATCTTTAAAGCCCTAAAAATGGCTTAGGACCAAAGTTCCTAAAGAACCACTTCTGCCCATATAGAAGTCTGTTTCCCTCCATTTCACTGATAAGGCCCTTCTGTGTGCCCCATTGTTTGGGGGAGGGTGTTCCAGTTGGCAGGGATATTGAGAAGGGGACTTTGGTATGGTGGTATCCATTATGTAGAGCTGCCTGTCATAGGAGATGCATTCTGCACCTCCTTTGCTGGTTATGCAAGCATTACAATGCATTTTAATTCTACCAAGCCTTTTCAATGGTGCAACTTTTCTGGATGTTGGTGTGTTTTTTTTTTTAATGGTTTTGCTTTTCTTTTGGTTTAACTCCTTTTGTATTGGTCTGATCTGTTGCTTCTGCTGCCATTGGTAATTTTCTTTTGTTTTTGATTAAGAAGATTGTTTTTACATTGCCCAGAGCCTCTGGATGGGGTGGTTTATAAACATAATGAATGAATGAATAAATGAATGGATGAATGAATGAATAAATAAATAATATAATATTATAATATTATAATCCCTCTTCCTCCTGCCTCACTCTTCCTCCTGACCTGGTCTCTCCTCTTCCCCTTCCCTCCGGCCCCGCACTCTCCAGCCCTCCTTCCCTCTCGCTCCTCCCCACACACAGAGCCGTGTTGGGTGGCCAAGAAGGGCCCCGCCGCTGCTGTGTTTTCTCCCTCCCATCCACCTGCTACCGCGGCTTTTCTCTACCGCCCCTGCCCTCCCCCAGCCGCCACCTTTCTCCCGCCCCACCCGCTGCCCGCCGCCGCTTTTCTCTCCCCCCCTCCTCCACCTGCTGGCCGACTGGCCAGCCACCGCCGGCACTTTCTTCCCCCTCTCCTCCTCAGTCCTCACTTCGGAACTCTCGCAGTGTGTCGTGAGAGTTCCTCCACCAAATCCTGGGCACGCATGTCCCAAGAGAATTAAATATATAGATTATGGTTAGCTGTTTCAAGTGCCTCAGAGGGCAGCAGTGAGTTGTATCTTTTAAATTAGCAAAAAAACAAAAGTGCCACTTCAGAATGCAAAATATGAGCCATTTTGGAAGGGCAGTATAAAAAAAACCCAAATAAATAAATTAAATTAAATATGTACTGCATTAATGAATTCTTCCCCACATTAAAACAAAAAATGAAAACAACATGCATTGGGTGGGAGCATTCAAGCATACCATCTTCCGCCTGCCTTCTGAAGCAGTGCAGTCGGTGGAGGGCTATACCACATGTAGTGTTCCCATGTCTACTGCCTTTTCTTGTGTAGCGTCAATTTTTCGTGAACGATCTTTTTTCTTTTTTTTTACAAAAAAAGAATTTGATGATTCTGAGTTATTTCAGAGCTGTTTAAAACTCTATTAGGAAGGAGAAAAATAGCCCCTCTTACTGTTTTAGACTCATTTTCACCCAGGTCACATCCATTCATGTTGCTTGCCAAGGCTGGTTGGGTTTTCCTACTTGCTGCAATTGAAAGTGGAACTGAAAATTAAGTTCTGTTTTCTGTACTTGTCTAGGGTTGTAAGAGGGCTGATACGAGCCCCCTCCCCCTTGAATCCAAATTTAGAACCATCAGTTACCCATTGTGACGCTTTCAATGATTTTTTAGCAGACAAAAACTCTTGTATTCATGCCAAACTGGATTCTACAATTAGGGCAGAGTTTGTTATGGAGGTATCCAGCAATTCCTCTTATGTGGTCAGAATGGATCACTTTCCATTTGTGGCTCCTCGGGATGTGGACAAGCTGTTTCAGACTGTGCGTCCTAACACCTGCTCTCTAGACCCTTGCCCAGCTTGGCTTATTTTTTCTAAAAATCAGATTATCAGAGAGGGTCTGGTAAATGTCATAAATGCTTCTCTGAGGGAGGGTAGGATACCTCCTTGTCTTAAGGAGGCTATCATTAGACCATACTTGAAAAAACCTAGATTGTTAGGCAAACATCAGAGTTAGGCAGCTATAGGCCCATCTCTAATCTCCCATGGTTGGGCAAGGTGACTGAAGGTGGGGGTCTCTCAGCTCAGCAGCTTTCAATACCATCAACCATGTTATCCTTCTGAGTTGTCTGAGGGAGGTGGGATTAGGAGGCACTGTTCTACAGTAGTTCCATTCCTACCTCTTAGGTAGATTCCAGATGGTGTCACTTGGAGACTATTGCTCTGCAAAGCAAAAGTTACTGTATGGAGTTCCACAAGTTTCCATACTGTCTCCAGTGCTCTTTAACATCTGCATGAACTCACTGGGAGAGATCATTAGGAGATATGGTGCAGGGTGTTATCTATATGCTGATGACACCCAGATCTATTTCTCCCTATCCATTTAATCAAGAAATGGCATTCTTCCCTAAATGCCTGCCTGGAGGTGGTAATGGGCTGGATGCGGGATAACAAACTGAAGTTAAAACCAAATAAGATGGAGATATTTATTGTGGGGAGTCAAGACCCAAGAGATGGTTTAGATCCGCCTGTTCTCAATGGGGTTACATTCCCCCTGAAAGATCAGGTATGTAGCTTGGGAGTGCATATGATTCAAGATGGCAGCTACACAAAAAGTAGGCTCATTTGTTCATACCTGAACTGCTTGTTTTAAAACTGTGGAGTTTATTAAGGAAGAGAGAGCTGTGCTTGGGTTCTCACATTTTGCTGCAGGAAAATAAAAAGTTGGTAACATATGCTGGTGGTAGGTAATATGTTTAGGAGAGTTCCTCAGAGACTCAAGGTTGATACTAGGTAGACGGCTGTGCTGCATTCATACAAAGCTGCCTTTTGTATGACCTGGCATTGCCACACCAATACTGTTGCAATTTGTGCAGTCACAACATCAGTTTTTTTTAAGTTACTGTAATTTGTACAAATACAGTGGTCCCTCGACTTACGAAGGTAATCCGTTCCGAACGCACGTTCGTAGGTCGAAATTTTCGTGTCGAAAAGCGCACCCACGGAGGTCTGAAAAAATTCATAAGTCGAGTAAGCCGCATCTAAAAATTCGTATGTCGAGTAAGCCGCATCTAAACCGGCAACGACTTCCGGTCATTTTTGTCGTTTGTAAATTGAAAACATCGGATGTCGAGTAGTTCGTAAGTCGAGGGTCCACTGTAATAGTAACCACAAATATAATGCCACCATGGAGATACTGGTTCATGCAGACAGTGCTTCAGAGTTCTAAGTAGGGTTAACATTAGGCTAGTTTGGACAATACAGCCTTTGGCACACACAGTTATGAAAGGGATTCCAAGAATGCACTCATCAGAGCATCCACCACAGATATCTTGATGCCTTCCCTGTGTGTCCCTTTATTGCACTGGGAAAATGTTCATCTGAATGGCCCCTGTATATGCACTCAAGGTACTTGTTTAAACAGGTGCATGGAGTCATTTGGATGAAGAGCCCCCCCCCCCCCCCACACACACACACATGTCCCAAGGCTGTATCATGCAAACCAGGCCATTGAAATTTCACACAACATGAAACCGAAAACAGATTTCAGGGTTCCTCTCAAGGCAAAGCATTTGGTTATTTTCAAGGGAAGCAGAGAGAGTTTCTGTAAGGGTTTTTTTGCACATCCCAAGTTCAGAATTGTGGCCCTACATACTGCTATGGTGTTCACATGGGAACTGTGATCAATCATGAGTTGAAATTTATTTTATTCTATTATTTATATTAATGTTTGATGATAGAGGGTGTAGTCACCAGGGCTGTGGAAACTGAGATCAGATCCAAATTCATTTTATTTTGCAGATGCATGATGGAGGATGCCCATATTGAATCAATCCAATAGTGTGGCTTACTATCAGATTGAGTTGATGAATCAGGAACCTTACTTGGCAGCAACATGATGGACTCTCTATCTGTCTTTTCACTTCAAAAGTATAGTGAGTAGAGGAGGTGGCTATTTTCTCCATAATGCAGTGGGGAAATAATGTAATGTCATAGCATTACTGCCTTCCCTGGTCCATTATGAAGCAGTTGTCAGGGAGAAAAGTGGAGTTTTAAAACCTCACTGCTACTTGAATAGTCAAATGGAGAGCCCAACATGCTGCTTCTAGGTAAGATCCCAAGTCGCCACCGATCCGATCCAATCCAGGAGTGAATATTTTGGATATCCTAGTATCAGATCCAATTCAGTTTGGTCTGATGGACAATTTTTCATCAGACCTGATTTGATGAAATGTTGTCTGATAGCACCCACATCGAATAGGGCTGGATTATCAGCACAAATAAATATACCCCCTCATGCAGTAGAACATGTATATAGCCTCCCTCTAGCAAGGCTTGCACTTTTTTCACTGCAAAAGCGCCTGCAAGGGGAAGAAGGGCAGAAATTCAGTAAGACCTGCTCTGACTGCTCATAGGAGAGGCAGTGCTTTGTAGAACTGAATTTCAGGTCACTAGGCCTTTCATCATGATAGAACCCACAACAGAGTTGTTTGCTACAAGGTCAGAGGGTGAGGGACATCAGGAACCTATTGTAACAAATTAGAAACCAATTGGAAGCAAGAGGATGCATTGGAATAAAAGCAGATTGTCCTGTAGTGAAACACCATGATGTTCTACTTAATACACACAGAGAGGATATAACAGCAAACACTTGAGTATAAGAATAAACGTGGAGTGAGAGATTGCTTTTTGAGCAGTTAGGGCAGTCTGACTCGAAGGAAGAAGCACTCTCTCTATGTGTCTGTACATATGTGAGTGGGAGGACGAAGAATTCCTTGGACTGGTTTCCTCGTTTTTATTAAATGCAGCTTGTCCTGATGAGAATACAGCACATGACTGACAAGTGTTTGATAATCGTCATAGTGCTGGCCTGCCAGGAAATTGAATTAGTCATCATGCATTTGAAATGTACCCAGCACTTAATTTCTCTTTTGCTATTATCCTAGATAAGGATTCAAAGGCAGAAAGGCAGTGATTTAGCTGTGAAACTGTAGTAAACCCAAGGCTCACGTGATTATGGCGCTTGGAAATAGCTCTAATCCTTAAATACCCTTCTATAACAGGCAAAACATGATCCTGCATGCACATGTTGGTGTTTCCTCCATATATTAAATATGAATACAGTGTAAACCTGAAATTGAGTAAGTTGCATTGGTTTTTTAAAATCATATTTGAGTGCATTATACACACCTATACACTCAGAGTATGTGTATAGTCTAATTTCCCTGAATACCTTGAAGTAATGCAACTCACTCAATTCTGGTTTACGTTTTATTCGTATTTAGTATATTGAAGAGCTACCAAGATATGCATTCAGGATCCCTAGTGTTTTATCCTTACAGCCACAGTTAGCACCTCATAAAGCTCATGGTGGAGAGGAACCTCAGATGGACCAACATTAGACAAGGATCACCAACCCTCAAGAGGAGGACTGAATACAGATAATATACTGAAAATCCTTTTGCCATTTGTCTTTCACCTTCTTCATATATCAGAAGTCCTACTCACACATTATGTTCAACACATGTACAATCGATGTGCAGTGTATGCATGTACAGATCTGTACATTATGTTCAACTCATAGTAGTACAGTTATAATCTGTATCCTGCATTTGAGAGGGCCTGTACGCAGGTTCACACTTAAGCTGTTCACCTTTACAGTTGTTCACACAAGAAGGCAGTTCACATTATTGTTAATTGGGTAGGACAAATGTCCTTGCTAACCAACTTCAGGAGCTGTGTGTGCTTCCGGTTTTCAGTCATGTGCTGGCACAAACCTAGGTAAGAGGAGGGGAGAGTGATCATCTGTGAGATAGGAGCTGGGTAGGACAGTGTCATCCTACCCAGCACGTGTAGCCAACACTTTAATGAAGCACGAGAAAATATTGTCCTATCCAGCTCTTGTGCAGCCCTATAAAGATGAAAGCATGTACAGACATCTCAACACATCTGTACAAACACAATGTTTGGATATGGCTAGAGTGCTTTGGAAGGTACCAACAACAAAGGAGTACCAGTTGGTACCACACTGGAGGCCAGGCCTTCAGTGTGGAACTGAGGGCTGGAGAACAATATATTCCTTTAAGGCTATTTTTAGGAGCTGTTAACAGCAGCCTAGACAGCTTTCGTTATTGAGTATTGGGTGAAGTTGGTCTGTAATGTGTTTGGGTCTGTCTGGAGATGGGGAAACAGGGGGCATGTCCATTGACTGTGGCAGCTGTTCCGGTGGTGGTGGGGAACAGAAGAAATAATGTTGGCAGGTCAGTAGGCCATTCCAGGGGAAGGGAAATGTAATAGCTGTAGTCCAGAGTAGTCCAATAGTGCTGGGTAGGACTATCCCTCCCTGCATTCACTGCGCACACCTTCCACCATACTCCATGTGCCATCCCCAGCTGTTGCTGGGGCAGTATGAGGTGCAGCTTCCCATAAAGCACCTCTACCACACACCAGACCTGTGCAATAGTGCCCAGAGGGGTGCTGGGAGTAGCCACCTTCTCCTGATGCAACTTACTTGGATTCAGTAGGAAATGGTACACATACATGGATTCGTCCGCACTAATGCACAGGCCTACTAGTTTGGTAGTCCTGACAGAAGAGCTAACTTTCAGGATTTCCCAAGCCACTTGAACCTTAACCTCTCTAGATGCAGCATTCTGAAACTGGTGAATACACTTTATGATAGCAATTTCTAATCCCATGACAGATTATGCTCTTTCTGATTCAGAGTTCCCCGCTGTTGTAATGGAAGTCCTTTCACAGGAACAAAAAGTAATTCTCTATCAGACATTCTCACATAGCTGTGGTTGCCAAGGAACATCACATCGTATTAACAAGATAGTATTTCACTGCTATGGAAAAGGCACTGCTTTTGGTGTAAATTCAATTTTTCAGTTCGCTTATAAACTACCCCATAATTCACTTCCAGGCATAGGTACAATTTCTATGTCCAGTGTTTGATGAAAACAGGTTGACCAATTTACAGTTATGTCAGCAGACATTTTCTTTTTTTATGGTTAACATCTCCTTCAGATCCCTTGCCATCTATTTAAAATACTTGTCTAGGTGGATTTGTGATATCAAAGAGTGTACACTATTGGATCCCCCCGACCGTGTCACCTAATACTGTGTATCTAAGAGCCCCCAAGTTTTGTGAACAATTTTGCTATGTGGGTCAAGACATTATTTATTATATTATTTATTTACTGCATTTATTATCTCATATGCTCGGTCACAAGGGACCTGCAAGGCAGCTTACAAGATAATTTAAAACAGCAATGTACAATAAAACCACGTACAGCTCTCTGTCTGTCTGTCTGTCTGTCTGTCTATCATCACAGCAAAAAAGCAGCAATACAGTAAAAACAGTATCTAGGTCCAGCATCAGCACCAAAAGTCTTCTTAAACAGCCAGGTTTTTACTGCTTGATGAAAGAGGAGTGGTGATGGTTCTAGGCAGCCTTCTCTTGGGAGGGTATTCCTAATGGTGGCAACTTGCCTAAAAAAAGCTCAATTTCTCTTGCCCCCTCCTAATGTGAGATGGCTTCTGTCAGGTCTTGGCCAATCTTCAAGAGAAGGCCATAGCTGGAATATCTGGTTCTGATGTGGGCAGGCACTGGGTTTCCCAACCTGTGGTACTCCAGATGTTGCTGAACTACAACTCCCATCATCCCCAGCCACAATAAATTGTAGCTGGGGGGGATGGGAGTTGTGGTTCAGCAACATCTGAAGAAACCAGATTGAAAACCACAGGTTGAGAGCCCCTGCATAAGAATATCCCTGCTGGGTCAGGTCAAAGGCCATCAAGTCCAGCATCCTGCCCCACACAGTGGCAAACCAGGTTCATCAGGGAAGCCCACAAGTGGGGACAGGAGGGCAACTGTCCCCTCCCCTCCCATGGTTGTTTCCTAGCACCTGGTACTCAGGGGCTCCCCCCACACCCCCACAATACAATGGTTAGTAGTCATGGATAGTCGTATCCTCCATGAATTTGTCTGCAAGAGAATTCTTACAGCACAGTCCTAGATGGGCCGGGGTTGGGTTTTCGGCCAGACAAACAAGAAGCAGAGAAGCACATGGCTGAGGAGAACCTGGAGTTAAGTCAAGGTGTGGCCCCTGGTTCAGTACATCCACTGCTTCCCTAGCATCTGATGTCAGAGGAAGGTAGAGCTGATCGTCATCCACATATTGATGACACTTCAGTCCAAACCTCCTGATAATTTACTTTACAACAAGTAAAACTGCAGATTTTCTTGTTCAGTTTTTCTCATGCAGATATACTTTCTTATTATATTTTTAGGTTGTACTTGTCAGTGGACATCTGGACAGCTGGGATGTGGGGCAGGGAGCCATGGATGACGGTGGTGGTGCATTCATATCATGGGAAGCATTATCTCTCATAAAGGATCTTGGTAAATATTTACCTTTAAAATGATCTAATGGGTAAAGAATTGCATAGCTTCTTAAATGTTTTTTAAAAGCGGCAGCTAGTGAGATAGTTTTATCTAATCCTTGGCCATTTGAAATGCAATTATTTCTGAGAGTTCCCCTCTAATAGTAGGTGCTTCTTTAGGGATCCTGTAGTACTGCTGTTACTTTACAAATGAAACACTTTATATTTTTCTGCTCTGTGATTTAACACTGACCAAAGGTTCTTCTATGTGTTTTGTAAAGTTTAAATGAGGAAGCAATTATAGTCTGTAGCATTTTTGTGTTCACAAAGACACCATGTCAACCCATGATCTTGTTTCTGTGGCTCCCATATGATGTCCACAAGGGATGTGCATGGATCCGGTTCGGAGGCACATTATGGGCCTCCGAACCGGTTCGGAAGACCAGCAGTTTGATTGGTTCGAAGGTGGGGGGATCTCTTTAAGGACAGGGGAGGGTGCTCTTACCCCTCCCGCCACATTTCCCCCTCTGGCGCTGCCTTTTAAAATGGTCCGGCAGTGAGGCAGCATGCGTCCTTGCTGCCTCGGTGCCACCTTGGACTGGAAGTGACGAGAAGTTGCCACTGTCTGTGCGCACATCACGCTCACTCACACACACATTGAGATGTGCGCACGCGCAGTGGCAAATTCTGGTAACTTCCAGTCCGAGGAGACACAGGGGCAGAAAGTAGATACGCTGCCACCCCACCAGACTGTTTTAAAAGGCAGCACCGGTGGGGAAAATGTGGTGGGATGGGTAAGAGCACCCTCCCTCATGCTTAAAAAGATCCCCCACACCTTCGAACTGGCAGGTGTTGGTTCCGTGCACCACTAACATCCTTGGTGATCAGGCAATGTCAGTCATTACTTAATCCAGTTTTACTAGTAAAATCTATCTAGGCATATTGTTTATTGCTTAAAAAAAAACACATTCTGCCTTTAATAGGTAATCTAGCGTAGCTCACAAAATCAACAGTAAGCATAAACGCAGAATACAAATTATAAAAACAAAATAACAAATGGGCCAACCATGCTCAAAGGGCCAAATAACAAACAGCAATCCCCAGACATCACCATCAGCTATACATAGACAGGTTTCTGTTTATTTCTGGTCATGTTTACATCTCTTCCTTTCCCTGATGATTTTGGAGCCATCTACATATTGTTAGCCTAATTTTATCCTCATAGCAGCCTTGTAAGGCTGAGTGGGCTGAGAGCAAAAGCAGTTTGCACAAGGGCACCCAGCAAGTATTGCAGCTGAATTAGGATTTGAATGCAGCCCAGCCTCCGCCCAACATTCTATCTGTGATACCATGCTGGTATTCCATATTAGAGTTTATATAGTGTTCAGACACATTATCAAAATAATCTTTGCAACCATTTGCCTGCAGGATAGGCAAACGTTATCCATGTTTTCAGTAGCAATCCAAGCCCCCGTGGCAGAGTTGGGGGAGTAATATGCCACCCCTTTCTTCAGCATGCAAAGTACTGGCCAGAGTTTTCTGCATCTCATTTTTAAAATACCTATGGCTTTCCACCCAATTCCCCCCCACCACACCTAACTGTTCTTCCTTCCATCTGTCTCTCTCCTTGCACCCCACCCAGCCTATCATGGCTTTCCTTCTCTCCTTTTCTTTCTCCTTCCATAACACCACCATGCCTAACTTGTCATGATCTTCCTCTCCTTTCTGGCTGCATTCGCACGTAACATGGAACCACAGGTCTAATGGACTCATGGTTCCCTCCCTTCCTCCCTCCCTCCCAGCTCTGCTCTCCTATCTGAATTTGGATGCCACAGAGTAAGCAAGGCTGAAGAGAAGAGGGGGAGCTGGATGTGAGAGCTTCCTTCTGGCATGAAGGACAGCCCACACAGCCAATCATGGCAGGTAGTGTTTGCCATAGCCAGAATTGAGGAGCTTCCTCCCTCAATTCTGGCTACAGCAAACGCTACCTGTAGTTCTGAATTCAGACAACACGCAGGCAATGTGGAACCTCAGGTTGGGGAGACAAAACTCATTGCAGCCCGAGGGTTCAAACTGGAGCTAAAGAAGTGATACTGAGGGTCAGTCGGCATCCAGAACTGGAGTTGCAAGCATTTAGACAACATGGTGAGTTGGTCCCCTAAAACTCTGGTTCCGTATTATGTGCAAATGTGGCCTCTCTCTCCCTCTTTCATATGCACAGCTCTCATGGTCATTTCCGTGGCAGTGAAAATTTTGTGGGGAGGGGAGAGAAGTGACAACTGCATCCTGCCCCATCTCCACTGCCACTGGGAAGCGGAACAAGGCTGGAGTGCTGTGGAGCACTTTTTGTGTCACATTCTGTTGATGTAGCCCCATGAGTCAGGTCAGCCAGAGTTTCTGGGAGGAGAAGAACCAAATGGCAGCCAAACCCAGCCAAGCAGATGGAGTGAGGTGTTTTGGTTTTGTTTTGTTTTTGCCTCACTTCTCCAAGCTACATGGCTGAAGACCTGGAGAATTTTCAGAGTGGAGGAGCCAAATGGCAGCTGGAATTCTTTAAGTAGTCTTATACTATCGTATTTGTAGCTATTGCTCTGTGTGTGGATCTAGAATGGTGAGAAAAGGAACAGCCTAAACCAAAGAAATAACGTAAAAGATTTGTACTTGTTCTTTCCCGGACTATTTTAATATTTTTTGTGTGTGCATGTGTTCGTGAGTGTGTGTGTGTGTGTGTATGAGAGAGAGAGAGAGAGAGAGAGCAAGAGCAAAGGGTGTGCCCTCTTTACATTCCTACATTCCTAAGCGCAGATCAATAGCTATTTTGATATGTTGTATTCGGTGGGTTTCTTTTCATGGTAATGTATCATGCAGTTTTTTGTTCAAATATTTTCTGTCATCTGTATAACCAATGTGTGCAATGTAAGGCCTTTGGCAAAGTGACATTTCCTTAGTCCCAGGGCTGTGGTCTCAAAGCACACGATGCCGTAACCTTGCTGAAGGCAAGCAGAGAGGGGCCTGGTCAGTACTTGGGTGGAAGGCTGCCTGGGGGCCCAAAATATGTTGCCTAATTAACTTGGAATTACTAAAGATTTTGCTGAAGCCCTCTGATCTTATTTTCCAATTCTAAAGGTTTGCTGTTAAACAGAGTTATGTTTCTAGGGGCACATTCCACTTGCACAACTCTCTTAGGCTTATACAGATCATCTCAGTAAATTATGCCCATAGTCTTCCCTTGGCAACTATGATGCACAAAGCCAAATATTCCATGTAAAGATGCCATGCTGAAATTGCATAATGAAGGGATGCATATGAAAAAATTAAAGCATTGATGACCAACTTAAGGCTCTATAGCTTTTGTTGGACTGCAACTGCCATCGTCCCCAACAACAATGACCAATAGCCAGAGATCATGGGAACTGTAGTCCAACAATAGCTATAGGGCCTCAGGTTGGCAAACCCTGAATGCAATATACATCCCATGCCCTGAGCTTAATACAGCTAGCTTAACATAGGAAGCTGCCTTATACCAAGTCAGACCATAGGTCCATCTAGCTCAGTTTTGTCTACACAGACTGGCAGCAGCTTCTTCAAGGTTGCAGGCAGGAATCTCTTTCAGCCCTATATTGGAGTGCCAGGGTGAGAACTTGGAACTTTCTGCTCTTCCCAGAGTAGCTCCATCCCCTAAGGGGAATATCTTACAGTGCTTGCCACATCAAGTCTCCCATTCATATGCACCAGGGTGGACCCTGCTTAGCTAAGGGGACAGGTCATGCTTGCTACCCCAAGACCAGCTCTCCTCTCCTCTCCTCTCCTCTCCTCAGGACACCCCAGAGATATCTGATTGTCAGGACCAGTGTTCCCTCTAACAGGGATTCTCAGATGTTATTGACTACAACTCCCATAATCCCCAAGCAAAAGCCATTACAGCTGGGGATTCTGGGAGTTGATCAAAAACATCAGGGAATCCCTGTTAGAAGGAAAACCAGTTAGGACAGCCTTTAATTTTGCATGGGGTGCCTGCCAGGCAGAATCTCCTACACTAAAAATATGATGATGAATATTTATATTACTGCTTTTTTTGGTAGTAGCTGTACTGTGCTACTGCAGTTGGGGTGGATTAACCTCTTCGCTGCCCATAGGCAAAGAGGATTTTTGCCAACGGAGGGAGGGGGCAAAGGGAAATCCCCCCTTTTGTCTATAAAAATCTGCGCTGCCATGACGGGATGATGCACAGTGTCGGTGGCTTGTGGCTGACTGCAGAGAGGGTGGATTGGGCTGAGGAGGGAAGACTACCCCCCTTTTAACTTAAAGTGCTGCATATCCATGATTTCTCTGTAGTGGCAGCCCCTTCCCCCCAGTAACATCCGTCCCTTCCAGTAACATACGCCCTTGGGGGCATGGCCCAGGCTTGGGAGAGCCCAAGTGAGCGCTCCCACCTCATTTCAGGCAGCCATTGGCTGCCTGATCAGTGTTTATTTCACTTTCTCTCCCTTGCTGGAGGGAGAAATAGGTGATCAGGCAGCAAACAGCTGCCTGAAATGAGGGGCAGTGCTCACTCGGCAAGGTCGAGCGGTGAGTGAGCCAGGTGATGCCTGTCCCCTTTGCAAGCAAGGGATGGATGTTACTGGAGGGAAGGGGCCGCCGCCATGGAGAAATCATGGATGGGCGGCACTTTAATTTAAAAGGTTTAAAAAAGTATTCCCTCCTCACCCCGATCCACCCTCTCTGCAGTCAGCCACAAGCCACTGACACTGTGCCTCATCCCGCCTCATCCTGCTGCGGCAGCAGTGATTTTTATAGACAAAAGGGGGGGTTCCCCTTGCGCGCCCCCTCCTCGCAGCTACCACAGCCCAGAGGCACGGCAAAATTTGAGGAGCGGCAAAAGTTGCAGCTCCTCAAGTTTTGCCGCTGTAGGCAGACGCCTCCTCTGCTGATGCTTTAATCCTCCATTGACTGCAGTGCATAGAAGCACGACTTCTCACTGGCGGGCACCTCACACAGGTGCCCCAGAACTTCTTTGGGCATCCGGTCTTCACATGGGGTTTCCCCCACCAAGTTAAAGCAGCACCTCTGCAGTATCGCAGAAGCCACTGTGGTGGTCTCAGACTCACTTAGTCCTGGAGGGCCTCTGGTGAGCTGGGAAAGAAGCCTTTGTGGCCAGCCAAAGGCAACCCCTTCTCAAGATTGCCTCCTAGCTGGCTGTTGTCCATCTCACTGTTGGCCACCAGAGGCCTCTGGTGAGACCTCTGGGTTATACTCTCATGATGATTGTTCTTCATCCTGGGAAACTGGACACTCCCCGCCCAAATGTGCTTGGGGGCAGTGAGCAATGATGTCATGGTCAGAGCAGCTTGGCTGACAACCCACCCCACCCTCCACCCCAGGAAGTTGATCATTCCTCAACTGAAATATTATTTGGAAACAACTCTATAGAAGATATACTATGCCAACCCTAATGATGTGGAACCTGGGGATCCAAATGTTTGTTCAGCTGGGTATTCAGTGAAACAAGTTTTCAGTTTCTGGCCAGTCCATAACTGATTTTTCCTCACCATTTTTGAAAGTATTTTTGAAGTTGTTATCATACCTGCCAACATTTCAGAATGGGAAATAAGGGGAGTGTGTGTGTGTGTGTGTGTGTGTGTGTGTGTGTGTGTGTGTGTGTGTACACATACATACATACATACATACAAACACACACACACACACACACACACACACACACACACACACACACACACTTGCTGGGCAGGCATTCTGTACATAGCTAGTAGATGACAACAAGCCAAAGCAACCGTCTGATCTCAGAGGCCAAGGAGGGTCATACCTGATTATTATGTGGATGGGACACCATCTGAGAATACCAAGTGCTGTAGGCTTGTAGATTCCTGCACTGGCCAGGGGGTTCGACTTGATTATTTCTGTGCTCCCTTCCAAACCATGAGATCCTATTATTCTAGCTCTAAAGGGATGATCTTCATAGAGGTTCAACAAAACAAGACATCTAAAGAATGGGACTGAAGCAGTGTTTGTAATGGTAAGAATAGTCATTTTATAAGCTCAAACAAAGAACACATCCAAATAATGAGTGACATCTAATTGGGGCTTAAGCAGAGCTTGTCACTGACCAGTCCGACTTAAGAAGGAGTTTCTTTCCTTGCCTGCAAGTTTTTATATGTGGCAGATTTTGCTTTCTGGATTAGATCAGTGGTTGGCGACCATTGCAGTTCTTTTGCAGTTCTTGAAAATATTGGTTTTAGATGTCATCACTGCACAGAGACTATTTCTCATACCTGTGTATTCTGCATATGCTCTGGTTGAAGTATGTCCTTCTGCTGGCTTTCCTAAGGAGCTTCTAACACAGTGATTCTCAAACTTGGGTCCTCAGGTGTTATTGGACTTCAACTCCCATAATCCTCAAGCAAAGGCCACTGAGGCTGGGGATTATGTATGGGAGTTGAAGTCCAATAACACCTGAGGACCCAAGTTTGAGAATCCCTGTTCTAACATCAGTTCTATTCTTCTTAAGCATGCTCAAGATGCCTTCACAGAAAGCATTACTGTGGAATAAGTAACAGATATTTGACAAACTGAGAGAGGGCTTGAAATCATGGTTGTCCTGTAGCTGGATCTTGTACTTTGAATAGATGGTGCCAAAACTGATCAATCCTGACTTCCTCTGGAGCCATGGCTGGTATCTCTGTGAAACACTCAGGTATTTCAATGGCGGCTGCAATATTTTCAGCATCTGCATGGTTTACTGTGGGCATATCCAGAAAGTGAGCCCTAACTAAGCCTGCTGAATCCTCAAAGGTGACAAGTACTGGAAAGAACTTGTCATCCTTGTCAGAACCACCATCTGTACTCGGGAAAGTATTTCTTTAATTCACCAGAACCCGATGATTATTGCTTTTGGGTGGCACCTATGCCCTCTTTTCCAATGCCCTAGATATGGTGACCAGCTTTTGTGCATCTGCATGTATATCTCTTAGCTATTTCATTGTCTGGAAACATTCTGCCTACTAGTTTCCTGAAACTGTTCTTCACAGCAAATGGCAAATTATGTTGCAGAACAAACCCCTGGGAAAGTGGTTCTGTGTTCACTGCCTTGACTGTCACTGCGTTATGTGGATTAGACCAAGTACCCATAAGTGCTTGGGAAGACTTTAAGCTCTTTTGACTTTCTGCATTTGTCCTGTGCTTCACAGTTGCTATATGAAGTTTTATATCATGAATCCCACCATGAGATACCAAGAAGTCACAGGCACATGTGAACAGAAAGCATAGGTCTTCCCTTTCCTAGATGGCTTTATGAATTCCCTGCCGTCTGAAGAATATGATGAATTAAATGTGGTTTCACAATGTTTTTGCTTTGATTTATCCTAAGGCATACTGGTGTTTACCTCCCTTTTAGCAGGGATATGGGAAAATTAAACTGAAGGAGTTACATATGAACAAGCCAGTGGATAATGATACCAAATATAGTATCTTCCTTTCTGCACTTATATTATGTTGCAGTACCAACCCCTGGAAAAGTAGTTCTGCCTTCACAGCCTTGTCTGTCACTGCGTTGAGTGGATTGGACCAAGTGCTGAACTGAAGGACTTGTGAACAAGCAAGGTGGATATGGCTCCCAAATGAAATATCTCTCTTTCTGCAGAGATATATAACATAACTGAAGACATTCTGAAAAGCAAAGTCAGTGCTCTGTCAAATAATCTGACCCTTTTTTGCAAGGATATATCATCTAAATGGAATTCTGAAAAGCAAGTGCTCTCTCAAATGAATCACAACCTGCAGAAAAATCCCACTACACACACATTCTTTGAGAAAGACCTTGTGGCCAGAGGTTTATATACCCCTGGCCACACTTACTCCCCCACCCTCTCCAGCTTGGATGAGCTTTGAGGGAGGAGAGACACAGAGAGCAGATGTCTCTCTGCATCTCTTCTCCCTCAAAGCTCATCCAAGCTGAAGAGGGACGCAGACATCTCTCTGAAGGGAGGGCAGAGGAGAGAGGTGGTGGAAATCATCTCTGTATATATTTCTCCTGGGTGTGCCATGGAATGTGCGTCCTGGCAGCCCAGCTGATTGGCTGGGCGGTGGAGGTGCCTGATTGGCTGGCGCACCCAGGAGAATTGGCCAGCAGTGGGCCAGGCCGCTGGTGGGCCCAGCCGGCAACAGTGAGGTGGTGGGCCCGGATACTGGGGCAGAAGGTGGGGGTGGGGGAAGAGGTGGCCAGCCCCAAAGAGGCCGGCCGGGTGGCCCCCAAGAAGCTGGATGCAAAGAGGCTGGCCACAGAGACTGGCAAGTGGCGACAGCGAGCCCAGCAGGCCGCGGAGGCAGTACTTGGCGTGGCGGGCCCAGCCGCAAAGGGGGCACTCGGCCCGGCAGCGGGCCAGGCCGCAGAAGCGCTGGGCCCGGCTGCAGAAGCGCTGGGCCCGGCTGTGGAGGCGGCACTCAGCCAGGCGGCCCTGGGACCAGCCACCGAGGCCAGGAGCCCATGGGAGGCTGGGGTGGGAGGGAACCGGGTGGCAGGACTTTCCTGTTTGCCACCCGGGAGGAGGAGCGGCGGCGGCCTGGTAAGTAGAACTTTGAAAAATGCAGGGGGAGGAGAGCGTGGGGGAGGGCAAGAGGGAGTGGGGCAGGGGAAGGGGGAGAGCAGGGGGGAGGGGGAGGGCAAGAGAGTGTGGGGGAGGGTAAGAGAGTGGGGCAGGGGGGAGAGGGGAAGGGCAGGAAAGAGGAGCAGTGGGGAGGGGGGTGGGAGGCCAAGAGATGTTGGGGTAGGAGGGAGAGGGGGGCAGGAGAGAGGAGCAGGGGAGGGGAGGGGAAGGGAGGGCAGGAGAGACTGGGTGAGAGGGTGAGGGAGGGTGAGAGAGAGGGGTGAGAGGGGGAGGGAAGGGGAGGGGGAGGGGGCAGGAGGGAGAGGGGAACAGCTGGCCCCAAAGAGCACACAGATGCTCTGTGTGGGTTGGCCAGTAACTTTCTATTGCCCTTTTGTGAGCTTTGTGAGTGTCCTGAGTAAATTGGGGCAGTTGGTGAGTATGTGTTATAGGCTCCGCTCCTTAAATTCAATCCTTTCTCCAGATTTGACTCATTCTCAGTTTCTAGGTCATTGTATTCATAAATCAGCTTCTAATATAATGCATTTCATAAACTTAATATATAGTGGAAAGGACAGCATTCTGATATATGAATGCTATAATAATATAACAGTATTTAATGTGGCACAAGGAAGCAGGGTGTGGTATTATTTCTATGCTCTGAGTCATGTTATTGGTTCTGTGACGAAAGTACTTGCACAATGGCCACTCTACAGTATATTGTCCGTTACCCATGGATGGCCTACAAACTTCTAACCCATAACATGAAAATACTGATCTAGTAACTATTCAAATAGCAAAAGAATAGCTAATGTCTGCTGTTTGCCAAAAGTATATGAGAGAGAGAGAGAGAGAGAGAGAGAGAGAGAGAGAGAGAGAGAACCAGCAATAACACCAGACACTAAGGACACAAAACGCAGAAGTTTTTCTATGCAATTCCCATGAAAATGAATTGGAACACTACTGTGTCTCTTTTGGCATGAACTCATAGGCAACTGGTAGCTTCTTAGAGTGGTCTAAAAAGAGGATAGCTATACACAGGGGTGTAGCTATAATTGATTGAATGGGTTCAAAGAACCCGGGCCCTGCAGCTCCTGAGGGTCCCCCAGATCCACCCCTCCCTATTTTCTTCATTATCTCCCTCACTCTGAAGAGCCGCCAGGGAAAGGGGGGAACATGGGCCCCCTTTCCCCTAGCTACACCCCTGGCTATACCTAAGGGTGAAGAGATACTAGATGACAAACAGTGAAGAAGCAAGTTAGGAGAACTAAAGTGAATGGGAATATAGAATAAGTCCTGATTGCTGAAGTATGAAAGAGGACCTAATCAGAATATGAGCTGAAGAATCATTCATTCATTTAGCATATTTGTACACTGCCCCAAACCCACATCTCTGGACTGTTTACAACAAACATTAATTAAACATGAACTATGATACAATGGTAATACACTCACTGGTGGAGCTATAATTGAGCAGACATGTTTAATGAACACAGGCCACTTGCTGGCCTGGACCACTCACTTGCTGCCTCTCCACCCTGCTGGGCCCTCCCTCCCCTGCCGTCTCCTCTTGCCTCCCTCCCTGGGCCTCTGCCTATACTTCTGGGGCAGCTCCTAAGCCTAAAGGACCTGCAATAGCTTCCTAAGTTTGCCTGGCTGCTGCACGGTATAAAAACATCATGGCCTAATGACAGGCACTGGGCCTTGATGTCTTTATACTACACAGCAGGCAGGAAAAGCTTAAGAAGCTACCATGGCTACTGGAGGCTTAGGAGCTGCTGCAGAGATGGAGAACATGGCGGCTGTGGAGGCCCAGCAGCTGGAGCAAAGAGGCAGTAGGCGAGAGGCAGCTGATGAGGGGTGACTGTGAGGCCTGCGGCGGGGGGGGGGAGGTGGCAGGTGATCTGGGACATGGCTGGGGTGGCGGTGGCTGCCAAATTTGAATACAGGCCACTGCCAACATCATTATGCTACTGAATACACCACACATGGTTCCTGTGAATAACAAATGAGAGACTGCCTTTCTCAGGTAGTTGTTTGAACTACTTGAGAAAGGCAGTCAATTTAGTTGATCATTTCCAGTTCTACAATAGGTCTATTCACATACCATATTTACCTGGATAGAAAATGACCTTGAATTTAAGTTGACCCCCTTTTAAAAAAAAAAAAAGGTTAAATGCAGGTTATACCTCTGCTTACCCCAAAAGAACAGGACTCTGAATTTAAGACATCCCCCAATTTCTAAAACCAAAGAACTCAGAAAAAAACTAGTCTTAGATTCAGGTAAATACAGTATTCTGTTTAATGCATGAACAATCTATGTACAGCACGTGCACATACATATCTTTATGCATTTACAATTATTCACACAGTATGTTCAACGTATGTACAATAGTGCACTTCCTATCCAGTATTCCCTCTCCTTCCCCCCCCCATCTGTATGCGGTATGGGTTTTGTTCTGGGCAGTAGTATTAAGATAGTATGCGCACATGCTTATTCAGAATAGGGCCTTCCTGATTCAACCTGAGTGGGAATTAAAATTAACTGAATGGACATTGAAGACATGTGCATGCCTTAGAGGGAACACTATTCTTATCTATACTCTGCCTTCGTGGGGGCTTGTACCCAGGTTTACTTTTTAAATGGGTGCATATAAAGCCATATACACACACAAAAGCATGTATGTGGGTCCTGCGCACATTTATTCTATAATGTCTGGATAGGGCTAATGCTCACTCCAGTGGTGCTCCAACTGCCCAAATGTGCAGGTAATGTCAAGGAAGTCATAAAAGGGAAGAAGACTTCTTTCCAAAATTGGGAGGCCTGTCCAAAAGAAGATAACAGAAAGGAACACAAACTCTGGCAAAAGAAATGCAAGGTGACAATAAGGGAGGTGAAAAGAGAGTTTGAGGAACATTTAGCTAAAAGTATCAAGGGGGATAATAAAAACTTCTTTGAATACATCAGATGCAGGAAACCTACCAGGGAGGCGGTTGGACCATTAGACAATGAGGGAGTGAAAGGGATTATTAAGGAGGATATGGAGGTTACAGAGAAGCTAAATGAGTTCTTTGTGTCTGTCTTCATGGCAGAGGATACTGAGCATATACCTGTTCCTGAAGCAGGCTTTTCGGGGATGGAGGCTAAAGAACTGAATCAGATAGATGATGCTCTAAACTGTCTGGAAAAATGGAAACTAGCAAATCGCCAGGGCCGGATGCCATCCATCGAAGAGTCCTCAAAGAACTCAAATGTGAAATTGCTGGACTCCTTGCTAAAATAAATAACTTATCCCTGCAATCAGGCTCTGTACCAGAGGACTGGAAAGTAACAAATGTAACACCGATTTTCAAAAAGGGATCTGTGGTGATCTGGGAAATTATAGGCTGGTTAGCTTAACGTCCTTTCCAAGCAAATTGATGGAATGCATCCTCAAGGATAAAATTGTAAAGCACATAGAGGAACAGGCCCTGCTGAGAGAGAACCAGCATGGCTTCTGCAAAGGGAAATCATGCCTCACAAGACTTTTGGAGTTCTTTGAGAGGTCAACAAGTGTGTGGATCAAGGTAAACTTGTTGACATAGTCGACAGGATCCATCTTATTTATTTATTATTTCTCTGTGTAAACCGCCCTGAGCCATTTTTGGAAGGGCGGTATAGAAATCGAATAAATAATAAATAATAATAATAATTAATAAACAACTATCAAAACAGTTCAATCACATTTTGCAAGGAGGTGATATTGAACAATGGCTAACAACTGGGAAAACTATCTCATCATGAAAGACCCAGCAGAAGGTGCAGTTCCAAGTAATTATAGACCAATAACCTGCCTGCCAACCATGTTCAAATTATTAACTGGAATAATAGGAGATGAAGTGATGCAACACTTATTAACTAACAAACAGCTTCCAGTTGAACAGAAAGGAAATTGCCCGAAAGGAAATGGCGAGACACTTGGACAGGTTAGCATTAGAAGAGATATTTTCCAAGGGGACTCACTATCCCCTCTGTTGTTTGTAATCGCCATGACCCCACTTTCACAAATACTAAACAAAACAGGCCTCGGATACCAAACATCTAAAACATCAAGTAAAATCAACTATCTGTTGTACATGGATGATCTGAAGTTGTATAGAAAGTCCCAGTCAGAAATTGAATCACTGCTAAACACTGTCCGTATATTCAGTAGTGATATAGCAATGGAGTTTGGACTAGACAAGTGTGCTGCATTAATAACGAACAGAGGAAAAATAAGAAAAACAGAAGGAATAGAACTGCCCAATGGAAGCAACATCAAGAACCTGGAAGAGAAAGAACATTACAAATACTTGGGCATTCTCCAGGCTGATAACATTGCACACACTGAAGTTAAAAGAAAAATTGGAAGTGAATACATCAGGAGAGTTAGAAAAATCCTCAAGTCCAAACACAATGGCAGGAACACCATACAAGCCATAAAGACCTGGGCTATACCTGTTATCAGATACACTGCAGGAATAATAGACTGGACCCAGGCAGAGCTAGAGATGCTAGATCGTAAGACCAGGAAAATAATGACCATCAATCATGCTCTGCACCCCCGCAGTGATGTAGATAGGCTTTACCTCCTTCGCAGCTCAGGTGGAAGAGGAATGCTGCAAGTCCATCAAACAGTAGAGGAGAAAAGAGGCCTTGAAGAATATATCAAGGACAGCGAAGAAGATGCACTTCAAATGGTCAATAACAAGAAACTATTCAACACCAATGAAAGAAAGCAGGCCTACAAGAAAGAACAAGTCAAGAACCGAGCAGAAAAATGGAAAAAGAAGCCACTGCATGGTCAATATTTGCACAATATAACTGGAAAATCAGACATCACCAAGACCTGGCAATGGCTTAAGAATGGCAACTTGAAGAAAGAAACAGAGGGTTTAATACTGGCTGCACAAGAACAGGCACTAAGAACAAATGCAATAAGAACAAAAGACAAAAAATCAACCACAAACAGCAAGTGCCGCCTTTTTAAAGAAGCAGATGAAACAGTGGGCCACCTAATCAGCTGTTGTAAAAAGAATGCACAGATTGACTACAAACAAAGGCATGACAAGGTAGCAGGGATGATACGCTGGACATCTGCAAAAAATACAAGCTACCTGTAGCCAAAAATTGGTGGGACCATACAAATGAAAAAGTTGAAGAAAATGAAGATGTAAAAATATCATGGGACTTCCGACTACAAACAGACAAACATCTGCCACACAATACACCAGATATAAGTGTAGTTGAGAAGAAAGAAAAACAAGTTAAAATTATTGACATCGCAATACCAGGGGATAGCAGAATAGAAGAAAAAGAAATAGAAAAAATCACAAAATACAAAGATCTACAAATTGAAATTGAAGGCTGTGGCAGAAAAAGACGAAAATAATCCCAGTGGTAATTGGTGCCCTGGGTGCAGTTCCAAAACAACTTGAAGACCACCTCAACACCATAGGGGCCACAGAAATCACCATCAGCCAATTACAAAAAGCAACTTTACTGGGAACAGCCTATATTTTGCAACGATATCTATAACAACAGCAACAACATTGACAATAAAATTCATCCATCCCAGGTCCTTGGGAAGGACTCGATGTCTGGATAAAACAAACCAGTCAATAACACCTGTCTGACTGTGTAAATAAATAAATAGTAGTAGTAATAGTAGTAGTAGTAGTATACATACCTGGACTTCCAAAAAGCTTTCACCAAAGTTCCTCACCAAAGACTCCTGAGGAAACTTAGCAGTTATGGGATAAGGGGACAAGTACATGTGTGGATTACTAACTGGTTGAAAGACAGGATACAGAGGGTAGGTATAAATGGAGAGTTTTCATAATGGAGGGAAGTAAGAAGTGGGGTCCCCCAGGGATCTGTACTGGGACCGGTGCTTTTTAATTTATTCATAAATGATCTAGAAGCAGGAGTAAGCAGCAAGGTGGCCAAATTTGCAGATGATAACCAAACTTTTTTGGGTAGTGAAATCCCAAACGGATTGTGAAGAGCTCCAAAAGGATCTCTCCAGACTGGGTGAGTGGACAACAGAATGGCAAGTGCAGTTCATTGTTGGCAAGTGTAAAGTGATGTACATTGGGATGAAAAACCCCAACTTCAAGTATACACTGATGGGATCTGAGCTGTCGGTGACGGACCAGGAGAGGGATCTTGGGGTCATGGTGGACAGCTCGTTGAAAGTGTCAACTCAATGTGCGGCAGCTGTGAAAAAGGCCAATTCCATGCTAGGGATCATTAGGAAGGGGATTGAAAATAAAACGGCTAACATTATAATGCCCTTATACAAAACTATGGTGTACTGCATACAGTTCTGGTCACCACATCTTTAAAAGGACATTGTAGAACTGGAAAAGGTGCAGAAAAGGGCAACCAAGATGATCAGGGGCCTAGAGCACCTTTCTTATGAGGCAAGGCTACAACACCTGGGGCTTTTTAGTTTAGAAAAAAGATGACTGCGGAGAGACATGATAGAGGTCTATAAAATCATGCATGGTGTGGAGAAAGTGGATAGAGAGAAATTCTCCTCCCTCTCCCATAACACTAGAACCAGGGATCATCCCATGAAATTGATTGCCAGGAAATTTAGGACCAACAAATGGAAATACTTTTTCACACAATGCATAATCAACTTGTGGAATTCTCTGCCACAAGATGTGGTGACAGCCAACAACCTGGATTGCTTTAAAAGAAATTCTTCCTGGAGGAGAGGTCTATTAACGGCTACTAGCCAGAGCGCTATAGGCCACCTCCAGCCTCAAAGGCAGGATGCCTCTGAGTACCAGTTGCAGGGGAGTAACAGCAGGAGAGAGGGCCTGCCCTCAACTCCTGCCTGTGGCTTCCAGTGGCATCTGGTGGTCCACTGTGTGGAATAGGATGCTGGACTAGATGGGCCTTGAGCCTGATCCAGCTGGGCTGTTTTTATGTTCTTATGCTCTATCCTTAAAGCCAAAATGGGTGTCTAAGTATTGTTCTAGAAGTCTACTAATTTTTCACTAGTTACAGTACTAGAAACATAATAATAAAATAATAACAAACTTGATTTGTTAGCCACCCCATAACTTATTGTTTTCTGGGCAGTTCACAATACAACAGTTTTTAAAAATCCAATAAAAATACATAAAACAAGACAAAGAAATTACAACACAAAAATTTAAAAATACAAATAAAAAACATTGTAAAAACTTTTTAAACTCTGTTTTTAAAAGCCTGAGTGAACAGAAAAGTCTTCACCTGGCATCTAAAAGAACAAAGTGATGATGCCAGGTGAGCCTCACTGAGGAGGCTATTCCACAGAGAGGCCAACACTGAAAAGGCCCTGGCAGCCACTCGCCTCACCTCATTTGGCATGGGCACTCCGAGCAGGGCCTCCGAAGAAGATCTTAAGGTCTGAGTTGGGACATATAGAGCAAGGCAATATCTCAGGTAACCTGGTCCCAAGCTGTTTAAGGACGTTGAAGGTTAAAACCAGCACTTTGATTTGGGCCTGGAAATGGACTGGGAGCCAGTGCAGCTGATGAAGCTGATGAAAGCTGACAAAAATATCCACTGCAACAGATGAAGAGTGGGTGTTTCCTTTTTAAAAAAAAAAGTCCACTTCATACCTCAAAATGAATACCTTTAACAGCTTTCAATTCATAAAATCTGTCTTTGAAAATTACACCATACCTTTAACATACGTATTATTAAATGTGTCTTTATGGACATGGGCAAAGTAATAAACATGTCAAAAGTGGCAGAACCATCCTGCCACTGGCCCACTTAATAGTCATTGATTTTACTTGTGGACCTCTCCAGTAGCTGTGCTGTGGCTGTATCCCAGCTTGCTTGCCACTATTCAGACTTGGTAACTCCTAACTAGCAGGACCTGTGCCTTGATTGGTCACTGTCTGTTTCTGGGTCAGACCTTAGCCTTGCAGCATGCTCTAGTTTCTTTCCTTTCTTGCCTCCCTACTGTGTTGTTCCTATTCCAGTTCTTAGATCTACCTGCCTTAACATCTCTTTGCAAGTGATTTGATGCAGGTCTATTCGCTAGTTCTTTTGTCATCAAGATATATGCCAAACCGGTTCCTGTCATTCCTTATTATACTTTTAGCATTTCCTTTGAGAAGTAGAGAGAACTGCTACCTAGCTTTATTTTGTTTGTTTGTTTGTTTGTTTGTTTGTTTGTTTGTTTAATACATTTCTATACCGCCCAAAATGCAAGTTCTCTGGGTGGTTTACAAAACAATAAAAACAGCCAATTAAAGATTAAAACATTTCAACAATTAAAATTAAAAAGTTAAAACTATTAAAATACAATTAAAACACAATTAAAACAGTAGCCCATCCTAGTGTATCTGTAGCGCTTCCTAGTGTATCATTCAGGAATTCATAAGTGTTGGGCTGCCATATGGAAAAGAGGACTGATCTGTACCTTTAAGAGATGCACAGAAGAGGGAATTTCAGCAGGAGCAGTTTTTCTTTCCCCTGAATGACAAGGTGCACCTGCTGAAATTCCCTCTTCTGTGCATCTCTTAAAGGTACAGACAGCCTGCCCTCTTTTCCATATGGCAGCCCTACATAAGTGGGCAGAAGATTCTCCTTACAAACTACTACTATAGCCTTATTCAGACATTATTATTATTTCTTGTTTACACAGTCAGACAGGTGTTATTGACTAGTTTGTTTTATCCAGACATCGAGTCCTTCCCAAGGACCTGGGATGGCTGAATTTTATTATCAATATTGTTGTTATTATAGATATCATCACAAAATATAGGCTGCACCCAGTAAAGCTGCTTTTTGTAGTCGGCTGGTGGTGATTTCTGTGGCCCCTATCGTGTTGAATTGCTCTTCAAGGTCTTTTGGAATTGCACCTAGGGTGCCAATTACTACTGGGATTATTTTGGTCTTTTTCTGCCACAGCCTTTCAATTTCAATTTGTAGATCTTTGTATTTTGTGATTTGTTCTATTTCTTTTTCTTCTATTCTGCTATCCCCTGGTATTGCGATGTCGATTATTTTCACTTGTTTTTCTTTCTTCTCAACTACACTTATATCTGGTGTATTGTGTGGCAGATATTTGTCTGTTTGTAGTCGAAAGTCCCATAATATTTTTGCATCTTCATTTTTTACCACTTTTTCATTTGCATGGTCCCACCAATGTTTGGCTACAGGTAGCTTGTATTTTTTGCAGATGTTCCAGTGTACCATCCCTGCTACCTTGTCATGCCTTTGTTTGTAGTCAGTCTGTGCAATCTTTTTACAACAGCTGATTAGGTGATCCACTGTTTCATCTGCTTTTTTACGAAGGCGGCACTTGCTGTTTGTTGTGGATTTTTCAACTTTTGCTCTTATTGCATTTGTTCTTAGTGCCTGTTCTTGAGCAGCCAGTATTAAACCCTCTGTTTCTTTCTTCAAGTTGCCATTTGCCACTGCCAGGTCTTGGTGATGTTTGATTTTCCAGTTATATTGTGCGAATATTGACCATGCACAATATAACTGGAAATAATTTTCATATATAACTGGAATTATATTCCAGTTATTAATTAACATTTCAACTACAGAATTATACGTAGTCACTAGAATGTTCATGCTGCTTTGTTGCTGAATCAACCGAATTTTCTGATACGAAATACTGTGCCCTGAGGTTGGTGCTGCAAAATGTAAACATCTAGCAGCTCTGGCATGTAGTTCTGGATCAGTCACTCGATAGCTGGAATGAAAGGACTGAACAGCAAGTCTAGAGCTGTGGGGTCCATGTGCAGTGAATACAGTAGTGTTGGAGCTGTTTCATTATAGGATTTCCCATCCAGGGTAAAGTTCATTACATAATCACAGCTGGAACTAATTGGATTATGATTACTAAGGGCTAAAAGTGACCATGTGTATTGGCCCAAAGAGATGAGATGAGAAAACTGCAATCTTTGCCACTGGCACAGTGACATATAGCTACCAACTTTTGTCCAGTGTTAAGCAACAACCTCTACCTGAAACAGGTGCATAGGCAGAATTCATACATTATTTACGGCAAGATTAAAACTCAAAGCAGGATATCACTGAAAAAGCAATATTCAATGGAAGGTGTAACTAATTCTTGGGATGGTATTAATGAGTGTAGATCATGTTTTTATTCTGATAGTTGTCCTAACATACAAGCACAAACTGATTTGGGGGAGAGCTAGTCTTGTAGTAGCAAGCATGAGTGGCCCCCTTAACTAATCAGGGTCTACCCTGGTTTGCATTTGAATGGGAGACTACATGTGAGGACTGTAAGATCTTGCCCTTAGGGGATGGGGCTGCTCTGAGAAAAGCAGAAGGTTCCAAGTTCCCTGGCATCTCCAAGACAGGGCTGAGAGAAAGACTCCTGTCCGCAACCTTGGAGAAGCTGCTGCCAGTCTGTGTAGACAATACTGAGCTAGATAGACCAGTGGTCTGGCACAATATGAGGCAGCTTCCCATGTTCCTGTGATTTTTTTAAATGTATACATAAACTCTCACAACCCGCTGCTCACTGTTCTCTCCATTAGTAATGGTCCTCACAAGCCTTAATAGCTCTCTCAAGCTGAATGGTAGCTGCACAGACAAATGAGTGTCAAGCTCCTTCACATAACTTTACAGTTTAATGGATCACAAGGAGAAATTAAAACAACTTGTTCTTAACACTGATTGGATAGCTTTCGGCCCAGATGCTGCATGGTGAATTTGTTGTTTTAATAACCTAACCTAACTACCTTAGCAATTTCATAAAAGTCATTCAAGTGCCAGGCAGCTATTTAAGCCAAGATAATGGTTAACACTGCTGTTTTCTTCCATTTGTGTTTTTAAAAAAAAACACAAAAAAACTTTAAAGATGTATTGCCAGATCTTCAGAAGCTGACAACTGCTGAAATACTCAAAGAGAATAATTCTGAAATACTCAAAGAGAATTTCAGATTTTCAAGCTAAAAAGACCTGTTCACTTGCTCATCCACCAAAAAATGAATGGGGAAGGAGAATGATTTGGGCATCTTTGATGGAAAAGTGGCCTATAGAGATTGTAAATAAATAACAAAAACATGACTGCTGCCTGGCATCCAAATCCATGTGTTCCCCTGAAACTGTGGAGAGACCCTGTGTATGTATGTGTGCAGACAGGGGTGGCTCTTTCATGAGGCAAAGTGAGGCAGTTGCCTCAGGCAGCAGATTCAGGCACCAGCAGAGCTGCAAGATTCCCCTTACCCAGGGGCGGAGCCACCATTGTGCAGTAGGGTTCAAAGAGCCCGGGCCGCCAATGAAGAGGGCCACTGCTGCCCTTCTTGCACATGATATCACGCACAAAGGGGTGTGGCCTGATAGCCAGAGGGCCCACCCGAGCCCTCCTGATTTCTTTTATAGCCAGCATTTGCTGGCTGGGTGTGGTTATTTCCCGTTTTCAAATGTGAAAGTGATTTTAAAAATCAAATGAAAATCTAGCCAGCATTTGCTGGCTGGGTGTGCTTATTTCCCGTTTTCTGGCTGAAATGAGCTCAGGAGAGCTCGCATGGCTCTCCCAAGCCCAGGCCATGCCCCATTTTTGTGTGACATCACATGCAAAGAGGATGTGGCCTGGGATCCAGCAAGTCCATTCGAGCTCTCCTGAGCTCATTTCCAGCCAGTGTTTACTGGCTGGCTGCATTTATTTCCCTTTCTCTCCCTCCACTGAGGAAGAGAAAGGGAAATAAACACAGCCAGCAAACGCCAGCTGGAAATGCCATCGGGAGGGCTGGGGCGGGCCCTCCAGCTATTGGGCCATGCCCCCTTGCATGTGATATCACACTCATGGACATCACATGTAGGGTTACCAGCAGGAGGGACACAGGCCACCCTTCCTCTGGCTATGCCACTGCCCCTACCATCACCATAGGAGCTCTTTGGGACCAATCTTACCCTTGCAAACTTGGCAAGCAGAGCCTCTCCTCACACTCCTTGCAAAGCTTGCAAGAAGCACAAGGCTGGTGGCAACTTCCCCTCCTCCCTGCTCCCAGTGCCGTTTCAAAGCTTGCAAGGATTAGTTTTCAAAGGGGGTTGGCCCCACATGGGGGCATGGGCCAAGGGAGCATTTGATGCCAGGCCTCAAACTTCAATACCTTGGGCTGCTGCTGTGTATGGACTCTGTCTACATAAACATATGGAGGCCAGTGATGGAGCCAGCAGACACAGTCCATGTATTCATTTCTACATTCTGCATGTGAATAGTGAATTCAGAATCAAATTTGTGTCAATCATTTGTCTGAAGGCTGCAAAGCAGATATTTGAATTTTGGATAGTTCCATGTCCCTTCACGTTGGTTTGTGTTAAACACTTGATGGTTTTGATTATTTTGCAATCTCACTGGCAAATAATATGAAGCTGCCTTCTACTGAGTCAGGCCCTTGGTCCTTCTAGCTCAGCATTGCCTGCACTGACCATCTGTGGCTCTACATGGTTTCAGGGAAGGGTCTCACTGGGGACTCCAGGGCAGAGGTGCACCTGGGTAATTTTGGAGCCTGAACTTAAAGGCCTTTGGAGACCACCCACCCACACATTTTTAACACATTTTTAATGCGACCACACCACCCGGGACAGACTAAAAAGGATTTGGAGGCCCCCAGGAGGTGGCCCCAAAGTCAAGAAGTAAGAACACTTCTGCTCCAGGGTAGGGGTGTGCACAGAACCAGCTGGTCTGGTTTGGTTCAAGTCCTAACTGGACCCGAACTGGACCGGCCTAGTTCGGTCTGGCACCCCCTCAAACCCCCCCCCCCGGTTTTGGTCAGTCCGGTGGGGGGGTGCGGTTGCCAGCTTTTTTCCAGACTTATCCCCTCCTGGGAGTTGTCCAAGGTGGGGGGCTGCGGAGGTTCCCCCTCCCCTTGCTGGCCTCTCACCTGGCCAGTCATGGCCCAGGCCTTGCAGAGGCCCATTGCATAGGCACAGCTGCCTCTAAAATGGCCACTGTGCCCGGGCGGGGGAGGGGGGAGAAGGCTGATAACCGGCCAAAGAATGGCTGAATGGCCTTTTTTTTTTTACTAAGGGAGGCTGGCGGGGAGAGGGGAAACCTCAGTAGACAACACACACTTAAGTTTGGGAAGATATATATATATAGATTGTGAACCCCCTGAACTGGCCGGTGGGGGGGCGTTGGTTGGACTGAACCACAGTCAGACCGAACCGAGGGTTGTTTGGTTCAACCCCAAACGGTTGAACCAAACTGGTTCAACGTTGAAGAACAAGTTTGCACAACCCTACTCCAGGGATTGAACCTATGGCTCTCTTCATACAAAGTATCTGTTCTACTTCTGAGCTAAAACCTTTCCCCAGTCCATCTTCTATGGGAAAATGTATAGTAAAAGCAAAACATGGAATTACTGTACAGTAGTTGCAAAATACTAATACAAAGTAAAGGAAGAAATTAACTTTCAAAACCAGCACATGTATTGCATTCTCAAGCATACAATAACTTATTCATTTTAGCACTATTAAAGACTACTTTTCTGAGATGATTGCCATTTTGAGTGAAGAATTATATAAGAATGATGCACAGCAACTAGCCAAGAGTGAGATTTACCTAGAGACCTCTTTTTGCTTTTCCTTGGATACAAAGACTAGCTGGAAAGTGTGAAGTGCTGTAGTCTGCCTTGTGTATTCAAGCCAGGTTTCCCCCCCCCCCCTTTGCCTTCACTCCAGCCACATTCCTTGTGCTCCTTGAGTCTAGGTGTGTGTTCCTTTGACTGCCTTCCCTTTGAGGTGTCAGTAGGAGTATTACAGAGGTGGTTAGAAGAATGCATCGTTTGAGTTCAGTCTGTAATTCCCATTTCTGGAAAGGCCTTAATAATTACAGAGCTGGGGCTTTGCCTAAGGAAGGGTGGCTATGCCAGCTTCTTGCAGGATAGGTCTTACAGGAGCAAAGCAGATGTCCCTGTACTGGGACCCATTTGGGAAGGTCCCTCATTGTGCCAGGCAGCCCCACATTTATTTGATTAATGCTTGTTTGGGGAACTAGGCTTTCTGAGTCAAGCCTCCTACCAGCACATTCTCTTTTTCACCCAAATGGACAACCTTGTAGTCAACAATTTCTTTTGGAAATCACCAAGACAGTGCTGGTTGCTATCTACACAAAGCCAGCTTAGGGTTCTTCTTATAATCCTTATTCAAACCACATTCCATCCTCGTGTTGCTTGCAGACAGATGGGTATTCCTTTACTACCCTTGCTTTCAGCACTGCAGAGGAGATCAGAAGAAACCATCCTTTGAACCTGGGCTGCAGTTCCACTGCTTTAATTACAGAGGTTGGAGCTTTACTTCAAGGGTGTCACTTAAAGAGATGAATAGCTGGACAGATAGTATGTGTCTTTAGAGGCCCATTTCTTGGCAATAAAGTCAATGGAGACTATTTGAACACATCATGGTGCATCTTAAAACCTATTTGTTTGGCCTGGCTTTCCAGGGTTTTAAAATCTGTTTTAATATTCTAACTCCATGTTGGGGGTAATCACTGTAATTGTTTAATTGTTGTTTCAAAATGTTTTTAAATTGTTAATTGTTGTTATATTGTTTTTAATTTGTTTTAGCTCTTTACTGTTTTAGTGGTTTGTTTTAACTGTAAATTGCCCTGAGCCATTTTGGAAGGGCAGTATACAAATCAAATCAAATAAATAATAAAATAAAAAATAATCTTTAGTTTGACATTTGCACAATAGTTATAGAAGTTATAGTGTGGCTAGTTAGAGAGGCTGTCTCTTCTTTGGGCCTCTGTCTTTTCTTTTGCTTGTCTTCAGATGTAAATCCTTTATCTTCTGATTTTTAGTCAGCCAGTGGTGTGGAGTTTCTAATGAATCCATTCCTTGATCCAGGCCAGATCTTTACCTAGTCCTAGCCTGGAGAGGGAACAGACAGAGAACAAGCAGGAGAAGCTCTGCTAAATAAATATCTTCTATATATATAATTCACTTAGGTCACACGAGGTAAGCCCTACCCACACATTGCTTTACCAATTGGAGGGAACAGAACAAAAGTACCGTGGGGATTGGGCAGTGGGGATTCCATATGCAGATAGGGAAGAGGAGTGGGTAGGGGATGAGTGAGTGAGCATGCGGTGGGGGCGAGTGGGTGGGTGGGTGAGGAGGGGCAAGCAAGTGAGTGACGGGGAGCAGGCGAGTGAGCAAGCGAGCAGCAGGGAGGGGGCGAGTGAGCAAGTGAGCGGTGGGGAGTAAGTGAGTGATCAGGGAGTGAGAGAGCGAGCAGTGAGGAGGGGGCAAGTGAGTGAGTGTGCAATGCATAGGGGGCAAGTGAGAGAGCCAGTGAATGGCAGGGAGTGGGCAAGAGCAAGCAAGCAACAGGAAGGGGGCAAGTGAGCAAGCGAGCAGCAGAGAGGGGGTGAGAGCATGCAAGCAGTGTGGGGGGGTCAGGAGCGAGTGAGTGGCAGGGAGGGGGCGAATGAGCGGTGGGGAGCAGGCAGAAGCGTGACCAACAGGGAGCAGTCAAGAGCAAGTGAGAGGTGGGGAGGGGGCAAGTGAGCAAACGAGCAATGGGGAGGGGCGAGCGAGCGAGTGAACAGTGGAGAGTGGGCAAGAGCAAGCAAGTGGCAGGGAGGAGTGAAAGCGAGTGAGCAGTGAGGAGGGGGCAAGTGAGAGCAAGCAAGCAGTGGAGAGAGGGCAAGTGAGCAAGGGAGGGGCGGGTGAGTGAGCAAGTAGTGGGGAGGAGGGGGAATGAGCAGCAGGGAGGGGGAGAATGAGCGAGTGAGTGGGGGGATGGGCAGTGAGTGAGCCATGGGGGGGCGAGTGAGAGAGTGAGCAGGAAGTGAGAGAGCAAGCGGTGAGGAGCAGGCGCATGAGTGAGCAAATAGCAAGGAGAGGGTGAGTGAGAGTGAGTGGCAGGGAGCAGGTGAGAGAGCGATCAAACGGTGGAGAGGGGGGAGAGAGGGCGGTGGAAAGAGGGAGAGGGGGGCAAGTGAGCAGTGGGGAGGGGGCAAGTGAGAGTGGGTGGCTGACACTGAGCAATAAAGCAGGGGCTGTGGGGGGGGGGCAAGGACAGCAACAAAGTCCTACCGCGCATAGATGATCTGTGTAGAAACAGCTAGTTCTTCATTGAATTCCTAATGTTATTGATTGTACGCCACTGCCTGATCTGTGTGATCTCCATCCCTTCATTCTCTAGATTCTACAAGTTGTAGACTGCACACTTGTCTTGGCCTCAGGATTCCTCAGTCCCCAACCAGAATTTGGAAAGGAAGATAATTCCTTCCATTTTTAGGCCTACTACGGCGTGGACCCCATCCTTCCATTTTATGCCTGCTACTGGGTCCGTTTCCCTTTAGGCCTTCTACTCGTCCCATATCCCTTATTTCACTGGTTCGGCTCACAGGGACTTTTCTACACATGAATAAACAGCACAAAAATATAGGAGGAGCATTAAGAGTTGAGGGAGCGAAAGAAAGGTAGGGAAGCGCTTGAAGACAGATGACTACAGTCTCTGCACCTGCCTATCTTTTTCTGCACTGGTGGAGGGAGCAGGTAGAGAGGAATTTGAGTGGAAATTAAGCTGGACCAGAGAGGGTTAAGCCTCCTTCCTTCTCCCCCCGCCCTTGTCCCTGTACTCAGTCTTTCAATGTCACAAGGCTGTGTTTAGTTTTTTAAAAGTCAGGAAAGATCCACACAGCCACATATGAGTAGGCAGATCCTATCTGGAGTGGACTCATGAAAGTGTTTCCTTCCCTGCAGGTGCTCTTGCAATAGCAGGGAAGTGGTTACAGTGGCATTTGTGATTCCTGTGCAGAATGATCAGGGTCCAGAGAGAACAGTGTTCCTCTTGAAAACAAAGAGAGCCCAGATGCATCCATACAGGCCACAGAGCATGTTCCTCCTGCTGTTTCTATAGCAACGCATTGAAAGGAAATATGGCTCCTGTGATTGTGAAGGTGTCTATTCAGACTATTGTTCCTTTTTCTCCTCCGACTGCTATATGTCCACCAACTTGTGAGGGAATCCATGCAATTAGACATGATTGAAGTGAAGTAACTGGTTCCCTGCAGTGTGTTAAAGAAGTAATGTCTGCACTATAGTATAACAACTGATTGAACTATAAAGAGATTATAAGAGGGAGACACAGCAAACACTTCCACAGCTAACTCTGGTAATAAACCCCTATTTGTGAGTGAAGGCTCTGTCAAAGTATATATATAAAATGGATTATAACTGCAAAATGCTCTATTTAGCATAATATTGAAAGCTTTAACATAGTGTAAGTATCCAGCTTCCCTTTAAAGGTAAAGTTGTGCTGTCATGTCAGTGTCAACTCCTGACAACCACAGAGCCCTGTGGTTTTCTTTGGTAGAATACAGGAGGAGTTTACCATTGCCTCTTCCCATGCAGTATGAGATGATGAGCAGTGGGAGCCACCTGGGAATGGTTAGCAGGGACACGAGCAGGCAGTCTGTCCCGGCAGCCGAAGCGGCTGCCCACATGACTGCCGGCTCCGTTACGGAGCTGGCAGGGGCTGGGAGGATTGGGGGCCGTGTAGCCCCTGGAACCTCCAGCATGCCCTGTGTGAGTGTGCAGGGCATGCTGGAGAAACCCCCAAATCAGGAGGCTGCTTTTAGGCCTCTCAGTTGGGGGTCTACTTGTGAGTTGCCACGGCAACACACGATTGAAAAAAATGGGTTTGCGAAGCACTCGCTCCACAAACCTGGTTTTAGGGCAGGGGTAGTTTAGCGGGTTACCCTCTGAAAAACCACCGGGCTCGCAGCCGAGCCCCTTGGTTCTCACGATGGGAGAAAATCAGGCTAGCCTCCACTAGCCCAATTTTCTCCCATCGTGTGAATAGCCTCGATGCCTTTCAGTACCTTCCTGTTTCGTTGCTGCCCTATATAGGTATTTCCCATAGTCTGCGAAACATACCAGCGGGGATTCGAACCAGCAACCTCTTGCTTCCTAGGTTTCCCCACTGCACCATTAGGTAACATGTTAAAATTGAACATGGAATTTTGCTCCTCCTCCTCAATACAGAACACATTCTAGCCTTAATTGCAAATTATGTTCAGTGCAGTCTCAGTACAGTGTGTACTGCTTTGGATGCATATACTGTTGTTCACACATTATATTTGATGCATGTGCAGTAGCATACTTCCTAACTGTACCTCATATTTGAGGGGACCTCTACCCAGATTGAGATGAACACATGTATAGTCATTTACACAAAAATGTACATGTCTATAGACTTGTATGCACATACAAGGCAATGTGTGAAGAGGTCTTCTGTTTTCTCCCTTCCCATGAAGGATCTTTGACAAAATTGTTTAGAAGTTTTGATTGATTGATGATTGATTGCCGTCAAGTCGGTGTCGACTCCTAGCGGCCACATACTGTAGATAGATTCTCTCCAGGATTATCTGCCTTCAACTTGGCCTTTAAGGTCTCCATCCACCTTACTGCTGGTCATCCTCTTCTCTTTCCTTCAACTTCTCTTTCCTTCAACTGGGAACAGCATTGTGGACTTCTCAAGGGAGCTGGGTCTTCGCATAATGTGTCCGAAGTATAATAGTTTGAGCCTGGTCGTTTGTGCCTTGAGTGAAAATTCTGAATTGATTTGTTCTATGATCCATTTGTTTGTTTTCCTGGCTGTCCATGGTCTCCTCAAAAGTCTTCTCCAGCACCAAAGTTCAAAAGCATCAATGCTTCTTCTATCTTGCTTCTTCAGAGTCCAGCTTTCGCATCCATAGAGTGTCATGGGGAAAACCATTGTCCCAACGATTCTAATCTTTGTAGGTGTAGACATGTCACAACATCTAAATATCCTTTCCAAGGCCTTCATGCATGTTTTGAAGTTCTTCATTGATGTTTTAGTTCACCTGATATAGCAAATAAGGACTATACAAATTGTGACCCAGAAGCTCTATCCCCTGCCAACTGGGCTAAGAGGCACCTCTAAAAGTGGTGGCTCTCTTATATTTAGCAGGAGGACAGCAACTGTTCCAATCGAGCCCCAGCAGAGCATCCCTCCAGTGGCTGTTGCTGACGTCTCCTTTGTGTTCCTTTTTAGATTGTGAGGCTCTTTGGGATAGAGAACCATTTTATTGTTTTTATTATTTTGCTATGTAAACCACGATGGTGATGGTGATCATGGAGAGCCAGTCTTGTGGTAGCAAGCATGAATTGTTCCCTTGATAAGCAGGCTATACCTGTATTTGCGTTTGGATGGGTGACTACTTGAGAGCACTGCCTGTTGTAAGATATCCACCTTTTGGGCCATAGCTTAGTGAAAGAGCAACCGCTTGCATGCAGTGTTAGAGATGGAGTTCCAGTGCATAGACCTTTTCCACCAACTATCCTAATGACCACTAGGGGCATTGGGAGTAGAGGTGATGAGTGAGCGTCTCCTTACCTGTCCCTGCTTTACCTCTACTCTGTTACCCCTGCCTTGATTCCTCAGGTATTTCCTGTGGGGAATCAGTCCACTTCCTTTCCTCTTGGAGAGTAGATGGAAACATCTCTCCCCACCCCACCATCTATCCATTATGTAGCTCTTAGACAGGGCTAGGTCTTTACTATCCAGAATGTGAAATAAAAGTTAAAGTTGTGCCGTCGAGTCAGTGTTGACTCCTGGAGACCACAGAGCCATGTGGTTTTTCTTTGGTAGAATACAGAAGGGGTTTACCATTGCCATCTCTCACACAGTATGAGATGGTGCCTTTTAGCATCTTCCTATATCGCTGCTGCCCAGTATAGGTGTTTCCCATAGTCTGCGAAACATACCAGTAGGGATTCAAACCAGCAATGCATGTACTTCACCAATAAACCTATTTAGTTTAGATTGTATCACAATGTCCATGCATGTTCTTTAGATGACTGCAGCAACAAAAATTCTGGATTCTACTCTTTAACTGGAGTGGGTTGCTTCCTTTGTTGGCTTTTTGAAAAATAATTACAAACTCTAACATGCAGAAACCCCCAGGTTCACTCCCTAGTATTTCCAGGTAGGGCTGGAAAAGACTCCTGCCTGAAACCTTGGAAAAGCCGCTGTCAGTCAGTGTAGACAATACTGAGTTGGATGGACCAATGGTCTAACCTGGTATAGATCAACTTCCTATATTCCTATGTTTCTGTAGTGACTAAGAGTGGTTGAGCAACACTCAAGGGCATGTTTTGGGGGATCACAGACCACTTCAGAGACGAGAAGATAGGTGAAAATCATATCCCCCCCCCACACTCCCATGTGTGGATACACATTCTGTTTTACTCTAGAATGTAGCAAATGCACATGTGCTTGCTTGTGAGGTGACAAAATGATATAAGATTCGGCACCATGTGAGTCTCTGGGGAAAGTGTTCTACAGATGAGGTACAGCCACTGAAAAGGCCATTTCCTTGGTTACAGTTCACATAACATAAATTTTAGCAAATTCCTCCAAGCTCAGGCTCAGAGAAGAATCCCAGAAACTTGAAAAAGCTCTCCTTGAAGGAGGGAGAATTTTGAGAGTCCTGAGAGTTCTTCTCTGAGTCTGAGCTTAGAGATGTTCACCACCTTCCCCACTAGGCTCCCCATCAGCCTCCAGCACTGTCATTACAGATCCTGGCAGTGCTTTTACCATGGAAGGAGGACATAGGCTCCCCTGCCCCCCGTCCCATGCCCTGGTTGATCTGGAGTGCTCTGGAACAGCATTCCAGAAGGAAAGCAGTAGCAGTGCAGCTGCTGGGGCTGCATAGCTAACCTCCATTTGGTTCTTCCCTAAGAGAGAGATATTTAAGCCCCCATTTTGACTGTTACAAGAAAGCACAGAAAACAGGAAGTATGAGTCACTAATGCTTCCTGTTGTCTTCTCTCCAACAACCAAAAGCAACTGAACCGGCTCTGTTTCTCAGATTGTGAGCATAAGTCTTCAGCCATTTTCTGTCCACTTGCCTCAGCAGACATTGTCAGATACAGCTTGGTGCCACAGGAATTTCAAGCTCTTCAAAAACCTGCTTAACTACCAGAATGCAAAGCATCATTGAAAATGCTGCCACTGCATTATTGTTCTTGTTCTCTCTCTCTCTCTCTCTCTCTCTCTGTGTGTGTAAAATATTATTTATTTAGTATGTGCCATGTAGCCTGGGGCTAGACAAGTTCTGTGTCATTGAGGTAGAGAGAAAATTATGCAGGGAATGTGAACTAAGGGACAGATATCTGTAATTCTCTTGGAAAAGTACAGGAGGAAAATTGCAATGACAGAGCTGGGTCTAGTTCAAAGGCCAAAATGAATTTTATGTTTCTGTCAGAATGAGAGTGAGAGAACATGACGTTTTCTGGTCTGGAACACTCTCATATTGTTTCTGTGGATTCTAAATAACCTGATGTTGAGAATGAGAACTGAACAGTTTCTAAACAAGGGAATGCTGTACAACTGTGGTAGCCAAATGCTTAGGCTCAAGGTTGGACAGAGCACCCACTGCCAGAACAAAATGAGTAAAGCCAAAGCATCAAGCTGAAGGCAATCCACCAAGTGACGTCAGGAGCAGAATTTGCCAATTGCTCAAACTGTTGTCCCAAATGTTTGTATGGGTGTCAGGGACTATCACCAGAGCTGCTCTGGCCTGTTACTGCAGATATTTCTTACTAGTGTGAATGGCCTCTCTGCGGTTCCTGTATTTCACCAGAGGTGGGTGCTGGCTCATAGATCAAATTCCTACCTAACTAGGGATGGGTGAACTCCCTTCAGTTTGCCTCAAAAATTAATTGAGTTTTTTGAGTGCTCAAGTTGAACACAGAGGCTGCCTTGGACATTGCACCCAACTGGAGGCAACCATGCCAGAAGCTGGGTTGTCCAATAGTGAGATCCTTGGTTCTGAGCCAAAAGCGACCTGAGGTTTCCGGCCACAAAACTCAATTGTTCAGTTTCACCACTGAAACCTCTGGTTGAACATCAGCAGTGTATCATCCAAATTCTGCCACTGTTTGTAACTGGAGTTGAGGGTAGGAAGCTCCTTCCTCTCTCCATCTTCGGTTAGCTGCTGCAGCTGTCTGTCATTAGATGGAGGAAGCCCACACAGCCAGTTCCTCCCCACTTTCAGGCTCCCAGACTCCAGATCTGGATCATCTGGGAGCATGGCAGGGGGGATGGGGGCAGACCGTGGGTCTGTTGGACCCACGGTTTGCTGTTAATGTGTGAAGGTGGGCAGAGTTTTCCGCTTGCCCAGTTATTACTTTTCCACTTCTGCAGCTCTCTTGTCCTCCCTACCCATTCCCCAAGTATGGAAGCTCTTCTTTGGGGAAAGGAGAGAGGACAACAGCTGGTGAGGATGGCAGGAGAATGGGCCAGGAGAGGTTCTGTGTAGAGGCCATCTCTTCATCTGCAAATGATTCCATGGAGTTCTTTGGGGAGAGCAGTTTTGGTGTCTCTATCTGCATCCCAACCTACGTTGACTTGGTTAAGCAGAACATACCAGAAGTGGAGCTAAACTCACTGATCACCAATGTGGAGCCAGTTTCTGAGAAGGGCATGTGCTTCAATACTCCTGCTACTACTACTGACAAGCCTGCAGATGACCAAACTCCCTGCAGACGACTGAGCTCTCTTCTCTGGGCGGGCGGATTGCCCCCCCCCCCGACGACCAGCTGCACTCCCGGCAGCTCTGGGGGGTCAGGGTGCCAGGACATGCCACTGTGCATCTCCCTGCCCCCCAGGGCTCCAATAATGCACCATGCAAGTGCACAGTGCATTATGGAGATCCCCTCCCCCGCCGAGTGTGCTAGCTACATCTGTAAGCAGCCACGGCTGACACACAATTACAAAAATGAGGTTAAAGGAGCAGCTACTTAGGTGGGTTTGCCGCTGTGTAGCCACCAAGATTGGGCCCGTTTCCGGCAGTTTACACAAGCATGCAAAACCGGGCACGCTCATGTGAATAGTCTCTATGTGTTATTTCTCACTAGAGAATATGGGACTCGACTCCAAGCTCTATGACACCAGGTGGGAAGTGGCACATTATGCATCATTTTCAAAGGAAATAAGGGCATTTGGGACCTCTCCCAGTCCAAAATTGAGCCTCTGGCCACTTCTTACCCCTTTCCCAAGATATAACTGTATTTCTTCCATGGGAAACTTGCAAGAGTGTGTGGGATCCCACAGATGTAGAGTTTGAACCTCCATTTGGGTTGGGCCCAACTCAAGATGAGCAGGAGACTGTCTACATGCCAGGCTCCATTTTTTGGATATTTGCCTTTTCTCTATTACTGGCTTGCTTCAGCAGGAGGGGAAGGGCCTCGCCTTCCTCTTACACTGCACAACTGCATCATTCTGAGCTCTGTTGTTTGACAAGTCTAAATGGGGAGCCTTTTGTGGCTAGAAGAAGGCACAGCCTGCCTGCCCTCCAGGCACTACCTTTTATTCAGAACATTCTCCACAGGATCACAGTGGTTGGACAAAATCCCCGTCAGAGCCTGGATGCTCTTTATAGGCTGCCTCTTGGCCACTGCTGTTATAGAAACATGAAGGAAACATTACAAGGACTCTGTGTGTGTGTGTGTGTGTGTGTGTGTGTGTGTGTGTGTATTGGCACAGGCCTGATGCACATGACTGAATGTTCTGCTGGGTGCTTTTTTCCTTCACATGTGGCAACATTCACTGCCATAGCAAATGAGCCTTCTACTTTAAAAAAAAAAAAAATCTTCACCATGAGTCAAAGCTCACCACAAGGGGAGAACCAGAGAAGTGAGCAGCTTCACACCACACCAGACAGGAAAGGTGGCTGCTGCCTTGAAGTAGTTGATAGAGGCCTGATAGAAGTCTCCTCCTCCTCCTCCTCCTCCTCCTCAATCCATACTTTCTTGTTCTGCAGGGAAAATAAAGGCTTAGAAAGAGATATAACATGCTCTCTTCCATGCCAGTGAAATGTCAGAAGAAACCGAGATGTTATGTGAGCATTGTGTGGATGTTTATCAGTGTAAACAGATTATGCAATTAATATTTGTACTAGCATCTTTTGACTGAATGCATCATTAATTTTGTAATCCTTTAGCATACAATACAAACCTCAGTTAATCATAATGTGTGCTTTAGGATGAGGTGAGCATTGCAACCAGTGTTCCCTCTAACAGGGATTCCCAGATGTTGTTGACTACAACTCCCAGAATCCCCAAGCATAAGCCATTGCAGCTGGGGATTCTGGGAGTTGTAGACAACAACATCTGGGAACCTCTGTTAGAGGGAACACAGATCGCATCTCCCAAGGTTTTCACTTGCTTACATTATAATGTAAGCTGAATAAGATCATGAATGACACTCTGAAGCTGTTCTCGCATGCAGGCAAAACTGGGCTAGGGAAGCCAAGCCCATTTTTGCCTACGTATGAGAACCGATAGGAGCCATGCGGCTCCCAGTGGCAGCATGGTGGCAAACTTGCCAATGAACTCCACTTGTTAGCCAGGGTTAAGGTACGATTGTACCCTTAGCCCAGGCTAAATGATCATGTGTCGGTGCCACGTGGCTTCATGCAGTGCCTACACAGCAGCAGCTTCCTGACCAGTACTGGGGGGGTCCCCATAATGCACCATGCACTTGCAATATGGGAGTTTGGGGGGCCTGTGGAAACATGTCTTGGCCCCCAAACCTCCATACTGCCAGAGGAGGCAGCGGCACATCTGGGTGTGCGGTCTCTGCACCCAGCACAGATGGAGGAATCATCTGCAGGGGAGGTAGGGCAAAGACTGAGGAGGCACCACTGGCTAAGGAACCTAGTAGCATCCCCTGCATCAGACAAACCAGAAGGAACCCAAACAGTGCCCCTGCCAAAACCCAAAGATACCACCCTCCAATATCCTCCAATTTGAAAGAAGTTTCCAAGGACCCCCTGGCTGTAGTGGAGGCCTCCCCAATGCCACTGAAGGAAGCGACTACAAGATTGGATGAGGCGCCTTAAAAAAAACCCAAATTGTGCCTGTGGAAGGGGTGGGGCCAAGTCATCTTGCAGAGAAGCAGACTACAAAACCCAGCAGTTTGCTGAGAAATACTGCTGGAGCAACATTCCCTTTTGTTGCAATATCCAGCTTCTGTACTTGCCGGATTGGCTCTGACCATGGTCCTGATCTTTTGACCTGAAGCTGTCTGGGGCCTCCCTGGTCCTTGTCTCAGAAAGAATCATGGCATGGCCTTGAGCAGGATAGTGGGCTAGAGTGCCTCCCCATCCCTTTCTTCTCCTCTTCCTCTTTCTCTCTTTTTCAAATCTTTTTGAAAACCTTTCATGATTTTCAAATCTACCAAGTACAGGAAGAGGAGCCTTGACTGCAGTCTTGGACTGCCTGTGTCTCCAACAGGATTTAGCCACATATGACATCACTGAGGATGAGTGAGTGTAATATAAATAAACAAACAACACATAGAAAAATATCTGAAAGGGGGAGAGATTTTTCTGTTAGCATGGCTAGAAACATTCTTGAAAAACTATGAGTAGCTTCAGCCCAGTGCCACTGTGATTATCATTACCCATTTTACTTTGGAAGTCATGCAGATCTTGTAAGAGTATTTTGTGTTGGCCTGGACATTTAAAAGTCCCGTGACCTGGCTCTACGACCAGCAAGTAGCTGGTGTGAAAATGACGCACTCAAAAGTACCAGTACAACCTTATCCTCTTTTTGACATCCTTCTGTTAAGAGGTTCTCCTTCGCTTGTCTATTTTGCCATATATTTTTTCATTTTTTCCTTGCAGAGCATAGCTCAGTCAGAATAGATTACTCAGAAATGCACCTCTAATCCCCGTCCAGTCTTGTGTTATCTTGCTTTATATTTCATCCTTAATTCGCCTATTACTTCACTAAAGGGAAGGTATCCAGCTCTGAACCTCTGGTGCTTTCCTCATAACTGCCCTCCTCTCTCTCTCTCTCTCTCTCTCTCTCTCTCTCTCTCTCTCTCTCTCCTTTGTTCTCTGTCTAATTTATCTCTGGAAGCACAACAGGAATGCATTTCCTAGCATCCAAACTCTCAGCCTTTTGCAGTCTCTGCATCTCCTCAGTGATCTTCTTCCTCCACATAAAATTTAAATCAAATATCATCTTTTCTTCCTCTGTAACATAAAAAAAAACTTATCTTTATTTGTGTTCCTGCTTTTGAAAATCAGAGCGTATCTCATACCATACTTTCCCTATTGCAGCCTCCACTGTGGAGTGTGTTCATAGGAACATAGGAAGCTGCCATATACTGAGTCAGACCATTGGTCTATCTAGCTCAGTATTGTCTACACAGACTGGCAGTGGCTTCTCCAAGGTTACAGGCAGGAATCTCTCTCAGCTGTATCTTGAAGAATCCAGGGAGGGAACTTGAAAAAATTTCTGCTGTTCTCAGAGCGGCCCCATCCCCTGAAGGGAATATTTTACAGTGTTCACACTTCTAATCTCCCATTCATACGCAACCAGGGCGGACCTTGATTAGCTAAGGGGACAAGTCATGCTTGCTACCACAAGACCAGCTCTCCTCTCCAATATTTAGCTTAAGAACAGCCCTGCTGGATCAGGCCCAAGGCCCACCTAGTCCAGCATCCTGTTTCACACAGTGGCTCACCAGATGCCACTGGAAGCCTACAGGCAGGAGTTGAGGGCATGCCCTCTCTCCTACTGTTACTCCCCTGCAACTGGTACTCAGAAGCATCCATCTTCTGATACTGTAATTTGATCTCTCATCTCTCTCTCTCTCTCCTTTTTTAATTCTCTTCTCTTTTCTTTTTTATTTATTTTTGTTTTGTTTTGTGAGAGGGCATTGATACTGGGGTCATTTATTTATTCCCCCTAATGTTTAGCCTAAATCTACTTCCTTGTAATTTCAACTCATTGGCTGTAGTCCTGCCTACAGAGGACCACAGAGTCAGCTCCTTCTATGTGACAGTCCTTCAGGTTTCTGAAGATGGCTATCGTATTTCTCATTAGACTTTTCTTCTCCAGGCTAAACATCCTGAGCCTCTTCAGTCCTTCCTCATAGGAACTGGCTTCCTGACCCCTCACCATCTTTGAGGACATCCTCTGAACCCATTCCAGTTCATCAACATCCTCCTTAAAATGTGGGGTCCATAACTGGACACAGCATTCTAAGTGGGGTCTGAGTAGCACAGAATAGAGAGGAATGATTACTTCTCATGATCTGTACATTATGCTTCTGTTAATACAGCCGAAGATTGCATTCACTTTTTTAGCAGCTGCATCACACTGCTGGCTCATACTCTGCTGCCAAGCCAGATTTTTCCCATTCTGTACATGTGCATTTGACTTTTCTTATCCAAATGCAGAACCGTTGAACTTCGTGTTGTTAGTTTTGACTCAATGATGCTGATGGGGGGGGGAGAGAGAGAGGGAGAGAGAGGGAGAGAGAGAGAGAGAGAGAGAGAGAGAGAGAGAGAGAGAGAGAGAGAGAGAGAGAGAGAGCGCTAACCATCTCTAACCTAATGGCACAGCAGGGAAGTAACTTATCTAGGGAGCAAGAGGTTGCTGGTTTGAATCCCCACTGATATGTTTCCAGACAATGGGAAATACCTATATCGGGCAGCAGTGATATAGGAAGACGCTGAAAGGCATCATCTCAGACTGCACGGAAGGAAGCAATGGTAAACCCCTCCTGTATTCTTCCAAAGAAAACCAGATGGCTCTGTGGTTGCCAGGAGTTGACACCGACTTGACGGCACAACTTTACCTTTATTTTACTTTACCCTAGATTGTACAGAAACTTAGATTGAAATGTTGTCAGTAAATAAGCCAAGGATCTCAACACAACATACATGTCAGTTCACCTGAATGAAGCATTTCCTGGCCAGATGAAATGAAATGTTGAATTGAAACACCATCAGGTTTAAGTTTTTGTTGCAGACCATTGTAGGGAAGCAACTTTAGTAGCTCCGTGTTATTAATAGAAAGCCACGCTGAGCCCTGAATGGGATCGTATCTTAGTCATGCATTTGACACATGAGTCTAAGACTACTGTAACCAAATATGTGGCTAAATATGCAGCCATTGTGCTGGTTTTTTGCATCGCAGTTATAGATAGTCTGTTGTATTGCCATCGGCTGCTGTTTAAAAGGTGTTGAGTAAGTTTCCACTCTGACTGTTGAATACCAGTGGCATTCAGGGAATCTCTTATGCCTTGTGAAATCAGATCACCTCCTTCCCCCTCCTGGAATGGAAAAGCTGGGAGATGCTGCCAAAAATGAATAAGCAACCATAATGAAACATGTCATACGCATCCTGCTTGTATTATATTTCAGCTCCACAAATAGGTTTAAAACAAATCAGACCGAGACTATAGGGCAGTAATGAAAGAAAGTAATATCTTCAAGGAAGCTAAAGTAATTCATTTTGCTAAACCTCTCAGTCCAATATCAGTGCAACAGTTACTTGCATGGCATATGTAACTTACACCTCTGTTTAAAATCCTATTCGGCTAAAGGGAAAGTGACATGGATTTGAAAAGATTTATCCACCCGTTACATTCTCAATGTTGCTTGTAAGTCAAAAGCTGCAGATATTCAAGCAAGAAGGTTTTTTAAATGTGTGTTCTCCCTTTTGCATGAAATGTGGATGCATACAGTGCTTGGGTTTCTTCCCTCAAGTAAATTTTCTGAAAAGGAGGCATTGCAGGCTCACACTGATACTGTATATTCAAATCACACTTTGGCCAGGATTCAGCTTGACTAAATTTACCAGAACAGTAGGAGATGAAAAGTGCCCCTTGATGCCAAAAGGTTGCAGACGATGTGCACTCCTTTAAGATCCTTTAAGAAAGGAGACGATGTGCACTCCTTTAAAATCATAGTGAGTAGGTGGATCTTTCAGGGAAGGTTCTCTCCACTGCTCCTTAGATTGGGCCACTTACAAGGAAAACAAAGCCACACATTAATGCTGCTCACACAATCAAAAACAAGGTAGGACAAGTGTCCTACCCAGGTTGGGAGCTGTGTGCACTCCTGATTTTCGAGTGTGTGTTAACAAATCACTAGGTAGGAGGGAGTGGGGAGGCAGGAGCTGGAGAGGATGGCTTCTTCTCCTACTTTGGTAAACCGATGGGTATGAAAGATGGGTAGGACAGTCCTGTCCTACCCAGCTCCTGCTTCACACACAATCACTCCCCCTCCCTCCTACCTAGTGATTTGTTAACACACACTCAAAAATCAGGAGTGCACACAGCTCCCAACCTGGGTAGGACACATCTCCTACTTCATTTTTGATTGTGTGAACAGCCTTACAGACTGGTTCTCATGCCTGACAGCTGGGTAGGAGGAGCATCCAGCCAGGCTCCAAGCCCCATGCACACGATCCTGAGAAATGGTTGTGTGTCTGCAAAAATGAAGGGAGGAAGAGGGGGAAGTGATTGACTGCTAGCCACAATGCAGTAGGACAGCGCAGGGTGTGCTTTTCCTCTGCCCTCAATACCCTTGTGCTAGGTACACAAGGTAGGTTGGCCACCATTGTCCTCTCCAGATTGCAGATAGCACATGGTAACTTCTTCTCTCCCCCCCCCCACTCCTCCTCGTGATTTTTGCCCACACAGGACCATTTTCCAGGAGTGTCGATGCTTCCCCTGCCCTGATTTTAATCATGAGAACCAGCCCACTACACAGAGGTTTTCAGCACTCACTTTCAGGAAAATCACACATTCATGCTTTCTGTGTAATGAACTTGTGCTGGCTAGATATGAGGTTGCCGGAACTCATATCTAGCCAGCTTGACTGGCTTGAACTCTGACCCTGCTCATCTCTGCTTCCCCCACCCTGAGGTCTCATCCCTCATTGAGCCAGGATTATGTATGTATTTATTTATTTTATTCATCACATTTTCATACCACCCAAAACGCAAGTTCTCTGGGTGGTTTACAAGACAATAAAAACCAATAAAAAGATTAACACATTAAAATTTAAAGTTCAAACTGTTAAAACACAATTAAAACACAGTTAAAACAATGTCTAATTTTGATCTCAATGGGTGGTGTGGTTCATAGCAAAGAAGGCGTTCTCTTAAATACCCAGGGCCCAAGCTGTTTAGGGCTGTATAGGATATAACCAAAACCTTGTACTTTGCCTGGAAACTAATCAGCAGCCTGTGTAGATCTTTTAAGATGGGAGTGATATGGTCTCTTTGAGATGACCCAGAGACCAATCTGGCTGCCGCATTCTGGACTAACTGCAGTTTCCGGACTACGTACAAAGGCAGCCCCTCATAGAGCGCATTGCAGTAGTCAAGTCTGGAGGTTACCAGCATATGTACTACTGTTCTGAGGTAATTTATCTAAAGAAATGGACGCAGTTGGCATATCAGCCAAAGCTGATAAAAGGCATTTCTGGCTACTGCCTCAGCCTGGGACACCAGGGAGAGTTTTGTGTCCAGAAGCACCCCCAGACTGTGTACCTTCTGGGGAGGTGTGACCCCATCCAGAACAGGCAGATCAAAATCATCTCCCAAGTTCCAACCCCACACAATAAGTACCTCTGTCTTATCTGGATTCAGCCTCAGTTTGTTGCCTCTCATCCAGCCCATCACTGCCTCCAGGCAGGCATTTAGGGAGGCTATGCCTTCTCCTGATGATGCTGACATGGAGAAATAGATTTGGGTGTCATCAGCATAATGATAACACCCTGCACCAACTCTCCTGATGCTTTCTCCCAGTGGTTTCATATAGATGTTAAACAACATCGGAGACAATACGGAGCCCTGAGGGACACCATACCGAAGTTCAGTTTTTGAAGAACAATAGTCCCCGAAGGACATCATCTGGAATCTGCCCAAGAGATAGGAGTGGAACCGCTGCAAAGCAGTGCCTCCCACCCCCAACCCCCTCAGACACTCCAGAAGTATACTATGGTCGATAGTATCAAAAGCCGCCAAAAGGTCCAAAAGGATCAACAGTCACACTCCCTCTGTCAATTCCCAATTGTAGATCATCCATCAGGCCGACCAAGGCAGTCTCCACCCCATAGCCTACCCAAAAGCCGGTCTGAAATGGGTCTAAATAATCAGTTTCATCGAAGACTGCCTGGAGTTGGGAGGCCACCACACTATCAATTACCTTGCCCAGCCACAGAAGGTTTGAAACAAGCCTATAGTTGCTCAACTCTTGAGGAATCCAAGGCAGGCTTCTTCAGAAGTGGTCTAATAATTGCCTCCTTAAAGCAAGGAGGCATCCTACCCTCCCTCAGAGAAGCATTTATTATCTCTACTAGGCCTTCTACAACAGCCTCCCTACCATAGTATTAGCCATGTCGGGCAAAGGTCAAGAGAATAGGTGCTAGACCGCATCGTTCCAAGCAGCTTGTCCACATCCTCACGAGTCACAGCCTGAAACTGATCCAGCCTAACCACATAAGAGGAGTCACTGGACACCTCCGATTCAGACACTGCAGTAATTGTGGGGTCTAAATCCAAGTCAGCCCGAATATGAGAGATTTTATCCACAAAGAAATCATTAAACACATCACAGCGGGTAATAGATGGTTCCAAATTCTGATTCAAGGGAGGAGGGGCACTCACTAGTCCTCTCACAACCCTGGACAACTCCTCTGGATGTGAACTTGCGGATGCAATACGGGCCAAAAAGAATCGCTTCTTTGCCGCCCATATTGCCAGAGCATAGATCTTCAAATGTGCTCTATGTTGTAATCTGTCGGATTCAAGTCGAGTCTTCCTCCACTTGCGCTCCTGTCATCTACCTTGCTGCTTCAGCCCCCGTAGTTCTTCCGTATACCAAGGGGCCAATTTTGAAGCGGGTCAGAGAGAACGCTTAGGTGTGATCATGTCTACTGCCTGGTGAGCTTGCTGTTCCAGTTCTCCACCAGGGCATCAACAGGATCACCAGCAGAGCCAACACTAAATCCCTCCAAGGCTTCTTGGAACCCTATTGGATCCAATAACCTTCTCAGGCAGACTATTCTAATGGGCCCCTCTCCCCTGCGAAGCTGGGGTGTGACTTTGAGTCCAACCTTAACCAGTTGGTGTTCCCCAGTTACCCATTTACATGTAAGCAAATCCCAACACTGAACCAAATGTTCAAATGTCTATTATCTCCAGATTAGTGACTGTGTAAACATGCAGCTCCCTAGCAAATCCAGACTGGGCTGTTCAGGGGAAGCGGAGAACACACATTCCTCCACAACGGTATGGCCCATGTCATCAGGACACCGATACAGCAGAATACAGCATCCTGACTAAAAAGCATGTGTGCAGCAAAGGAAGCGCAGCACACATGCATGTGCTGAGTTCCAGAGTAAAGTAGTATGGGAGGCGTGACTTTTCTCGATCTGATCTTGTGTGATCCAGAAAATATATCTCTGAGGGCTGCATGGTGAACATTGCCCCAACCCCTCACCCCCATGTGAGAGGCCATGCTTCTTGACTGGAGTGCACCAGGTCCGTGTCGGCTTCCTTTGCTGCACGTGTGCTTTCTCAGTCAGGATGTCAGCCAGAGACGGCAGGATTCCGCCTTCAGAATTTCACGTACCTTTTTTGCAAGTGCTATTTATGCATTATGGGGTTTTTTTTAATCTCACCCTTTTGTCAAGGAGCTCAAGAGAGCATATGTGGTTCTTTCCTCCCCACTTCTACTCTCATAACAGCCCTGTGAAGTAAGTTAGACACTGAGGCTATTCCCGCGATCCACAGAAAGAGGGCTAAGGAAGCTTAGCCCACTTTCCATGGATGATGATGATGATGATGATGATGATGATGATGATGATTTATTTACATCCTGCTCTTCCTCCAAGGAGCCCAGAGCGGTGTACTACATACTTAAGTTTCTCTTTCACAACAACCCCGTGAAGTAGGTTAGGCTGTGGGAACCACCAGGTTCACAGGCGAGCCTGGTGCTCCCAAGGTGGCTAGCCCGCCTAAAACACCCTCCCCTTCAGTGAGGTTAACAGAGTGCTCCGTTAACCTCATTTCTTTGCTCATGTGTCACCACGGTGCGCAGCAACACATGAGTAGACCCCCAACTGGGAGGCTGCAAGCAGCCTCCTGGGCTCAGGGGTCTCTCCACTCGCGCAGGGAATCCTGGACCTTTTGGGGGCTGTGTGGTCCCCGATCCCCGCAGTCCCCGCCAGCTCCGTGACAGAGCTGGCAGCCCTGTGGGTGGCCAATCCGGCCACCCAGCCATGAGCGACTGCTTGACTGCAGGGAGCTAAGCCCGCTCTCCCCGCAGACCCGGAAGCAGCTCTTCTCACTGATCATGAGAAGAGCTTCTAAGAGGTGGAAACTAGCCCAGGATCACCCTGCAAGTTCCATGGCTGAGTGCAGATTTGAACCCAGGCCTCCGTGGTCCTAATCTGCTTCTAACCACTACACCACACTGGCTCTTTAAGCGGGGCACTTTTTCTATGAAGGATTTATGGGCGAGGCAAGAAGAGACAAGAAGAGATTCTGATTTGAATGCAAGCTTTTCTCCCAGGTCAAACAGCCACAGCAGAGGCCCCCAATGAGCCAGATAGGGACTCTGGTGAGAGCAAAAGGGTTCAAGCCCACATCCCTCCACATCAGGCCCCACAGCATGAGCTATCCAGAAAGAAAAGCAAGCATGCAGTTGCAAAGCATGTGCTTAAAGCAGGGCTTCCCGACTTTGGCCCTGCCGCTGTTGGGCTATGCCTCCCATCATCATCTCTGATCATTGGCCACTATGGCTGGGGGGAGGGGAACTATAGTCCAAGACCAGCTGGAGGGCCACAGTTGGGCAGCCCTGTCTTAAATTAACTTCTGCTTTGACCCTGAATCCATTATTATGTGCATGACTAAACTGTCCATGCAGTCCATTAGAAGATGTGCAGAGTACCCTCTTTTTACTTCTTTCCAAACATGCTACCACCAGGGGTATAGCTATAATTGAGTGGATGGGTTCAAAGAACCCAGCACCCCCAGCTCCTGAGGGACCCCCAGGTCCACCCCTCCTTATTTTCTTTGTTATCTCCCTCACTCTGAGGGGCAGCCGGGGAGAGGGGAGAAGGGTGAACACAGGCTCCCTCTCCCCTAGTGACACCCCTGGCTACCCCTGTTTGTCATGCCACATTTGTCGGGAGTCAGCATATCAGGCTTTATCTCCAGGTGTGTCTTATGGCCAGTAATCCCAAAAGCACATGTTAGCTAGACATCTGAGCAGAATTTCTCTTTACCAAAGGCATCTGACCCGACCCCAACCGGCCACCACATGTGATGGCTTCAACGTGATTCCTGTTTTATTATCTTAATATGACATCATTGGCCATCTGGCTGGTTTGAAATGGGAAGGAGACACTAATCCTGTGCTGTAATAGTAACTAAGAAGTGCACTAGCAAATCCCTAGGATATTTGAGTTTGAGCTTTGGAAAATGAGAGCCCTCGTCGCTGACTGTTTGTTTGCCTGAAGTTAGAAATGCTATTTTGATCACTCTGTGCCTTTCACTTATCGGGTTGCCATTTATCCAAATGACCTGGATGCACAAAGTGGAGCGGAGGGGGGGCGGACATGGAGCTTTTGGGTGCTGGATAGTATAGTTTAGGAGTTCCCAAGCTTGAGTCCCCAGACTACAGCTCCCATCATTCCTGGCCACAATGGCCTTTGTGTTTGGGGATCATGGGAGTTGTAGTCCAATAACATCTAGAAACCCAAGGTTGAGAACTCCAGATATAGTGATTAAGAATATGAGCCAAGAACCAGGATGCCATTAATTGAAATCATCCATGCACTTATTAAGGGTCAGTTCTCACAGTCATTCTGATGTCAGTTAAGTGAATATCTGAGATCCTGGTAGCGTGTGCATTCCTGAAGAGCATGTTGTGTGAAGGCAGCATTTCCCACCAATGACAGATCCACACCATGACCCAGATCTGGTAGTCTTAAATGGGAAGTCAGCTTGTTGATCTTGGTCGCTCATGGAGAAAATCTGGGATCCATGAAAAAATCTCGAGTTCACACAGCACTCTCTGAGGAAGTGTGCACACTGCCAGGACACAAAATTTTCATTTAACTGACATTGGGATGATCATGGGATCCAACCCTATGTGTCCTTAGGCAAGCTGCAATGTCACCCCCTCCCTCATTAATACATAATATGAGGATTAGTATGAGTATACATACAGGCTTGTTTTAAAGATTACTGAAATCACAACCTGTTAGAAGAGCTTGAAGGGGTGAGGGGAGGAAGTCTCGAAAAGCTTCTCCCCTGTAGACAATCCTCTCTGTGTTACTGGGCGTGCAGATCGCCCGTCCAGACGAATGCCAGCTTCTGCTGGCAGCAGGGAGATTTGGGGGCCAGGAGGGAGTCTCCCAACGCTGGCTGGGAGGCTGCTGTGTGTGGCTTACTGTGTGTCATGTAACTGACACACGATCAGTTAGCCCAGGCTAAGGGTGCATTTTCACCCTTAACCTGGGCTAACAGCTGGGGTTCCCTTGTGGGTTTGCCACTATACTGCTGTTCTCATGCACAGGCAAAACCGGGCTGGGCTTCCCTAGCCCAGTTTTGCCTGTGCATGAAAAGAGCCTCAATATGTGTGGCGCACTCTGAATGCACTCTGAAAGCACTATAGAAGTGCCAAGTATGATTGTGATTATTGCTTTTGGATGCATACCATAAAGAGTCTTCTCGAGGTGGGATACTGGAGAGAATGGCTGAGTGTATACACAAAGCATTCCTTAGTATGTCCCTCCCTCCCTTCGACAGAACCGATGACAGCTCAGCTTGGTTATTTCCACAACAGATGCAGGAGCCTACTTAGATAAAGAGAGGCCCTATTTTGTTTAGAGTTCTTGAGTTAAACACACTAAGCTGACCATTTATATTAGCCTGGGAAGTGGATTGTTTCTCACCAAAGAAGCTCTCCCCTACGGGTTTGTGCATATACCTTTAGCGCTGTAGCTTCTCCCAGGTGTTCTTACAAATTTAGAATGGTCTCAGGAAACGAGTGGTGATTGCAGAGTACAGTTTTTCGTGAGACATCAGAGATGGGGACACTGTTCGCTCTAACACAGATTTCCAGATGTTGTTCACTACAACGCACAGCATCCCCAGCTGCAGTGGCCTTTGGCTGGGGAATATGGGAGTTGTAGTCAACAACACCTGGAAACACCTGTTAGAGGGAACACTGGATGGGCATGTTGACTTCTGGTGATGCGGAGAGCGCAAAGTAAGTTGGTGTGTGACAGGGGCAGCTCCCCCATGAAGCTTGGTGAGGCAAGTGCACCACAGGGCAGCAAGTGTGGGCATCTCACCCCACCCCCACCCCTGTGGTTGTCTCCTCATCAATCTGCCGCTACAGTCACTGAGGAAATTCTCACAATCAGGCAAAAGTAGGCGAAGGGAGCCTAGCCCGCTTTTGCCCAATCGTCTGCTGCCATGGGAGCTGTGCAGCTCCCAGCAGCAAACCTTCCTAATTCCCCTTCCCCTTAGACGAGGTTAGCGGAGCAAGCGCTTCGCTAACCCCACCTTTTTGATCACGTATTGCTGCGGCGCAGCTCAGCGCCACAGCAATATATGAAGAGACCCCTGCCGGGAGGCTGAAACAAGCCTCTCTCTTTTTGCATTTTAAAATTTTATTGGTTTTCACAATATCTTAACAATCCAATTACATTTAATTAAATAAATATTGACTTCCCACTTACCAGTCTGCGTGGTTCATGTTAGCTAGACATATAAACCATTGCTATAGTAATTCAAAACATATATACTCCACATTGCAAACTCGATTTTACCCTACCCAACCTGCTGTTATTACTAAATTTCAAACCCTGCTGAAAGGTCCATGTTAGAAAAATAGTTCTTTAAGTAAAGTAAGAATGGTTCCCAATCCTCTTTGAAACATTCCAAGTTGTCATCCTTTATAAGTGCTGTATGTTTTGCCATCTCAGCGTATTCCAAATTTTTTATCAACCAGTCTTCTTTTGAGGGCATTTTATTGTCTTTCCATTTCTGCACATATACTATTCTAGCTGCCGTGGTTGCATACATTAAAAAAGTTAAGTTTCTTCTGGAGAACTCTCCTTGAGTTATTCCCAGCAGGAAGGATTCTGGCCTCTTAGGAAATGTCATTTTAAACATTTTCTTCAGCTCATTATATATCATATCCCAAAAGGCCTTTGCCTTCCCGCATGACCACCACATATGGAAAAAAGTTCCTTCACATTGTCCACATTCCCAACATTTGTTTGAAACATTTTTATATATTAATGCTAATTTTTTCAGTGTCAAATACCACCTGTACATCATCTTATAATAATTTTCTTTTAAAGTATAACATGCAGTGAACTTTAAATCAGTTTTCCATAATTTTTCCCAAGCTGCCATATCTATATTATGACCCACATCTTGAGCCCATTTTATCATAGTCGTTTTAACCACTTCATCTCTTGTCTCCTCCAAAAGCAACAACTTATACATCTTAGAGACTAATTTTTCATCATTTTCACACAACTCCTCGAATCTCGACATTTGATCCTCAAAACTAACTTTAAGACCCTTCTTGTAACTTTCATTTAGCTGATGATACTGAAACCAGTTTCTAACCAAATTTTGTACTTCGATTAGATTTTTTAATGTACAGCCCTTCTCTTGAAAACATAACAAGTCCCTATAGGTACCCCATTCAGATTGCATATTTGTCTCTTTACATGCCAAAGCTTCAATTGGGGATACCCATAATGGAGTTTTAGATTCCAGCCATTTTTTGTACTTTACCCACACTCCCATTAGACTCCTTCTTACATAGTGATTAAGAAAATCTTTATGCACTTTGGTTTTATCGTACCACAGATATGAATGCCATCCAAACCTTCTGTTGAATCCTTCCAGATCAAGTATTCTGGGATTTCTTAATGTTATCCATTCTTTTAACCACGTCAAACAAACAGCATCAAAATACAACCTTAAACCCGGCAGGGTAAGATCACCTCTTTCTTTAGCATCTGTTAAATTTTTAAATTTAATTCTTGGTCTTTTCCCTTACCAAACAAATTTAATTATGTCATTTTGCCATTGCTTGAAACAGGCTAACGTATTAATTATAGGAATAGTCTGGGAAAGAAACAATATTTTAGGTAGAACATTCATCTTCACAACTGAAATTCTTCCCATTAAAGATAAGTTCATTCTAGTCTATCTTTGCAAATCAATTTTTACTGTATTCCATATTTTGATATAATTATTTGAAAACAACAAAGAATTTTTGTTTGTCAGCCAGATGCCCAAGTATTTAATTTTCTTCTCCACTTTCAATTCGCTTATTTCATAAAGTCTATCATTAGATTTCTGGTCCATATTTTTTGTCAACACCTTCGTTTTACTCTTATTTATATAAAACCCAGCCAATTGACCAAATTGTTCTATTTTTCCCAAGAGCCTTCCGATCTTCTTTAATGGATTTTCTAGAAAAAAACACCACATCATCCACAAAGTTTCTAAGTTTATACTCCTGTTTCCCTACTTTCGGACGTTGTATTTGTTCATCTTCTCTAATATTTCTACAAAGCTCTTCCAGAACTAATATAAAAGGTAATGGGGAGCCCTGGGGGTCTCTCTAGGACACCCCGTGTGCTCACACAGGGCATCCTGGAACTTCCAGGGGCCACACGGCCCCCGATCCCCACAGCTCCCGCCAGATCCATGATGGAGCTGGCAGTCGTGTGGATTGGCTGCCCAGGGCTGTCTGAGGATTGTCTGCGGGGAGACCGGGCTAAGCCTACCCTCCCCGCAAACCCTTTTAAAGCAGGTCTCATTGATCATGAGACTTGCCTTGCTGTTTCCATTTTGCTGCTGTTGCCCCATCTCCAGGCTTTTTCTTCTTCTCAACACCCCACCCCTGCCTCACTGGCCCAGGCCCCATTCCTCTTCCCTTCACTGTCAGCTTCAGCTGCTGGAGTGTGCCACCCCTGCTTTATTAACATGAGTTCTCTCCCTCCTTCTCCCCCCCCCTCCTCCGGTCTCCTCCCTTGAGCATCAGACTTGTCTACAAGGGGGTGGGGCAGCATCAGCGCTGATTCCCACCCAGGGCTGGCAAGGGGAGTGGCCAGGACAGCTCACTGCCATTCTCTTCTTTAATGGCCAATAGCAATGAGCCAGCCCTGGTGTGTGGTGTAGGATACAGAGATAGAGAAAGAACTGTGAAGAGAAAAAGAGGGGCAGAAAGTTGCCAAGAGACCTGTTAGTGTGGAAAGAAAAGAGAGAACATGTGGGTGTAGTGTGGGGTGTAGAGAAAAAAGGTAGTTAACACAAGATGCATTAGAAAGGAAACACTTGGAAATATTGTAGCCAAAATACTTTTCTGTAGTAAGTCTGGTGATGTAGCCCTCTTGGGATAATAACATGTAAACATGGAGTGATTTGAATTGTGTGCCTTTGGTTTATTGGTATTTTATACCTGCTAGAAAAAGTGGTGTCATTAGAACCAGAGCCAGCATGGTGTAGTGGTTAGAGTGCTGGACTAGGACTGGGGAGACCCAAGTTCAAATCCCCATTCAGCCATGATACCTGCTGGGTGACTCTGGGCCAGTCACTTCTCTCTCAGCCTAACCTACTTCACAGGGTTGTTGTGAGGGGAAACTTAAGTATCTAGTACACTTTTCTGGGCTCCTTGGAGGAAGAGCAGGATATAAAATGTAAAAAAAATTAAAAAGAATATACATTTTATATTTTATATCAATAACTTTAGTTCCACCTTTTTTTTTAAAATAACCTAGGGCTCCGTCCCAAGAGAACTCTGCGATTAGTGCTTTGGTCGGCAGAGGAACAAGGTGGAGTAGGGGCTGAGCAATACTATAAACTGCATAAGGTAATCAATCTGATGAAATAATATATCTCCTTGTAGCAGCCATCTCCTCTGCATTTTGACTTTTTGGTTCTTATTTACAATGTATGGGAATGTAGGAAGCAAAGAAGGAAGCCATGAAATGGTTTCAGTCCAACGACCGAGACCAGGTTTGGGAAGTAAATGCATTAGGCTATAGAGAGAAACAAGGTTCATAATCTAGATTAGTATAATCATAGGAACATATCATCATCATCATCATCATCATCATTATCATCATCAAAAGCCACTGTCAACCCACAAGTTGTGTTAAAAAGAGGGCTGGTTCAGATGTCACACCAAAACATGGTTTAAGTTAACCATAGTTTAGACTCCAAACCATCATTTGTGTTATGTATATAGAGATAGACAGATAGACAGACAACGCATGGATTGTCAAATTTCCCTCTTCCTTGGGCTGGCCTTATGGGTGGCCAAGCCAGGCAGTTGCTCATGGCACTTACCTGAAGGAGGTGCTGACCTGAGCTTGGTGGCTCACTGTAAGTTAGATTTACTGAGGTCATTCACACAATCAAAGAGGCTGTTCACACAATGGAGGAAAACCAGGCTAAGGGACCCCAGCCTGGTTTTCCTCCATCATGAGAACTCACAGGCGAGCCCAGTGGTTCAATGGTGGCAAGCCCGCCAAAGTAGCCCTCCCCTTAAATGAGGTTAGTGGAGCAAGTGCTCCTCTAACCCCATTTTTTTGATCATGAGTCATCATGACGCGGCTCTGTGCTGTGGAGACTAAAGAGGAGACACCTGACTGGGAGGCATTGGGGGCTACCCAGAATGCCCCTCTGGAACTTCTGAGGACCAGGTGGCCCCCAATACCTGCCACCCCAACCGACTCCATGACGGAGCCGGTAATCAGGTGGGCAGCCAATCCGACCACCCAAGGATGGCTCAGCAATCATCTGCAGGGAGGGGTAAGTTAATCCGCTTTCCCCACAGACCTGCCCAAAGTGCTTCTCACTGATTGTGAGAAGAGCTTCATAAACTTAGTTCTACCTGGGTTTCGGAGCTCTGTGTGCTCCCAGTTTTTGGGTGTGTTGAAGCAAGTTAAGAGGGAAACCTGGGTAGAAGTGATTGTGAAGGTAGGAGGGAAAGCTACCCAGGTTTTCCTCCTACCTTGCTTCCACACAAACGGAATTGGGAGCATGCAGAGCTCCCAAACCCGGGTAGAACACAGTTTTTGATTGAGTGAATGATTTCACTTTCTGCAATGAGCTAGGGAGAAAAAAAGCAGTGTCTTTAAGCTTTTACTCCAAATGCTACAGGTTGTTTATTTACTAGCTACAAAAATGAACTTCCATCAAAGATCTTTAAAGATTTCATTTTCACTGGAAAGCCTGGGAACAGGAGAGCCTGTAATACCACTAGGTTTTCCAGTCCTACACAAGCCACACAATTTGGTAAACTAACCATGGTGGGGGGTACCAAAGGCACTCCTCAACCAGGGTGCTATTTATTCTAGGACTGACCTTGCCTCTTCCCCTTCCTTCCTTCCTTCCTTCCTTCCTTCCTTCCTTCCTTCCTTCCTTCCTTCCTTCCTTCTGAATCTCAAGATGACCTAAGAGTGGCATCTGAGACCACTCTTGCCCCCAAACAGTGGTTTGTCAGTTCAGATGCAATGACCCCATTCAGATGTAGCACCAAAGCTCAGTTAAACAAACCTGTGGTTAATTTCTGAACCCAAGAATCATGCTGCAGACAACTGAGCAACTCCAGTTTCTTCAGCTGCTGGCCAGAATAGGAACATAGGAAGCTGCCATATACTGAGTCAGACCATTGGTCCATCTAGCTCAGTATTGTCTTCACAGACTGGCAGCTGCTTCTCCAAGGTTGCAGGCAAGAGTCTCTCTCAACCCTATCTTGGAGATGCCGGGGAGGGAACTTGAAACCTTCTGCTCTTCCCAGAGCAGCTTCATCCCCTGAGGGGAAGATCTTGCAGTGCTCACACATCAAGTCTCCCTTTCATATGCAACCAGGGCAGACCCTGCTTAGCTAAGGGTCATGCTTGCTACCACAATACCAGCTCTTCTCCAGAATAACCCCTCCCTCTTCCTAGTCTGCCAAGGCTCCATCCCACCATCTTTCTTCTGCTTGCATTGCCAGACTGTAGGCATTGTGTCAGTGTGTCCATCACCCAGCAGCTATTGGCCACAAAGTGAGGGATGGTTCAGTAAAGTTTATGCCACAACATAGCTGCACAGCTGCTACCAGTGTCTACCAGTTCCTGGACTGCTTTGCCTAGGTCAAAGAGCATCTTTGGTCACAGTGGACCAGACCCCAGGATCCTTTGCCCTTCTTCATATAAATATTCCCTCCTAGGAAGTCATCATGATCCTTTCCCAGAGTAACCAAAAATAGTGTCCCTCGGCATCCCACCCTTGCCAGAAATTTTGCATGGGAGAGACTGTTTTTCTGCGGGTCACTTAGGCGGCCAGTGGTGCAATTACTGACAGAATAAGGGTTTGCATGCCATTTAAAGGGATTTAAATGCTTTTTCCCTGCTGCGGGCAGGTGGTCCATTCCAAAAAGGTACAACTGTGCTCAGCACACCCCCTTGAAGATCGTGGCTGATGGCTGCTACACTGCAGATGTTCTGACTCCTTGTCTATGGTCTGGCAACGTGAGCACTACAGAGTTTGCTAGAATGTGGCCTCGGCAGACCACGAAGAGGGAGTGGCTCCCCTATACTCAAACCAGAGGTTGTTGGGCTACAGTTGGACAAACATCTGCGTTGTGATTCACGTTTACAAAAATTAACCTTGGGTTTGTCTACCTGTGGTTTGCCGTAACATGCAAATGGGGCTGTTGAGTGGCCATTCACTAACTATGGTTTGTTAGACATTGGACCAGGTCTCACGAGACCTGGTTTGGGGCAGTGAGACCTGGTTTGGGGCGGTGAGCGGGAAGAGTGGGCTAAGCTATAGCTGCCTGGGAGGCAGCTTTTCACCTCCCCTCCGGGGGTCTACTCATGAGTAAGTGCGGCGCAAAGCCGCACCGCGGCTACTCACGATTCAAAAAACCAGGTTTGCGGAGCGCTCGCTCCACAAACCTGATTTGGGGCAGGGGTTCTTGAGCGGGTTACCCGTTCCAGAACCACCGGGCTCGCAGCCAAGCCGGATGGTTCTGACGATCTGCAAAAATCGGGCTAGGCTCTCCTAGACCGATTGTTGCAGATCGTGGGAACAGCCCCTGTATTGTTTTGGACATCATGACAAACCATGCTTTGGTGTTACATCCAAACCATCTCAGAGGAGCAAAAGCAACAGCAGGGTGCCTAACATCTTGCCTGTGAAGGGCATATCAGCTTCACTTATGATTACAGTTAGCACTGAAATTTCACCCAAATTGAAATTTGAAGTGGATTTGAGGGTGAAACTTCTAAGAAATGTCAAGGAAAGCTGAAAGAATTTCAATAAGAAATTTCTTAAAGAGTCTCTTGCTAAACCAGTAACTAGACTTTGCTTAAAGCAAACTCTGAAGTGAATTTAGGGGTTCCTTCACAAGGTGGAAGAACTGTGAGAGAAGCCCAAAGAATTTCCAACAGACTAGCAAAATGCTTAAAGGAGGATTGTACACCCTGTCTACACCTGTCACCAAAAACAGATCTGCAAAAGGTTTAGGTTTAGGATCTGTGAAGTTTTCCTACACAAGAGTAGTAAAAACTACAGTGTGTTTTCTGTGTGTTAATACACAAGGAGGAGAGTTGGTCTTGTGGTAGCAAGCATGAATTGTCCCCTTTGCTAAGCAGGGTCCACCCTGGTTGCATTTGAATGGGAAACCACATGTGTGAGCACTGTAAGATATTCCCCTTAGGGGATGGGGCCACTCTGGGAATAGCACCTGCATGATTGCATGCAGAAGGTTCCAAGTTCCCTCCCTCGCTTCTCCAAGATAGGGCTGAGAGAGACTCTTGCCTGCAACCTCGGAGAATCCACTGCCAGTCTGTGTAGACAATACTGAGCTAGATGGACCAATGGTCTGACTCAGTATAAGGCAGCTTCCTATGTTAAGCTAGCTCACCAACCTGAATATAATGGGTTCTAGGTTTCCCCCCCCCCCTTCATTTAATGACTTCTTATGTGCTGAACTATGCATGTTTTCTATATGACCTGCCTTGAAAATCCATGAAAAGCTATTCAGCAATGACTGGATTATTGAGATACCATAAGTGGCTTCCAGTAATACGTAACTACCCATGAAGAAAAATATGAATACATTAAAACATGTATTTCATTTATTTATAACATGTTTCATGATAAGAGGTTGGGCTGAAATAGAAAGAATGCTTTTATGATTGTGTTACAATAACAATTAATGTTAACCATATAGAATGTCTTGAAAATCATTAACATTTGTATAGTGACTTGCACATTTTTAAGCAATCCCTTACAATTAAAAATTGAACTGAAAGCAGTATTTCCACATTTTGGTGGAATTTTGTTCACAATTATCTCTTCAAAGTATAGTATGACATGAGCAATAACTTGATAAAATTGTCTCAGAGCCAAACGTGATCGTTATATAAACATCTCATAGCTAACCCAGTTTGAATTGTTTCTATACTTCCTTGCTCAAAAATTAATGAAGTAAACTTTATGCAAACATTTTTGTTATTTTTGGCTCTTTGTTGCAAAGTATTTGTATATATTAGAGCCCGTTTCCAATATTCTGTCCTACCCTTTCAACATCCTGTCTAGAGCTCAATCAAAAGTAATCATTGCTCCTCAAAGACATAGGAGCTCTTCTTACGATCAGTGAGAAGATCTCCTCCAATAGTCTGGACTGCTTTAAGAGGCATTTAGATAAATTCATGGAGGACAGGTCTATCAATGGATACTAGTCTGAGGGCTATAGGCCACCTCCAGACTCAGAATGCCTCTGAACACCACCTCTGAATGCCTCTGAACACCACCTCCAGCCTCAAGATGCCTCTGAACACCAGTTACAGGGAAACAACCATAGGAGAGAGGGCATGCCCACAGCTCTTGCCTGTGGCTTCTTGGGCCACTGGACTAGAGAGGCCTTGGGCCTGATCCAGCCGAGCTGTTCTTAAATATAATTGGTTGTAAAGCAACGTTATGTCTTCAATACATTACATGATTCCTGATTGGCTGGAGTCAACCATGTGATTAATTCAGGAGCAGCAATTAGGAGGGGGAAATGACAATGAAGCAGCAACAGATAAGTGGGGATATGACAAGGTTTGGAGGGGGGAATGGCAACAAATGGAATTGGCAAAAAGTGAATATGGGGAAACCATATCATTGTGTGATATACATTCATGTGTAAATCAACCTTTAGGAGCTCTGTGGCAGCTTACACAGGAGTAGTCTCACAAATAAATGGAACTATATTCATCTAAGGCAAAACTAAGCATTATGCACAAATGCATGTAACAAATTCCACTCTTATTAGACCAGAGCCACTTTGGAAGATAGCATTTTGGAGCTGAGAATGGTTGGGGGGGAAGTAAATGGGTGCTCAATCCTCTCCCCATTTCCCACTTTCCCCCTGTAACTCTCCCTCCCAACAGCTGCCCCCACTCCCCAAAGTCACAGCATCTTTTTTGAGACTTGAGGGATTAAAATAAAGTGGGAAAGTGGAAGGCAGGGAAAGAGTTAAGCAGCTCTCACCCCACCCCACCGCAGCCCACAAAATTGTTCAAATTTAAGCCTGTTATTTTCAATGAGCTTACTCTCACATAATGTCATTTGCACAGATTTCGCATTTGCACAACTTGAGAGGAGAGCTGGTCTTGTGGTAGCAAGCATGACTTGTTCCCTTAGCTAAGCAGGGTCTGCCCTGGTTGCATATGAAAGGGAGACTAGAAATGTGAGCACTGCAAGATCTTCCCCTCAGGGGATGAAGCCGCTCTGGGAAGAGCAGAAGGTTCCAAGTTCCCTCCCTGGCTTCTCCAAGATAGGGCTGAGAGAGATTCCTGCCTGCAACCTTGGAGAAACCGCTGCCAGTCTGTGAAGACAGTACTGAGCTAGATAGACCAATGGTCTGACTCAGTATATGGCAGGTTCCTATGTTCCCATGAATAATTTGCGTGCATTCATTGTTACTAGGCTGATTTATTGATGTTGCACAGTATGTCAGCCAGAGGGCTTGGTAACATGCATTGATGTGTAACGTTTATTCTACTCTAAGCTGTCGCTGAATTTTCCCCTCAACGTCATTTCCAAACTGGCTGATTTCTCCATGGTTTGCCAACGAGTTTATACTTCTGTGTTGCTGCTAATCTTATTTATTGAAAATTCTGACATGGGAATATTACAAATAATTCCATTTAATATTCTAGGTATGAAAATATTATCTAAATAATAGAGGGGGAAGGAGGCCCTGCGCATTACTGAACTGTATTCTACTACTTCAGACTTCCTTGGTGGGGCGGGGAAGGCCGAGGTGGTTGGTGGGAGAATCAGTAAAATAAAATGTGCTTTTGGAGGGTCCCCACCACCACCACCATTCTGTGTGCAACAGATATGACCAGCTATATTTATGGTATATTTGGTAATGTATCTATCTGCGGAGAAGTCAGGTTAGCATTAGGTGGCAAAGATAAACAGATTACTATTGCGTTGCTGGCTGACGTAACAGCCTCAACAGCAATGGGAGGGTATTGTAGTGCCACTGCTGTCCACAAGGAAGCCACTGAAAAGGAAGGCGGTTGCGTTGTCACTGTTTCTGCAGTTTCTCCCATTTGCCACAATGCGAGAAACTACAAGAATGCTATTTGTGCAGCCTCTAGGCAGCCACAGTGGCATCGCTGCTTCCATGTATATGGCAGCTTTTGCATAAGTTCCAAGCGAGAGCTTACTCCCCCTCCACACTCTCCTGTAGACTTCTGTCCTCTTTGCCAGCAGGATTTCGTGTGCTGTTCAGATGCCCAGCAGGGCCCTTGTGCATTTTTGGCAGTGCCACATGCCTATCAGCTCTTGCTTTCCAAGAACAACCCAGCTCAAAAGAGGATGCAAGCAGTTTATTGACATATGGTAGGACCCATGGTCAATGTGTGGAGAAGTTACTGAGAACCATAAGATGTGATGATATCATCTAGGCAGAGTGCCGAAGATAAATAATAGCAAGGGTCTAAGAGTTCTGAGGGACACCAACTCAGAGATGGAAAAATAAGGGAGGGCTTCCCCTGTGAAAACCTTGAAAGAAAGAACCATTTGAAGAGAGGATCACAGAGACCTGGGGCATAGGGGAAATCAAGCAAGAAAGCGTGATCAGCTGTATCAAAAGCTGCAGTCAAGAAGGATGAGGACAGAACAGAGACCTTTTGATTTGGCAGTAGGAATATTGTTGGTGATTTTTGTGAGGACAGTTTTGTAAGATATTTGTGTGAGGGCAGTATATGATGCTTTGGAAAGCACCCTAACCTTTTACAGAATTTTTGTTGCACACATTTCTGAGAAATAGATGACTATGAGAAATGGATTATGACTGTGAAAGCCCCTTGTAATTATTCAAAGACAACTATGATCCATTGTTTAAACTTTAAATCTTTATCTTGTAAAGGTTACATTCAAAAAAAGTGATTGGATAGTTCATTTAAGAGGGTGAGTCTATTATGAGGCTGCTTGGTTGCAAAAATGAATGTGATTAAATCTTTTATGTTAAGGGAATAGTTACTAGCAAGAGGCAAAGACTGCATGAGTCTTCATGGACAAGAACATGCATAGCTTTATATCTGATGTTCCTACTTGTAAATCTTCTGTGTTTAATCATCATTAGTCCTCTTGATGGAACTAGGGTAGAAGCCTACCTCCTATCCTAGACTGGGAGCTGTGCATCCTCCCAGTATTTGATCATGTGTAGATAAAAGCAAGGAACTTGCTTGTCTGTCAAGCCCCACCTGAGCACTCCCAGGTGCCTGGCAACTTATTCGATTTCTATACTGCTTTTCATTAAAATAATCTCAAAGCAGTTGCAGTATAATTAAAACAATGCACAATTGAAATACCAAAAGTACAGATATTAATATATAGATATATAAATAATATCTCTATTTAAAAGTTTAAAAACCTTTATTAAAAGAAAACACAAAGCAGCAGCAGCAAAAACTGCAGCAGCAGTAAAAAAAATATGCATAGGATGGGGCTGTATTACAGTTTTAGAGAGGATGGCTCCATTGGAGAAGAAGGAACTGACTCAGAGAGTGGACCTCTGCCTTTCTGGGGTGCTGCTGCTGCAGGATATTCCTGCCAGCAGACCAGCAAATAAGTCCCTGCCGGCAGATCCGGCCCTGGGTTTTAAGTTGAGCAGGCCTGATCTGGGGCTGAATCCATGCTCAGAAAAGAGGAAAACCATTATTTCTTGTTTACACAGTCAGACAGGTGTTATTGACTGGTTTGTTTTATCCAAACATCAAGTCTTTCCCAAGGACCTGGGATGGCTGAATTTTATTATCGATGTTGTTGCTGTTATTATTATAGATATCGTAGCAGAATATAGGCTGTTCCCAGTCAAGTTGCTTTTTGTAATTGGCCGATGGTGATTTCTATGGCCCCTATGGTGTTGAGGTGCTCTTCAAGTTGTTTTGGAATTGCACCTAGGGCGCCAGTTACCACTGGGATTATTTTGGTTGTCTTCTGCCACAGCCAGAAATAGAAAAAATAACAAAATGCAGAGATCTACAAATTGAAATGGAAAGGCTGTGGCAGAAAAAGACCAAAATAATCCCAGTGGTAATTGGTGCCCTGGGTGCAGTTCCAAAAGACCTTGAAGAGCACCTCAATACCATAGGGGCCACAGAAATCACCATCAGCCAATTACAAAAAGCAGCTTTACTGGGAACAGCCTATATTCTGCGACGATATCTATAATAATAACAGCAACAACATTGACAATAAAATCCAGCCATCCCAGGTCCTTGGGAAGGACTCGATGTCTGGATAAAACAAACCAGTCAATAACACCTGTCTGACTGTGTTAATAAATAATAATAATAATTATTATTATTATATTTCTATACCGCCCTTCCAAAAATGGCTCAGGGCAGTTTACACAGAGAAATAATAAATAAATAAGATGGACTCCTGTCCCCCAAAGGGCTCACCATCTAAAAAGAAACACAAGATAGCTGGCATTGGGAATTCCCTAGCCCTAGTATAGGTAGTTTAGCCATCCCCAGCCCTGCTCTAACAAGCCCCACCTCCTGCTCCTGAGATGCAGGTGTGCCAGGTTCTCCTCAGAACCACTGGGGCACTCAGTCGATTCCAGTGCCTGCTTGCTACCAGTACCTTTGCTTTGCAAAGTTTCAGGGAGTCCCAGTCCATGGCAGCACAGGGTCCAGAGAATCAAGTTTGCTTCCTTGTGTAGTAAAAAGAAGTCTTTTTCTGCTTGTATTTACTTACAAAAGAAAAGTCACAAGTTTGTTTCAGTACCCTTTCACTAAATAAGAATACAGGATGGATTTCTGCCATTAACCATGAGCCCATTCTCCTGCCAGGGCTCCTTCCGTGTATGTGTTTCTCAGAACCACAATTTCAAAACTAAGAAGGTGAGATTTTTCATCCTGAAGAAAGCAGGCTTTATGTCAGTGCTGTTCTGTGGTTCAAACCATAATGCAGTCAGGGAGAAAGCAGTAGTGCAGAGGGTCATGAAGTGGAGGGATGATAAGAATAGAAAGAAGCAGCTCAAGCCTGAGGCATAAAACCTCTTTGCTTTCTCAGAGCTTCTTCTGGAGCTGCTTTGACCTCCATACTACTTATACTGGCCTAATTCTTCAGGCAGTTGCCTCATCTGGAGATGTGTGTTATATGGAGATCAATTTGATAACCCCATTAAAGCATTCTTTTGAGATTCACCAAGCAGAAAATGGGGGTGGGTGGGAATGCACAATAAACAATGATTATAATCTTAATCAAGCTTCATATTTATATAGCACTTTTTGGAGCATGTAAATGACATTATTTACATGTAGAATGTTCTCACATATTTTGCAAGTGAAAGCCATACCCTCCAACATTTCACAGCTGAAGGTTAGGAATATGCTTGTGACAACATTTTCATCACTCCAGGATCTTTCCCTCCTCCGTTACACAATGAGGGAGAGCCTCCTCCATCTGCCGTATGCTCTGTTGTGTTCATTTACCATGTAATAGTCTGTCCTGCACAAAACTAGGGATCTACACAAAATGGATTCTGTGCTTTGTTTTGAGCTCGAAACAAAATGCAGTTGGCCAAAACATTTCATCGAAACAGAGGTCAAATTGGTTGTTTCAATGAAACAAACTCGAAACGTTTCAAATGCTTTGGCCATAAGGAACAATGGGGAAACTCTAAACAGCCTAGGTAACTCCTAGGGACACCAAAGTGGGTGGTGTGGTAGTGCATGATTTTTAACCTTTCCCTTAAAACGCCATAGGATTCTATCGGAGTCTGAGAATCTGTCCATCCCAACACATTTTAAACACATTCCAAAAATAGCCCAAAGGAATCACTGACTCAGAATGCACTGCCAGCCACAGTGCAGTAATGAACCCCTGGTGGCGCAGTGGTAAAACTGCCGCCCTTTAACCAGAAGGTTACAAGTTCGATCCTGACCAAGGGCTCAAGGTTGACTCAGCCTTCCATCCTTCTGAGGTCAGTAAAATGAGTATCCAGAATGTTGGGGGGCAATATGCTAAATCATTGTAAACCGCTTAGAGAGCTTCCAGCTATAGAGCGGTATATAAATGTAAGTGCTATTGCTATTGCTATTGCTACCATTGACACAAGTTGCTCTCTCACACACAGTTAGGACTCCTTACTCCTAGCATTGCAACAGCTGCCACAGCAGCACCCTTAGCAGCAAGCATAGCCATAAGCTCAACTAGAGCAACTTCAGCCACATTTTGACTGAGTACACCTTGCAATGCAGATTGCAAAGCAGACCAGAGTGGCTTACCGGTTGTATCCTCTTCAAGAAAGGCACACTATAAGAGCTATCTCTGCCTTCCAGCCCCTTTGAATACATTTTGAAATTCCCTCCATTTGTGTTCCCCCTTTCTCCCTCACCCAAGCCAATGGGGGCACAGTTGCCCATGACAACACTTGATTTGGCCCATAATAAGCCAAGCAAGAAGCAAGGAGATCACAAGCCAGCCAGAAGTCAGTGCCAGAAAACCAATCAGCTAGGGAAAAATAGGCCTCCAAAATGGCACTCAAAATGCTGAAATGTTTCGATTGAAATGGTGTTTTGTTCTGAGCTCAAAACAAGTCCTTTATTCAAAGGGCATTTTGTTTCGAGCTCAAAACACTTGAAACGACCCGTTTCGAGTTGAAAAGTTTTGACATTGAAATGTTTTGCACATCTCTGCACAAAACAAATCAGTAATAGATGTCAGGCAGAAGAACAACTTTTATTTATGATCAGTGCTCAAATACACAAAAGCCAAAACAACCCCCCAATAGCATTATACAATGTATTAAATACAATAAATCAAGTTCAATATGATAATAATACCTCTCACATACCAGATCAAATTACATCTCATCAGTAGTCTTTTGTTGTCTGATTTTAATGGCTGCCAAGCAAAAGTTAGCTACCTTTCAGGTAGTATCTGCCCAATCATCAGATATTAGAAACCATGTATAGTAAGACCCATCCCTACCTGGCCTATTTAATAATAAGGGTGTAATCAAGCTGGCATGTGAGTCTTTTTAGCAGGAGCAGTACAAAAAAACCCAACCATGCTGTATTGTCTTGAGCATTCCTTCACCGCATGAACAAATCCTATTGGCTTGACGCATTTTATTATACCTGCCAAAAGGTACTGCCAAGTGGGCACATCAAATCTAGCCCTGAAGAATGCTTTACATAACTTGGGGGAGGTAGGTGATGATAGATTTTTCGTTGGAGATCGGCTGATACTTACATAATACTCTTGATTGAGGTCAGAGATCATACTGAGATCCTTTTGGCATTCCACATCCTCTAATCTCTGTGCAAGTATCCTCTGAGCTTGAACGAGGCTCAAGGACAGCAGGTAGTCTAGGGACAGTCCATAGAACAAGAATTTCTCCCCGAGTGCAGTCTCCCATCCCGATCTGTAATTACCAGAGGGGCCAGACCCACAGGACACAATTTAAGCTTCAGCCAATAGTTACCCATCAGTCTCCATGCCCTTGCCTCCACTCTTAAAGTCCCTGTCTCCAACCTCAAACTTGCATTGCACACCAAGGTTCGCCCTCAAGGATTAGTTTGGACAGTCTCAATCTCCTTATGCTTAATGTCCGTTCCTAGTTGTGTGCTGGGCCAGAGATTTGGCCTCAAACAGCTTCAGGGCAGCTGGTACCAATTCCCCTCCTTTACCATAAAACAATCTTAATATAGTTGTGGAGCTCCTCTGAGCCAACTGCATGACACTGCTGATGTGGAGCTTCCAAGAGCCCATAGCACTAAGAACTACCCCCAATTATTTAAAGTTACACATTTGTTCGATTTTATTATCCCCAACTGACCAGTTAATTGTCTGATTATCCTTTGGTGAAGATCAGAAGTTCTGTTTTCTGGAAATTAATCTCCAGCCAATTTCCCGAAGAATACAGGGAGACGCTCCCGAGAGCTCTTTTCAGGCCAATTGGTGTGCATGAAATTACCACAGCATTGTCTGTGTGAAACAGACAAGGAACCTGGATTCCTGCCAATGTTGGAGCATGCAAATCTGGCTTATCCAGGCTAATGGCCGTGTAAAAACTGAAAAGAGGAAACCAGAATACAACCCTGTCTGACTCCCTTCTTTACAGATATTGCATTCAATAATAACCCCTGTGGGTTACATCTTACTCTTAATGCTATTTGAATACAGCTTGTGTATAAGTAAAAGAAGATGTCTATCTATGTTGATTGCTTTATGTTTTCCCCATAAAATCAACCCCAACATGGAATCAAACGTGAACCTAAAGTCCACAAATGCCATGTAAAGAGTGGACTTTGATCTGCCAGAATATTTAGCCACTAAATGCGATGTCAGGCAGCCTCTGTGAGGACTCTCTTGTATTCTATCCAGTAACATTTTGCAGTTTGTTTGTTTGGACATTTGTCCCAAGGGGGAGCCTGTAGAGAGTGTGGGGGAGGAGTCAGATAGAAAAAGGGAGGGAAAGGAGAAAATGGAGTTGGTGTTGAATAAACCTTTAGTTAAATCTACATAAGAGTTCCTTGTGTGTACTGTATGAGGGAAGCAGCTATAAATCATTTGGCAATGAGAATTTGAACCAGCTAGGCATATGAACCTGCAAAGCTTGTGAATGTTCTTGCAACCTCATTTCACTTCATCACTGGACCTACAATCCTGCACTACTATCACTGCTGCTGATTGTTTCTCCAGCTTCCTAATCTGCACAAACCCTGAAGGTATTTTTTTTTCCTTCTCAAGCCTGGCATCCTTGTTCATTAGATACTGACTGCAGCATGGGTCAGATCCCACCACCACCACCTTTTTTCTTGTCCACCCCGGGGAACCTGCTGTTCCCTGGAAACAATGGAGGTCCTATTTCTGCAATTACTTCCTCATCATACAGACGCCTGATTTTACTCCAGCAAAGCAGAAGGCTATATTGCTTCACTGCCTGGGTGCTTTCCAGTCTAGCTGCTCAACAGCAGCAAAATACCTCCATTCAGGCAAGTCACATTCAAAACGTAAACAGCAGAGGGAGCAGTCTCGCAGAAACTACCAACCCCCAAAACCAGCAATTTTTTTATGACAGATATACGACGCCCTAGCTCTTTATCACAGCAATTAAATTTGAAACAAGGCATTGGAAATGTGAATGGCACCCTGCTGTTCATGTAAGGACTGCAGTGTCACAACGCAGGAAGTGTGGAAGCACACTTCCGAGATACATCCTAACCCCGTTGCAGGGTCTAATTTGGAAAGCACCCAGGGCCCTGAAGGCCAAAGAATATATAATCATTTGCCCTTTCCTGCCAACTTGGAAGGCGATGCCAATTCTTATGAAGCTGCTCTTCAAGCCTTAGATGACCATTTCAATGATCCTTTATTGTTGAACATTACAAGTTCTATTCTAGATCCCAACTGCCTTCTGAATCTGTCAGTCAGTATATCACAGCATTGCATGTCTAACCTCTGAGTTTGCAAACTTCACTGATGAACTAATCAGTGATCCGATTGTTATTAAAACAAACTGCTCCAAATGGCATGAAAAACTACTGCTGGAGCTGAAATTTGCCTTGGATAAAGTTATAGAGATGGCTAGGAGGATAGAAAATGCTCTTCACTGTGCCAAATACTGTAGGAGTGTGCATGGAACTGGTTTGGGCAGTTCAGTGTGAATTTGAACCAAATTCAAACTGAACCGCTGGTCCATGAACCAGTTCAATCAAACCGGCCGGCCAGCAGTCCAATCCGTTTGGTTGAACTGTGTTGACCTGGTTTGACCCGGTTCGAGAGTCTGTGCTTATAAAGGGGAATCTGGTGAGGATTCCCCTTAAGCTCTGGGAAACCCTGCCTTGAAAAGGGTTCTAAGGGTGACTGAGGAGAGGGGCAAAGGGCACCTTACCATAGGCAAGGTGCTGTGGTGCTGTGGTGGCTCCTCTACACCCTGCCGGCACTTGCCCCCTCAGCAGCGCAGATAGTGCAGCAGGCTGGCAGAGGCCCAGTGTTTAGCAGTTTGGTTCTTCATGCACAGAGGCTGGAATTGGACCACCATACAGGCCATGCTGCTCAGGAGGAGAGCCACTGGTGTCTAGAGGAGCCCCCACTGAGCCCCCACTGGGCTGACGGTATGTTGCCCTCTTTCTGCCCTTAGAACCCTTTTAAAGGCAGGATCCCCCTTTGCTTGTAAAGGGGAATCCTCACTAGATTCCCCTTTACATGCATAGCCCCTAGAACTGGGTTAAATCGGTCTGTATCAGACCAGGCCTGATTCAGTTCGAACTTGGACCAGTTGCCATTTTTAAAGGCCGGTTTGGTTTGAGTTTGAACCAGTTGAACCAAGCTGATTTGAACAACACAGTTCAGTTCAAACCTGTTCTGCACACCAGTTCTGCCAAATAACTCTCTTTAGTACCCCAAAATCCACCTCCTGAAATCCAGGCTGTTCAGTCTAAATCCTTCCAAGTCCAATCTTCTCATATGGCACTGCCCCAGAAAGTGGCAGCACAAGAAATGAAGAGCTACCAATGCTACTGATGTGGGGACTCTTCCCACAAAGCCAATTTTGTTCACTGTCCCACATGGAAGGTCACTTGCAACAGGTGCAAAAAACTAGGGCACTTTGCTGAGGTGTGCAAGTCTGTTGTCCACTCCATTACTGATTCACCATATAATAAAGATGAGGCAGCTGAACCACTTCCTGACAGTGTTTTAAGGGACAGAGTGAGATTCTGCTTCTGCATATTGTCAAGTTAAATGTAATGGCCACGAAGTGAAGAACTTACCCATAGCATTGCACCAACCACTTAGACAGGAGCTCTTAAGACTCCAACATGCTGACATCATAGAGCTTGTTGATTCATCAGAATGGGTCTCTCCCATTGTTCTTGTGTGGAAATCAAAACATACACTTTGAATGTGCATATATTTAAGAGATGTGAACTCCAACATGGTAGTAGATTGCCATCCATTACCCAATATCAATGAAATGCTGCTTACTCTGAAAGAGGCCTTCATGTTCACATCTTTGGACTTGTCTTCAGCCTATCACCACATTCCTCTGCTCAAAGATTCTCATAAATACACAGCCTTCATTACCCCAGAGGGTCTTTTTCAATACAAAAGACTGCCCATTCGATTAGCCTCTGCAGCTTTGGTATTTCAGAGAATGATGCATGCAATTCTTGGATCTACAGATGGAATCACTTACTTTCAGGATGATATTTTAGTGTAGAAGAGCATGATGTTAAACTGACAGAAGTCTTAAGAAAACTCTGACAACATGGACTGTTTCTCTGTATCACTGCAGAGAAATGTCAGTTTTGCACACACACACTGACATACTTGATTCACACGATATCTCAGAGGGCTTACATCCCAAAATAGACTTGGTGAAAGTTATTTGGGAAGCACCAGAGCCACATAACAAGGATGCACTTTGATCATTTTTAGGATTCTGTATTATTCTAAATTTGTTAGACAATTTGCCTCCAAAGTTGCTCTAATGTGTCTTCTTTTTAAAAAGAACGTAGAATTTAACTGGGATGCATCCTGCAAGGCTAGTTTTCAGACTGTCAAATCGGCCACTGCTGAAAGCCCTGCTCTCACTTCTTTTGATGCCAACAGGCACATTATTGTAACCAGTGATGCTTCTGAATATGGTTTGGGTGCTGTCTTGACCCAGGAAAAAGAGGACAGGGAAGTTTTCATTGCCTTTGCTTCCAGAGTGCTTACTGTGTCAGAGAAGATGTATTCTGTCATTGAAAAAGAAGCTCCAGCATGTTTCTGGGTGGTGAGGCACTTTAGGACTTACTTGTGAGGCAGAAAATGCATTTTATGGTCAGACCATAAACCCATATCTGCTTTATTTACTACTCAGGATCAAGTTGAGCAATCCCAAGAATAGCCAAATGGATCACCAGACTTATGAATTTTGATTTCCAGGTGGAATATCTTTGGAATATAACAGTGGATTGTTTATTTCAACTTCCACTTCCAGGCCAAAAGGGGATCTCAGAATATGAGGATGAAGGAATAGTAATTGTGCAAATAGCTTCAACCACTCATGGAGAGATCATCACGTCTTCTGAGTGGAAAGCAGCCCTTACTGAACTCAAACTTACATGACTAATGGATGGCCATGAAAAAAGAAGGTATCTGAACATCTTCAACCATACATGCATGTAGCAAGTGATCTCTCTCTCTTCTCAATGGTCGGGTGCTGAGGACTGATTGTTTGGTGGTGCTAACCTCTTTACAAGCAAAAGTGATCAAAATTACTCATGAAGGTCACTTGGGCAGGAGCTTGAAAAAGGAGAAATAGAAAACGGAGTTGATGCTGAATAAACCTTTAGTTAAATCTACATAAGATTTCCTTGAATGTATGAGGGAAGCAGCTATAAAACAGGCTCTTAATTAAATCATGATTTATTGTTGCTCCACATGGGCCTTATTCACACCTTACTCATTCACACAACCCTTAACATGATAGAATGAGCTCCCAGTCAGAGTAGGAGAGCTGGATACCATTCCGATCGTGAGTTGTGAGAACCCAAACAGCAAGGTAGAAGGAGGGGAGAGAGACTGTGTGGGACGTGGAAGATGTAGGACAGTTTTTTGTCCACTGTCAGTAAAATGCTGGGGACAAAATGTAGGTTGGGCACACCCATCGCACCCAGCTCCTGCCTCTCACACAATCACTCTCCTCTCCCCCTCCTTTGTCATTTGGGTCCTCATGATCACCAGTCAAGAGTGCATGTGGCTCTCCTATCCTGGTTGAGTGCTAGGGATGTACATGGAACCGTGGCGGGGCAGTTCGAAGGTGGTGGCAGTGCCACTTTAAGAGCAAGGAGGGTGCACTTACCCCTCTTGTCACTTTCCCCCCGCCGGCATCCTTTGTTTAGAAAGCGAATCAAGGTGGCAGTGTACTTCCCTGCCGCCCTGTTGGCCAGATATGGCTGGAAGTTCCCGACGGCGGGAGGGGTAAGTGCACCGTCACCTGCTCTTAAAGCGGCACCCATGCTGCCTTCGAACCAGCAGAACCACCGGTTCTTGAAACTGGTTCGGAGGCCCATAAAGGGCCTCCGAACCGGTTCCATGCACATCCCTATTGGGCATACCTCCTAGCCTGTTTAGGGTTATGTGGATAAACCTATTCTGTTCAACACACATACAGCCTGTGTACAGTGCATGCATGTACAGACCAGCTTGCATGCATACTTAGACATTATGCTGAACAATGAGCATACAATAATACACTCCCTACCTGTACCATGCATTTCATGAACCTGTACCCAGGTTCACTTTTTAAATGAACACATGTACAGTCATTCACACAGAGACACCGCAGTGCACGCACAGCATAATGTCTGAACAGTGCTATACGCGTATCAAGAACCCTTTTTAATAAAACTATATGGGCTCATTTTCTGATAAAGTATAACGCAGAAATCACTTAGGTGTGGAAATGTGATGTAGGGTCAATGCGTGTTTGAGTGGCATCTCAACACTGGAATCTACCTTATACCGTACTGAATCAGACCATTGGTCCATCTAGTTCAGTACTATCTATGCTGATTTTCCATGGCTCTCCAGGGCTTTTTAGACCTTTCCCAGCCCAAACTGAAGATGCTAAGGACTGAACCTGGGACCTTCTGTACGCAAAGCAAAGGCTCCACCATGGAGCTACACTCTCCTTCCTGTGAAGAAGTCCTACCGAAGTACCTAAATGCCCTTTCATACTAATCTCAAGCATTTAGCCGCTGGGGATTCACCAGCGGGCCCATTCCATTTCCCCTTCATGCAAATGCTGGGAATGAGTGGACCAGGCTCAAATCACCCCGTTCCCTCATTCTGAAGAAAACCTTTGCCTGTACTTTCCATTTTGTGCCATTTGGCCCCGTTAGCTGTGCCAGGCTGAAATTAGAAAATCGGGCTGATGTTAATTTGCCATGTGTACACATTGGACCCAGACAGGGAATAAAGGCTGTGAGTTGGCAGATTTTTCCTTCCAAGAAACACATATAGACAGATATAAGCATCTATATAATACAAATGTTTTCCCCTCATTCCTTTTCAAGCTAGCAGACTTGCAATGCTGCCTATTTTGTTAGAAACCCAAGTGAGGAGATGTATCATTTCACAGTACATCTAGAAAGAGAGAGGGAAGGCTATCACACACAGTGCTAAAATTAGTTCCAGAACTTGTAAACTTCCATGCTGTGACACATGTGGAGGTATTGAAATAATAGAAAATTAATACAAGAGAAAATTTAACACAAATTGTGGGCAGAGATGACGGCAAGGAATAGCAAGGGGTAGTGGGTGCTACCTGCAAAATATTTCACACTCCCCCATCCACCAGACTGAAACTTCATAGCAAAGTGTTGGACAATACAGTCAAAAGGGCCATTCTCATGACCAAAATTGGGTTGGCTGGTAGAGGAGGGAGGCATCACCCCCCCTCCCTTCCCCCAGACAACCAGAGGCTGCCATCACTTCTGCAGCTCACGCCCATGCAACTGGCCCGCGAGTGATCTTGGAGCAGCAAAGGGGAGGAGGGAAACCATGCTGCATCCTCCCCACAATGCGTGAGGAGCGTGATGCATTGGGGGCACTCTGTGCTGTCTTCCCCTCCCGGTTCTATGGTAAACATGGCTGCTGGGGGTGGGGCGTCAGGAGCAGCTACAGGCAGCCCCCTCACCCACATGACCAGGCTGTGAGTAGGAGATATGCGTGCGTCCTACCTCACCTTTCACCTGGGTTTCAAACCCAGGCTACCCGGCGGAGGAGCACCAGGATCGGAAGCGATCCCGGTGGTTCTCACGGCCAGCCCTACCTGGGCTAGCACTCCCTGGATATGGCTGGTCATGAGAACAACCTCAACTGGCCTTATCCACCCCCAGCACAGTACCTCCGGTGACTGCTGCTAGTATCTATGTTTATTTTTAGATTGTGAGCCCTTTGGGGTCAGGGTTCCATCTGATTTGTTTGTTATTTCTCTGTGTGAACCGCCCTGAGCCATTTTGGGAAGGGCGGTATAGAAATCAAATAAATCGATAAATAGATAAACAAATAAAATAGTATATTATGTTGGTATAGCTTGAATTAATTATTTTTAAAGGCCTCCACTATTTAAAGGCACTTCATTAACTTACTCCTATGGCACATTGGGGAAATGACTTGATTAGCAAGCCAGAGGTTGCCGGTTCGAGTACCTGTTGGTATGTTTCCCAGACTATGGGAAACACCTATTATCGAGCAGCAGCGATATAGGAAGATGCTGAAAGGCATCATCTCATACTGCGTGGGAGATGGCAATGGTAAACCCCTCCTGTATTCCAACAACCACCACCACAGGGCTCTGTGGTTGCCAGGAGTTGACACCAACTCGACGGCACATTTTACCTTTACCTAGACTCGAACAAACATCAGAAGCCAGAGCAATCAGGTAGGTAGGAGACTCCTCCAGCCTCCCAGGAGCCAGGCCAACCCCTTAGCTTCCTTCCTGGCTAGGAGCTAGGCTGGGCATGGGGGACCATGTACACAGAGGGGTGCAGGGCCATCTCCCTTGTAGTTTTCCATTGGCCAGGTATGGACCTCTCTCCCCATCCCAGTCCTTCCTGCCACATAGTCTTGGCAGGAAGACAAAACTAGCCTGGAAAGCAGACTGGAGAGTTTGATGTAATCCAAAAAGACAGTAAGGTTGTGCACATGACCCAAACTGCTGGCAGGGTGGAGGGTTGGTGGGGAGCCAAGCTCCTGCCTGCCTCCCTGCACATGGATGGTTTTTTTAAAAAATAGGTTCTGCCACTCACACGGCACACAAGGCATGCTGCAGCAAGCAGGCTCCAGCATCCCTCAATACACCATGCCAGGACTGCAGCCCCTGCACCGCAGTGCATTGTGGGAACTTCCCTCAGCCAGACGCTCTTTTTGCCCTGCTCTGTGTGTGCACGGGCTGCCTGCAGCCCGTGCACACATATGACTCTGAACCTGGGGTTAAAGGCTCACTCACTCCAGGTTAACACCTGGGGTAAATTCCCAGGCTTGGGGCTGAGGCAGCACCTGCATAGGGTTCAATCCCAGAGTTTCACACAGGCAGCCAAGCCCAGGCTGCTTATTTATTTATTTATTTATTAGATTTATATACCGCCCTTCCAGAATGGCTCAGGGCAGTTCACAACATGTGCTCAAGTGGACAGAATCCATAAGTCCAAGAGGAATCAGGCCTCTTTTCTAAGTAAGTTTGAAAATGTCGAGCAAGCTTCTTTAAGAAGATAAATGAACCATCAATATTAAATACCTTATCTCTGTAAGTATTTAAGATTTAGCAAACTCCTCACTCCCCTAATAGTATTATTTGTCATCCCTTTGCTCCCCCAAACTAGTTGTTCTATACTAGTACTAAAATTGGTTTCCCCAAATAGACGAGCCTCTGGTGGTGAAGGCAATAAGCTGCCATAATTATTACTGGCAGTGATACAATTCTGGCTGAGCAATTTCAGTCATCAGAATTTTTTGGATACTTTCGAATGGCATGTTTTAAATATGTGCTAAGTTCAGTCCTCAGTAAAAGCCAAATTCAGCCACATGAAAGAAACCGAAAGTTATCTGCTACTTGGGAATTGATAAATCATACTGGGAGAAATAATGCATAACTGCCTGAATGCCAGGCCATGGCTTTCAAAGTGCAACTGCTTTTAATGTCTTGAACCAGACATTTTAATAGTCTAATGCCAACACTCACTTGATCTTGTGGAGTTTTTTGAAGGCACAAGTATGGCTAGTAACCTCTTAAGTCAGGGGCTCTCAAACTTGATTCCCAGATGTTGTTGGACTACAACTTCCATCATCCCCAGCCACATAGGCTGGCCACGCCTGGGGGTGACAGAAGTTGTAATCCAATAGTATCTGGGGACCCAAGTTTAAGAATCCCTGGCTTAAAGTCATATCAATTTCCTTTGCTTCATTGCTTCACCCAGAAGGACCTGCTGTCTACATCTGTAATAAAGAAAGCAAGTTCAAACCTTGTTGCTTTCAAAACCATAAAATTAATGGAAACTGAAGAAGATTAGTCATATTTTAGTAGTTTCAGATGGTACAAATAAACATCATCTGAAATGATGATGATGATGATGTAATATTTTATTTTATTATTTTGCAATTGGCTGGGGACACCTGTTTATTTTTGGAAGAGATCTTGCAAATTCCCTTCCAGCTTTCACAATGCTAGTGCATTCTAACCCTGAACAACTAGAACAAGGTATCAAACATGAGGCTTCAGGACCTTATAAGGCTCCTTAGGGTCTCCACTACAGCGTAGAGCACAGTGTTCAGGGCTTGAGACCTATAGTCAGGTGATCCCTTTACGTATGCCCTGTGTATCAGACAGGGGCTCGAACTGAGAATATTAGGGTATGTGGTTAGCCTAATGAGCTACAGGCACTTGGGTCCAGAACCCCATTCAGGCACAGAAGAGAGAGGAGTAGGCAGTATTAGTCCCAGTTATTGGCTGTCAGTAACAAACCTCTACATTGGCCAGACTGGTATAATTATTAGAAGCCAGATATTCTACTTTTGCCTGGTCAAGTGAACAGTATGGCTTCTCCAGCTTCCAGCTATAGAATGCTGGCCTTGAGCCTTTTCTCATGATCAGAGAAAGGGATCAGAAAGGGTGGGGCGGGGGAGGAAGCCTCGAAATGCTTCCCTCCCTCACAGATGGTGCACTTCTTGTTGCTGGGTGGCCAGATCCACCGCCTAGAGGATTGCCGGCTTCTGCCAGTAGCTCTGAGAGTCAGGGTGCCAGGACGCGTCACCCCACCCCACCCAGAAGTCCCATTATGCACCCCACAAGTGCACAGTGCATTATGGGGATCCCCCCTCCCCTCCCCGAAGCCAGCTGGGGCTGGCAGACGATTGGTAAAAGGTGGTTAGAAGAGCACTCACTCTCCTAACCCCATTTAAGAGGATGGTTCTGGAGGCAGGTTTGCTGCTGAGGCACCTCTGAGATTGGGCACAATCCTAGCAGTACACACACGCAGGCGAATCCGGGCTGGGCTTCCTTAGCTTGGTTTTGCATGCACGTGTGAATAGCTTCTTTGTTTCCCTGAGCTAGAGAACATACCCTCCAGGATTAGAGCTGAGTGTGACCTGCCCACAGCCCCATCCTGGCCTGCTAGCTTGGCAAAGAGGCACCTTTTAACCTGGTGATTCTCTTTATTTAGCAGAGTGGAGAGTAACTGGCCCTATCCACCCCCAGCACAGTACCTCCAGTGACTGCTGCTGGTGTCTATCTCATGTTTCTTTTTAGATTGTGAGCCCTTTGGGGACAAAGATCCATCTTATTTATTTGTTGTTTCTCTGTATATATCGCCCTGAGCCATTTTTGGAAGGGCAGTATAGAAATAGAATTGTTATTAATATTAATATTAATATTAATATCAGCTGCCATGCAGAGAATCAAGTAGACAGTACAAAAAGGTGTTGTGCTTTCCCCCCAACCCTGCTGTCAAGTATTGTGGTGAGAATGTAACTTTGTAGTCAGAGGCAGGAGCTGTGGCTATTCCCTGACAAAAAGTGATTATCTCCGTGGACTGATATTTTAACAAGCTTGCATAATTGGATGAGTCTTCCAATATGAGGAGCGATGGAGGAAACAGCTGAGGCCACCACTTACCTTGGGCTCATACAGTCACTCCTGACTCTTGAATTAAATTACCTGTGAGGGCACAGGTCAGGCTAGGCTGGTTTTAACAAACAGCAACTATATTTTCACTGTCTTTTGAGGAAATGAAGGATAGCGCAAAGCGTATTTCCCCCACATGAACAGATATATAAGGGAGTTAATGTCTTGTTTCATATTCCAAAGTCGCTTTGGTAGCAGCAACACAGACAACTTCCAGAGGGGTTCACTTTGCCTTCTTCCTCAGAGTTGTGGTTCACACGCCTGAGAATGAGTCATTATCTTCTAGTCAACAAAAGTCTTGAAGGATGGCCTTCAAAAAGCAAAGAAGCCATTTCCACAGCTGTGACCCATTTTGCTTTGTTTTTCACAGTGGCTTTTCTTTTGCAGAGACTGTTTTTCATGCATCTCCAACATGTGCTCAAAATTAAATGGTGGGGTGGGGTGCGGGGCTGGTGTAGCCATATCATGTGCTAATAGTAGTTTGTGTCCTGGGTTTAATATTAGAAACATATGTGAACAGTTATAGAAATGGATAACAATTGAAGAATGCCATGTTACCACAGCTTGTAAAACTTCACCACAGTAAAACATTCTCTCTCTCTCTCTCTCTCTCTCTCTCTCTCTCTCTCTCTCCCCCTCTCAGTGACACAATTCCTACTATGTTAAGATCTGCACTGCAAGACTGTTAATTACTTCCCAACACACACCACCAAATGGACACAAGTGGTTTTCATTCTACCCCTCACAGTGCAACTCCTTTCTCTCAGTCTCAAAGCAGCCTCTAACAATCTTCATTGATAGCCATACTTACTCATGAAAACCCATTTCTGGTTTCCGTATTGCCAGTCACAGAACTTGTTTTGAAGCTATCTTTTACAAGCCTCCATAAAACAAGCATGCACGCACGCACGCACATACACACAACATAAGCCAGAGTCTTAGATTCTCATGGCATTCTGTTTCTGGCACTATGTACAATGCTGTAGTCATTAAAACAATGGGATTTTCTGGACAGTGCTCATAAATGTTGGGGTTTTGTGATTATTTAGCAAAGCACCAAGGAAGCTACCACTCCAGTTACAGAGTGCAGAGTTTAGTTGTTGCAGCTGTTTAAGTAACACACATGGAGATCACTGTGTCTAAACAGTGAGTCTAAACTAAATTGATTTATTAGTGAAGTACATTTGAGATACGAAAGCCCTGTCCTATCAGCTACATAATGAATAGGTAAGGAGAGAGAGATGTTTCCATCTTCTCTCTAGGAGGAAAGGAAGAGGACTGACTCACTACAGGAAGTACCTGAGGAGTCAAAGCAAGGGTCTTCTCCCCAGTCTGAATCCATGTATCCATTAGTGTAGGATTGCTGCTTGCTGGAATCTCCAACGCGTAGTGTGCAGTACCCTTTAGGTATCTTCCCAGTCTTTTGACTGCAATCAAATCATTATTCGTTGGTGCACATACTTTTCTGCTCAGGATTCCCACTGCTGAAGCAATACCTGGCCTTGTTACTGTGGCTATAACCCCTGCTAACTTGGCAAAGAGCACCTTTTAACATAGTGATTCTCTTTATTTTGCAGGGGGAGAGTAACTGGCCCTATATACCCCCAGCACAGTACCTCCAGTGACTGTTGCTGGTGTCTATCTTGTGTTTCTTTTTAGAATGTGAGCCCTTTGGGGACAGGGATCCATCTTATTTATTTATTATTTCTCTGTGTAGACCACCCTGAGCCATTTTTGGAAGAGCGGTATAGTAATCTATGAATGAATGAATGAATGAATGAATAAGCAAGCTTTCCTATTGCCTTTCTGTATTGATTGTTGGCTGGAAAAGGCTCGCTGTCTCCATCTTGCTTCCAGAAATTTGCATCCATTGGTGTACTGACTTCATTGGCATCTGTCAGTTCCAGGCATTCTAGAAGATCCTTTATCTTCTGCTTCTGGTTGAGAAGGAATATCCCTCCCCTTCTCTTTCTATTTAGATGCCAAGGTAACAGGAGATGCTTCCAAGTTCCTTTACTTCTATTTCCTTGTTCAGGTCCTGAACAATCTCATGGCTGTCTTGTTTTTCCTCATATGTTATAATCATCAACATAAGTCAGGATGTAAGTCCATCTATTGTCTCTGAATCTTGAATATAGGCAGGGGTCAGCTTTTCCTTGCGTGAACCCCGCCTTAAGTAGCAGTTGATTCAGTTTCTCATTCCATGCTCTGGCTGCTTGCTTTAAGCCATAGATGCTCTTTTGTAGTTTGCACACAACCCCCTTCCTTCCAGGTACCTCAATGGCTGTTGCATGTAAATGTCTTCCTCAATTTCTCCATGAAGGAAGGCAGTCTTTATATCCAAGTGGTCAACTTGCATCTTTCTGGCCAATGCCACACTGAGCAGTGTCCTAATTGAAGTGTGTTTCACAACTGGTGCAAAATCTCATCGTAGTCCTCACCATAGATTTGGGAGTATCCTTTGGCTACTAGCCTTGCCTTGTAGCGCTGTACATCCCCTTCTGCATCCTGCTTGACTTTGAAGACCCACTCATGCCCCACAGTCTTTCTTCCAGTGGGTAGTTCCACAAGTCTCCAAGTCTCATTTTTTGAAGGGAATCATTTTTTTCTAAGGCTACTTTTCTCCATTTCTCAGCTTCATCAGCTGGCATCTTTTCTACATCTCACCATGTGGTGGATTGTAGTCTCTCTCCTGCTTTGGTCATGAGTGAGAGCCTTTTGGGTGGAACCCCTTTGTTGTGCCTCTGTGAGCGCCTCAGTGCTGGCTCAGGCTGTGAAGCCCCTTCTGAATCTGTATCCTCTTCTGAACCTGCTTCTGGTTCTGGCACTGATTCCTTGGGTTCACTTTCTGGCTCTAGCTTCATGAGGGTCCACTTACATTGTTCTTATGTTCTTACATGGTTCCTCTTTCACCTGGATCTCTGGCACAAGTTCTGGTACATCACCTCATCACAGGCCCTTGTCTTGTATCAAATACACCATGTTGCAAATTCTCCACTTGCAGGATCAAGGATTCTGTATCCCTTTTGGCCAGGCACATTATTTATTTATTTATTCATTCATTCATTCATTCATTCATTCATTCAACTTGTATACCACCCAAACTTTCATCTCTGGGCGGTTAATCCATCCAACACTCCCAGTTCGCATCTGCAATTGAGTTTGACTCTCTTGGCCTTTGGGACATATGCATAAGCATTTGATCCAAACACTCTGACATGGTTTAGATAGGGTTTGCACCCATGCCATAGTTCAAATGGTGTCTTGTCTATTGCTTTGGTTGGCAATCTGTTTTGCAAGTAATTTGCAGTCATCACTGCTTCTCCCCAGAATTTATTTGCCAAGCCAGCATCATGTAACATGCATCTGGTCATTTCTAGTAGAGAGCGATTTTTCCTCTCTGTCACACCATTGAGTTCAGGTGTGTATGCGGGAGTAGGTTCATGTGAAATCCCATGTTCCTTTAGGAATCTTTTCATGTCATTTGACATGTATTTGCCCCCATTGTCTGACCTTAGTCTCTGAGGCTTTCTTCCAGATTTGTTATCGACTAGTGCAATATATTCTTTAAATCTTTCAAACACTTGACATTTCTCTTTCAGGGGATATACATAAGTAAATCCTGAAAAATCATCAGTAAATGCATGTAGTGATTGCTACCCATATGCTTTTCAAGTGGACCAGAGGTCAGGATGTATTAGCTCCAGAGGATGCGGTGACTCCATCTGTGTCTGTCCACAAAAGTTGGATCTCACCCCTTTATTAAGTAAGCAACACTGACATCTAGTGGCAGCTTCTTTGCATGACTCCACTTTAAAGTCCTTAATCAGTCCATTTTTCTCAAGTTCATTTATCACATTTATTTGCCTATGTGCTAGTCTTTTATGCCATATGGTAGAACAATTCTTGTGTTTGCACGAGGCTGCGAGGCTTGCCTGTTCAGTTACACAGTCTAATCGAAAAATATCATCTTAACACATATAGGCTGTCATAATTAAATCATCATCTTTGGTGATATAACAAACTTTGTCCTCAAAAGTTAACTTTGCAACCTTTATTGACTGCATGTCCCACAGAGATCAAATTACTCTCTATATCAGGGACTAAGAGGGCATCATGGGTCAAAATTGATTTGTTTGTGAAGTACATTTGAGAGAGGAAAGACCAAATTCTATCTATCAGCTACATAATGAGTAGGTAGAGGGGGAGAGAGATGTTTCCATCCAGGAAAGGAAGAGGACTGATTCACTACAGGAAGTACCTGAGGACTCAAAGCAGGGGTCATAGAACAGAGGCAAACAGGGACAGGTAAGGAGACCCTCATTAGCCACCTCTGCTCCCAATACCCCTAATGGTCATTAGGATAGTTGGTGCAAAAGGTTGATGCACTGGTAAACAGACAGCCCCAGTGGTTTTTCAAAACCAGGATGCATAACTGTGACATATATATTTTCTAGAAGCAAAGAGGCATCTTTTAAAGTGGCAATTTTCTTATATTTTGCAGGAGGAGAACAACTGTCCCTATCCAACACAAACATAGCATCTCTTCAGTGACTGTTGCTGAGGTCTAGCTTATATTTCTTTTTAGATTGTGAGCCCTTTTAGGAGAGGGAACCAACTTGTTTGTTATTTATTTGCCTAAGCAAACCACTTTGAGAATTTTGTTGAAAAGTGGTATATAAATATTGGTCATCATGGAAGAACAGCCATGTTAGTCTGTTGCCGCAAAAATGACAGAGTGTCTCATAGCTCCTTAAAGACTAACAGCTATGGGAGGACAGCTGGTCTTGTGGTAGCAAGCATGAATCATCCACTTTGCTAAGCAGGGTCCACTCCAGTTTGCATTTGCATGGGAGACTACATGTGTGAACACTGTAAGATATTCCCCTCAGGGAATGGGGCCACTCTGGGAAGAGCATCTACATGCTTGCATGTAAAATGTTCCGAGTTCCTTTCCTGGCATCTCCAAGATAAGGCTGAGAGAAACTCCTGCTTGCAACCTTTGAGAAGCCGCTGCCAGTCTGTGTAGACAATACTGAGCTAGATGGACCAATTGCTTGACTTGTATTAAGGCAGCTTCCTATGTTCCTAACTTTATTTCAGCTTATGGTTTCATGCAGGGGCGTAACTATAATAGGGCAAGGGGAGACAGTTGTCTGGGGGCCCACTGCCTTGGGGGCCCCCCAGAGGCAAGTCACATGACTGACTCCCCCAGCCGTGCACCCGCCCGGGCTTCCTTCAGTTGTATTCATCCTCCGAAATTGATGTGTGTGTTAAGACCTGGAGCTACTAGAACAGCATGTCTTTCTCTAGAACCATTAAATGACGTGTGTGTGTGTGTGTGTGTGTGTGTGTGTGTGTGTGTTTTACTATGCTTTTTGTCACCACTATTCAGCCTCACTTAAGATTTCTTCATGAGCTGAGCTTCAATGAGGGGGGGGGCATTTTAAAATCTTGTCTCTGGGCCCACTCCAACCTTGCTACGCCCCTGGTTTCATGATCAAGAGTCCACTTCATCAGGTGCAGTAACTGGTATCCTCAGCAGGTAGGTGCTATTATGCACCTGATTCCCACTTCTCCAAGTGGCAGAAAGTTCCAGAATTGCAGCACTACTTGGATTGTGGCTTCCTTTGAAGGAGAGAGCATTGGAGGCTTGTGGTGTCTTTGCAGTATTTGTTTTATTTATAAATATACACGATGAGCATTCGATGGAGCTGAAATAGCAAGGCACCTGTGTTCCCTCTTGTTTGATTTCAGCTCCCATAATTGATTACAGCTCCCATAATTCCCAGCCAGAGGCAATCGCAGCTGGGGATGCTGGGAGTTGTAGTCTATAACCTCTGGAAGTCTCTCTTACAGGGAATGTTGCAAGGCACTCTTATACAGTAAGTCAGCAACAGGTCATATCAGCTCCCCAAAGATGAAATCCTGGACCACAAGAAGGAGCTTCAGCTCTCTGCCTAGTTTTTCCATTTCAGACTCTCTAAAACTGCATCTGTGTTTGTCTCATACCTAGCCTGAAACTGCTGTTTCTTCACACTGAAACATTCCAGGACATTTCTCACACATGGCTCTATGCCTCAGGGTATCTGAAGAGCAAATATGCTTCGCAGCAGATTCGAGACATTTTAATTCGAGGGAATAGATGGACCATTCACACAGCGACCAGGACCTCCTTTCCATAGTCATTAGCACCTCCATCAACACCTTCAGAGAAAGCAGAAGCCCCAGAGTTTTTTTCCAAAAGCTGCTGGAAATAGAGGATTTTTTTACCCTGGACATAACTTGGGCTAAGCCAGAATTCACAGCCTCCCTTCGGAGAAAAACAAAGCCCTGTCTGTCCGGGTCCCTGATAGCCCGCAGAGAGGTCGGGTTAAATCCAGTGAATATGTGGATTCACACTCTAATCAGGAGTGGATTCAGGCAGGTGGGGGGGGGGCTCTGTCTGTAAAACCTCCTGGTGGGGATCAAGGAAGGGGGTTTAATCACCTTACACTCTCAAGAACATAAGGAAAGCCCTTCTGGGCTTCTGGGTTAGTCCAAAGGCCCATCCCGTCTAGCATCCTGCCTCATGAGGTGGCCAAGCAAGTATATCTCAGAAGCCCTCAGACAAGTCAGCCTTTTCCATCAACTTAAGGCTACAGGCCATCTTACAAGACTCTTGATGGCTTCCCCCTCAAGGTATTTCAGAGCCATTCATGCCATATTCAGAAATGTGGCCTCCAGCCACCTGGACTATTAGCCTAAGAACAGAATTGACCAGCTGGCATTCATAAGAATAATCTCAAATTCACTACAATACACATGAGACTAGAGAAAGAGTGGGGGACGGTTAAAAGGTTATGGGGTGAGAAAAGTATAGTCAATGGGCAACATGGTGCTCAGTCCAACACCAAAGGTAGAGGCTGTAGAATCCAAGGGAAAGAGTTGTGGTATGCAAAGACAAGGCGGTGGAGTGGAATCAGGAATATGAATAGTTTAATGATATAGCCCTGCTAATTGATATAACCCCTGCTAACTGAGCAAAGAGACACCTTTTAAAAGTGGTGATTCCCTTTATTTAGCAGGGGGAGAGCAACTGGCCCTATCCAACCCCAGAACAGCATCCCTCTAGTGGGCATTGTTGGTGTCTTTCTTATGTTTCTTAGACTGTGCGCCCTTTGGGTACAGGCAGCCATTTAATTAATTACTTAATTTCTGTATGTTAACCACTTCGGGAACTTGGGTTGAAAAGTGGTATATACTGTAAATACTCGTATTCATTGTATTGTATAGATATTATGTGCAGAGAGGCAAGTGCAGTCTGCCTTCAGTGCTCTTGCTGCTGGCTGTTTATTAGCCCTGCCTCTACTCCAGGACTGGCATATAAGTAACTAAAGCCCTGTTCAAATGCTGGCCTGAATCAAGGAATGGATTAATCAAAAACACCACAGAGGCCTATTGGGCTGATGCACAACTTCAAAAGCAGCTTTTGCCTAGAGCAGGACTGCACAACTTCAGCCCTCCTGCAGATGGTGGACTACAAGTCCCATAATCCCTGACTATGGATCACTGTGGCTGGCATTATGGGAGATATAGTCCAAAAGCAACTGGAGGGCCAAGGTTCTGCAGCCCTGACCTCTGCATAGTGGCAAAGATGGAGCTGGAAGTCCCCAGTTAAAATCTCACTTCAGTCATGCACCAGCTAGGAGTATGGCCTTAGATAAGCCCCTCTCTGTCAGCCTCAAATGCTCCCCATCATCGGTAATATGGGGTTAAGAATTCCAAACTGCCTTGATAAGTGAGATAGTGTACATGCAGTTATTTGAAAAGTTATTTGAGCTACAAATGCATGCACATGTTAAGTGTTATCATGATCTCCATTAGAGTCGTGTCAATGTGGTTCTCTGCATATAACACCCTTGTTTATATGTGTTGAGGTTATCCCAATGTTTGAAATGCACCTCAGGCATTTAGATAAAGAACATACGGACATAAGTGTCTGGAGGGATCGCTCACCGGCCTTCCTGGGGCCTCCAGGACGTCAGAGTCCATGGCTAGCAACAAGCCAAAGGTGAGCCGCAGGGCAAGACGGCCGCCGTGCTCCCCGGTTTGCAAAAGGAGCTGAAAGGAAGAAGCAGGCCTGCAGGCTGGGGAACTCCTGAGGCCAGGAGACCCAACCATGAGGGAGAGGACGAGATGCATTGTGGTGTTGCTGGTGATGCACCTCAAGCCGAAGGGAGGGGGCGGGAGAAGGAGGGCAGGGAAGCAATCAGGAAGAGCACCGTGGAGGCTTGTCAGTGCTTAGGGGGGGTAATAAAGAGTAGGGATGTGCAAAACGTTCCAGGTACAGAACGATCTGTACCCGAAACTGCCCGTTTCGGGTGATTCGTTGCCGAAACGAATCACCCTTTTGCCCTCCCGAAATGTTTTGGAGCTGAAACGAATCACCCCCATTTCGGCTCCGAATTATTTGTCGTTTCGGCCCTCTATTTTGTGGCCGATTAAGTCCTCCTTCTTCCTCCTCCATTTTGAGTTCTGATGTCTATTTGAATTTCCCGCCTGTTTTGCCTCCCATTGACTAGCAAATGAGATTTTCAATACAAACCATGAATCCACTCTCATTTGCTACCAAAGAATCTACACTCAGAACACAGAAACAAAAGAACCCTATACCCCAGGGGGGGTGGCTGGCACCCTCTGTTCACTACATCGCCACTCACTCTGGGTCACCCCAGTGCACCCCCCAATTGCAGTTATGGGGCTGCTGAAACCTACATGATTCCCTATGGAGAAAAACCTTAAAGATGCATAAACTTCAACAAATTACCAAAAATCAGCCCTCTGTCCAAATCCTTTGAAAAAATTCTGGTAGCTTCCTTGCCCCCCTTGGGCACTACCACCAACCCCACACCAGTCTAGGCCACCCCTCTCCCCGCAACATGAAGTGATACACCTCCATTATACCTTATGGGGGGAAACCTTAAGGACACATAAACTTCAACAATTCACCAAAAATCAGCCCTTTGCCCAATCCCTCTGCAATTTTGGTGGTAGCCTCCACCCATTAGGTACTACCACCTCAACCCACTCTTCTGCCCCAGATCCCACTTTATGCCCCAAATCTGCCCCAAAGACACTAAAACTTCAACAGTTCAACAAAAATCAGCCCTTTGCCCAATCCCACTGTAATTTGGGTGGTAGACTCCACACATTAGGCACTACCACCCTACCCCACTCTTTTGGCCCTGGGACCCATTTTCTTGATTTGAATCAATTCAGATTCAGATTCAGATTAATTCAGATCTGAATCGAATCTGGGTTGATTCGGATGGGTCAGATTCGGACCCAAAAATGAATTGTGGGTGTTTCAATTCAGATCCAAATCAAAACACTGAAAATCCAAATTGCACACCCCTAATAAAGAGGGGAGGGGCTGGGATTGTGCTGCCTGTTCAGTGGCTTATGATGGCATGGTCCAGTGATGAGAAAAAGGAGGAGTGAGTCAAAGGCCAATGGAGAGAGGCTGTAACAGAGAGCATGACACCAAGGTGGAGGATCAGGGTGACAATCAACCCCTTCCCCTTGGTACTTCTGAGGCCTTTAACCTAGAGCCCTGCTGTGGAGGCGGGGGGAGGCTGACCCGTCCATACAATAAGGAAAGCACTGCTGGATCAGGCCCAAGGCCCATCTAGTAAAGCATCCTGTTTCACACAGTGACCCACCAGATGCCTCTGAGAAGCCCACAGGCAAGAGGCAAGGGCATGCCCTCTCTCCTACTGTTACTCCCCTGCACCTGTTATTTAGAGGCATTTTACCTCTGAGGCTGGAGGTGGCCTATAACCCTCAGATTATATAAGAATATAAGAATAGAAAAGGACATAAGAAAAGAGATTGTGGTGTGTACATTTCAAACCCAGATTCTTTGGATTCCACCCCTCTTGGAAGAGGGCAACTTCTCCATGGCATTCTTATTGAAAGGCATTCATTTCCTGTCAACTAAGTATGACTATTAAGGCTTCAGGGCCATATGTGCTTTCTTCTGTAGTGAATAAATAACTATATTTGCAGCATGTTGATGCTAAAAGAGCAAAAGCGAGATTTGTTAAGTGATATGCACAAACCCTTTGAAAATACCCTGTAGGTTATATTTTGATCATTGGAATGTAGGAAACTGCCTTATACGGAGTCGGGTCATTGGTCTACATCTTAACTCAGTATTGTCTATATTGACAGGTAGGTTACAGGCAGGAGTCTCTCCCAGCCATGCCTGGAGATGCCAGGGTGTGAACCTGGGATCTTCTGCATGCAAGCATGCAGATGCTCTTCCACTGAGCTACGGCCCCATCTCCTAAGGGGAATATCTTGCAGCGCTCACATGTAGTCTCCCATCCAAATGCAGACCAAGGCAGACCCTGCTTAGCAAAGGGGACAGTTCATGTCTGCTACAGCACCTAATGGCGCAGCGGGAAATGACTTGCCTAGCAAGCATAAGGTTGCCGGATCAAATCCCCGCTGGTACCTAAATTGGGCAGCAGTGAGATAGGAAGATGCTGAAAGGCATCATCTCATACTGCGCAGGAGGAGGCAATGGTAAACCCCTCCTGTATTCTACCAAAGGGAACCACAGAGCTCTGTGGGCGCCAGGAGTTGACACCGATTCGACAGCACTCTTTACCTTTACCACAAAACTAGCTCTCCATGCTGGGCTAAAAAATCGCCTAATACTGTTAGTAGGTCTCTTTCGTATCTGGGACCACTTACTACTAAGTGGCTACTACAGTGGATTGCAGCATAGAATGAGGCTGATAGCTATCTGTGCAGCTTCCTTTTTGTAATTAAATGTACCTGCTTGTGTGGTCAGAAAGAAAAGGCTGGCAAGAAACAAAACACCTAAATCCAGTTGACAAAATACTTTCTGCCGCATTCAAAGAGCTTATTCTGCCACGACGAAGCTGTTCAATTTGGTAATAACTACTTTCCTCAGAATATTATTGTGAGGCTGATTTAATTAATGTTTGTATAGAACTTGGAAGAGATTGCGCTTAGTACTTAATTATATCCCAGTGCTTGTTTAGTACATGATGCTCAAAATATTATTCGTCACCTGAAAGGATAAAGAGTTGCTGATCGAGATCATGTTTATTTTATCCATCACCATCTTCAGACAATTTATGATGGAATAATTGCAATTGTTTTCAGCAGGACTATAGAATCTGCAGCCTTTTGGTATGAGCCAGTAGCACACGAACACAGCTCATCAAAATTATTTTGAGAGGCGCCTTATCAGCAGCTCCCCATACTGAATTCCCAAACTGATTTTTTAAAACTTCCCTAAGTTTAAAAAGCAATTTGGAGATTTGGCAAGAAAGGAAAACTGCCTCTAGCATGAATTAGCTGTTTTTAAAAGTGAGTTTCTCCTTCCACAGCTTTCATGCTAGACTCTGACACTGCTTTTCAAACTTCAGGGAGCTTCGAAAGATCACTGCAAGTTCAGTATTGCTGCTTCAGAGTCATACTTTCAAAACCACGGTCATATTGGACCATCTCTTCTGCATGGTGCCTATTGTTCTCTTTTAGTATGTAATGATCCTAAAGATGAGCTAGTGAGAGAATAAGGGTGCTCAGGAGGTAGAGACCTTTAGTATGTTCAGAGCACCTCTCATACATTATTGTGGTGTTTTTGGTTAATCCATTCCTTGATCCAGGCCAGCTTTTGAATGGGGCCTTAGTTACTTGTATCCCAGTCCTGGAGCCCCTTGGGGGCCAGCAGCAAGAGCACTGAACAAACAGCCAGCAGCAAGAGCACTGAAAAGCAGTCTGCACTTGCCTCTCTGTAAATAATATCTGTTTCATTAAACTATTCATATTCCTGATTCCACTCCACTGCCTTGCCCTTGCATACCACAACTCTTTCCTTTGGATTCTACAACCACCTGAGTGTAGAATCCAAAATCAGTCCTTTAAAACAGGTCAATATTATTAACATCCCCCTATTGCAGGTACAGAATGAGGCTAAAGACGGTGATTTGCCTAAAAATACTCATCGAGTGCATAGCTAAACAAGGTTTGAACTGGGGGGCGGGGGGCTTCCTGGCTCACAATTCTTCACCACTGGCTGTTCAAGAATTTGTTTTCCATTTGTTTTAATTTTTAACATTTTGATTCATTTAGCTTTTCATTAAAAACACACTCTTTTTGGGTGTTATTTCAGGCCTTGTGTTATTCCCTTTCCCTTTATCAATTTTTGATTTTACAAAAAATCAATGTTTACAATTGATTTCATTGGAGTCCTGGGTATTCCGCTGAACCACCACTACCACCTGTGTTTTCCATCCAATTGGCAGGAAATATGCAAGCATTCTACTACTTCTCCAAGGGATTAGACCTGCCAAATTTCAGACAGATAGGGGAAAGGTTCCTGTTTCATAGGCAATTTTTAAAAGGAATACAGTAGTTAGGCTATCTAACTGTAACGAGAACTAAAAACTATAGGCATAGCAGAAGGGAACTAAAAACTATAGGCATGTGACTAGGTAGGGAGATCTGGCTCTAGGCTTCAGCAACAGACTTTGGCATGGCAGTGGGTAGCAAGGAAGGCAGACCTGTCAGGCAACCAACTATCAACAGTTTTAAAAATTGCTGCTGCAGCTGCTGCTGTTGTATAATGAATTATTAGAATAACTAGTATTTTTTAGCCCGTTATAATAACGGGCGCTAGCTTTACCTCCCCCCCCCTTTTTTTTTTTTTGTTTCTTTGTGTCCCTTGTGGGTGGGGGACTCTCTTGGTTTTTTTTGGGGGGGGGGATGTGCAGGACGCCACTGGCCGCTGCTCCAGTCTGTAGTTTTGTCTTCTGGGTTGTGTAGTTTTGTCTTCTGGGTGTGTGTGGTGCTTCGTGTTACTTTTTGTGTTTTGGGATTTAGGGTAGTGCTTAGTGTAACTTTTTTGGTGTGTGTCTCTAATCTCTCCATGGCTGGGAAATGTGCTGAATCTCCTGACGGGGGAAAAGCAAGTGGATGTGTGGAGCACTCAAAAAGAGCTCCTCCCTGAGCTATGCTGCTGCCCATACTGTTTCAATGAACGTGAAGCACGCATTAGGCGTTAGTTTCGTTCATAGCGGCAGTTTGGGCAGTGGCTTAGCACAGGGAGGAGCTCTTTGTGTGTGCTCCTCTCTTCTTTAATGGAGTTTTTTCTTATGACTGACATGGGCTGGTGTGAGTAAGGTGGGTATGGGCAGCTGGTTGGGCGGGAGGGCGACACGCGGGGGCATGTTTAATTTGGGGTGTGTGTGTGGGGAAGGTGATTATGGACAGCTGGGAGGGCGGGTGAGTGTTTTTGGCTTCACCGCCAACTCGGCCGGCTTTTCCGTTTTCCGTTTTGTGTTTTGGTCCTCCTGTCTGCAAAGCATTCCCCGTTCCTTTTTGGGTTTTTTTTTCTTTTGTTTTTTCCGCCGCCATTGGCCCCAGCATTTGTGGCTCTGCTGGGGCTGAGTTTCTCCCCTCCGCCGCTGTTCATGGCCGAGGCGGCGGCTCTACCGCCGCCTTGTCCAGTCTCCCCCTCCTCCACTTCTCCAGGGCGGCCACTTCTGGCCGCCCAACATGGCTGCCGGGTGCTGGGTGTCCTTGTCTCCCTCTGGCGGTTCTGGGCATGCGCTCCGCGCATGCCCAGAATGTCCAAGCGAGGCACGGACACCAAGCCTTTTATTAGATAGGATAGAAAGCTACATTAAATTATCCCAGAAAATGTAGATACTTAAGACTATTAACTATTTTTATGGATATACTACAAGGACTAAGCACAAGTGAATAGAAAAGGTAGACTAATCTTCCAAGGCAGTCCAATGTAGAACAGATTGAAAATGCTTAAAGGGACTGTAAGAGGTGAGGCGGGGGGGGACTGTTTTTGCAAAGGAAAAGAAAATAAGAAAAGAAAATAAGAAACCAGTGAGAAACCTGCAAATATTCACTCTCCACAGAGAGAGAAAAAATCATATGGGCAAAAAGGAAACCTTGGTATTTCTTTTATAGACTTCCAAGTCCCTCTTTTGCCACCATGATTGGAGATGTCTGTGTGGAGAAAAGACCTCACACGATGTTTGACACTTTTGCTACCATATGCTAGAGAGATTAGACAGTTTAGTGTCTATCTCCCTTTCCTTGTTCTCTTCACTTCTCCTCCATGTACCTTCGAAACGATCTGCTCAGCCTGCTGGGTTCGATGAAAGCAAAAGAGCAATTAAGTGAAATAAATGAAACATGCAAAACTCAAAACTTATTCATGCTCCTAGAAACAATGGGGCTCATCTCATTCATATCTTTTTTTTTTTGCATTCACTGCAAAAGGATTGTACACCCTGTTGCCAGTGCAGTATACCAACTCTCAAAAGGTGTTGTAGTTCACACACATTTGCTGTCTACTCCATGATAGCATAGGAACTAAACTATCAGTTTAAAAAGTTTATTTTATTGTAAAATAAAACTATTCCTGATGGGATTTTCTTTTAAAACAGTGCTTTGCAAACACATGCTTTTGAACAGGTGTGCACTGTATATTTTTCAGGTTAACATCTCTAATTTTGACATGGTTATGGAGTCTGATGAAGGAACCTTCATGCCTAAGGGACTAGCTTTCACAGGCAGTGATGAGGCTCGAAAGGTCATGAAAGAGATCATGAAACTGCTGAAGCCAATCAACATTACCGAAGTCTTTGAAGATGGTGAAGGAGAAGACATTAATTACTGGATCAAAAATGGAGTACCAGGTGAGATCCCTGCTTGTTCACTTAAAAGTCAACCCCACTGTGTTCAATGAGGATTACTCCCTATTAAATGTGTTTAGGATTCCTGCTTAAATTCTGAAAGCTGCTGAATTGTTCTCTCTGAGTTGCTCTTTTTTTCTTTACTTGTCTCATTTTGTGGCAGCCCTTCCTTCGACAGCATTTTTTTTTCTGGAACAGCACTTGATCAAAAATTAAGTATGTACATATCCCAAGGCTTGCCTTCCACTTGGCTATAATATATGCCTGAGCATCTATTTAGAAAAGGTTTAGTTGATGTATGGGCAATGTGCCTACAATCTTCTTTCAGGCTTTGGGATTTATAATAATCTTTCCTAGAGCAGCAGCTTAAAAATAGAAGGCATGCCCTCTGCTTGAACAGAGGGGGGAAGCTGCAAACCAAAAATAAAGTCATTGAAATACAGCCTCCCACCCCCCAACCCCTCCCCCATGACCACCACCACCATGTTCTTATTCAAGACTTTTAAAAAATATCATTGGCCGGGGGCTGGGGGAGACATAGGGCATGATCCACCCACTTCTACACAGTGCACCTCTGCTTACATAGACAAAAGGGGACCCCAGAAGGAGTCTGTTGGCCATGGTATATGCTCTTTCCCAAACAGTAGGCTATTCCAGAGGCAGCAGTACTAGATTTAGGCTGGAATTCTACACATACTGACCAAAATCCAGATTAACCTTCCACAAATGCACCAGATTTTTCCATTGCACGAGGAGGGGGAGATGATTTTTGGTTATTTCCTCTGCAGCTGCTTGGCCTTCCTAAAGCTCTCTCCCTGAGGGTCCCCCAGCTTGCAGTGACATAGGTTTGGGAGGCAAAAGCAGCTGTAAAGGGAAGGGGAGATGGCTGAAAATGGCCCCTCCCTCTCATGCAACAGGAAAGAAGGTGCATCCGTCAAAGTTTGGTCTAGATATCAACCACCTACCTGGGAATAAGTTCAATTGAACAGTGTAGACATGCATCAAATTATGCTGTCGTGTGGATGAAAGAGCCCTGGAGACTCTTGGGTGTATCTGTCATATTTGCTTTATTTACAGGTACTGTATACAAGCAGAACAGGAGTGGGGGCAAGCAGGTACTTCTGAATGGCAGGAGATTCTCCAAAGAGCAACCTGAGCATCCCTAGATTGTGTCCCAGTTTCAGTTAACTCTAGCTAGAATCTCTCAGCTACCCAATCTCTCGGGCTTTATCTCTTCTAAACTGCCAGTCACTGGTTCTCACACTCACATGCATCTGCCCCCTATCCTTAGCTGGAGGGAATAATCTTCTCTAAGCCCTGATGGACATCTCATTCCATCAGAGGGAGGTTCCTCCAGCCATTAGGGAGCCACCTCCTGGCCATTATCTCCCATTGCTGAAACGTTTACCTACCACCCTGGGCTATTCACAAGCAAATCTGTCGAACAAAATGGTCAGCCAACAGCTATAACAAGCCCCTTCCCTACTCTGACATGCTCCTGGCTGGGAAACCATGACTTTGACCATGATTCTGTTCTATGTCTCAAAAAGAAGTATTCAGTTACCCATAAGAACAGCTTTGCTGGTTCAGGCCCAAGGCCCATCTAGTCCAGCATCCTGTTTCCCACCACAGTGGCCCATCAGATGTCTCTGAGAAGCCCATAGGTGAAGGCAAGCCCCCTCTTTGCTCCCCTGCAACTGGTATTCAGAGGCGCCCTGTCTCTGAGCCTGGAGGTGGTCTATAGCCATTGATAGATGTGTCCTCCATGAATTTGTTGTTGTGCAATACCCAGAGCCATTTGGATGGGGCGGTATATACATGTAATAAACAAACAAACAAATAGGCCCCATTCCTCCTCAGGGCCACTATAGAAGCCTTCAGAAATCAAATCAAATCAGAAAGTATTGGAACAATGCAAAGAGTAGCGATTTTACTTGTCTGGTGGACTGAAAGAACCAACTCTTTGTAACTCATACTGCTACAAATTGCATCATGTCTATTCTGTTCCAAAGAGAAGGCTTTGAACATGTTGGAACAGTTCACGCTCTGCTGCGCTGTGGGAAGACAAGACAGCAGGCCAATGAACACTTAGAGTATGTAGTACCATGGCAGCTAATTGTGCAGATTGTAGCAGCCTCCACAATTACATCCAATTGGAACACGCCGTGAAGTGTTGACACTTCATCAATTTCATTGAAATATTTTCCTGAATTTACTCCATGGCTTTGATGAAAGTAATAGTGGTTTTAAAAAAAACTTGGAGTAATTTTGCTAGGAATAAGAGCCTGTTTGGTCACAAATTCAACACAGGCATCTAGTTCTCACTGGCTTCCTTAACATGTTAGGTAGCTTCTGCGTAGCTTCTGTTTTTCCAGAGTTTCTTTCAATCTTCTTCATCCTTCTTTGACAAAGGTAGTCTAAGTTTCCTCTTCTTTACAATTATTGTAGCTATACCCAATGGTTCTCTGAGTTTCTGCTGTTCTCATCTGTTCTGCTTTGTTTTGGACACAATTTTGGATCTTGTATCATTCATTCATGAGAGCTGCCATAAACAATGGATTCTGCAGCTTTCCAGAAATAATAATGCTAAATAATGTATGCAAAAAGAAATCCCATCAGTGCAGTTTACACATGGGTAACATTTTGATCCTCAAACCATTGACTCTAGAGTGGCTGATCTAATTAAACCTATTAGATAATACCACTAACATTCGTAATTACCTAGCTTGGCATTTGAACATCTCCATCTTGTAATGCTTGACCACATAACAAATCAAGTACCATTCCCCAGAGAAATTCTTTTCCAGCTCAGGAAATAAACTGAGCTTTTTGGCATGTACAAGTCAGCAAGAAGCTCTGGGATGTTTACTTTCCCGGGAGCCAGAGCACTCACAACAGAAATCAGGTGTCCTGAAAAGAACATGTCCTGAGGTTCCTTGCACTTGGGACATTGCTGAGCATGGTCACAACAGTATAGGGCAGGGATTCTCAACGTTGGGTCCCCAGATGTCTTTGGACTTCAACTCCCATAACCCCCAACCCAAGGCCACTAGGGCTGGGGGTTATGGGAGCTGAAGTCCAATAACATCTGGAGACCCAACGTTGAGAATCCCTGGTATAGGGCAGCTGGCATATCAAGTGACTATGCAAGTGCCCTGGAAAACTTCATTTCCTCGCATCTCTGGCATCAATGATGCTGCCATTTCAGCATCCCAGGTACCAAGGATGAACTGATAACTTCCTGGTAACTGGCCTCCTGGTCACTGTTGCACAGCTACAACCCCAGGTAATATTTGGGTGAAGGAGCACTAAGGCATTCAGGAAGTCGTGGGAGGCTGGGAACTAATGCGATAGAAGAAGGCCACATTGTAGTCCAAATAATGACTTCATTAGTGTGATGGAGGATTCTAAATTCTGGAACTGGATTCGGGCGGGAGGGGGGAAGCAGTTTTCTGGGTCAGGGAAATATGGCTTGGTTTGCTGTCCCAAAGTGAGCCAAGGAGAATTTACCCATCACTAGAATCCACTAAAATATAGATAAGATTATTCAATACTAAACAAACTGCAAAGTTTTTAGTGGCCCATTTTTATGAAAGCAAAAAAATATTCTGTTCCTAATAGTCACTAAGTACTTCACAATGTGTATATACGGGTGGTCTTTTGATTCTGGAGAATGCAAACCAAATGCAGTTGCATTAAACAAAATCAACTAAGTCTGACAGCCTTTTGATTTGTGCAGATTGTCACGTAGCTTCATCATACAACAATCTTCTTCAGTCAATTTCCTTCCGTGTGTCTTTAAGTTCTCAACCAGCTGCGCAGAAAACATTTTTAGTCCTCCACATATGTTCTAACCAACTTTACTCAGCCCTTGCAATGAGAACATGATGAGAACATGATGTGCGTGCAGTGGTAGAAGAATCTTGCTTATTTGGTGTCCTTGGTAGAGAAAGGCATGCTGTGATCCCAGCTAGACAAACATTCTAATATTTTCAGTAAGTAAACAAAGCATTAGGTGCAAGAAAAGGAAGCTCATTCTTTTTGCTTTGATCAAATAAATCCCTAAGTAAGGCAGAACGTGATGAAAGGGCAGAGATTCCTAGCAGACCACAGGTTTGCCATATATACACATTAATAATCCTCCATTTCCATGAAGCTTTTGGCTTAACCCGTTAGTCCTCACCCCCAACAGAAACAAAACATAAATATGTGAAGTTGAGACATCTTCTTGAGATGAGGACATAAGAACAGACTTGCTGGATCAGATCCAAGGCCTATCGAGTCCTGTTTCCTACAGTAGCCCACAAGATGCTTCTGGGAAGCCCACAAGCAGGAGATGATGGAAGCATGCCCTTTCTCCTGATGTTGCTCCCCTGCAACTGGTATTTAGAAGCATCTTGCCTCTGAAGCTGGAGGTGGCCTATAGCCCTCTGACTAGTATCCGTTGATAGACTTGTCTTCCATGAATTTCTCTAAGCTCCTTTTAAAGCCATCCAAGCCCGTGGCTATCACCACATCCCATGGCAGAGAATTCAAGAGTAATTATGTGCTATGTGAAAATGTACTTCCTTTTGTCAGTCCTAAATTTCCTAGTGATCCAGACTACTCCATTAAATGGCCTCTCTGTGCCTGCACAGAGGCCATTGAAAGGAGCTCGGTGCAGTTCTTATTCATTGAGTGCTAGTGGCTGGCCAGGCCAGCCACAGGGAGGAATGGTGGGCCGATCACTACCTCCCCAGCTGCTGCCAACTCTGCAAGTGAGTGCTGCAGCAGGCCAGGTGAGGCCAGCAGTGGGGAGGGGGATGGCAGGTCCGATCACCACCTCCCCACGGCTGCCAGCCCTACTAGGATGTCTTCACTCCTGCCAGAGGAGTGGAGACTTAAAAATTTAAATATAGGCAAACAGGTGACAGATGCCTCTTCTTCACATGAGCAACCAGCAGGCATAGGGGCATGGAGGCACTGGTGGATTGGGTCACCGCTGCAGGCTCTGCAATGAAGGTAATTAATTTCAGGGCAACACAGCACCATTTTCTTTTAAAAGTCTATCAGAGGCCCTCCTCCCCACCTCCCACAAAACAGATCAAATCGGATTTGATTTAAAAAATAAAATCCAAATCGAATTGACCTAGTTTTGAGATGGCCAGATTTGTGGTTGAATCAAAACAGCTAGTTTTGATTGGACCATGAAATGGATCACAATTTGCCATTCATGCACATCTCTACATATATGCTCATTTGCCCAGAATTCCCATATTTGCCTGAATCAAAGACCACTCTAAATTTAAGATGACCCCTTAAAAAAAACAGGTTAAATACAGTTTATATTGTATTTACCTGAAAGGCAGACAATCCACTGATTTCTAACATTAAAGAACTTGGGAAAAGTTGGGATTCAGGTCTTGGATTCAGGTAAATACAGTGATTACCATTAGGTTAGTACCTCTTCAACGAAGTTTGTTTTCCTCCCCCACCCCCCCACCCCCCCAAAAAATAAATTGGAAGGAAAATATTTAATGAGTGACAAATGCTGAAGGTGTGCGGACGAAACTCATACTTAACGTTATTTTCAGAGACAGATTGAACAAAAGTGAGATGTTACCAACACATTCTAAGCCTGTCCACATAATGTAAACACCACTAATACTCCCAGAAGACTACAGGCCTTTGGCTACAACTGCCAGATCTTGGTCCAGGTATCTGTCTGCTAATAATGACTTAACTTACTTCACACAAGTACAGTGGATAAGTTGATAATGTTAAAGGTGAGCAGTTCACTGTGGTTTGAGTGAGGCTATTAATGCTCAGCTCCTTCTCTTTCCACAAGGAACCTGCTGCTGCAGAAAAGCACAATAGCCTCATGACCTTTGATTCATCCTCTAGGCCTTTTTGCTGAGATTGTAGCAAAAGTCTCTTTTGAGTCTGAGGCTGTTAAACTGCTGAATTTTACCAACATAGGGAGGTATTCAGCTCATAAGCTCCACCCCTCAGTAATGGATGCTGCAACCGATAAAGAGAATCGAGGTTTAATGTGAGGAATTAATACACACTCTCACAGTGAGATTTATTACATGTTAAACAGCCTTCTGATGATGGTATACTTGGTGACTGATGATAATGAACAGAAAGCAGGGGATGAACCATTCCTGTCCATTATCATCAATCACCTGTGGAAAGTTGGCAATTGGCCCAGTGTCATTTATTGGCTGAATGGGGGATTTGAACCCAGGTCTTCCTGGTCTAAGTTCAATACACTAACCACTACTCCACAAACTGGATGCATTTGCACGTAACGTGGAACTGCGGTTCCCCTTTAAGCTGCAGTTTCACAGAGGCCTGCGGTTCTGCGGACATTACGTCCGAATGCAGGGAACTGCAGGGTGATGAAACTAGGGATGTGTATGAATTGTGATTTGCAGATTTGTTGACCACACAATGAATTCATTGCTGACCATGCAGGTGGCCACCACACATGTGCAGAGGCCATGTGTGTGCCAGTGTCAAATGAGGGCAGCTGGGAGAGAGTGCTGCTGGCATGCAAAGAGGGTTGGGAGGAGTGCCACCGATTCAGGAAGTGGCAGCAGAGGGGCAGGTATGCACCTGCTCTCCTCCATTTTAAAGATGCCAGGGATGTGCTGTTAATTGCTCTGTGAGTTGCAATTTGTACACATCCCTAGAAGAAACTGAGGGTTCAGGATTGTAGTTCAGAATCTAATCTGAACCCAAGTTCCATTGCCTCAACCCAAGGTTCCAAGCAGCCTGCAGTATGTCCAAATACCACAGGCTGCTGGCCCTGAAACCAGAGTTGAGGGCGGAAGCTCCTCCCTCAACTCTGGTCTGATTGGCTGTTCAGTCTGTCCTTCTGCCAAGAAGGAAGCCCCCACAGCCAGCTCCTTGCAATCTCAGTGACTGCAGAGAGGAAGCTGTCCTAAACATCCGAATTCAGTCGGGAGAGCAGGGGAAGGGGGAGCAGAATCGCAACTCCAGTGGTTCCATGGTTCCGCATTACATGCAAATGTGGCCACACTCTTTCATGAAGGTAGCCTTGAGGTGAGACAGTACTCCTTACATGCAATGATTTCACTTGGTTGGAGCTTGGAGTCTTCCACTTGGTTTCTCCGTGGCCTCATTTGATCTGTAATTCATTAATGCATAAGCTAATGGTCTCCTGGATTTCCAAAGGCTGGCAGGAAATCCTGGTGCTCTAGGGCAAGGGTTCCCAACCTGTGTTCCTCCAGATGTTGCTGAACTTCCAACAGCCCCCGCCACAATTTATTGTGGCAACCTCTGCTTTAGGGCTACCACTCACTGTATTGTTGGTTTCTGGGATTCAATGGAGACTCCCAATGAGTTCCTTCTCACTCCCAGCCAGAGGCACTCTTACCCCTGGACTTCAGGGCCAAAGTCCAGGGCCTCCATACCCCTTGGGGCCCCCCAAATCCTCTTTAGTCTGTCCTGTGTGGTGTGGTTTGTGCACTCAGGAACCTACTGTACATGCTAAAAAATGATGCTTAACTTGCAGTGAATGGGGGGGGGGATCCAATGGCCTTTAGGTCCAGGCTCCAAAATTACCTAGGTGCACCTTTGCTCCCAGCCCCCTCCACAGCTAAGTAGTGACTGGAGACTTTGCCTCTTCCCCAAAAGCCAATTGCATGAGGTAAAGCTACTTCTTCAGCCCTCATTCCAGTACATTCATAGGAATGTTGGGATATAGGAAGCTGCCTTCTAGCAAGTCAGACCATTGGTCCAACTAGCTCTGTATTGTCTACAGTGAGGGGCAGCAGCTCTCCAGGGTTTCAGGCAGGAGTCTTTCCCAGTCCAACCGAGACCTTCTGCATGCGTGCAGATGCTCTTCCCCTGAGATATGGCTATGTCTTACAGCACTCACACGTAGTCTCCCATCCAAAATCCAAACCAAGGCAGATCCTGCTTAGCAAAGGGGGCAATTCATGCTCACTACCAGCTCTCCTCCCCAATTTCCTACGATTAGTGATTCATGATTCTTTTGTTGTTGATGCTGCTGGGATAGAATGTGGTCGACTTCACACTCTAAATGAAATGATTGTACGAGTGTGTCTTGTGCTGCTGCTGCTGCTAATGATGGATGTAATGGATGCATGGCTCCAAATTACTACTTCCAGTAGTAACTCTTTGGAGATCTGCTCCCTTTTATGTATGACCCAGCCCCTTTGTATGACATGATATTAGACTGCTTCATCCCAGTCCTAGGAAGAAAAAGCTGCTGGAACATGAATCAGGACTGTTATTCATCCCAGTGGCAGTCTACAGTGACAGCTCAGAGAATTCTGGCACATACACTGAAGTTGCATCATGCGGAGAAGGATCAGTCCTGAACTTGTGGAAAGGTGTTTATTGTGGGGGGCTGTTTAGCAACAAGGGCACTAAGTCCAAGGCTAGCTTATTTAACCCAGGACATTAAATAGCCATTGAAAGGCACTCATGTCCAAACTCAAGTTCATGCCAATGATCAAGGGCAAAACATGTTGGGCAGGATCACCACAGCCTGGCTCAACCCTAACTTTCTCAGCCTTCTCTGTAGAGTCACTAGAAAGAGCAAATGCATCCTCCATGGGCTAGCTGTAGGGAAGGCAAGAACTTGCTTGCCTTCCCTGGCAGATGAGCAGCTGTTGTCCTCCCCTCCACCACACCATGCACCCCCACGAGCAGTGGTGTGGTGGAAGGAGATGCTGGGAGCGGGAGAACTTTCCCCTTCCCACATCACAGGGTGCCCCGGGGCATGAGCACAGCGGCTGCTCATTAAAGTAGGTGCCACACTCAGCATGGCTGCTCCTTCCCCCTGGCTCGTTGGCGGAAATGGTGGCAGACCAGGGGAGTGGAGCCATTTAACCTGGCGGAGATGACCCAGATACTCTCTGGGTTTGAAAATGGAGCTTGGCTGGGGTTCACACACACAGCCTAACCCATGCTGGGCTGCCCTAGCCTGGGTTAGGCTGTGTGTGTGAATGCCCTCATTATGTTGTACCTGCTGCATACAGATGTACACTCATACATGGTTTTTCTCTGAATGGCTGCACCTGATTCATTTGAAAAGTGAACCTGAGTACAGGTCGCTCAAATGCAAGGTGCAGATAAGAATTGTACTGTACCTGTGTTCAACATAACATGTGAATAACTGTACCTTTGTACAGATTTGTACCTATGTAGACTGTACACTTGTACAAGTGTTCAACATAATGTCTGAATAGGGCTTGAGAGAGCTGTGGATCTATAAGTCCAGAATTGTATGTAGAAATCATTGTTCTTAGTGCCACCAGTTGATTTGTAACGATCTTCTTTATATATAATTCGCTAAGGCATGCTGTGGCTAATCCCATGTGTGGCAGCTCTCGCAAAAATTCGGAAAGCTGCCAGATAGGATAGCGACGGGGATGGCGGTGGTGGCAACCAGCCAGCTGGTTGTCCGGGCAGGCTAATAAAATGGCAGCGAATGGCCAGCTGGCTGGAGGCAGGGAGGGAAGGAAGGAAGCAAGAAGGCAGGGGCGGGCAGGCGGCCAGGAAGGAAGAAGGCGGGGTAGGCGGCTGGGAAGGAAGCAAGAAGGCAGGGGCAGGTGAATGCTGGCTGGTGGGTGGTGGCAGCGGGGGGGGGAGAACTAGAAGACGATGATGGTGGCGGGGGGAGAAGACGATGGTGGCAGTGGTGGCTCCTAGCTGCGCCAGCGGGCAGGCAGCAGGGAGGGCGGCGCAGACTCCATCTCTGGCCTACCTGCCAGCCCAAAGGAAGGATGGCCTGGCTGCCAGGTGAAATTAGTGGTTTCAGCTGGCCAGTAGGCAAAACCAGCAGTGGGTGGGATGGCCAGTGGAGAGGGTGGCACACTCCCTCTCTGGCCTGCCTGTTGGCCAAAAGGCAGGAGCACCGGGGTCAGGAGCATGGGGAGGGGGGAATGGCAACGGGCGGGCAAAAAGAAGGATGGCCCGGTGGCAGCAGCACCAGTGGCAGCAGCGCCGGGGGATGAGCAATGAGCTTGGTAATCTTCGAGTCAAAATCTCAGCATGAACTTACTGGGACCTTAAACAAGCCACTCTCTCTATGTTCCATCTTTGAGGGTAATAGTGGGCTACCTTACTGATTGTTATGATGAGTCCTGAGAAGATGAATATCAAGTGCTTGAGTGATTAGGGAAATGGCTATATAAAAATATTAAGGCTATGATCCATCCAGTCAACATTAAGCACTTTTTAAGTTCCATTGATTCCCATGGGGGAAAGTTTTAAACATGCTGAACTTCCCCATTGAAGTAAATGGAGCTTAACACACACTTACATTTGGCAGGATTGTGACCTTTGTAGTATTCTCCTAATAAGCAGTGCGGGCTTTCTCTTCTCACCTTATTTTATTAGAAGTAGATGACTATATAATCCAACAGTATTTGCCATGCTTGTGTTTGGTTTGAAAGGCAAAATATTAATCAAGAAAGCCTTATCTTTTTAAAAACGGGCTCTAATTTTAAAAATCGGAGTTCCACATAGTCTTTTACTGCCATTGGTTTTTGTTTGTGGTTTTTAACCTGGTAAGAAAGCTAGAGTTTTCTCATATCTTAAACGTGAAGGATTTTGTGGTGAGGTTATGTCTGCTCCAACAGACTGCTGTGCCTTCCTCCAAAGCAACTTCCCCAGGAATGTGTGTGTATATTTGTAATGAGCCTGCATTAACCCCAGAGATGATAAATTCAGCCTTTCATCTAGTATAGCTGTCCAATTTAGTTTTCGGCAGCTCTGCTAGAGCTTCACCTCCCATTCCCTAAACAAACTCAGTCACACACGTTACGGGAAAAGTGGCTCTATTTCCAGACACTATTTACTGAAAAACTTTGTTGCTTCTGGACTTTGTTGTTTCACTAACCAAATAAACTGGCATATGCCAGATGGTTTTGTAAGAGCTTAAACAAGAACCTTGTGTGAGTTATGGTCATCCTTTAAAAAATTCTGACGCATCTCACAATAACAGCAAAGAGCACTGAAGAAATTAATTATTACAGTTTTTGAATGAACAGTGCACTTGTTCATGAACACAGAGATTCAAAAGTTTTGGTACTATTCCATAATCATTTCACTTTGAAATTAGATGGCATAAAACTTCAGGCAATACTTTATTTATTTGTTTGTGTAAAAGACTTTTGCCTCACTAAATCTCCACCAAGTGGATTCAAAGCAAGTTACAAAATCAAAGCACACACAATAAAATATCAACCAAAAATCCATTCAGAAAAAATATAGTAAACAGCAATAAAAGCATATCAGTTTAAATAGAACAGCACAGAATCCAAACACAAACTAGGGGAAGGCCAACGGAAACAGAAAAGTCTCCAGAAATCAGGAGGCATAGGCATAGCTGTAATAGAATAAGTGGGACATTTGTCTGAAGGCTGCTGACAGAGAAGGGGAGGGTAACAGCTCACTCTTTTCTCTCTCCCTCCCAGGCTCACTGGCACAATTTTCTTAGCACCACCTACTGGTCAGTGCTCGCATTTCATGAAGAAACAAGGTTGGTCATAAAAGTAGTAATCAGTTCTTCAGGAAATGCAAGCACTGGTCAGCAGGTGTCACTGAGAAAATCACATTAGGCCCCAGTTCAGCCTATGGACAGTGAATGAAATTGCTCTGGCTGGGATGCTGGAAGCACACTGAAGTATGTGGAAAGAGAGTAAAAACACACTTGGAAAAGCACTGTTCCAGTGCTTCTTATTGCAGTCTGGAAAAACCAAGGGATGCAGATAGTGGAGAGAGAGAGAGAGAGAGAGAGAGAGAGAGAGAGATGAATCAGTTCGACTGGTCCAAGTTTGAAGTGGACCAACCCCCCAAAGTGGGGAGCTGGTCCAAGTTTGAAACAGACAAGCCCTGGTTTTAAAGAACCGTTCCAAACCTTCTCTTTGCAGGCAACGGGGATGGTGGCAGCAGCAGCGGAGATATCAGCGGTGGAGGTGGCAGAGGCTCCTCCACCACCACCCCACCTCCGCTGGCCTCCTGAAGACCAGTTTGGGCCTCTGTGCATGTGCAGAGGTCATGAAAATGGCCTCCATATGTGTGCGGAGGCCCCAACTGCAGCTGGCCTGGGCTATTCTTTGGGAGGCCAACAGGGAGTTTGGAGGAACCCTCACCACTACCTCTGCTGCCGATGTCTCTGCTGCCACTGCAGTACTAAGTATCCCTTCTCTCGGTCTCCCCACTCCCGGCTTAGTATAGGGAATGCCCCTCTACTTGAAAAGGGGAATCCTCACTGGATTCCCCTTTACAAGTATATCCCCTGAACCAGCCCATGAACCAGTTCGGCCGGGTTAGTTCAATCCAAATTCGGTCCAAATTCAAATTGAACCAGCCAAACCAGTTCTGTACACACCCCATTATATGTTTTAATGTTGTATCAATTTATATACATTTGCCTTTTCATGTCCTGGAGTTTTTGTTTAGAAGCAGTGGTGAGATCCAAATAGCCCCTTGCATCCGCTCATGCAAGGAGCTGTCTAATATCCACAATCCTATATTCATTGAATGTCATTTTTTAGGTTCTCTTGACCCACAAGAGCATCTTTTTAGGAGGCACACAGGGTTGCAGTGTAAGAAGGGATGTTTAGAGGTCCATTCCATGAGCAGAACTCCAGCTGTAGTTCTTTGGATCTAAGCCAGCTTCTTCAACAAGCATTTTTCATAGGCAGACATTAGCTCTGTGATAGCTACTTGTTTACTCTGGTACAAAAAGGTAAATTGCTTTCAAGTCATACCAACCTCTGCCTGTTACTACTCATTTGTATAATTAATCTTGCCTGAACAGCTGACAAATGTCTGTTGTGTTGCCCATAGGCCTCTCTCTTATTGTGCATACAAAGAGACAGCAACCCATCAAAACAGCTCTCCCACCTCTTTGCACTTCAACACCTTCCTAGTCCCCTGAAATCTTTTAACTACGCACCTTCTGTTAGCCTAAGAAGCCAATGCCACAAATACAGCATGATTTTATTAATGGAAAAGAATGCCTTACAAAAGAAAAAGCTTCCTGCATCAGACAAGTAATCCCATAATCCATAAACAATGAATCAAAAAAGACCCCCCACACACACCTTCTGAATGAGCCAGTTACATTCTGAAGAGTGAAAGTTTGACATTGACTTAGTGGATTGTCAGAAAGCCACTATGTCCTACAAAGTGCTTATTGAACATGGAGCCTCCGATGTTACTGTGGTCACAGTATTTGAAAGGCAGTGGATTCTTTATGAAAAGGCTGACCATAGTTGCAGTCATGGGCTGATGACTAATGACCCAGCGCTGGCTTCAGACAGCATCTTCTCCATACCACATTGTGGTATACAGCACAGCTCATAAAGTTTTTCTTCAGAATCACATTTGGGGGTTCCCTCTCAAATGCTTCATTAAAAAAAAAGTGTGAACAGGCCTTTAGAGTTTCCAAATGAGGAGTTTGTAGAACAGCCGTTCTACATTACGTTAGTTAAAGAACTCCATAGTTTACCCAATCAATAGCAGAGCTCCTGGTATCATCTGTTGATGATGATAAAAATTATAATTATATATTAATTATAGTAGTGTGTGTGTGTTTGTACGATATTGGAACATAGGAAGCTGTCTTATACCGAGTCAGACCACTGGTCCATCTAGCTCAGTATTGTCTACAGAGACTGGCAATGGCTTCTCCGAGTTTGCAGGCAGGAGTCTCTCTCAGCCCCAACTTGGAGATGCCAGGGAGAAAACTTGGGACCTTCTGCATGCAAGCCTGCAGGTGCTCTTATCAGAGCAGCCCTATCCCTGAGGGGATTATCTTACAGTGCTCACATGTAGTCTCCCATTCAAATGCAAATCAGGATGGATCCTGATTAGCAAAGGGGACAATTCATGCTTGCTACCACAAGACCAGCTCTCCTCCCACAGACCAGCTCGTGCTCTCTCTGTCTATGTGTGTGTGTGCGTGTGCCTCTAGTTCTCTTCTCTGCTTTCTTCTTCTCTTCTCCCCCCCTCCCCGGCCGCCACTTTCCTCTCAACAGCCCCTCCCCGCCACCAGTTTCCTTTCACACACACACTTGGCCGACAGTTTCCTCTCATAGACACCCACCACCGTTTTCCCCTGCCCCCCGCAGCTGCTGGTTTCCTCTTGCCCCCGGCTGCCTCTTTCCTCTCTGCCCCCCCTACTGCCACAGATTTCCTCTCAACCCTATGCCACCGGTTTCCTCCCCCCGCCCCCAGCTGCCGCTTTCCTTTCCCTCCCCCGGCCACGGGTTTCCTCTCCCTGCCTGTTGGCCTCTGCTTTCCTTTTCTCTCCCCTAGCCACTGCTTTCCTGTTCCCCACCCTGCCTGCCCATTGGCCTGTGCCTTATCTTCTCTGCCACCACTTTCCATTCCCTCTCCTAGCAGCTTGCTCATGGACACTTGCAAGAGCTGCCATGCATGGGATTAACAACAGGTACACCTAGGAGATGTATATATACACACACGTACATACTATTGTTGGCTGACATGATGCTCCACCCCGAGGCTGCTTCAGAGTCCTAAGGCAGCATCAGGGCTGGTCAGAATGCTATACTGGGGAAGACAGCAGAAATGCTGCTAGTGCAACCACTCATTCTGAGCAGCGTCCATTGACACTGCCTTAGGACTTGACAGCAGGCTTAGGGCAGAGTGTTAGGGTGACAGCAGGCTGCACATCATGTTGGCCTTTTTTCCAGTTGTTGTTTTGCTGTAACAATTACCAAAACGGTTGTTATTTTTAAAAAGTGCAGTGTTACGACTCTATAACACTGTGCCCCAACAGAAGCAACAACGTTTCCACTGCTTTCCCCATCGCCATCACAGTCACTACCTCAGGGCTGCCTTAGAAGACTGCAGTAGTCCCGAAGTGCAGCATTACAGAGGCATTATTCTGTGCCTCATGTTAGCCATTATTGTTGTTTATTTTGTTATTATCTCTCTCTATATAATTTTCTAAGGTGTGCCCGTGAGTGACAGCTCTCACAACAGTTCATGAGCAGAAACACCTAATTGGGCAGTGGGGATTCCATATGCAGATAGGGAGGAGGAGCTTGTGATGGTTAAAGACAGTTGGAATGCAACTGTTACTGGTCGGAAGATGTTCTTGATTGTACAAGAGAAGAATCTCTCTATATAAAAGGATAGTGGACAGGGGTCTGCAGAGAGAGGGGTCGTGAGGGAGGAAAGAGTCCTTTCAGGAGAAGGAGGTGGCAGTTGTGTGAATTAGATGAGGAAACAAGATGAACAAGATTTGCTAACTCAGGAAAGGAAAGAGAGAAATAGATTAAAAAGAAGGGAGGGGAAGCGAGAAAGAAGGAAAGGCGAGGGACAGGCCCGAGCTTGTGAGCAGCCTGAGGGGAATGAGTGGCCATGGCAGTGGAGGCAGCGAGGAAGGGGTCAGTCAACTGCTGCTGCTGTTCCTCTGGGGAGGAGCAGGAGCGGGGTGAGGCTGAGGGTGAGGAGGTCTCTGGGAATAGGGGGCTGTAGCTTGGCCAATAGGCACCAGCAACACTCCAGCCTCCAAGAGGCATGAGGGAGATGGAGTAAAGGGATGGAGGGGTGACCAAGAGGGGTGAGGAGGATAGAAGCAACTGGATGGAGGAGGAGGAGGAGGAGTGCAGCTCAGGTGAGGGTGGAGAGATCTCTGAGGTGGTGGGGGCTGTGGCAGGGGGTGAGGGGAGCAATCAAGTACTAGTGCGCAGATGCTCTGTGTAGGTTAAGTTGGTTGTTATTGTTATTACTACAATTGCCATTACTATGATGATGATGATGTTTGTATCATTCCCTTCCTCCAAGGAACTAAACACAATGTGCATGAGATTTTGCCATTTTATCCTGGTGCTCAGATTTTGGAGCAAAAGTTAGGAAGACCCTTAATCCACACCAATTTTGTTTCAGTCATGCTTCCCAAAATCTTCTATGAACTGTTACTTAGGGGGCTGCCACAAAAGATCAGGCTTAAGACTACGCTCCCCTCCCCTAGTAGTTTGGCACTATTTTATCCTCACAGCAACCCTGTGAAGCGCATTAGGATGAAACATAATGAGGCTGTCCATGTGAACTGCCCGGATTGGGCCTGATCCCAGTAAGGCAGCACTGCCTAGCCTGGCTTTTTAGCCTGGCTTCTAGTCGGGGTTAGGGGAGCAAGCGCTCCCCTAATCCAGGCTCTGCGGCCGTGTGTTTCCCTGGGTTACACACAGCCCAAAGAGACACAGAGATGAGTGCCTAGAGAACCTGTCCCCTGTTGGAATCCCCCAATGCACCACACATGGTGTGCAGTGCATTGTGGGATACCCGGAGGCTGGGAAATGTCATTCTAGCCTCCGAAGCTCCATGCTGCCTGTAGCAGCACTCCGCATCTGGGGGTACAATCCACGTTCGCAGTACCAGTCAGGAGATTGTCTTGGGGGAAGATAAGGTTTCATTGCCTTCCCCTGCCCACCGTCCCGCCCTCCCAAATGGTTGTGTGAATGCCCTCAGTGACTGTTCCAAGATTGAATGGGAAATTATTATTATTGCTCCATCCCTGGGTACGGTGCTTTGATCTTGGCCAATGAACTTGGCCAATGTAGCATGTAACTTGGAGGTGGAGCCATAGGCCAGTGGTAGAGCATCTGCTTTGCATGTGGAAGGTCCCAGGTTCAATTCCTGACATAGGAAGCTGCCATATACTGAGTCAGACCATTGGTCTATCTGGCTCAGTATTGTCTACACAGACTGGAAGCTGCTTCTCCAGGGATGCAGGCAAGAATCTCTCTCAGGCCTATCATGGAGAAGCCAGGGAGGGAACTTGAAACCTTCTGCTCTTCCCAGATTGTCTCCATCCCCTGAGGGGAATATCTTACAGTGCTCACACTTCTAGTCTCCCATTCATATGCAACCTGGGCAGACCCTGCTTAGCTATGGGGACAAGTCATGCTTGCTACCACAAGACCAGCATCTCCAAGTAGGGCTGGGAAAGAGCCCTCCCTGAAACTTTGGAGAGCTGCTGCCAGTCAGTGCAGACAATACTGAGCCAGAGGAACTGATGATCTGACTCAGTATAAGGCAGCTTCCTATATCTCTTTGTAACTCAGGAACTCCTGATCTAAGTCCAGTAGTCTAACCACTACTTCACATCACATTGTGCCAGTCCCGCTACACAAACTGTGAAAGCCCTCAAAACTGAGTTATTTAAAGAATTTAAAAGCATATGCATGGTCTTAGGGTTCTAATTTTTGCAAACACAACAGAAAGCTAGAGATACGTTGATTGGCACTTCATCAGTTTACACAAGCCATCCAGTCTCCCTTTTAAAAAATGTCCTGTATTATAGTCTTGGTGGAAAACTAGGATGAAAGGAATATGTTTCCAGAAAGTTAGGAACTACTAAGTTGAAGCACCATGCCAAGAGAGCAGTTTTAATTGCTTGGCACTTAGAAAACCAACTGTAAATGTTAAATCCATTAGTCTTTTAAAAATCTTGATTGCATTAGGAGAAAGTGTGTTAACTTGTAAAACAATTTTTGTGAGCACTTAATTCATCACCGTTCTGTGCAAATAAGCCTTGAATGTTTAAAATTGCTTCTAAAGGCAAGTTGGGTCACTTCTTCCTGTAGAGCACTGAGAAAATAGAGCCCTTCCTCTCCACCTCCTGACCAAAAACTCTGGATCAGTGTTTCTCAACCACCGGTTCGAAGACCGTTGCTGGTCTGTGAGGAGTTGAGTGCTGGTCCATGCTAGTCCATCAGGAAATAATCCCCCCACCAAACAGTTTTGAGCCAGTGGGGGCCACTGCTGCTGGGAGCTCTCTGGAGCTCATTTCTAGGCAGGCAGCCCTCACTGCTGGGATAATGTTCATTTCGAGGAAGCTAAATTAGTGTCATCCCAGCAGTGAAGGTTGCCTGCCTAGAAATGAGCTCTGGAGAGCTCCCAGCAACGGTGCCCCCCCCCAGCTTGAAATTGTTTTGGGGTGCCTGGGGTGGGGGTAAGGGGGGTGACCCTTTTACTAACTGCTGGTCCTGGAAACTGCGCACAAAGGATGTACTGGTCCATGACTCCAAGAACATTGAGAAACACTGCTCTAGATCATCACACTCTGGTCATCTTTTGCCCAAAGTACTGAAGCCTTCTCTTCCTTGACCACCTGCTGTCCCCTGCCAGCTCTCTTGCCTGAGTCCAGAACTCTGCCACCAAAACCACATGCCTGTCTTGTCACTCAGACCATGAGATGTCCCTCCTTAATGCCCCACACCAGCTTCCTGTTTGCTCCCAAATCCAGTGCCAACTTCAGCCCTATTCACAAATTATGTGTACACATGTACACATGTGTAGTCTCGAGAGGAGAGCTGGTCTTGTGGTAGCAAGCATGACTTGTCCCCTTAGCTAAACAGGGTCTGCCCTGGTTGCATATGAACGGGAGACTTGATGAGTGAGCACTGCAAGATATTCCCCTCAGGGGATGGAGACGCTCTGGGAAGAGCAGAAGGTTCCAAGTTCCCTCCCTGGCTTCTCCAAGAAAGGGCTGAGAGAGACTCCTGCCTGCAACCTTGGAGAAGCCGCAGCCAGTCTGTGAAGACAATACTGAGCTAGGTGGACCTATCGACTGACTCAGTACATGGCAGCTTCCTATGTTCCTATGTCCAGATCTATACAAGGCTAGCCAGCTGCTCCCTATTTCAAGGAACTGTTTCTGATTTAGGATTAAGATGTGCACACAACCTCGCTGAGGAGGGTAGGCAGGCTGCGGGAAAGGTAGGAGCTCGCGTGCCTTTCCTGGCAGATGAATGGCTGCTGACCTCCCCTCCGCAACGCCGCACACCCACACAAGCAGCATCAATGCAAAGGGAAACACTGGGAGGGCACCCTGGGGCACGAGCACTGTAGCTGCTCTCATTAGAAATGGCAGAAATGGCAGTGGGCCAAGGAGAAGCCATTTATCCCAGGGGCAATCACCCAGAGGGCTGCTGGCCGAGGTTAAGTGAGCCACAGGCTAAGCACCGGGTTAAGAAGCGGGGCTTGGCACAGGGGCAGCGCTCCTGATCACCGCTGGGATAAATGGCTTTTTTGTTTTCTTACGGTGCACGTCGTGGTGGTTTCTGGATTTTGGAGCATTCTGGATTTGGGATGTCCGGATAAGGGATACTCAACCTGTCAGACTTTTGAAGCTCTGGTTCCCGCAGCATTGCCCACAACAAGTATGATGGTCAGGTCCTTCCCTGTCCAAGCCCTGGAAGCACAGCCCTTCAGTTTCTTTCCCTGCCCTCTTCTTTCCTTCCCCCACTGCAGCTATACCTTTTAATACTGCTCCTTTGCCTTTGAAAAAGTGCTGTTCAACTCCAGTAGATGGTTACTCCATGGCTGTTGGTTCTACAAAACCATGTGCATTGTGTCCTGACCTCCAGCCAAAACCAGCAGGCTGCTCTGTGCAGCCAGGTATAAGTGGGAGGCAGGAGAAAGTAGACACACGCAATTTAGCCAAGCTGTGATGGGCTCCTCTGGACTCTGCTAGGCTGCAGTGTGTGTGTGTGTGTGTCTGTGTCTGTGTCTACAGTGTGTGTTTGTGGGGGGATGGCTGCCGTGTGTGAGTGTGTGTGCAGTGGGGGGGATGGTGTGTGTGTGTTTGTGGGTGTGTGTGTGTGTGTGTGTGTGTGTGTGTGTGTGTGTGTGTGTGTGTGTGAGAGAGAGAGAGAGAGAGAGAGAGAGAGAGAGAGAGAGAGAGAGAGAGAGAGAGAGCGCGATGGTCATCAGTTCTCCAAAGCCACATGTGTTTCATCCCAACCTCCAAGCCAAAACTGGTGCAGCCGGGTGTAAGCAGGAGGTGGCAGGGAGGATATCCCCTGCTAACTGGCCAAAGAGGCACCTTTTACCATGGTGATTCTCTTTATTTAGCAGGGGGAGAGTAACTGGCCCTATCCACCCCCAGCACAGTACCCGCCAGTTACTGTTGCTGGTGTCTATCTTGTGGTTTTTTTAGAATGTGAGCCCTTTGGGGACAGGGATCCATCTTATTTATTTATTATTTCTCTGTGTAAACCGCCCTGAGCCATTTTTGGAAGGGCGGTATAGAAATCAAATTAATAATAATAATAAATAATAATATGTGCACCATTTAGCTAGGCTTCAAAGGGCTGCTCTGGGCTCCTCTAGGTCTGTGTGTGTGTGTTTGTGAATGGCTGCCGTGCACGTGTATGTGTGCACTAGTTAACCAAGCCAGATCTTCCTTTTCAAAAACTTTGCAAACTCAGTAATTAAAAAAACCTCCTGTTTAAGATGAAAGTTAAGATTTTCACTCGTGCTCTAAAAAGCATTGCAGTTCCAAGTTAAGGTTGCCATCTTTTCCATGCCATAGAAGCTGTAAAGATTTTGTATAGCCTCATATATCATGCTGGCTTTAGAAATGAGGCTCCATGCACCCACACCCTCCCCAGCCCAGTGTCCAGCTGAAGGACCAAAGGTGCATGGAGCCTCATTTCTAAACCTAGCATGATATACGAGACTGTACAAAGTCTTTACAGCTTCTACAGCACGGAAGTTAAGATGGAAACCTTAACTTGAAATTTCCATGCTTTTTAGAGCATGAGTGAAAATGTAAGCCCATCTTAAACCAGAGGTTTTTTAATTACTGATTTAATATTTCTTTGAGTCACTTATTGAATAATTTCAATTCTTTGATTATCTGTTTATCTTCAACTGTTTATCTTCAACTGTGTCGTGTGTGTGTGTGTGTGTGTGTGTGTGTGTGTGTGTGTGTGTGTGTGTATTCTATTTCTATTTCATAAAAAAGTAGGATGAAGGAATAGGTACAAGAAGAGACTTAAAACATTCTGTTTCCACTCATCCATTACTGTTCTCAGGTAATATGGTCTGTTGAGCCAGCACTAGTGTCACATGCTGATATAGATGGGCGATCAGTGGTTCAATCTCATCTTCTCTCCCACCTCCAGTTTAGAAGCCTTATTGCAACCAAAATCTTGTTTACATGGTTGAAAACCAAGGATACTGAACATTCAGGGGCTGGCATCCAGACTAACACTGTGCTAGTGCAAATATGCTACACTAGTGCAAGGATTGTTCAATGTGCTTGCACTAGTTCAGCATTAATTGCATTAGCTTGTGCCACTAAGTTGGGAGCTTCTGTTCCAGACTAGCATTGTACTGGTGCAACAGGGTGTACTCACACAGTCTCTGGCATGCCTCCTGCTGTGAAACCTTCTTCCTCAGCCCATATAAGTTGCAGACAATGATGCAGAATTGTCCACTGCCCTTGTTGTGCAAAAAGACCAAAGGTTTAGGAGGTTGAGCAGCTTTGAGCATCCAAATTACCAATGTGACTTTTCTGTGTTTGTGCATCTTTGTTCATTGCACTCAAGGGTGTAACTACAATGGAGAAGGGGGAATGAGTGTCCATGGGCTGCTGGTGCCAAAGGACCACTACATAGGAACATAGGAAGATGTCATATACTGAGTCAGACCATTGGTCTACCTAGCTCAGTATTGTCTTCACAGATTGGCAGTGGCTTCTTCAAGGTTGCAGGCAGGAATCTCTCTCAGCCCTATCTTGGAGATGCCAGGGAGGGAACTTGAAACCTTCTGCTCTTCCCAAAGTGGCTCCATCCCCTAAGGAAATATCTTACAGTGCTCACACATCAAGTCTCCCATTCATATGCAGCCAGGGTGGACCCTGCTTAGCTATAAGGGGACAAGTCATGCTTGCTACCACAAGACCAGCTCTCCTTTCCACTAGCCACTAGGAATGTGCATAATGTGTTTCAGCACCTTGAATTCGAGGTCCTGAAATGAATCAAATTCCCCCAACTGAAACATTTCAGTGGGGGGGGGGGAGTGGGCGCTTTAAATGGAGGGAGATAGGTCTTACTTGCCCCTCCATCACTCCTCCTCCGCCCCCTGCTGCCCCAGCATGGCGCTGTCCATGAGTGACGGAGGGGCAGGTAAGATCTGCCTCCCTCTGTGCCTGCTCACTGCTGCCCCAGATGTGCACGAAACGCTTCATGCACATCCCTACTAGCTGCCTCCCCCCGCCCACCAGACACTTGGCCCCAACTCGCATCGGCACGCAGCCACTCTGGCTCCATGAGGCAGAGCTGCCTCAATGCCAACAAGAATAGGCAGCCCCTTTAAGAGCCCCTTTAAGAGCCCCTGTTCTCACAGGGCAGCCCTTCCAATGTCATTAGGCTGCATTGGCTTGGCTGGAGAGTAGGGGCTGGGATGGCTGGAGCTGGGGCTGAGTTAAGAACTTGGGAAGGCAGATAAGCAGGCAGTCAGGTGGGAGGCCATGGCGGAGGTGACAGCAAAGTTGGGGGAGCCATCTTCAAATGGGCCCCCTCCAACCTTGCTTTGCCCCTGGTGGCACTTGTGCAGCAATAGTCCAGATGTCAGCCAGGGATTGCTCCCACTACATGTGTGTAGATTCTTTTGTTCACAAAAGATCCATGAACGTGTAGAGATCATGAGCAAAGACAGCAGGTGTTGTCCTACTCCTTCCATGCATTCAGTGAATGGCATCCAGATCTCAGCTCTTTCTTTATATAGCTCAGTTAGACATTTTTGTTATTTATCTTCATTCCTATGTGCCATATTTGGCCTTCTGACTTGGGTAAAGAGAACCTACCTGCCCACACAGTCCACACAATCCACATGATACTGCTCACATATCCACATGAGTGGTGTGGCAAGTGGGAGGCAGGAGAAAGTCAGCCAAGCCACCATATATCCCACAATGCACTGCACAAACAGCATATCCAGGACTCTCCTTTCCCTGGCCTTTATGGTAGTTATCGCTGCCAGCAGCCTGCTTGCCCATGCAACCGGACCGTGAGGTAGGAGGTGTGTGCATGTCCTCCTACCTCACTTTTAGCCTGGATTTCAAAACCAGGCTACCCGGTGGAGGAGAGCTGGGATCACGGGCAATCCGAGTGCTTCTCATGACCAGCCCTACCCAGCCTGGCACTGCCTTACCTGGTTAGGGCTGTTTGTGAGAACGACCTCAAGGTGAAGAAAATCAGTGGCTGCCATGCAGTAAATTTCCACATATCATGCTGAGAGCCTTTGCTGGGAAATACTGACAAAAATATACAAGTCCCCAAACAAAACAACAAGGAGATCCAAAGAGATTCAATATATTCCCAATTTTCATCAGAAGGAACCAGGAAATTAGATTCTGAAGTATATTCATGAGTGCTGCTGTCTTCAGACACTGCAGTGTCTGTGACAAAATGGTTTCTTAATTACTTTTTAGCTTTCAGCATCCACTAAAGAAATTGGAGACATTTCTGAGTTGCTGATCTGACTGCTCTAGTCTTCTGAAAAGGAGTTCAGCTTTTTTATTCAACTGAACAGAACTTTCATTTTTTACAGAGCATTTTCTGAAAATGTGGATTCATTCTTGTTTTAAACGGGAATGTTCTGCTACAGAAAGAACTTTTAAGAGGTGTTGGGTAATTTTAGGAACTGCAGCCAGATTAGGAAAGGGAAGGAACAGCTGCTTTAGATAGGTTCAGATGAGAGCTTCCCCACCCCCACCCCAAATTTGCTGAACACTGAATGTTTTACAGCCAGAGATGTTTCTCTAGAGAGTGTGGCAGCTTCAAAGAACTAAGTTGCTCAACCTGAAGCTTAGAAGTAAGTGACTGATGTGAGTCAAGAAAAACAGGATGCTTCCTTTCGCTAGTGGAAAAAAAACATGCGGAAGTTTGACACAGGCTGACTGTATAGAGTATCTTAGCAAATCTTTGGCAGAGGCAGAAAAACCCAAACACCAAAATGACCTTCCTCTCCCTAGCATGAGCCGTAGAAGATAAAGGTCACCGTCATAATCTTATTCAGTGATGGGAGCAGCTGAACCTAGTGAGAACAGTGTGGATCACACCACCACCACTGGTGAGCAGGGACAGAGACACAGAGATGCCGCTTTTCAGCAAAAGTTCACAAAGCAGTTTACATAGATATTAATAATGATAGACACCAGCAACAACCACTGGAAGGATGCTGTGCTGGGGATGGATAGGGCCAGTTGCCCTCCCCCTGCTAAATAGAGAGAATCACTGCTTTAAAAAGGTGCCTCTGCTCAGTTAGCAGGCAACTAATGCCAGAAGCCCTGAGTAATGGCCAATTATCCATGCATGGGCCATATGATCCACATCATTGGCTCATGCCTGCACTGTGCGCTGTTAGCAACATGTCTGCACTGTCCAAACCCACCCTCTTCCTCCACTGCCACTCCACAATAAACACTTGGCATGCTGTAATAATAGCTGTCCTAACACATCTGTGTTAATATGCACTAGGGATGTGCACGGAACCACAGCAGGGAGGCTTGAAGGCGGTGGGGGTCTCCCTTTAAGAGCAGGGAAGGGTGCACTTACTCCTCCCGCTGCTTTCCCCCCACCAGCGTCTGTTTTTCTCAATGCCCATCGGGATGGCAGCGTACCTCCCTGCTGCCCTCATCTTCCGGATATGACCAGAAGTCACCGACGTGCTGGCGCGTGAAGGCGCATCGGTGACTTCTGGACATATCCGGAAGACGAGGGCAACAGGGCAGTGGAGGTAGACTGCTGTCCTGATGGGCGTTGAGAAACATGGACGCCGACAGGGGGAAAGCAGTGGGAGGGGTAAGTGCACCCTCCCCCGCTCTTAAAGGGAGACCCCTGCCGCCTTCAAACCGGCAGAACTGCCAGTTCTTTGAACCGGTTCGGAGGCCCTTTATGGGACCCGAAAACTGGCTCCGTGCACATCCCTAATATACACCCATCCTATTACAATATAAAGTTCACCTGTTGCCAAAAGCTGGACTTAGCTCAGCTCACCTGGCTACTTGATAGGCATCTAGAGATACTGGCTGACATCCAGACTAACTTACTCAGTAGTAATCAAGAGTTACACCAAAGAACTACTTAATTTCAATAGGACCACTCAGGAGTCATTTAGTCTGGATGTCGGCAACTGAATTTAGGCATGTAAAGTTTGAAATTCCTTACACATACTGTTGCAAGGTTGTTATAAACCTATGGCCTGTGGATGAAAAGGCGTTTGTTAGAGATTTTTATGAACCAGGAAGCAAACCATTATGCGATTTAAAAACTGTTGTGTGATTTTGGGGTAGCATGAGATATATCTGTCTGTAAGAAATGATTTCTTCTTCTTCATGAACCCAGCCACCTATTAAGATCATCTGTGGAGGTCCTGTTGCGGGTGCTACCAGCTCAGTTGGGGGCTTTTTCTAGGATTGTCCCGGGACTTTGGAACATGCTTCTAAATGAAACTGGAGCCTCCCCTTCTCTGGATGCTTTTAAGGAGGACCTGAAAACACGCCTGTTTAGTCAGGCTTTTAGTTTATAGTTTTAAATTTTTACATTTTAGAGTTTTTAATCTGTTTCTTAAACTGTTTTAATTGTGTTCATGTTTTAGTTGTCATATTTTTAGATTGTGAACAACCCATGGACTTGCATATGGGGTGGTATAAAATGTGTTGTTGTTGTTGTTGTTAATAAAATAATAATAATAATAATAATAATAATAATAATAATAATAATAATAATAATAAATATACCAGTTGCCAGCAAGACTTCCCCAAAGCAGTTTACATAGTAGTTAAGGGGACACAAAATGGTTATCCTTCCCACAATCTAGAGAATCACTAAGGAGACAGCAAGAATAGCTGCTGGGACAGGGGTCCTCTTTGCCAAGTTAGGAGGGCTTTTAATAGGACAATATTCAGTAAATACAGGTTGTCCTGGATAGGGTTGTTTCCTATGTGTTACTTCTGACTTGATTCTAATTGTCTTTTCTTTTTATTCACATTGTATTTCAAAGTATCTTATTGCCATCAGACTCACTGACTGAAATAAAATAAGAAATAGCATGATTGTTGTCGCCCACTTTCAAGGAGAATATGTCTTGCAGTATCTTTCACTGAAATACACTGTGAAAGTACTAAAAGCACTGTGGGTGCCTCTCCTAATTGCAAACAAGCCCTAGAACCTAGATATATAGTGCATGGCAGAATCTAATTAACAGAGTAATTATTATTACCTTATCTCTGCCTCTGTAATACCGTGTGCTTGAAAACCCAAAAGCCAAATTTAAAGTTGCCATTTTGGGCCCTGCCGACTAATATGAGGAGTGATTACAGAAGTGAGTCTGTCTACTCAGTAACAATTGGTCAGCATTTCAGGGCCTAACACAAAAAGTTATGCAACCAATAGAGCTATGCTTGCTGAGAACATTGGAATCAGATCCAATCCAATCTTAGCACAGTGGGTTGCCAATGCAATGTGGGGCACCCACATCAAATTGAGCCAATAGTATGGCACATATCAGATCAAGGCAAGGCATCAGGACAATGGCATATCCAACACTGGACAAGGGGGAACAAATGTCCCTTGACTACTGGGGTGAGAGGGGCACCATGGCACCCCCTCGCCTCTCCCCCAGCACACACCCTTGTCCTCCCACACGCAGCCGGAAAATATAGCACCAGCTAGGTGCTTTCTCTCTCTCCCTTGCTCCCAAAGAAAGAAAGAAAGAAAGAACCCAGCCGGCATCAAAGCTGGCTGGGAAGGAGTGGGAGAGGGGCCATGTGGCCCCTTTTTGGTACTGGCAATGCCCCCTGTATCTGACATCAGATGCAGAGGGTGTGGCTGACACACACACACACACACCGGTTTTTAAAAAGTGGCCCCTGGCTAGAGCCTGTCCCCAGGCCACCAGCAAGCTCCCTAGGCCCCTGATTGGGGCTAGGGGTGTGCACAAAACTGGAAAACCCAGTTTGGTTTGAGTAGAACCAAACTTGAACTGAACTGGGTCCAGTCTGGTTCTGTGCACACTAGAGCCAGGCCTTGTCTGGCTTGCGTCTGAATCAGTTCAGGCCCGGCTTGCGGAGGTGAGAAATCCCCCCCCCACCTCTATAACTGAACAAAATGGCAGACTTACCACCATTGCGGGGCTTTGGGGGTTGATGTTGTGGCCAGGGAGGGTCTGAGGTACCCCCACCCACTCCTGCTGGCCTCCTCCCTGGTCTCAAATGGTCTCACACATCCCTATTGGGGGCTTTAATTGGTGGCAGCAAGGCAAGCTCTTTTTCTTGCTTTGTATTTCAAAAATTGCAGTTGTACAATGCTCCATCCATTGGAATAACTGTGATTGCACAGTTTAAGAACCTGAACAGGGCTCTTCTGCAAGACTGTGGGTGGTGTTTCAGAAATCGGCAGCAGCACAAGCAGTTCTGAGCCACCCGTGATCCATTGTACAACATGTCAGCCACTCTTGGATTTGTACAATGGCCCTAAACTATCCATACAACTTTCTCGGGTGTTTGTTACATTAGACTTTATATTCAAAAATCTGCCAATTAGGGATCATGACCTGTGCAGTAAGAGCCAATTTGAGAAGTGAATCAATTACACTTTCAAACGAGTGTATTAATTCAGATTTGATAGAGGAAATGTTAACATAACCTTTCAAACTAATGATTTTTAATAGGTGTGCATATCACTGTTTTTTAATGGGTGTGTATATCACTTACTATTCCAAACTGGACTGTTCCTCTGTTGTAAGTTGCCAGATATAATGTGACTTTTTAATTGTCTTCAACATGTTACAATGTTAAATATGTGTGCTACTCAGTTTATGGGATAACAAGGGGGAAATCACCACTAAAGCCAGACTGTTAACATAATTTGATAGGCTCTGCTAAGGTCATTGCATGTTGGAGAGACTGCAGGGACTTTTTAAACCATGCCAGGTTAATATAATCTATACTGTTCAAGAGCCGACAAAACCCAAAGATAAATATCCCCCTTGTGTTGCAATTGAGCTTGGATGGTGTCATTTTCTTAGAGCTGAAAACAGCTATATAAAAGTTTGCACCAAAGAAGTTTGATGATATATCAAAAAATGTACCATTGTTAAAGTACTCTGTGGTTGATAGTGAAGATGTGGGGAATCCTTCTGAGAAAATTCTTTGTTATTTTTGCTTTGGAGGACCCTGCAATACTCTTTCAAAATTCATTTTAGAGAAATTTAGGTTACAAGCCTAGTTGGTAGAAATTCAGCTATGAAAAGGTTTCTTCAAACATGCAACAGGCATTCTGATTCGGTTGCAGTCTTATACACACTTAGAAATTGTTTCCACTGAAATAAAATCAACTGAATTTGGACTGTGAATATGCCCCAAGTCCCCTCTCAACATTTCACCCTAGCATATTTAAATGGTGGCTGGCTGACAACCTACACCAAAGAAAGTCCATTGTTTCCAACTGGCTTACTCTTGTGTAACCAAATTTTGCAAAAGCAACATTACTAGGCTTATGTATGTCAGCTAGTGTGTTTGAAATCTGGCACTTTATTTAGATTTAAATTTCATGCAGAATTGTACAGAATGTAGGCCTAAGTACATTCAGAAAATTCAGATTCGGATTCGATCCAATCCAAATTAGAAAATATTGGATTCAGATTATATGGACTCTGGCTATGTCAGATATAGGATCAGATTTGGAATTCAAATATGCATTCCAGTTTAAATATGGACTTCTCCCATAGTGGTCAATGAGGATTTAAAAAATAAATAAATCACTGGTTACTTCTAGAGACCTGAAATATGCCACACATGTGGGGAAAGAGGTCAGCCCCCTCCTTGTAGCGAATTTGAAGAGAATTGGACAACTTACTGATTTTTGGAGCATTTTTTTGAAATCTTTGTAAAAATGGCAAAAAAATAGTGAAATCTGGTTTGTTTCAAGCCAAAACTTTTTTTTTAAAAAAAGTCTGAAACTGAAGAACCTGCCATTCCACCAGCATATGGAGGAATCGGCCTTTAGCCTTCATTAAAAAAGGGGGGGCAATGCTTCTTTGCTGCCACCCCCTTAATATTTCTGGAACAGATGGGCAAACAGTTATGAAATCTGGCACACATGAAGTTCACATTTGAAGGACTCTGTGTAATCTTTTTAAAAGCTATGGGTCACTCCTCCAATTTTTGATTCCTCTGATTTTTGGTGATTAAAAAAAATCTAAATGGCTAAAAATGATGAAACCTGACTTGTTTCAAGCCAGAAATTTTTAAAAAAGTTATGGATTTGAAGCCCCTCCTTAGACCATAATTCCAACTCCAAGTGCAGGAAAAAGGATATTCCTTTGATTTTATATTTTTATTTGTTATCCTCCATTGCAGGAACAGGCAGGCCTTTTTAAAGGAATTAAAAGGACTTCACACCTTTTAATCCCTTCATGGTTAGAAGGGAAAGTGTGAAATTCTTTCTAACCACAGAACCAGAAACTTTCAAAGTACTTTCACTTTTACTGTGTGTTTCTGCATTGGGGAAGGCAAAAAATTATATAAAATTAATATAAAATATAAAATATAAAAATATAAAAATTAAAATTAATATTATATACGCTTAACAACAGTTATTGTGGCCGGGGTTCCAATTCTTAACTCCAACTCACACCGCAGACATTCACCAAGTTCACTGGAGTTTGGCCAGCCAAACTCCAGTTGCGGGAGAAGGTAGCCCCTTCCTGCTGCTTGGCCTCCAAACACGATCCGAGCCTGCTCCGCGGCCAGACTGTGTGCAAAGCATAACCATGTAAGTGGCTTGGCCATGATTGGCTACGATCTCCAGCAAGGCGTGTGATCGTTCATTTCTGGAGTGCTCCACCCACCCTCAGCAGGGAAAGCGCATTGAAAGCCCTTTAAATGCCACGCAATGCCAGTACGTCTTCTGCCAGCCATGGCACTGCTGTTCACCCCTCCAGTAGCTCTATACCCCGAAAGCACCACACAAGAATGAATTCCCTGGTGGTTTGGGGGGCTGGGGGGTATACTGCTGGTTTCATTGCAGGAGAGGAGGGGGAACTCCACATTCGTTAGAATGGGATATGCAGATGAAGGAGGGCAAAGGATGCTGGGTGAGTCTGTCCCACCATAACCTGGGAAGATGTCATGGGGTGACCCCAGCAAAGCAGCCCATCCAGATACAAGTGAATTCCATTTGGCAGTTGGCAGATACAATTCCATTTGGCAGTTTGCTGCCAGGTGCCCTGGCAGTCTCATGAGAGAGACAGTCTACTGGGGATGTAGACTGGGTTTGCATAAAAGAGCAAATCCTCATCCTCATACTGAGAGTTTATGAGAATAGCCAGCCTATTTAACCACCGAGGAATCCAAGGGGGTGCCTCTTTAGTGGGACCCCCAACTCTCTTTGTTAAAAAATAGAAAATATTCTCCCCTACCTCCCTCTCCCTGAAACCCTCTGAAACCCTGCACATACCCCAGAGGAGATCCTGACACCCCATGTGTCATAGCTTGGCCACGTGAGTGGCCCTTTAGTGCACCAACAGGACCGTGCATTTGCACAAATGGAAAAATCCCAGGTCCACTTCTGTCTCTGCACCATATGCAGATAAGTAGGCATGGGAAAGCATAGGAAAGGACACTTTCCTCTTCTCCCCCAGCCCCAGGGCAGCAGGGTCGACTGCAGGGGCCACAGGCAGGGGCACACCTGTGCACAGGTGCAGACAGCCAGGCAGGGGGCTGGTTTATGCAGCACCTTGGCCACCATCCCTGGGATCAGGAAAGCAGTCTCTGGGATATCTCTGCCCACCGCTTCCCAAAACACAGCAACACAGTGTAGCTCTATTTATAGCACCCATGGCCTGACCCTCTTATAAAGGTGAAGTCCATGTGGGCTTTGATGCCCATCATCGTCACAGAGGAAGTATTGCTCCCAAAGGTGGACCCCACTTTCCCACCCTTTCTTTGTAAATAATGAGAGAGAGAGAGAGAGAGAGAGAGAGAGAGAAGAGAGAGAGAGAGAGAGAGATCCCCCTAAACCCACTCACCCTCCTTCCCTGTGCAGACCTTTGCACGCACCCAGAGGACATTTAGATGCTCCATGTGTGATTGCCTGGTCAGCAGGGGAAGGGGAGGCACTGAGATGGACCTTTATACCTGATCACAATCCTGGGTCCCACTCCATCTGTGCACCACTTGGAGATCTGCATGCACAGGGAATTTCAGGAGAGGGGTGACCCGGTTCTCCGACCACCCTGGGACAGTGGGTTGGCCATTCTGAGGTGCTGGCAAGGGTGCACATGTACACATGGGTTGGCCTACTGGCAAGGGGCACAGTTTCAAAGGAGCTTGTCTGCGGTCCCCAAGACTAGGAGAGCAGTCTCCGAGATAGCCCGACCTGTGGCTTGCCTGCACACTGCAGCCGGGCTCTATTCAGAGCTGCCATGGCCTGACACTCTCGTGAGGGAGGTGCTGTTGGGGAAAGGAGATGTATTGCCCTTTTGAATCAGTGATTATTTCTCTGGGCATTTCTCTCCCCCCCCCCCCGACCCGCATCACAACGGTCCTTCTCATGAGTTGTCTGGAGCCTTTCCCTCTCATGCCTGGCCAGTGAGCCCCGGGTTGGGTGGCAGGATCCTTGAAGAAGGATCTCAGTTGACCCGAGAATGCCCCTGGTGACTGGCCTTGATCTTGAGTAAGCGGGGGGGGCACTAACCCCCCAAAAGGGTAAGGGGCTGGGGCCACCTTTCCAAACCTCTCTGTGGAAAAAAAGATATAACCTGGCTTTTTTGCAGCTCTGCTGGCTAGGGGTTTCGTGTTAGGATGCCTGATCTGTAGTAATTCAGATGTAGATTGGTCTATCTATCTCTCTCTCTATCTATCATATTTATATTCTGCCTGATACAGACATTACTAGCCGGTGTACATAATCCAAATTACAATATAAACATTAAAAAATAAACAATTAAAACACTTTCACAGAATAAAAACAAAAAACAATTCACAGAGTGAAACAACTAAGATAATTTCATAGGATAAAAAGTGCTCCCCCACACAACCACCACCACCTTGGTTCTAGAACAAAAATAAGCTAAAATTGGGACTGGAGCTAAATTCTAGCTTTCCTGTCCATCTGTGTATTCCAGTTGTTTGGCTGTAAGTAATGCATCTCCCCCACCCACCACCGACCCCCGTTAAATGTGTAATGAGGCACCTTTTAAAGTGGTGATTCTCTCATATTTAGCAGAGGAAGAGCAACTGTGCCTGTTTAGCTAGCAAACATCTCTCCAGTTCCTGCTGGTGGTGGTGGTGGTGGTGGTGGTGGTGGTGTGTGTGTGTGTGTGTGTGTGTGTGTGTTTAAATTGTGAGCCCTTTGGGCACAGGGAACTATTTTCTTAAACTTTTTGCTATGTAAATCACTTTGGGAACTTCTTTGTTGAAAAGCGGTATATAAATATTTTTATTATTACAGTTACTGCATTTTAAAATTCAAGATTTGTGCTTGTATAATACCTAGAGTTGGGGTGGGAATGAAGTCAACAGCATGTTTCTCTGATATAAAATAAAGATGATAAGGTCATTCTCACAACCCAGGACGGTGGGATGGGAGGGTTGGCGGGGGGGAGGCAGGAGCGCTCTTACCTTCCCCCCTCCCAGATGATCTCCTCTGTTCTCAAGCCAAGCAGCTTGTGTGCACACATCTGGAGACCAAGGGAATGCAGCCCAGCCTCCAGAAATCCCACAATGCACCACACAAGGGGTGCAGTGCATTGGGGGATTTCCCCACAGCTGGGTGCTCTAGGTGCCTGGCTCTCTGTCTGCTTCGGTTGCAGGCATCCCGAGCAAACACACAAGTGGGGACCAGGGTGGAAGGGCATGCTTGAACCATTCTACATTGGTTATAGCCCAGGGAAAAACTTGGGCTACCTGGTAGGGCAGCTCCAGCCCGGGGTGGGGGAGGAGGTGTGATCCCAGTGCTCCACACAAGCAAGCCTGGGTAGGGCTGCTCATGTGAACAGCCTATATATTTGTTTTGGTTTACTTGGGAGCACTTTAGGATAAGTTATTTTAGATTCCTGTCAGCTTGGAACCTCTTTGTTGTAGCCCATCCAGTTATCTTTTGCAGTTTGTTTGGACATTTATCCTTAGAGGGATCCTGTAGAGAGTGTGGGGCAGGAGTCAGAAAGGGAAAGGAGAAGGAGGAAATGGAGTTGTTGCTGAATAAATGGAAAACCGAGTTGTTGCTGAACCTCCTTGGGATTGTTTTAATGAAAGGCGGTATACAAATGCAACAATCAATCAATCAATCAATCAATCAATAAACCAACCTTTAGTTCAATCCACATAGGATTTCCTTGTGTGTAAGAGGGAAGCAGCTATAAACAACCCTCCCCTCCCCAATGCCTGATTTCATACAGTTTTTATGTGAAAAGTGGTATATAAATATTTGTCGTATTTGTTATGCACGCCTGTTTTCTATCTCCAGCTGCCACAACTGCTCTGCCTCGAGGAGTGAAAGCTTAATGTGCTGCAAACATAACTGCGATATTCCTTGAGCTGTAATTTAGCCTATTGACTGTATCAATAAGCATTAACACTCAGATGAATTAAACTGAACAGGAAATGGGACTCGTTCCATATTTTCTCTCCTTCCCATCGGCAGCCCTCTTTTAATTAGCTGCCGCAGCAGCTGAATGAGTGCTTTCCTTTTGCCATTTTGTTTAAATCTTGGGTTTTTAAAGCTTTAGAGAGCAGTGATTCAGGAGGTAAAACAGCAGGACTTCTGATGTTATTTATAAGCTGTGTGCCAGAAACTATTTCAAGGTCTGCAGCAGGGTAGCTCAAGCAACATTTACTTTACCCAGTAATTTGAACGTTAGAGACTCAATGACAGAGCTAATGGCACTGTTGTCCCACTGGAACCACATTCACTTCTTGATAATTTTGGCTTGATTTGACAAAATTCTCCCAACTATTGTCTGCCACTGATAGATCCAATCAGCTCAGTTAATCTCACGGGATGTTGGCAGCCTTAGATGCTGCAGCAGGTGAAGTGAAACACTGAAAGGACACACACTTTCCACACACAGCTCACCTTAAGAAAAATGGGTGGCAAGCCACAATATGTTTTAAAGCCGCTTTCTCTCAAAATGAAGATTCACACACCTGAGGATCTTTTTTATAGTCCATGCTGTTGCCTCTTGTGATATTTCTTAGTGCCAAACTGCATGTCATTTTAAAAAAAATTATATACTGCTTTTTCTAAAACAAACAAACAAATGTTATGTTAAAAACATTTTCAAGTTGCATGTCTAAGCCTGGTCACATCTTTTCTTAAGAAAAAGCAGCTGTGGAGAGGGGCTGATCCAGAATGTGACCACAGCATGGGAAAGAGTTTTTTGAACCCCTTCTTCCCAGCACCATTTTTTCATTGAACCCTCTCCCAGCTGCTCATTGCAGCAAACAGCTGTGTCAGGGGCAAACAACAGTTTGGCATGAGATTTTCAGCAGGAACATGGTGTAAGAGGAAAGAGTTAGACCCCACCCCCCTGCATCATGATGGTAAACAATTTTAATGTAACTGGTAGTTTGTCATGGTACTATCCATGAAGTGTTCTACATTTTTGAAGGCCTTTTAAACCTCTTCTCCCCTTGTCACATTTTGCCCTATTTTAACCAATTCCTCATCCCTCCTTTGACAAACCTTTCCTTCTTCCTCATGACATAGTTTATGCTTGGCCCCTTTTCATGTTAGAATTGTACCTATTTGTCCTTCCAGAACAAGGTTATTTATTTATTTATTTATTTATTTATTTATTTATTTATTTGCATAAAGACTACTATTGGTGCAAGGAGGTGGAAGAGTTCAGTTATAACAGCAAAGACATGGCTGGGGGCAGATTGTGGAACAGATCACGAACTGCTCATGTGCAAGTTCCAAGTCAAGCTAAAGTGGAAAAACAAAGTTATCCAGCTTCCACAATCTGATCTTGAGAATGTACCCACCATTTTCAAGGAGAACATCAGGAACCGCTTTGAAGTTCTGAACCTCACTGATAGGGAACCAGAGGAATTGTGGAATGAAATCAAAGAAGTTGTTGAGGACGAATGTGAAAAGAGACTGCTAAAGACCAAGAAACAGAAAAAAGTAAAATGGATGTCACAGCAGATGGTAGAAATTGCCAAGAAGAGGAGAGAGGCCAAAATCAAGAAAGATAAAGACCTCAGGAAGGAACTTAATAGGGAATTTCAGAAAGCTGTTAGAAGAGACAAGGAGCAATATTACAATGACATCTGTAAAGACCTTGAGGATGGAAATAGACATGGAAAAACAAGGAAGGTTTTCCAAAAGATCTCTGAACTCAGAGGGAGGTTCCAACCTCGAATTGGTATTTTAAACAGTGCCAAAGGCCAGATAGTAACTGATTCAGAGAAGATCAGAGATGGAAGGAGTATACTGAAAATCTGTACAGCAGGGATGTCAACGTCCAAGATACTCTAGAAGATATTCCCTACTTTCAAGAACCTCTAGTATGGGAAGATGAAGTTAGATCAGCACTCCGGTCATTACCAAGTCAGAAGGCTACAGGAATTTATGGAATAGCTGCAGAAATATGGCAGGCAACAGAAGAAGTATCAGTCAAAGCTCTAACCAAACTATGCCAGCAAATTTGGAGAACACCACAGTGGCCAACGGATTGGAAGAGTTCAGTCTACATACCCGTACCAAAGAAAGGAGACTTAACAGATTGCACAAACCACCACACAATATCTTTAATTTCACATGCTAACAAAGTAATGCTCAGGATCATCCAACGCAGATTAGAACCCTACATGGAAAGGGAAATGCCGAGGAACAAGAGATATCAGCATGCTGGATAACTGAGAAAGCCAAAGAATAACAGAAAGAAGTCAATATGTGCTTTATTGACTACAGAAAAGCCTTTGATTGCATTGACCATGTCAAGTTGTGGAATATCCTTAGGAAAATGGGCATCCCAGAACATCTCATTGTTCTCATGAGAAACCTGTACACAGGACAGGAAGCCACAGTCCAGACAGAACGTGGTGAAACAGACTGGTTCCAGATCGACAAAGAAGTAAGACAAGGCTGTATACTTTCTCCTTCTTTATTCAACTTATATGCTGAACATATACTGAGAGAAGCTGGATTGGAAGAAGATGAGCATGGTTTTAAAGTTCGAGGAATAAACATCAATAACCTGCACTATGCTGATGACACCACTCTGATAGCTGAGAATGTGAATGATCTGCAAGCTCTAGTAATGAAAGTCAAGGAGCACAGTGAAAAAAATGGGACTATGACTAAATATCAAGAAGACTAAACTAATGGCAATGGGTACAGCAATCAGCCTCAGAACTGATAATGAAGACATTGAAGTGATGGATAGCTTCTGCCTTTTAGGATCAACCATCAACAGTAAAGGATCCAGCAGTCAAGAAATATGCTGCAGACTAGCACTTGGTAGGGTTGCAATGAAGGCCTTGGGAAGGATATTTAGATGCCGTGATGTGTCTACACCTACACAGATTAGAGTCGTTCAGACAATGGTTTTCCCCATGACACTCTGTGGATGCAAAAGATGGACTTTGAAGAAGCAAGATAGAAAAGGCATTGGCGCTTTTGAACTTTGGTGCTGGAGAAGACTTTTTAGGATACCATGGACAGCCAGGAAAACAAACAAATGGATCATGGAACAATTCAATTCAGAATTTTCACTTGAGGCACAAATGACCAGGCTCAAACCATCATACTTTGGACACATTATGTGAAAACCCAGCTCCCCCGAGAAGTCCATAATACTGGGAAGAGTTGAAGGAAAGAGAAGAAGAGGACAACCAGCAGCAAGGTGGATGGACTTGATCACAACAGCAATGAATGCATAACTGAGAGACTTTAAAGGCCAAGCTGAAGACAGATCATCCTGGAGAGAATCTATCTATGTGGTCGCTAAGAGTCAACACCGGCTTGACGGCACTTAATCAATCAATCAGTCAATCAATCAATCAATCAATCAATCAAAGACCAGAAATAATAACAGCAACAATAACAGTAGTCATCGTTGCCATTATCCAGACCAAGGTTACACATGCCAAATAATATTCCACATGTAGAACAGGGAAGGGGTGATTTTCACCAATCCTCCCTTCCCTCTACAGCCTCACCAATCCTCTCTTGCCTCTACAGCCTCCAGGGAATTCCACAGCTCTCAGGAACATATCTTTTGGAGGCATAGAGGGCTGCAGAGGGAAGAGGGATCTGCAAAATAGCCCTTCCTGTTTTGCCCTCACTTTCAGGGGCGTAGTCATCCTTTCAAAGAACCCAGGCCACCAATGGTAGGGGTCGCTAGCTCCGGAAGAGCCCTAAATGAACCCCCCCCCCATGCCTGGGCTACTGGGAACCCCGAGTGAGCGCTTGCCGATCCTTTTCAGGCAGCCCTGGGGCATGGCCTCGAGCTCCAAAGAGCCCAAGCGAGCTCTTCCATGTCATCTCAGGCAGCACTTGCTGCCTTAAAGCACCTATTCTCCAGCATCTATTCTATTGCTGCCTGAAAGCATCTATTCTCCCTCCAGAGAGGGAGAGAAAGGGAGAATAGATGCTTTCAGGCAGCAAACACTGCCTGAAAAGCATCTATTCCCCTTTCTCTTGTGAGTAGGACTAGGACCAATGGGTTGAAATTACAATGAGGCAGACTAAGCTAGACATGAGAAATAATTTCCCAGCTGTAAGAGCTGTAGAAGAGTCTGCTTTGTGCAATCGTGAACTCTTCTTCTCTAGAGGTTTTCAGAGGATGGATTTCAGGCAAACACTGCCTGAAAAGAATCAGCAAGCGCTCGCTCGGGGCTCCCAGTAGCCCAGGCGAGGGTGTGTGTGGGGTGTTCGTCTGGAGCACACCCTGTGCACATGACACGTGCATCAGAGGAGCCACCAGGCAGGGCTGGACCCAAGCCGCCGCTCAGCTGGCTCCGCGTCTGCTCACTTTAGTTACAGTAAAGAGTTCAGCACGGCCCACAGATGCTCACAGGCACTATACAAGCAGTGCGCACGGCCAACCTGACTCTGCTCCACTGGGATGATGCCGTTTTGGTATATTAATGAGCAGCATGTATTTCACAGAGAACCGCAGAATCCGAGAATCATAAGATTTTAGAGTTGGAGAGGATCTTGGTTGGAAAACCTCTAGTCCAGGCCTGCACAACATACGGCCTGAGGCCTTTTTTCCTGGCCCCCGGGGCTATTTCCCCTTCCTCCCCCTGCTGCTTAAACCCCCCCCCCCAAAAAAAATTGAGGAGATGACTGCAGGAGTGCGGATGTTCTTCCTTACCCTCCCACATGGCGGCAGCAGCACACAGTGGCAGAAATCAGAGCGACACTCGGGCCTGCCATTTGGCCCAGCGTTACTTCCCAACTGCAAGGCGTGCCTGTGCAGTTAAGTCTCTTAACTCCGCAGGCATGCCTCGCAGTTGGAAAGCGAAGCCGGGCCAAATAGGAGGCCTGAGCGTCACTCTGAATTCTGTTGCCCTGTGCCTCCACCGCTGCCATGGGGGAGGGGAGGGAAGGACACCCGCACGCCTGCAGTCATCTCCTCGGCCGCACAGCAGCTGGAATTTGGGGGGGGGTTACGCAACAGAGAGAGGAAGGGGAAATAGCTCCAGGGGCATCTCCTCAGCTGCGCGGTGACTGGAATGGGTGGCGGCGGTGATGAGGTAGGAGGAGGCGGGGGACAGTGGCCCCACAAGGAAGTCCGGTGGCAGGGGCGGGCAAAAATGGCAGGGACAGAGGGAGCCCGGCGGGGAAAGCGTTGCCAAGGGATGGGGAGGGAAAGCTGTTAGTGGCGGGAGGAGAACGGGGACCTCCAGAACAATGGGGAATGGACTCTCTCACCAAGATTGCTCCTCTCTCTCTCTCTCTCTCTCTCTCTCTCTCTCTCTCTCTCTCACTCTCTCTCTCTCACACACACACACACACACACCACCAAGACTGCTCCATTCTCTCTCTCTCTCACCACCAAGACTGCTCCATTCTCTCTCTCTCTCTCTCTCTCTCTCTCTCTCTCTCACTCACCCACCGACCGCTCCATTCTCTCTCTCTCACCCACCAAGACTGCTCCATTCTCTCTCTCTCTCCCTCACCCACCGACTGCTCCATTCTCTCACACACCCACCCACCAAGACTGCTCCATTCTCTCTCTCTCTCACCCACCAAGACTGCTCCATTCTCTCTCTCTCTCACCCACCAAGACTGCTCCATTCTCTCTCTCACACACACACACAACTGCTCCATTCTCTCTCTCTCTCTCTCTCTCTCGCCAAGCCTCCTGCTGCATCCTTTCTATCTTTCTTTCCCCTTCTCCCTTCTTTTCCAAAATTATGAGAAGAGCTTCTCATATTTTTTCCCCTTAAAAGTGTTCCATGTTATGTGTGATGATTTGGCAGAGGTGGAAAGGAAGAACAATGCATTTTATTATGTATTTTGTGCAGATTGTATAATATTTATATTATTAGAATGAATTTTAATTCAACTTATTTCATATTAATTTAATCAATCTTGGCCTGCCAGAACATCAAAAGTTAAATATTGATTAAATTCATTTTTAATTCATTTCACTTTAATTTGGTTGATTGATTGATTGAGATTAAGTGTTACTCTAATAATCAGCACCCTAAGAATTGACCTAGGCCCCCATGAACCAAGTCACAGTTGATTTCGGCCCGCTAGGTCATTTGAGTTGTGCAGGCCTGCTCTAGTCCAACTCCCTGCAGGAAACTGCTACAGCATCCCTGACAGATAGCCTTCCATCCTCTGAAAACCTCTAGAGAAGAAGAGCTCACCATTGCACAAAGCAGACTCTTCTACAGCTCTTACAGCTGGGAAATTATTTCTCATGTCTAGTTTAGTCTGCCTCATTGTAATTTCAACCCATTGGTCCTAGTCCTACTCACAAGAGCAACAGAGAATAAGGCCACACCTTCTTCTACATGACAGCACTTCCGATATTTGAAGACAGCTGCCTTATTCCACTCCAGCTTAGTCTTCATGCCAATTCAACCTGTGCATTTAGTTCAGTGCTGTCTTAACACAAGCCAAAGCATATGGCAGAAAAAGCCAATCATATGCCTTTGCCCTTTAAAGAGGCCTCTAAATATATCCTGTAATGTCTTTGTTCACGACTTTTCTCTCAACGCTTCTCTTTTTAAGGAGGCGGGTTGTAATGTATAGCTTATTCTTCAAGCATGTTTGTCTCCTGAAAAAAGAATCAGGTCTGAATCACTGCAAGCCTTGACTGTGTGTTTAGCTGCAAGTGCAGGAAAAAAAGAGAAATGCATCATCTGTCTTTTAAAAGAAATTTGACTGACAGCACAGAAGGACTGTTCAAAATTATTCAAGTCTTTATTCTCCAAATTTAAACTTTTGACACCTGGCTATTTGAGTGAAAGACCATCCTAATTTCAAAGAAGGTTTATCTGTATGTAGGGCAGAACCACACACAGATGCAATCTCTGAAGTGTTTGTCACAAAATTGTCTCTTCAGCTGATTTGCCTCTTCAGCTAACCGAGTTGCTACAGGAAAACATCAAAGACAGCTCCAGCTTTGTCCATGGTTTTCTTCTGGACTACATATAGATCTTTTGGTAGTTCATAAGCCACGACCCCAAGATCTCTTTCTTGGTAAGTCTCTGACAGCTCAGATCCCATCAGTGTATATGTGAGGTGGAGTTTTTCTGCCCCAATATGCATCACTTTACACTTGCTAACACTGAACCACATGTCTCACACTCCCCCCATTTGGAGAGATCCTTTTGGAGCTCCTCGCAATCTCTTTTGGATTTCACAACCCTTAATAGTTTGGTGTCATCGCCAAATTTGTCTACCTCACTGCTTACCCCAACTTCTAGATCATTTGTGAACAAGTTAAAGAGCATTGGTCCCAGTACAGATCCCTGGGTTACCACTTCTTACTTCCCTCCATTGTAAAAACTGTCCGTTTATTCCTACCATGTTTCCAGTTACCAATCCACACATGAACTTGTCCCTTTATTCTATGACTAATAAGTTTCTTCAAGAGTCTTTGATGGGGAACTTTGCTGAAAGCTTTTTGAAATTCCAGGTATACTATGTCAACTGGATCGCCTTTATCCACACACCTGTTGACACTTTTGTTTTTGTATTTAAACACAATGTATTTAAACACAATATATAAACACAATGCTGACTATTTGCATCTGTTTGCAAGTTGTAGCCATCTTCTGCTTAAAGAGAAACTTTAGGAATGCTCAGTCTCTATTTTAATTTCCTGCCCAGCAACATTTCTTTGAAGCTGATGAATGTCCTGTTCCCCAGTCTTGTATACAATCTTAGCTATGGTACCATTAAGCTCCCATAAGGCTGATGGAAGCTTATACGATCTTTTGGTCATGACCACAGTGTCATCCATGTGGCATGCCAAGTATGTCTTGTGTAGAATCACGCAATGGGTTCAAATAACTGAGATCGTTTGCTTACTTATAGTAAGGAACGAATACACCACCTCCCTTTGCGGGATTCCTTTATTTATTTTATTAAATAAATAAAATCTATTTTTCCCATGGATTGTTCTTTCTTTTACCAGCAAGCTTAAAAAGAAAAGGAAAAGATTGGTTCATATATTATGACCCACATGCTCAATTTCAGTGTGTGTGTGTGTGTGTGTGTGTGTGTGTGTGTGTGTGTGAGAGAGAGAGAGAGAGAGAGAGAGAGAGAGAGAGAGAGAGAGAGAGAGAGACCCAATTAGGGGTGCACTCCCAAAAGCACATTTCTGAAAATGGTGGCTGACATGAAGTGCAGCCTACCATCACCATAATGGTCTGCCCCCGGGTTGCTGTGGATGTCAAAGCAAGCTCCAACGTTGGTCTGAAGCAGCAGATGTAGAAGCAGCATTTTCACAGGTTTCTCAATTGTCGCAAATGCGAAACCTGCAGAATACAAATATGAGTAATATTTATATACTGCTTTTCAACAAAAGTTCCCAAAGAGGTTTACAAAGAAAGAAAGAAAGAAAGAAAGAAAGAAAGAAAGAAAGAAAGAAAGAAAGAAAGAAAGAAAGAAAGAAAGAAAGAAATGGCTCCCTGTCCCCAAAGGACTCACAATCTAAGAAAAGAAACAAGAGATAGACACTAGCAACAGCCACTGGAGAGAAAGCAGAAACACTGCTTCTGTAATCACAGATTCTGATTAGCATCAAAGCTTATTCTGAAGCACACTAGCCCTGGGGTGGACCATTATAGTGATGGTAGGCTGCATCAATTTCATTGACTTCAATGGGACAAACATGAGTAGCTGGTTTTCGGTTCAAGGCAGAGATGGCGGTGGATGGTTGGTTGGTGGTTGGTGTTGTTGTTGTTGTTTAACAAACTGAAGAGCCTCTGGCCAGGATCCAAACCTTTCCTCCCCATGCATGAGCAGAAAGCATTTCTATGTATTCACAAAGCAAGGAGCAAAATTATCTTTTGATGTCAGCCCCTCATGCTTCATGGGGAGCAACATGCTTTGGAGGACATCTGGAAGTTGGGGAAAGTAGATGAGGGTCTGATATTGGGTGTAAGAGCTGAAAAGCCTTGGTATGCAGGTGACATACCAAGGCTTTGGTATGCAGGTGAAAGACCACCTGCAGCACTTCCTGGCCCTTGTAATGTCTCAGAATATTTACAGTTAGAAATTATTAACATATGACAGTGTTTAAGCTTTTAATGGGATAATCCATTGCAAGGAAAAAAAACCTGATATATTTTTTGACTAAATTAAGGATTAGATGCTATTTTATAGAAAGCCCATAATTATCCTGATTAGTGGAATTCCTGTTAAGCATTTCATGTAATTAAGCTGTGCCCTGGGTCGTTGTAAAAGATGGGTTTTAAATAATTTTGCCCCCACAATTGTTTGCTTGGACATGCAGGTATAGAGTCATATTTCTGACAATTATTTCAAGAGAACTTGTTTGATTAATTTGAAGCTTTCTTTTCTAGGAAAATACATGACACCAACAGCATTCAGAAAAACATGCAGCCAGTTTCACTACTAACACCACCCTGTGCCAAATAGAGCCAAATTGTACCTCACACTGTCAGTTTTCTCCTTCATCCTTCACATGAAAGATGAAAGAGCATCTTCATTCATATGGTCAACAATCCATCCATCAATACATTTGTATGCCTCTTTTCTACAGAATTGTGGAACATCAGCATTGAAAAGACAAAGATGGTCTCATGAATGAGAAATGGTCTGGACAATAGGGATGTACGAATCAATTTGGATACAAATCAGTTCAACCCGAATATGGTCAATTTGGGTGATTCGAGCTCAAAATGAATCTGCACACACACTCCTGGCCAAATTCAAGCTTGAATTGAATCGTGCCAGATTCGATTCAAGTTGATTCAAGATTTGGGTTCCTCCTATTAATTCCGCTAGATTCCTAGCTTTTATTTTAAAAACAACAACAACAACAAAGCTACACTCTAGCCCTTGTAGAAGTGGAGTTATGGAGCAAAATGTGCAGTCACTATTTTTCAAGTGTTTGGATTCTTTGGTGTATAATAACTTTTCCCCAATGAATCCCTATGAGGATTCATTACACACCTTCATTTCTTCTGTTCATTTTGACTGTCATTGTACTGTGCCAACTGTCAACTGCCATATGCCAACTATACCCCCCTCCCACCTGCAAGGCAGTGGGGTACTCCGTTTATTTTTTAGGACTATTGACGTGTTTAGATTCTTTGGTGTCTAAAAATCTTTCCTCATAATGAATCCCTATGAGGATTCATTGCACACCTTCATTTCTTCTGTTCATTTTGACTGTCATTGGAGAGTTATGGAGAGCTCCTTCATAGGCCTGCAAGGCCTAGAGCTTAGCTTTTTAAAAACAAAAAAATGAAAGTCAGGGGTCCATGTTATGGTTAGGATAGGGCAACTTCAAATCCCCATTATTTCCTATGGCAGAAATATACAAAATCAGTAAAAACTAAAAAAAAAAAATCATTAAAAATCAACCAAGAGCCCCACTGCCTTTGAATCTGGGTGGTAGGTAGCATCCATGGGGGCCACCACCCAAATTTGGTGCCTCTAGGACCTTTAGAAGTGTGCCAGATTGAATTGAATCAAAACTGATGAGATTCAACTTTGCAGATTTAAGTTCTAATAGAATCTGGCTGATTCGATTTGACCTCAAATCGAATAGCAAAAAATTGATTTGTGCACATCCCTACTGGACAATGAAAATGCAGAAATGTATCATACTATCATAGCCAACGGGAAACCATTCCCATTGCTGTGCAGTCAGAATCATCCTAGTAATGTTTGTCAAATGACTCTACCCTGTCTCCCTTGCTGTCCCTTATGACTTGAACTTTCTCCTAATAGTGATACTTCTGTCTAGCTCTGTTCCAAGAACTTATAACTCCTGTTCAGACATTATGTTGTATGAGCATACCCTTCAAATGCATGATAGGCAGTGTGCTGTTGTATCTTTGAATAACATGTTGTAACATGTGAATAAATGTACCTGTAAACATATCTGTATGTATGTACACTGTACACTCATTGTACAAGTGTTAATCATAATGTCTGAATAGGGCTGTAGAGGGTATGCAAACACATAGATCTCTGTGCATTCAGTTGATGTCAGCATGGTCAGTAAATGTGCACAAGTGAGAGTCTCTCTCAGTGTTTATGAACCTACTTTCCCATAGTTCTAGATTGTGTGCAGAGACTCTATGCTTACACAGTTTATGTGCACATACAGTTTTAGACTGCAAGCCCTTTGGGGACAGGGAACCATCTCATTTATTGATAGATAGATAGATAGATAGATAGATAGATAGATAGATAGATAGATAGATCTTTATTACGGCACTTAACCAGAAACAGTTCACAACAGTTACAGTTCATAGCAAGCATACTGTCAGTACAATCACTCCATCAAACTAATCACATTTAGATAATGAACAGTTCACCTAAATATTTCTGTTTCTATTTTTCTATGTAAACCGCTTTGAGAACTTCTGTTAAAAGTGGTATATAAATATTCATCGTTGTAGTCATAGTCGTGAGAACACACAATGCAGACATTCAACATGGCATGTGTAGCCTGGGGGTACCCACTGGCACCAATGATTGTGCAAATCATGTAGTCTTTGTACCATGGAGTTAATTCATAATGGCTCATATCCTTACTAACAAAGTGTGGGTGCTTTTAACCTCAGCACCCACGCAACACAATCGCTGTGCTCATCTGCCATGCTTCCCAATCGCAGGCACTCTTCCGCTCTTACTTTCTGAAGCTTGACTACACTCCAGAAGTGCTCTTTTGGACCAGGAACACAATACCTGACTCTCAGTGACAGGAAGCTAAAAAATAAATAAATTATGCTCTTGCACAAAAGCAGGACACCTGCACTTTTGAAGTGTGGCTGACCAGGGCAGCAGGGACTAGTGCTGCATGGGTGCTGATATTGAGAGTTCCCAGGCTTCATTACTAAGGATGTCAGCCAATAGCAGTCATTGATGATAACAACATCTTCCTAAGTGATGTGGTAGAAATGATTGGTTCTTATTCAGACTTGAGAAAATAGATCACAACATGGTATTTAAGAAAGCACCACATTCATCATGAACCCTGCCATGAACACCGCCGCCTACTGAGATAATCAGCAGCCATCCAGTTGCAGTGGCCACTAGCTCGTTTGGTGGCGACTCAGAACTGGGCCTCATCTAGAGCCGCCCTGGGAATTTAAAATACACTCCCAGTCAGAATAAGAGCTTCCCCATATCTGGCTGCCTTCAAAATTGCTCTTAAGACACACCAGTTTTTTCAGGTTTGTCATTTAAGACATTTATACTAATAAGAATATGACGAATATTTATATACCGCTTTTCAACCAAAGTTCCCAAAGCTGTTTACATACATAAATTACTTACTTAATTAATTGGCTGCCTGTCCCAAAGGGCTCACAGTCTAAAAAAGAAACTTAAGAAAACCACCAACAGCAGCCACAGGAGGGATGCTGTGCTGGGGTTGGATAGGGCCAGTTGCATTCCCCCTGCTAAATAAAGAGAACCACCACTTCTAAAAGGTGCCTCTTTGCTCAGTTATCATTTTTAACAGGTTTAATTGTTTTTATGGTTAGGTTTGCTTAAAGAAAAATTGTAGGTAAACTGCCTGGAGACGGCTATATCAGGAGGTCTATAAATATAATAAATAAATAATAAAATGAAATATTATAAAGTCATGCTCTATTCTTCCTTTGAAGTTCTACTGCTCAAGAATTGATATTCTCAGGTCCGCAGCAGAGTGGCCTGGAAGATTAAAAATGTAGCTTTTAAAAAAATCACAGGCACCATATAGAGATTGTTCGTGGTTCATATGGATTTAATCAAAGTTAAGGGGTTTTTTAAAGTATACTCATAATATTCCCATGATAAGGAAGTGTCATTTTTCTCCATAGGTGCCAGCTTGAGTGATGATATTACAAAATACTTCTGGTTTCATCATTCCCAAGGGGACACAATGACAGTTCAGGATCCAAGGGAGATGAACCTCTGTGCTGCCCTTTGGACGGTCGTGTCCTATGTCATTGCTGACATGGAGGAGAAGGTGCCAGTGTGATTTTTTTTTTAATTATTATTATTTTTTGCAAAAAATGATCATGAAAGAAGATTTGTCTTTTTCAGTGTGGACCAGGAATATTCTCATGTACGTGGTCTACAGATGTGAAATCCCATATTCCTTCAAAAAGCTGATTTTGTTTCTCTTATTTGAACTTTGAGCATGTTCCTTTTTATTGTGCAGGCCTGTTGATTTAATACCTTCCACTTGTGACTTTGGTTTCCTGCGACTTATATTAAATTCTGTGGTTTTCTCTCACTGGTCACTGCTTAGTAATGGCATAAGAGTCGTTACCAAATGTGAATCTGTTTATCAGCTATATACTTAAAATAAACCTGTTGCATTATTCCTATCTACCCGTTCTCTCTTCGTGTTTAGGGGAGAGAAGCACACAGAAGAAGAAAAAAGCTGCCCGAACAGTCCCAAACAGTTCTCAAATTATAATTCTGGGTATAATTGTAGGGGTAAGGAAAAGGGGAATGCTCACCCCGAACTTCACATGTGGGGAGAATATGATTAGGTTTGTCCCTGGGTCATCTTTTGGTGATATGATTCTCTAAGAATTATCTAAACTTATGGGGGAGGGGGGGCAATACTGACTGAAAACATTTTCTTTGATTTAAAATGCTACCCTGCTTCCACTGGTTAACATAAAGAGTAAGGATGTGTGAACAGGTTCAATTCTGAACCTGTTCAACATTGAACCAATTTGGTTTGATGGCTTGATATCGGACCAACCCACCCCCCCCACCCCCATTCATGGGGTTCTAAGTTTTTAAGGGGGGCATGCATGGTGGCCTCCAAAATGGCCATCACCACAGAGGGCAGGCCCGAAACAGGCCAAAGACTGCCCAAACCAGGTGATTTGGACAGTAGCGGGGAAGGGAGAACCTCCGGGGAAAACTTTGGAGAAGCCCCCTGGAGCAGCAGCAGTGAGTTATTTTTCTTGAATTTTTTAAAAAAGGATTTTAATCATGAACACACACACCCCAAACTGGGGGTGGGGGTGGGGTTCAGGGTGCACAAAACTTAACATGCCCAGTCCGGTTCAAATCTGGTACAGACTCAAACCAAACCAGGCAACCCAGTTTTGTGCACACCCCTAATACAGAGCAAGGAAGCACCAGTGCAGCAAGAGAAGCACTTTTCCCCTAGCCAGGAAGCCATCTGTGCCCCCCAGAAAATATGTCCCTGAGCGCTGTGCACCCCTCAGAGACATTAGATAGATAGATAGATAGATAGATAGATAGATAGATAGATAGATAGATAGATAGATAGATAGATAGATCCAGATAGCCCCACTCTGGCAGGTAGAGGTAATTACATTTTAGGTGCTTGGAATACCAAAAATGTCCCCGTTCAAAGAGTAAGCTATACCAAAAATTCAATCTCCATAATAGGAGAGCAGGCATGACAACATTTTGATAGGGTAGAGGTTCCTTCCCAATCATCTTCCCCAGCAGTAGTCCCCCTGTTGGGAACCCATGTGATAGGGTCATAAGTTACCTGTATAGATTTCTTGGCCTTTTTCTTCTACAGAAAAAGTGCATTTTAAACTGTCCTGAACTAGAAATAGATTCAATATATCAGTGCATTTTAAACTGTCCTGAAGGAGAAATAGATTCAACATCTCTCTCTCTCTCTCTCTCTCTGTCTCTCTCTCGTGTGTGTGTGCGCGCGCGCATGCGATATCATTTACATTTATGTCAGTTACCCTGCTGGATCATAGCTCAAGTTGCCTACACTTGTCCATAGGCTGCTAACCTATTCTGCAGCATTCTGAGTGTTAACACATGGAGGCAATTCTGCATCAGAGGAATGATTTATTGTTGAGATCATTGGAACACTGAATATTTTACATAACGATGTGAAATTACATCATGATGGCAGGAGCTGTGGCCTTGGACTAGAGCTGAAACTGAGTCTCACGCATCATTGCTGCAGGCACTTACACAGCAGATACCTCTGGCCATGTATTTATTTATGCTTCATTCATAAAGATGTGAAATGCTTCCATTTGCCGGCAGTGAATATCAAAGTGATTTCAACATCTATATCTGCCTCATGAAATATACATCCCCTTCAACTGTACCCAAATGACTAATTTTCTGCTCTTTATTGATTAGCATAATAAAAACCTCATGACAACACAAGATAGAAATGTTACCATTAATCGCTTCGCTGCTTGGAGTGAGCAGTGCTTCCTGCATAGAAATTAACGAAGCGCATGTCTCAATTCTCCCCGACGTATTGGGGGATTTTCAAGCCGTTTCTTAAAGCCAAAAGTGTTCCTTATGTGTTTGCTCTCTGAGCTAGCAATCAAACAATTTCTATTAAGATGGAACTGGAGCTGCTGGTGGGCAGCACTACTGTTGAATAGAGATCATGTTACTCAGGCAGTGGCTTTCCTCGGTTATTGAATATGGACTGACACCGTGGAAACATTTTTCCTACCATTAAAAACACAAAACTGGGGAAGATGGAGGTCCACCATTTGTCAGCAGAGTGACAAACCTTTGTGTCCTCCGTCAGGTCAGCCATTAATATTAATCATCATCATCATCATCATCATCATCATCATCATCATCATTTGATTTCTATACTGCCCTTCCAAAAATGGCTCAGGGCGGTTTACAAAGAGAAATAACAAATAAGATGGCTCCCTGTCCCCAAAGGGCTCACATTCTAAAAAGAAACATAAGACACACACCAGCAACAGTCACTGGAAGTACTGTGCTGGGGGTGGATAGGGTCAGTTACTCTCCCCCTGCTAAATAAAGAGAATCACCACGGTAAAAGGTGCCTCTTTGCCCAGTTAGCATCTTTTATGTTTCTCTTTCAGTCACACAAGGCCTATGGCATGCTCTGAAGACACAGAGTGCAGCGATTTTTCTGGAGCGTAAGCAGGTCTAGATCAGAGGTGATCCTTTCATGAGACGTGGTGTGGCAGTGGCCTCAGGCAGCAGGTTATTGGGGTGCCAGCAGGTGGCAAGGTGCCCCTCGCCTCCACCACCTGAGCAGCTCTTTGGAACCATTCTGACCCTCGCAGGTTTTGTAAGGATCACCCCTCCTCACACTCCTTGCAAAGCTTACAAGAAGCATGAGGAGAGAAGAGGAGGCTGATGGTCACCTCCACCTGCCCTACCCCTGATGCCACTTCCAATGCTTCCAAGGATTGGTCTTCAAAGGGAGCTGACCTCCACCAGGGGCATGGAGAAAGGAAGCCTGCTACAATATCTTGGGCTTCCCCGGTCTAGATCTTGCCAATGCCTGGATAAGAGACCACCTGAAAATCTCTCGTGTGTTTCAAAATGGAAGAGAGGAAGGACAGAAATATAATACACAAACACTTGTTCTGGATGTGGTCAGCTGTGTGGGACACCATCTTCCACCTTTGACTGCAACACTGCCAGTGGCGGAGCCAGCTGGACGATGGTCTACTTTCTGCCCTGCCGGTAGTCCCACCAGCGGCGTCTCTCACACACATGGGCATGCTCAGGATCCGGAGAGCTCAGATCAAGCTCTCCCAATCTCATTTCCAGCCAGCAAGTGTTAGCTGGCATTTATTTCCCTTCCTCTCTCTCCAGAGCAGGCAGCCCATCCAAGCAGCAAGTGCTGCCTGGAAATGAGACCGAGAAAGCTCACTTAGGGCTCTCCGGAGCCCAGGCATACCCACATGCATGCATCACGCATGCATGCATCACGCACAAATGTGTGTGCCATGTGCAACAGGGGCTCCGGCTCCCTTTTCATTGGTGGCCCAGGTTCTTTGAACCCTGTCACTCAATGGTGTCCCCACCCCCGAACACTGCAACACTTTGTGTGGAACACCATCTTCCACGATTGACTGTAACCTTCTGGAACACCTGACTATGAGGGTATTTTTCTTTAGTCAGCGCAATGAGGGCAGCACCAAACCCAAAGTGGGGAAAGTGGATCATTTTTATGTTGGTATTTTTATTTATTCTAAACCCCTTACTCTAAACCACACCTTTTCCAAGGACAAGGGATATCAATTTCTGTTCCGCCCCCCACCCGCCCATGATGCAACAATAGAAGAGTTCCTAACCTGAATCTGCTATCTGCTTTATCTCCTCTTAAAACGATCCCTCACAACAGCTGAGATTTCCCACTGCGCCATGAATAAATAATCTGAGATAGTTTGGGGAGGGAAAGGAATGGGGATAGGAGGGAAATATATTTCCCACAGATAAACTGGCTGTTTGTTTTTTCCATCACAGATATATTTTGATTCATCCTGGAGCTAGTATAATCACTGTTTATTAAAAAGACTCAGATAAATTGAAAATAAAATTCATGAAAAGAGAATTATGATACTTCACCATTTTCTGAAATAATTGTGATTGGACTGATACATCAGCTGCATCAGGATGTGCTTGAACATGTATTTCCTGCAGAGTTCTGTAGGAAAGCCTCTGCATACCAAGTTTTTCTTTTGCAGTTTATGTTGCAATTTCTTCTGTGGAATATTTTAAGTTTATCTTTACACTCTTGGGGAGAGCAGCTTAATGAACAATGTACACAGGCAACATCATGCTGTATTATCTCTGCCAGGCTTCAATTGAAATGACTGGTTTACAAAACAATTATTTGCATATTAATAATCATTTATGTAGGGCTTTTAATTGGCAAGATTCATCCTCACAATAGTCCTGTGAGATAGAAGACTGTTACTCTAATTCTGCAGAGGTGAAAAGAGCCAGCATGGTGTAGTGGTTAGAGTGGTGGACTAGGACCAGGGAGACCCGAGTTCAAATCCCCCATTCAGCCATGACACTTGCTGGGTGACTCTGGGCCAGTCACCTCTCTCTCTCAGCCTAACCGACTTCACAGGGTTGTTGTGGAGAGAAGCTTAAATATGCAGTACACTGCTCTGGGCTCCTTGGAGGAAGAGCGGGGTATAAAATGTTATTATTATTAATGATGATGATGATGATGATATATAAAGCTGAGGAAAATATTGGCCCTCATGCTGCACAGCAGCAGTAGGTGGACAGAAAAAGGGCTGTATAGTCGCCAGCTAACTGAGCAAAGAGACATCTTTTTAAAGTGGTGATTCTCTTTATTGAGCACGGGGAGAGCAACTGGCCCTATCCATCCCCAGCACAGCATCCCTCCAGTGACTGTTGCTGATGTCTATGTTAAGTTGCTTTTTTAGATTGTGAGCCCTTTGGGGACAGGAAGCCATTTCAGCTACTTTATGGTACAATCACATTTGGAGTATTGCTCCCCTGCAACTGGTATTTAGAGGCATCTTGCCTCTGAGGCTGGAGGTGGCCTATAGCCACCAGACTAGTAGCCATTGATAGACCTGTCCTCCGTGAATTTGTCTAAGCCCCTTTTAAAGCCATCCAAGCTAGTGGCCATCACCACATCCCGTGGCAGGGAATAGGTGCTATGTGGAAAAGTACTTCCTTTTGTTGCTCATAACTCCCATAATCTCCAGCCAAAAGCCGTCACAGCTGAAGATGATGAGAGTTGCAGTCAACAATATCTGGGACTCTCTGTTAAAAGGAACACTGGTAACATCTTGTCATGCTGCCCCCACGCGTGACGGCCTGGTCTCAACCAGCCCCGTTATCTTAAGCGTCACTGCTGCCACCAAACAGACTCCCCCCACTCCCGGCTGGGTCTACTAAAACAGTCTTCCAAACCTCTGTCTCATTCAAAGTTAGGTAGGGTGGAATGGCTTCTAAGTGTGGGCTACTGTAGACTCTGTAGCGGCTCCGATGCTGTTCTGAATGAGCAGCTGAGCAAGCAGTGCTACTGCCATCTTCCCCAGTGTCATGAAGCAGTGGGGGCAGTGGTAGCACGGCTTACATAACCGCTCACTCCTCAGAGCAGTGTTAGGCCTTCTTAGGAGTCCACCGCAGTCCCAGGGCTCAACATTACAGGGATGTAGCACTGTGCATCATGTCAGGCACCATAGTTTGTAATGTGAGAATAGGCCTCACGACTGCCATTTAAGGTCAAACAGATTATACATTCACAAGTCATTCTCACCTTGCATAATGCAAACATAAATGATTTTGGATCACCACAGGGCCATAACCAGTCTTCCAAATTCCACAGACTAAAGCCTTATACCATGCAGCCTTGCTGTGGATTGCTGCCTTTTGTCCAATATAGCTATTGCAATAACTAGTAATGATCATTTATCACAGATGATGGCAAATGTTTGTGCTTTATTGGAATCCTTTTTTGTAGAGGTTCTTCTCAGCAGTTTAAAGAAAGGCCTTGGGCTGGACTGGCGCATGTGATATGAGTAGATTTATTCCATTGTATAAGATCTGCCAACACTTGAGACTTGGCTCAGACTGCCTTGTAACACCTGGCAGTTAGAATTATATGTCATTAATAATTACTCCTCTTGGGTATCTTTCAAACTTGGAAGTGCCAGCAGGATACAATTTGCAGTATTGTCACCACAATGTGAAATCACTAAAATCAAATGCTTTTCGTGTTTCCTATCTCTGCATGGAAAAGAGGCAGGACACTGGTGGGTTTCACTAGAGCTCTTGACAATGACTTCAAAGTGGAAGAGCTGAATAAATATTTATTTTATGTTCTCTATTAGGTGTCAATGAAAGTTTACTTCATCTCTGCTGCTAGTCTTCCAGACTTCATCAGAATGCTGCTAAATCTGTTTGACATGATGGATTAAATAAGACATCAGTACTTGACAAACTTTGCAAAGGGAGCTTCAAATACACAGCAACATGCTCACCCCTGGATATTACAACCTGAGCACTGTTTATTGACACCTAAGGGAAGAATCCTTTCCATAAACAGGAATAAAGTTTTGAATCTATCACTGCTGTTTTCTCAACCAAACCTTTCAAAGAGTTTTCTTAGACTGCATTTAGAAGACTATTCACCATGTGAAAGCACTGGCTGATATACAGAGTATGAAAACACCAGTACAGCAAGAGCAGCAGGTTAATAGCACTTTCCATCTAATTGCACTGGTGCACCAGGTAATTTTTGACTACCTTCTCTTCCCCAGGAAGCCCCCTGTGCTGCTTGAAAATATGTCCCTGAGGTATGTGCAGCTCTTAGGGACATATGTTCAGGTGGCACAGAGGGCTTCCTGGGGAAGCAAACATAGTATAAAATCACCCCTTTCCCAGTGCCCCAGCTGGGAAGAAATGTTAGCCACTCCTCTTGCTGCACTGATGGTTCCATACTCTGTATGTCAGCCATGTTGTAGGATGCAAGAACCACATGTGGAGCCAGATGTCTGCAGATCCTGGTTTAATCTCTTGTACATTATGCATGTATAATGAATGTGTAATCTCACACACACAAAAATGCATGCAGCATATCTGCACAGCAATATGTATGGAAATGCACTCCACAGTCCATACCATGTAGTCAGAAGGGGCTGTAATAGACACCCAGGTGCACACCCAGAGATGGTGCAAACACTGTAGCACCTGAGACAGAAAAATCAAATAGCATCAACATGGTGGTAAAAATCTGCTGTAGTGGGCAGCCAGCACTGATAGAGTTAAAGGGGAGGAGCAGTTGACCTTGATTGACAGACTGGAGACCTTAGGTCATGACCCAATTAGTTGTTAACCAGGTGGGTGGGACTAGAGGGCTCCAGAAGGGCTTCTGGAAGAAGAAGGGATGCCCAGGTGAGGAAGGAGCAATGGACTCTTGCCAAGTCGTCGCAGGGTGAGTTCTGCAAGTTCCTGGTCCAGGGATTGCAGGGAGTTGGTCTCACCTAGTTTCTGGTGAGGTCCAAGGGAAGGGAGCCAAGGCTTATGGCTTCAGAAGGTTAGACTTAGGTGAAAGTGTTTTTAGTAAGACTTGCATTAGAAGATATTTTCTTGTGTGTGTATTGCTTTGTATTCCCAAGAATCTGCTTTTGCAATTACCTATCTTCAACTTCAGTTTAGTAATGATCAAGTTAAGCATCACCTGAGAGCATCTGGGTGTTTTGAATAATCTTGTAACCACTAAGCTAATATTTGCAACAGCTACATGTGAAATCCTGAACTGGCTTATTCTTTTTTATATATAATAAAGCAATAATTGCTTGCTTTGTTTTGCACGCCCTCTCCGAGTGTTTGACTGACTCTGGGAAAGTGGGAGGGGAAGCCTCTAGTCCACATGCCCCCAAACAGTCGGGTACAGCTCCACTTAAGCATATATACGTGAAACCATGTTTTTATATTTGCTTGCTAGAAAAGTAAAGAGGAGATGGGAAATGTTAGCTTTTCTATTCCCGTCAGAGGAACTTTGTTAACCAAGGAGCGCTTGGTGGCAGCAATACAATCTACCAGATTCTTCTTTTCTTTTTAATAAAGTTTAAACCCATTCAGCTTGCCAGGTAACAGGGAGGGGTGACTCAGTGATCATTCCTCTCACATGAGCTAGCTGGGTGCTAGCTTCCTTCTAAGGTGTGCACATGAGCATGTGTGCACAGGACTCCAGACCCCACGCAGCTGTTTACAGCAGGTGCTCACTGTGCTGCTGCTGGAGCTGCTTTTTCCTTTTCCCTGCCCTACCAAGCCATGCTGCATCGTGCCGATCCTTCCTTTTAAGTTTCCAGTTGCACAGCATAGGATGTCATGCAAGTGGAGGGGGAAAGCTGAACTGAACTTTATCCCCCCCATCTGCCCCAAGTCACATCTTCCTTTCCCCCCACCATTGTGCTGAGAAGAGCCAAGCTGCTCTTTCCTTTCCCCTCTAGAAGCAGCAACCCTGTCCCTGCGTGCTCCTTGGACTGGGCTTTCTCTCTTCTGGCGTGGTCTCCAGACTTCCCTCCCTGTCACCCAGGCCCTGGCTGCTTGGGTGGTTAAGGTGCCTTCCCCATAGAAGAAGTGAATGGAATGAGTGGAGGATAAGGTGGTGTGGGGGAGGGGTTCTCCTTGTTTTGGACATGGTGTTGTTTGAGTGTTGAAGCCGAGCTCTTAAAATTCCATAATGACAAATTTTATTGTGACTGAGCTTTTCTGAAAGTAGCGTCTTCTTGATATGATGATTGCTTTTGAGCTATATGTTAGGCTTGTGCTTGCTGTACTCTATTCTCTTCTTTGCCATTTATCAAAATTTGATAATTCTTGGGGAATAGTGCTAGATTCCCTCCGTAGACAAGATCTAGAATAACTGGATCACATTCAGAACACAAGCCTTCAGTTAAAATTAACTAGGAAATATTTATAGCTGTTTTTGTTACTTAAACACGAGTCTTTAATAGAGTCTTTTTTTCTTTTTCAGAAAATATATTTTTATTTTTCAGAAAAATTCTGAACATCATATTTTTACTATTATTCAGATCATTGAGTGTTAAAACTCTGCTGAGAACAATAATAGTTAATATGATATTCAGAATTTGTCTGAAAAAGAAAAAAGACTATTAAAGACTCACATTTAGGTAACAAAAACAGCTATAAATCTATTTCCTAGTTAATTAATTGAAGGTTTTTGTTCTGTATGTGATCCAGTGATTCCAGATCTTAGTCTACTGAGGGAATCTAGCACTATTCCCCGAGAAATATCAAATTTTGATAAGTGGCAGAGAAGAGGAGAGAGTACAGCAAGTAGGAGCCTAATGCATAGGTCAAAGCCAATCACTATACCAAGAAGACACTACTTTTAGAAAAGCCCAGACAGAATAAATTTTGTCTTTATGGAATTTTAAGAGCTCAGCTTCAAACCAAAAGCTAGAATACTTAGTTTGGCACTATAAAGCTATAAATCCCAATTTTATAAATAGAATAAATAATATTTTATATTTTATATTATAATTTTATAAACAGAATTGTAAAATATACTTCTTTCCTTCAACATTTGTGTGTGTGTGTGTGTGTTGTATCTATATTGGCACATAATAATGCATATGTGCGCACACGATACTGCTGCCCAGAACCAACTTCATCCTGCTCATTGATGAAAAAAATTAGAGGAAACACTGTCTGGGTCAATTCCTTACATCTGCCTTGGAATTTTCTTAAATTAAAGGCAGTATACAAATCTGACAATAAATAAATATAAGTTTAAAATAGTGTATAAAAATAATTGATGAATAGTACCTTCAAATGTGTACCTGAAGCAGGTTGTCTTGTCCTGGCTAACACCTCAACAGACTTGTGAATTCAGTCTGAGCAGACGGTTCCCAATATGAGAAAGGAATCCATGCACAAAAGCAGCTTCCAACCATGTATCTTCTTTGCTGGTCTGGAGGGTAGAATCCAGCTAGATTTTAGAATACTAAAAAAAAAAAATTAAAAATTGTCACTACATCACAATCACATTCTTGTTAAACTGCAATATTTAAATCACAGATAAGAGGGTGGTTGAGATAACTCCCCCTCCCCATGACTATAAAAAGTAAAAATAAGTGTACTGGAAAAGGGAGAGGGACACGCATACGCACATTCTTAATTGTGTGGCTAGAACTGGTTTGGATGTATGAGCCGAACTGGCCCAAAGTGTGTTATTGTAGTAGCCCAACCTGGATGTTTTTGTGGAATGGATTACAGTATGAGGTCATTCTTAAACCAGATAGGTGCAGTTGGTGAACCAGTCAAAACTGGGGAATTTTAAGCATGTTTTCATAGCTTGAGTTCCATATTCTTCCTTTCATGGGGAAAAACATAATCTTCCTCTAAACTGAACTGTGTGATGTAATCTAAAATACAAGATAAGTGTCTCTTAAATTATGCTTTCTTTAAGTATGAGAATTGCATAACTAATATGTCATTGCAAGATAAGCATCAGTCAAATTTATTGCCAAGTTTGGTTTAAGATCCAAAAAGCAGATTTTTTTAAAAACTCAGCTTTTAATATATGCTTGCTATGTTTCATTTTTCAGCCTATCAATGTTTTAATAGGAAAAATGCAAAACAAACCAGGGAAGAAGGCTGTTTTCATCTTTAAAATAAAATGAATCACATTAAAAAAGAATGGTCCTTGAAAATGGTCATTCAGAGTGCAGGAAATTGTTCAAAATATTGTCCATAATCCCTTTTCAAAATGTCTTTATTGGTATTTCCATTTTTAAAAAAATGAAATACAAAGAGACTACAACAAACACAAAGAGGCAATAACCTGAACAGACCTGAGCAGTTAAAAAAAACACACACAAAAGAAGCTATGTTCATCCATTGATGGAATCTCTCATCAATTTGCTATTCTAGCATAATAAGGCCACTCACATGACTGTTATGTGTGGGGCTGGAGAAGACTGGGGGAAGCAGGAGCACACTTACCTTCCCCCCACATGACCTCCTTTCCCTCTTCAACATGCCACTTATGTGCTCACACGACTGCCGCTGCAGTGAGAAGCAGTGATCTGGAGGCCGAGGAAACAAATTATGGGATTCCAAGAATCCCATAATGCACAGCATGAGCACATTTGAAAATGCTAGAGGCTGGATCACTCCTTCCCCTGGCCTCTGCCATTTACATGGCGGCCAGGAGCCCGGCTGCCCACATCACCGGGCAATGAGGGAGGAGGGCACACATCCTCTAACCTGGTCTTGTGGTAGAAGAGAGCTGGTCTTGTGGCAGCAAGCATGACTTGTCCCCTTAAGCTAAGCAGGACCCACCCTGGTTGCATATGAAAGGGAGACTAGAAGTGTGAGCACTGTAAGATATTCCCCTTAGGGCATGGAGCCGCTCTGGGAAGAGCATCTAGGCTCCAGATTCCTTCCCTTGCATCTCCAAGATAGGGCTGAGAGAGAGACTCCTGCCTGCAACCTTGGAGAAGCTGCTGCCAGTCTGTGTAGACAATACTGAGCGAGATGGACCTGTGGTCTGACTCAGTATATGGCAGCTTCCTATGTCCCTATGTAACCTCACTTTTAGCCTGGGTGAAAAACCTGGGCTACCCGGCTAAGAAGCACCAGGATCAGTCCTGATCCCAGTGGTTCCCATGAGCCGCTCAACCTGGATAGGCCTGCTCTAGCCCGGGTAGAGCTGCTTGTGAGAATGACCTCAATGTATCATATGGTCAATTGTCAAGATGCATTTGATTTAAAAATGTTATTATTGTTGTTGTTATTCCAAGGACTTCAGGGTAGTATACAAGGTCCCTCCCCTCCCCTCCCCTAATGTTATTGTCACTGCAAACCTGGAAGGTAGGTTATACTGAGAGAGAACAACTGGCCCAAGGCCACCTGGTGAGCTCAGTGGCCAAGTGGGGAGCTGTATCCAGATCTCCTTGGTCCGATTCTATCACGTTAACCATGACATCACATTGGCTATTCATCTAACCTCCAATTAATCATCATAGCTCTGTTCAGAGGAGTAGTAGTAGTAAGTTTATTACAGTCCTTAGACCAGCTTAACATTTAAAATAATACATTTATAATTTACAAAATATTCAAGTTGCTAATACAAGCTCTACAAAGTTTGGATGCAACAAAACAAAACTTGGCCACATTAACAGAGGTAACAGATTTATAATCTGACAGCAAAAAATCCAAGTAAAATTGATCCATATGGCCAGGATGATTCTTTAAGAGAGGAGCAATGAATTTAATATGCTCATATTACAGTCATATTAATCATAGCTCGGTTCAGATGCTGACCAGAGGCCAATGAACATGTGGAGTAGTACTAGGCTCAACCCGACTTCTGCACTATCAGTGAAGTCTACATATATCCAAAAAGCAGGATCCCTGTCCATACTGAGAGAACCTACACATTGTACCTCGGGATGCTACCCTCTGACCGGGCACAAGCAACCCTATAAATAATGGAGATTTGCAGCAGTGTTTGCTGCTGCAATTCCACTCTCCTCCGCCCCGCCCCACACTCACTGCCTGGGTGAATTCTGCATTGTCTGAGCAAGTCTAACAACTTTCAGTTATCTGTTCTAAGTTCCCGCAGCGTGAGCTTTGATGCATGGTGATTTGGCATTGCTATTTCCCCATATTCCCACCTGCCACATACTGTATTTTGTTTTATTCTCAGCTTTTTGTTACCACAGTGCATTTCACTAACATGTTTTGCCACTCTCTGGGCCAGTTCAGACAATACTTAGTTCATCAGCCCAACCCGACATAATAAAGATGGCGACCCTTGACACCACCCATGCCTCCACATCTTTTCCAACTGGGAAAACATTTTATCCCATTCTTAAATAATGGATTGCATCCAAACCTTATGTGAGGAAGCTTACAGAAGGAGTTTTCCCACCCTTTCCTAAACAAGAGAGTACACAAAACTAACTCTAACAGAGTTAGAGGGTCCTTCAGAATGGGGAAGAATGTGTTGTGATGGCCTGTGGTGAGAGGGAGGGAATGCCTTCTGCTCAGTCTGAGAAAAACGGTAATGGCACAAGTCTTCTTAAACAGCACAAAACACTAAATGCTTTAAATGTCACAGACAATTTTAGATTACATATATTCCCTTTAGCTTTCACGGGCTCTCAGTAATGTGCTTCGGTTTCTCTTTTAATTTACCTACATTCCTTTCAGTTTCCACACATTCCCTTCAGGTTGCAAGCATTCCCTCTATACTGTACAAACTGACAAACCTGCCTTTAAATGTTATAAGGCCCCTTTAACCCAAAAAACAACCAGTTAGGTTAGGCACACCCTCTTAAAATTACACAAACTTCTTTTAACATATGCAAATATTTCAAATTGGATAGATTCCTTTGAAATTATACAGCCCTCCTTAAATTGCATCGTCCCCTGTGAATTCTGCCTCAAATTACACAGCTTGTCTCGATTTATATTTAATTTGTCCAATTCTGCAATTTTAATCTGAAGATATGTTATAATTCAAGGCATGCTAAAATGTCCATATGCTTTGTTGATTCTTAAAACATGTTCCTATGTTCCTAAAAGCAAAAACATCTAACAGTAGAAATACACTAGACTGGAAAACCTTTATTGCCTTCAGTTTGCCAATACTGCCTTGTGTACAACATAGTCAACCATCTGAAGAACATTTTTAGGATGTTAATTCAGAGCTTCACTGCATGGGGTTGTTTTATTGTGTACTCTTGCTGCTGCCTCATTAGTTTATTAAGTGATTTAGCAATGCAACTTCTAAAGTGAAAGCTGAATCTGGCCCTCTGTCATTCCTTGACGATGAACTGATCACAGAGACAGGCCCAGCAAATTGTGTCATGTTTATACGGCGTTTGAAGACGTGACAGTCTTCCTATTTGCAGGCTGCAGTGGCTACAGAGGCCACAAAATGAATGTTGTATTTTGTCTAGATTAAAGGCTTATTGCAAAATCATACAGGCACGGTAGTGCTTATACTGGCCGCATTTGCACATAATGGGAAACAGAGTTGAAGGAGCAAGAAGTTGCCAAACCTGTACGTCCGAATGCATCAAGCCTCAGTTGCATCTGAAACGCGACTTGAGGTTTCTCTTGCAAAACTCCAGTTTGAAACCTCAGGTTGTAGTGAGTTTCACGGCTCATACCCAAGTTTTCCAGCCACCTGCTGTACGTCCGAATGCAGAACTGCAGGCTGTACTGGCTGACACCAGAGTTGAGAGAGGAAGCTCCTCCAGCTGTGATTGACTGTCAGGCCTGTCCTTCATGCCAGAAGGAAGCCCGCAGAGCCAGTTCAGACTGCAGTTTGGCTCCTGTCCATTTTGTCAGATGAGGACAGGTGAGCATGTGCAGGGGGTAGGGGCAGAGACTGGGACTGCAGGTCCATTGGACCCTCAGTTCCGTGCTGTATGTGAATGAGGCCTCCCTGTAGTTAAGGCAGACCTGTCAGAGTGCATTCCACCAGTATAAATTCTGAACTTTCTAAATGCCAACAAGAATATTGCATGGAGTCAGGTCTACCCGAAGAGAAAAATTACTCAAGTAGTCCTTTTAATTTCAGTGGGATGACTTTGAGTAATTTTCATCATCATGTCAGCCATAGAATTTTAGAGCTGGAAGGGACCTTGAAGGTCTTCTAAACCAGCCCCGTTCAGAGCAGGAAACTGCTTCAGCATCCCTGACAGATGGCCTTCTGTCTGAAAAACTCTAGAGAAGGAGAGCCCATCACTGGGTGAGGCAGACTATTCCACTATCAAACAGCTCTTGCAGTTAGGAAATGCTTCCTAAATTGGCTTCCTGGTCATTTCAACTCATTGGTTCTAGTCTTGCTATCAGGAGCTACAGAGAACAAGTCTGCTCATCCTCCTGCGTAAGGGTCCTTTAGCAGAGGCGTAACTAGGGAAAATGGCGCCCAGGGTAAGCACTGAAATTGCCCCCCCCCCCACCAGCATACATCTGACTGACACACATGTTTCAGAAAAATTTTATTTTAAAAATTAAAAAATTACAAAAAATTACAAAAATTTCAAAATGTGAAGTAGGCTTGTGTCTCAAACATCAGAATTATGAATCATGAATCAGGCCACTACACTAATGTCACTTTTTAAATGCATGATGGAGGCACCACAGAAGTACATTATTGCCCATATAAGCACCCTAAGTGGGGCAAGGCGAGTTGCAATTTGCAGGCCTATGATAATGAGTTTGTATCTAAACCAAATTACTTCAAACTTGTGTGGTCAAGAGAACTTTCTCACTACACATCATATATTACTTTCTTTTTTAATGTAAAAAAAACCCAGCAGACCAATATCTCAACAGCACACATCTTGCTTTAGAAGTGGAAAAAACAAGTCAGAAAATTAATGAATTGCTGAATGAACTCATAGGAAACAAAATATATGCAAAGGGCTGGTGCAAGGAGGCTTGGATATACTCATTCAGCACATAAGAACCTTGCAAGCCACATGTGACCTGCTGGCCCAATGCTTGTCCTTTGCCCAGCATAGATTTACTTAAGCCAAGGAATTATCTTGTGTGGGGCACACTGTTATTACTTATACAGGACCATCAATGGAGAGGGCACTTTACAAGATCATACCCTTTGGGGGAGATGTTTACTTTAGCACTTTAGTGCTAACTCACAGCAAAAGTGAAGTTGCTGTGTAAGCACCACTTGAAGTAGAACTGGAACCCAGGACTGAATTCAAACACTCCCAAGTTAATGCCAAGGGCATAAAACCAGGTTGGGGGTGGTGGGGGTGGGGGAGAAGAGGGTAGGGGAAAGGCCAGGTAGGATAAAGAGTTGTCAAGTCCTCGCCTGGCTACGAAGTGGAGTTTGGAACCAGGTAGAAAGCACAAGTGCTGAGGAAGAGGAGTCGGGGAGGATGAGTTTGGGGAGCGGTGTGTGTGTGTGTGTGTGTTTGTGTCACAAGAAGCATGAAAAACAAGATAAAGGGCGGGTGTTTCCCACAAGTGGACTGTGGAAGAAAAAGGGCTTTCAGGAGTGCAGCACTTGGGTTAAGAAATAGAAGGCGGGGAGTAAGTAACGCGGCCACCCAGAAAAGCGACCAAGCGCTGCTGAAGCCTTAGGGTCGCCTCTCTTGACTGTGGCCCCCACAGCACCTTGTTTGGGTTGGGAGGGAGGGAGGGAGGGAGGGAGGGAGGGAGAGAAGAACTCCTAGGACTGTGGGGAGAGGGGCGTGTGTGTGTGTGAGTCAGGGCTGCTTATAGGCAAGGAATGAGAAGAGGAAGAGGGGTGGACGGGGTGTGTGTCCTGCATCGCCATAGGGCCAGGTGTGTGGTGGGGGGCCACCTATCCCCCCTCAATGGACAGCACTTTCTACGCCCCTTTTCTCTCCCATCCCTCCCACTCACCGTGCATGTCTTCGGTGTCGCCCGGAGCCGCCATGACCCCCGACTGGGCTTCCGGCGCCAGCCTGACTCAGCAGCTCTCGCTACTCCCTCCTCGGTCTGCTCCGGCCGCCACAGCGGCCGCCATTTTGATCCAGCGATCCAGCCAGACTCACTCGGGCGGGGGGGAAGGGGAGGAGGAGGAGCGAGCGAGCGGAGCCTCCACAGCAGCGCCCTTGGCATGTGGTCCGCTGGGGAGGGGTCAGGTGGAGGAGCCGCCTGGGATTGCGGACAAGGAGCCGCAAAAGTTGCGGCAGCAGGAGAGGCGGTGGGTCCCGGTCTGTGAGGCGGCAGTCGGGGATGGAGGGTCGGGAGTCCCACTGCAGCTCTACTCTACAACAGCCGAGACGACTCAATGTGAGAGGAACAGTGTTGGTGGCCAAAGCCGAATCCCTCCGCTCCTTCCTCCAAATCCTTCCTCTGTTCCACGTGGTCACGTAGGCATGTGCGCTCTTTGCAGGAGTGCAAGTGCGGGGGGTGGGCGGCTGTCCGGCCGCCTTTCCTGCAAGCCAGTGGGAGCGTCCGCCAGCCACCCCCGCCACCCTCCGCCGCCCGGAATTTGGTGGATTTTTTTAAAAAAAAACAAACAATGTTTGTGGTGGAGCTTTTCTGGGGCATCGCGCTGCACCCCCTCCCAGAGTGGCGCTCGGGGCACGTGCCCCCCCTGCCCCCCTATTGTTACGCCACTGTCCTTTAGGTATTTGGAGACCGTTATCGTGGCTGCCCTTAGTCTTCTTTTCTCTCGGTGAAATATATTTGGTTAAAGGAGCTGGGTATGAAAGGGAGCTATCTGAAGGGCCATCACAATAAGCAGGAGCAGATCTGTTCTCTGCATCTTGCATGTATCTGATTGTCTCAATAAAGTCTCCACCTGTCCCCTTTATGTGCAGTGCAGGTGTTCAGTGAGGAGCATAATTTGCCGCTCTGGTGCTTACTTGCTACGTGCACTCATTGAACATGCACATTAAATTACTGAAAGGGGGAAAACAGACAGGAAAGGGGAAGGAGGGGAGGAATCCTTACATGTATATAGATCACCTGTAAATTTCTTCAGATGGTCTCAGCCTCATACAACTATACCAACCCTGAGTGAACACAAGTAGTAAGATCTTCCATCATGGATGAATGTCATGGAATAAGCAGAAGGGACATTTTCTGCCTTTTATTCGCCCAAACTTACACTCTAAAAACCCTCAATAATGCAAGTGTTACACATCCCCGGGGAGGCTGTCAAAACAAACTACTAGATGTCCAGAGCAGAAGCCTCAGACAGCAAATTCTTGCACCAGTCTGCCTTCCATTTCATTCTTGTGGGGCAAAGCTAGCCTTTTATAGAAATGTTAACTCCCATGGCCATATCCAAATGGCTTACATTATATATCAAATAGAAGTGGACCTCATTATTTGTGGGGCAGGGGCGTAGCTAGGGGAGAGGAGGCCTGTGTTCGTTTCTCTCTCTGGCAGCCCCTCCAGAGTGAGGGAGATAATGAAGAAAATGGGGAGTGGTTAAGCTGGAGGGCCATCAGGAGCTGGGGGCCCAGATCCTTTGAACCTTCTTGCTCAATTCTAGCTACACCCCTGTTTTGGGGGTTCTGTTCTTGCCTATAGGCACAAATATGGAAACCGCAAATTATGAAACCTAGAGCCAATGGGAATTGGGGGGTTAAGTTCCTAACAAAAAGGGGGCCAAAAAAGCGGGGGGGGGGGAATAAGAGAAGAAAATGATAGTACCTTATTCTCCAGCTCTTCAGCAATGCCCCCCAACCCCCATGGTCAAATATTCACACAGAAATTTTTTTTTGGAAGAACCACAAACTGGCTTTCAGCTGGAAAATGGCAACCAGAAATGACATTGGAATTCATTTCTGGGTCATTTCCAGCCACTCAGTACCACAGATAGGCGAAATCTGCCTATTTTTCTATGCACAGATAATGAAACTGGTTCTCTAAGACTCAGTCGCTGATATGCGAAACCGTGGATACGGAGTCCACAGATAACGAAGGCCACCTGTATACCAAAACAAAGGACACAAGGCACTGAAGCATTTACAAGGACATAATTATCACAGACAGAAACTATTGTAAGAACAATTAAGCTTGCAGTACTTACACTTTGTCACAGTGAGGTGCAGCCATTCTGCAAGGTTCAGAATATTCTTTGAAAGAAAAACCACAGAAACGATATGCACTTGGGCACTGAAAAAAGGGAACACGTATCTTTCAAAGAACACAAAACTTGAGCGGGGGGAAGGTGAAGCAGCACCACCACAGATGTAGGGCAAGGGGCTTCACAAGTGTCCCTGCTCTTAAATAGTGAGGAACAGCACTCAGCCTCTAATGCAAGCCTGCTCAACTTCGGCCCTCCTGCAGATGTTGGCCTACAACCCCCATAACCCCTGGCTATTGGCCACTGTGGCTGGGGATTATGGGAATTGTAGTCCAAAAAGAGCTGGGGGGCCAAAGTTGAGCAGGTTTTCTCTAAAGGATTGGAAAATATAAGTGTTTAAAACATGCCAGAATGACACTGGCATGAGAAGGTTGTGTCACTCATCACCAGTGATGTCACATCCAGTACATGTCTCTGACATTCAAACACATGCCACACATAACTTGTGGTTCTAACTAATGTGTTGGGCTGGGGGGGTGGGATTACATTTCCCCTGCAACAGAATATTGCGGATAGCATTTTGGATTTTTATTTTTTAAACAAAAACATTACCTAGAGGGAAAATATTTGGATTCCACAACAAAGAAGTGGCAGTTCTGTGTGTATTGCACTAAGAACAGAACCATACAAGAATCATAAGAATCATACAAGAACAGAATTCAGGTGGCCCTTGTTATTTGTGGGGGTTCAATTCAATTCAATTCAATTCTGGCCTACAACTGCAGATAATGAAACCACAGATAATGAAACCTCAAGTAAATGGGAATTGTGAGGTTAGGTTCTGGAGCCCAGGAAAATGACTGAAAAATCACCGAAAAGACAAGGTAAACGCCAAAATAAGAATGGAGCATAGCACTGTACCTTGGCCACCTCCGCCCTCCTGCTCTCCCACTTTCCAGCTATGCCCCTCAGCTTATCCAGTAATGTGTAACCAGGACATTTCCTCACACACACCCCGCCATGGTGTGGTTAACAGCACGAAATTGTGTGCACTTAACAGCACAAAATTAAAATTAAATTTACAAAAGTGATGATAAGCATCTTACGAAGGCAACACAATGCTGCAAGATGCTCCAGAAAATGGCTCCAAGAAGCTCCACAGGAATGGCTCAAAAAGGTTCCAAAAAGCTCCAGAGAAATGGCTCCAAAAAGCCTCCAAAAGCTCCAGAGCAATGGTTCCTGAAGGCTCCCAATAACTTCTTAAGGATATCAAATGCTGCTAAATGTGGCTGTTCGAAGCACAAAAATCTCTAAACATGCAGACCAAAGCACTCCATCGTTCTCCTCTGAACTCCTCTCACAACCCATGAGCATGTGCAGCAAGATCACGACCATTTAAGGACAGAACTCCGCTGCTGAAAAATGTGGATATGCGAAGCCACATACCACAGATAACGAGTGCAGGTATATATTAGCCAACTGCAGATCCATGAAACCACAAGTGCCGAAACTGTGGATAATGAGGGCCACCTGTACTAGCACTTGTTTGCAACTGTGGCACGGACCCATCCATTTTCAAGTTAGAAACCTGAGTGTTTTCTTCTATATCCTATTATCAAACACACCTGTTTTTATTTCATTTTTAACTAAAAAATAAATTAGTGTCATTGAGGTCTTTTTGCAGAGTTCTAAATTAATGCTGAAAAGTTTGAAGTGGTGTGTAATGGTTTTTATTTTTTATGTTTTGATAGCTTGCAATACAATCTGCAAAAATCATCAGTTACTTGCCTTTGCACATGACAAGTCCCAGCTCTAGATTTGATAAATAGTTTTAATTGTATCCTGTCACTAAACGGAACCCCATCAGAACCTGGCGCCAGGAAATTGTACGTATTTGCACTTGGAGATGAAACTCAAGCTACACCTTTAAAATGAACCATCACCCTCTGTGATTGTTTTTTCAAATGTGTTTGCAGGAGTCACTCACATACGCAACTGTAGGAAAGTAGGTATCAACATACTTATCACCCAGAGGTGAGCTTTCACACTCTTCAATTTTAAACCAGTGGATTAAATCGTACACTGATTTATTTCAAAGAAAACGACTGCACAGCATTTCTGATAAAGAAAGATACTGGGTTGTCTAGTAAGGTGCCATTCCACAAACAGAATAATTTCTGTTCACACAAGGAAAAGGAGCATAACAACATCTGTGCTGAATCAGGCCCAAGCCTGCCACCACCACCATCATCATCATCATCATCATCACCACCACCACCTTGATTTGTTAGCCATCCCAAATCTGGGTGGCTTGCAACACATTATAAGATAAAAACACACAATACATTAAATCATAACAGACCAAGATCCGGGGTCAGGGAGGTGAGAAAATACAAAATATAATACAAAACCATTTTAAAAACATTTTTAAAAATCAGTTAAAATCAGATCAGTTAAAAAAAATTAAATTAAAAGCCAGGGTGAACAAAAAGGTCTTCACCTTGCACCTAAAAGAACAAGATATGAAGCCAGGCAAAGCTTACTGGGGAGGCTATTCCATAAATGGGGTGCAACCACCAAAAAGGCCCTCTCCCTAGTAGCCACCCGCCTTGCCTCATTTGGCAAGTGCACTCAGAGGAAGGCCTCCGAAGAAGATCCAGATTGTGACATATAGGGCAAGGCATTTTCTCAAATAACCTAGTCCCAAGCCATTTAGGGCTTTAAAGGCTAACACTAGCATTTTGAATTGGACCCCGGAAACGGACTGGGAGCCAGTGCAGCTGATAATCTAGTCCAACATCCTGTTTCCTACAGTGGCCCACCAGATGCCTCTGGGAAGCCCACAAGCAGGAGATGAAGGCACACCTGCTCTCCTGACTCTAAACCTGGAGGTAGTCTATTGTCCTCCATAAGACCCATCCTCCATTTCCACTTACCCACTCTTTCCTCTGCCACCTCCTACACTACCCAAAAATTTGCTCTTGATGGTTGGGGAGACCCTCCAGAACACAGAGGCATCTGGCTGAAGCAAGAAAGCAGGGTTAGCAAGAATTGCCCCCCTTGCACGAATGGAAATGTTCCCATTCATAGCATGACATATTAGGATAATACCAACTTTCTACATCAACCAGAACCTCATCATGCTTCAGAACACTTGCAGAGCTTCTAGGTGAGTAAATTGCTCACTTCAAGGTCAGAGGCAGCCACACATGGACAATAGTGAACAGCAGACCTTAGGAAACCTGAAGGGAGCATGCAATGCAGTCATTCCCAAACTGTGTCTCAAGAGAAATGCTAATAGTCTGTGATGCTATGCTTTTAATCTTTGATTGTATCAGCTTTTGTTCCATATTCTTTCTGTTCTGTATTGTTGTAAACCACCTCATGCATATTTGAAAAGTGGGGCTATAAATATCTTAAATAAATATTTCATGTCATTTCATCTTAAAGGTGTTTAGAGAATCATCTCATCCCATATGAGTCTGCCTGTACCTTGAGATCTTTGGGGAGGCTCTCTTGCAGTCCCACTGCCTTTGGAGGTTGATCAGTGCTCAAATGTACAGTAAGAGACTCTTCTCTGTTGTGGCACCCACCCTGTGGAACTCCCTTCCACTGGATTTCAGATTGGTTCTGTTTTTTAGAGCCAATAGAAGAAATTCATTTTTCGGCAGGCCCTATTTTGCAGGTGAAAGGGTGATCTGTTTTATCTGCTCTTTCTCCATTATGATTGCTATTGATTGCTATTTTGAGTTCTTTTTATTGTAAAAAGAATTATATCATTCTTGTAACAATTATAATTATTGTACACTGTTTGTTGTGAACCACTTTGAATATGTTTTGGGAAAGTGGGTCATACATTTTTAAAATAAATATGTGTTTGTTTATTAAATGTATGTACTGCCTTTCCAAATAAATGCTCAAAATGATTTTTAGGACCCCAAAGTAACCATTTGCAGAAGAGGCTGTCCTGCTGCATCTCTTTATGATTCACTACCCCAATCAATTAGTTAAAAACAATATACCCACCCAGAACACTGACTCATGCAGAAACACAGGGGGTTAACATCTCTGAATGCAGATAAATCTAAGCACACTCTAAAAGTCAGCCTTGCTGTGGGTGTCAAGTGCACCCTCAGAGTTCATTCGGAAAATAGTGTATTTCAGCTATAAGGAAACATTGGTGCTGCCTAAATAGATTCAGGTTTTTAGATCACATTGAATATATATGCTGGGTAGCATCCACAGTGATGCTCATGGCAGAAGTCTGAGCTGTGCTGCTGCTGCTTTGTAACCTTGCACAAATGTGCATGGAAGATTTAGCACTAGGAATAATTCACTCAGCATCTTTGTCCTCTCTTCCACGACCTTCCCCTATGTAACGTGTTGAGCAATGTCTTCTACTAGCACAAGAACAACTCTGTAATTGAGTTAACTTTTCCCATATAACACCCTTGAACAAGAACAAAAAATGTCCTTCCACATGCATTACTACTAACTGAGTTAGCATTACTACAAACTGAGCAAAGAGATACCTTTCAAAGTGATGGTGCTTATATTTAGCAGGGGGAGAGCAACTGGCCCTATCTAACCCCAGTATAGCATGCCTCCGGTGGTGGTTGCTGGTATCTGCCTTATATTTCTTTTTAGATTGTGAGCCCTTTGGTGACAGGGGTCGATCTTATTTATGTATTTGGTTTTTTCTGTGTAAAGTTAACCACTTTGAGAACTTTGGTTGAAGACCTGTATATAAATATTTGTTGTAGTAGTGCAGTAGTAGCAGAAGAACATCTCGGGATGCTACCCTCTGACTGGGCACAAGCAACTTAAGTGGTCCTCTTTGGATGGCAATATTCGTATGGGTGCCAGTGAAGCAATGCATAGCCCAAGAGAAGCTCCCCAGGATGAACTGTAGTCATGCAGGAGATTTTGGAAAACAACTCTTGGACTCCAGAGTCCAGCTACTTCAAGTGATAGCAATGCCTTGGGTCACCTTTGCACACTACACAGGCACTGGAGTGCCTGTGTATTAGGGGTGCAGAGGTAAAACAGCATTCTATCATGTTCTTTCAGTCAACACCCCCACCCCAATTTCTGTGGCTTCTCAAAGCTTTCTGTTTGCACTGTTTTTTGTACTAGAAGGGGAATTGAGAATCGCCTGCTCAACAAGTATGTCGGGCCTTTTAGCAAATCCATGAAAAAAAATGGCTAAGTTATGAGGAGTAAAATTTGAAAAGCAGACACAAAACCTCAAAACCACAGTTGGGTCTTTATAATGGGATTTTCTGCATTCAGACAGGGAAGTACAGACTGACTCAATGTATTTGGGAAAGATCTCTTTCCCAAATAAATTGGTCTGTCTTCCATACAACATGCTTTCATGGGCTCATTTTTTTTATTTTTATTTTTTTGGAGCTGAGTTGGAGCTGCCGGACCCATAATTACCCTGTAAACCAAAAAACTTCTTCCTCCTCTTCCTCCTCTTCCTCTTCCTCCTCCTCCTCTCTCCCTCCTCTTGTCTTTAATAGAATATATGTTAAAGGACAACCATCCGATACAGCCTAAGAACAGTCCTCAAAAGCTACTAAGATTATTTCTAATATTGCAGTGAAAACTGTAAATGAAATGCAGAAGATCCAGTACCAGAGGGTTTCCAGTCACCTGGAAGGATCTGATTTCAAGATCATATTCAAAACAGTGCTGGAGCTGCTACTTAAAACTCCTGCAAGCAATCGCCTTGCTGATTATTTGTCATGTATAATTACAACATATGTATCTCTGAATACCTTAGCTGTTTCCTGATTGAGACTGCACTAACATTATCTTTTTATTGGTTCTCATGATTATAAACACCAGGGTATTCCTGCTGAAGTGGCATAGAACTAGGATTAGGCTTGATAGCTGCATCTGCCTGAGGTGTTTGTGAGCTGTACTTATAACAAACATGGGACTATCATGAAAGCCAACAGATATGTTACCTCTGAGGTCAATGAGAATCAATCCAGATGGGACACAAAATGCATCTTTTTTGACTTCTGTTTGTTTGTAGGTTTCCCCCATTAAAATAGGAGCACAGGGAAGAAAAGGGTTGGGGCTGCAGCATGCAACAAGGGGCATTTAACCCTTTCCTCACACACTGCAGTCCTGATTAATATAGAGGAGAACCTCAAAATCTGCAATTTTGTGTATCCACGGTTGGCATACATGAAAAAAAATGGTCCAAAAAGGGCTAATTCCATATATCAACAGTCTGTTTTCCCACTTGATCCACAAAGAAAACATAGGAACATAGGAAGCTGCCATATACTGAGTCAGACCATAGGTCCATCTAGCTCAGTATTGTCTACACAGACTGGCAGCGGCTTCTCCAAGGTTGCAGGCAGGAATCTCAACCCTATCTTGGAGAAGCCAGGGAGGGAACTTGGAACCTAGATGCTCTTCCCAGAGCGGCTCCATCCCCTGAGGGGAATATCTTACAGGGCTCACACTTCCAGTCTCCCATTCATATGCAGCCAGGATGGACCCTGCTTAGCTAAGGGGACAAGTCATGCTTGCTACTACAAGATAGACCCAAAACTTAAAATATAAACTTATAAATGTATCAATATTTTTATCAAGCCCAAGGAAAGTAATCACAGCACTTGCATACAGACAGCATGCTTTGTTTTATTTAAGATACTACCATCCAGTGGTGATGCTAGTGAATGGTGACCAAACTCCACAGGACACCACATGAGCCCCATGTGGAAAATGATGACCCTGGTTGTTGGTATACACAGGGCCAGTTCAGATGAACACTGACCAGACACACTATGGGGACAGAGAAGCACCCATAGTGTGCCCGCCCTGACATCATTGCAAGAAGCCCTAAAGCACTGTTAGGGCATCCTTGCATGAGAGAGGCGTTCATCCAAATTGCCCCCATACGCATGCTCCTGCTTAAACTGGGTTTTGGAGTGCGTGTAGAGGGGCAATTGAGATGAATGCCCCTCTCATGAAATTAAAAGATTCTTCATTCATTCATTCATTCATTCATTCATTAAGAGATTTAATATACCGCCCAGTCATCAGACTCAAGGTAGTGTACAAAACAAGAATAGCATCCGAGATTTTTTGATTTTTTACAAAACCTTAAAAGGCAAATGCCTGGCGGAAAAGAAATGTCTTCAATAAGGTTTTAAAGGTTGAAAGGGAGGAGGCAGACCAAATCTGGGGAGGGGGAGGGAAGAGTCAGTGCATTTGGACATCCTACAGTGATGTTAGGATGGGCATACTCTGAGTTCGAGAACTTAAATTAACCCTCCCCACATGCCACAATCCCAATCATTATTGGGTTCCCCATGTTTCATATTTTAATGGGGCGAAATATCCAAATGGAAGTCAAAAGACGTGTCTAGCGCAAGTGGTGAGTCTCTTACCCATGCTTGGATGCTATGTATGTTACACTACATCCAGTTTCCAGAGGAGCTCTGTCAGTCTGCTGCAGCAAAAATAAGCATCTTGTAAGACCTTAAATCATGTGCATTTGTTGCATAAGCTTTTGAGGAAGTGACCTCTGTTCTGTGAAAGTTTGTACCACAATAAATCCACTAGTCCATGAGGCATCGCAGAACTCTTCTTTGTTATTTAAATCAAGTGATCATGGGGGATGAGTAGAACACATGAGATGTTACCATGCCAGTGTCAAGATGTGTCGCTTTGGCATGGTAAGGTTGCATGTGATCTGCCCATCCCACATGATAACTAGATTGAGATGTTATCGCAGTAGCATGTGATTCTAGCCCAGGGAAACAGTTAACTTGCCACAGCGGAAATATATAGATTCGCTGTCAGCTTTGCAAATGCATCAGAACAAGAATAGGAGGTCATGGTGGGCAGTCCTGTGTTGTGCTGTTAAATCCAAACTCTTGGCCACTATCACTGAAAGCTTGTTTCACAGCTTTGGGACTTGTATTGTTTCCAAAGCCATGATGATCCTCTTGTTCAAAGAGAGCATTGCTGGCAATGGCTGTCTGGATTCCATGGGAAAGTATTTGGCCAATCATATGCTGACATGTTTATCTTGCTAGCTGTCAGGATGAGTAAGTATGCAAGCTGAATACTATCATTCAGCTTGGATGGAGAAATAGCTACCACTCGCGAAATCTGACAGAATAAATATGTTTTCAAACAAAATCTGTCAGATTCCTACTAATCTTTTCATTCAGATCCTATTATGATTGATCTTAAATGGGGTCATGCTGATAGGTAACTTAAAACTCTGTCATTTTACATTCCTTCAATGACTGCAAACAGCATTAGGAAACAGTTATTGCCTCTTGATCAATCTTTGAATTTCCCCCCTTTTTTTTTCTTTTTTCTTTCTTTTTTTTTTTTGCAGTTGCCTGTGCATGTATGTGGCTTTTAATATCTAATTACACAGATGCATGCCACAGACAACTTATTGTTGGGCCCTTAATACTAATCCAATAGAAATCAGCATAACTGCTTCAAGGCAATAGTAGCATCTGTCTCCCCCCCACACACTGCCTGACTACCTATCAATTCATGAGTAGATTCAAAACCAAGTGTGAAAAATAGCAAACACATTCCAGTTCATTCCTTCTGGCACAAATATTATATCCTATGCGAAAGAATTTGGAGTTCAGAGCTGCCTAGAACAACACACCATTTCCTGCTTGACCTAAGCTGGATTCACCCAAGGCAGATGCTGATAACATACTGATGTGCTTTCCCATGATCAAGACCACAGCTTGTCTCTCCCACTCAACCCACATACACACTTCCATCCACACTAATGTCAACGCATCTCATCCACATCAGAACACATCTAACTTTGGCTCACTTCCCTTTTGGTGTTTACATAAGGTGTGGGCGGGGGTGGGGGAGAGTGGATTGAAGTTCTTCCAGTCTTTCAGGGTTTTCCCCCCTTTCATTTGCTTGAGCGTTGGCATCTTGTTTATGCAGCAGAGGCCTGTGAAGCGATGGGAGGAAGAAGATCGGGAGGGGATTGCAGAAGAAGAACACTGGAAATGACAGGCAAAATGTAGGCAGATATATGCAAGGCAGGCCACCTAATGGCACAGCGGGGAAGTAACTTGCCTAGGGGAACAACAGGCTATCAGTTTGAATCCCCACTGGTATGTTTTCCAGACTAGGGATACACCTATATCAGGCAGCAGCAATATAGGAAGATATATAGGAGCTCACACTGTGCGGGAGGAGGCCATGGTAAACCTCTCCCGTATTCTACCAAGAAAACCACATGGCTCTGTGGTCTCCAGGACTCAACATTGACTCGATGGCACAATCTTTCTACATGCAAGGCACCGAGTTGCCCACAGGACTGGTCACCTTCAGCTGATATAGGGAGGATATGAATTCAGTCGGCATTGTTAAAACTTCAGTCAGCATTGTTAGTCAAGAAAAATTTAGTACGATTAGTAAATCTCCATCACAATTTCCAAAGTCTCCCATTAGTGGCAACACAAGTTTCTGCCCCAGTGCAAATTACAGCCACAAGAGTTGTGATCCAGTTAAGGACTGAGGTGAGGCAAAGGTTTAAAGGCCCTTCCTCTCCCTCTTCTTCTCCCCCCAGAAATTCTTCTCCCTCTCACATAAAACTAGAACCAAGGGTCATCCCATGAAATTGATTGCCAGGAAATCCAGGACCAACAAACGGAAGTACTTTTTCACACAACGCATAATCCACTTGTGGAATTCTCTGCCACAAGATGTAGTGACAGCCAACAACCTGGATGGCTTTAAGAGGGGTTTGGAAAACTCCATGGAGGAGAGGTCTATCATCGGCTACTAGTAGGAGGGCTATAGGCCACCTCCAGCCTCAAAGGCAGGATGCCTCTGAATACCAGTTGCAGGGGAGTAACAGCAGGAGAGAGGGCATGCCCTCAACTCCTGCCTGTGGCTTCCAGCAGCATCTGGTGGTCCACTGTGTGAAACAGGATGCTGGACTAGATGAGCCTTGGGCCTGATCCAGCAGGGCTGTTCTTATGTCCCCATGCTATGGTCCCAATCCAGTTCACCACTCCTCCCAAACGTCTACTATTTAGTGGGGGGAAGAACAAGAAAATAATGTCCAAATGTGTGCTTAACATAGTGTAGTTTAGCCCTGCAAACAAATTGACAATTGCAAATTCCTCCAGTAATACCTTACTTACTGACCATTGTGGCTGGACATGATGGAAGTTGTAGTCCAACAACATATGGTGACCCAAATTGAGAACCTCTCCTTTACTATATTTTGCCTAGATTAAGCATAAAAAGCAAAGCTGAAAATCATATGCCACAGACAGCATTTCAGGTTTCAACAGAGGGGCCAAAGAGATTTCACTTGGTGGAACAAGCTTGACAGCTAGATTTGGAGCCAGTGCTTAGTTATGTTTAAGATTAAATTGCAAGAAAACCAATATATTTTTAAGAATACTTGTTCTGTCTATTTTCTTTTCTTAAACCACACAGATTTTTCTCCATCTCACCCCACTTCACCTCACTTTTTAGGGAAAGGATTTGTGTCCTTGCCATGCAAATATAGTGAGGTCATTCTTGCAACCAGCGCTACCTGAGTAGGGCAGCGCTAGCCCAGGTAGGGCTGGTCGTGAGAACTGCTAGGATCAGGACCAATCCCGGAGCTCCTCCACCTGATAGCCCGGGTTTTCCACCTGGAAGATAGAAAGAGCTAGAAGGGTGTTATCTCTCCCACTCACCACCCACCACTGTTCGGTCATGTGGACACTTGAGCTACCAGAAACCCAAGCTTCCACAGAGCCAGGTGGAAGGAGCACCTGGCAGCGTGGAAGTGCCCCGCTGCATCACATTCCTCCTGCAGTGCATTGTGGGACACCACAAGACTTTCTCTTCCGGACCCCAGCTCTTCCAATTGCCACCCCGCCATTATGAGATTGTGCCACCCCGCCATCTGAGAGGAGGCAGGTAGGAGTCGTCTTCCCCCACTACCCTCCAGCCTATGAGTTTGGTCATGTGAACGACCTTAGTGTATGATTCATTCAAAAAAGAAACCCAAAGTAAGGAAAAGCCTCTAGCTGGTGCTCAAAACTGGAAGATTTGTTATAGTGTGACAAATGCACAGAACTCCCATTCCCCTTCATGTCCCCACTGTGGCAACTGTGCACATGTGTGCAGGTGTGGGGGTAAGAGGAAAAAGCTTTTTTGAGCCACTTCCATGTTAATGGTGTTGCACCAGGGGTGCAAGTGGATTGTGCCTATTGTAGATACATCCCATCCTGATGAATGTGGATAGAAATATGCAGTAGAGATCAACTGCACCTCTCTCCTCAAGCCTCCCTCATATCAACACTGCTGGTCACTTCTAAAATAAAATATGAACTGATTGAAGTAATCCATTTTGTACTACTTGTAAGGTGAAGATCCTAACTGCGCCCACAACCTGGACCAGAGGCACTCTTACCCCTGGACTTCGGGGCTGAAGTCCAGGGCCTCCACACCCCCTGGGGGCCCCCAAATCCTCTTCAGTTTGTCCTGGGTGGTGTGGTCGCCAGGCCGAGCATGATGATGCTTAATTTGCAGGAGAGGGGAGCTTCCAAAGGCCTTTAGGTCCAGGCTCCAGAATTACCTAGGTGCACCTCTGACCTGGACCTCTGTCCTCACCCTTCCCAACACAGAGCCCCTTCCCTCTGTCCCTTCTTCCCTCACACCTCTCTCCCTTTTCTCTCCCAACACCCCTTCCCATCCTCCTTACCCTGTGGCGGCAAGGACCACTAGAGCTTTCCCAAACGGGCAGCTTTACTGTGGAAGGAAATGCCTAAATTTAAGCCGTTCTGAGCACTGCCCCAAAGAGCTACTTTTTAAGGGCACATATTATGCAGAGTAAATGCAGATCATCAGGAGCAAAGCTGAATAATGCCATTGGCTCTAGGAGAGGCACCTTCTGTTGCTGTCCTGATGTTGCCGCAAATGATTCCCTCATACGAATTCGAAGCTGCATTCAGTCACCATTTGGAAAAGCTCCTGCCATGGCTTTCCATGGCACTCGCCTCCTCACTCTCCATGTCTTTTGAAAAGGCAAAAGAAAAGGGAACTGTGAGGGACAGGAAGTGTGATACAGACTTCCTGCTGCTCCATGCCTCGCCCCCTTCCTTTTCAAAAGGCAGGGAGAGCAGGGAGATTAGTGGTGTCATCAGGGCAAGCAGAATAGGAGGAGACACAGTGGTGGCTGGGGCAGGAGCAGCAGCTGAGCCCACTAACTCACCTTGGGCAGACCAGAAAAGAATCTTTCCTGCATTAAGTCAGAGTGGCAAGGATTAGACACATTCTTTCTATTGTGGGTGACATGGGGATACCTCCTCCTCCCTCTTCTCCATTGTCTCATGGTAGCTAGTCCAGTTAATGATTTGTAAGAGTGAGCACAGACAGCAATTCTCCATCACTCAAGCCACTTTCTATTTTGTGTGACATAAATACCAGGCACATATATGGCATTTCATAGACTGATGGCAGAAAACTGGCTGCCTGGGTTATGTCAGTAATCCTGAGGGCCATCAAACAGAATGGAAGAACAAGTGCAAGGACATGGAGTACTAGGTCAGGAAGGCAAACCCAAGTGATAATAGTTGTAGTTTAGTTTATTACGGTCACAGACCAGATTAAGAATGGATAACAATTAATAACATTAATAACAACATTCAAGAAAATTCAAAATTTAAAAATTACGAACTGTTCAGATTACTAAGACAGTCATTACGGAGCTTTGACACCACAAAACAAAACTTTGCCACATTATCTGAAATTATAGGTTTGAAATTTGACAGCATAATTTCCAAATAAAATTGGTCTGTATGACCAGGATAAATGGTTGAAATGGGTGCAATAAATTTGGTGTGAGCATCCCTATAAAATTGGCAATAAAGAACAACGTGGGTGATAGACTCTATATCCCCTGAGCCACAAGGGCAACAGTGCTGATCGTAAGGAAGTCATTTGAATTTACCATCAAGTACTGCCGAAGAGAGAGCGTTCAATCGCATGAAAGTCAGAAATCTCCTAAATTTTGGTACCAAAATCTGGTATAAATATTCAGCTGGTTTATAGTTAAAAATTTGAAAACCTACATATATTCCCTTGGGCAGCCATGCAGACTCCTCCTGAAAATCTATATCTCTGAGCTGTTGCTTCACAAAGCAAAGTACCTGCTCAAATCCTCGCCCAATAAGAGCTTCTTAAGACACGCCCAAGTGCTGCAATTTTAATTTCAGAGCTAATTTCCATTTGGAAATGAAATTGTCTAATAACACTAAAGGGGTAAGACCATCCGGAAAGAAGGCCAGGCTTAACCAAAATTTAATTATGTAAAACCATGCTTTCGCTTTCAGAGTGGTGACCCCTGCTTACCTACAAAGGATGGCATTTGCTGTACCCAGGGGCGGAGCCACCATCTGGCCAACGGGTTCAAAGAACCCGGGCCGCACCCAATCAGGGGCCACGCCTTGCGGCCCTGACACACACACCCCGCATCTGACATCAGACGCAGGGGTGCAAGTTTAGCTCCTGAGCGGGGGCTGCGCGGCCCCTTCAGGAGCTAAACTAAGGCTGGAACTGCATTCACAGTGCAGCCAGGAGCAGTTCTTCCCTGCAGGGAAGAGCCGCTCCCGGCTGTGCTGCGAAAGCAGCACCAGCCTTAGTTTAGCTCCCAAAGGGGCTATGCAGCCCCTTCAGTAATTGAACTCCAACTCCCAAATGGAGCCTCAAGGCTCTGTTCGGAGCCAGACCATGCCCCCTGTGGGGGCATAGCTAGCCCCTGCGTCTGATGTCAGATGCGGGGGCGGGGTCAGCAGGGCCACCGCCGCTGCCTCACATAGGCTGCTGGCGGTCAGGCTTTTTAGTCCCATTGACTGCAATGGTTAGACGTTTACATTCTTTTCATTCAATGATATCAATAAGACCCTAAAACCCTCCATTTTGACAAGATCACGTCCATATTTATCATTATAGAAAATATTATTTCATAATGTTTATTATCTATCTATCTATCCATCCATCTATCACATTTATATACTGCCTCATATTATTTCATAATGTTTATCTATCTATCTATCTATCTATCTATCTATCTATCCATCCATCTATCACATTTATATACTGCCTGATATGTGCATCTCTGGGTGGTGTACCCAATTTAAAACACAAACTAATATAAAACAGAGTAAAAACAGTTAAAACAACTTCACAAAACAAAAGAAAACAATCTCATGGGATAAAAACAATTAATCAGTTTAAAATTAATTTCAGTTACAAGCCTGAGAAAACAGGTGTCTTGAGGGTCTTCCTAAAAGCAGACAGAGAAGATGTTCTTATTTTAACAGGGAGCACCTTCCAAAGCTCTAAGGCAGCCGCAGAGAAGGCCCGGTCCTGAGATGCCACCAAACTAGCCGGCGGCAACCATAACCACCAGACCTCTCCAGATAATCTTAATAAGCAATAGGGTTCATGACAGAGGAGGCACTCTCTTAAGTACCCTGGACCCAAGCCATTGAGGGCTTTATAGGTAATTTAATAAATATATGTATTTATTAAAATCTCACATGTTCCTAAAGGTGAACTCATACCACAAACTGATGCAGCAAATATTAGCTAAACAATGGAGCAAATCCAAGACGATGTTGCCATGAGCCCAGCAATGGCTTGGTATCTCTATGAGGCAACCATATGGTGGCCAACTCACATCATGTAGTTTTTAGGAAGCTGTCTTATACTGAGTCGTGGGAACATAGTTAGCTGCCTTATACTAAGTCAGGCCATTGGTCCATCTAGCTCAGTATCATCTACTTAGATGGGTAGCAACTGTCCAGGGTTTCAGAGAGGAATTTTCTCTCAGCCCTCCTTGTATCAAACTTGGAACCTTCTGCATATGAAACAGATGTTCTACCACTGACTCAAAGCCCCATTCTTTGCCATAGTGCAGACTTCATCATCCTACACTGGCCAATAAGGGAAGGCACTGTTCAGCTCTGCAATTTGGATACAGGTTGGTGCACGCAGCATCTTACCAACAGAACTATTTGGTACTAAACATGTTTGCCAGGAAGCCACATGCCAGTTTGACTTAGTGACAATACTTCAGTGACAAAGTCTCCATAAGATAAACTGGACAACTGCTGTAACGAAATGGGGTTCTGAGAGACGTCTAGTTGTCCATCATGAGAAAAAGGGTGCTGAATCCAATGGAACTCTGCTCTGATCCAGTAAGGCTCTGCTTATGTTCTTCGGTGTGGGTTCAGCAGATTTCAGGACCCTTGGCAAACAACAAACAAATATATATTTTATTATATATTTTATTATATACTGCTTTTTGACTAAAGTTCCCAAAGTGGTTTACATAGAGAAAACAATAATAAATGAATAAGATGGTCCCATGTCTCCAAAGGGCTCACAGTCTAAAAAGAAACATAAGGTAGACACCAGCAGCAGCCACTGGAGGGATGCTGTGCTGGGGATGGATAGAGCCGGTTGCTCTCCCCCTGCTAAATATAAGAGAATCGCCACTTTAAAAGGTGTCTCTTTGCTTAGATACTCTTGGCATATTGTCACACTATGAAACTGCCTACCATGCAAATGCTGCACTGTCAAAAAGCCTGACAGTGATAGTTTCTAATTAGGCAATGATGCAAGACTCAATAACGCTGATTTTCTTTTACCTTGTAGGAAAAATTATGACTCCTAATGAGGTAATTTACAGTTAGTATATAGCACTTGCTTAGTAAGTGTACTTGGCCTTAGAAGTGAAGGTAAACCAGTCAGCAAAACCTATTCCATCTGCGAGTATGAAACAACTTCACATTGTCAACAAAGGCTTTTCAACAATGTGGGGGTGGGGAGAGAGATGTTTATGGGTTTTGCTGTTCAGAGTCATAGACTCCACACATTTCAAACATGGTCACAGGTTTTTAGTTTTTGGCAGAAACCTATAATGGACACATCTTGTGGCAATTTATGTGTGACATTGAGCAACCTCCTGTGTTATTTTTAGAAGCAACAATTTCATTAGCTGAGAAAATATAATGTGTCTAGAGCAGGCCTACTCAACTTCAGCCCCCCAGCTGTTTTTGAACTACACTCCCATAATTCCCAGCCACAGTGGCCAATAGCAAGGGATTATGGGAATTTTAAGCCAACATCTGCAAGAAAGCCGCAGTTGAGCAGCCCTGATCTAGAGAACTGTGCATGGGGCAAAACTCCAGAGAGGACCCCAGTAATTCCCATTCCACCTCCTGGCATTAGACACTGAGATTAGCCCTCTCCTGTTACACCACTTCCGCATATCTTTAGACATGTATGAATATATGAAAATCCCTTTGGCAATGGTCTGCCTAGCCCATTTAAGAGAACAGGTCTGCCTAGTATTTAAAAGAAAGTCTTCTTCGCCATGCACTCCAGCCCCATCACTCATTGAGATCATCTGGAGAGGTTCTTCTGCAGTTGCCACCAGCAAATCTGGTGGCTACACAGGGACGGGCCTTCTCCACTGCTGCCCCAAAGTTTTGGAATGCACTCCCTACTGAAATAAGAGCCTCCCCATCTCTGACAACCTTTTAAAAGTCCCTAAAAACTCATTTTGTTCACAGACGCATTGAATTATTATTTCACAGACTCATTGAATTATTATTTCACAAATTATTTCACTTATTTATTTACAGACTCATTGACTCCATTTCACAGAGTCTTTTTTCCAAAGACTCATTTTTTGACTGGGTTTTTAAATTGTTTTAAGGTTTTCATTTTCATTTTTTGCTTTTTTGTTGTAGATTGCCCAGAAATTAAAGTTTGGGGCAGTTAACCCAGTGCTGTCTATTTCGGCTGGAAGTACTCTTCAGAGTCAGAGACGTGGGTACCTATGATCTGTTTCGGCAGGGATCCTGGGTGTGGAACCTATGAAAGTGTTTAAGCAAAGCATGTGCTCTGTGACTGAGTTGTGTCTCCCCCTCCACTAGCCTAGATGGCTTTAAAAGGTGATTAGGCAGGTCTCTTAGTGTCCTTCTAGTTATTATGGGTATATGCTGCCTCCAGGTTCAGACCAAGTATGCCTCTGAATACCAGTTCTTGCGAAGCAATAGTAGAAGTTGACTATTTGCATACATATCCTGCTGCTGGACTTAGAACATGGAAACATAGGAAGCTTGAGCTGAGTGGATGCTCAAAGACTCAATCACTTGTGCTCTTGGTCCACTTGTGCAACAAGGGTAGTGGATAACTTTGCATCATTCTCTGCAACATATACGGACTGAGGAAGAGAGAGGAGAACTGGTCTTGTGGTAGCAAGCATGACTTGTCCACTTAGCTAAGCAGGGTCCGCCCTACTTGCATATGAATGGGAGCCTTGATGTGTGAGCACTGTAAGATATTCCCTTTAAGGGATGGAGCCACTCTGGGAAGAGCATCTAGGTTCCAAGTTCCCTCCCTGGCTACTCCAAAATAGGGCTGAGAGAGATTCTGCACCCTTGGAGAAGCCACTGCCAATCTGTGAAGACAATACTGAGTTAGATAGACCAATGGTCTGACTCAGTATATGGCAGCTTCCTATGTTCCTAAGAGGTTTCACAGCAGGAGGCATGCCACAGGTTGTGTCAGCACAACACTAGCAAGGTCCCAACTTAGCAGAACTAGCTAGCACAACATCCTTGCATTAGTTCAACATGTTTTTGCATTAGTTCAGCCAAGGTTTCTGTGCATGATGGGAAAGAGAATGTCACCTGAGGTTCACATCTGCCTATGCTCAGCTCACATGTCTGGGCTGTGTGTGAACTGGCTATTCATCAGGCTAAGGCAGGGCTACACAAAACAGGCCTTCCAGCTGTTTTTGCACAACAACTCCCATCAGCCATAGGGGCCAACAGTGAGGGATTATGGGAGTTGTAGTCCCACATCTGCAAGATGTCCGGAATTCTGCAGCCCTGGTCTAAGGCTTTCCCAGAGAGGGTTTTCCACCAGCCCAGTGCAATCAGTACCACAGCATTGAACTGAGATGAGTAACTGGTCTGTGGAGAAGCAGCTACATTCCACAAGACATCCTGGTGATACATGAGGGAAGACAGTCTTATAGACCACACAGCCTCCCTGATCTCCCACTGTTTGGACAGTCAGGAGCCAACAATGCTGATGCACTCTAGACAGAGCCTGTGTGGAATGGCGGGAATATTTTAACACTTCTTCTAGTCTCTGAAAAGAGAGCCACAGAGTTAAGTTTTAAGATGACTGAGTGTTTAGCAGTGATTAATGTTTCTGAAAATAAGCCCCCTCCTTGACTTCCTCTCAGTGAGACTTTTCTTACAAAAGAGCTGCGAAACTTCACACTCCATAAAAGCCTTCAGAATTCCACTGGTGATTGCGCACAGTTAAAAATCCCTTACAGTGTTATTCTAAATGTTGTGTCTGTTGTCCTCACTAAACCCATTTTTAAAAAACCATCTTGTTATTTATAAAAGTTTAACGTGCTTTGCCAGATATATTAAGTTTAGATTTAAAAACCATGCAGGAACTATATTTAAACAACAACAAAAAACCAGCACAAATGAGGCATCATCCAGCCAAAGATAAACTGAAGTGGCTAGCCACATTTTAAACTGGACAGCAGCATTTACTGATTCAACTTTAATTAAAGGAGTGGGTTGGGGGGTAACTTAGTTTCCTCATTTTCCTTTCCAACTGTAACTGTAAAATCTTGAGGAATGCAAGTTTTTAAAAATATTATAATTAAAACTGAGGGGGTGACTTTCAGTATGCTTTTACATATTTCACAAACTACTAATTCCATCCCTCCCCACCACCCCTGGCTTGGCTGTTTAAATAGTGCAGAGAACAAAACACCAGTTTAGGACAAGGTGGAATGAAAGACAAGTCCCTGAGAAGAGAGGCACAGGGATTTTGGTTAAGTCGTACTTTCTGTTTTCCTTTCCATGATGCCAGACCCTAGAGACAAAACTCTCAGACTCTCTCTCTCTCTCTCTCTCTCTCTCTCTCTCTCTCTCTCTCTCTCTATATATATATATATATATATATATATATAGCTTGAAAAGAGATTCATTTGTTTTGTTTCAAACCAAGCCAGATCCAAATAAAATGAAGGCAAGACCACAACAGGTCAAATCAGCAAGGCCCTCTTGGGAACAAGGATAAATGACAGAAAGGACACATTTATTTCCTGCAGACATTTCTCCGTTGAATTTAACCAACTTAATCCTCTGACATTAACTGGAAGATATTAAAAACAAACAAACTTGTTCCCTAGAAGAAAGAGCAACATCTTCTGCTGCTGTGATGGACCTCAGTGTTACCTGCTGCCTACAGAAACTGTCTCATTATCCCCAAAAGGCACGATACATTCCTGAAAACATTCTATGTGATACCTGAGCTGAAAAACCAGAAATAATAGTCACTTCTAAAATATCAACCTGATTCTCTACAGAATCGCCTAACTGTTGTGAACCAGAGATGAAATCTCCCAAGTAGGTAGGATTGAAGTTTTACTTTGAAATGACAGATTATAGCTGTCACATACTGTAAACGTTTACAGTTTTCCATTTCATTTACAAAATATACAATATTATACCAAGGCAGACCCTAGTCTACCTAGCTCAGAATTGACTACACTAACTGGCAACTGCTCTCTGAGGTTTCAGGCAGGACTCTTTCCCAGCCCTGTCTGGAGATGCTGCCAGGGATTGAACCTGGGACCTTAAGCATGCAAAGCAGATGCTCTACTGTTAGAGATGGAGTTCCAGTGCATCAGTCTTTTGCACCAACTATCCTAATGACCACAAGGGGCACTGGGAGTAGAGATAGTGAGTAAGGGTCTCCCTGACTGTTCTACCTGTCTCTACTCTAAGACCCCTGCTTTGACTCTTCTGCACTTCCTGTTCCGAGTCACAATTCTTCCTTTCCTCCTAGAGAGAAGATGGAAACATCTCTCTCCCTCCTTACCTATTCATTATGTAGTCCTTTAGATTAGGTTTAGGTCTTTCCTATCCAAGTGTACTTAACCAATAAATACTTAGTATTTAGTTCTATAAAGAGCTCCGTGTGTTTTCTCTAAATAGCTGCAACAACTAAACGATCCTCTGCTACCTACTCTGTAACTGGAGTGTGTGTTCATTCCTTAGTGCTCTGCTTGTTTTAAGCCATAGATGCTCTTTTGTGGTTTGCACACTAGCCCCGTCTTTCCAGGTTCCTTGAAGCTTGGTAGCTGTTGCATGTACTGTAGATGTCTTCCTCGGTTTCCCCATGTAGGAAGGCAATCTTTACAACCAAGTGTTCAACTTGCACCCCACATCCCCATAATTGTTCTCAGTCCTATCTGCAGATGCTAGAGATTGAACCTGATACCTCTCCATGTTAAGCATATGCTCTTCTACTAAGCAATGGTCCTCATCCCCAGAGAAACAATGAAGCTATTCTTATGAGCAGCAAAAACCAGGTTAGAGAAGCGGGAAAGAGAGCAATACCGACCATGCATCCGCCGTGTGCAACTGGATCCGCTGTTTGCAATTGGAGGCGATACCCTGGTGAGGAGGCACTAATAGGGGCTATTTATCTCTTGCCAGAGACGCAGCTCTGGTTCCCACATTGGCCATGTATAACAATGGCAGCGATCAGCAGCATTTCACGTGCTTTGGTGCCTGAATGGATTGCAGAAGGTGCCCGCACTCCGCTCAGATGCCTGCCTGATTCATCCTCTCTGCTGCACAGTGACTCTCGGCACTGTCGCTCTGCCCAAGGGATGCAGCAGGGAGAGGCAGTCTGGCCCGTTTGCCAATGGAGCATCCAACACCACCAACACATAAAGGACAGACAGGCCCACCAGCCACTGCACCCACCACTGCCATGGGGGAGGCCCGGGCCGGCTCACCCCCACCCCACCCACCCCAGCTGTGCACATGGCGGCTACAATAGGAAAGATCGGCGCAGTAGGGCGGATGTGGGGTGGCCGCAGGAGGCCCCCCAGGACATTTGGAGGCCTCCCTGAAGGCAGGAGGCCATGGGATGGCACCCCAAGGTCCTGAGGTAAGAGCATCTCTGCATGTGGTTTTTATTGCTGAATTCAGAATTGGGGCCTGTTTTATAGCAGCTTCCTTTATAGCTGTTTCACAAACACCAAGTAATCTTATGTAGATTTAACTAAGAGTTTATTAAGAAACAACTCCATTTTCTCCTTCTCATAGGAACTAGGGATGTGCATTTCGATTTGGGTACAAAACGTTTTGTGTCCGAAAATGGCACTTTCGGATGTTTTGTTCACATACCGAAAATGGAAAACGCCATAACAATGAGTTTTGTACCCAGATTGAAATGACCCAAATTTGGAAACAAAAATTTGTATTTTGTAAAAAAAATTGGACCTGTTTTGCAATCACTAGCAGTCTCCAAGAGTCTCTTTTTTAGTTCTTCTGCAGACATCTGTTTGAATTTCCTGTCCTTCAGGCCTGCAGATTGGCAGGCAAAAGCAGGGCCAGATGCAGCAGGGAGAGCTTCCAGAGTGGCAGGGACAGAGGAGCAGACAGCATGGCAGGGACAGGGACTCAGGGAGCTTGCCGGCTGGAGCCCGGAGAGCTCCTTGCTTGTGCAGGCAAAGCCATGGTGGTGGGCACAGCCAAGGCGGCAGTGGGCTTGGCTGCAGCGGCAGAGAAGGAGGCGGACGGCGGGGTGAGAAGCCATGGGCCCTGGCAGAGGAGGTGGGCGGCAGGGTATGGCATATGGCAGGGTATGGAGGTGGCGGTGCAGTATGGAAGCGGTGGCGGCGGGCCCTATCGGAGAAGGCAGGTGGGCAAAAATGATGGGGAGGGAAGGAGGGAGACCGGCGCCAGGGAGAGAAAGCGGGGCAGGAGAACAGAAGGGAAGGAGGACAACGGGAAACAGACTGGGGTGGAAGGGAGGGGGGAGGTGGCGAGCAGATGCAGCCCGCAATTCAGATTCAGCTTCGGAGCAAAATTGGGGGCTTCAGGAGGGTCGATTTTGGACCCTCCCTGAATTGGAGGGGCTTTGGATTTGGCCAAAGCCAAATCGGAAAAAAAACCCCGAAATGCACAACCCTAATAGTAACATAGGAAGCTGCCATAAGTCTATCTAATTCAGTATTGTCTTCACAGACTGGCAGCAGCTTCTCCAAGGCTGCAGGCAGGAATCTCTCTCAGCCTTATCTTGGAGAAGCCAGAGAGGGAACTCGAAACCTTCTGCTCTTCCCAGAGCGGTTCCATCTCCTGAGGGGAATATCTTAGAGTGCTCACACTTCTAGTCTCCCATTCATATTCAACCAGGGTGGACCCTGCTTAGCTAAGGAAACAAGTCATGCTTGCTACCACAAGACCAGCTCTCCTCTTCTTCTCCTTCTCCTCCTTATTCCTTTCTGACTCTACCTGCCACACTCTCTACAGGATCCTCACTGGGACAAACTTTTAAACAATAAAACATAAAATGTTACTAGATTGAATATGACAAATCCATCCCCTTTATAACAACCAGAACTGAATTAATTTAAAATTCACTGACAAACCTTTGAAGTTTTTTAGGTGGTCTCCTGTCACACACATTTCTCCTAATTCTTGGGTTTTCTGGCAGATGAGCTATTAGTGATGTTTTTTCTGATAAAGAGGATTATCCATCACTCATCAGCCTCCTCTGGGAAGTCAAAACTGGAGGCAAGATCACATTCCTCTCTAGTTCTTCTCTGGAGATCAGACTCGCTTCCCTCTTCTGTCATAGTATGCACGCTGGAAAGTCTCAAACTGTTCCATTTCTTGTCATCATCCAATATGACAGTGTTTCCTCATAGTTTGGTTATTTGTTTTGGTCCAGAATATTGGGAACATCCCTTTAAGAAAGGGATGTTCCCAATATTCTGGACCAAAACAAATAAGGGAGTTGTCCTCAAATAAGGGAGTTGTCCCTCAAACTCCCTGTTTAAGGGAGTTGTCCTCAAACAAAGTCCCCCACCTGAAATGTTTGCTGTTTCACACCCTGTTTTGATCCATATACTATTTATATTTTTGTTGCTTCTCCCTTACCCAATCACAAATCTCTGCATCCTCAGATTGAGATGGCCCAGGAAGCCCTATCAATTGTTGCCATTAGGTAAATTTGGTGGTTTGCATAATCTCAACAGTTCAAAAAGTGATTTCCTGTAGTAGAATGAGTAGCCTGATAAGCAAGTAGAGTTTCACAGATTGCCTCTTTCCAGCGTTGTTGCATAGTAGCCAGTTGTAAACTTGCTTTCACTGATCTGTTCACTCTTTCCACTAAGTCATTCCCTCAAGGATGATACAAGGAAAGAGTTTTCTGTTTTATCTCATGGTTATGCAAATATTGCTCCATTTCAAATGAGGTAAGCTGTGTCCTATTGTCAGTTACCAGTTCTTTAGGAAGATCTTCTCTTTCAAAAATGACAGCCATGTATTGGATCACCTTCTTTGTTGTAATGTTGTCAGCAAAAGAAACTTCTGGTCACCAGAAATAAAATCCACCATCACTATAACAAATCCTTGTTTTGTTGATCAGAGCAAGTTGTCCCAGGGACCATTGGGATACTCTACTGGAGTCAAGAAGGGTGGTGAAAGTTTTCTGCAATTTCTCAGATACAGTACAAGCCATAAAGTGCCTGATTACATTTTCATTGTGTTTGTCCAAACCTGGCCACCAAAACCTTTCTCTGATTAGCCTTTTAATCAACCTCATGCCCAGATAACCTTTGTGGGCAATTTTGATCACTTTTGCTCACTTGCTACATGCATGTAAAGTTGAAGATGTTCAGGTACCAAGTTTATGCGTGGCCAACTATCAGTTATGTAAGGTTTAATCTGCAGTTATATTCAAAATACCTGGAAGATATTTCCCCTGGGTGTTTTTCACACGCCTTTTAAAGCCCTTGAGCTCCCTTCTTCTCAGGAATGGAGGTTGTGCATGCACATATCGGGCAGAACTATCTGGAACTTCCTGTGAGCTATGGGGGAACACTTCACACACAATTCAGGTTTTTCACTGTGCGAGTGTGGCCCAATTTATATCCAGGGTTTAAAAAAATCAACTTTTTGCATCATTTGGGGGGGACAACTTCAAGTTCACAGAAAAGCCTCCCAGGAAACTCATGGTAAAGCCTGCTGTGTGAAGAACAACAAAAAAATCCATAAGTCTGGTGGTACATTTGGCTATTCTTGGGGTCACTCAATTTGACCCTGAGTAGTAAATAAAGCAGATAGGGGTTTATGGTCTGACCATAAAGTCCTGAAGTGCCTCACCACCTAGAAATATGCTGGAACTTCTTTTTCAATGACAGGATACATCTTCTCTGAAGCAGGACGCACTCTGGAAGCAAATGCAACTGTAATTTCCTTGCTCGCTTTTTGCTGGGTCAAGACAGCACCCAATCCATATTCAGAAGCATCAGTGGTTACAACAGTGGTTACAACAGTGTGCCTGTTGGTATCAAAAGAAGTGAGAGCAGGGCTTTCAGCAATGGCCGATTTGATGGTCTGAAAACTAGCCTTGCAGGATGCATCCCAGTTACTGTAAATGCTACATTCTTTTTCAAAGGAAGACACAATGGAGCAACTTTGGAGGCAAATTGTCTAACCAATTTAGAATAATACTCAAAGAGTCCTAAAGATGAGCAAAGTGCATCCTGGTTGTGTGGCTCTGGTGCTTCCCAAATAGCTTTCACCAAGTGTTTTGGGATGTACACCCTCTGAAATACTGCATGCATCATTTGTTGAAATACCAAAGCTGCAGAGGCTAATCCAAACGCCAGTCTTTTGTATTGAAAAAGACTCTCTGGGGTAATGAAGGCTGTGTATTTGAGAGAACTTTTGAGCAGAAGAATTTGAGGATAAGCTGAAGATAAGTCCACGGATGTGGACACGGAGGCCTCTTTCAGAGTAAGCAGCATTTCATTAATATTGGGTAATGGATGACTATCCACTACCATGTTGGAGTTCATATCTCTTAAATCTATGCACATTCAAAGTATACCATTTGATTTGCACACAAGATCAATAGGAAAGATCCATTCTGATGAATCAACAGGCTCTGTGATGTCAGCAAGCTGCAGTCTTAAGAGCTCCTCTATATGTGAGTGACACAATGCTATGACTAAGTTCCTCACTTTGTGTTGTACAGGAATTGTGTTTGCATTCATCTGAATTTTATATTTGAAATGTATGGCAGTGCCTAGAGTATCAGCAAAAAGTCCAAAAAATTACTAATCATGTAATCATCTGTCATACAGGTTCCGTGCTGTTTGGGTCTAACACGATTCGTAGATCTGCTAACTGGGCAAAGAGGCACCTTTTAATGTGGTGATTCCCTTTATTGAGCAGTGGGAGAGTAACTGGCCCTATCCACCCCCAGCACAGTACTTCCAGTGACTGTTGCTGGTGTCTCTCTTGTGTTTCTTTTTAGATTGTGAGCCCTTTGGGGGACAGAGATCTATCTGATTTATTTGTTATTTCTCTGCATAAACTGCCCTGAGCCATTTTTGAGAAGGGCGGTATAGAAATCGAATGAATGAATGAATGAATGAATGAATGAATGAATGAATAACACTATCCATAGATCACATAGAGCCGGGTCTCACGATTGGTGAGACCCGGTTTGGGAAGCACAGCGGGGAGAGCGGGCTAAGCCCCTGCAGGCAATCCAGGCAGGAGCCCTGGGTGGCCAGATCAGCCACCCACACGATCGCCAGCTCCGTGACAGAGCCGGTGGGGGCTGGGGGGGAGCAGGGGCCGCATGGCCCCCGGAAGCTCCAGTATACACTGTGCGAGCGCACAGGGCATACTGGGGAGACCCCTGGAGCCAGGAGGCAGCTTTTTGCCTCCCCTCCGGGGGTCTATTCATGAGTAGCTGCGGCACGGTGCCGCACCGTGGCTACTCACAAGCTGTAAAACCAGGTTTGCTGGGTGCTTGCTCCACAAACCTGGTTTTAGGGCAGGGGTACCTAGGCAGGTTACCCGCCTAGGAACCACCGGGCTCACAGCTGAGCCCGGTGGTTCACACAATGGGGTGAAATCTATTCACACGATGGTTTCGAATAGAAACCACCTATTCACACGATGGTTTCACCCCATCGTGTGAATAGCCTCATAGACTTTCCCTTCTGCAGTAAGTCCTTTGTATTCCAGGACAGCAGTGAAGTATCCACATATGGCAATAGGGGACCCTCCATATTATCCCCATGGGCAGATGTCTGAAGGCTTCAGGAGCGGATCTGATGGCGTGAGGAGTGTCTTATAAAGCAGGAACTTACTAGGAAACCCACTGTCTCAGAGGCATCTGGCTGACCACTGTGGGAAACAGGATGCTGGACTAGGTAGGCCTGGGCCCTGATCCTGCAGGGCTGTTCTTATGTTCAGGTGGGAAATGGTAGTGTACGGAGCACCACACTCAGCTAGCATCCACACTTCACGGCCATTAAGTTTTACTTGACAATGTAGAGAAGCAGGCCCTGACTCTAAAACATTTTCAGGAAGTTGCTCATCTGCCTTATCATATGGTGAATCAGTAATGGAGTGGATAGCAGACTTGCAAACCTGAGCAAAGTGTTTAGAAATGTACCCCCCCCACACACACACACACACTCTATGAGATTCTCCACTGGGACAAACTTCTAGACAACAAAAGATAAAAGATACTGGATGGAATACAACACTCCACCCCCACCACTCTTTATGGGATCCCCACTGGGACAGCAAAACATAGAAGATGTTTTGTTGACAGAATACAACAGGAATATGTACCCAAAGAGATGTTTGGTTGGTCCTATATTTGGGTAGATGGACTGAATCTGGCCCTATCAGCTTTCCCACTCTCCTCTTGCCATTGTCAATCCAATGGTGTTTGCCATCTGTCCAGTATATGCTTGAGCAGAGTCTCTTCCGAAGCAGCACAAATATATCTTTGGATTGGGTCCGCACTAATAGCCACCAAAAGGTGGAAACTGCAAAAACATTTCATTCTCACTTATGGTTAAAGAAGTGCTTTCTTTGGGTCATTTGGATAGCCTTTGAAAGAGGCATGCTAATTCTTTGAAGCACACATAACAATCATACATAACACACAGGCTATAAGACTGTGGAACCTGACACTATTTACACTTTAAATGAACAAAATACTTGTAAATGAAACTCCAGCTACATGGTATTTCAGTCTTACAGAAAAGGTTGCTGCTTGGGTGATGGCCTTAATAAACTTTTGACTTTTTGGCCTTCCACATCTGAAACTCCAATCCCACTTTTAACGGTTGTTGACATCTGTTTAAACAAGTGTCTCAAGGGCCACATAAAATGGAACCTTAAACCCTGGTGCCATGGTTCAAAAATATATATCGTTTGTGGTTCAAAACAAAGTTAAATGAAATCCAACATTCCTAATAGAAATAATGTAATTGCCCTTACATGTAATGTAATTGCCCTTACATTACCTGAGGAGGTTTGATCTTTTGTGCTTCATGTTGGCTTCTTTATATTTGTTTATCCTAAAGCAAAACTTTTGTGGCACAAGCCCTGAGACATGCCTTTAAAATATCTCTGTGTATCCTCACTTTTTCTCTCTCAGCCTAACCTATATTGCAGGGCGGCTGTCAGGATAAAATGTGGGGAAGCCAAGTACTGCACCTGCCATGGAGGAAAGGTGGGATAAAAATATAATTAATTAATACTTAATTCTAATTTGTGCTACAGGATGTTGACCTTTGCACCTTTTTTTCTGTGCAGAAGGGATTTTTTAAAAAAAAATCACATGTTTTAAACCACTTTTCTACAATTGTACCCAAGGCAACATATGTCCAGGTACCTACTGTATTTTCCTGAATCCAAGACTAGGTTGTTGTTCATTTTTACAAGTTATGTGATGTTAGAAATCAGGGGGTTGTCCTAAATTCAGAGTCCTCTTCTTTTCAGGTAAATTCAGATAAAACCTCTATTTAACCTCTATTTTTAAGGGGGTTGTCTTAAAGTCGTCTACTATTTGGATAAATACAGTAATAAAAACATTGACTGACATTCCAACTGAAGTACAACGGAAGTCCTATTGAATTTAAGTAGTGATTGAGAGCAACTCCTAAGTTGTACTATTGAGTAACTTAGTCTGGATGTCAGCCATTGTAAACAAACATTTAAAATCAAATCAAAGCAAGCAACCATGCAAATTAATCAAAGCCTGCTATTATGAATCCACTGCAAAACAGTGGACCATAGAGTAGAAGTAAGCCATTAAAATGCCTAAAACAGAAAAGTGCTTCTTTGGTCTCCTAAATTGTACAAAGAGGAAGCTTGATAGCCTCTCATGGGACAGCATTCCAAAGCTGCGGTGCAACCATTAAAAATACTTATTTGGGGCACTCGTAGACCATACCTCTCTATTAGAGGGAACCAAAGCAAGGTTTCATCTGCGGATCTTAATATTCAAAGAGGTTCAAATGAATTTTATTGATTTTATATGGCGGATTCAGTCTCTAGCACCTCCAGTTGCATCATGGTCCTCTGGCAGTCAAATGAGGAAAGACCTTTGAGTCTGCTCAAGACTTAGAGAGCCACTGACAGAATAGATAATATTGGTCTAGATAAGGGCTCTCAAACTGCATCCCTCTTCCAGGTGTTGACCTACAAGTCCCATCTTCCCTAGCTACTGACTAGGGTTAATGGAAGTTTCAGTCCAACACCTAGAGGGACACAATTTGTGATCCCAGTTTAGATGGACCAATCATCTCAGACTGATTCATATATTCATTATTTATTGCCTCCACCTTTTCTTCCAAGGATCTCAAAGGCTCTTACAGTTCCCCTGTTCCATTTCACAAATGCTTTATAAACAAATGTACAGAGACACCAGTGTTCCCTCTAAGGCATGAGCATGCGCATGCGCTCACAGGTTTTTGGTGTGCTCAGCTAATTTTAGATCCCGCTCAGGTTGAATCAGAAATGTCCCACTTGAATGCATGTGTGCGCACACCCCGTTGATACTGCCAACCAGAACAAAATTCATTACACACACAGATGAAAAAAAAATAGAGAGAACACTGAGAAACACCCTAGGACATTTTACTTGTCTTACAGGAACTCATTTGGCTGCCCCTGAAAATTCCCAGATGCTTCTGTCTGGGAGGAACCCTGAAATTTAATTCCACTTCTTTCATAATTTGGATGCGAATCCTATTACAAGTACTTCCTTAAAATAGAAGCACCATTATGGAGAGGGAAAGCTCCATGAAGAAGGGGAAAGATAGTAAGGAGGTACTTCATTTAGGAGCAGGCATGCAGCCCTGATGCTATAGGCCTTAGAGTGTTTATAGCATTGCCTTCAAAAAGAATGAAATCCCTGACTTCCAATGATAATGTCACTGCTAGTCATCCCGAACACTGTAAAACAAGTACAGAAAGCATTGTCTACTCCTTCCTTGTTCCCATCTTGCCCTCCTCCTCCTCCTCCTCTCTCCTCCTCCTCTTCCTCCTCCTTCCCTGCTGGCTTTTAACTTTCTCCTTTGAAATGTTCTCACTGGGTAATGCAGCTTGTTAACTGGCTGCCAGTCTGGTTTTTCACAAGTTTGCCACGTTGCAGTGACAGGACCATAGTGAGACCCAGATGCCGCAGAGTAAATAAATAGCACATCTGGGATTTGGAAGTGGGCTGGCTCCACATTATGGAAAAAGCTGATGTGGAGACATATCCAAAGAACACACAGCTGGAAACCATTAACTCAGAAAGGAGAGAAAGAGAGAAAGATGGGGGTGGAGGGTTGGACTAGGGGATTACTGGAGTTTGAAATCCTGCGCATTGTGATCACCGATAGAAATTCCGTTTATACAGCCATTAAATTAATAGCATTCCTGAGAACAGAATGGTGGTTTATAATAACTGACCTCAAGTAACACAAATACAGATCAGGCAGGGGCGGGAAATCTGGCTCCGATGGAGCTGACTACTGGAGGTCACGAAAGGAAACGATGAGATAATCCCTAACAGTGGAGTCGCGGCAGGAATGCCCTTTTGGGAACCTACTCTGAAGGACTGTGGCCATTTCCTAAGCCTGGGGCAGCACATGTGAGCTCAGGGCGTGTCTGGCCTCGCTGTGCAAAGGATCTGGAAAGCAGGCAGAGGAGACAAATGCAGAGTTTTGCCCTTCCTCATTCGGCTGGAGGCACTGCACCCCTGACAGATGACTCATAAGCATGATTCCATGGTGACCACAGCGTGGGCGGTTTTTGAACTGGCAAGAATGCTACCTTGCTTTCATTGTCCGTGGTGGGAGGGTGGAGATGGGGACATTGCAGTGAAGGAGAACAATAAGTCACAACATCCGAATAGGCTACGTTTTCAGTATGACATCTGCTGGCATTGCACTGTGGGAAAGAGGGGAACATTGCCAAACAGGGGCGTAGCTAGGGAAGAGGGGCCCCGTGTCCACCCTTCTCCCTGGCGGCCCCTGGGAGTGAGGGAGATAATGAAGAAAATTGGGAGGGGTGGAGCTGGGGGCCCCTCAGGAGCTCGTGGGGCCTGGGTTCTTTGAACTCATCTGCTCAATTGTAGCTACACCCCTGTCGCCGAAGCACAGTAAATGCTCTTGGTGCGTTTTCTTCTTAAGAAATGCATTTTCATCCTCACATTCTCTAGACTGAGCCTGCTGGCTCCACTCTGTCAGGGACTCCCCTGACTGAGATACAGGGAATTCCTTGATGGGGGAGTCAGTCACTGCTGAGTGGAGTTCCCAATCTAGGGTTGGAGGCCCCTCCTTGTCCCGAAGCTGCCCCTCACAGCTCCAGGGAATACCTGAGGCAGCACCAGGGGAAACCATGTGCCAGAGATCCCTACCCCCTTCTCTGCCCAGCCAAAATGAACAATGTCGCCAAGGAACCTGGGTCCAAATCGGTGTTCCCTGTAACAGGGATTCCCAGGTGTTGTTGACTACAACTCCCATCATCCCCAGCTGCAATGGCCTTTGGATGGAGTCGTAGTCAACAACATCTGGGAGCCCTTTTGACAGGGTCCAGATACAGCTGTGGCACCAGAGAGACAGGCTGGCAGCCCCTAAGCTACTGTAACGGTCTTCATGGAAGGCCAAGGAGTCTCCTTGCGAGGTGGGGGCAGGAGTGCACCCAGCTGGAAAGCATGAAGCTGAATGATAGACGGCAGAGGCCTCCTGTTTAAGGGCCTCAGTTGCAGGCAGCCACTGCTGCTGCAGTCTTCCCTGACTGTGATTTCCCAGCTGCTGCCTGTTGGCTTGCGATCTGGCTGCCTTCTGGTGGTGCTGCCTGCCGTAACTAGTTTCTGCCGGTGGAGTCTGGACACACCCTGATGCACCTGCTGGCCCTGGCAGCTGTGCTCTCATAAGCAAGGGGGAGTTATCTGCATACATCTCACCAGCTGGAATCCTTTCCCACAGGTCCCACCAGTCTGCAGTTTGCCACAATGCCCCCTTGCTCACAAATGCCAAGCATGTGGCCACTGGGGGAAGAGTGCATCTCCAGTGGCTGCATCCACATCATTGGCAGGGCCAGCAGTTATGGTCCCATTGCCCTTTCCCTGGTTCAGTGCATGTGGAGAGGAATCATTGAAAAGAAAGGCTATAGCTCAGAGGCTGACTGGGCACTCATTATGGATGCAGAAGGTCCCAGGTTCAGTCTCAGACATCTTAAGGCAGGGCATGGTCTGAAACCCTGGAGAAGCTGCTGCCAGTTAGAGTAGTCAGCCCTGAGCTAGATGGACCAATGGTCTGACTTATCCCTACGTGTCTAAGTGGACTTACATAAAAGGTTCCAGGTTCGGTCCCTCTTATCTCCCGCAGAAGGTCCTTAAGTCAGGTAGGAATGCTGGGAAGACCTCTAGGATTGGCAGCTGCTAGTAGACCATACAGGGCTAGAGTCCTCTCCCCCTGCGTGATGAGTTACTCCTGCTGAAACTCCTGCTTTTGCCCCATAATTAAAGAGATGCAAATCCTGTCCTCTTTTGCATCTGGACGCTCTAAATATGGAATGGACAGAAGTACTTGATCCAGACTTTCACCATACATGGAAGCATTGGAATGGAATTTCATTTGCAGCCCATTTCCCATGTGCAGTGGATTGTAATCAAGCTGCTCATTCATACAGTGCCCCAGTGGAGCAAGAGGAATTTGTTATCTGAAGCACAGATGACCTGGTTTCATGGATCACTCTTCAGGATCTGTAATTAATCTCTCTTCTCATCTTATGAGGGCTTTGTTAACACAGATCTCCCTTCAGTCATTGCTCCACAGTCAGTTTTTTGCCAACATACTAACAGGTGGTTGAAGGGATTCCAAGAGCGAGGTCAGCTGAGGCCTCAGACAATAGCTACACAGTTCCTTTCCAGAGGCTGTGCTGTCAAATTCCTGGCTGATGGAGGACATGCTTGATAGGAACATAGGAAACTGCCATATACTGAGTCAGACCCTAGGTCCGTCTGTCTACACAGACTGGCAGCGGCTTCTCCAAGGTTGCAGGCAGGAATCTCTCTCAGGCCTATCTTGGAGATGCCGGGGGAAGGAATTTGGAACCTTCTGCTCTTCCCAGAGTGGTTCCATCCCCTAAGGGGAATATCTTACAGTGCTCACACATCAAGTCATATCATCATATTTTGCAGCTTCTCAGATAATCTGTTCAGTTGCAAACACTGACAGCACATCAGGACTGATAGTAGGTAGGCAGGCCTGCAGCTTAAACCCCAAGACGCTGTTTTGGTTTCAGTTAGACCATACTTCAGAACAATTCTGTGATCAGAAACAGAATTCTGATTACCCTCCCTCAGAGTTTAACCAGCATACCTCTGGCTAAAAAGGTTAGGGAGGAGCACAAAACAATATATACCCAATGTATACCCTCTTGCCGCCCCGGTCAGCATAAAACTGGAAGTGACAGGCGCACGTGTACCTGCCACACACATGCACATGCACGGTGCGCGTGTATGTGCACGTGCATGGCGGGCACAAGCGCACCCACCACATCTGGTTTTACGTTGACCAGGGCAGCAAGAGGGTATACAGCCACCCCATGCCAGCATTTTTAAAAGCAGTGCCGGAGGGGGAAATGCAGTGGGGGAGGTAAGAGCACTTTCCCTGCACCTTAAAGTCACCGGCCCCCCAGCCTCCGGGGTGTGTATAGAACCAGTTCCATGCACACCCCTAATAAGAACAGCCCTGCTGGATCAGGCCCAAAGCCTATCAGGTCCAGCATCCTGTTTCACGCAGTGGCCCACCAAAAGATGCCTCTGAGAAGCCCACAAGCAATAGGTAAGGGCATGGCCGCTCTCTCTTGCTGTTGCTCACCCATAACTGGTACTTAGAGGCATCGTGCCTCTGAGGCTGGAGGTAGTCTATAGAGGCAACCTGCTCTTCCATCACCCCAACATACCACACCACCACCATTCCAGTAGCAGCGCTGTGCTGCTTCCCTGTTTCTAGCAGCCCGAGCGCAGCGTCGGCATGCACATGAAACTATGAGGCCCTTCTAGTACTTGCCAGGATTCAAGGACACCACACAATTCTTGTATTCAGATTTACAGCCTTCATTACACTAAGATTAACACTAGTATCAGTAACTCTCTCCTCCTCCCTTTCCTGTATGGCTTCACTCCTTATAACTAGGGCCCTGTCACCCAGTTAACAAAATTTCACAGCCCAATCCTATGCATTCTTACTCAGAAACAGGGCTGGATCTAGCCCAAACAGGCAAGGCACATCCTGGGTCACTCCTCTTGCTGGTGCCACCCCGATACTGATGTCAGCACAGCATCCTTCCAGTGGCACTGTGGGAGAACCAACAGGAATAATTCAGCTTGGGAGACAGCATTCTAGAAAATGCCAAATCTTCAAGGCACCTATTTCAGTGCCTTGGAAGATGATTAAAAATATTAAGATATTCAGCTTTTGTTAAAGTGTAAATCCATCTCTAGATAACAGATGACGGTCCCTTTCACACCATAATACAGACTCGGGGACGGATTAAGCTCTTTGCCGCCCGTAAGTGGCCAATGATTTGCCACCCCAGTGGCTGTGGGGCGAGTTTAATAAAATTTATAATTTTAATTATGATTAAATCTATTTATAAATTTATATTATTTATATTATTTATCTTATGAATTCATATTATTAAATTATTATGAATTTAATAATAATAAAATTTATATCTTAATGTTTAAAACTGCCGCCGCGCAGGAGCTTCTCATGCACCCACCCACCCGCCTCCCAAATTATGACGGTGGCAGGTGGGTGCGTGCCGTGCGGGATGCAAAAGAGCAATGGGAGGCAGAGAGAGCAGGCAGGCAGCGAGGCAGCGATAGCCAATGCAGCGGGGAGGGTGGCGACAGATTCTATCCGCGTGCACAGACAGGCCCGCAACAGGGCGATCGCTCTCCTTTGGGAGGTAGGCGGCCTTAGGATTGGATCTATTGCCACCATCTCCGCTGCATTGGCTATCGCTGCCTCGCTGCCTGCCTGCTCTCTCTGCCTCCCATTGGCCGTTTGCATCCCGCACGGCACACACCCACTGCTGTGCCGTCATAAGTGGGGGCAGCGGGGGAACACACACACAAATGTATATATTTCTTTTAAAATATGCTGCTGGGGGGGTGGATATTTGCCACCGTAGGCAGCCGCCTCCCCTGCCTCTCCCGTAATCTGCCTATGCACAGACTTACTGCCTCTAGGAAAAGGGCAAGACTGTAGAGCAGGGTTCTCAAACTTGGTCCCCCAGATATTGCTAGACTACAGCTCTCAGCATCCCCAGCCACAATGGTCTTTGGACATCATCATCATCATCATCATCATCATCATCATTATTACATTTATATCCTGCTCTTCCTCCAAGGACACCAGAGCGGTGTACTACATACTTAAGTTCCTCTTTCACAACAACCCTGTGAAGTAGGCTAGGCTGAGAGAGAAGTGACTGGCCCAGAGTCACCCAGCTAGTATTATGGCTGAATGGGGATTTGAACTCGGGTCTCCCTGGTCCTAGTCCAGCACTCTAGCCACTACACCACGCTGGCTCTCATTGTGGCCAGGGATGATGGGAATTGTAATCCAACATCTGGGGACCCAAGTTTAAGAACCATTGCTGTAGGGAATAATATGCTCAAATCTTCAATAATAGGAAGGCAACAATTAATGACAGCTGTGAATTTATTATGTATTCATTTCTCATTTCTTTAAGCCTCATGACTGTACTGCTGGGGCAGAAGGAGAACGAAAGTGTTGGTCAGCACAGCTGGCATGAAATCCCCACTGGTGCAAGGGGACTTGGCACCCAACATCTTGATGCAAATCATGTTAATTATCGGCAAACAGAATCTGCCGATTAGCCACACCAAGTGTGGTGGAATGGCACGACATTATGACGCATTTTGTGTTGATGCATTGATATTATTGCAGGGGGGAAGAGCAACATTGCTTGCAGATATTACTTTTAAAAAGAAGGGAAATAATCCAAACACTCACCAAATTTTAGTACAATGAAATATATTCATATCAAGAAAAGTTCTCCCCCCCACCCCCCGCCACCACTTCAGCTGTTTCCAAATATGCAGAGAAGGAAAACCAGATGGTGATAATAGTAAGGAAGTTATCTGAGCTCTCAGGATTTCTCCTTTCACAAATTTGGAAAGTGAGTTTGGCTGTAATCATCATTTCCCAAATGTTAATCACTGTCTCTATAAGAAGGTGACACCAAGCTCTTCAGTGTGCCTGCCCATACAATTTGGCTGCTAAAAATAAATTGCAATTGGAAAGCAAAACCTCATGATGATACAACGGACTGTCTGGTTCCAAGATGTGCAAAATAGTCCTTTTTGGATCTTTATGCAGCATTTGGAAAGAAAGAGACGACACTCCCATACATCAACCAATATGCCACCTGGTGTCCCAGACACCCGCCTCATATAAGCACAGAACCTGCTTACACATAGACACGAAATATGCCTGCCTAGTAGAGAGGCACTCCACATATCACAGATACAATTCACATCTGCTTTTGTAATGGCTTTTGCTATGCAGTCCTGCAAAACATTATTTATTTTACCTATAAAGCTCTAAACAGCCTTGGCCCTGGGTATTTAAGAGAATGTCTTTTTTGCTAGGAACCCCACCGCCCATTGAGATCATCTGGAGAGGTTCATCTGCAGTTGCCACAGGCTTGTCTGGTGGCTACTCAGGGATGGGCCTTCTCCATTGCTGCCGTGAGCCTTTGGAACACTTCCTGCTGAAATAAGAGCCTCTCCATCTCTTACAACTTTTTAAAAGGCAGTCAAGATGCATTTGTTCACCCAGGCTTTTAATTAGATATTGTTTTAATTGTGTTTTAATAGTTTTAACATTTTAAATTTTATTTGTTGTAATGTGTTAATCTTCTTATTGGTTGTTTATATTGTCTTGTAAACCGCCCAGAGAACTTGGGTTTTGGGTGGTATAAAAATGTGTTAAATAAAATAAATATTTTCATAGGATAGGCTGCCTATCCTATGAAAGGATGGGACCATAACCTGCTTATTAGTTTTCTAAAGACATCTGGCTGGAAACAGAATACTTGATGAAACAAGAGTGAGTTGGTGGTGGCTAAGAGGATCAGGAAATCCCTGGTTTGAATCCATCTCTGCCATAAACGCAGGAAGCCAGTTCTTGTGATCATTTACTGGGTGTACACTCCCAGTCTCTGATCATCTGTCAGTAAACCACAGAGTGGAAAGTGTGGGGAGTGTTCGAGTGTGAGGGTCTCCCGCTGGGTAGGACAATGACCTACTACCCAGCTCTCGTGCCCAGCAGTTGAATGAGAAAGGACGAAAAGTCATCCTCCCTAGCAGGAGCTTCACACACAAGCACCCCCCCCCCCCGCATCTACCCTCTTGTTTACTGGCAGGCAGAACAATCACAAATCGGGAGCACAAATACCTCCCAAAACTGGGTAGGACACTTGTCCTAGCCAGTTATTGATGGTCAGAACTGGCTTCGAATGTGGCCTTAAGGAAGCCGCTTTGGTCCAGTTTGAATGATATATCCAAACCAGCCCCACTTACATGTGATTAGGGACATTACATAGAAACATAGGAAACTGCCATATACTGAGTCAGACCCTTGGTCTATCTAGCTCAGTATTGTCTTCACAGACTGGCAGCGGCTTCTCCAAGGTTGCAGGCAGGAATCTCTCTCAGCCCTATCTTGGAGAATCCAGGAAGGGAACTTTGAAACCTTCTGCTCTTCCCAGAGCGGCTTCATCCCCTGAGGGGAATATCTTGCAGTGTTCACACATCAAGTCTTCCATTCAGATGCAACCAGGGCAGACCCTGCTTAGCTATGGGGACAAGTCATGCTTGCTACCACAAGACCAGCTCTCCTCTCACATTAATGCATGCATCCTGGCACACTTTCCTAGTTTTCATAATCATCCTCATCCAAGCTGCCTCCTCCCTTGCAACTTGGAAACTCACACAGGAATGACATCAGGAGACAGCGTCATTACACATTACAGACAAGGGGAAGACATCGACCCAGGGCTACCATTTTGGGCAGCAGCCTTGTGTTCCCTACAATGTTTCCTGTCATTTTTCACAGTGACCAAAGAACAACACATTTTAAATACTGGGAAGAACAGAATCAAGTTGATGGTAAACTCACCATCAAGCTCTGACATTGTGTACATCCAGGAGAATATGAAGATGCACGTCTTTACCCTGGCCTTTGACAAGAGATGTAGTGGTTCTTCCCCTCTCAGGCACTGTACTTTTTTCTGTATTTTTGATTTCATGTTGCTGTATTTTAATTATGTTTTATATGTTTTATATTGGTTTATTGTAACCCGCCCTGAGACCTTTGGGTATAGGGTGGGCTAGAAATGTCAATAAATAAATAAACCCTGCCCTGGCTGTAAGTATGTAATCTTAATATCTGGAAATTGCCAAAATAAGAAGTGTTTTTCAAACACACACAGACAGGTGTGTGTGTGTGTGTGTGTGTGTGTGTGTGTGTGTGTGTGTGTGTGTGTATGGTCTTATCAAAGACTTATTTAATTAACAGAGGAATTTAGAGCTATGCTTGCCTATGCATTTCCAGCTAGCTTGCTTGCTGTCTTTGCTTTTCACCTAATCTTTCATAATTGTTATTGGTTTCCATGTTCATTTTCCTTTCTGACAACCTGACCTCCCTGCTTGTTTGTGACATGCATAACATTGATTCAGCTTGGTCTCATCAAGCAGCAATTTGCACTAATGGGATAACACTTGGTGACAGCACGCTACAGCAAGCATCTGGAGCAGACGTTCCTTTTCTTTTGGACCTATTCTACAACATTTCTCAACTCATTTTCTGCCATTTCCTTTTAATGTCCTTTTTCTGTTTAGCAAATATATATTTTTAAGGATCGTAAGTAGCTACAAATCAGTTCACATCCTATTGATATCCAGGTCTCTAGCCAGAGCCTTTCTGATGCTGGGGTCTAAAGGTGTAAACTGGGAGGCATTATGAGTCAGTGCAAAAGAGCCAAAACCGACATGCAAGTGATTTACATGGACTTCAACTATCTCTGTTTACCAGAGACAGTCCCTATTTTCCAGAATCTGTCCCTGGTAAATCACTGGCCCTGATTTGTTCCTATTTTTGCTTCTTGGGGATGCCTTTACCCCCGTGTGAGTTGCTGAAAATTTCATTCTACAAGATTCAGCTTCCTGCCAAGAGTCCCTAAAACACCTTGGCTCTCCAGTTGTTGAACTACAAATCTCATAATTCCCAACCACAATATATTGTGGCTGGCAGGGGCGTATCTAGGGTGGGGCAGGCAGGGCACGTGCCCCGGGCACCACTTTAAGCAGGGCACCATTTTGTAAAATTAAAATGTTTTTCAAAAATGGCTGCCAAAAACAAAATGGCCACCATGCATGTTCAAATGGCCTCTGTGAGGCCCTAGGTCATTCCAGGCCTTGCAGAGGCCATTTGAGCATGCATGGTGGCCATTTTGTTTTCAGCAGCCATTTAAAAAATATATTATTTTTTAAAATGGCCACCGCACATGCTCAAATTGTCCCTGCGAGGCCCTAGAGGCCAGCGGTGGGAGGGAAAACCTTTGCAGACCTCCCATGCCCCCATGGCCTTTAGAAAGCCCCCTGAAGAGGCTACAGGTAAAAAGTTTTTTTAAAAAAATTAATATGATATAAGACACTGTACACATATTCAGATTGGCACTATGTACAGAGAATCAGGGCTTGTGAATACTGAGCTGAAGCTTATGAGCTAGGATTGTATTCATTTGCTCTTATGATAAGAGAGTTAAATGTGATGTCTTAATAATATGGCTATTAATGGTGAGTTTATCTTTGAATCAGTGTTAAATCCTTAGTATTAAGGCCCACTGGGAGTTTCTTGCTCTCTTTCTCTCATTTTAACTGTCTTTCTGAAATACTAGAATATATTCCAAGCAGTGACACTGTTTACTCTGCATATCCTTTAATTATTTTCAGAGTATCTGGGAAAAGTCCAATTCTCCATTTAATTTTAAAACTTATCTAATAGTGATGCTACAATGCATAGTAGAAAATTAGACAAGCACTTCTGTTTAGTTTCCCAAGTACACCTCCACATATTATTTGGGTATTTCATGAGCCCCAGCATACTGAAATTTGTAGTTTTCCAGCATTTTTTGGTCTGGCTACGTCCACTGCTGAATAGTTTTTGAAATATTAAAAGATTAACGAGCTTGATTTGTATTTTTCAGCTGATATTATGGTAAAGTTATCTGAAAGATGAGTGTCAGGTGTTTGGACAGGGGGCGCAATTTCAGTGTTCACCCTAGGCGCTATTTTCCCTAGATACGCCTCTGGTGGCTGGGGGTGATGGGGGTTGTAGCTCAACAGCAGCTGGGAAACCAAAGTTGCCTATCCCTGCTCTAGAAATTAAAACGTATTTGTTTGGCCTGGCTTTCCAGGGTTTTTTAATCGGTTTTAATATTTTAATCCGGTTTGGGGGATTTTAATTACTGCATTTGTTTAATTCTTGTTTTAAAATGTTTTTAAATTGTTAATTGTTGTTATATTGTTTTTAATTTTTGTTTTAGCTCCTTATTGTTTTAGTGGTTTGTTTTTAGTTGTAAACAGCCATGAGCCATTTTGGAAGGGCGGTATACAAATCAAATCAAATCAAATCAAATCTAATCAATAAATAAATAATCATCAAGTAAGTGTAACATAGAAACATAGGAAGCTGCCTTATACAGAGTCAGACTTTTGTCCCATCTAGTTCAGTATTGTCTGTACTGACTGGCAGCGGCTCTTCAAGGTTTCAGGCAGGACTCTCTCTCAGCCCTGTCTGAGACAGTGAACCTGAAGGTCTACCACTGAGCTACAGTCCCATATTTTACAGCCGACAGTGCTCATAGGCAGTCACCCCTCCAAATGCAATACAAGCAGACCCTACTTCCAGGGGGACAATTCATGCTTACTACCAGAAGACCAGATCTCCTTCCCAAGAGGAGATGCATCGTGTCTCTATTGCACCTATGTGGAAATGGGTACATATGGGCATTATGCAATGCATAACATGCAGTGTGTGGAATCCAGGCTTCAGCCATGTATAAAGGTGTAGAGGGGCCTTGAGCAGTCTTGGCATTAACATAAGTTGTTACAAATGTAACCCGGTTTGCATCTGTGAAATGCTGGAGGGTATGGGTTTGGCTCATCGGTTTGGCTAATCTGGAACAAATGTGCTCTACAAGGGGCAGCCCTTTCGTGCGGCAAGGTGAGGCGGACACCTCAGACAGCAGAATACTGGTGCCAGTAGGGCAGTGAGATGTCCCTGTCTTCTGCCATTGGTGCAGCTCTGAAGGGAAGCACCTCCCTTCATATCCTTGCAACACCTGCGGGAAACATGAGGAGAGAAGAGCTGCTGGCAAACTTCCCTTCTCCAGCCACTTTCAACACTTGCAAAGGTCGGCTTTGAAAAGGAACTGGCCCCCACCAGGGCTGTGGGGAAAGGCAGCATTTATTTATGTATTATTTTATTTATTTAACATATTTTTATACCACCCAAAATTTGTGTCTCTGGGCAGTTTACAATTAAAATCATTTAAAACATTAAATCAATTAAACCATTAAAATAATTTAAACATTAAAATCATTAACATTAAAATAATTTAAAACCAACATTAAAAATTAAAAATTAAAACCAAGAATCTAATTATAAGCCTGGGTGAATAAATGTGTCTTCAGTGCCTTTTTAAAAGTTGCCAGAGATGGGGAGGCTCTTATTTCAACAGGGAGCGCATTCCAAAGCCCAGGGGCAGCAATGGAGAAGGCCCATCCCCGAGTAGCCATCAAACGAGTTTTTGGAGCCTCATCTCAGGTGCTGCAAAACCTTGGGCCACCTTTGGCTCTGCATGCACTTTATGGCCTGCTTTTCATTTGTGGCCTGCTTGTAGGCAGAATTTTATGCCACGCCTCCCAGGTTGTTTGACCACTTCTCCATACATTGCATACTGCAGTATACAGTACCTGTAATTTAGGAGTTTTGCCTCTAGGTTGCTGAAGTACTGTAGTGAATTAGTGTAAAACTAGCCAACCCGCACAGAACATCTGTGCACTCTTTGGGACTGGCTGTTCGCCCCCTCCCTCCCTCCCTCCCAACTCTCTTGCCCTCCCTCCCTCTCAACTCTCTTGCCCTTCTTCCTCCCAACTCTCTTGCCCGCCCTCCCCCCGCCCAACTCTCTTGCCCGCCCACCCTCCCACCTGCCCACCCACCCACCCAACTCTGCAGCCAGGCCCACCGCCACCTGGCCTCCATGACCGGGCCCGCCGCTGACCAGCCCTCCTGGGTGCGCCTTAGCCAATCAGGTGCCTCTGCCACCCAGCCAATCAGCTATTCCAATCAGCCAATCAGACGCACATTCTAAGGCGCACCCAGGAGAATTAAATATATAGATGTGAACGTACCGCTAGGTCCAAACAGGGTTGTTTTATTGATTAATAGCTTAAAAAACACACAGGCCTCTGCCTATGTCCATTTTATAGGCTTGTAGCTAGCAAAACAGGAATACATACTGAGCATGCTCAGCAACCAAAATTAACAAGACTACTCCTGCAACCTAGAGGCAAACTCCTAAACTACAGATAAACTACACATGCCATGCTGCTTGCTTGGTCATGCCCCTACACACATGGGTGTCCACCAGTGGGCGGGAGTGGGGGCAGCAGGGGACACATCCCCCCAGATCCAGCCAGTATTAGGAAGAGGGGCACCTCCACCCTCTCCCCACCCTTGGCAGTCAGCACTTTGTTCAGCACTGAGTCAGAGCTTCTTTCACTGCCTCAAAGAGGCTAAGAAAGTAGCCCCCAGTCACTGCTGAATGAAGTGCTGACTGTCAAGGATCAGGGTGGAGGTGCCCCTCGTCTTAATACTGGCCATGCCTCCCTGCGTCTGACATTGGTGCAGGGGGTGTGATTAGGGTGCACACACTAGCCTGCACACCCAGTGGGGTAGGGGGCCACCAGTGGGAGCTTCCTCCCCCAGAAAAGCTCCTGTGGACGCCTATGCCTACATATTCACAGGCATGTCATGATTTTCATTGGTGAAATGCTGGAGGATATGGGTTTAATATAGTTAAACTTATGTCATTTGTTGAATACATTTATAAATAGTTTTAAGTTTAGATTAGTTCAGAAAATAAATTTTTTTTATTTATTTATTTATTTATTTATTTATTTATTTAATACATTTTTATACTGCCCAAAACTTACGTCTCTGGGCGGTTTACAACAGGATAAAAACAAAGTAAAACATTCGTTAAGACAAAAATGGGGGGGACACACACATTACAACAATTTTAAAAATTTAAAATAATATTTTAAAACAGCATTAAAACCATTAAATCAACATTAATTAAAAGCCTGGGTGAAGAGATGTGTTTTTAAAGACTTTTTAAAAGCTGTCATAGATGGGGAGGCTCTTATTTCACTGGGGAGCGCATTCCAAAGCCTCGGGGCAGCAGCAGAAAAGGCCCAACCCTGAGTGGCCACCAGACGAGCCAGTGGCAGCTGCAGACGGACCTCTCCAGCCAATCTCAGTGGGCAGTGGGGTTCATACCGAAGAATACATTCTCTTAAATACCCAGGGCCCAAACTGTTTAGGGCTTTATAGGTTATAACCAGCACCTTGTATTTTGCCTGGAAACGTATTGGCAGCCAGTGTAGCTCCTTCAGTACAGGAGTTGTATGGTCTTTCCGAGATGACCCAGAGAACAGCCTGGCTGCTGCATTCTGGACCAGCTGTAGTTTCCGGACTACGTACAAGGGCAGCCCCACATAGAGCTCATTACAGTAATCCAGTCTGGAGGTTACCAGCAGATGTACCACTATTTCAAGGTCGTTCACTTCAAGAAACGGACGCAGCTGGCATATCAGCCGAAGCTGATAGAAGGCACTTCTGGCCACTGCCTCAAGCTGGGACACCAGAGAGAGGCTCGGATCCAGAAGCACCTCTAGACAGTGTACTTGTTCCTTCTGGGGAAGTGTGACCTCATCCAGAACAGGCAGATCAAACAGGCAGATCAAAATCATCTCTCGAGTTCCGACCCCGCACAATGAGTACCTCCATCTTAGCCGGATTCAGTCTCAGTTTGTTACCTCTCATCCAGCCCATCACCAACTCCAGGCAGGCATTTAGGGAGGTTATGCCCTCTCCCAATGATGCTGACATGGAGAAATAGATTTGGGTGTCATCAGCATACTGATAGCACTCTGCACCAAATCTCCTGATGATCTCTCCCAGCGGTTTCGTGTAGATATTAAACAACATTGGAGACAATATGGAGCCCTCGGGAACACCATACAAAAGTTCAGATTTTGAAGAACACCAGTCTCCAAGGGACACCATCTGGAACCTTTCCGAGAGGTAGGAGCAGAACCACTGCAAACCAGTGCCTCCAACTCCCAACCCCCTCAGACACTCCAGAAGGATACTATGGTCGATAGTATAGAAAGCCTCCGAGACATCCAGAAGGACCAACAGAGTCACACTTCCTCTGTCAATTGCCAATTGGAGATCATCCATCAGGCCAACCAAGGCAGTCTCCACCCCATAGCCAGCCCAAATGCCAGTTTGAAATGGGTCAAGATAATCAGTTTCATCCAAGACTGTCTGGAGCTGGGAGGCCACCACCCTCTCAATTACCTTGCCCAGCCATGGAAAGTTGGAGACAGGCCTGTAGTTGTTCAAGTCCAAGGGATCCAGGGTAGCCTTCTTCAGAAGCGGTCTAATAATTGCCTCCTTAAGACAAGGAGGCGTCCTACCTTCCCTCAGAGATGCATTTATAATCTCTACCAGGCCTTCTACAACAACCCCCCTGCCAGATAATATAAGCCATGTCAGACAAGGGTCAAGAGGTGGTAGGCTGCACCATTCCAATCAGCTTGTCTACATCCTCAGGAGTCACAAACTGGAACCGATCCAACCTAATCACACAAGAGGAGTCACTGGACACCTCCACATCAGGCACTGAGGTAATTGTGGAGACGGAGTCTAAGTTGGCCCGAATACGAGAGATTTTCCCCACAAAGAATTCATTAAACACATCACAGCGGGTAATCGATGGTTCCAGATTCTAATTTAAGGGAGGAGGGGCACTCACTAGCCCTCTCACAACCCTGAACAACTCCGCCGGATGTGAACTTGCGGATGCAATACGGGCAGAAAAGAATAGTTTCTTTGCCGCAGGTATGGCCTGAGAATAAGTCTTCAAGTGAGCTCTATGTTGCAATCTGTCGGACTCAAGCCGAGTCTTTCTCCACTTGTGCTCCAGTCATCTACCTCGCCGCTTCAGCCCCTGTAGTTCTTCCGTATACCAAGGGGCCAATTTTGAAGCAGGTCGGAGAGGACGCTTAGAAGCAATCATGTCTACTGCCCCAGTGAGTTTGCTGTTGCAATTCTCCACCAGGGCATCAACAGGATCACCAGCAGGGCCAACACTAAATCCCTCCAAGGCTTCTTGAAATCCTATTTGATCCAATAACCTTCTCGGGCAGATCATCCTAATAGGTCCCTTGCCCCTGTGAAGGTGGGAAGTGGTTGTGAGTCCAACCATAACCAGATGGTGGTCTGTCCATGACAATGGGGAAATCACAGGATTCCCCACCCAGGGAAGACCACCCTGATCAGAGTGCAAGACCAAATCAAGCATGTGACCAGTGGGGTCAGCCCCGAGACCACTTGGGATAGGCCCATAGTCGTCATGGTCTCTATGAACTCCCGAGCCGCCACGGACAAATTGGTCCCAAAGTGAACACTGAAGTCCCCCAGCACCACAAGCCTGGGGGACTCCAACAACAAGTCCGAGACCAAGTCCGTCAGCTCGGTTAGGGACTCTGTTGAGCAGCAGGGCGATCGGTACACCAACAGAAGTCCCAGTCTATTCCTGGTCCTCAGACTTAAGTACACACATTCGATATGGTCTGACAGGGATCCTGGTAAGAGAAAGGTTATTCTTATAGACCACAGCCACTCCACATCCCCACCCATGGTCCCTCACCCGCTCCTCAACAGAGTAGCCTGGAGGAAGAAGCTGGGACCACACTGGGCCCCTAGCCTCCCCCACCTAGGTCTCTGTAATACATACCAGGTTGGCACCTTCATCCAGAATCAAATCATGGATGGTTTCTGATTTGTTCTGGACCGAACTGGCATTGCAGAGGAGCAAGGTGAGGTTCTAAGGATAATCGGCACTGCTCCGCAAGGTCAAAGAGCTGGCAGGACAGCTGGAAGGGGAAACAGCTATTAAATTTCCATGTCCCTTTCCCCTGTAACGGCCCACTGACCTGCCAATATTACTTATTCTGTTCCCCACCACGACCGGAATGGCCGCCCCACAGTCAGTGGACACGCCCCCTGTCTCCTCATCTCCAGTTAAGCCCAGACACATTCTAAGATTGTCTCACCCAGGACAAATTAAAATAGAAGCTCCACTATTAAATACCCCCCATATACAAATACCTGGACCAAGAGACCTGGCCATCACTGTCCCCTGAAGGGGCGACCCCCTCTGGTGTCACCCCTTCGGTGGCGACCCCGCCGCCACTGGCAGAAGCCTATATAGCCCTGAGCAGGCAGCTCTAGGCAGATGGAATGCAGGAAACTGCCAAATCACCCTCCTCCCCGGCCCCAATCCTGCAAGGCCTCACCTCAGCACAGCAGCCAGTTGTATGGTCTTTCCGAGATGACCCAGAGAACAGCCAGTCCTGGGGGGCAGATAACAGAAAGGGGAGAGCAGGAGAAGCACACAGGCAGGCACCCAGTCTCACATCCCGGGGTCTACCTAGGAGCAGATGTTGTCTCTCCTCTCTAATAAGCTTCTAATAAATGCCACAACCAACCAAGCGGTCCTCAAAGCAGGAAAACAAATGCCCTCTGCCCGCGGTGAAAATAAATACAGGCAGGAAAATAATGTAGGCATGACCAGTTAGAGAAAAATTACTGTTAGAATTAACAAGGAAGGGAAGTACCTGGCCCATTTTTTTTCATTGATCAGTACATGCACTGGAGGGAAACGAAACAGAACATTACTGCTTCCCTTGCTAGCCGATCATTCCAGTCCCTTTGCACTCATTGGCCTAAAAAACTGGGCAGAAATTTACTTCTACCTCAATCAATGAATGAGACAGAAGGACTACAATTCCCAGAGGTCCTATCCACAATGGAGGCTCTGAGCACTTAGGAGATTGAATTTCAGATTGTTGTTAGGAAGAAAAAGAAGAATAACAAAAGCCCTTGGCTTTGGAAAGCCCTCCCTCCTGCTATTTCCCCTCCTCCCCCATAACTTATTATATCTGAGGAAGTGTGGGGAAAGATATGGCAGCTGAGAGGGCTGGCACCAAACTAAGCCAAGTGCCAAACCATTACTTGGCCATTGGCTCAGGCTTGTAATGAGCCTGGGCCTTCCAAACCAGGAAAGTCCATTTCCACCCCTCATTTCCTAACTTCACCACCATTGCTAGCTGAGGATATATCTAGCCTTGGCAATCACTACACTCTTCTGTTGCATTTTGATATTTTGTTACAAAAGGCAGCATCCATCTCTATCATTTTTGTCAAGCATACAGGATCTTATAAATCAAATTGCTAGGTGGGTCTTTTGTCTTTTGTTTTGCTCACCTTTACCTTCTGTAGGAATTGGGGCTTAATTTGAGCTATGGCTGGCTCACTGGATTCTGTTCAGTTTTGGAACATGTGAAGAGGTAATAATGGAAGAACTTTCCTTCAAACATCTTCCTTGCCACTGAAACAGGCAGGATTCTTAGGTCATAGATTGCTGCTGTTTCCAGATAGTCTTCAATTCAGGCAACACACGATGCTGTTTCTATTGGGGTTTCACACAGAAGCAATGCCATCCAACTGTCTTTTCAAAATGAAGAAAACATATTTGTCTGAAATGAAGCCTATCTGGAAATAGCAGCCCTCTTTTCCAAGTCTTCGACTCATAGGCAGGCAGGTGTAAGAAAACACTACAAGCAGATTCATCCCACAGAATCAAAGAGACGGTTCCTCACTCAATATCTCATCAGTTGCTGAATTATCAGTCAATGGCGTCTCACTTGCTGCCTTACAGCTAAACTGCTTCCATTGAGAAGCTGAATGACTGTTGGGTAATATTAAAGTTCTGTCTCCTTTCTGTACCACATGTGCATGTCACCAGCTCAGATTGCAATCACTGAGTAATGCACACACTTGTGTGAATCAACCCTCTCTCTTCTACCATTAAGAGTGATGGGATAAATGCAAAATCACATGGCAACTTTTCTTTTTACTATGCACACCAATGAATAATCAAGATACTATAGTGTGACTCACGGAATTATCTGGAGGTTGCATTTAAATAAGCATATGGTGGTGTATTTGAAATGTGATTGAGAGTTTGGCCCTGCAAACAGTATGGGAGAGCCCTCATAGAAACTGGGAGAGGAGCCAGTGAGGAATTGTCAGTTAGAGTTGTGGACTTTGAAAGAGACAGAAGGGGTGGGGGGAACAGTTGAAGTGATATGTGAGGGAAACAAGATGGGAATGAAAAGTAGGAATCACATTTAGATGAAAAAAGAAATATGTTTAAAGCTGAAGTGGTAAAAGTTAAAAATATGGAAGCAATAACAAGAACCATTACATTCAGTCAACATAGGACCAGTTTGTATGATACAGCCCCCCACCACAATGTAATTATGAGGAAGCGTGCTAAAAGCATGCCCACTGAGACATCCGCTACAGATCCTCCCAACACCCTCCCAGATATCCCGTTATTGTATGGGAGGGTGGTTCATATGAATGGCCCCTATTCACATGCTCCAAGTACTTCTTTAAATTAATGGGGGGGGGGCTAGTGACCCCCCCCCAAGTTCTGCTATGCTGCCTCATCGTGGTGGGGGTGGGGTGTTCCTGGGAGGGATGAGCAAAGTACGCCAGGAGGTATACTTCCAGTAGGGTCACCCAAAGCACGAAGGTCATCCCAGCTGCCCAGCTAAAGCAAGCAGGCACCTATATTGGGCAGCAGCAATATAGGAAGATGCTGGAGGCGGACGATCACTTCAGTGACAACAAAGAAGGCATCATTTCATACTGCGCGGGAGAAGGCAATGGTAAACCACTCCTATATTTTACCAAGAAAACCACATGGATACACAAAATGTATCTATCTATGTGGTCGCTAAGAGTCGACACCCACTTCAAGGAACTCAATCAATCAATCAATCAATCAATCAATCAATCAATGTGAAAAAGGAATATGCTGGGACAGCATTGGGACATTAGTAGAGGATGTCCCAGTGGGGGCACTGTTGGTGTATCTCCTCATAACTGCATGCACCAGGGTACACATGCATCATGTGAACCAAACCACAGAAGAATAGTTGGGGAAGATAAAAATATGTAAGGGCTGATTTCAGCAATACTCTCCTTCCCACCCACCACCCAAACTGGTGCTCACAGTTAAAAAGGCAGATGTCCCAACAGTGTGCCCATCCTGATGGCTTTCCTGGATGGCCCAATTTTCTCCAAGCACATTCCTTTCTCCAGCACATTCCTTTGTCACGTGGGGAGAGGGCTCATCCACACTGCTGCCATCCCTAATAGAGTATCCATGCACTTCCCATGCCAATACCCCACTACCAGAAAACATGACAGAAAAGAGTTGGTTTTTCTTCTCATAGGCTTGATTTGACTGACCTAGAAAAGACTGAGGCAGCCATCTCAGAGATGAAGTGAGAAATGAAAAACGTGACAGGTGGCAATGGATGGAAGAGGTAGGGTGTAGAGCAGAGGCGTATCTAGGGAAAATAGCACCTAGGGCAAGCACTGAAATTGCACCCCCTGTCCAAACATCTGACACCCATCTTGCAGATAACTTTATCATAATATCAGCTGAAAAATACAAGTCAAGCTTGTTAATCTTTTAATATTTCAAAAACTATTTAGCAGTAGCCATAGCCAGACCAAAAAATGCTGGGAAACTACAAATTTCAGTATGCTGGGGCTCATGAAATACCCATACTATGTGGAGATGTACCTGGAAAACTAAACAGAAGTCCATGTCTAATTCTTTACTATGCATTGTAGCATCACTGTTACATAAGTTTTAAAAATAAATGGAAAATTTGACTTTTCCCAGATACTCAAAAAATAATTAAAGGATATGCAGAGTAAACTGTGTCACTGCTTGGAATATATTCTAGTATATCAGAAAGACAGTTAAAATGAGAGAGAGAGAGAGAGAGAAACTCCCAGTGGGCCTTAATACTAAGGATTTCACACTGATTCAAAGACAAACTCACCATTAATAGCCATATTATTAAGACATCACATAACTCACTTATCACAAGAAGCAAAGTAAGAGCAAATGAATACAATCCTAGCTCATAAGCTTCAGCTCAGTATTCACAAGCCCTGATTCTCTGTACATAGTGCAAAACTGAATGTGTGTACAGTGACTTATATTATTTTTTTAAAAAAAATTAACTGTAGCCCCTTCGGGGGTCTTCCTAAAGGCCGGGGGGGGGGTCTGCAAAGGTTCCCCCTCCCCCCACTGGCATCTAGGGCCTCACAGGGACCATTTGAGCATGTGTGGTGGCCATTTTCTAAAATATTTTTTTTTAAAAATGGCTGCTGAAAACAAAACGGCCGCTGTGCATACTCAAATGGCCTCTGTGAGGCCTGGCATGACCTAGGGCCTCACAGAGGCCATTTGAGCATGTGCAGTGGCCATTTAAAAAAATGTTTTAATTTTTTAAAATGGCACCCCCTTCAAGTGGTGCCCGGGGCACGTGCCCTACCTGCCCCACCCTAGATATGCCCTGGTGTAGAGTAAGAGTCATTGACGTGCCCTTCTTGGATGGACGACCTGGGTGAATAGGCAGTAGCAGAGGAGATTGCTTCTGACCCATTTTACAACATGGAGGATCAATGATTTTTTTTTTCAGTTTAAGAACAAGATAAGGCTGTTACAAATCCATTCATTGTCCAAAAAGTGCAGAAATTAAAAGTTAAGGCCCAGCCTAGGTTAGGCTGCTAGTGTGCAGCACCAGGATTGGAACCGATCCCAGTGCTGCCTACCTGCCTAACCCTACTTTTAGCCATGGCCGTATGGGTGCTGCATGTAGCCCAAGCACACACAGAGTTTGGCACCTAGAGAGCCCTACTCTTGGGTTATTCTCCCAATGCACTGCCCTCACCACACGGTGCACTGTGGGATATTCAGAGGCCGGGACACATTGTATCACAGATCATGTGGGAACATGATCTGCACATCCCACCAACATGTATGGATCATCTCGGGGGAAGGTAAGTTCACTGCAGCCTTGCCCCCCCACCCCCACCTAGACATCATGTGCAAAGCCTTTAGGCCTATTCAGACATTGGGTCGGTTTGGATGTGCACTATCCAGCACAAACATTAAGTGTGGGTACTCACCAAGAGTATACCGACCCTGATGTCACAGGAGGACATCCTGACATGCTCTTGGGCTGTCCCTTAATCATGTGAGCAGGGTGTTCATCTGAATCACCCTTCTACACATGTTCCAAAACCCATGTGTACAGGCAGTTCTCATCTGGCCCATTATTTACAGAAGTCTGTACACAGGGGCATGTTTTTGTTCCACTGACTACACCTGCACTCATATTAAAAGTGAACCTGAGTATAGGTCCACTGAAAAGCAGGATACAGATAGAAAGTGTACTGCAGAACCTGTGTTTAGCATTACATGTGAATAACTGTGCCTGTGTGCAGATCTGTATACAGACTGCATAAGTGTTGAATATGATGTGTAAATAGAGCTTATATTTACCCCACCAAGAAAAAAAATCTGTTGGAAGCATTTAGAAGGGGGAATTCCTCTACCTCCGATTGATACATTGCTATAACTCATCTGTTTTTCACCCAGTTTCTTCAAAATTTGGGAAGTCTGAACCCCATAAACAAGAAATCCAGCATACTAAATGCAATAACCATGCCACATATATTCACAATTCCATCGGGAGTAGTATTCTCATGGTTTTAGCAGAGAATGCAACATGCCTTAATTGTATAGGTGCTCCCTTGGCTCCATAATTCAATTCTGATAAGCTATTCACAGAGTTTACTTTTTACCTGAAAACTAATTTAAATGAATCTATAATCCACCAAGGCATACATTCATTCATTTCTCATTTTAAAAAAACATTGATGAAGACACACGCCTTGATGGGCTGTGAGAAATATTCACAATTTTAAGGAGATTTGATCAAGTGGAATGAGATAAACTCTTCAGCCTGATGAGGAGGTTGGAAAAACCAGAATTTTATGCTTTAAAAATTAGGAAATTAAGGGGAATTCAGGCAGAGCTATTTCAATCAAAGGATAATAAGCACAAGGAATAAATTATTACTAGGTAAAGTCATTGAAGCAAGTAGTAGAAATTGATTTAAAAGTCAACTGGAGACACTTTTTGGAGGGGGGAGAGGGAGGAAGGTGGGGAGAGGGAGGGAGGCTGAGGAAACAGCATATGTTTTACATTCATAGATCTGAAGGATCTGTGGAGGTTTCCAAACATTCATCTGACCTCCTAACCTCCGTACCTTGGCACATGTGTCAGCACTGATGTGTTCAATGTCTTTGTGCTCTCTCCACTCTGCAGCCCTGATGAAAAATTATGTAAGCAGCATGAAGCATGTAAATGAAGTTCAAGAAGGATGTGGAAAAAATGAAAAGGATTCGGAAGGGGGATATAAGGACAATGAAAGATCTACAGCCATATCATATCACAAATTGCTAAGGCATGGGATCTATTATATTAATTCTCCTGGGTGTGCCTTGGAATGTGCGTCCCAGAGCCCAGCTGATTGGCTGGGCAGCGGACACGCCTGATTGGCTGAGGCGCACCCAGGAGGATTGGTTGCCACGGCGGCAGCCCAGCCATGGAGGCCAGAGGTGGCAGTCCCAGCCCAGCCACGGAGGCAAGGCCCAGGAGGGGTGGAAGAAAGGGGGTGGAGAAATGGCAGTGGGGAGTAGAGGTGGCTGGGCCTGGAAGCAGAGACTGGGGCAGAAGTGGGGGAGAGGTAACTGCCAGCCCCAAAGAGCGCGCAGATGCTCTGTGCGGGGTCAGCTAGTATTGTATCTTTTTCTAGGAACAGACCTGAACAGGGAAACCCTGCCCCCTGGCTTTTCTGTAACCTCTGTAACTGTCCCTTCTTCTCCTGCTAGGACCTGTTGAATCTGTTTCTGGACACCATGGTGTCATTCTCCAGCCCAGTTCAGATGTAATGCAGAGCTGCAGGTCTAATGGACCCGCAGTCCTACCCCTCCCCCCACCCCGGTCTCTCGTCTGCTTTTGGATGACAGGGAGAGCTACCTCTCTGCAGTCAGCAAGACTGCAGAGAGGCAGGGGAGCTAGCTGTGTGGGACAGAAGGACAGCCCACACAGCCAATTGGGCCAGAATGAGGGAGGAGCTTCCTCCCTCAACTCCAGTTCTGTGGGGCCCGAACTGCCGTGCCAGCATTCGGATGTAATGTTGGCACCAAAAGACCAGAGTTAAGGGTGGCAAAACTCCACTCTGGCTGAAGGTTCAGAATGGAGTTTGGAGAGGGAAACCGCAGATCCCTTTTTTGCTCTTAACTCTGATTTGCCGAATTTGGACATGCAGCTTTGGAAACCGGAGGTGAAGGGACCTCTGGTTTCCTATTTCATCTGAATTTGGCCTCCATCTCCTCTCCCATTCCTCCAATGCTAGTTTCCCAGCAGCTTGCTACTTTCTGCCTTGTGCCCAGGACAGATGCAATATCTGTTAGTGGATGTAGAGCACAGTATTTAGACTAAGAAATGTAAAGGTGGACGGCAGATAAATATAAAGGACTGCTGGGGGAAAAGAAAGAAGGAAACCCTCTGATTCACTCTGATTGATTCAGAAAGCAAAGGACTACATATTGTGGGGGAGGGGAAGTAGGCTTGTTCACATGACAATTAATTGGGTAGGACAAGTGTCAGGACACTTGTCCTACCCAATTAATTGTCATGTGAACAAGTGTCAGGACACTTCTGATTTATGACTGTGTGTGCCTTCAACCTTCGAGAAGCCGCTGCAAGTCTGTGTAGACAATATTGAGCTAATGGACCAATGGTCTGACTTGGTACAAAGCACCTTGCACCCAGACCCAAGGAGACACGGACACGAGATTCTTTGGTGAAATTGGCCACATTTTATTGATACATAGTTCTTTACATGCCAACATGGCACTCAGCTGGGATTGGCAGTCCACCCACCACAGTGCGGTTCCTAGAAGGCCGGCCATTAGAGTGGCCGCCTTGGCCTAGAGAACTATGGCGTTAGCACCTTGGCTCCAGGCAGCTCGCTCGCTCCAAAGCGGGTGCCGCCCTTCCTAGCCGACCTCAGTCAGGTCTCTGTTACTGACAATGCCCCTCTGATGCTGCCAAGCCATACGGAAGGATGTTGCTTTGCAGAGAAGAGGGGCTGTGCGGCATCCCTGATCTGTCAAGCCTCAAGGGATCCACTCCTCCTCCTTGATGCCAAATGCTTACCTACGGTGCATCACCGATTTTAAGCTGTAGCTTCCCTCCGCACGGTACCTGCCATGGCGGGCGTTAGCCTAGCTTAACGCCCCGCACCCCCACTCAGCCCTATTGCCAATCCCAGCCATGAATCATCCCCCCAAACCCATGGCCGACCAGTAGACCAGCCCCCCCCCCCCGCAGGAGGTGAGCCAAGAAAACAAAATGGCCTCCCGAGTGAATGAAATCCTTGCTGGCTAGCTAAGGCATTCCCTCCCAGGTGTGACACTAGGAAGTCCCGTGCCAGTTTATCCTCCCAGGTTCCTGCGATAATGGACACCAAGGGGCCATCCATGTGGCCCCAGACCCAACTGCATTTGTGGGTCTGCACCTTGTGCCCACTTGAACGCACACCTGCGTCCATGGCCAGCCTGGTGATTCCACATTCCACTTGGACACACACCTGTGTCACTGGGCCATGGAACTGGGACCTGCGTCCCTGATCAACTTGCATTCCACCCCACAGAGCTGAGCCCCTCGTCAGGGTACTACACTGTGCCCTGAAGGCCTTTGACAGAAACATTAGAGTTGCCCACAGCTGGAGCTCCCAAGCATCTCTTGCTATCTGGGGAGTGCCAAAACTGTGGTATAATCAGTTTAACTCAAATCCAACTCTAATGATTAGAATGCAGAAACTCTAAAACTCTAATCCACTGGTTAAAATGCATACACCAGCAGTAGGTTAGCAAGTAAATGTTAACTGGCGCTGATGAGACGGGCCCCCACTTCCCTAGCTACGCCCCTGAGCATGGAAATGTATCTCTTTTCAAAAAACACATTCCTGAGGGTGAGGACGCAGATTGCAGGTACCCATGCCTCTTCCCATAATGTGTGGTTTTGTCGTTCAAAAAACAGGAAAAAGGAGATTAAAGAACCAGCCCACTATATTCCCCAAATATATAGTTTGGATTTAAGAAAAAGCTGGGAAAAGTGAGATGTCTTTAGTTAAGAATGTAAGAACAGCCCTGCTGGATCAGGCCCAAGGCCCATCTACTCCAGCATCCTGTTTCACACAGTGGACCACCAGATGCCGCTGAAAGCCTACAGGCAGAAGTTGAGGGCATGCCCTCTCTCCTGCTGTTACTCCCCTGCAACTGGTACTCAGAGGCATCCTGCCTTTGAGACTGGAGGTGGCCTATAGCCCTCCGACTAGTAGCCGTTGATAGACCTCTCCTCCATGAAGTTATCCAAACCCCTCTTAAAACCATCCAGGTTGCTGGCTGTCACCACATCTTGTGGCAGAGAATTCCACAAGTGGATTATGCATTGTGTGAAAAAGTACTTCCATTTGTTGGTCCTAGATTTCCTGGCAATCAATTTCATGGGATGACCCCTAATTCTGGTGATATGTGTGAGAGAGAAGAATTTCTCTCAATCCACTTTCTCCACACCATGCATGATTTTATAGACCTCTGTCATGTCTCCCCGCAGTCATCTTTTTTCTAAACTAAAAAGCCCCAGATGTTGTAGCCTTGACTCATAAGGAAGGTGTTCTAGGCCCCTGATCATCTTGGTTGCCCTCTTCTGCACCTTTTCCAGTTCTACAATGTCCCTTTTTAAAATGTGGTGACCAGAATTGTACGCTGTAGCCCAGGTGTGGCCACACCATAGTTTTGTATAAAGACATTATAATATTAGCCGTTTTATTTTCAATCCCCTTCCAAATGATCCCTAGCATGGAACTAGCCTTTTTCACAGCTGCCACACACTGAGTCGACACTTTCAACGAGCTGTCCACCATCCCTCTCCTGATCAGTCACTGACAGCTCAGATCCCATCAGCGTATACTTGAAGTTTGGGGTTTTTGTCCCAATGTGCATCACTTTACACTTGCCAACACTGAACCACATTTGCCATTTTGTCGCCCACTCCCCCAGTTTGGAGAGGTCCTCGCTCCTAAACGAGGCCGTGCAGCCCCGTTTGGGAGGGAGATCAGTCAGCCCCGCTGCATTGGCAGCGAGACCAGGAGCGGCTCTCCCTGCCTATAAGGCAAGGAGAGTCGCTCTGGCCCATGCTGCCCAATGCAGCGCAGGCTGATCTCCCTTCCAAATGGGGCCGTGCGGCCCCGTTTGGGAGGGAGACCACGTCCCCCACATCTAATGTCAGATGTGGAGGGCACGTCTGGGGCCACGCTCACAGCCCCTGATTGGTGGCGGCCCGAGTTCTTTGAACCCGTTCACCTAATGGTGGCTCTGCCCTTGGGCTCGCCGCCCAATCAGGAACACTGCATGATCAAGGTCAGTGTGGTGTTTTGGAGTAATCCATTCCTTGATCTGGGCCAGCTTTTGAATGGGGCTTTAGTGATTTGTATTCCAGTCCTGGAGTAGAGGCAGGGCTAACAAACAGTCAGCAGCAAGGGCACTGAAAAGCAGCCCGCACTTGCCTCTCTGTACATAATTTCTGTTTCATTGAACTATTAATATTCCTGCTTCCACTCCACTGCCTTGTCCTTGCATACCACAACTCTTTCTCTTGGATTCTACAGTCAACAGGTATGGTCCTACACCCCACCTCCCCACATGTGTTTGGTGTACATTTGGAGCAGGATCACCTAAAGAATCCTTTCCTCTCAGAATGTTTTGCAAACACATGCCCTTGCATGCATTTAATTTAATTTAATTTAATTTAATTTAATTTAATAGATTTTCTTATATACCGCCTCCTCCAAATACTCTAGGTGGTGAACAACAACAATACCAATTTTTAGAAAATATTAAAAGAAAAAGAAATGAAAGGGCAAATGCCTTGTGAGACAGGTAGGTCTTAAGAAGGGCCTTAAAAGCAGCTAGGAAGGGGGCTGAATGGATCTAGGGGCGAAAGAGTGTTCCAAAGAAGAGGGGCAGCCACAGAGAAGAAGATTTTGTTAATGTTTTGTACGAATGAGTAATACATGTGGTTCTCTCTCGTACATACACTGCTAGCCAGACTCTGGAGACTCTCAGAAATCCAGTCACACAAATTGCTCATTCACACAAGCCTCTCGCATGTGTATTCAGAACCAGGAGTGGATTGAGGGAGTCAGTCTGTGTCTACAAAATGTAACACAGAAGGCAGCCCTGAGGCTAAAGAATGTGTGAGATGCCGACATGTGAATTTCTGTATGTGTGAGAAACAGAAGGGAGGGAAGAAAGCATTCTGCTGTGAGCCACATGGGGACATTCCAAATAGCACAGCAGTAGGAAAACAAACCCGCTCAATTCTTGCCTGAAGGCAGAGGACGTTAAACGCTGCTGCTCGCAATATTTTCCTTCTGCACCCAGCTTGTACCAACCAGATGATTTCTTTTTCACTTGAGTTTAGTTATGGACTTTAGGAACATATGCTGGGGGAGGAGAAAAACTTTAGGCCCAAGAATAAAATGGCTTTGAAGAATGGGGAGGGTATTTTCCTCATACAAGTGCAAGCTTGGGCCACCCATGGCTCCTGAGGAAACAGTCGCTTTCTGGGAGTGTGTGTGTGTGTGTGTGTGTGTGTGTGTGTGTGTGTGTGTGTGCACGCAGGCATTTAAGTCTGGAAAGAAGTTCAGAGAAAGTTAAACATTAGAGGGTTGAATTAGAAGAGGGAAATTAAAACACAGAATGTTATTTGGTTGGCACCTCGTCTGGCTTCCAGATGACATAAGCAAGTCCTGAATGGAAAACATTTACCAAAATCACTCTTCCCATAACTTTCCTGCTTGCCAATTCTCTCAGGTATAAAATCAATAACTTCCCTATTGTAGAGCTGGTTCACACGCATGTGTTCAGCACTCAGCAATGCAACATCAGCATGTGAGAATGAGTCATCACAGATCTAATCTCATAGATAGCACTTTCATATCCTGAAATGGTAAACTGTTCTGAGATTTTATATAGGGTGGTATAAAAATTTGATTGATAGATAGATAGATAATCACCCAATGTCACTGAAATGTGATTTCTTTCAGTGGCATCAAATCACACATTCACCCGCCACTCACAGAGCAGGATGAAGATGATGAGGAGCCTAAGCTTCTTATTAAAAATACAAGGGCCTATTAGGCTTGCCCATCCTCCAGGATTGCCGTGGAGTCCCCAGGAACTGGTATCAACATCCAGGAGACTATTGAAAGTATGGTCTTTGGGGGAGGCAGGGGCAGGGGCAATTGCCCTGTGCGTCACACATGGACGGGGCTACATACAAAGCATGGTTCAGGATTTGAAATGATCAGATCAAGCTTTTTCATCCAAGGCAGTAAAAGTAATCAGTTAAAATATAGCCCTGGTATCAAGAGTTATTTCAGTATGTTGGGGTTTTTACATTGACACAGGGTGCAATGGCTGACCTACTGTGCAACATTATGCACATGGTGGAGCATGCCACTGAGCAGCTCTATATCAGTCTTAACTGGCCACACGTGCAGCAGAATGAGGTAATAGAATCCTGAGGGAATGGAATGAACTGTACCACTTTAGGCTGCAAATGGGGAGTGCCCAGGGCCTTTTTAAGACTCTGAGAGGTCCAGGGGCAAAAGGTTAATTTGAGCCCCCTTTCTTCTCTCTGGCTGACATACTACTCAATGTTACGCGCACGGTAGAACGTAACCTTTGTGCAGTGGCACAAGAGTGCTATTGCACAAGTGCAAAAATCATGCAAACAAAGTTGTGTGACAGTGCAGCCATTAGGCACAATGGCTGCATTGTCCCACAACTCAATTTATGCAATTTTTATGTAGCGTGTGTAACTTGCTGTATGTCAGCCAGGGAGAAGAAAGGGGGGGCTCAAAGGAACCTTTTGCCCCCCAGGCCTCTTAGAGTCTTAAAACGGGTTAGAAAAGGATCTGAGGAAAGAGAAGGGATTGGTGGTGACCTTTGAGCTAAGCCTAAATTTGTGCATCTTTGGTTATAGTGAGGTGAGGATTAACTGGTTTGTATGTCCTTTTTAAAAATGCAAATCTCTGCTTTTGTTGTAATATAAATAAAAAAGAACCAGGTTTTCTAGAAGGGAAAGTGACTGTTGCTGGTGTTTCTTTTTAGATTGTGAGCCCTTTGGGGACAGGGATCCATCTTATTTATTCATTATTCTCTGTGTAAACCACCCTGAACCATTTTTGGAATCAATCAAACAAACAAACAAACAAAGTGAAGCCACTGTGAGATGGATTGCCAGCAATATGCTATGAAACTGTAAAGGTAAAGTGTGCCCTCGAATTGGTGTCGAATCGGTTTTGACTCCCTTCTAGAAAACCACAGAACCCTGTGATCATCTTTGGTAGAATACAGGAGGGGGTTACCATTGCTATCTCCTGCACAGTATGAGATGATTCGAACCAGCAACCTCTGGCTTGCTAGTCAAGTCATTTCCCCGCTGTGCCATTAGGTGGCTGGCACTGAAACTGTAGCGGATATCAGTTACATTACACCCTTCAGGCCCTGTTCAGGCTACCTGTTTTGTGCTTAATCTTGTTAGTATAGATTAGTGAAGGCAATGTCTGGCACTCCAGCTGTTGTTGAACTACAACTCCCATCCTCCTCAGCCACAATAAATTATGATGGGGGTGATGGGAGTTGTAGTTCAACAATAGCTGGAGTGCCAAAGCTTGCCTATTCCTGGCCTAGATGATAGTGTTGCAAGCCAAGCACATATTTTGGCTCTTGTTCTGTGCTTAAAATAGCTCCCCCAACAATGAACTAGTTTTATAGTATTTTATCAAGAATAACAGCCATCTTAAATGTTGCAAACAATATCATTATTAATTTTAATCAGTTAAAGGAAGACAGCTCATCAACAGATACCTTTGAATAACGACACATCCCTAAAATATATTTAAAATGTCACCTGTAATGAGAACGATGGCATTTATTGTAATTGGATTAATTAATCACTTAAAATCAAGATAGTCCATTGATTAAAACAACTTTTAATCAGCTGACAACCCGAAAAATGTTTACTGTAAATGTTATTAATCATTTATAAGTCTCCTTCAAGATGCAAGAAATCCAACTGCAGAAAATAGTTGATGTATTATCTGCCAGTCTCACTAATACAAAAGACTCAAAATGAATGTGTGAAATATACTTGTCTCTTTGAACAAGGTTTTCAGCTACACAAATCTGGGATCCATCTGAATATATCACGCACGTGTTTGACTTGTTTCAGAAGCTTCCTTCCTCTTCTTTCCTTTCCTCTTTCCCTCCACTTACTGTCCCTGTACACTTCCAAAGTAGGAATGTTATAATGCTTACTATCGTAGGCTCAAGATTGTAAATATTGTTGCTGGTTCCTAGTGCTAGCAAGCCCTGGCCAGTAAAATGAACAACTAGCAGACTAGAGGTTTACATATTGGCCACCTTCAAATGTCACTGGGAACCTGACACAAACTCACCGCAGGTTCCGCCCCCCACCCCCCCGCCCAACCCCTGACATCCAAATAATCAGAACTGTGGGTCCCGGACCCAGCCACAGTTCCAATTCTTCCCCCAAACCTGGGAATAAGCCCTCGGTTGGAATTAAGTCACACTCACCAAAACAAGGGTATATTGCTTCTAAAGTGTTGTCCGGTTTGTGCAGCTTGCCCAAATGGGGGTTAAGTGTGGGAAGCTCCTCCTCCTCATAAATACAATTGGCTGCCACAGCTGTCCTTCTTGCATTGGAGGAAGCATGCGCAGTCAGTTGGTCCTCCTTTGCAGTCTGCAAATGGCAATAGTCTCTGAGCGCACCAGGGGATTGGAGGCAAACAAACCCACAGCTTGCCATTTGTCCATTGTTTCATGAAGCCCATGCCATAAGGAACCTAGTGTTAGGGCCAAACTATAAATTAAAATAGTTGTGTTAGTGGGCCTGATGAGAAAATTTTGGTGGCCGAGTTACTTTTATTTCAAGTTGTGATGGCAGTAGACTCTTGTTTTTGCTCAAAATGTTGGTTCTTGCTGGCCACCACTTTTCCCCCACTGGACTGTGCTGAGAGGAGAGCTGGTCTTGTGGTAGCAAGCATGACTTGTCCCCATAGCTAAGCAGGGTCTGCCCTGGTTGCATATGAATGGGAGACATGATGTGTGAGCACTGCAAGATATTCCCCTCAGGGGATGAAGCCGCTCTGGGAAAGGCAGAAGGTTCCAAGTTCCCTCCCTGGCTTCTCCAAGATAGGGCTGAGAGAGATTCCTGCCTGCAACCTTGGAGAAGCCGCTGCCAGTCTGTGAAGACAACACTGAGCTAGATAGACCAATGCTCTGACTCAGTATATGGCAGTTTCCTATGTTCCTATGTTGGAATGAAACAGTGTCATCATGAGATAGGTGTGCCCATGCCACTTCCTTGCCCCTCTAGGTCAGGCTAGCATCATATCATCTAATGGTATGATGTTTGTTGTCATTATTATTATTATTATTATTATTATTATTAATTATTTATTCGATTTCTATACTGCCCTTCCGAAAATGGCTCAGGGTGGTTTACACAGAGAAATAATAAATAAATAAGATGGATCTCTGTCCCCAAAAGGCTCACAATCTAAAAGAAACATAAGATAGACACCATCAACAATCAGTGGAGGTACTGTGCTGGGGGTGGATAGGGCCAGTTACTCTCCCCCTGCTAAATAAAGAGAATCACCACATTAAAAGATGCCTCTTTGCCATGTTAGCAGGTGCGTGCCTCTTTGCCAAGTTAGCTTTTGGGGTTAATATTTGTTAGCAAGAAATGCTAGAATTTTCATTCTTCAAGGTTTAGTCCTCCAATCTTTCACAATACAATCCCTGAGCAAGGTACAGATACATATTGTCTAATGTATATGCAAATAAATATGTAAATCCGCATGAACAGTAAGGCACTGTGGAGTACAGCCTGCCATTTCTTATACCACCTTTGCCAAGGAATTTTCTAAGCTGCTCATGTTTTTCAAGTGTATCCTTAACCCCCCACCCCACCCAAAAACATATGCTATTCTGTATGTTAAATCGGTGAAGAGCTGGCTATTAGGGCTGGGCTTCTAATCACAACAAGAATGGGTTCCAATTCAATGGAAGCCATACTGGGGCATCTTTCATCGGAAACTGAAACAATGTCCCCATTATTGAAAATAGCTTCAATACAATGTTGCATCATCAATCCTATTGGAAGATTGGGGGGCTGGGGGTGGGCCTTACCTTTACTGAAGATCCAGCATTCCCTGAAGAAGATGGAGGGAAAGGTGACAATTTGAAATACCCCATCTTCTCAGCCTAGAATGCACCAGGGCAGGGAGCACCGTCATTACATTGCATCCTTTACCTGGTGCGATTACTAGGGGGAAATGGCCACTCCCTGGAACTATAAATGGTAAGAAGACAGAAGGAAAGGTGATTACTTGAATTGCTGCCACTGCAGCTGCTTTTTGGGCAACCGCTTCCTTCTGTAAGGGAAAGTCCCCTCATCTCCCTGCCTGATGCATCAAGATGATACCAATGTATCAGCTCAACACACACACACACACACAATATCCTGTATACAATTCTATCATTACTGGGCTCGGGTTGTTACCAATCCTGATCCTGATAATGCTATGCACAGCCTTACTTATTTTCAGAGTAAACTATTACGGAATACAATAAATGGCATAGAGTTTTCTGCACCGTTTAATAGGAGAAAGTACCTTCTTGGTCTAAAGACAGAAAGGGAGTATATCTCCATTTTCTTCTATGAAATGTTGGAGGGCATGGAAACAGTGTATGTGGCATTTGATTTCTGAAAGGTCTTTCATGCTCACAAGCCATCCCTGGATGTTGCACTCATTAAGTGAAGAACATGCAAGGTTTTAGGGGAGCCTATGTCAATGGAGGAGAGGTAAAGCATTTGGCTATGCTTTGAGGTTTGGCAGCATAGGATGGTTATGTAATTAAAGAGTCTTCATCTGCACTGAAAAATAAAGCGCATGCTCCAGAAGATGTCTTAACATTTCATTTCCTCGCATTTGTGGTAGGTTAAATTTAAACAAATGGCTAAACATTTCAGTGTTTATCCAAACCAAACATCCAGACCTTCTGAGGTTTCCTCATCAATGGATAAATAAGATTTGCCTGACTTCATTTAGAATGAATACAGAACCTAAAGACAGGCCCAAGGGAGCTTCGACTGAGCCGTCTGGCTAACCTCTGGCTAGTGGTGTCACAATTATTCATAGATCATAGCGGGCAACAAAATCAAACAAAATGTAAAAATAAAGTGTTTTCTTTTCAATTTTCTGAAGCCTCTTAGGAAAGCTTTTCCCCCACTAATAAGGCTGGTTATATCTGGATTTAAATATAAATGGCAAAATATGCGGTATTTAAAAATGGAGGTATTTTTAAAATATAGGTGTTTTTTAAATGGAAAAATATGAGGCATTAGAAGACATTTACCTGTTTGTTTTTTCTAAGGTGAACATCAAACACAAACAACTCATGCAAATGAGGGAGAGAAGCTGCCCAAACATTCAGTCCATTAGGCTTGTGTTAAAAGGAGACAGAAAGTTAGGGCTGATTTCAGAGTTCCTTAAGAGCTTTATATCTGCTGCATGTTGCTCTTGGCACCATTCTGCAAAGTGCAGAATCACTCCCTGTTCCCACCTGCACAACAAGGTCAGAAACACAGTGGTCCCCTCTGGCTTTCTCTGTCTCATTATAAATCAGAAATGTACTGGGGGGGGGGGAGACCTTTACCATGATAAGGTACCAGAGAGGGCCTTGCCAAACCCACAAACATAGTTCACTTTCTGCAGCACACCAGCCTTTGTGATTCAACATGTCAGGGGCTGTCACTCAATCAGCCCTTAAGAAGAAAGATTAAGCAGTCGGCTTAACAGGCCTGTACATAGGAACACAGGACGCTGCCATATACTGAGTCAGACCACTGGCCCATCTAGCTCAATATTGTCTACAGAGACTGGCAGCGGCTTCTCCAAGGTTGCAGGCAGGAATCTCTCTCAGCCCTTTCTTGGAGATGCCAGGGAGGGAACTTGAAACCTTCTGCTCTTCCCAGAGCGGCTCCTTCCCATAATGGGGGAATATCTTACAGAGTTCACACTTCTAGTCTCCCTTCCATATGCAAGCATGGTGGACCCTGCTTAGCTAAGGGGACAAGTCATGCTTGCTACCACAAGACTAGCTCTCCTCTCCTTAAAGACACATCTCATAGGAACATAGGAAGCTGCCATATACTGAGTCAGACCATTTGTCTATCTAGCTCAGTAGTGTCTTTGTAAATGTTAAGCAAAGCCATTTCGAAGCACACTCGCGGCATGAGGGAAGCAGCCCCTCCCCTCTGCTCTCGGGTTTCCTTTTGGTGCAGGTTCACATTGCATGCCTCCATGTTTTCCGTCTTGTCAATGGGGAGGGAGGGAGAGAGAGAGGGTAGGAACACAATGTTGCCTTCAAAACCTTGTGTCCTAGACTGGGTGGGAGCATTTGTGTACACTGACAGATTTCTTCCCTTTTTTCCAACATATGTGTGGTGTTTTAACCAGAGAAAACCTTAAGCAAGTAGACTAATATTGTTCAAAAAAGTCAACGAGCAAACACAGAGGTTTTACTTTTGTAACTAGAAATTAAGGAGTTTGCTTCCTGCAGCTAGGCAAGCCAGCTCGATTTGCATTTCTAAAGAGCTATATCTGCATTCTTAAAAAGTGTTTCCCTCTTATCATGTTAATGATTCTACCTCAGTGGCTCTCCCTATTTGCTCCCGAGTTTTCAGAAAAACTCGCTTAAAACCAGCATTTTAAAAATGCAGAAATACATGTCCTGCTTTTCCTCCAAGGAGCCCAGAGCAGTGTAAATGGTTATGTTTGTCCTCACAACAACCCTGTGAAGTAGGTTAGGCTGAGAGATAAGTGACTGGCCCAGAGTCACCCAGTGAGTTTCATGGCTGAATGGGGATTTGAACTCAGGTTTCCCCGGTCCCAGTCCAACACTCTAACCACTGCACCACATTGGCTCTCCTTGACATAGAATGACCAGTGAATGACCAGCAAATGACCAGCCTGTGCTGGTTTGTGGATACCATGGGAGAAAGTTACCAGTCTTTATGGGGGCACAACTTGTAACACTTCAGAGGTGAAAAGATGCTGCTGTTAATTTAGAAATCTGGTCTGAAACAATTTCTCTTTGGAAATTATTGCTGAGGCAGGCAAATCATATTCAAGAGAGGCAGAACAACTTATGAGAATAGCTGTTTATTGGGGGCTGAGGTGCAACGAGCAAAGAAGACTGTATTCTGGATGCAGGATGTGCAGGCTTTGGGAAACAGGATGCAGTATTAGATATTGCAACCTTACACCGCTGTGCACAGTAGTTCAGAGGTGCCATACAAGACAGAAAGAATAATCGACAGGGCTATAGTCTGGCATGGTTTAGGTGCCCCCCACAAGAACTGGTGTCCTGGTTGACTGCCTAGATCTGCCTAGTGAATGGGCCGGCCCTGATTGAATTGCCTGGTTTTTGGTGGGGGGGGGGGGTTGGTTGGTGGCTTGTTTGTTTTGTTGCAGTGATAGACATATGGCTCTTGGTCTGTGGGCACATCTGAGAGTGGACGATAAAGCAACAATAGATCTGAGTGAGGACTAAATTAGATGTTGATGAAGGAGACAACCCACCAGATATGGTACCTCCACTCAAGCCTCATTGAAATGAGCAAGAGATGGCAAGGGCACTAACATAGCCTGTGTCTTAAGGAGCATTTTGTTTCCACTCCTCACCATATAAAACAGCAGTTGTGCCAAGCATATGACAGTAGTAGTAACTCTGGGCAGTTTCCTAAGAGGGAGCTGCCACTGAGCTTTCCCATATTGGGCAGGGAGGCCTTAGTTGTTCTTTCTCGGTTACCAACTGGGCAGAGCATAAAGCTGTCTGATTGGCTTCTGATGACATAAGTAGGGTAATCAACTCTGACTGAAACTACTGGGAGCTTTACAGACAGGGCTGTTACCCCAAATCTCGTCCAGAAGATAGTGTGTGTGTTTACACACCAGCCAGACTTACCCCGAAGTCCATTTGAGATCTTTGGAAGTGTCTCCCACACAAATCAGGCTTTCTCTTCCGATTTCTAGCTTGTCCCGATGATAAATGTAATGAATGAATGAAGGAATGAATAAGCAGCCTGTGCAGCTCCAGTTAAAGCCAGGGCTCTACCATTCTTGTTTGGGGACAGAGACAAAATCACTTCACCTAGGGCACCAAAAACTCTAGGGCCAGTCCTGAATTCAATGCTGTATTAACTTTACCCTCTACCTGCCTTTACCTTTTTTGGCTGCTATTGGTGCTTATGTTGGCAATGGAAGCTAGGCTTGAATGCATGGGCTACAGAATCATTGCGTCAATCTAAAATCACAGTGGCTGCCCTAACGTAACAGATGGTGCTCATGGAACACACAAGCACCTTCTTCCTCCCATTGCACTAGTGTAACTGATTTTGCGAGACTTCTTGCTGTGGTAAAAATGTTTTCTGTTCAAGCACTACCGAAGCAGAACGACCTGATGGATGCATATTCTGCATGCAAACACATGTTTGTGTTCATAACAGTGATGATATTGTTTCTCTTCCTGTAGTAATTACTATAAAGGGCATTTGATCAGGCTTGCTGGAGAGAGGGAGAGAGAGTGCTCTCATTCCTTTTCTGGGTGGTATCCTGTGAGAAATGTGTTCCTCCAGGCCTCCTACGCTTATCACTCACATTGCTTCCAGATGGAATAGGGATTTGAGAGCAAACTGAGGGAAAGGGGCTTTAGTTCATAGTTTGGAAGGAGAGTCGTGAGTTTTTCCTCTAGGGTGCTTAAAGAAGTAGCGCTGTTTATTCCTTAGATTTTTCAGCCCATGCAGATTTCCGAATGCTGCTTTTAGCCATTCTTGACCAGGACCTAAAGGGCAGGTTAGAAACCTGAGTACATGTGCACCTGAGTACATATGCACTCAGATGCACACCAACCTTCAGGAAAGCTTTAATGTAGACAAGCTTTGAGTTCTACAAGTGAAGAAAATCCAGAGTTCCCATTTGAGAAGAATCCCAAGCTGAGGATCAAGCCCTGGCCATAACCATCCACCGTCCCTCCATTCAACAAAGCTGTATTCCTAGACTGAGCTTGTCTCATCCCCAACTAGACCTTGAAAAAACCAGAGTTACTTTACTAAGAGTTAATAAGGGTTGTCAGTCACTTTATTACAGTCAACAAACAGACCAAATGTAGTTATAAACATATGGAAATACAATAGAACACATGAGATAATATCACAGAGATACACACACATACACTATACAACTAGAAAAACCATCACCTAAAAAGAACCTGACGCCACCTTAAGTGGCACAGTGCGGAAATGCTTGACTAACAAGCGGAAGGTTGCCGGTTCAAATCCCCGCTGTGCTGGTACTATATTGGGCAGCAGCAATATAAGAAGATGCTGAAAGGGATCATCGCATACTGTGTGGGAGGAGGCAATGGTAAACCCCTCCTGTATTCTACCAAAGAAAACCACAGGGCTCTATGGGCGCCAGGAGTCAAAATTAACTCAACAGCACACTTTACCTTTAAAAGGAATGTACTTCTAGACAGTTAATCAAGAAAAAACAATATATCAGCAACCTGTTCATTGGTATAATCAACATTATTGACAGAATCAGAGAATTAACACATTAATGTGTTATGTTGATTGATCAATGTATCTCTTCCTAATTCTGCAGGCAACGACACAGAATCTAGCAACATTAAGAGAAATTTCAGGGTTTTGATCTGAAAGGAGGAAAACAACATAGAAATAATTAGATCTACCTGGATACTTCTGCAGAATAGGAACAATCAATTACTGACCTGCTAGACCTGTGCCAAGCTAGACCTGTGCCTGCCACTCTTCCTTCAAGATTGCGTCTGGAGGCATGGTACACTTTCTTTTCAAATGGAAAGTTAGTTCCAAAAAGTCTCCCAGTGAAATTCTGGAAAATGGCTCACCTTAGTGATGCCATACTTTAAGATAGAGTTGGTCTATAGGGCTCTTTGGGGATAGTAATAGCTCACTGGAATAAAAACAAAGTCAGGGTAGGGGGAATCACACATGTCCATTATGTGCTTTGAAGGAGTCTTCTACTCTGAGATTTATTATTAATTGTTTGTTTGTTTGTTTATTATTTATTCGATTTCTATACCGCCCTTCCAAAAATGGCTCAGGGCAGTTTACACAGCGAAATAATACATAAATAAAATGGATCCCTGTCCCCAAAGGGCTCACAATCTAAAAAGAAACATAAGATAGACCCCAGCAACAGTCACTGGAGGTACTGTGCTGGGGGTGGACGGGGCCAGTTACTCTCCCCCTGCTAAATAAAGAGAATCACCACGTTAAAAGGTGCCTCTTTGCCAAGTTAGCATGGGGACTACTATTTATTTTATTTTTTGTTTGTTTGTTTGTTTGTTTGTCTATCTATCTATCTATCTATCTATCTATCATATTTTTATACCACCAAAAACTTACGTCTCTGGAGATTATCTGATCTTGTAGTTTTTATTTAAGGGTTTGAGTAGTTTTTATTTAAGTGCCATCTTTTTCAGAAAGCCTTTGTTTGCTCTGCTTTACCCTACACACTTCTAATTCTCACAGCCAGCTTCTTTTAGCAAATGTGTTTTATTTTTGTTATTGTGAGCCAACCCAAGCAGTACGGCATAGGAGAGATGGGATATAAGAATTTCAAATAAATAAATACAATATTAGCTTCCCATTGTTGTTGATTTTAATAATTTTTGTTTTGTTTTAAATTAAAATGTTTTATATGTGACTAATTTTGTTTAATGTCAGCCAGCTGTTGCCTTGTGGGGCACTGTGCCTGAAAGGCAGTGTAAGAAATGTATTAAATACATAGATAAAATGTTGCTGATCACTCAACATTTAAACAGAAATGATAAACAGAAAACAGAAATGCATGACAACAAAAACACCACTGAGCATGCTCATCCGGCTCTTTATGAAACAAGTTGCACTATGCAAGATGCACATTAACACATTTATAATGAAGGAGAGCAGTGGAATATCAGGGAAGAATCAAAGTCAGGTAAACAAAAATGGGTAATTATAGGCAGATAACCACCTAGAGCCTTTGGAGTCAAGCAGTATAATAATTTAATTAATTGATTGATTAATTAATTAAAGCCTCACCAGACTGCAGGTCCAGATTTTTGGAGTGCCACGCACGACCAGGTCTAGAGCAAGATGGTGGTGAGGTTTCCATTATTTTTTAACTGGTGGAAGTCTGGGCTAGTGTTAGAATCAGGAGATTAGAAACACACACTATTAGGCCAACCCATCTGCCAGGAAGGAAGTCTTCCAACAAAGCCCTGACACATGAAGCATTTCTTAAGTTTCTTCACGCTTCCCTTAAATGTTTTGGAAAATATGCTGAATTTTGTAAAGTGGACTACTATAGTCAAACGGACTTTGGCAAGGAATCCTACTCCCAGCTGAAGACCACAATAAGTTCCAGTGGAGTTGAGAAGAAATTACTAAAAGCAATGACCCGGGGGTGGGGCAGGAAGCCGGGGGTGGGGCGGGGACCAAGATGTTTGTTTGCTTTAAATGTTTCCCTTCTCCCCCAAAACAGGGAGCACTTTGAATGCATTTCACCTCTGAGAGCTCCTGCTCCACACATGTCCCACATTTACTGAAAAACAAAACAAGTTGGAATGGCCATAAAATCCACCCATCCACAAAGCTCCTCTTTTTCCCATTGCCAGATCTTTGCCTGCCATGTCCGACTAACTGGAGACAAATAACTTGGTTTTATAATGATCACTTTATATTTAACAGGCTGAAGGTGACCTTGAGGAATCCAGGATTACTGCCGTTTCTGGTCAGTCTTTTTAGTACATTTAAGTTATTGATATTCCCAATGTATTTCCCACCCCTCAAATAAGCTATGTTTGTATATGGTGCTAGTAACTTTGAGCATACAGTAACCATTTGACTGTTCAAGGAAACACGTATATAACTGGCACCTGCTTTATACAAGTACAGTTACTGTGCAAATATTTGTTGGGTTCTGAATTTTCACAGCATAAACACTCTTGCCTTACAAAACTTCCTTGATGAACTATTCCAAAATATTTTTAAGAGTGCCTGCAAAGTTCTGACATACTGAAAAACTCCATACCAATGGAAGCTTCCATAGTGAGTGCAGAAAACTGAGTTCTGTTGAAATAGCATTGGGCAGTATGGCATTTAGGGTTATATTATATGCCTGGAAATAGCAAAGCTAAGATTGATGATCCTCTGTGTTGGAATGTACACCCAAGAACCAATTCACATGACCCTGAAAGGGGTTTGAATTAAGTACTCATTTCACAGATGTAAATAGGAACATTTCAGTGCACAAGTATCTTGGTGGTATCAGGGATTGAGTACAGCAGTCCAGTGGCATGGCATGATGGACACCAGCAGTTATGGAAGGTGGGACAGCATAATGCAGATCACAAGTGTATAATGCAGAACAAGCAGAAAGGAGCCGCTAATAAGATGCATGTAGAAGAGATAACTCCAGATGATGAAACCAAGTGAGCCAAACCATAAACTGCATAGTCACACGCACCTTGAGGAGAAGGGGAAAATAAGAACTCTGACTTTCCCATTATTGTGATTTGCCCTGAGCAGGACCCTAAAAAAGATGAAGTATGCCTAGTTAGAAGATGAGGCTAGTTCACATGCTGGCTTTGGGCCACCTCCAGCCTCAGAGGAATGATGCCTCTCAGTTGCGGGAGGAGGGGGCAACAGCAAGAGAGACAGCATGCCCTCACCTCTTGTCTGTGGGCTCCCCAGCAACACCTGGTGGGCCACTATGTGAAACAGGATGCTGGACTAGATAGGCCTTGGGCCTGATCCAGCAGGGCTGTTCTTATGTTCTGGTGATCAGTAATTGGGTAGGACAAGTGTCATTCCCAAGCCTGGAAACTGTGCACACTCCCATTTTGCTCATAAAAAAACATGGTAGGAAGTGTGGAGAGTGATGGTCTGCTAAGTGTCAGCTGGGAAGGAGGGCTCTGTCCTACCCAGCAGCTGCGCCCAGGTGTTTAATGAGGTAGGAGGAAAAGCCCTCCTACCCAGCTGACCCTTAGCAGACCATCACTGCCCACGCCTCCTACCTTGTTTTTATGAACACATGATCACAAAATGGAAGCATGCACAGCTCCCAAAGGATGCCTGTCCCTGAGCAGGTCACACCTCTTCTCGCACCTGTGTGCCCTGGGAAATAACACCGGCAGCGAGAGTTCCTCTGGGGATTCATCACTCTCCTCTGCTGGCTCCTCCTGCACCAAGCCCTCCTCCTGGTCCATCCCAAGTGCCTCCTCCCTCTGTTCACAGAGTGGGCCCTCAGGGTCCTCAGGTAAATTCACTGACTCCCACTCCTCTTCCCAGTCCTCGAACGAAGGTATGACCTTCTGCACACAAAGCAAACACCCTACCACTGAGTAATGGTCCTTATTCCTTTCAAACAGACAGTGAAATACCTTGTGCACTATCTAAGTCAAGGTAGGCAACCTTTGGCACTCCAGCTGTTAAGTTATAGAAAGAGCATATAGTCTAAAGGCCAGTTCAGACAAAATACGGAACCACGGGTCTAGTGGATCCACAGTTCTGCTCCCCACACTCCCCCTAGGTGTTCAGACCTACTGCAGTCTGTCTCTACTGTCAGCGAGACTGCAGAGAGGCAGGGGAGCCGGCTGTGTGGGTTTACTTCTTTCCTGACGGACAGCCCACACAGCCAATAGGAGCCGGAGCAAGGGAGGAGCTTTGTCCCTCAACTCCGGTTGGAGGCAAAGGCAATCTGTGCTCCCATATTGGACATAATGAAGGCACCGTTGAGATGCAGTTATCAGCGATATAACTCACAACAAACCAAAGGTGACAAATGGAGTTAGGGGTGGGAACCTGTGGGTCGTGTGTGTGTGTAACTCCAATTCCCAGTTCAAATATTCAGGTTTGGGAACTGGAGGTGAAGGGAACTTGGGTTTCCCTTACATGTAAATGCAGCCTATATGTCTGTAAATGGCCTTTGTTTCACGCTGACCCCTCAACCTGCCTGCCCTTATAGAGGGGTGCATGATGCCATATATGATCAATCTTTGTTTCACTCCTGCCCTCTGACTTCAGGCAAGTTATGCCTTTGTGTTAATTTCACAGGAAAGCTGCTGTAAATTTTAAATTTATCATATTTTGTATTATGTTTTAATTCTGTACACTGCCTAGAGATTTCGATATTGGGTGGTTTATTAATTAATTATTTAGCAACCTAGCCTTTTGGTAATAGTCTTCCATTGGAGTTAGAAGAAATTCTGAATTCCCTGAATTCTACATGATGGAACTTCTGCCAGGAGGACAGAGAGAGACTTTTTATTTCTTACTCTTGACCTTTTTCCTACAGATTCTCTGCAGCCCTACAACCTATCTGCGTATTATATTTGCTAGGGGAAAGTATTCGGACATTGAAGAGCCAACTTTTCCTCTGTTTAACTGACTGCAATTAATTCATATATTCAATTGGCATTGTTAACAGACAATCTGCATAACATGCAGCTTAGGCTGCCTGTATTTGGAGGAGTGGACTATGGCAACCCTAACCTCAAGGGCATCACAAGGGTTGTAGCTGTGATAGCATTTGGAGTTATATTACAAGGGCATCAGATCCTCCATGGGGTGTACTTTGTTTTGCAAAAAGGATTCACAATGCTATGACTACATGACGAATTATCACTCAAGAGCTTCCCACAGTTACTGTCAGTAAACCTTTCATGTGAATTTAAGTTTCTCTCTTCTGAAGAAAATGAAAGTCTTCCAATCAATGCAAGCAGATGCATATTTAAGCTGACTACTGCCTAGGCCAACAGCAGCATTGTGAAAAAGAATGTAATAGGAAAGAAAAAGTTGACAGGTCAGTCTGTCAGATTAGATGACAATCCATGCATAAAGGGTCATCTATATAATTTGCTCTCTTTGTGGTAACAAGCCTTAAACTGAAACCAAACACACTTACTTGGGAGTAAGTTGCCCTAGGAGTTATTCACACTTGGCTTCAGGCTTCACGGTAAATGTTGAGCAAAGCCACTTCGAAGTACACTCACGGCATTGAGGGGAGCAGCCCCTCCCCTCTGCTCACAGTTTTGTTTTGAAACAAGTCCACATGGCATGCTCCGTGTTTTCCAATGGGAGCGGCAAGGAGACAGCTCCTGCCGAGATAGATGTGCATTTCTGAAGAGAGTATGCCTCTTATCATGCTAATAATTCTACTCAGTGCCTCTCCCATTTTCTCCAGCGTTTTCAGAAAAAGAAGCTTAAAATCTGCATTTTAAAAACCCGGAAATACGTCCAGATAAGGCAGAATTCGCATCACAAAGCCAGGTTTGTGTGTGGAGTGGGTCCAAGAATATCGAAGGGACTTTGAGGTACGTTTGGCTGGTGTGTGAATGAACACACTCTCTTCTGAAGGAGATTCAGGGCCAGGGGCATAACTATAATAGGGCAAGGGGAGATAGTTGTCTGGGGTCCACTGCCTTGGGGCCCCCCCCCCGAGGCAAGTCACATGACTGGCTCCCCCAGCCGCGCACCTGCCCGGGCTTCCTTCAGTTGTATTCATCCTCCGAAACTGATTTGAGTGGTAAGACCTGGAGCTACCAGAACAGCATGTCTTTCTCTAGTACCATTCTTTACTTCATGAGCTGAGCTTCAGTGAGGGGAGGGGGCCCGGCCATTTTAAGCAACCTTGCTACGCCCCTGTTCAGGGCAGAAGCCCTGTGTGTAAAGCCTCCTGGACTCATTGGGACTTAATCCTGATTAAACATTAGTAGTGTGCACGGATCGGTTCGGAGGCCATTCTACTGGCCTCCGAACCGGTCCGGACAAGGGGTGGTTTTAGTTCGGGAGGGTTAGGGTGGGGGGGTCCATTAAGGGCGGGGGGGGGGGCTTTACTCACCCCTCCCGCGCTTTGCTGCTTCGGCGCCATAATTACTTTAAAAAATGCGCCGCAGTATCATTTGCCGCTCCGGGGCTCCTTCTTGACTGCAAAATCGGGCGGCAGGATACTTCCCTGCCGCCCCCAAAGCCCCCTCAAGCCATTTGAGCGCTTTAAATCTCGCCCCGGACCGAGTGCTAAAGCGCTCGGGCGGGCGGCGGGGAGATGTCCGTCTGGCCGCCCGCCCCCTTCCCTGCCTTCTGCGAAGTGCAGGGAGCCTTCTGCGCGCGCGCGCGCAAAAGGCTCCCTGCTTCTGCGCACGCGCGCGCAGAAGGCTCCCTGCACTTCGCAGAAGGCAGGGAAGGGGGCGGGCGGCCGGACGGACATCTCCCCGCCGCCCGCCCGAGCGCTTTAGCACTCGGTCCGGGGCGAGATTTAAAGCGCTCAAATGGCTTGAGGGGGCTTTGGGGGCGGCAGGGAAGTATCCTGCCGCCCGATTTTGCAGTCCAGAAGGAGCCCCGGAGCGGCAAATGATACTGCGGCGCATTTTTTAAAGTAATTATGGCGCCGAAGCAGCAAAGCGCGGGAGGGGTGAGTAAAGCCCCCCCCGCCCTTAATGGACCCCCCCACCCCAGTGCCGAGCCGCAGGTCCGCGGTCCGGTGCACACCCCTATTAAACATGCATGGGTTTCAGCTGTACAAGAAACTAGAGAACTTTGATATGCTGAAAAGGAGATCTGGTTCTAGTTAGTTCAGTGATTTCCATTACTTCATGTTGAGGTTGGCCTCTGTAGTTCTTTGCAAGCGATAAAGATGATATTGAGGCACCATATCATAAATACATTTTCCCCCTGTGGTCTAGAGTTGCACTGGCAATATATATTTCATAAGGTTCTCTCTTTCCCCGCCCCCCCCTCTAACCACTACCTGAGAAGGCGGCCTCATGTAGCGTGTACTGAGAATGAAGGAGAGTAATAAACTGTCAAAAAGGGAAGATTAGAGGCACTTCACCTCAGCTCTGCTCTTGTCAAACCAGCCAGCCAATCTACCTCAGCTTTCCTGAGGAATTTCATAAAGAACCCCGCAGGGTAATAACATCCATTCAGACAGCTTGGATCATCTAATCTGCTTGCGTTATGCTTTCCAGGTTTCTAGATGCATCAGAATTAAAAGCATGTTTCACACATTCTCTTCTGGAGCCAGGTTCCTCTCCCACCCCCCTCTTTATTCTTCCTCACGCTCTTTATTCTGCTTATTAAAAGATCAAATTTTGTACTTTTCACAGCTGAAGAAGCTGGCAACATAAATGACAAAGGGAAACAAGACGTCTGACATCTTAATGCATACTAAGCTGTATATTCTGTTGTAAACCATGAAAAGAAATAAAGAATTAACCATTTAACGAGGTGTTTTTTGGTTTTTTTAAAAAAATAGTTCCTATCTGGGTAGCATGTATTCATGCTATAGAGGGGACATACATTATTCATTGCAGGGCAAAGTGATTTAATTATTTCTCTCAGCCTTGATTATGGCTGCAGTTCCAAGTGACTGTTGACTGGTGAAGTGCATAAGATCATGCACTCCCTCCTTAAGAGCAAATGCACCCTGCCTGGTAAATAAAACAAGCAGTAATTAGTCTGCATCATAAAGTGAAGTGGCACAGACTGGATTTTTTTTAAGTGGTAAGGAAAAAACAAGTGCCCAAAGCTTCTAGTGATCGGAAGCTCTGCCAAGCCCAGATCTAGCTGCGAATCCTTCAGAACTGGGAAGTAGCTGCCAAAAGAAGCTCTCTGGGTAGAAGAAAGAGAAAATGGTTAAAAGAAAGCAAAAATAGTTAAAAGAAAAGGGAAAGGCCCACTTACTCTGTTGCACTTCAGACAAGCCCTCTCCGGCTGCCCCCCATTAAAAAACCAAATGAGGATAAGAAAAACAACAACAAAAATATGAATGTGAGTTTGACAAATAGAACAAAAACAGATGAAGTGTTCAATAATGAAAACGAATGGAGTAATGATATAAAACAACACCCTGGGGCAGAGAGAGCTCCTTCTCCCAGAGAGCACACCAGTCAAATAGAAGCTTAGTCCCAAGTCAGACCATTGGACCGTCTCGCTCCGTATTGGCCACAATGACCATCAGCACCTCTCCCAGGTTTCTTTCCCAGCCCTACCTGGAGATGCCAGGAATTGAACCTGGGACTTTAAGTGCCCAAAGCACATGTTCTACTACTGAGCTGCAGTCCCAGCCAGACCTAAGACATTCAGTCCTAAGAAGTGTTGGAAAGTTAAAGGACTTTGCACTGTCTCTTGCCTCAGACAGTGGAGGACAGACTAGTAAGTCAGAGGGCTAGAGGGTCAAGATATTTGTCATCCCTTCTCCACTGCTCTGATACTATCCCTTTGAAATGTAGATTGCTAATCTTAGGGGATTCAACTTCCTTCCTCTTTTTCTCTCTCTCGCTACCTGCCCACCTACCTTGCAACATGGCAAGTTCCTCTCCCTGCACCAAATGTGCAGAGAGGATGCAGAATCCATCTGCATCTAGTTAGCTAGATAGATTAGAGATCCTAAATCCTCACTTTCCTATCTAGAATGGAGTTCCTTAATAAATGCCTTTTATATTGATTTGAAACTATGAATTGGCTCCAAGTTACTTTACTCTCAGCACACACGCATGCCTAACTAATCTACCGCTGTGTTGTGCCTCTGTGCACTCTGCTATATTGAGAAAGGGATTCTCTCACCACAGAGAATTTCCAACAAGAAGTTCAGAATCCATTCTTCTAACAGCCAACACAAATGGATAGTCACCACTGATGTGGTGAGTCCCCTCCACATCATATACTTGGAGTCTGATAGACACAAGACTCAAATAAACTATGGCTGCATTCGCATGTTACGCAGAACCATGGGTCCAATGAATCTGCGATTCCACAGCCCGATCCCCCCACTCTCCTGTCTGCATTTGGATGTACTGGAGAGTGTCCTCTCTGCAGTCAGCAAGACTACAGAGAGGCAGGGTTTCTGGCTGTGCGGGCTTCCTTCTTGCATGAAGGACAGCCTGCACAGCCAACCAGGGAGGAAAAGAGGGAGGAGCTTCCTCCCTCAACTCCAGTCTGGCCAAATGCAGCCTCTAGTGCTGCATGCGGGTGGCAGGGAGGCTTCCTGAACCCTTGGTTTGGAGCAGCAAAACTACTACAAACTGAGGGTTCAAACTGGAGTCTTGTCAACACAACCTCAGGTCACACTACGAATGGAACTGGAGTTGGCTGGGTTATGACATAATGGTAAGGAAACTGTGGGTCCCTGAAACTCTGGTCCCCTGTTACATGCAAATGAAGCTGATTGTCAGACTGGAATTGTACCAACTGAACTGAAACAGAGCACTCAGCATCGCAGCAGCTTGCCAAAGGAGAGGATAGCTGGTCTTGTGGTAGCAAGCATGACTTGTCCCCTCAGCTAAGCAGGGTGTGCCCTGCTTGCATATGAATGGGAGGCTTGATGTGTAAGCATTGTAAGATATTCCCCTTAGGAGATGGAGCTGCTCTGGGAAGAGCAACTAGGTTCCAAGTTCCCTCCCTAGCATCTCCAAGATAGGACTGAGAGAGATTCCTGCCTGCACCCTTGGAAAAGCCGCTGCCAGTCTGTGTAGATGTAGATAATACTGAGCTAGAGAGACCGATGGTCTGACTCAGTATGTGGCCGCTTCCTATGTTCCTATGTTCCACATGACAGTTCCATCATTCCTTAGAGGAACTTTTGATAGTTCAGAAGGTATAAAATTGACATGGATACTGCTACTGGCTCAGTATATGGCAGCTTCCTATTTTCCTACTATGAATATTTATATACCATTTTTGAACAAAATATCTCAAATTATTTTACATAGAAAAATCATCAATAAGATGGTTCCTTGTGCCAAAAGAGCTGATAATCTAAAGAAACATAAAGTAGATATTAGCAACAACCACTGGAGGGATGCTATGCTTAGCAGCAGCACCAGGAAGTTATTTGCACATGGCTTCATGCTTTGTGGTAAAAAAATTGAGTGAAGCCACTTACTCTCTGGCACTGAGGGAAACAGCCCCTCCCTTCTGCTCTCAGGTTTTGTTTTGAAACAAGTTCACATGGCATGTGTCGATGCGTTCCTTCTAGCCAATGGGGGGGAGAGAACTTCCTAAAGAGTGATATCTGCATTTCTAAAGAGAGTATCCCTCTTATCATGCTAAGGATTCTACATCAGTGCCTCTCCCTATTTGCTCTGGTGTTTTCAGAAAAAGTAGCTTAAAACAAGCATTTTTAAAATCCAGAAATACGTTGAGATAAGCTAGAATTCGCACCACAAAGCCCGATTTGTGTGTGGAGTGGGTCCAAGGATCACGAAAAGACTTCGGGAAAAGTTTGGCTGGTGTGTGAACGCACATACTCTCTTCTGAAGTAGATTTGGGGTAGAACCCCTGTGTGTAAAGCCTCCAGTGGGGGGAGAACCTGAGGGTGAGGCACAGAAGAGCAGAGTGCATTTATGGGTGGTTGAGCTGTGTCCCACATATTAGATTTCTGAAATAGAAATGGGGGGAAATAGGGGGTAAGCCACTTGGGGGAGGGCACTTGCCACCCCTTACACCCGTCCTGAGTGACCCTTGGCTGTGCTGGGGTGGGATAGAAACAATTATTTATTTATCATTTGATTTATATACTGCCCTTCCAAAAGTGGCTCAGGGTGGTTGTTGGGGGTTGCTCCCCAACAGTGGGTTGCTCTCCCACTGCTAAATACAAAAGAATCACCACTTTATAGGGTGCTTCTTTGCTCATATGTGGTATAGATATGACTGCAGAACCCTAGGGAGGACAGCTATATTTAATTCAAAATATTCACAGAGTGGATTTTTGAAGATGCTACAGCTCACAGCCAATCTTCCCCATGACTCTCAATCCTGTTTCCTTGTTCTTTCCTTGATGTTTTGCTCTGGGTGTCTCCAGTGGCGGCCCATGAACACACCACGGGGGGATGGGGTGGCGGGAGGCAGCTTTAAGAGTAAAGTAATTCAGGCACCTGACTGCTATTCGGAGTCGCAACATGGCACCCAGCAGCCCCTACAGTGGAGAAGCGCCTCCGCCACTCACCTGGTTTCCACGGAGCTGAGCCCCCACCAGAGGCCAGGTGAGTGGTGGAGGCGCTTCCCCACCATAGGGGCTGCTGCATGGGCAGAATTACGATTAAGTAAGGAGAGACAGTTGTCTAGGGGCCCCACTGCCTGGAGGGGCCCCCCAGAGACACCTCACATGACTCCCCATTGCCCCCTGCCCAGCCCCAGGTCCCCTCAGCCACTTGCCCTGTTCGCCCTCTCTCCTGCTTGTCCTCCTGGCCGGCAATCTAAGCAGTGGACAAGCTGCTAGAGCTACTTCTCTCCCCACCTCTCAGCTGATCGGCAGGTGGGCGGGGCTTCCAGAGAGGCCTCCCTGTAGGCCTCGCTGAAGCCTGAACTCCAGTAAGCCAGCAGGCCCCAAGCAAGCAAGGAAGGAGGCAGGCAGAGTGGCCACCACAGTTCTCTGCAGCAGACCCTCTGTCCAGGCCAGCCAGCCCAGCCTTTGCCAGGAAGAATGTGAATTCCTTTTTGTGGTTTACGCCCCCCCCCCATCCCGGATATATAGGGATCTGCTTGCCATAGGGCTTTGATGGGGCGAGGGGGAGACTGAGAAGTCTCTGGATATTTAATTTAAAACAGATTGGAAAATTTGCTGGCTTAAAAAAAAACCTATCTAAAAAGTCCTAAGTGGCTTGTTTCATGGCAGAAAATTACAAAAACTTCTGGAACAAACAATATTATAATTAATTTATTATATTATATTATATTATATTATATTATATTATATTATTGATTCATTCATTCATTCATTCATTCATTCATAAATGCACTTATGTTCAAGTTGTTTTGCAACCCAGAAGGTCTGAGTGAGAACTGTGAAGCATGTGTTGTGCTTTTATTTTATTTTATTTTTCATGTGTGTGAACTGCTCCCCAATAACTTGCAGGGACTTCAGGGTAAATCTGTCCAACATGTGAATGCAGCACCTCCATTCCAGAGGAGATGTGTGTTAAAGGGCTTTAAAAGCCTTGTGTGAAAAACCTCCTGGAATCAAACTTTACTGAATTTGTTCAGAATTCTGAGAAAACCTACATAGGCTCACACTGCATGGTTGAAAGTCTCCTTTGCTAATCTGCAGCGAGGGGCCCATTTTAATAATTAGTGTTTCTAGTGTGTTCTAGGCATTAAAAGTAGCACAAATATATAGTATTCAATGTATATCACTATATACTGTGAAATGTGCATGTGTGTATTCAGTGAAATGTATTTCCAGGCAGCATACTTACCGTGTTTCCCCAAAAATAAGACAGTGTCTTATATTAATTTTAGCCCCCCAAAATGCACTAGGGCAATTAGCGGTACATCAGAAATTACTGCTAGGTCTTACTTTTGGGGAAACAGGTTATTTTGAAATATCTGACTTAACTCCTTGGGAGCCTTGGGTGTGTGGAGGCCCTGGACTTGGCAGGGGGGTGGATTTTAAAATCTTGTCTTTGGGCCCACTCCAACCTTGCTATGCCCCTGGGCTGCTAGGCAGCACATTCCGGCTCCAGATAGCGTTCAAGTGCCACAGTGGCAGAGGTGAGTCCCGAATTACTTTACTCTTAAAGCTGCCTCCCACCGCCCACCTCCCGGAGGCGTGTTCACGGGCCACCACTGGATGTCTCACATGATCCTTCTGTTTATGCCTCCTACCATTTATGCTCTTGTCAAGGGAAAGTCAATGCAAAAACTTTAAAAATGTTCAGTTCTACTACATTATGAAAATAACAATTTTACAGCGCAGCTTCCCCGGATTAAATATTTCAAGTGCAGATCTTTCTTCATACAGATGCACAAAATCCAGATTTTATGGTGGTTCTTTACAACCTTAACAGTATTCCCAAAACCTGACAATGAAGACAGCTTTAAAACATGCTTGGTTAATAATATGCTTGGTTATAATATGTTTGTGAGCTTGCAATGAAATCTGTTTTCTTGGTTTGCTTCAGCAAAGTGGATGGGGGGGCATCTTTGAGGGATTTTGTGTTTATGGGGTATTTGGCAACAGATGGTGAAAAGCTTTTCAGTTCAGATCAGTTTTACAGTCAGATTAATTCAGGTGAAAAGCAGAATAGTACTAATTGCATCATAATAAGGCTCTACAGTATGCTAAGAAAGTATTCAACATGATACATTCGAAGGTCAGCCACGAATGTATCTCATGATTGCAACTGCCTTTCAGGCTATGCTCTCAATTACTTTAAGTGTGTAATCTAATTAAGTTGGCATTTGCTGTTTGTTACATGTTGTATGTTTTCGTAACAAGGGCTAGAATTTGCGTTAAGTTGATTTGCCTGCCTAGATCACAGCACTGGATATTGGCTTCCCACATGATGCTGTACTACAAGTGGACTCACATGATGCTTATTTAGGAATATTTAAAAAGAGGGCAGAAAGAGGGAAGGAATTCTAAGGCCTAGCCTAATATCATGTTGATCAGTCAGGGCTGAAGTGAGACTAGGTCCTAGGAGGAACGAGGCAGGAATGGTGGAAGTTGAGCTGAATTGTACATGCAAAGCATGTGCTGTGCCAGGAAAAATGAGCAAAAGCGTGACTCCTGCTAACTGGGCAAAGAGGTACCTTTTGAAGAAGGGGCACTCTTAAAGCCTTTCCAAATGAGAGGGTTTGTACCATTGGATTGGTGGTGTTGTGTTTTTGATTAATCCATTCCTTGATCCAAGCCAGCTTTTGAATGGTTCTTTCTTTCTTTGCTTATTTATTTAATACATTTCTATACCACAAGTTCTCTGGGCAGTTTACAAAACAATAAAAACAATCAATAAAAGATTAAAACATTTCAACAATTAAAATTAAAAAGTTAAAACATAATTAAAACACAACCAAAACAGTATCTAATTAAAAGCCTGGGTGAATAAATGCATTTTGCCTGCCCTTTTAAAAGTTGTAAGAGATGAGGAGGCTCTTATTTCAGCAGGAAGTGTGTTCCAAAGCCTTGGAGCAGCAATGGAGAAGGCCTGTCCCCAAGTAGCCACCAGACAAGCCGGTAGCAACTGCAGACGAACCTCTCCAGATGATCTGAATGGGCAGTGTGGTTCACAGCAAAGAAGACATTCTCTTAAATGCCCAGGGCACAAGCTGTTTAGGGCTTTATAGGTTATAACCAAAACCTTGTACTCTGCCTGGAAACTTACCGGCAGCCAGTGTCGATGTTTTAAGATAGGAATGATATGGTCTCTTCGAGATGACCAAGAGACCAATCTGGCCGCCACATTCTGGATTAACTGCAATTTCTGGACTACGTACAAAGGCAGCCCCACATAAAGAGAACTGCAGTAGCCTGGAGGTGACCAGCAGATGTACTACTGTTCTGAGGTCATTTATCTCAAGAAATGGACGCAGCTAGCATATCAGCCGAAGCTGATAAAAGGCACCTCTGGCCACTGCCTCAACCCGGGACACAAGGGAGAGTTTTGTGTCCAGAAGCACCCCCAGATTGCGTACCTGTTCCTTCTGGGGAAGTGTGACCCCATCCAGAACTGGCAGATCAAAATAATCTCGGGAGTTCCAACCCCGCACAATAAGTACCTCCGTCTTATCTGGATTCAGCCTCAGCTTATTACCTCTCATCCAGCCCATCACTGCCTCCAGGAAGGCATTTAGGGATGTTATGCCTTCTCCTGATGACGTTGACATGGAGAAATAGATTTGGGTGTCATCAGCATAATGATAACACCCTGCACCAAATCTCCTGATGATCTCTCCCAGCGGTTTCATGTAGATGTTAAACAACATCGGAGACAATATGGAGCCCTGAGGGACACCATACAAAAGTTCAGATTTTGAAGAACAGTCCCCGAGAGACATCATCTGGAATCTGCCCGAGAGGTAAGAGTGGAACCACTGCAAAGCAGTGCCTCCCACACCCAACCCTCTCAGACACTCCAGAAGGATACTATGGTCGATAGTATCAAAAGCCGCCGAAAGGTCCAAAAGGATCAACAGTCACAAACCCTCTGTCAATTCCCAATTGTAGATCATCCATCAGGCCCACCAAGGCAGTCTCCACCCCATAGCCCACCCGAAAGCCAGTCTGAAATGGGTCAAGATAATCAGTTTCATCCAAGACTGCCTGGAGTTGGGAGGCCACCACCCTCTCAATTACCTTGCCCAGCCATGGAAGGTTAGAGACAGGCCTATAGTTACTCAACTCTGAGGAATCCAGGGCAGGCTTCTTCAGAAGTGGTCTAATAATTGCCTCCTTAAGACAAGGAGGCATCCTGCCCTCCCTCAGAGAAGCATTTATGATCTCTGCTAGGCCTTCTACGACAACCTCCCTGCCAGATAGTATTAGCCACGTCAGGCAAGGGTCAAGAGAACAGGTGGAAGGCCACATCATTCCAAACAGCTTGTCCACATCCTCATGAGTCACAAACGGAAACTGATCCAGCCTAGCCACATAAGAGGAGTCACTGGGCACCTCTGATTCAGACACTGCAACGAAATCATTAAACACATCACAGCGGGTAATAGATGGTTCCACATTCTGATTCAAGGGAAGAGGGGCACTCACTAGCCCTCTCACAACCCTGGACAACTCTGCTGGATGTGAACTTGTGGATGCAATACGGGCCGAAAAGAATCGCTTCTTTGCCTCCCGTATTGCCAGAGCATAGATCTTCAAATGTGCTCTGTGTTGTAATCCGTCAGATTCGAGTTGAGTCTTCTTCCACTTGCTCTCCAGTCGTCGACCTCGCTGCTTCAGCCCCTGTAGTTCTTTTGTATACCAAGGGGCCAATTCTGAAGCAGGTCGGAGAGGACGCTTAGGTGCAATCATGTCTACTGCCCTGGTGAGCTTGGTGCCCAGTTCTCCACCAGGGCATCAACAGGATCACCGGCAGAGCCAACACTAAATCCCTCCAAGGCTTCTTGGAATCCTATTGGATCCAATAACCTTCTCAGGAGGACCATTCTAATAGGCCCCTCGTCCCTGCGAAGGTGGGGTGTAACTGTGAGTCCAACTTTAACCAAATGGTGGTCTGTCCATGACAATGGGGAAATCACAGGAGTCCCCACCTATGGAACACCACCCTGATCAGAGTGAAAGACCAGATCAAGCATGTGACCTGCAATGTGCATCAGTCCCGGGACCCTGGGATAGGCCCATAGTATAGGCCCATAGTAGTCATGGCAGCTATGAACTCCTGAGCCGCCCCAGACAAATCGGTCCCATAGTGGACATTGAAGTTCCCCAGCACCACAAGCCTGGGAGACTCCAATGCCTAACCCGAGACCAAGTCCATCAGCTCAGTTAGGGACTCCATTGGGCAGCAGGGTGATCGGTACACCAACAGAAGTCCCAGTCTATCCCTGGTCCCCAAACTTACGTACACACATTCAATATGGTCAGACATTTCCACAGGGATCCTGGTCAGGGAGAGGTTATTCTTATTGACCAAAGCCACTCCACCTCCCCTCCCACGTCCCCGCACCCGCTCCTCAACAGAGTACCCTGGAGGGAGAAGCTGGGACCAGACTAGGCCACCAGCCTCCCCTAACCAAGTCTCTGTAATACATGCCAGCCATCTGGAGGCCCTCCCTGGGTCCCCAAGGTCTGTGGGTTAGTGAGCCTCTGCACCCAAAAAATATGTCCCTGGGGGTTGCACAGACCTCAGGATCACATTTCTGAGTGACACAAAGGGCTTCCAGGAGAAGGGGAGGTCATTTAAATCCACCACACCACACCACCCGCACACATTAGCATGGCTGCAGAGCTAATCTGGAACTCTTCGGAAGCACTGGTGCTACACCAGTGCTTCTCCTGTTGCACTGGTGCTTCATTAACCAGTGTCAGCCACTTTTCAGAATTGTGCTTTTTCTGTTCTAAAACTACTGCTGATTGGCTCCAGGAAATCTCACAACACTGACCTTAGAAGATCTGGACATCCATATAAATACAGAGCAATAAGTAGGGATGTGCACAAATTGTGCACTGATTCAAAGCCCAGATCGGGCACCTTTAAAAGTGAGGAGAGCAAGTCTGTACCTGCTTCTCCGCCGCTCCATGCAGTTTCCTGCTGCTGCGGCAGCACACACACACACCCAGCACCCCCTCGTGCATCAGTGGCACACACATGGCCTCTGAACATGCGTGGTGGCCATTTGCATGGCCTTCAAACATATTGACCATGCAAATGGTCACCATGCATGTGCAGAGGCCATGTGCATGCGATGGGTGCTGCGGGGGGCACCGGCACAGCAGGAAGCTGGGTGGAGCAGCAGAGGAGCGGGTATGGACCTGCTCTCCTCCCTTTTAAAGAGGCTTCAAATTTGTGCAAGAAAATTTTCCATTTTCTTCTGCATTTATCGTTTTCTGTTCAAAAACATCCCTAGAAATAAGTTTGCATAAACATCTTCAATCATAATCTCAAATTTAGCTTCATTTTTTTCCTCATGGTCATGGATTTGCCTCCCAGGTTGGGCCCTCCTGGACCCCAATTAAGTGTACTCATTCCCTTCTTCCCCAAACGTTTGGGCCCTGCTTATTGTTTCGTATGCTTGTGGATGTGAGCCCACTCAGCAAATGTCCACAAAGCTTATGCTATAGTCTTTAGCATAATCTGTTAGTCTTTAAGGAGCTATATTACAATTTTTTGGAGTAACAGGCTAACACAGCTGCTCACCTCTGGAATATTCAGAAAACCCCTCCTATTTCTGCTGAAAGGATATCCAGAAGATATTGTCATTTCTTCAGATACAGTCCTTCTCTCCAAGAATCAAACCATTTTTAAATAGCTTATCTCTTCTTGAAAGTGATTAAGTTGGGGGGGAAAAGACTGCCAACCATTTGGTGTGCATATTTAATATGTCAAGTTGGAACTGCTCAGACATGTCATATTGAAACATGCCTGTGTTCTGATAAGAGAAGCATGTGCATTATTTTTAACATTGTCCTATTTAAAATTTAAGTCTGGTAATAAATAAATAAGTAGATGTGCCTTTGAAAAAACAAGTCTGCCTTATGTTCTCCTATGCAACCAGCTGTATACATAATCACAGGCACATTTGCATAGAAAACTATTACATATTCCTAGGCATGCATTTTAAAATAGTATGTCTAAATAGGTACTTGAGAGGATAAGCACTGGTAGTACAGTGTTCAATCTTACCAGTTTCTACCGGTTGTTCACATTCAGATTATCCATCAGAAACTAACACAAAATGTGTTTCATCTTCATATCTATCTGTGAAACTGCAGCAAATAAGAACAGGGAGTACAGCTGGCCTTGCAGTAGCAAGCATGGATTGTCCCCTTCCCCTTTGCTAAGCAGGCTCTAACTTGATATACTTTTGGATGGGTGGCTACATGTGATCAGTGTCTGCTGTAATATTCCCTTTAGGGAATGGGGCCATAGCTCAGTGCTAGAACATCTGCTTTGCAGAAATTTCAGTCCCTAGTATCTCCAAGTAGAGCAAGGAAAGACTCCTACCTGAAACCTTGGAGAGCTGCTGCCAGTCAGTCTAGATCAGGGATTCTCAACGTTGGGTCCCCAGATGTTATTGGACCAACTCAAATAATCCCCAGGCCCAGTGGCCTTTGGCTGGGGATTATGGGAGTTGAAGTCCAATAACATCTGGGGACCCATTGTTGAGAATCCCTGGTCTAGACCAGGGGTTCCAACCTGTGGTATTCCAGGTGTTGCTGAACTACAACTCCCATCATCCCCAGCCACAATGGCTGGGGGTGATGGGAGTTGTAGTTCAGCAACATCTGAAGTAGACAATACTGAACTGGATGGACCAATGGTCTGACTCAGTATAAGGCAGCTTCCTATGTTCCTAACTGCTTTGAAAGTGGGAGAACCACAGCTCAGTGGTAGAGCACATAATTTGCATTTAGAAGATTCCTGGTTTAATATCCAGTATCTCCAGCTAAAAGGATCTTATGTAGCCTCTGCCCAAGACCCTGGAGAGCTCCAACAGTCAGAATACTACTACTACTACTATTTATATACCACTTTTGAACAAAAAATCCTCAAAGCAGTTGATGTAGAAAAAGAATAATCAGAAAAAGATGGTTCCCTGTCCCTAAAGGGCTCACAGTCTAAAAAGAAACACAATAGACCCCAGCGACAGCCATTGGAGGGATGCTGTGATGGGCCTCAGTAGGACCAGTTGCTCTCCTCCTGCTTAATAAAAAGTGAATCACCATTTTGAAAGGTGCCTCTTTGCCCATTTAGACCATTACAGTTGCCAGGTCACCAGCATCCCACAGCTTAAGACTCAGAACTGGGGCCTACGGCACTACATGGTTGCCAGTTCTTGAAAGTTAAAAATTGGGGGGGGATTAGTGTGGGTGAAGGGTTAACCACCCCTTCTCCCATCACCTGCATGCATTTATTACACAACTGTAAAGAGATTTGGCTATCGGACAGGATGAAGTGAAGCAGCTACTTCCGCCAGCTTCTTTGGTAGCAGTGGCAGCTCCTCCTCCTCCCACCCTCAACACCACCCAATGGGCTTTTCTCTAGGAGAAGGCGCTACCATGCAAGTCTTCCATCCTTCTCACCAGCCAACATCCCCTAGAACAGGGATGGGAAGGCTTCCAGCTTCCAGAAGCAACAGCAGCAGCTGCTTCTGATCTTCTCCTTCTTCCTCTGCTAGAACTTGAAGAGCTACCATCACAAAATGGCAGCTTGAGAAGGCGGAGCTAGTAGCAAAATGGCAGCATACAACCATTTACATCTACAGCATAAGGGATTCCAAATTCAAAAACCACCCCTGAATTCTAGGATAATTTTGCTGCAGTACAGGAGGGGATCAAGATAATAATAATAAACTCTGTTTATTAGCTGCCCCCTAACAAATTTGCTCTCCAGGCGGCTCACAACACAACATTAAAACATCCAATAAAAGCACACAAAACACATCAAATCACAACATGAATTGTTTCTTTAAAAATCATTTTTTAAAAGCCTGAGTGAACAGAAAGTTCTTCACCTGACATCTAAAAGAACAAAGTGATGGTGCGAGGCAAACCTCACTGGGGAGGCTGTGACCACTGGAAAGGCCCTCTAGTCCCTAGTAGCCATCTGCCTCATCTTGTTTGGCAGGGACACCCTGAGCAGGCCTCCTCAGAAGTTCTTAAGGTCCAGCTTGGGACATATGGGGCAAGGTGCTCTTTCAGGTAACCTGGTCCCAAGCCACTTAGGGCCTTAGTTAAAAGTTCTAAACAGCACTTTGAATTGGGCCCGGAAATGGACTGGGAGCTGGTGCAGCTGACAGAGCACTGGTATAATATGATCAAAGATATATTACTATTAGCAGTAATATACTTATTATTATAAGATACTCTGCTTAGCGGGGGAAGAAAACAGAGAAATGAAAGGGAAAGAAACCTTGAGCATCCAAAGACAAAAAGATTAAACTTGGCATGGCCATGCTCCCGCTCAGCCAATCAGATTTGCAATATGGACTGGAAGGGAGAGAGAAGGGAAGCTCAAACATCCGCAGAGCTACTTCAGATAAGCCTACAAGCTACCAGTAGCTCCCAAGCTACCTAATGCCCACCCCTGCCCTAGAAATCTCGCCGCTTCTGAATGGAGGGCCAGAAGCAGAAATAGTATGAGTCTCTTGGTTGACCCATAGGGTTGCCAACTCTTCCTGGATTGGTGGGAGGGGGGATCCCCAATATTATTCCCAATATCAAGCTATTACGGACTCCAAGGTTGCTTTCAAAAGTCACCTGGAGATTGATGCTGATTCCGGGAGAATCCAGTTCAATCCTGGAGGGTTAGCAGCTCTATTGAGTTGCTACTGAGTTAGCAGCTCTACTGAGTTGGTGTGCTCAGCACTGGAGTATCCGGGATGGGCGTGGACTCTGAGCCACTGCCCACCTGGCTAAGCCCTTGCTGCTGCCCTTGGAAACTCCAGAGGAGGAAAAAGGAGTTTGGAGTGATCTGGGGCAGAGTAGCAGCAGCAGGTGGGGAGAGGGTTAAGTACTTCATCTCCCTGTGGTGCTTAACTTCTTCAAATCACACCTTCCCAAGCTGATTTTTCATGGGGTGGAATGGATTGTTAGGGTTTGGTTATATGCATTTGCCTACAACACATTGCCAGGCCACTTGACTTACTTTCTTTTCTTCCCCCTTTCACTCACATATGTCTTCGGCCAAACAAAGAGAATTAAAACAGTATATCTGTGACTAAGACCGCCAATATATAATTCCTGCTAAGAACAGCCCAACTAAGCTTGAGAGAAATTGGGAGAATTACAATACCAGGAAGCAAAGCAGTAATTGTGTGGGACTGCATAGACTTCCTCCCCAAGGAAGCAATGTCCAGAAAAGAGATCTTCCACGAGCAGTTAAAAGTCCATTTTAGTTGCATTGCCAGATACAGTATCTGGCAATGAAACAAGCAGCATGAAATATGTACTAAATGTTTCTCTCCAACATTGTCGCAAGAATCACTGTGATGATTCTGTATGCATGCTGAGAGCTGCAGTTAAGAAAAGACCATGCATAGTGAATAATCTCTTTGAATTTCCCCTCTCTTCTTGCCAAAAACAGGAATTATTATTCCTGTACCATTATTTCCTTAAGTTGTGGGTGCAATATGCAGCTCTTTAACCTGAAGGCAATGTGCAAGCAAATATCTGCACGCAGACAACTTTTGCAGGATTCAGGTTGTTGTTTTTCCCAGCGCATCTGATCTGCACAAGCCTCATGCTATCTATGACTGCCTGTTCTGAAGGCATGAAGAAGCACCCTGCAAGTGCAAGGCAGGCCACAGGGACGTAGCTATAACTGAGCGAAAGGGTTCAAAGAACATGGGCCCCCAGCCCCTGAGGGACCTTTAGTTCTATCCATCCCTATTTTCTTCATTATCTCCCTCACTCTGGGGGGCCTCCAGAGAGAGGAATGAATACAGGCCCCCTCTTCCCTAGCTACGCCCCTGGCAGGCCATCTTCATGCTTGGGAAGAGCACTGTCGCCACTGGTTCCAGTGGAAGATTCCCTCTCAGATCATAAGCATGGAGAATTTATATTGGAACAGTGGTAGGGGCAAAGGGTTAAATGTAGCGATTCTGAAGTTTGGGTCTCCAGATACTGTTGGACTACAATTCCCATCGTCTAGGATGTAGATGGTCTATGTTGCTGGTTTCAGACCCTTGGATTAAGCCCCCCACCTCCACCTACGCTAGTTCCCAGGAGAGCAGAACACCTTCTCCCCAGCATTTTATTATTTATGAAAAATATTTACACCCAGAGGCGCTCTTACCCCTGGACTTCGGGGCCAAAGTCCAAGGCCTCCACCAGTGTTCCCTCTAAGGTGAGCGCATGTGCACACGCACACACATTTTTTGATGTCTGTTCAGTTCCTGCCCAGATCCTGCTCAGGGTGAATCAGGAAGGCCCCCTCTGAATACATGTGCACACACACTGCCTTGATACTGCCACCCAGAACAAAACTCATTCTGCACACAGATAACAATTAGAGACAATTAGACAATTAGAGCATCATCCATCTGAAGAAGCAAGATCTGAGAGTGACACCTCCACCAGCACTTTCCATGGCTTTGAAGAGAGTGATGGTGATGACAGCCCCACTGCCTCTCCAGTGCCTTCTCCTGCAGTGGAGTGGTTTTTTCTCCCCAGGTTCTTTTTCTTGTCTGAGCTGGAGTGGTGCTAACTCAAACAGAGTGATATAACGACTCCTTTTTCAGTGTGTTTTTTTTCCTGCCAACAAAGCCAGAGACTTGTCACAGATTGAGTGATGCAACTTCCCTGGTTTGTTTGTTTTTAATGTTTTTCTTTTCTGAGCTGGGGTGCTACAGTGGGGTAATGTAACACCTTTGTTTTGTGATGATTTGCTGCCAACCAAGGAAGAGACTTTTCAGACCTGGAACTAGGACTAAGTTGGTTTGGGGGGTCACTAGTGCAGTAGCTGGAGAGCTGGATGGTTGGGGAGCAGGAACAGCCAAGGTACAGGGCTGTATTCCTCACCTGTGTCTAATTTTCCACCCTTTTTGGATTATTTTGGACCTTTGCTTGAGTCATTTCTGGTTTGATCCCCCAGCTCTGAACCTGGACTTGACTTCTCATCCCTGGTTCCCACTTGACAACTGCATAATAACTAGATAAAAAGGAGCTCAACCCCAACAGCTATTGAGGCAAGTTGAGGTGGTCACCTCAGGTGGTAGATTACTGAGGAGCCAACAGGGCAACAAAATGTTCCCCACCACTGCCACCAGAGATCAGCAGCTCTGCAGGACTGATCTAATCCTTGCAAGCTTTGCAAGAAGTGTGTCTCCACATGCTCCTTGCAAAGCTTGCAAGAAGCACAAAGAGAGAAGAGGTGGCTGCTGACAACCTTCCCTCCTCCCCATCCCCTATGCCATATCCAAAATTTACAAGAGTCAGTGTTGAAAGGAGGCTGACCTCGACCAGGATCATGTGGGGCAAGGATGCAGCCTCACCTCAAGTCCCACAGTTCCTTGGGCCACCTACAGCTATTGCAGAAAAGATGCTAAAACCCAACATACCTAAAAATTGCTTGTGTGATTTCTGAAAGGTTATTTTGTTTTGTGTGTGTAGGAGGAGGAGAGAGGGAACTATCCAATCCAGAAAGCAGAATCTCAACCAGTTGTATCAGTCATATCAACCAGTTGTGTCATATGGGTAACCCTCCAGAGTTATTTTTGTCTCCCTGAAGTATTTTCAAAATTAATGTCGCTAGGTTCAACGCATTTATCTGAGTTGTCTGCCCATATAATTAAAAAAGAATGAATTCTGGCCTACAGTCATCAAAATGGATTGGGTCAAATGTACTTTACTTTGTACATTTGATAAGCATGAATTGAACTAGCTCAAATTACATGAGAGGAAATCACTTCAGAGAGATTATCATGAAAATACACCAAAAATAATTATGAGCTAGTGAAAAGCTGCGAGACAAAGCCCACTATTACAACAGAATTATCTATGCCAACGAATGCTCTGATTAATTGCAAGATTGGAATCAACTAATATAATTTGAACTTGAGGCTTGTCTGGTTGTCACTAGGTCACTAAGGCACTCTGAGCTGTTTGTTTTAATTACATGTTTGGAGAATTGAGTTCTTTATTGTAGGGCTTATTACATTTGAGAATGGGGCAAACATATGCTTTGAACTTCACACTTGAAGCAAATTGAGTTCACCCTCCCACAAGTTTCAGTCATGGGTGTAAAAGTAGTAGAAATTAAATGGTCTATTCAGCCCATTTATAAAAAATAACCTTGCAGATCCAAAGGTCCTCTAGACAGGGGCATAGCAAGGTTGGAGTAGGCCCAGAGACAAGATTTTAAAATGCCCCCCCCCCTCACTGAAGCTCAGCTCATGAAGTAAAGAAATCTTAAATTTCTAGAAAGGCTGAATAGTGGTAACACACACACACACACACACACACACACACACATATATCTCCTATGTGCCACAATAGAACATCATCCTAAATTATTGTGCCACAATAGAACATCATCGTAAATTGTGGACGATGCAAGTCATTTAATGGTGCTAGAGAAAGACATGCTGTTCTGGTAGCTCCAGGTCTTAACACTCACATCAATTTCAGAGGATGAATACAACTGAAGGAAGCCCAGACCGATGCGTGGCTGGGGGAGTCAGTCATGTGACTTGCCTCTGGGGGGCCCCCAAGGCACTGGGCCCCCAGACAACTGTCTCCCCTTGTCCTATTATAGTTACGCCCCTGCCTCTGGACCAGACAGGTGAGAACACAGGGAAACTGCAGGTGAAGAATTACAAAGAGAACCTCCTCAGAGGAAGTCATTTCTGTTAAACTTAGTGGATCTTCCTTTGTAAACACATGAGTAAACAGGTTTAGGAGTTGGCTGCCTGTCCCCATAACTCAGTTCTTTTGAAATCCAGCAGTTGGTAGAAAGCAACTGAAAGGTGGTATTAAGGAGTGCTGACACCTTTGGTAGTTGTTAGTAGCTGTTGCATATTTCACAAGAAACTTCTATCTTATTACTTTCTCCATTATGGCACTGGTGTTCAAATGGACACACTTGCTCCTCCTTGGACTTCTGAACCAGGGGCAGGCCTTCCATCAGGAAAGGTGAGATGGCCACCTAGAACAGCAGATTTTGGAGGCACCAAGGGGATGGCAAAATGCCCTCCACTGCCTTGTCTGCCTCTCCCTGCTGCCCACTGCCACTGGAGTAACTCTTCACCAAGTGGTGTCACACCTCTTTGTGTCAAGAAGGACCTCTGCCTCTCTGACAACAAAACATAAGGCAAAGTAGGCTTGTTCACAAAATCATCAAAATCAGGGTAGGAGTCATTTTACCCTAGTTTGCATGATGGTGTGAACTCACAAAAATCGCTCCAACCCAGGTTGCTCAAAGCAGAGTTGCCCAGCTTTTGTATCTTCTTCTTAACCAAGGATGGAGGAAAGGATTGCTCTGCTACCTTGCGTCTCTGCTCATGTGGATCCAACTCACCTCTTGTATCCAGCCACCAGGATCCAACAGGACTGGAAATATTAGGGAACTGTGGCTACAGGGGCTGCTATCCATGGATGTGCTACTCTGCAAAGCATGTTCTATGATCCTGTAGCTGGAGCCACTTCAGAAGGGCTGGGTCCACTTCCTGTTGCTTTGTGTCCAATCAGAAGGCAGCTGTTCACATCACAAGGCTTTCCAGTGTACTGACAGCGCAAAGCGTGCTGGGAAGACTTGCTAGGACTTTGCATGTTTGTGGTTCAAATTTCAGCAATGGATGCCTTCCCTGGCTGTTTGCTGACCCAAACAGTTGTTCTGATCTTGTGCTGCTTCTAGGACAGGAGCTCTCTAATACTCCAGTCCCACCTCCATGGTTGTGTGAACAGGCCTAGTATAAGACAGCTTCTTTTAAAAGGAAGGTTTAAAAGTTCTTTTTGAAACTAATTAAAGAAACTGATGAAGCCCCTCTGGGTGGGCATTTCAAAGATGGGGAGCCACTACTGAAAAAGCCCTAGCCCTGGTCTCCACCAACTGAATCGATGTCAATGGCTGGGTGTGAGGTGTGGAAGGAGGGAGGGAGGGAGGTGTGTATTGATGTGGGTATATATAGCAAGGGGGAAACTTTGGCCACATTTTGCATGCTGCGAGGAAACAATATTATTTATTTATTTATTTATTTAGTTACACAGTCAGACAGGTGTTATTGACTGGTTTGTTTTATCCAGACATCAAGTCCTTCCCAAGGACCTGGGATGCCAGAATTTTATTGTCAATGTTGTTGCTGTTGTTATAGATGTCGTCGCAGAATATAGGCTGTTCCGAGTAAAGCTGCTTTTTGTAATTGGCTGATGGTGATTTCTGTTGAGGTGCTCTTCAAGGTCTTTTGGAATTGCACCTAGGGCGCCAATTACCACTGGGATTATTTTGGTCTTCTTCTGCCACAGCCTTTCAATTTCAATTTGTAGATCTTTGTATTTTGTAATTTTTTCTATTTCTTTTTCTTCTATTCTGCTATCCCCTGGTATTGCTATGTTGATTATTTTGACTTGTTTTTCTTTCTTCTCGACTACAGTTATATCAGGTGTATTGTGTGGCAGATGTTTGTCTGTTGTATGGGACTTGTCGGAAGTCCCATAATATTTTTGCATCTTCATTTTCTACCACTTTTTCGATTTTATGGTCCCACCAATGTTTGGCTACAGGTAGCTTGTATTTTTTGCAGATGTTCCAGTGTATCATCCCTGCTACCTTGTCATGCCTTTGTTTGTAGTCAGTCTGTGCGATCTTTTTACAACAGCTGATTAGGTGGTCCACTGTTTCATCTGCTTCTTTACAAAGGCAGCACTTGCTGTTTGTTGTTGATTTTTTTTACTTTTGCTCTTATTGCATTTGTTCTTAGTGCTTGTTCTTCTGCAGCCAGTATTAAACCCTCTGTTTCTTTCTTCAAGTTGCCATTCTTAAGCCATTGCCAGGTCTTGGTGATGTCTGATTTTCCACTTATATTGTGCAAATATTGACCATGCAGTGGCTCATTTTTCCATTTTTCTGCTCGACTTGTTCTTTCTTGTAGGCCTGCTTTGTTTCATTGGTGTTGAATAGTTTTGCATTATTGACCATTTGAAGTGCATCTTCTTCACTGTCCTTGATATAGTCTTCAAGGCCTCATTTCTTCTCCTCTACTGTTTGATGGACTTGCAGCATTCCTCTTCCACCTGAGCTGCGAGGCCTATCTACATCACTGCGGGGGTGCAGAGCATGATTGGTGGTCATTATTTTCCTGGTCTTACGATCTATCATCTCTAGCTCTGCCTCAGAGGCGTATCTAGGGAAAACAGCGCCTAGGGCAAGCACTGATATTGCACCCCCCCCCCAATATCTGGCACCCATCTTTCAGATAAGTTCACCATAATATCAGCTCAAAAAGTAAAAGTCAAGCTTATTAATCTTTTAATTAAAAAATTATGGCACTACCTGAAAATTATAACTGCACCTTACTTGCTTTCACTGATGCAAATTGCTGAAGCAGCACAGATACAGCCTTCTTCAGAAAGCAGGAATCACACCTATCAGCTATTCAGAGAGGTACTGGAGACTGGATGTAGTCCTTACACTCCCTGATCAGCATGTTCATTGCATTCCAAATCCAGCATTGTGTATTAGCAACCCTCCTGCCGCCCCCACCCCCCAGCTGCTATCTGCCAGCAATCAGTAACATTCACATTTTTTATATCCCGTTCTTCCTCCAAGGAGCCCAGAACAGTGTACATACTTACGTTTCTCCTCACAACAACCCTGTGAAGTAGGTTAGGCTAAGAGAGAAGTGACTGGCCCAGAGTCACCCAGCAAGTCTCATGGCTGGATGGGGATTTGAACTCGGGTCTCCCTGGTACTAGTCCAGCACTCTAACCACTATCAAGGCAGATAGCAGCTGGGGGGGGCGGGGGCGGCAGGAGGGTTGCTAATACACAATGCTGGATTTGGAATGCAATGAACATGCTGATCAGCGAGTGTAAGGACTACATCCAGTCTCCAGTACCTCTCTGAATAGCTGATAGGTGTGATTCCTGCTTTCTGAAGAAGGCTGTATCTGTATATTAAAGACAGACAATTTTTTAAAGCTGGGAAAGCTTGGGTGAGAAGATGGGTTTTCAGGTGTTTTTTAAAAACTGCCAGAGATGGCAATTTTATTAACAATAAACACATTTCTACTATGGGCTTTGTTTGGTCTTTGCCTAATTCCCTTGGGTTGAGAATAAATGTTGAAGAGAATGAAAAGAACAGAAAAATACATAACAGGTGCTGTCTTTAAATCTAAAATGATCCCTCACTAGTAGCCATCACATGCTGGAAAATCTCAGGCCAGGGGACTGCTTAGTCTGCATTCTCATGACTTAGGACAAGTCAGTTGTGCACCTGACAAACGCTACTTATACAGCCAATTATTTTCACTCTTCATTACTGCATGAATATCAAATGGTTATGTGCCACAACACCTTCCTTATAATGAATCTGACTTAGAACCAAGTTAAATAGAATTTAATGCAATTTCCATTTTGCATAGGTAAGGCCTGAAATTTAACTGGGTAATCCTGAGCAGTTTTATGATCACACATGAGATCTTAGATCTTCACAAAAGGAGCTGTTCCTTACATAAGACATCCCCAGCCCTCTCACACCTATCCTCCTAACTAGAATCAACTAGCTACAGTGAGCCAACATGATCCATTCACCAAATAACTTAAAGAACACACCTTGGATTGAAGAGCTGTTTTCACACAGTTGCCCTCAAATCGGGAGTCCAAAATATCTCCAAGAATAGAAGCTAATAGAAACTTTTTGGAGTCCCCAAAAAGACCAGAAGTAAACAACAAACTGGAACCTCAACCAAAAACCAGGATGCAAACGTATTGTAACATAAAGGTTAAGTTTGTGCCATTGAGTCGGTGTTGTTGACTCCTGGCAACCACAGAGCCACATGGTTGTCTTTGGTAGAATACACAGGAGGAGTTCACCATTGCCATCTCCTGTGCAGTGTTTCAGCACCTTTCTATATCACTGCTGCCCGATATAAGAGTTTCCCATATCCTGGGAAACACACCAGTGGGGAGTCAAACCAACAGCCTCCTGCTCTCTAGTTGCTTCCCCACTGTGCCATTAATGGTTCAAGTGACTCCAAATACAAATAGTAACCATACATTTTTTTTATTTATTTAACATATTTTTATACCACCCACTACCAAAGTCTCTAGACAGTTTACAGCTATAAAAACATATTAAAAGATCAAATTAAAATAACCATAAAAACTATCATATACATACATATAAAACATATGTGATGAGTTTTCTGGATAATGACTCTCTTCTATGATTTATCAAACATACAAAATTTTTGTTAATACTAATACATCAGTATTACTAATACATCAGTATTACTAATACATCAGTATTACTAATACATCAGTATTACTAATACATCAGTATTACTAATACATCAGTATTACTAATACATCAGTATTACTAATACTAATACAAAATTTTGTTAATACTAATACATAGAAAAACTCAAGTGAAAAACAGGAACATATAAGATTGCCAGAGTGAAAATTGACCCAGATTAATCTACAGTTCAAAGTAGAAAACATATTTTGCAGAATTCTTCATCTTAATAAGAAAACTCTTTCAGAATCAAAGAAATCACTCATGGCAAATTTGCACTAGGACCTCCCAACTACCTAAGAACTAGATTCTTCTGCAAACATTGTGCCCATAGATCAGAAAATTGTTTTTAGCTTCCATATTGTGCATATTAAGGAATCTCATTCTACATAACACAAAGGACAAGAAATACAAGGCCAGATATCCCATACATACTTCAGAGTAAGTTATATTGTAGTCAGTGCAATTTATTCTCAGGGTAACATGCATAAGTTTGAGTTACACTGACCTGAAAGTCACCAAAGGATCTTCAAACAAAGCCATAAAAATAGCTTTCTATACACAGAACGTATCAGGACTCTTTAGAGCTCTAGGCCACACACCCTTTACATGTGATATGTCACATGATGACATCACATGCAAAGGAGGTGTGGCCTCGAGGCAGAAATTGCCGGAGCGAGCTCTTCAGTCTCATTTCAGGGCAGGCTTGCTGCCTGAAAGCGTGAATTTTCTCTTTCTCTTCCTCTCTGGGAGGGAGAGAAAGAGGAATAGATGCTTTTCGGCAGCAAACGCTCCCTAAAATTAATGCAAAAGTAAGTGCTTATGGAGGCTCCTGGGGGGCGTGTGCCCCGTCCCAGACTCAGAGAAGGCGGGGGGGTGCGATTAAAAAAAATTTTTTTTTAATCAACTGGGGGGGCGGGGCATGGCTGGCACTTGGTGCTCCTCTGCAACTGGTGCCTAGGGCACATCCCCTACCTGCCCCCCCCCACTGGTTACGCCTCTGCTCTGCCTGGGTCCAGTCTATTATTCCTGCAGTGTATCTGATAACAGGTATAGCCCAGGTGTTTATGGCTTGTATGCTGTTCCCACCATTGAGTTTGGACTTGAGGATTTTAATAACTCTCCTGATGTATTCACTTCCAATTTTTCTTTTAACTTCAGTGTGTGCGATGTTATCAGCCTGGAGAATGCCCAAGTATTTGTAATGTTCTTTCTCTTCCAGGTTCTTGATCTTGCTTCCATTGGGCAGTTCTATTCCTTCTGTTTTTGTTATTTTCCCTCTGTTCGTTATTAATGCAGCACACTTGTCTAGTCCAAACTCCATTGCTACATCACTACTGAATATACGGACAGTGTTTAGCAGTGATTCAATTTCTGACTGGGACTTTCCATACAACTTCAGATCGTCCATGTATAGCAGATGGTTGATTTTACTTGATGTTTTAGATGTTTGGTATCCGAGGCCTGTTTTGTTGAGTATTTGTGAAAGTGGGGTCATGGCGATTACAAACAACAGAGGGGATAGTGAGTCCCCTTGGAAAATATCTCTTCTAATGCTAACCTGTCCAAGTGTCTCGCCATTGATTGTTAACTGTGTACTCCACATGCTCATTGCTTTTTTTATAAATATCTGAATGTTTTTGCTGACACCAGTTGTTTCTAAACAGTTTAGTATCCATGTGTGAGGCAATGAGTTGAAGGCTTTCTTGTAATCAATCCATGCAACACTTAGATTTGTTTTTCTTCTCTTGCAATTTTCTAATATCATTTTGTCAATCAGCAGCTGGTCTTTTGTGCCTCTGGTGTTTGGGCAATTTCCTTTCTGTTCAACTGGAAGCTGTTTGTTAGTTAATCAGTGTTGCATTACTTCATCTGCTATTATTCCAGTTAATCATTTGAACATGGTTGGCAGGCAGGTTATCGATCTATAATTACTTGGAACTGTACCTTTGGCTGGATCTTTCATTATGAGATGAGTTCTCCCAGTTGTTAGCCATTGTTCAATATCACCTCCTTGCCAAATGTGATTGAACTGTTTTGATAGTTGTTTATGAAGGCTTGTTTGGTGTTTAAGCTAAAAGCCATGCAGTTCATCGTCACCTGGTGCAGTCCAATTTTTAATTCTCTTTGCTCTTTCACTTATTAATTCTGGTGGTGTTATTAGACCTTGCATTTACTGGTTACATTTTTTGACCTCTTTCATCCAGCCTGTTTTTTTATTATAATCTATTGGATTGTCCCATAATTTCCCCCACAATTGCACTGTTTCTTCTTTATTTGGTGTTTCTACATTTCTTGCAGTTTCTCCTTCTATGCTTTGGTAGATACGTCTCTGATTCAACTGGAATTGGAGATTCTGCCTGTGTTGTGTAATTCTGGCTTCATATCTGCTAATCTTCTTTGACACTGCTGTTATCTGCTGCTTTATTATTTCCAGGACTGCTCTAATTTTCCTTGAATCTAGATTTTTATTTTTGGATCAGATACTGTTTGGTGTTTTCATTCTTCAGCTTCTTATCTTTCATATCTTTCAATTTACTAGCATCTGATCTAAGCCTGGAGATTTTATTTTCTAATCTAATCTTCCATTTAGGTGATGTACTACTTTCTTTTTTTTACAGTCCACTGATCTTATATCCGAGCTCTTGTGTTGTTGTTGTTGTTGCTGCACTGTACATTAGTTGGTTTGTTCCTTGCAAATTACTGGTTGTTTTTTCTGCAAGTGTAGCATTTATATCTTTTAATGCCTGAGCAAGTTGTTTTTTGGCAACTGTTTTTAGAGCTGGAAGTCGTACCCTGGTGGTTGTTTGGTTCATGTGCTCAATTATTTTTTGCTTTAGTTCTTGTTGCTTTTCTGTTAAACGGCATTTGGGTTTTTGAGGTGAAGGCAAAAGGGAGGTTGCCTGGTTTTGATTTTGAAACAGTTCAGCAACAGTGGCATCCTCGATTTCCAACACCTCCTCCACCTGCACCTGAGCAACTTCTTCAGTTGGTGGTAATTCTTCTTCCATATCTGGAGCCTGTGTTGCTCTTTGCAGTTCTTCCAGCTCAACTCCTGTGAATACTTTATTTCTTATTATGAATCTTCTCTGGTCTGCTAGCCTTTTTTCTGTTATTTATGTATCTACTGTAGATGCTTCTCTTTCCAAATTTGGTACATTCTTTTTAAATAACCTCTTCTAGTTGGACTAGACTTGTAATAGCAGATCATTATTTCCTTGTTTGCATTTTTCATATATTTTTTCCAGTTAAGCGACGTTTCTTCCAGTAACCCTGCAGTCTCCAGCCCTGGTTGCTCAACTCAAGATCCTGAGTCCTGTAGCCCACTTGCCACCAGATGACCAGGGACTCCAGCACCTGGCGTGGTGCTTGTTGACACGGGTGACGACCGATCTGTTATAGGTTTATTAGAGTTACGTCTCACCATATTGTTGATGGGAGAGGCACTCTTTGTCTGGCTCCTCTGGTGAGACCTGTCCAGTATGGTTGGACCTCTGGCATAGCTCTCACCTTCCTCGCAAGCACGCAAGCCCCACAACCACGCCAAGGTAGTGCCTCACTGGGCATTATTATTATTATTATTATTATTATTAATTCAATTTCTATACCGCCCTTCCAAAAATGGCTCAGGGTGGTTTACACAGAGAAATAATAAATAAATAAGATAATAATAAATAATAAATGAATAATGTTTCCCCCACTTCAGGGGCTTTGCCACGACTGCTCTGATGTCTTCCTGATGCCTTATCATTCCATTTAGAAGGCTTTGTAGCACCAGGCCCTCTGGATTACCATGCATTTCATCTCTCAGGTTTGCTGCCTTTGGCTCTCTGCCACATCCATCTTACTGCTGAACTTTCAGCAGCAAGGCTCCCCCTTAGTTCACCTCATCTCCCCCCCCACAAGTAACTGGAGCAGAGGCTTATCAATGGCTACTAGCCTGAGGGCGAAAGGCCACCTCTAGCCTCAGAGGCAGGACCCCTCTGAATACCAGTTGCAGGGCAGTTACCAGTTGCAGGGAGAGAGGGCATGCACTCAGCTCTTGCCTGTGGGCTTCCCAGCAGTACCAGGGTGGGCCACTGTGTGCAACAGGATGCTGGCCAGAATAAAGTTCTTGCAGTTCTACTGCTCTCCCTCAGAGTCTTTCCAGATGGCAATAAACGGAGAGATATTCAAAGGTTTTGCACAAGCTCTAAACAAGATGGGCCTTGGGCCTGATCCAGCAGGGCAGTTCTTATGTTCACCTTCCTTCCTCATTAAAACAGCACTGTCTCTTTTTCTGCCATTTCAGTTTAACTATGTTTATGTTGCCTTGTTCCTCTGTTTCCCCTCATGTGTTTCTCTGTGTCTTTTACTTTGGGAGCCTTCAGGACAGTGATCAATGGGAGCCACTTATTTCCATGGCAGAAGACAAATACAGCCAGTCATATTGATGGCCTCGAGTCATAAATATCGATCAAGAGTTAAGCTCTGTTAAATAATCTATTTAAAAATTCAGTGTGCTTCCTACAGATGTTTCTGAATTTGGCCAGAGGATGCCCAGTGCTCAGGCCCAAGGTGTGCAAATACTTTCGAAGAGCTAGGCAGCAGGCAAGGGCGTCAGGAATCTGGTGGCACCAACCAATTCTAGGAGCCTCCTTCAATTATGCTGCCTAAACTGAGACTCTTTCCAAACAGCAATCAACTGTGAGATGTTTGATGCAATGCTTTTGTGCTGGTTCTGAGCTTCTACAAGCTTCTATCCTACTTCCTAGTGTGAGCTTACTTACTCTCTATACACATGATTTTTGCAGTGCTACTTGCTGGCCAGCTCTTGCTTTCCAAGAAGAAAAGATAAAGGAAAGATTGTGCCATTGAACCAGTGTCGACTCCTAGCAATCACATTCCATGTGATTCTTTTGGTGGAATTCAGGAGTGGTTTACCAGTGCCACCTCCCTTGCAGTATGAGATGATGCCTTTCAGCACCTCTCTATATCGCTGCTGCCCAATATCGGTGACTACCAATGTATTTACTAGGCACAGTCTGGGAAGCACACCGGCAGGGTTTTGAACTAACAGCCTCTTGCACTCTAGGCAGGCTGCTCATCTTTTTTCATTATTATTTTTTTGGTGACTGAGAGAAAAGCCATTTTCTTGGAATACAAAAACTAAGCCAGCAGGTGGCACAATGAGAATTGCCCAATGTCCCTGCTCAGCATGTGCACAGAGGGTAAGATCACACTAGGAAGTAGTGCAAAAGCTTGCAGCAGTGTGTGTACAGGGAGTAAGACTGTGTTTGGAACTTGTGCAAAACTTTTGACTATCCCTCCGTTTATTGCCATCTGGAAAGACTCTGAGGGAGAGCAGCAGAACGGCAAGAACTTTATCTTGTGGCCAAACTAGATTCCCAAAGACGACAACTCTCATCTACTTCCTTTGTGAAATGCTCCAATCACTTTATATCTGGTTTGGCTCTGTTGTGGTGGCACAGGATAGGCCATCTGGTGCCATCAGGTTGATCCTGAGGGTAATTAGGTTGATCCTTCTCTGGCCAGCAGCTCCAGTGGAACAGGAAGCAAGGCACAGTTCCCAGCTTGAGACCAGCTTGACAACACAGGTAGAATTTGGAAGTGAGCCTGTGGTGGGTAGAACCACACCAAAATGACCAGGATCTAACTAGAATCTAGTTGGGCTTATGCCCCAGTTCCAGAGGCCTATACAGCCCTGTGGGTCTTCTGCACAGAGGCACCTGGTACTGATTATCATTTGCATGTGTGAGGAGGTGCTACCATATTGCAGAAGCCTCCAGAGCTGCCAGAATCACTGAAACCTATCAGATTCTGGGAAATTTGAAGGTGGAACCAAGTTCTTCCGTACCCAAAATGGACTTCAAAAGGGAAGCTTTTGGTGGTGTTTATACCAAAGAACCAGCTTAGTGTAATGGTTATAGTGTTGGACTAGGACTGGGAAGACCCAAGTTCAAATCCCCATTCAACCATGAAACTCACTAGGTGACTCTGGGTCAGTCATATATCTCTCAGCCAAACCTACCTCACAGGGTTGTTGTAAGGATAAAAATCACCATGTTGTCCGGTTACACGTCCCTGTCTCCTCTTCCCAGCCTGTCTAGGTGTATTGGGACTGGCTTCAGAGCAGGGACAGGGAGGGGGTTGAGCATCACCCTGTGCCTCCTCTGCCCCAGGCTGCTTGTTCTTTGTGTCTGCCCCTCTCCGGGGGTTCCTGACACTCTCCACCAGCCCCCTTCTCATCCCTGGCCAGGTCCTTATATGCCAGGCTATGCATCTCCCACCCCCAATTACGGGCCCAATGCCCCTCTTTCTTACCTGTAAGTGATTACCCTTACAGCTGTTGCCAATGCCTCTCCCTCTTCTCCTTCCTCCTGCTCAGACCCCCTCCCTTCGGGAGGCATGCTGCTGATGTTATCCTCGCATGCCTCCCCTTTGGTCTTATCAGGGCTCAGCTGCTCCTCCACTGGAGCTGAGTCCCTTCCCATTGGCAATCTTTCCTTCATCTCTCCCCGGCAGCTGCCACCTGTCCCTGTCACCTTGGGCCCTCTCCCCACTCCGTCCTCGGAGATAAGGACAGCCGGCCTCGCCAGACACCTGTACACTGCTCTGAGCTCCTCAGAGGAAGAGCAGGATATAAATGTAAACATAAATAAATAAAATAAATAAATATCCTACATTTCTGTCCATAGCAGGAAGGAACAAGTGAGCAGACTTTTGGAGTGGAACTAGATGGTTTTGCTCTTCTGTTTCATAGCTACTGTTCATTCATATCTGTTTGTTTCTTATCACTCTGGAACACAGTAAGACAAAGCACACCCAAGCGTATTCACTTAGTGAATCTAGATTTGATGAGTACAGGAATTCTTAAGTCTGCCAGATTGGAGCAGTTAGTTTTGCTGACTGCTGGTGGGGAGACTGCTGTTAAACGTAGCTGTGTCTTCCAATATGTATCTGTCAATTCAAGAGACAAACCTAGGTTTGTAAACATGTCAGAAGTCTGGAGGCATAGTTAAGTGACCATTGATGAATAATGATTTTAACTCAAAAGGTTCCCTGCATCTGCATTAGAATGGGCTAGTTTTAGTTCAATACAATATGCTATTTCTGAGAACAGCAATTTTATTTGTTTGTTTGTTTGTTTGTTTATTAAACTTCTATACTGCCCAAACTTTCATCTCTGGGCAGTTAACATAAAAACAATTAAAACACATATAAAAGTTAAAACAATGCAACAATTTTAAAACAGCCATACAATTAAAAACAGAAAATTTTTAAAAGCTGGGAAAGCTTGGGTGAAAAGATGGGTTTTCAGGTGTTTTTTGAAAATTGCCAGAGATGGGGAGGATCGTATCTCAGCAGGGAACGCATTCCACAATCTCAGGGCAGTAACCTAGAAGGCCCGTCTCTGTGTAGCCACCAGACGGGTTGATGGTAACTGGAGATGGAGCTCCAGAGACGACTGCAATGGGTGGTGTGGGTCATAGTGAAGAAGACGCTCTCTTAAATACCCACAGCCTAAGTTGTTTAGGGCTTTATAAGTTACAACTAGCACTTTGTATTTTGCCCAAAAACCTATTGGCAGCCAGTGAAGCTCCATGTGGTCTCTCCCAGATGACCCAGAGACCAGCCTGGCTGCCACATTCTGAACCAACTGGAGTTTCCGGACTACGTACAAAGGCAGCTCCACATAGAGTGCATTACAAAAGTCAAGTCTGGAGGTTACCAACAAATGTACCACTGTTTTGAGGTCATTGATCTCGAGAAACGGGCGCAGCTGGCATATCAGCCGGAGCTGATAGAAAGCACCCCTGGCCACTGCCTCAACCTGAGAGATCAAGGAGAGGTGTGGATCCAGAAGTACTCCCAGACTGCGAACCTGTTCCTTTTGGGGAAGTGTGACCCCATCTAGAACAGGTAGATCAAGATCGTCTCTAGAGTTCTGACCCCGCACAATAAGTACCTCCGTCTTATCTGGATTCAGCTTCAGTTTATTCTCCAGCCCATTACTGCTTCCAGGCAGGCATTTAGAGAGGATATGCCAGCTCCTGAATAAGTTGGCATGGAGAATTTAATGATGCATTAAATTCATTAATGATGCATTTAAATTTTAAGTCCTCTTAAAGTAATGAGGGGATCAAAGTTTCTTTAAGGTGCAAGGAAGTCATCACCAGGAGTTTGTGGAAGACCATGGAGGGAACAAAGGGAAGTGTGCCACCTAATTAATTGGCATGGTCCCATTGGGACCATGGTCTAATTGGCATGGTCCCATTGGCCCTCTCCGCAGAGGTATAACACCTGGATAAGGCTAGTCTTTGCCTGATATCAGGGCCAGGGCTGTGGCTATGATTGAGTCAGGGGAGACCAATGTCCCTGGGCCAATGAGGGAGGGGGACCTGCTGGTTGGGAAGAAGCCTGCTTTCTGCTCTCCTGACCTCCCTCCCTGAATCATTGGGCAAACTGCTAGCTCCTGATTGGAGTGGGGAGTTTGTGGTATTATTTGTAAACGAGGGAGAGAAAGGGCATGCCAAGAATGTTTTGTTTTTCACCATGTCCATATACATGGTGAACTTCTCATAGTTTTTCTATGAGGAACTTCTCCTCATAGTTCTTCTGCAGCAGAGAGGGGGAGGGGGAGAAGGAGGCAGAGGGGCAAAGGAGAAGCGAGCTGATCTGGAAAGAAGAGCTGGTCTTGTGGTAGCAAGCACGGCTTGTCCCCTTAGCTAAGCAGGGTCCGCCCTACTTGCATATGATGCATGGGAGACTCGATGTGTGAGCACTGTAAGATATTCCCCTTAGGAGATGGAGCTGCTCTGGGAAGAACAGAAGGTTCCAAGTCCCCTCCCTGGCATCTCCAAGATAGGACTGAGAGAGATTCCTGCCTGCAACCTTGGAGAAGCCACTGCCAATCTGTGTAGACAATACTGAGCTAGATGGACTTATGATCTGATTCAGTATATGGCAGCTTCCTATGTTCCTTCATTTCTTGTCCCAGGAGCCACTTCAGCCTTGCTACGCCTCTGATCAGGGCTGAAATGTTGGAATGATCATATGCAGATCTGGTACACAGAACTGACAGGCCACCTTCAAAGGCTTTTGCTGGATTCCTTGATCACCATTACAAGAGCCTGCATTTTCTCCTATTTTTCTTCCTGATTCCTGCCTTGAAGATATGAGGCAGTATCGCTGTCCTGTCCTGGTCTCACTCTGGCTTTCCTGGCTTCCATCTTTTCATTTCAAGCTCATTAGCTACTACAGCTGCAGTCCTGACACAAGTTTCTACAAAGCTACTGTACAATTGATTTCAGTAGGTTGCCCTGAGGTTGGTAGATTCGGACTATAGACAATGCAGTTGCATCAGTGTAGCTTAGAAGGCTTTGGGTAATTAATAACAGAGGCCTGACATTGTAGTAGTTCTATGAAAGTAACATTGTCTGACTTCTGTGACTAACAAGGAGAATTACATATCTGGAGGGCCTGAGCAGATTCAATAGAAACAATGTATACAATATATATACACACTAGCTATAATTCAGTTATGTACACTGTTCAGAGAATTAAATTGTACTGCGCTTTTACACAAGTATCTAGGGCAATTTAGACACCCGTAATTCATTTTGACAAAAAAGAATAAACCTCCCTTCAGTTAGTTTTGTTGGAAATGCAAGTTGACATGTATTCATGATTTCAAACCAATTCCTTATAGACATTTCCAAGAACGACTTTCCCACATAGATCCTCTGCAGTTTTCATTTTTGAGAGTTTCACGTGACGTGGTGCTCATATTATTATTATTGTTTTTAACATGGCAAGCTAAGGTTTACGCGGCCTCTCTTTTTGTCAGTCTGTTTATCATTTCTTCCAAAGGCTAAAATCCATTTCCCTTGGAATAGATTTGTCTTTGTATGACAGGCATATAAATAGGTTGTATTATAGTACTCTATTCACTGGTGCAGCTTTAGCTTGAAGATTTAAAAGGATGGGTTTAAAAAAAAAATCCTTGAATGACAGCTATGCATTATCCAACTTCTTAGTCAAGAAAAAACAAGGAGTGGGGGGAGACTCAACCTGAAATATGGTATCTACCCCCAGGTAAGAAACAGAGCAGCCTATCTCACTACCTCTGAATTCCATCAAAACAGGCTCCAAAGCATTGGAATGGAAAAACACTGAGTTAAAATTTGAATGTCATTTCAAGGTACTATTATCAGACAGCTAAATTTGCAGCACATATTAATAAAGGGCTTCACCAATTCCTTGACATACACTGTTATCTCTTTGCTATTGGATGCTGCTCGTCAACAGACAATGGCATACAGATATGAGGGAAAGAATGAGAAGCCCTGTGCAGATGCTATTGAGTGATGTGCAAACACCTGATGCTGTAGGACTGTTGAAGATAAGCAACGTGGATCAGGGTGGAGCCACCATAGTGTGGACAGGTCTAAAGAACCCGGCCACCACTCCCTGTGGAGCCATCCCATCCAACCTAGCCACACACATGCATCTGCCACATGGCCCTGTTTGTGAGAAGCTTCAGCCAGTGCTGGGTTCCCAGTCTGGCTGGGAACATGACTCTCTGCCTTTCGAGGCAGGAAAAGGCACTCCCAGCTAGGCTGGAAACCTAGGGCTGGCTGAAGCACCATGCAAATGGGGCCATGCAGGTCGATTTCTGCATATGGTCATGCCCCCTGAATCTGAAGTTGGATACAGGGTGTGTGGCTAGGGTGCCTAGGGGCCACTGCCAACTGGGGCTGAGACCAACTGCTGTTTGTCTCCTCCCCTTCTCATAACTCTCTCTTCAGTGGCCATTCCAGCTGGTCATCGTGTGTGTGTGTGTGTGTGTGTGTGTGTGTGTGTGTGTGTGTATACACACACATACATATACTATTAAGGATTAGTATCAGAATTACCTTGTATCATGCAACAAAGTTTTAGGAGAAAATTCTTGCTAAACCAAACATTACAGGAAAGGTTCATCTTATATTCTCAGATTTTTATGTGCTGGTCCACAACAACTACCCACAAGGGATAGATCTGTTTTCTATTTGTCAAAATTATTTTCAGACACCTCTCAGAAAGAAAGCTGAAAGAATTCAGATTTGGTGTATGTGTGTTCATCTACAAGCTACATTTTGTATGTTTAGGTAGAGCTGAAATTAATAAAGAAAAATAAACTCTGACTGCAATTTGCATAGCAAATCAAGCAGCACTTAATTTCACAAAAATTGGTTCAATGAATTCATATTTCATAGCAAAAATCAAGTTTCTTTGCTGGGCTTTGCAGAGAAAACAGGAAGATATTATTATAAATTGCTATGTGGACTGTGGGCCATAGTAGCAGAACACACAATGACTATCATTGTGACAAATTAATTGGAAAAACCCATTGTCTGGAAGGACTCTTAAGTTCTTTGTGCAGCCTTGTCCAGAGATTAAAAAACTGTCTGAGAATGGTCTCTGCAGTAAGAGTAGATCCAAGAGCAACACTGGAAGTCTCTTGGGGACACTGGCAGAAAGAATATATCCATCCAGAAAAGATTGTATAGAAAAAGATAAGTCATTCTGTATAAGATGATTACCCACATATGGTAAGCTCAAATAGGAATCATCTAGGGACACATAGTTGCTCCATATGGTCTGACAATGTTGCTAACCCTACAAAAACAACTTAATTTCTGGTTACCATATTTTCCTGTTTGCCCTGATCTATCCACAAAATACCTAGGGGGGTAGATCTGAAACTTATTTGTGATCGTCTCAGTCTGCATTATGATATGTTCAAACTTTTAAAATGCTGATCTTTCCTCTTTAATATAATACACAACTTACCAATTCCTCTCTATATCTCTCTTGTGATTTGGGTGGGTAGTGGTTTTAGGGACTCTCTGCAGGAATCTGTTTTAGTAACATGTCACAAATGCTTGCGTGCAACTGTGTAAGGGGCAGCTGTAGCCCAGTAGACAGAAATTAAGACTTAGAATACCAACAAGTTGTCTTTGATCTCATCAGGCACTCTGGGTAACACCCCTGGTTCAATCCTTAGTTTGAGCATCCTAACCTTAGGGCCGGGGCAGAGCCACCATTGGGCGAATGGGTTCAAAGAACCCAGGCCACCACCAATCAGGGGCCGCATCCCCAGAAATGCCCCCCATGTCTGACATCAGCCGTAGGGGCATTATTTATGTCCCAAACGGGGCTGTGCGGCCCCATTTGAAGCCAAAATTGGCCCGCGCTGCATTTGCAGCGTGGCCTGCTCTCGCTGCCCACGCAGTGGGGCCAATTTATCTCCCTCCCAAATGGGGCTGTGCAGCCTCGTTTAGGAGAGAGATCGGTCCGTGCTGCATTGGCAGCACAGCTGGAATGGCTCTCCCTGCCTTTAAGGCAGGGAGAGTCACTCCAGCCCATGCTGCCCAATGCAGCAAGGGCCAATCTCCCTTCCAAATGGGGCCGCGCACCCCTGTTTGGGAGGAAGACCACGTCCTCCGCGTCTGAAGTCAGATGCGGGGGTGTGGCTAGCCAGGGCCCCACGTCTGATGTGGGGGTGTGGCTAGTCAGGCCCCTGCATCTGATGTCAGCTGTGGGGGGCGGGGCCAGAGGGCCGCAGCAGTTGTCACACACAGGCCACCACCAGCCTCCCTACACTCCTATTTAGGGCTACAAACCGCCTTTCAACAGGGTGGGAAAAAACAAATAAAAAGGCTGTAGGAGTGATGCATGAATTATACAGACTAGGCTTCTGATCAAAGGGGGAACTGAACCCATGCATAGCTGCCACTGGGGCTACCTCCAGCTCTTTCTGGGACTGCTGCTGTGACAGGCACCTAACAGCACCCCATCCCACTCCCGCCTGCAGTGGCAGCAGCCTCCCTGCTGACCGAGCAGCCCAGCCACTCAGCTGGCCGCTGAACATGCGCAACAGCCAGCTGTGTGGTTGGTACAGCACTTGGCTTTCTTGAAGGGCAGCCTATCCTGGGCTGCTCAGTCAAGAAGGCCGCCACCGCCACACATAGGGGACAAGTGGCACCACACTGGAGGAACACTGGCAGGTTGGGGGTTGGCCTGAATACAAGCTGCCTATGCCCTCCCTACATCATTGCTTATGATCAAGACAAAATGGCCACCAAAAGAATACATCTTTGCCCTAGTGCAATTGTTGTTGTTCTATACTAGGCAGAGGAGAGAAAGTTGGACCATTAAATACTAAAACGGCACTATCTCTACCATCTGGCCTTCCCTGGCAACTGCATTCCTTGGGTACTGATCAGCATTTTGCCAATCATGGCAACTGGCAAGGTGGAAGCACCAATCACAGTGCTAGAGCATCCTCTTGTGTTGCTGGTGCCAGCTGTTGATTTCATAGGGCCCATTCTCATAACCAAAAACTAGATGGGAGGAACAGCCAGCCAGGATTCCAGCCAGATCCGTGTGTGCTCCCAAGAACTGGTTGTGTCTTGACAAAAATTGAGGTAGGAGGAGGGACAGTTTGGACAACCAACATCATTTGCCCAGCATTTTATTATGGGTGGAGAAAAAGCACTTTCCACGCCACCCCACTCAGTTAATAACTTTAGGTGGTTTATTATACTGGCTCAATAGTGCCAGTATAGGTAAACTGGAGTGTGTTTTCAATGTTCCACCATTATAAGCCCTGGACATTCTATACTCCTATATAATAAAAGGCTAGGGTACCTGCATCCATGTCTCCTGTGTCCGTGTCTCCGGCAGGTGTTCTGCGCATGTGTGGCACGCGCAGAGGAAAATAAGCCAATCAGGAGAGGTGCCTGCAGTAGCGAGGCGCACGAAACCCGAATAAGCACATGCCGCGGAGAAGAGGATACGAGGTGTGCACCACCGAGATGCAACGGGGAGGCCTTAGATACAACTGACGGGTTTTTGGAGCAGCCTGAAGAAAAGTGGGTGGCAGCATCGATGCCGAGGAAGACAAGCAGCCAGTCCAGAGAGGGAGGCGAGAGTGCAGCAGCAACCAAACGTGCGAAGCTCGAATAACGGAAGCTTGGGAGGGCGGGGGACGCAAGGCGCGTGCCGCATGGAAAACGCCATGGTCGGTTGGAGCGCCGCTCAACGAAGCGCCGTGCGGGAAAGCGAGCGTAGCGGACTCAGTCTCAGCATGGGCAGAGGCAGCCCACTGGCATAGTGGGGCTGCCTGGGGCATGGCCTGACTGCTGGGTAACGGGAGGTCCGGCTGGAGCAGGCACAGCAAAGCGAGCAAGACTGGTCGGGGGAGCTGCGTATTGGGGTGGGGGCGGGCGATCATGCCACCCGCCTGAGCACTTGCCGCCGGGGTGCGGGAAAGGGAAGGAAGGAAAGGAGAGAGAGGGAGAAAGAGAGAGAGAAAGAAGGAAGGAAGGAAAGAGGGATAGAGAGAAAGAAAAAAGAAAGGAGGGAGGGAGAAGAGGGAGAAGGAAGGAAGGGAGAGAGAGGGAGGGGGAGAGAGAAGGAAGGAAGGAAAGAGGGAGAGAAAGAAAGAAAGAAAGAAAGAAAGAAAGAAAGAAAGAAAGAAAGAAAGAAAGAAAGAAACCCTTGAAGAAAGACTGTTCTTGCAAACAAATCTCCACAACACTTCTAGCGCCCGTTAATGTAACGGGCTTAATGACTAGTTACTTATAAAATCAAAGCCATCTGTCCAATCTTCTTGGTCATCAGCACACATTCACTAGGTGACAGGAGATAGCTCCCCTGTAAATTTGGTGAAGATCTGTTGGGAAATGGCTTAAGTAGAGCAGCTTAAAGTGTTTCTCTTTTGAATAGGGGTTTTAAGGGTTGGCCACATCTTTTTGGACTGAGGAAGTGGTATTTAAATGATTGTGTAGTCCATTTGCATCATTGCAGCCTTCAGACTGCATGCCAGAAAAGTACCTTTTGTATATCCCCCTGGGACCCAATTGATTGTTGTTTTACAATTGATCCTCAACACTGGGTTTTAAGAAGCCCAAAAAAAAAAAAAGAAAAAAGCATTTTTAGTGCTAAGAGAGTCCGTGCAGTAACATGTTTGAGGTTACAGTGCCCACAGAGCTGCCCACAATACAGGTGAAACTCGGAAAATTAGAATATCGTGCAAAAGTCCATTAATTTCAGTAATGCAAATTAAATTAAAATTAAAATTAAATTTAATTAAAATTAAATGCAATATCAGACCTCTGAAAAGTATACAGTGTACTGTGCTTGATTGGCCAGCAAACTCGCCTGACCTGACCCCATAGAGAATCTATGGGGCATTGCCAAGAGAAGGATGAGAGACATGAGACCAAACAATGCAGAATTGCTGAAGGTCGCTAATGAAGCATCCTGGTCTTCCATAATACCTCATCAGTGCCACAGGCTGATAGCATCCATGCCACACCGCATTGAGGCACTAATTGCTGCAAAAGGGGCCCAAACCAAGTACTGAATACATATGCATGCTTATACTTTTCAGAGGTCCGATATTGTTCTATTCTTCAATCCTTGTCTTCTTGGTTCCATGTAATATTCTAATTTTCTGAGATTGTGGATTTGGGGTTTTCATGAGCTGTACTCCATGATCATCACAATTATAACAAATTAAGGCTTGACTTATCTCGCTTTGCATGTAATGCGTCTGTCTCATATATCAGTTTCACCTTTTAATTTGCATTACTGAAATTAATGGACTTTTGCACGATATTCTAATTTTCCGAGTTTCACCTGTAAATACGGCAGCTGACTCACTGCCCCAACCCTGCTGCCTGCTGCCGCACTCTTACCCGCCACTCGTCCCGGCAAGCTGGCGTTCCCTGCCAGCTGCCCCAGCCTCCTCCCCCAGGGCTCAGATGGCCTCCACACATGTGCAGACTCCACACATGTGGAGGCCATCTTAGCTCTGGGGGTGTGGCAGTCGGCAGGGAATGCTGGCTGGCCAGGCACTGGGATGTGGAACAAACTAGAATGGGTGAGGGGTGTGCCTGCACACTTGCCTGTGCTCCTGCCTTGTGTGTGTGTGTCTGTCTGTCTGTCTGTCTGTCTCTTTAGTTCAACTTTTACACTATTTTGCTAAGACCATCCTAAAGGAAATTAAGTCAAGCAGGAGGTGTATGGGAAATTTCTGGGGAGATAATCTGTTGTTTTGGACACGGTTGTTAAAGCATTTGTTGTTCTTAATTACTGGTGTGTGTGTTTAAAAAAAGGAAAAAATGAAGTACAGACTTAAAGTAAACACACATAACTGCACCTTTTTGTGTCCTTATTCGCTGCTGAATAATCATGAGGTGTGGTCACACTGTCACTATTGCTGAATCCACTAATTTCATTTACTTGTGTTTTTTTCAGGTGGGGCTATGTGTGACTATCTTAGTTGAAGACTTTACAGTTTTTGGTGTTCAACATCAGGAAGTTTTACCTTGTGGTTTGGGTAAGCTCTTCTCCATAGCATCTAAACATATTTTCCTTTTTAAATGCCAGAAAATTCAGTAATCCAAAAACCTTCTGTTAAAAATTAGAGTTAAGCTGCTTTACATTTTGACTCGTGCCCTAAAAAGAATGAAAATGGCAAGTTAAGGTGCCCATCTTAACTTCCACACCATATAAGCTATAAAGACTTTGGACAGCCTGGAATTTGGACAGCTTTAGAAATTTGCTCCATGCACCCCCATTTTACCTTGGTCTTTAGTTGGACATTGAGCTGGGGAGGGATTTATCCAGACAGATATTTAACAGGTACAGTTTCCCTAATCACTTTCTAGAGATGCCCCTGATGAATTTATGCCTGATGTATCTCTGATCAAGGCAAAGAGTGGGTGATGGCTTTAGAAATGAGGCTCCATGCACCCACACTTCGCCTTGAAATTTGGGTTTTTTAATTACTGATTATTATTGTTTTAAAACAACATTACCGTAGTTTTCATGGGTAACAACTCACTTCATCAGATGCTATCCAGTGTTCCAACTTACATCTGATGAAGTGGGTCATTGTTCACAAAAGCTAATGCTTGTTTGTAACAATAACAGGTCTATCATTACTCTCAAAGTGCCACCCATTTATTCTACTGTATCAACAAGAGATGAACACGACTATCTTCATAAACATATTGGCCGCATTCGCACATAACATGAAACTGGAGGTTGCTGAACCCACAGTTAGTTTTAATAACTGTAAATCATATCGCAGACGTTCATCCAACCGCAGCCTGGCAAGCTCCATTTTCAGGGCAGGGGCTCCCGTCCCTCTTCCTGGTCTGCCAAAGCCATATCCCAGAAAGCTCCGTAGCACTCACGTTGCCAGACTGTAGGCAAGGCATCAGAACATATCCAGGGCGGCAGCCATTGGCCATGATCTTCAAGGGGGTATGCTGAGCATGTTTCAGGGTGAACTGCCCGCCCTCAGCAGGGAAAGGCCATTTGAATGCCATGCAAGCCCTTCATCTGACAGCTATTACACCACCACCCTTGTAAAACATCCCCCCACAACAAAACAGTCTTCCTAGGAGGGGATATATATATGAGGGAGGGCAAAGGATCCTGGGGTCTGGCCTGCTGTGACCAAGGATGCTATTGCATGGTGGCTTGCCATCAGAGGATTAACTCATAAGAGAGCCAGTCTACTAGGGAGGACCTTAGGCTTGCCAACCCTCAGTCTTCTGTCAGACTGTGCACTCATGAGTTGAGCTATCAAAAACGGGGAGAGTCTGCTTGAGTGGGGCCCCCATTCTCTCTGGTTAATGATAGACCTTTTGCATAGCACACCCCTCCTCTCCAGGGAAGCCTTTGACGTACCCAGAGGAGATCCGGGCATTCTGTGTGTCTGGGCGTTGCCAGTGGACAGAATGGGGAACCTTGGGAACCAGAGACAGATCTTAACTCACATTCAAATTTCCCAGGATTGGACTGGTGTTGTGGTATATGCAGATCTGCTGTCACGGGGAATCACAGGAGAGGGGACCCCAGGAGATTGGGGTCACTGTTCCAGACAAAAATAATGATGGACATGTTCAAATGGGTGGATGGGCTCGTAGAGGACATGGCTTGACTGCTTCTTTGTGGCAAGCACCAAGACAGGGATTGCCAGGGTACCCGTCCAAAGGCTTGCATGTGTGGCGCAACCAGGTTGGGTGGCATCTGCCATCTGGCCCGCATGCGTGTCTCCATGACCTGACACTCTCTTGAGAGAGCAGTTTCTGGGAGAAGGGATGTCCCTGCACATCATTATGGATTCTGCCCGACATCCCTGCCCCACTGATGGTTCTTCTCATGAGTTGTGAAGGGGTATCCCCATAGCCTTATACTTTCATGAGCAGCATCCATTGTCGTCAAGAAGGAAGAATCTCCCTTGTCACGCGAGGCAATGCGGATCCTGCTGCTTGGCCCTTCTCATTAGTTAAGCCCAGTGGCGGCCCGTGAATGTGCCGCTGAGTGGGGGGGGGCGGCAGGAGGCAGCTTTAAGAGTAAATGAATTTGGCGCTTACCTCCACTCCTGCCAGACCAGAACACCGTTCGGCGAAGCAGCGTGCCACCCAGCAGCCCCTGTGACGGGGAATTGCCTCCGCCACTCACCTGGCTTCCATGGAGCTGACCCCCCGCCAGCGGCCAGGTGAGTGGCAGAGGCTGTTCCCTGTCGCAGGGGCTGCTGGGTGGCACGCTGCTTTGCCAAACGACGTTCAGGTGCGGCGGGAGCAGAGGTAAGCACCAAATTCATTTACTCTTAAAAGTGCCTCCCGCTGCCCCACCAGCGGCACGTTCACAGTCTGCCACTGGTTAAGCCTAGGGACTGCATGCGTTCACCCAAGGGGATAGGTCTGGGGCCCCCTTCCCCAACATCATTATACAAAAAATAGACCTGGGCCATTCAAGAATTCCTGGTTGGGGCTGCCCTTTAAACCAGACCCCAGATATCACTGCCCTGCCATATGTTGTCATCCCAGAGATCTAATGGGGTTGCCCTGTTTATGTTGCTATCGCAACTGCATGTGTTTGTGAAGCACCTAGTGCCTGTCTTGTCATCCCATCCCCTTTCTCTCCAGACTGGCAGGGGGTGGTGAACAAGGGACATAATGGGAAAAGAGCACACCCCCATGTGACTTTCCCATTTGACAGGCTGACAAGCTTGGTAACTGCTTTATTAGATTGGAGACAGGGGAGCAGGACAAGTGTTCGAAGAGGTGGCGTGGTGTACAGGTATCTGGTGTACAACCGTCAGCATCTATGTTTAGGGTCTGGCTATGTGGTATGGTTCAGACTGCAGCTGCGTCTCATGCTGCACCAGTTCATTGTGATTTCTGAGATGCTTGCACACAGTGCTGTCCATATCACACCCTTCTTCCAAGAGGACAGGAGCAGCTATTTGAGTGTAAAGACATCCCTGAAAAGTCCCCAGGCTGATACACATATCTAATGTATGAAGAGGCAACCTTGGCCCTCCAGCTGTTGTTGAACTACAACTTCCATCATTCCCAGCCACAATAAATTGTGTCTGGGGATGGCGGGAGTTGTAATTCAACAACAGCTGGAGGGCCAAGGTTGCTTACCCCTGGTCTAATGGGTTTACTACACCTGACATGAAGTGCACTGGGTGACCTAAATGTAAGTTCTTCACAAGATAAGAAAAGAACAAACTTTTAAATGACTCTCTCTTTTTAAAAACATATGAATAGAGTCAATTTGTCTCATAATTGTAGAGCTGCTTCCATAAAGATACCAGCAGCAGTTGCTAATTGTACCTAGAAAACTCATTACATTATATGATTGGATTTTTAATTAGAAGTGCAGATGGCAACTCATTTATTACCATTCTGGGTAGGTGTCTGACTAAGAAGGCAATCCTCTTCCCCCTTCTCTTTTTAAAAATAAGTCTACAGTTTGGTTATTGGAAACAAACTTGGGTTCACAAAAGGGAGAAAACTTGACTGATAACTTATATCTGGTTGCACTATTAAGTTTGCATCTATAGCTCTAGAAGGGGGAGCAGAAGCCATTTTTATTCTCTTGGCTTTTGTGGAATACCTTTCTTTTGTCTGCTTTGTTGCAATGAGTCAGAAATGTTAGTTGCTATTGAAAACAGCAGGATCGGAAAAAGAACGATGGAACACCTGGAAAAACTGTTCAAAGAAAACCAAAAAGGTCAGCAATAAAAAGAAAAGACTGAGTCACCAGAAATACAATCAAAGAAATATCAAGCATCAGAAGAAAGACAGTATGAGTGACAACACTCAAATTACATATCTGAAAAGGTGCTTAGCAAATTATTCCTTGGAAATATATACTGATTTAATTGAACTATGTGACAGAAGAGATAAACAGAGGGAAACACTTTGTTTGAAAACTTCTACAGAAATTATATACAGGTGGCTCTCATTATTCCACAGGGTTTCCATTCCAGCCTACAACCACAGATAACGTGACCGCTAATAATGAGACTTTGAGTCTGTAGGAATTGGGGAGTTAGGTTCCTTGAACCTAAAAAGGGTCCAAAAAAGAAGAAATAAAGGGAATAAAGCACAAGGCCTTTCTCTCTAGGCCTCGGGCGCTCCAGAAAGGCCCCCCAAAACCCGCACATCCTCCAAATGTTTGAGAAATTTTTCAAAAATTATTGGTGTTTTTTTTTAAGAGCCACAAAATGGTGGCCAGAAATGACATCAGAAGTCATTTCTGGCCACCCAGGAACCATGAATAGGCAAATGTTGCCTATTTTTAAAACCACAGATAATGAGGGCAGGTCTACATTGCCCGACCGCAGGTACGGGAAATCATGCATGCCAGGACTGCAGATAACAGGGCTACCTGTATCGTAAAATAACAACTTTATTTTTAAGGGCCTCTGATTTGTCATCTCCTTGTAGCTATTCATCTTTGTCACCCTCATGGCCACATATTAGATGCAGGAGGTATGGTCAGTGCCATTCAGCCCCATTGTGAAGTTTTCCCACCCCAGTCAGCAATTCAGCAAAGCGCTGACTGGGGTAGAGAAACTTGGCAATGGGGCTGTCCCCAATGTGGACGCAGGGGGCATGGCCACTAGGGAACCTTCCCAGCCAACATTTCATTGAAATGCTGTGTGTCTGGGTTCCCCTCCCTCTGCCTCGCTAAGAGCCCCAAGCCAGCCAGCGTTTCAATGAGATGCTGACTGGGAAGGAGAGGAGTGTGCCGCACACTCCCAGACAGCAAACCTCCTGGCTGGGTGCAGGCAGATTGGGAGCAGACTGGGTGAAGGGGGTACCTTGGTGCCCCCTCAGACTTGGAGGCCAAGGGATGTTCATCCCCACCCCCTCACTCCTGGTGGGCAGACAAGTCAGTATCAGGCCAACTAAAATCTGCAGAAGAGATTACCCTGCATCCCTCTGCACATATAGGCCAGGTTCAGACATAGCACTGAACCATGGGTCCAATGGACCCCTGGTTCTGCACCCTCTTCCTCCCCTCTCCTGTCCACATTCAGACATTAAGAAGAGGGGCCTCTCTGTAGCCAACGAGACTGCAGAGAGGTGGGGGATTTGGGCCAGAGTAAGAGAGGAGCTTCTTCCCTCAACTCCAGTACCGACAAGCCCAAACTGCGGTGTCAGTGTTCCAACGTAGTGCTGGCACTGCAGAAATGGAGTTTGCGATGGCGAAACTCCACTCTGACTGAAGGTCCCCTGAAGGCAAGGGAAATCGCGGGTTGCTTTCCCCTGCAAACTCCATTTCCCCAAGTTTGGACATTCAGGTTAGGGAACTGAAAGTGAAGTGGCCTCTGATTTCCCTTGTCTATTTTGTCTGAACTTGGCCATGGTCTCACCCAGCCCAGTTCCTGGCAGGAGGGGGCTGGGGGAATTTCCTGTCTACCTGGCTGCACTGGCTTCTGCCCTGTAGGCAGTGGCTGAGTTCTTTGGAAATTCTAAAAGCACAGCACAAACCTAATTAACATGCCAAGCACTCAGGAGGAAGTTCTAAAGAAGAAGTCTGAGCCTCATGAGGGAGCTCTAGGTCAAAGGCCTAAAACCTCTGGAGATGTAAGAGCCAAGATGGCTGCCCACAGTAAGCACAGCAAGGAGGAGGTTACAACACATAAGGAAAGCCCTGTAGGCCTAACCAGATCAGATATACAGGATTTATTTAGGAAATATAGAAACATGGGAAACTGCCATATACTGAGTCAGACCATTGGTCTATCTAGCTCAGTATGGTCTTCACAGACTGGCAGCGGCTTCTCCAAGGTTGCAGGCAGGAATCTCTCTCAGCTCTATCTTGGAGAAGCCAGGGAGGGAACTTGGAACCTTCTGCTCTTCCCAGAGTGGCTTCATCCCCTGAGGGGAATATCTTGCAGTGCTCCCACATCAAGTCTCCCATTCATATGCAACCAGGGCAGATCCTGCTTAGCTATGGGACAAGTCATGCTTGCTACCACAAGACCAGCTCTCCTCTCCAGATTTGTTTCTCATTTGGTGAGTCTCAGTCCTGAATGAATGGAGGCTATGGCCACATTACTGACCCCTGTTAGAAGATTTTAATTATGAGGATTACAGACTAAGAAACAGCAGCACTGCATAATTTGAATTCTGAATGAGCCATAGTGGGTGGGGGGAAGGTCCCAAAGCCTCCAAAGAGAACATTAATTCATTTAAAACCTCATATCACGATCACAGTCTGTTACCATTTGATACTTTGAAGCCGTTATGCCCAGAGTTTTTCCTTTCTTGGTTGGAATACCTACAGATTCAAGGCATTATGAAAATGAATTATTTACTTCACTTGCAAGTCACTACAAAGCTGACAACATTTGAATAGCTAATCTAAGCAAATTCAGTAAACAAATGTCTTGCAAATTCATCAGATGTTACTTAAAGATTATTAGGATAATCCATCATGCATTGAGGGAGGAGCGATTTTCTAAGCACACTTTACTTTCTGGAACGATGTCCCTGAAAGCTGGGTGACCTTCAGGGACATATTTTTGGCTTCAGAGGGAAGCCCCTCTCTCATCGTGTGGAGGCAAATGTTGGTGGGTCAGTGAGGCATTAGTCAGGATGTCAGCCAGAAATTTTGAAAAATGACCAAAGCTAACATCAAGCAAATTAAAAAATATGAGTTGGAGTGTAATCCATTAACAATGTTACTGAGCTGTATTAATGTTGAGGACAAAAGCTGTTTCCATAAGAAATTAATTCATAATCTCCTGACAGCAGCATGTCTAGCCACAGCACAAAAATGGAAATATCTAACAAGACTGGACACTCAAAAATTGAGATCTGCCCATAATGGACAGACTAATACAGCAAATCTGAACACAACAATGGTGGCAGGGAGGAGATAACTTCATGAAAGACCGGTGGCCAGTGTTTACTTATCTGGAACCGAAACCTACGAACTGGGATATGTCAAACAAATACAAAACTATACATTTAGATTAAGTGTCTTAAATGAATCTGTTCTGTGCACTAATTAATCTGAAAATGCCGGCCTTCAAAAGTGAGCAACAAGGCTGAAGGGAGGTGGGAGGAAGAGTTGTTTTTATTGCTTGTTTGCAGTTTTAGAAAATTAAAGTACGTTTTAAACAAATTACGGTAGTGGCATTACAAATCTCATCAGGCTAAAGACAGATCCTCAACACAGAGGTATAGAGGCAGTTGTGCCCAAATTTGAAGTCAATGCACAAGCATCCCATGGGTGAGAGGACCATAGGCGTAACTATAGGGGGGCAGGGGGGGCACGTGCGCCGGGCGCCACTTGGCAGGGGGCGCCAAAAAGTGCCCCCGCTGATTTGCCGGAAAAAAAATTTTTTTATTTTTTATTTTTTATTTTTTGCAGAGCAGTCCCCCTCCCCCGGTCCTGGCACCCCCCCCCCATTGGCATTGCTCATCCAGCACTGGGCGCCGTAAGGGAGGGGCATCATAATCATAATCATCATCATTGCATCATAATTCTGATGTTTGAGATACAAGCCAACTTCACAGGGTTGTTGTGAGGAAAAACCTAAGTATGTAGTGCATTTTGAAATTTTTGGTAATTTTTGTAATTTTTGTAATTTTTAAAATAAAAGTTTTCTGAAACATGTGTGTCAGTCAGTTGTATGTTGGGGGCGGCGGCGGCGGGGTGCAGCGGGGGGGGCGGGGCGCAATTTCAGTGCTTGCCCCGGGCGCCGTTTTCCCTAGTTATGCCTCTGGAGAGGACTCACACAAGACTCACATAAACTGCACATTACCAAAACATTCTCAGCCAATATTTGTTGTCTCTGGTGGACATCCAGGTTCTCCTTCTCATAGTAATTTTTCATATAGAAGTGGGGAGGTGCCTAAAGCTGCAATCCTAAATGCAGTTACTAGAATCAGAACAATGGACAGGGGCAGTCACAGAATGAAACAAACAATAAAGAGGGGAAAGGGAAATCCCACCGTGACTACAAAACAAAAAAATGCAGATAATGATGACCAAACACTGAAAATATAGATAAACACTGGAAATGTATATTCAGAAATAATAAGCCAGTAATAAACAATCCATAACATTAATAAACAATACACAAAATGCCTTCTCACAATGCAGAATACATAAATAAAAGCTTGTGCAATAACAGTCAAAAGTTAAGGAAGGAGGTGTAACTGAGCCAGGCAAAAATTGGGCTGCAGGATGAAATAGGCAAAGTCAAGCATCAAAATGGAAGTGGCAGATGACAAAAGCACTGTGTCAGACGTGGTCTCAAAAAGAGTTGTGGACGTCTTCAATGGCGAAATGCTCAATACCATCCGCACAGAAGTGAAGATGTAAAATCACAAACATGCTGATAGCAGAGAACCCATCGAGCATGCTTCCATAAATAAGCTGAACTGGATCAGAGATAAAGCCCACTGCAACAACAGTTCTTAGGTACGACCCATCACCATTCCAATTTGTCTCGAACTGATAAGGCACTTCTTAAGTCTTTAAAACAGGATCCCGATTTGGTGATTAAGCAGGCGGACAAAGGGGGAGCTATCGTTCTCATGAATAAGAGAGACTACATTTGTGAAGTTGAGAGGCAATTGGCTGACAGAACAAACTATGTACTACTGGAGAATGACCCCACCAATAAGATCATGGCCCTGATTAAGGTTGTACTTGATGAGGCGGACATATACATTTCCAGTGTTTATCTATATTTTCAGTGTTTGGTCATCATTATCTGCATTTTTTTGTTTTGTAGTCACAGTGGGATTTCCCTTTCCCCTCTTTATTGTTTGTTACTAGAATCAGGGCTGCTCAACTTTGGCCCTCCAGCTGTTTTTGGCCTACAACTCCCATAATCCCCAGCCACAGTGTCCAATAGTCGGGGATTATGGAAGTTGTAGGCCAAAATCTGCAGTAGGGCTGGAGTGGCCCTGTACTAGATGGCAAGCCCTACTGAACGGTAGGACTTATGTCTGAGTTAACATGCATAGGACTGTGTAGCGAATTTTCTATAGTTTATAGAAAAAACAAAGAGTGGGGAAAATGAGGTTCCTCCAGAACTCTGAAGAGACTATATGAAAATAAACATAAAATGAGCAACAGTCTCAAGAAATGGGACATTTCAGCACAACAACAGTACGAACGTAACACAGCTGTAAAATACAAAGAGTTTATTATTAGGCCTTCTTGGGCAGTTTAAATGGAAACAAAATTATATATTATGGACAATGGCTTCTGTCACCTATAAGAATAAACTGGACAAAAGAAAATGGGTTCTCATTTACGTTGTCTTGATCCTTTTCCACATGGAAGGCCATGTTTGCTCAGGTTTATTCTAAAATTTCCTTTTACTATAACAATGAGATTTTTATTGAAAAGATGAAAGATAACAACCCTATTCTTCCCCTTTTCACCTATGACACATCTGAATTTATCAGAACAGCTGTGAAAAATGAGATGTTTTCAGTGACATTTTAAGTTGCTTGAGAGGTCAGCTCTGAAGAAAACCATATACTGCATTCTCATAGCCTAAAGAACAATTTCACATTGTCACTTTTATTAATACAAATATGATGAATATTTATATACCGCTTTTCAACAAAAGTTCCCTAAGCGGTTTACATCGATATAAATAAGTAAGTAGCTAAGTAAGAAAGTAAGTAAAGTGCCTCCTTGTCCCCAAAGGGCTCACAGTCTAAAAGAGAAACATAAGATAGACACCAGCAACAGTCACTGGAGGGATGCTGTGCAGGGGCTGGATAGGGCCAGTTGCTTTCCCCCTGCTCAGTAAAGAGAATCACCACTTTTAAAAGGTGCCTCTCTGCTCACTTAGCAGGGGACTTTTCAAAGAAGCAGCTTCATAAACTAAAATCCAGCTCAGCTTTTTCCCCTCAGTTACAGGGTGTTTGTTTGTTTGTTTGTTTGTTTAAATCCATGTTACAGCAGCAGGGGTGTATCTAGGGTGGGGCAGGCAGGGCACGTGCCCCGGGCGCCACTTTAAGGGGGGCGCCATTTTGTAAAATTAATTTTTTAAAAAAATGGCTGCTGAAAACAAAATGGCCACCACTCATGCTCAAATGGCCTCTGTGAGGCCCTAGGCCATGCCAGGCCTTGCAGAGGCCATTTGAGCATGCACAGTGGTGATTTTGTTTTCAGCAGCCATTTTTTAAAAAAAATATTATTTTTAAAAATGGCCACCGCACATGCTCAAATTGTCCATGTGAGGCCCTAGAGGCCATCGGGGGGAGGGAAAACCTTTGCAGACACCCCATGCCCCCACGGCCTTTAGAAAGCCCCCTGAAGGGGCTACAGGTAAAAGTTTTTTTAAAAAAAAAATTAGTATGATATAAGACACTGTACACATATTCAGATTGGCACTATGTCCAGCAAATCAGGGCTTGTGAATTCTGAGCTGAAGCTTATGAGTTAGGATTGTATTCATTTGCTCTTATGATAAGTGAGTTAAATGTGATGTCTTAATAATATGGCTATTGATGGTGAGTTTGTCTTTGAATCAGTGTGAAATCCTTAGTATTATGGCCCACTGGGAGTTTCTTGCTCTCTTTCTCTCATTTTAACTGTCTTTCTGAAATACTAGAATATATTCCAAGCAGTGACACTGTTTACTCTGCATATCCTTTAATTATTTTCAGAGTACCTGGGAAAAGTCCAATTCTCCATTTAATTTTAAAACTTATGTAATAGTGATGCTACAATGCATAGTAGAGAATTAGACAAGCATTTCTGTTTAGTTTTCCAAGTACACCTCCACATAGTATTTGGGTATTTCATGAGCCCCAGCATACTGAAATTTGTAGTTTTCCAGCATTTTTTGGTCTGGCTACGTCCACTGCTGAATAGTTTTTGAAATATTAAAAAATTAATGAGCTTGACTTGTATTTTTGAGCTGATATTATGGTAAAGTTATCTGAAAGATGAATGTCAGATGTTTGGACAGGGGGTGCAATTTCAGTGTTCACCCTAGGCGCTATTTCCCCTAGATACGCCTCTGTACAGCAGGGCAGCCATATTTCATCCTACCCAGCGTTAAAGTGTGCCATCAAGTCGATTTTGACTCCTGGTGCCCACAGAGCCCTGTGGTTTTCTTTGGTAGAATACAGGAGGGGTTTACCATTGCTATCTCCCACGCAGTATGAGATGATGCCATTCAGCATCTTCCTATATCGCTGCTGCTGCCCGATATAGTACCAGCGAAGATTTGAACCGGCAACCTTCTGCTTGTTAGTCAAGCATTTCCCCTCTGAGGGAAATGTGCCTTAAATAGCTGTACTAGGGAAACAAGTTGTGAGGAGCTCTAAAAAGATCTCTCCAAGCTGGGAAAGTGGGCAACAAAAAGGCAAATGTGGTTCAATGTCAGCAGGTGTAAAGTGATGCTTATTGGGGCAAGAAGCACCAATTTCACATATATGCTGATGCGGTCTGTGTGTCGTGACTGATCAGCAGAGGGGTCCTGGAGTCATGATGGGCAGCTAGTTGAAAGTGTCAGCTCAATGTGCTGCAGCTGTGAAAAAGGTAAATTCCATGCTTGGAATAATTAGAAAGGGGGTTGAAAATAAAACTGCTAATATCATAATGACCTTACACAAACATATGGTGCAGCCACATCTGGAGTACTGTGTACAGTTGTGGTCACCATACCTCAAAAAAGACATTATAGAAATGGAGAAGGTGCAGAAGAGGGCAACCAAGATGATCATGGGCCTACAGCACCTTCCTTATGAGGCAAGGGTACAACACCTGGACCTTTTTAGTTTAAAAAAAAGTTTACTAAGGGGGGAAATGATAGAGGTCTATAAAATTATGCATGGTATGGAGAGACGGAAATTTTTCTCCCTCTCTCACCACAGTAGAACATCCATGAAACTGATTGCCAAGAAATGTAGGACTGACAAAAGGAAGTACTTTTTCATACAATGCATAATTAACCTATGGAATGCACTGCCACAAGATGTGGTAACAGACAACAGCCTGGATGGTTTTGAGAAGGGCTTAGATAAATTCATGGAGGACAAGTCTATCAATGGTTGCTAGTCTGAGAGCTATAGGCCACCTCCAGTCTTAGAGGCAATACGTCTCTAAATACCAGTTGCAGGAGCACAACAGAAAGAGAGAGGGCATGCCTTCAGCTCTTGCCTGTGTGCTTCCCAGAGGCATCTGGTGGACCACTGTGCAAAACAGGATACTGGTCTAGATAGGCCTTGGGCCTGATCCAGTAGGGCTGTTCTTATGTTCTAAGTTCAGCAGGTGCAACTATTTAAAACACAGCAGGCTTATGAACATAAAATCCACATCTGTGAATCATCCCCCTGCTTCAGAAGTTCTCTGGCCCCATTCACAAAAGAGACAGCCTAGCCCTATTCAGACGTTCCAAGAAAGAAAGAAAGAAAATCACCTACACCCTTACAGTGCCAAAGTGGGGTGGCCCAGGCTGCCAATCACAGAAGCACCTGCCATCACAGTTACGGCATTTCCCTGCCTGCTCAAACACTGCTTGTGAGCAGCAAGGTCGGGGAGGGAACATGATGTGGCAGGAGAGCAGCAGGACTTCTGGCCTTCTTTGACACTGTATGCATGTTGAGAAGCTACGTCTGAAAGGGGCTCATATGTCCATCCCCTCCTTGTACACTTCCCAAAATTCACTTCCGTGATGAAGAAACTATTTCTTTTTCTTCCCAAAAAAATTTGCTCGGCCCTGTAAAGCATCATATTGTGGATTCGTGGATTCCCAATGCCTTCACTTCGCTTATCCTTAAACTGAGAGCACAAATGGGACCTTCCTTGATTTACTGACGTTTGAGGAGACTTGACAAAAGTCTGCTTTTCATGAAAGCTTACATGGCCTGGTCTACATATACAAGGGCGTAGGGAGCTTCCTGGTGGCTGTGGGCAAGCTCCTGCTGGCAGCCCCCTCTCCAGCACTGTTTTGTGTGTGTGCACTTAAGCATGTGCCAGCCACACCTCTGTGCATGATGTCACACACATCATGCGCCACTATCAGAAGACAAGCCATGCTACCCTTCTGCTATTCCCAGTCAGTACTTCATTCAAGCACTGTTTGGGTGCTTTATTTCTCTGCTCAGGAAAGGAAGCACCCAGCCAGCACTTGAACGAAACATTGCTGGGAGCGGCAGAGGAATGGGTGGCCACTCCTCCTGATAGTAGAGCCAGTGTGGTGTAGTGGTTAGAGTGCTGGACTAGGACCGGGGAGACCCGAGTTCAAATCCCCATTCAGCCATGAAACTAGCTGGGTGACTCTGGGCCAGTCACTTCTCTCTCAGCCTAACCTACTTCACAGGGTTGTTGTGAAAGAGAAACTCAAGTATGTAGTACACCGCTCTGGGCTCCTTGGAGGAAGAGCGGGATATAAATAAATAAATAAGTAAATAAATAAATAAATAAATAAGTAATATGGAGATGCAGGGAGAAGCAGAGAGAAGTGTGAGCTTTGTAAGATATTCCCCTTAGGGGATGGAGCCGCTCGGGGAAGAACATCTAGGCTCCAAGTTCCCTCCCTGGCATCTCCAAGATAGGGCTGAGAGAGATTCCTGCCTGCAACCTTGGAGAAGCAGCTGCCAGTCTGTGTAGAAAATACTGAGCGAGATGGACCTATGGTCTGACTCAGTATATGGCAGCTTCCTATGTTCCTATGTCTCTGGCAGCCCCGGGAGGTGCTCAGGCTGGCAGCAGCCTGAGGATGCCCCCACCCCATGCTCCATTGTAGCCATGCACCTGTACATATACAACCTTGTTATTAGTCACCCACATCCAGCACAGTGAAACACAGGTGATTCAACACTGACCATGCTGCCGCATGTGTCTAAAACACTTCCTGCAGTATTGTGGAAGAGGGCTGGTCCACTCCGAGTTCAACTATGCAACTGCACTTGTGTTATGCTGTCTCCATTAATTCCAATGCAGGCAGTGCTGCACAACTGTGGTGTGGAATTTTAAGTCAGAGTGGAGTCGCTCTGTTCTACAACACAGCATGCAGTATTTTAGATATACACAGAAGCGTGGGCAGTGCTTCGTTGCCCACATGTAGCAGCTTTGAATGTGGGTGGCCATCATTTATTTAGAACATTTATCTACTGGTTTTCAACAAAATGCATTCTCAAATCAGTTTACATTGCAAATCAGTTTACACAGGTTGAGGACATGGTTCCCTGACCCCAAAGGGTGTCCTGCTCCTGATAAGCCCCTCACCCATTGTGTTTTATGGCTCTAAATGACTCAAGTCCAGGGCCTGCAAGCCCCAAACCTATTAGTGCTGAATATCAGGGAAGAGATATGTGGTTGTAGATCCCTTCAGCTTTAGCGTCAATGGGATGTTAGAAGCTACATATGTCTCATAGGGTAACTTTGAAGATACATAAGAACTATAATTCTTAGCAGTAGTACTATAAAGTACTTTGCAAACTAGAAAGCCCTAAGAAATTATATATTTAAAATAAAACACTTCTGATCAGGCAGATAACCCAAAACATGCCCTCACTTTTCATATTTCTTCATGTATATGTCTTATTTTCATTACAACTTTTCCAGATTAAAAACGTGCCTAATTTGATTCATATTTTCCTATTCCCTTCCCTAAAATAACAATGGCAGTACAGGAAAAGCACCTGCATAGGAAGTGTATAACTAAATATTTGTCTACATGTGGCTCTTTACAAGAAAAGGAGATGGAGAAGAAGGGGCTGAAGCTATATAGACTGTTTTATTTGTAGCAGAAGGCTGATTTTTGGAACACAACTTTCTTTTTCAAAATATAATCCATGCTGTAGTTCCAGGTAGAACATATGCTTTATGTGTAGAAGGTCTCCGTTTCAGTCGCTAGCATCTCCAGGTAGGAGGGACTGGGAAAAACACCTGGCACATTCCTACCAATCAATGAAGGCCATACTGAGCTAAATGGACCAATAGTCTTACTCAGTGTAAGGCAGTTTCATATGTTTATAGCAAATGACCATGCCTTTTCTTTCTGTCTATCTAATCTAGCTATCCTTTCTCACCCAGACAGCTATTAGGCAATTATGGTGACTTTCACCCTTCAAATTTCTGCAAGGGAGCAGGGACTTTATTTTTATCTTTGCAGGACGAATCTCCATGGAAACATAATGAAATATGAGAGCAATCTAACTGATTTATGATGTTACAGTGGAGAAAGATTGACATGAAAAGCAGAGATAAATTCTGTGGCATTTTGAAGCAAGGCTTTGTTTATACAGTAGATGAATCATCGGGCCTTACTTTGCAGGCTCTAAGTTAGTACTATAAGACCACTTAACCCAATGCAAAATGAAACATGCCTCAGATGAGATATTACTCTCCTTGGTTCATTAACCAAGCCAGCAAGAAGGATAGCTCTCTTCCCGGTTAAATGGGAAAGATGACCGGCAATAATGAAGGGCCATAAATACACATGACACTTGGGCATATGGTGGGAGGGAAGATTTATTTATTAAATTAACAATTAATTTTGATTTACAGCCCACCCTATTCCAAGGGCTTAGGGCAGGAAACAGAAATTATACACAGACTGCTGAAATCCCCAAAGGCCCACACTTTTAAGGTTGTGATATTTGAACATTATGAGATTTGCTTCAAGTACATGTGTACCAGAACGTAATTTGTTACACTAAAGAGGTCCAACCCCTTCTATTCACTCTAACTTCCTACTTCAATTTCATAGGATCTCCCCTCTCCAAAACATTATTAGTTGACCTCCCATTCCTTTTATTGAGGCAGAAGTGTGTCTGGTCTGTTTCGTACACTTTGGGTCTGTTTACAATGCATTTATATAAGGTCTACAGCTGAAATGAATTTGTCCCCAAATGTTATCCTCTGCAAAATTTGATGCTGAATATTCGCCCAAACATTCACTAGTTGACATCCAATCTAAATTACTCAATAGCACTACTCAGGAGTTACTCTATAGGACTACGTAATTTCAATAGGACTTCCACTGAGTAATTTAGTCAGAATGTCAGCCAATCATTTTTTATATATACTGGATTTTCTACATTGGGCTACACTACTCAATACAGCACTGTAATTTAGAGATGGTCCCAATTTTATTTCAATATCTGATATTTGTCAGCATTTGATAGTTAAAACAACCATCATGTATGAACACTTATTCAATATTTGAAAGCTAACGTGTGGTAGGATTCAGCAGTTAATGTAACTTATGTAAATACTGCAATTATGTATGCTTGCCTTTTAATCATATGTGATAGTTTTCTCTTCATGAAGACTGGTTGGACTCATTTGGCATACATGTGCAATTGCTTGAAATAAAGAAATGTTAGAGATAATGGCCCACATGTTCTGCGGTCACAGGAGGGTAGTAGGGGGAACTGTGCCCTTGCAAGGAGGTTGTCGAGTAGCTGCAGAGAAGGCTTCTTCCACAACCATGTATGTGTGGGAGGGGAGGACTAATTTTTGCTTCTCTCCCATCCCTCCAAAAGTTATTTTGGCTTCCAGAAATATGTCCTTGAGGGCTGTATGACCCTCAGGGACCAAATCTTCTCTGTAGCAGGGGAATACAGTGTTGTTAGATTTTCTCAAATTGGGAGTACCTGTCACTTCTGAAATTCCTGGCTTTACTCTGCCATATTATTATTTCACAAATAGTAGAAGTACTTTTATTTAATTTATTTTTTTAAGCATTTTGCAGTGTACAGATGGCTTCAACTCTGTTATCATGTTGCTTAAACATGATATGTTTAACGTATGGCACTACCAGCATTCTCTTTAAAGTTGTCCAGTATCTCTTATTTTAAAGTATACCCATCTTACAATAACTCTACAGGGGTTCTTCTGCCCTCTCCTTCTACTTCAGTTTCTCACACACCTCATCTCCTCCCCACAAAATTGTAAATTAATGGACTGTCTTTCTATCCCCAACTATGATGCATTCTGATGATACCACGTAAACTCCTATTTTTATCTTGCGTGTTCACGCAAAGTCTGCTGATTGAAGTCTACTCTGAAAATGCTTTTTATCTTCTGTTTTAAGAACACACATTTCTGCCACTTTGAGCAGCCATTTTCTGCCATTGGTGGCCAGATGGGGATTTATCCTTCCAATTATGGTACCTGAAATAACATTTTTCTGCCATTGTTGACCAGATGGGGATTTAACCTTCCAATCATGGTACCTGAAATGAACTTGCACTATGCAGAGCCCTTTGCTTGCTTAAATGGTACTTCAGTGATTGACTCATAATGTACCCTCTGGTGCCCTCCCATGGCCTTCTACATAATAGTAGAATTCATTTCTTGAAATTACCAGCACTAATTTCAATTCATTTTTAATATCCCAGGACTTCGCTTTTTCTTGAAAATCATAAAAATGTGACAAAGACAGTGTAGCAGTTGAGTTGGTGGGCAGATAAGAAGCTAATTGAGTCACTAGTGGTTAGCCCAAGTGGAGTAGCTTTTTTTTAGGGTCAGCATACTAACATACAGGGAGAGTGAAAACGGGTCAATTATACTGGTTTCTGGAAAGACAGTTGGGAAAGAGAAACCCATCAGAAAGAAACCCAACAGAAGAGCCGGAATGAGGGTTACCTAAGTAGCACAAGGCAGCTACTTAGGACACAGCACACATAAGGACACAATGAATGACAATTTGAACTATTAAGTGTTGTGCTTTATAAACACATTTTAATATCAGAAAATTCCTCCCTCTGTAGCATATATTTTGCGATGTTTCAAATCATAGGCATCAAAACGAAGGCCCAAAGCCTTTCAGTGGACAATGCTAAATGGATATTTGGTGATTTGTGGTGTGGAGGAGGGCAGAGTTACCCAAGCCATTACAAAAGGTGGATGGGCATAGCTGCAGTGCGAAAAAAGAATACCACTCTCCTTTCAATAATAATGAACAAAACCTACAGCATGAAATGTATGCATGATCCATTTGCTTCTTGGGAAAGCTACAAATGTGTTAAGGTCAGGAAGGCATAGCAGAAAGGGATGGCTGGGCCACACAACTGCCTGAAAGTAAGTGAGACGGGAACAGAAGCTTTCCAGGGACCATACACTCCTGATGGGCATGTCATTTGAACCTGCCAACATCCAGTTCCTGACTCCTGCCCAACTTTCAGCCATAATTCTCTATACAATTTCAAATGTCCATGACAAGCTGGGTAAAGATGAAGTCAGAAAAAGGTGTGGGAACCGGTTTTGAGAGATAAAATTGTGTTCAATTTTCATTATGGACATGATTTTCAAACTTTGTCTAAGGCACACAAATGCCTTGTCCCAGCAACAGCCATTAGAGTGGAATGTGTGAACTGCTGCATGACCACCATTATAAATGATAGCACCATCATCGTAACATAGGAAATCCAGTACAAACTTCCTGAGCATGCCAGACAGGAACTGTCAACCAGCTCAACAACAGATTAAAACCTGAGCTGTTAGAAAAGATGGTTTCCCTAAATGAAACGGATTAACATACAACATAGCTTGAAGCATGGCAATTTATACAGATTGCCTGAGACCTTTCTCTTCTTGCCAGGCTTCAAAATGAAAGGGGAAATCTGCATTAAAGCTGAAGTATGAATAATAGTCATTAATAAGATTAATAACAACCAGAAATGCATAACATAAGTGGACCTCTGTGCCCTTATATGATATCTCACATCAGCAGCAGCAAAAATTCTCATTCAGAGAGGGTGCACGGCTTGTAAACAATAAATGACTGGCAGTACACAGTTAAGTTATGCACCAGTTGCAGCAGACAGAACGCTAGAATGAACACTTTATTACGGTTACTTTTAATGGTAAGCCGTTGTTTATTTCACTGTTGCACAACGAACTGCCACCAGGTACAGGCACTTCACAATTAAGCATAAAATAATCATAAATAAAATAAAAGAGTCATGTGCCATTAGGTGGATCTCACGGAAATCCATGAGTATAATATAAATTAAGGAAACAATTTTCATATTTAGTTAAGAATGCCAGACTTTCATAGTAATTGCTATCTTGGCAATTACAATGAAGGATAAGATAATGTGTGGCAATGACGTCTAAGAGCTTTTACTGTAGGTTTAAAAAACTGTTGGTGCCCATATTTTTGTGGGGCGAAATGAAATACAATCATTATTTATTTATTTTTACTCAAGGATTTCATTGCAGCTTTGGGGCAACATGTTTTACCCTTATGAATAACATCAGTGATAGCCTTAAGGCCAATTCACACGACCAATTTTGAGATAGAAAGGTTCGAGACAAGGTAACTTTTCCCTTAATGTTTGCCTTCACTTCAGTTTTTGCAAGGTGAAGAGGCCTTGTGAAAGAGGCCCATATGTAACAACAACTTATGATCACCGGAAAAATTAGCTATATTCAGGGAATAACTATAGCCCTATTCAGACACTGTGTTGTTCATGTATACAGGTGTCCATATATAGGTACATGTGTTGATATTAAAAGTAAACCTGAGTACAAGCCCCCTGAAATGCAGGATTCAGATAGGATATATACTGCTGTATGTACATTCAACATAACATGTGAAAAACTGTATGTACATACACTGTATTCAGATTGCACATGTACTAAATGTAACATAGGCTTATGGATATGATGGATCCAGGCCATGGGGCCTGGAGAAGAACAGGGTGCTAGATCATTCTACATGAGATAGGGAAGGAAAGGTAATAACCAGCCCTTCTGGCAGGGATGATGGCTCCATGAATGAATATGGGAATCCCTTCCCACACACAAAGAAATGAATTATTATTCTTATTTAAAATATTTATATACCATGTTTTGACAAAAGGTTCTCACAGTGGTTGATGTCACAAATGGGAAATGATCATGAGCTGTTTACATAGCAAAAGGGAAAGGGAATGCATCATGTCCTTAGAGTCTTGCAACAAGGGGAAGCTGAAGAGCTTTTTCAGAGGAAGCAGGATTGGAAAAAATCACACACACACACACACAATCTTCCATGCTGCACAGTTAAGAAAGCTCTCTGTAGCGCAGGTGTGACTTCTTGGTGCATATACAAGTCATTGGTTAGGATGTCTTCCAGTTTGCAAGAAGCCTGTTGGACATAGTGCTGATTGGCCAAACCCCTGTGATGTCACCAAGAAACACACATCCGTTCCTCTCCACACACAATCCCCCAAGCAGTTTTGAATTATTAAGAGGGTTCCTTTTCTCAGATCAATAAGCTGAAGAATGAACAAATAAATATATGATTTTTTTTTGTCATTTTAAAGATAAACCAAGGAAGAAAGACCCCTTGAAGCATGGGAGGAGGGTCAAAACTGGAGGCAGAGCCAGCATTTGATTTGCTAGTGTGCATGTCTATTTCATTTGAGACACTAGGAGCAAGTGAGACTCACTCAGCAGCTGAGAGATGCTCTTTTTAATGTATATTATATTTCCCATTACCTCAGATTCCCTGTAACCGCTCTTTCACTGCTACATTTGTTTGATGTTTGTACATATTCCCATAGACCATAGAAAACAAGCATCCATATCCAAACCACCAAGGACAAAAATGCACCACAGAAAAAGTCTCATTAAAACCAAGAATTGGAACTGGTGAAGGCTGGAATGTTATTTGCTTAGGACTTTGACATTCAATGCAACATAGAAGACAAATATATTTATTGAATTTATTTCTCAATTCAAAAGGTAGCATATATGATGTTCTCAAGTAGCCTCCCTTCCAGGCACTAACCAGACCTAGACCTGTTTAACTTCAGCAAAGTTGCTGCTGCACCATACGCATTCAGACTGTTCCATGGGCCCATGCTGTGCTTTGGCTCTGAAAGTAGCTTAGAGTAATTGGTTTATTGTAACACAACCTTTTGCATGCAACAGACTCCTTTATCACATGCCTGCTGCTGCAAACTAACAACATTCACTTACAACCATGCTTTTCACATACTGAGTGCAATTATCTTGCAGCAATTTAGCCTTTCGACATCTCTACTGCAGTTGCAATATATGTTGGCAGCAGCCATCTTGCAGAGTCATGCTGCTACCATGCTAGGAATTGGCAGGCTGTGACAAAGGTAGGCTCTTGCCTTCAAACTGGACCCAACCATGCAACTCCTTGGAGTATCTAGCAAGCCTCTCCAAGCTCCAGGTACTCTCAGTAGAAGAGCCTCCATTTGAAGCATGTGGCCTGGCCATGCCACAGTAGAAGGGAAGGTTATGCTAGAATCCTATATGGAGTTCCTCTCCAATCTCCTGTTGGCACACAAAGGAGGTAGAGTTGCAGCCTACATGATCAAAAGCACTTTCAGAACAGCACATCCATGATTTTCAGAATGTTCCTTTATGTAAAGCATTAGGTTATGGGTCTGTTTGACCAGGAACAAGACAAAAAACATTGCTCATTTCTACTTTTTTTAACCTCAAAATGACTGATTATTCATCTGAAGAGTGAGAGCTGATCATCTGAGGAGGCTCCAAACATCAAATTATGAAAGATGCTCTTTTATCATCAGCATACAACATCTTTGAGCCCCTTTAATGAAGTGTCTCTCTGCATCAAAAATGTTTCTCTAAGATGGGTCTCTTTGCCTCTATCTGCTAGGCTGAAAACTGACTGAAACTCCATTCAGAATGCTATTTACCTACAGCTTAATTTGATTCCTCAGGAATTCACATGCAGTTTTAAGTTTCAAAATAAATCCCTCAAGTAACTCCTCGTTACTTTTATGATAAAAAGCAAGTCAGTTCCCAAAAGACTACAGCAGCATAAATGTGCACACTAGTTTTTAAGACTACCCACATCCTGGCAGTGTGGTCATTCACTTTTTAATGAAGAGTGAATGCCACAGCATATTTGCTGTACCAGGAATCAAAATGTTTTTAGTATGATGCTAGTAAAGGAATTTCTTCGCGGTCTATTAAGCCCCCTCTTAAATTATCCAATTCTTTACATTTCAGTTAGTCCAAAACCATGCTGGAAAATTACATGCAGTTCAATCCTACTAAAAAGAACAGAGGAGGAAGGATTTTGAACACAGCACTGGAAAAAAATCAAACAGTACAGGCACGTAAAGGCAGAAATAGTTAAGATGGACATATTCCTTCAACAAAGTTGTGTTTGGTAGTTCATATTATAGTAATTCATATTTAGGTAATCTCTTCTTGTAACCTAGCACTCATTAGAGATATTTTAGTATGCTTTTCAGCTTTAATAGATGGATTCTGTTCTTAACATGCAACTTGTGAAATTGCATTGCCTTATTGAGATTAAAACTGTGGACAGCAGCTAACATTTGTATCTGCATTTTTATTAATTTGGTAAGAGGTGTCAGGAGACATGGCTGTTTTAAAAGACCTCTAGGGATACAAACCGCTGCTGTGGGAACAGCTGCTCTACCTGCTCTCAGTTTTAAAAAATATTGATTTTGTTAGATTGGCTCAGTAGGAAAAACATTTTAAAAATGAAAAGGAGGGTTTCCGGAAGCATGAGAGGAGGACAGGACCAAGCAAGAATTAGAATTACCAGCTCCCAAAGCTCCCAAAGATCTCCCAATTCTTATTAGTTCTATGTAAAACATAAAAGTGATCACTGGATCCAATTTGATGCTGAGTATATACTGAGAAAAATTGCTTTAGACTGAAACCAGAGTGGCTGGGGTGGGGTGTTTGCAATCCAGTGTAAAGTTATCCAATATAATCAGATCAAATCAAAACATTGGAGGGCATATTTTTCCCCTTTGTGTGTGTTTAGTCTAAAACATTGTATATTTTTCCCAACTGGGTTATTTCCTACAGATGGAAAACAATGAGTGGGAAGGAGAGGAGTTGTCTAATTCAGGGATTCTCAACGTTGGATCCCCATATGTTATTGGACTTCAGCTCCCATAATCCCCAGGCCCAGCGGACTTTAGCTGGGGATTACGGGAGTTGAAGTCCAATAACATCTGGGGACCCAACGTTGAGAATCCCTGCTCTAACTGACATCTCAAGCTAGCTAACGAGGGAATGACATTTAGCCTTGCGTCTCCTGAAAACATACTGCAATTAGATGCTGAGGAGGAGAGGGGAGGAGTTATCTGATTGACAGCTCTTAGCTGGCCAATGAGGGAATGACTTTTCAGGCTTCCTGCTGCTGACAGCATGTAGCAATTTGTTGATCTGCGCATCTCCATTCCCTTCCAGTCACAGTGGCTCGTAGCGTAACATCACAACTGCACAAGGAGGAGAGGTGATTTTTCCCTGATGCCTCCTTCCCTCTGCTATCCATTCGTATGGGGAATTGGTCCAATTGGCTCTGAACTGAACTGGAATTGGATTGGACACAATTCTGTTGTGCGTACAGCCCTCATTCATTATAACCAATTCTCACTTCAACATTATCTCTTAATTTTTCACACACTGATGTCCAAAACCTACAGCTCAGTTCAAAACACCATCCACACCAACACACGTAGACATCATTTACCAAACACAATAGGTAATATTAGCCATGTTAGCAGTAACTTAGTCCCTTGGAAATCAATGGAACTTAACTTAGTCATTACTAACTTGTCTCGCTGGCTGATATCCAGTGCAATCTAACGTGAGCGGTTGCAAGTCACCTGCACTGCTGTGGCCTGTCAGTGAAGCACTGGTAGTCAGTCTTGTGCTCTTACTTAAGAGCGCAAATATCCCGAGCATTAGCACACCCACACTCTGGAAATGCTAGTTAGATTGGAAACAGGTCACTGACATTCAAGTGACGTGTTTCCTATCTAACTAGCATTTCGGGTGTGCAAGTATGTGTAGTTGAAGTATTTGTACTCTTGAGCAAAAGCACAAAATCACCGGTGCCTCACCACTGGTAAGCCCACAGCACCACAGGTGAATTGGCTTTACCTGCATTAGGCTATACTGGATGTTGGCCATTTATTTCAAAGGTGCTTAGTCAGGACTAACTAGTCTGGATGTTGCCCACTGTTCCTCCCTCACATATATTTACTGGACACTTTAGCTCAGGCAGTAAAGATCCTCACCAATCAACTGTTTTTACCACTGAATAAAACATGCTGCTGCAAAGTACTCATTTTGGTTTTGCAGAGAACTTCAAACAGGCCAAACTTTCTTCATAAGCAACTTTAGGGTTTCAGATCTTAAACCCAAAGCAACGGACTCGAGGCTGATTTGGGTCTTATCCAAGGAGTGTGAGCAAGTATAATACCCTCTGGTATTGTGCTCACATAAAAAATGTGAGCATGGTGCTTAATTCCAAATGATGAATGCTTAATTCCAGATACAAAATGGCACCAGGATGAAGCAACAGTCTCTTCTCCAATCCCAGACAGATGGCTTTGGATGCAGTTATACAGAGTGAAAGTACACTACACATGTAGTTCCAGAAATCTTTTTCCTGAGTGGTTTATTTCACCAGGCGAAGCAGCTACGGAGGATTATGTTTTATAGCTGCTTCCATCATAAACACAAAGTAATCTTATATAGATTTAATTTAAGGATTATTCCGAAACAACTCAATTTTCTCCTTCTCTTTTCCCTCCCTTTTCCTTTCAGACTCCACCCGCCACAATCTCTACAGAATCCCCACCAGGACAAACTTCTAAACAACAAAAAATAAAGGATTACCAGATAGAACACAACACACCCCTCCCCTTTATAGCAACCAGAATTTAATTAATTTAAAATTCAGGGCCAAAGGTGGTCTCCTGTCACACAAACTTCTCCTAATTCTTGGGTTCTCTGGCGTAGGAGCTGTTAGTGATGTTTTTTCTGGTAAAGAGGATTGCCCATCACTTTCATCAGCCTACTCTGTGAGGTCAAAACTGGAAGCAAGATCAAATTCCTCTCCAGTTCCTCTCTCCCTTCCCTCTTTTATCATAGTATGGATGCTGGTAAGTTTCAAGCTGTTCAATTTCTTTCTATCATCTAAGATAAAAGAATCTCCAAGGATTTTGATTATTTGTTTTGGTCAGAATATTGGGAACTTTTCTTTCTCACTTTATAAGGCAGGCATACTCAAAGTTCTGCAGTGAAATGTTTGGTTTTTTGCACCTCATTTCTGAAAAATTGTATTTTTGTTGCTTCTCCCTTGCCCAGTCATGAATCTGTGTATCCTCAGAGTGAGATGGCAGGGAAGGCCCTATCAGTTGTTGCCTTTAGATAAGTTTGGTGGTAGCTCTGCGTCCTCTTAGCAGTTCAAATGATTATTTTCCTGCAGTAGAATCAGGAGTAGTTTGATAAGCAAAGAGAGTTTCATGGATTGCCTCTTTCCAGGGTTGTTGTTGCGTACTAGCCAGTTGTAAACTTTCCTTCACTAATCTGTTCATTCTTTTCACTAAGCCATTCCATTGAGGATGGTACAAAGAAAGAGTCTTCTGTGTTATCCCTTGGTTATGCAAGTATTGCTCCATTTCAAATGAGGCAAGCTGTGTCCCATTGTCAATCACTAGTTCTTTAGGAAGACCTTCTCTCACAAAAACTGCAGCCATGTATTAGATCACCTTGTTTGTAGTAATGTTGTCAGCAAATGAAACTTCTGGCTACTTGAAATAGTAACCTTGAGACTTGCGTTTTGGGTGATATACAAATGTGTTAAATGAATGAATGAATGAATGAATGAATGAATGATCCACTATCACTATAACAAATCTTTGTCTTGTAGGTTGGTGATCAAAAAGCACCATTGTATCAAGAGCAAGTTTCCTCCAGGGACCATTGGAATACTCTACTGGAGTCAAGGGGGTGGTGAAAGTCTTCTGTAATTTGTCAGATGCAACATAAGCCATAAAGTACCTGATTACTTGTTAAATGTGTCCATACCTGGCCACCAAAAACTTTCTCTGATTAGCCCTTTAGTCAAGCTCATGTCCAGATGACCTTCATGGGCAATTTTGGTTACTTTCACTTGTAAGGTGGTTGGCACCACCAAATGATCAGTCCTCCGCTCCAGCTCATTGAGAAAAAGCAGCTCATTTGCTATGTGCATGTATGGCTGAAGATGATCAGGTAGCTTGTTTTTGCATGGCCATCCATTCATTATGTAAGGTTTAAGTTCAGTAAGCACTTGATCAGCACTAAGGGCAGGCTCAGACTGGCTCACCGAGCAGCAAGGCATTTTCCCGGTGCACCCTCGCCTGGTGCGCCCTGCTGCACTCGCTGGGCTCTTCCCACGCCAGCTGCCCGGCTCCCCTTTCCCCCTCTCCCTGTCCGGAGAGCCCCACCTCCTCTCCTTCCGATTGGTCGTGAGAAGTAGGCTCAGACTGCCCTTAGGGCAACAGGGCACATTCCCAGTGTGCCCCACCTGCCCCACCTCACCTGCTGCACCCCACCCCACCTGGTGTGCCCCGCCCCACCCCTGCGCCCCAACTCCCACCCTTAATTACCCATTCTGCTTAAAACCTGCCCCCTCCCCACATATATTCCACCACCATCTCAGTGCCCCCAGTCCGGCCCTGACTAAGGGCCACTTTCCATTCAGAAGACATGATCACTCCATGAGTGGATGAAGCTATTTATTAATGTATTTATTTATTTAGTGCATTTTTATACCACCCTAACCCAAAGTCTCTATTTGCGCAATTACTACTCCTTACAAGAACATAAGAACATCCCTGCTGGGTTAGGCCCAAAGCCTATCTAGTCTAGCATCCTGTTTCACACAGTGGCCCACCAGCTGAGAAGCCTAGAGGCAAGAGCTGAGGGCATGCCCTCTCTCCTGCTGTTGCTCCCCTGCAACTGGTAGAGCCATCTTGTCTCAGAGGCTGAAGGGGTGGCCTATAGTCAGACCAGACTAGTAGCCATTGATAGACCTGTCGTCCATGAATTTGTCCAAGCCCCTTTTAAAGCCATCCAAGCTGGTGGTCATCATTACATCTCATGGCAGAGAATTCTATAGATTAATTATGTGCTGTGTGAAAAAGTACTTCCTTTTGTTGATCCTAAATTTCCTGGCCTTCTATTTCATGGGATGACCCCTGGTTTTAGTGTTGTGAGAGAGGGAGAAAATTTTGTCTCTGTTCACTCTCTGTAATCCATGCATAATTTTATACATGCCTATCATGTTTCCCTGTAGTCACCTCTTTTCCAAACTAAAAAGCCCCAGATGCTGTAGCCTTGCCTCATAAAGAAGGTGCTCCCAGCCCCTGATCATGGTGCACCTATTCTGCACCTTTTCCAGTTCTACAATATCCTTCTTAAGATTCGGTGACCAGAACTGCACGCAGTACTTCAAATGTGGCCTCACCATAGATTTGTATAAGGACATTATAATATTAGCATTTTTATTTTCAATTCCATCCCTAAAGATCCCTAATAGGGGTGTGCACAAAACCAGTTTGCCCAGTTCGGTTCAATTCCAAACCCGGCTTGAACCAAACCAGGTGACCTCCCCCCTCCTCCAGCTCAGCTCAGATTTGAGCCAGTTCAGGGGTTCTAATTAAAAACAAAAAACAAAAAAATTCACCACCTCCAGAGGGTGCTGCAGCGGCCATGTGGGACACTTGGGTGGTTCCCCATCCCCCTGCTGACCTCCCCGCAGTCTCCCCCCGGGCTGTTCTGGCCATTTCTGATGTGGTAGTGGTCATTTTGGAGGTAAAAAGCCACGCAAATGGCCAGGGCGCATATGCGGCACCCTCCAAAATGGCCACCGCTATGTCAGAAATGGCTGGAACTGCCCCCAAATGGGCCAGAATGGCCCAAGGGAGACCCTGAGGAGGCCGATGAGGGTGGGGGAACTGCTGGATACCCAGCTGCAGCTGCAGCTGCAGCAGCACCTCCTGGAGGTGCTGAGTTGTTGTTGTTGTTGTTGTTTTAAAAAATGTTGAAACCCTGAACTGGCCCCGAACCAGCCTGGCAGGGTACAGCAAGCCCTCGAGCCAGACTAGTTTGATGGCGAACCAGCTTGAGGTCGAGCCAGTTCATACATCCCTAAGCCCTAGCATGGAATTCACCAGCTTAGATCCCATCAGTGTATCTGTGAAGTTGGGGGGGGGGGGTTGCCCCAAGATGCATCACTTTACACTTGCTTACACTGAACCACATTTGCCAATTTGTCACCCACTCACTTAGTTTGGAGAGATACTTTTGGGGCTCCTCACAATTTGTTGTGGATTTCACTACACTAAATACTTTAGTGTCATCTGCAAATTTGGTTACTTTACTGCTTACCTCAACTTCTAGATAATTTATGAACAAGTTAAAGAGCCCTCGTCCCAGTACAGATCCTTGGGGGATCCCACTTCTTAATTGTGAAAACTGTCAATTCATTCCTACCCTGTGTTTCGTGTCCTTCACCCAGTTACCAATGCACACATGAACCTGTCCCCTTATCCCATGACTGCTATGTTGACTCGAAAGCCTTTGGTGGGGAACTTCATCAAAAGCTTTTTGGAAGTCCAAGTATTCTACGTCAACTGGGTCACCTTTATTCACATGCCTGTTGACACTCTCAAAGAACTCCAAAAGGTTGGCGAGGCAAGACTTGCCCTTGCAGAAGCCATGTTTAACAATTTTGTAAAGTATGCTTTCCATCAGTTTTCCCAGCACAGAAGTTAAACTAACTGGCCTGTAATTTCCTGGATACCTCCTGGATCCCTTTTTGAAATGAGAGTTACATTAGCTACTTTCCAGTCCTATGGTTCAGAGCCTGATTGTAGGGACAAGTTACATATTTTTGCTAGGAGATCAGCAATTTCACATTTGAGTTCCTTCAGAACTCTTGGGTGGATTCCATCTAGCCCTGACAATTTGTTATTTTTTTTAGTTTTTCAAGATAGTTTAGAACATCCTCTCTCATCACCTCAAATTGACCCGGTTCTTCAGCCTCCAAGCCTGAGAAGCTCAGTTCCGGAGAGGGTATATGATCAACATGAAGACAGATGCAAAGAACTCATTCAGCTTCTCTGCAATCTCCTGCTCAATACTCTTTCATGCCCTCATCATCTAAGGGTCCAACCGCCTCCCTGGCATATTTTCTGCTTCTGATGTATTTAAAGATATTTTTATTATCCCCCTTGACACGCTCGAGTCCTCCTGAAGTTGGTAGTTACCTTTCCTCCTTCTTAGTAAATATACATTCCATCTGATCTTCTGTTATTGTGGTTTTGAATAAGTTCCATGCTTTCTGGAGTTATTTGATCCTCCTGACTTTCCCTTTCAGCTTCCTTTTTACCACTCCTCTCATTTTGGAGAAATATCCTCTTCTGAAGTCCAACGCATCTATGTTGGATTTCTTTGGAGTGTTCCATTTGCATGTAAGCTGAATTGAATCCTTCATCCTCATCTTCTGAAATCTCTTCTTGGCCTGAAAGTGGAAGTTGAGATAAACAATCTGCAGTTGTATTCTGAAGATATGTTCCAAGTGGAAATCAAAATCCATAAGTCCAGTGATCCATTTGGCTATTCTTGGCATCGCTCTACTTGATCCCCGAGTAGTAAATAAAGCAGGTATGGATTTAGGGTCTGACCATAAAGTGCATTTTCTGCCCCACAAATAAGTCCTGAAGTGCCTCGCCACCCAGAAACATGCTACAGCTTCTGTTTCAATGACAGAATACATCTTCTCTGACACAGTAAGCGCTCTGGAAACAAAGGCAATGATATCTTCCCTGTCCTCTTTTTCCTGGGTCAAGACATCACCCAAACCATATTCCAAAGAATCAGTGGTTGCAATAGTGTCCCTGTTGATGTCAAAAGAAATGAGAGGAGGGCTTTCAGCAATGGCTGATTTGGTCATCTGAAAACAATGCATCTTGCAGGATGCATCTCTGTTAAATGCTACATTCTTTTTAAAAAAGAAGATGCGATGGAGCAACTTTTGAGACAATTGTCTAACAAATTTAGAGTAATACTCACAGAATCCTAAAAGTGATTGAAGTGCATCCTTTTTGTATGGCCCTGGTGCTTCCCAAATAGCTTTCACCAAGTCTGTTTTGGGATGTACACCCTCTGAGAGATATTGTGTGTCCCAAATATGTCACCAAGTGCGTGCAAAACTGACATTTCTCTGCCATGATAGTAAGTCCATGTTGTCAGTGTTTTCTTAAGACATCTGTCAGTTTAGCATCATGCTCCTCAATGGTTTTAACATACACTAAAATGTCATCCTGAAAGTAAATGATGCCATCCGTAGTCCCAAAAATTGCATGCATCATTCATCGTAATACTGAAGCTACAGAGGCTAATCCAAAGGGCAGTCTTTTGTATTGAAAAAGACCCTCTGGGGTAATGAAGGCTGTATATTTGCGGGAACTTTTGAGCAGAGGAATTTGATGATAGGTCAAAGAAAAGTCCAAAGATGTGAACATGGAGGCCTCTTTCAGAGTAAGCAGCATGTCACTGATATTGAGTAATGGATGACAATCCACTACCATGTTGGAGTTCATATATTTTAAATCTATGCACGTTCAAAGTGTACTGTTTGTTTTCCACACAAGAACAATGGGAGAAACCCATTCTCATGAATCAACAGGCCCTTTAAATGTCAGCATGCTGTTGTCTTAAGAGCTCCTCCCTCAGTGGTTGGTGCAATGCTATGGGTAAGTTCCTCACTTTGTGTTGTACAGGTATAACATTTGCCTTCATCTGAATTTTGTGATTGAAATGTACAGCAGTGTTAAGAGTATCAGTGAAAATATCCAAGAAATCAGCAATCATATCAGCATATGGCTCCATCATCTGTCATACAGATTCTGCTAACTGGGTCTAACACTATCCATAGATTTTTCTGATGTTTCCAGCCCAATTTTGAGACTCCTTTTTGTGATACATACACTTTTCCTTCTGTAGTACATCTTTTGTATTCCAGGACAGCAGTGAAGTATCCATTTATGGCAATAGGAGAACTTCCATATCCCATGGGTGGATGTTTGAAGGCTGCAGGTGCAAATCTAAGGAGTTTCTTGTAAAGCAACTGGGAAATGATAGTTTACGGAGAACCAGAATCAACCAGCATCCTCATTTCATTGCCATTAAGTTTAATTTGACAATGTAGATAAGCAGACTCTCACTCTTTCACACTTAAAGCACTGTCAGGAAGTGGTTCATCTACGTCGTTCTAATCATATGGTGAATCAGTAATGGAGTAGACAGCAGACTTGCAAATCTTAGCAAAGTGTCCCCTATTTTTGCACGTGTTGCAAGTGATCTTCCATGCAGGACAGTGAGCAAGACTGGCTTTGTGGTCAGAGTCTTCACATCAGTAGCAGTGGTAGTTCATCCTTTCTTGTGCTGCCTCTTTCTGGGGCACTACTATATGAGAAGTTTGGCTTTGGAAGGATTTAGACTGAACAACCTGGATTTCAGGCTGTATGGGGTACCAAAGAGAGCCATCTGGCACAATGAAAAACATTTTCCACCCTCCTAGCCATCTCTACAACTTTGTCCTAGGTAGGTTTCTGCTCCAATAGCAGTTTTTCAAGTAGTTTGGAGTGCTTTGTTTTCATAACAATCTGATCCCTGATCATTTCATTGGTAAAGATGGCAAACTCACAAATTACACTTAAGGCATGCAATGCTGTGACATACTGTTCAATAGATTTACCAGGCAGTTGGGATCTAGAACAGAACTTGTGACGTTCAACAATCACATTCAAAGTAGGGTTGAAATGATCATCTAAGGCTTGAAGAGCAGCTTCTTTGGCCTTCAGGGCCCAGGCAGTGAAGAAATATAGCTTTCTGCTTTACATAAGTACAGCCCTGCTAGATCAGGCCCAAGGCCCATCTAGTCCAGCCTGTTTCGCACAGTGGCCTATCAGATGCCTCTGGAAAGCCCACAGGCAAGTGCTGAGAGTATGCCCTCTCTCCTGCTGTTATTCCCCCTGCAATTGGTATTTAGAGGCATCTTGCCTCTGAGGCTGGAGGTGGCCTATTGCCCTCAGAGCCATTGATAGACCTGTCCTCTATGAATTTATCTAAAACCCTCTTAAAGTCATCTAGGCTGTTGGCTGTCACCACATCTTGTGGCAGAGAACTACATACAGGTATGTTAATTATATGTTGTGTGAAAAAGTATTTCCTTTTGTCGGTCCTATATTTCTTGGCAATCAGTTTCATGGGATGACCCCTGGTTCCAGCGCTTTGCTGGAGTAAAATCAGGGCTCTGTATAGTAAGGTGGTAATTGCAGAAATAGGACCTCCATGGTTTCCAGGGAAGAGCAGGTTCTCCTGGGGTGGACAAGAAAAAAAAGTTGGTGGTGGTGGGATCTAAGCCGTGCTGCAGAGGGCATCCAGTGAACATCAGAGTCCAGGATTGAGAAGGGAAAAGTACCTTCAGGATCTACGCAGGTCAGGAAGCTGGAGAAACAATCAGCAGCAGCGACAGTAGAAAGCAATTCAGGAATGTAGGCCCAGGAATGCAAAGAAATGAGGTTGCAGGAACATTCACAAGCTTTGCAGGCTTGTTGCAGGCTCATCATTCAAAATCTCATTGTCAAATGTTTTATTGCTGCTTCCCTCATAAACACAAAAGAAATAATGTAGATTTATTATAAGGGTTTATTCAGAAATAACTCTGTTTCCTCCTCCTCCTTTCCTTCTCTTTTTCTTTCAACCCCCCCCCCCCCCACCGCCCTCGCCAAACTCTAAACAGGATCCCCACTGGGACAAACTTCTCAACAAGAAAACATAAAAGATTACTACACAGAATACAACAGACTACCTCAGATTGATCCAAGGACCATCAGACAGTGGGGGTTGTTTAATCCTTTCTTTCCCAGCCACTTGTCCTTTCAAACAACATCTCCCCAATGATTTCCCCCAAGACATGAAAGAGAAGGTCCCCATATATTTTAGCCCTTGAGAAAAGCAGCTGGCAGGATCAATTTTTACTGGTCAAATAAAAACACACAGACACACACACACACACCAGGCCCCAGTTCAGTCCGAAGCCAACCATGGGTGGCCTTTTAGAAGTTGCCAGTGTCAACAATGGGAGTTTCCCTTCCAGGTGAAACAGCAGCCACAAGAAAAGGATTCAGACAGGGGTAATGGTTGAGCCAAGTCCCCCTCCCTCCATGTATGATCCCAATGTAAAACAACACATACCAGGGTCATGTTAATACAACATGTAGTTTGACCTTGAGTTTTGGCTCTTGAGTGGTGGACATGAATGTGTCAAATTTAATCCTGACAGATGCATACACTACTACCAAGATTTATATTTGTGTAATACAACTATGAGGCTATTCACATGCACATGCAAAACCAGGGTAAGGGAGCCGAGCCCGATTTTGCACATGTGTGTGAACCATGGCAGCAAACCCACCTATAGAGCCACCTTTCAAAATGAGGTTAAGAGAGTGAGCACTCTCCTAACCCTGTTGTTTTGACTGTGTGTCAGCCATGGCTGCAAGCAACCATGGCTGGCAGACTTAGGGAGGGGTCAGCAGTAGCCGGTGCTCATGTGGGCAGGCAATCCGCCCACCTAGGGACGTTGGATTGATCGTCTCTGGGGAGGTAAGCTCTTTAGGGCCTCCTCCCCGCAAACCGGATAGGAATCATGAACAGTGAGAAAGGGCTCTATATATTGTACAACTCTCCCAAGTATCCCAGCTTTATTCCACTAGAGAGATGTATCCACAAGCACATGCAAAGGAATATAAAATAATGTATCTGCTTCCTTAATTTCTGAATAGAGAAGGTGATGTTGATGGGGTAGTTCCATGTAAGCATGAGAACTCTCCTGCTGGAATATATCACCAGATTAGGAGGAAGTCCAAGGGCAAAACAAAAACCCCCACCCTAATCTCCTAAGAATGGGTTTTTGAACTGTACAGGTTCATCCATTCTCCCTTCATGCCCTTCACTTCTTTTCTACCACCTATATGCATTTACTGCCCCTTCATATTACATGCTCACATTTCTGCTACCAGATCACTTCTTGCCATAAATTCCAAATTCTGTAAACATGGTAATATTGAGTTCAAACTAAGATACGTCTATAGAACATCAGTTGACCAAAAATGACTTTTTGTAAACATTATAGCTTAAACATTCAATTTTGTATGCAGAATTTGAATCTGCACCTAATCTAAATTTTTCTAACAGCAAAATCTGCAGTTGTTTAAAAACTAAAACCTATAGTTTATATTACTAGCCCTGGCAATCTACTGCTCTGGAATACAATGCTTGATATTACATTAAATTATCATAATGAATGTGGGAAATTCTTTTTGACATTTCAGCTCAAAAGACCTCCTTTTCCAGGGAGGAAGTGATGGGAAACCCTGCTCAGAAATCTTTGGGTTAATCCGAGCATAAGGAAGCCTTTGCTTTAAGCCACTAGCATTCTAACTCTGATGGATGGGACCAATTCCTAAAACCCTGCAGGCTAAAGATACACTGTACTCTGAGTCACTCAGGCTGCTTCTGGTTATTGAAAATTCTTGTTCCTCAGCTGCCAGTGGCATAGCAGTTTGTAATTATCAGTCCCAGTAACATGCAGCAGCACTATCAAAACATCATAGATCAACCAGGCAGAGCTGAAAGATTTGCTCCTCAATATCTAACTCCCAAAGTCTTCTATAATGCAGTTTGTCTGACATCATGTTGCAGGAGTGTTTCCATTAAGTCTGTATGTAATGACAGTATTTGTTGGAATAAAATTGAAGAGAGAGATGGGTTTTCATCCATATATGGTTAGAGCCCAGTTAAATTCAATTAATCTTTCTCCACAGGGCCAGTGTGAGCCACAATGAAATAGCAATCTCAGACAGCAGACTGGATAAGGTTAAGGTAGCGCCTTGGCTGCCCCACCCCACTGTGCCTCCCTTTGCCCTACCTGCTGTGTCACCACTCACCACCAATCTCTCTGCTCTCCCTGCATTTTAAAAAGCCAGGGGGCGGCGGGAAGTGAGAGTCCACAGTTCCTGTTGCTCGGTAATAGCAACGCCGCCTTGGGATGCCATATGCAAGGCGGTATAAAAATAGAACAATAAATAAAAATAAATAAAAATGTGCACCAAACCGGAAAAATCGGTTTGGCTTGAATTGAACTGGACTTGAGCCAAACCAGGTCCAATTCGGTTTTGTACACGGAGGAGCTGGAGTCCAAACCGGTTCGGGACCGGCTCAAGGTGGGTCAGGAGGCTGTAATTTTATTTTATTTTTAAGTAGAACGTACCACCACCTAGGGGTTCAGCAGTCCGGGGGGGGTGCTGTGGCTGTGGGGGGTCTCTGCTGGCCTCCTCCAGTCTCTGAAGGGCCGGTTTGGCCCATTTTGGGGCCAGTTTGGCTCTTTGTGAGTGAGTGGTGGCCATTTTGGACCTTGAGCTTGAGCCGGCTCACACATCCCTACTTGGTACCCTGTGTCCCATGACTTTTCAAAAGGCAGAGGACGTGGAAAGACCAGCAATCAAAGTGGGCAATAAGGAGAGAAGTCTGGATTGTGGGGAGGTGGAAGAGGAGTGAGGCCCAAGTGGGCAGAGGAGAAGGCAATTGCTCCATGGCAAGCTTTGCTGTTTGTTTGTTTGTTTGCTGTTTGTTTGTTTGTTTGTTTGTTTGTTTGTTTGTTTGTTTGTTTGTGAGCCAGCATGGTGTAGTGGTTAGAGTGCTGGACTAGGACTGAAGACCCGAGTTCAAATCCCCATTCAGCCATGATACTTGCTGGGTGACTCTGGGCCAGTCACTTCTCGCTCAGCCTAACCTACTTCACAGGTTTGTTGTGAGGAGAAACTTACATATGTAGTACACCGCTCTGGGCTCCTTGGAGGAAGAACAGGATATAAAATGTAATAAATAAATAAATAAGAACATAAGAAACTGCCTTATACTGAATCAGACCATTGGTCCATCTTGCTCAGTATTGTCTACATAGACTGTCAGTGGCTTCTCCAAGGTTACAGGCAGGAGTCTCTCCCAGCCCTATCTGGAGATGCCAGGCAGGGAACATGGAACCTTCTTCATTCAAGCATGTAGATGTTTTTCCCAGACCAGCCCACCCATCCCCTAAGAGTTCACATGCAAACCAGAGCAGACCCTCCTTAGCAAAGGGGACAATTCATGCTTGGTACCACCAGATCAGCTCTCCTCCCTGAGAACTCAGGTGTATCGGATAGGTGCAGTGGCTCACTAAGCCACATCAGGCACTGTTAGGGTTTGGCCTGGCCTGTTTCTACATCATCATCACCTGCCTTCCTAAACAGTGGCCCACATGTTGCATAGCATAATGTGGTCTAAGAATGTAAGAACAGACATATATACCTGTGAACATTTGAAAATAAAGAAATATTTTTTAGATTTTTCATCTGACTTAGACTCTCGAGCCCCTCACCACCCTCTGACCAATGTAAATGGAAAAGCCAATTCAACTATGCTTAAAGCATTTACTTGGCTGTTGACTTCTGTTCCGTGCGAAGTGGGAAGATGATCACATTTACAAGAAGGGTAGCCATTTTAATTATTTTTTTAGATTGAGACAAGAATCCAAAGATCTAGGTTTAGTTGGGAGTACTAATGTCCTTGGATTGGCAGTTAGACTGCTTCATATTGCTTCTTAATTTTATAAGGACTACTGGGGTAATCTGAATTTGTATGATGCTGTGTTTTGTGTATTATTTGAAGGCATTAAATCATTCATCCAGCTATATCAAATATTTGAATGATCATTTTATATTATAAAATTCCAGTCACTTTCCACACTGACTGGTGCTTATAATGGCATATGAAACATTTTTTAAATGCATAAATTCATGTTTTTGTTCAAATAACAATTCTAAAGGCATGTTAAAAGTAAAACTGCATCAATTAAAGCTGAATTGGTGCCTTTTTAAACGGAATACAACCATTTTGTAAAGTGCTAGATTCTGAATTCACAAAATGACAACCTAAATGTGGGTGTGTCTCTAAACAGGAGTGACATAACCCATGAAATAGGGATTTGTGTCCCTCATGCAATCACATTCCACACTGCTTTCATAATTGCAATTGATGAGCTGGCTGCAGAGCAAAGATAGAACTTGCCTGTTACAGTGACAAACGACTGCTGTATCGATGCTAGAAAACAGTTGTATCTTCACAACAGGAGGGCTCCTTTCCCGAGGAAAGACATCTGGATAACGACTGTAACCCAAGTAACAACCATAAATGTATTGCACAGTAAACTGATTAACTGAAAATGCGAAGCACCCTGTTTTCAACTGAAATGATCTTTTCACTCTTGTGAGAATAGGAATACACAGATATACAGGCTTAGCAGACTTGGGCAAGTGCTGAGGCACCTGGGCACTTTCCAGATTAGACCGTGCAACAGTTTCACTATGGATCTGCAAAGTGTGCTTCCGCACTTCCTGTGTTGTGACCCTGCAGTCCCTGCATTGACAGCAAGCTGCCGTTCACATTTCCGATGCCTTCTTCCAGATTTTATCTTTGCGTTATAGTGCTACAACATTGCAAGTCCACTGCAGAAAAATAGCTGTATTTTCCCATTGTAGAAGTTTGAGATTCTGGGGATGATTTTCAATACAATCCTGCCAGCCAAAGCATTTTACCCCTGTTGCAACGTATAATCTGGAAAGCACCCTGGAGGGTCTGTTGCTAAGCCCTGACTTGCTGCCATACAGTAATAGCCACATTTGCATGCTCATTGGTCCATCTAGCTCAGTAATGTCTACACAGACTGGCAGTGGCTTCTCCGAGGTTGCAGGCTGGAGTCTTTCCCAACCCTATCATGGAGATGCCAGGGAGGGAACTTGGAACCTTCTGCATGTGAACATGCAGGTGCTCTTCACAGAGCAGCCCCAACCCCTAAGAGGAATATCTTACAGTGCTCACATGTAGTCTCCCATTCAAATGCAAAGGAGAGTTGGCCCTGCTTAGCAAAGGGCACTATTCATGCTTGCTACCACAAGACCAGTATGTCTAGTATGTGGGAAAGGGCCTTCTCAGTTATTGCCCGCAGGCTGTGGAATTCGCTTGCGGATGAGATCTGCTTGGATCCTCTCTCCCAGCCTTCAGTAGGAGTGAACATTGCCCTTTTTATTCAGGCAAGGGTACAATCTACATCTTATGTGTAGCAAGTTCTAAAATGAAATGCCAGATAAATCTTGAAATGAGTGGTATTAATGTGTCCCTCAGCTGGATTTGGTTCTATGGAACCAGAAGAAATGACAATAACAGAATCTAGTGTATAAAAGGTGAAGTATATCAGGTTTCTATATTGTGTATATATGATTCAAGATCTATGTCAGATTTGTCCCATGGTAGAAGGACCTCAACATTTTTGCTCTGGAAGAAAATTCAGAATCATATAATTCATATTATCAGTAGCAATACATACAGTTGAGAAGCAGGAAACATAATCCTACCGATGTTCTGAACATTTTCCCAAATGAGAAAATAACTCTTGTTTCTAAACAGCAAGATCACTTGCCATGACTTCATGTGAATGCTAAGTAATTTTCCAGGAAGTCCTTCAGTAAGCAAACTTTGACAGGGAAGCATGCATTCGGTATTACTCACATACATGGAGAACGAGGTACTAGTCATTGCTCTAATTATAATTTATGGGAAATAGAGACTGCTGTACATCAGTAATTTCCCGTTGTTCTGGGTGTCCCAGACCCTGGAAATGAACTGCAAGAGGGATGTTGGAAGTATATTGGATGAGCAGTAACTGCCATCTGCTGGTTGCATAAGTTTTTGCCTGCTTTGCCTGCTTGCTTTGCTATCCCAGTTAACATGCCCAAATAATAATTTCCAAAAAAGACAGCAAAACAAGATAGTTTAATAGAGATTGTAGCTTGCAACAGGGAAAAATAATCAGTGGAAAAATTAGCAGTATTGCAGAACAATTCGATCTGTAATACAGCCATATTTCAGCAGTGCCTATCTGGCAAAGGCACCACAAATTCACATTTTTTACATTGCAGGAGAGACTTTGCATATGAATTCTATGTCCAGGAGGCTCTCTGAGAAAACAATTTCATTTGTTCCCACCTCATCCTTTGTCTAGAGACTGCAACAAAAGTAGCTACAGCCCTGGAGGTGGCGGGCCGGTGGCGGCCAAAGGGCAAGGGCCTTCTAATCAACACTTAGGCCACATGAGGACAATGATGGGGGGCTCCAGGGGTAGTACAGATGATGCATTCCCTGCCCACTTGATAAGAAAAGGAACATGCTGAAAATGAGTCATTTTCCATGGACATCCTCCGGAAGCCCTCTCAGCACATCCCTTTGCCATGTGGGGGAGCTGCTGATCCAAATGCCACTCTATGCACACGCCGAATATAGGGCATCCTAATGCCCTCCTCCCAGCATGCGTTTTTGGGTCATGTGGAGGGCAGAGGCGCTTTTACCCCTGGACTTTGGGGTCAAAGTCCAGGGCCTCCACACTCCCTGCCCCCCCTCCAATCCTCTTCAGTTTGTCCTGGGTGGTGTGGTCACCAGGCCGAGCATGATGATGCTTAATTTGCAGGGGAGGTTGGGCTTCCAAAGGCCTTTAGTTCCAGGTTCCAAAATTACCTAGGTGCACCTTTGGTGGAGGGGCCTATTCACCTGAATGGCTGCTCCTCTAGATGTACTAATTTAAGCTAGTATTTGGAGCGTGTGTAGAGTGGTCATTCAGATGAACAGGGGAATGTCCACAGATGTCATGTGCTGCCATGAACACTGTCCCTCACCCCAGCCTAGTGTCCACTGATGTATCCCATACAGAGAGAGAAAAATACATATGGGTTTTGTTATGCAATCCCCACTTCTCTGAGTGCTGGGAAGCACCACAAGGCTTGGTGAGGGCACTGGTGATGTAAACTGTCCCTCAGTATTTTGCAGAGTGCAATGGAAGTATGTAATGCAGCGTGCAGGCAGCAAATCTCTGAAAGCAACTTGTCGTTGTCTCCCCAAGACTGCACCACTAGTTCTAGCTAACTCTGCGCTTTGTATCAGTGCTTCTCTCACTGCAAACTGCTGCTCTCTGCCCTTTTACTTAGCTGACGGGTAATCTTTTCAAACTCTCAAGAGAAATTCCTGGTTATCAGGAGACCATTAGCTCCCACTGATGAAACATCAATCACAGTTGCCATTGGTGGGTGATGCTTCTGAAGAGGGAGCAGAAGTAACATCCCAGCAGCTGTGACCTTACACCTACCTCTAACAATGGCAGAGGGGCTCTTACTGCTGGACTTCGGGGCTGAAGTCCAGGGCCTCCACAGCCCCTGGGGACCCCCAAATCCTCTTTCGTCTGTCCTGAGTGGTGTGGTCGCCAGGCAGAGCATGATGATGCTTAATTTGAAGGGCAGGGGTACCTCTAAAGGCCTTTAGGTCCAGGCTCCAAAATTACCTAGATGCACCACTGATCAATGGCAGAGCTCTACAGATCTTTGCACCACCACATTTGGGACTAACCTCTTTTTTTTACGTTTAGGGGGAAAGCTGCAAGCTACTCTGAGCCTATGTGATAAAAATCAAATAAGTAAACAAAAAATCCTGAATGATGAGGCAGCAATCCACCTAACTAAGACATGGTCAGACAGCAGCTGTAATAATATTGTCCTGCTAGAAGACTCTGAATGAAAAGAGAGAGTAGCAGCAAAAGTGACTCGTCCGGATGTCAAGGGACTAGAATCTAGATTTCCCACTTCAAAAAGTGCTCTTTGATCAAACAGGCAGAGGAGCAGGTGGATAGAATATTTTCATAGCAGGACCTTCAGAGTCTCTAAAGCTAGTGTTGCTGTGACAGCATGTGAACTGGGAAGTCCCTGGTTCAAATCTTACCTCTAGCCATGACTTCACTAGGAAGCTTCAGATAAGCTGCTGAAAAGCAAAATATCACTATTGGTGGTGGTGGTGGTAGTTGTAGTGGTGGTGGTGTTTCAACCTCAATCTCCCATCAGAAATATGGAGAAAATAATACTGGGCCACCTTACAAGGTTGTTGTAAGGATTGCACAGAAGCTATGTAAAGCACTTTGAATGCTTACAGCATACAGTACAAACACCATGTGTTGTTATATTGCCATAGAATCAGAGATATAGTTGCAATGATTAAGACTTTTATTCAATACCAGCATGTTAAATAAACAATATAATATAACATGAATTGTGGCAACATCAAGGAAGGGACATCTGGTGCCTCACTGCACTGGTATGTCCCTCACTGGTCAGTATTGCAGCCACAGGCCTTCTTCTCTCAAAAAGAATTTTGAAAATGTTAACATTTAGGGATGTTGAACCAGAATAAAAATGTAGAACGTTATAAATTCTACATGTAAAAAGTCTGTGGTCCCCCTGCCCCCGCCCACCGACAACTGCATAATTTGAAGCTAATACTTCAATAATTGTTTGAGGGACATGTCATGAGATCCCAACAGAAATGATTTGTACATTCACATAGCTGGACCATTTCCAGATTGTAAATCCCTTGTGCATACAACATAAAACAAGTCTACCTGTTTTCATTTAAGATGTGTGTGAGGCATAGAGTGGAACGATAGCACACCCAGTGGCTGTATCATATTTTAGCAACTGTTTCTGATTTTGTCCATACCCACCTATTTAGCAACTCTTAGAGTCTGAGATGTCCTTTAAAGTTCTTTTTTTCTGGTTAAGTTTTTCATACCACACCTACTTTAAAAAACAACAACCCAACCCTCTTCTCTCCAAAATACATAGAACCTCCCATTCATCACAAAAGGTTAAAGGATGTATGTAATGAAAATAAGGGTACTTCCAAACAGGATGTTTAGCCTGGGACTTTCACACCTTTACAGAGGGTTCACACAACATAATCATCCATCTATTGTCAACCTGTACTTTTCCTGAGCTTAAATGCCGCTTTTATTAACAGAGAAAATATCACTTTTTTGAGAACAATGGTACAGATCTGCACAGTGACTGCATGTGCAGACTATTAGTGTTACTGTTCCGTCATTTTTTGAGAAGCACATGCCCAGATGCAACCGATTGCAACAGAATCAGGCTAAAAGAGGGAGGATTAATCTATGTCCTAAAAACATGTGATATTTCCTGCAGTGCGGAAGTAGTGCAAAAGCAACAGTGTGGTGCCACAAGAAGCATGTCTGGAAGTGCTCTAAATCCACAATGCTCACAAAGCATGCTGCCTGGAACAAAATGTAAAGACATTAATCTGTTAAGAATTTTATCAACAATGTGCCAATGCAGAATTCAGTTGGCATAACTATTTATTTATTTTTAAAGATGTATAGGATGCTTTTCTGCCATAGTTCTTAGAGCAGGTTATAAAAATATAAAGTTTATACAATCATTACACCAGTAACTAATGAGAGGAGGCTGGAAGGATCTGGCAGGCAACAGTAAGTGCAGCTAACCCCAAGATCGCACTCCTCATTATTCACTGCCAATTCACACCCCCATCAGCGTACACATGAAATTAGGATTTTTTTACCCCAATTTGCATCAGTTTATACCTACTTACATTAAACATTTACCATGTTGCTGCCTATTCACCTAGTTTGAAAAGATCCTTTTGGAGCTCTGTGCAATTTGTTCTGGTTTTCACCTTTCTGAATAATTTGGAGGTGCCGGGCCCTCCCGGCTCATGACAGCACGGGGCCTTTACTCAACCGAGCAACAGACAATATGATGGCCGGGAGGAACCTGACCCTGCACAGAATCGGCGGTGCCTGTTCTTGGAGGCTGGGAAAGGCGAGGAAACCTGGAAGTCCAGATAATTAATGAAAAAGTTAAAAAAGCATCAGTCCATTTTTTGTGTGAAGCTAGATCAGGTAAATCTTGTATCCAGTCCTCCACTTTGGGAGTATTAATTAGGGATGTGCACAAAAATGTGATTCAGAATCCAAATCACACCCGGGGGAGGGGGGATTATACATCCCCTTTAACATGGAGGAGGGCAGGTGTACACACCTGCTCCTCCAGCACTCGCCGCCATTTCCGTAAGTGTGGCGCTTCTCTCAGCTATAAGCACATGCTGGCGGCACTCTCTCCCAGCAGCCCCTACAGGATACACATGGCTTCCACACATGCACGGCAGCCATTTGCTTGGTCAGCAACCATGTCTGGCCAGCAAGCTGCACTGCACAACATGCTGGTGTAGCACAGGGGCAGCTGGGGGAGAGCACCGCTGGCGCGTGCTGATAGCTGGGGGGGGAGGGGGGAGTGCTTAAGGAAATGGCGGCGAGTGCCAAAGCAGCAGGTATGGCCCCTGCTCTCCTTCGTGTTAAAGGGATGTGGAATACCCCCATTTTAAAAGGATGTGGCACAATTTGGATTTCGAATCGCATTTCATGCACATCCCTGGTATTAGTCGCCTTCCAGTGTTGCAGTATTAACTGTTTTGCGACTAATAAGCCCCTCAGTAGCCATTGTCTGGAACTCAAATCTAGGTTCCATTCATTTGGGATGTACTCCAGTGTTGCATTTTTGTCCTTCAGCTCTAAATTTGTGTTCAGTATCAGTTTATTCTGATGGTCCTTCAACAAGAATGGTAAATCAGAAAAGTGGTTAAGGGATTGGCACAATCTCCTTCAACTATATATACACTATAAGACAACCATACATTTTCTAATCTGCTTATTGCTCATCTACATAGGCACCCATAATTTAATTGATTGATTGATTGACTCTTATCGACCACATAGATAGATTCTCTCCAGGATGATCGGTCTTCAACCTGGCCTTCAAGGTATCTCAGTGGTGCATTCATCGCTGTTGTAATTGAGTCCATCCACCTTGCTGCTGGTCGTCCTCTTCTTCTCTTTCCTTCAACTTTTCCCAGCATTATGGGAAAATGTACATAATTTACAGTACAGTAATGTCTTTTCTTTTGTTCTTCTGCTTCCCCCCACCTTCTGCTTTCCTCTCCTTTTTACTTCCTTGGATGAATATGGGAGTTGGGGGTGGGTAAGAAGGTGGGATGCAATGATAATTGAGAATTGAACACATTATAAATGAATTGTTGGCACTTACCTGAATGGTGATTCTCCTCAGTGATAGGGAGTGTATCCAATCACATCATTTGCAGGGTTTGTGAGCTGCGAGCCCCAATCATCCTAGTTGGCCTGCCCTGGCCATGTCATCCATGGTTCTCGGCTCACTGTATCTAGGGTTGGATCCCCATCTTCTCCATCGAGTGGATGAATCTATTCATCTGTAGGTTGAGCGGAGGTCACTGGAAACATGTGGTTATTCTCAAGAAGTTTTAAACACCATTTTGGCTTCCCCCACTAGTCAGATACACCAGGCCACTTAGAAAGCCTTTGTTGACTGGTGCAAGTCCCAAGGGGAGCATTCATTATCTACTTCTGTGGTTCAAGTGTTAAGCTTCCTCCAAAGGGGTCTGAACAAAGGTTTGAAGTCTAATATGCTCAAGAGACAGATAACTGCCATAACCTCTGTCCTGGACACTGAAGCCAAAACAGGTATTTCTACTCAGGTGAAAAGATTTCTTAATGGCACTTCCTTGCTCAAACCACCTACTGTCCATAGGTTCCCCATGCAAGACCGAAATGTTGCTCTCACCGCCCTAAGGCTCTGTTTGAGCCTCTTCAGTCGGTTTCCTTAAAATTTCTCTCCTATAAAGTTCTTTTTCAGATTATTATTACCTGGGCTTCAGAACTGGCTTTCTAAATTAGGGGCACAGTGGGCACTCTCTGTATATAAGAAGCTTTGCTTTATTGTTCTTTTAAGGACAGATCCTGCTTTTATGCCCAAGGTGAACGCCCCATTGCATAGATCCCAGGAGCTCATGTTGCCTCTACCAAGCTATGGCGGATTAATGTAGTAGCAAATGTAGCATTTACTATGAGCCCCACATTTTCGAGGGCCCTGCACACCCGGCTTCCAATAAATATCCCTTTTCTGCTAAATGTGCCTTTTAAGAGAAGGCCCAGCACAGCATCTGTCCAGTGGCTGTTGCTGGTGCCTACCACATTTTTCTTTTTAGAGTGTGAGCCCTTTGGAGACAAAGAATCATCTATCTACTCTTTATTTTTCTATGTAAACCACTTTGAGAATTTTGATTGAAAAACGGTATATAAATGTTCACTGTTGTTGTAGTAAGTGTGAGTTTGGTCTCACATACTCCCAAATACAGCAAATGAAAAAATTGAATTACTTTACTATGCAAGTAAATAATGTATCCTGTATAATAAAACCCTAGGGTACCTGCGTCCGTGTCCTGCATCCGTGTCTCTGGGAGGTGTTCTGTGCATGCGTGGCGCGCGCAGCCTCTCATTGGCTGAGCGGGAGTGGAAGGTTCGTTGCAGAGGCGGCGGCCATGGCCGCTGGTGGGCCTGGCCCGGCAGCGACGGGGAGAGGCCGAGGAGCCGAGGCGCCGGGCCGGGCGCGGCGCAGCGAGGAGGCGGTGGGGGAAGCCGGGCGAGGAGGCGGCGGGCCCGGGAGGCGGTGGGCCCGGCCAGAGCCACGGGCTCGGCCGGAAGAGGTGGTGGGCCCGGCCGGGAGGAGGCGGGGGAAGAGGCTGGAGAAGGCGGCGGGCCCGGGGGAAGCCGGAGCCCAGGGGGAAGCTGGCCCACGGCGGGAACCACCCAGCGCCGCTGCCGCCGCAACCAGTTGCCAGAGGAGGCCCGGAGGAGGTAAGGCGGGGGTGTGGGCGGCAACGGTTCTTCTAGCGCCCGTTATTGTAACGGGCCTAATGTGACTAGTGTTTTAATATTTATGTGCATTTTTAAAAATTTAGGGCCCCTTTATAACATATGCTACAGGCCCCACACTAGCTTAATCCGGCCCTGCTACCAAGGAGAAAGAATGGTACACCTTGGATGTGCATAGAGCAGTCAAGCTTCTTTCTGAGAGTGTTCTCTAGAGTGCAAAGTGCACTAACTGCACACTGTCCAGATGGATATGTTCATGCATATCCATTTGCTAGTAAAGGGTTAGCCTCACCTAGAGGGGTCACAGCTCATTCAACCAGGAGCGTGGCCACCTCTGCTGTCTTTTCTACTCTGCTGCCCTTTAGAGGTGTGCACAAAACTGGTTTGCCCAGTTTGGTTCGAGTCCAAACTGGACTCAAACAGAACCAATCTGTCCATCTTTATTACGGTCATTGATCAAAGAAACTCAAACAGAACCAGACATGTTTGGTTTTGTGCACTCCCGAACACCCCACGGGCTCAGCTTGAATTCGAGCCGGTTCAGGGGTTCTAACATTTTTTTAAATAAAATAAAAAGTTAGTTAAGGACTCAAGGACTCACCGCTTCCAGGGGGTGCTGTTATGGGGGGGACTCTGCAGTTCCCCCTCCCCCCCCCCGCCGACCTCCCCCCAGTCTCCAAACATCACGGTTCAGGTGGGTTTTGGCCCATACTGACAGTGGCCATTTTTTAGGCTGCCGCACATGCACAATGGCCATTTGCATGACCCGAGTCACACAGTAATATTATTTTTAAAATCTGCTACTCAATCTATTATTTTGTTTTCTGTTGCTGTTTTTACAGTTTTATTAGTTTATACAGATTTAAGATTTTATTTGATTGTTGTAGTTCAAATTAGAGTCATTTAAAAACTCATTTTAAGTTGAAAAGCAGATTGTAAGTCAATATGGCTGCAAGCTCTTAAAATAAAAAACTCATAGTGCCCGAGTTCAGAGCAGGTCCCAGCAGCAGAGCCTACCCCTAGAAGAGCCAAAGCACAAAATTAGATAGCCTTAACTATGGTCTTAAACATGCAGGTTTTTTGTCTATCTAATTTCCGTGGTTTGTGAAAAGGAAATTTATCATTATAGTGTTGGCAATCCAGTACAATGGATATTCTGCATTAAATAGTGTAGTAGAACCAGTGTGGTGTGGGGTGATTAGTGTTGAACTAGGACCAGGAACACCTGGATTCAAATCTCCATTCAGTCCTGAAACTCGTTGGATATCTTTGGGCCAGTCACTTCCCTCTCAGCTTAACTTACTTCACAAGTTGTTGTGAGGATAAACATAACCATGTTATGTTTATAATGGAGGGGACAGGCCTTCTCAATTGCTGCCCCGAGGCTTAGGAACACACTTCTTGCTGAAAAAAGAGCCTCCCCATCTCTTACAACTTTAAAAAAGGCAGTCAAGACACATTTGTTCACCCAGACTTTTAATTAGACATTGTTTTAACTGTGTTTTGTGTTTTAATAGTTTTAACATTTTAAATTTGAATGTGTTAATATTTTTATTGGTTTTTACTGTCTTGTAAACCGCCCAGAGAACTCACACTTTGGGCAGTATAAAAATGTGATAAACAAACAAACAAACAAACCATGTACATCACTCTGGGCTGGGATATAAATGCAATATCTGAGTGGGATAAAAATGCAAAAATAAATAAACAACAAAATATACTACAGTATGTACAACAGTATCTTGGAAGGTGCATGTGGAAGCAAGTTTGGTTAAAAAAAATCTCCAGTGAGTCATTTCCCACCTGCATGCAGTGCTGTGCTTTTCCCACTGGAGGACACACAGAAGGTCCCAAGGTCCCTCCCTGGCATCTCCAAGATAGGGCTGAGATGGACTCCTGCCTGCAACCTTGGAGAAGTCTGAGTAGACAATACTGAGCAAGATAGACCAATGATCTGACTCAGTATACAGCAGCTTCCTATGTTCCTACCTTCATGTTTTTTTTACCAGATCTTGACATTAGGCACATTTGTAGACCTCATCAAGTATATAACCCACACCGTTTCAAGTTATTAGCTCAACAATTGTCTTATTTATAAGCAGTAGAATTGTGAGGCTTCTAACGGCAGAACTTTTTTTTGGTCTTTTGCTACTCGCCTTTACTAAACTAAACTTAGCTAAAGAGGCACTCTCGTACCCTTTTAATATGCCAATTCACCTAAAAATATAGGTTACACACACACACACAAAGGGGTGGGGGCATGTTTTCTGCCCCTTGCTTTTTCAAGCAACGAATGCCAAAGCAAAAGATAATAAAAATAAATAAATAAATAAATAAATAAATAAATAATAAACAACCCTAAGTCCTACAGTTACGGAGGCTTCAGGTCGGCAGCAAACCTTACCCATAAAACGGGTTAATATTAAATCTAAAGGGGCGGTATCTCCACCTCCCCTTCGCCATCTCTCTGTAACATGTCTCTGATTGGTGGCGCCGAGGACAAGTCTCCCCACCCCTTCGCCCCGCCTCGCCAGGAAGCAGTGCCACGTCAAGATTACTTACGCCTCCCTTCCCCGCCCACCAGCGGCGTGACGTGTACGAACCGACTCCTGAACAGCCTCCCTTTCATGCCGACTATATCGTAAAGGGGAGGAGCCATCCTCTAAGGCAAGTTTCCTCCTTCCTCTCTCAAGTCTGGGTGGAGCTTGGGGAAGAGGAGAGAAGGATTGGAAAGGGGCTCGCGGGCGCATGCGCAGTTGGGGGCCTTCCCAACCAACGGCGCTCTGAGGCCCATGTGACCGTCTCCCTTTCTCTCCTTCCCCTCACTACATACGGGGTAAGGGGAGGTGCGCGCGTGCGCTCGAGATTTGCGGCCGCCGAAGATCGGCGGCAGAGGGGTGACGTTGCGCTCTTGGGCCGTGAGAGGCCGACGAGGCTCTTCGGCAACGCCGAGCCGAGTCTCTCAGGAGTCGCTGTGGCCGCCTTTCGTGCCTTTGGCCGCCGAGCGAGCAGCCGGGGGCCTCTTCCTTTTTTCTTATTTGCTCCCCGCCTCAGAGGGTGAGGAGATGCGTTCGGCGTGAGGCTCCGGAGGGTCTCGGTCCGGCCCCCGCTCGAGCCATGGCTTCGCCCAGCTGGCAAGAGGTTGTGGCCCAGCAGGCCGAGGAGGTGTCCGCCCGGCTGCGGGACATGCTGTCGGCTGGCGTGGGCCTGTTGCGCACCGAGTTGGGCCTGGAGCTGCCGCCGGGCCTGGAGCCGCAGCGCCTGCCCACCTGGCTAGTGCTGCTCTCCACCTTCGTCCTGGCGCTGCTGGTCCTGCTGGGGCTCCTGTGGGCCACGGCCTGGGCCCGAGCGGGAGATGCTCGCAGGAAGCGCCCTAGGAGAGCCGCCGAGACGGGGGAGGAGGACGACGAGGAGGAGGAGGAAGAGGAGGAAGCGGCGGAGACTGGGGGTCTGACAGGAGGAGGCGTCCCGAACAAGGCGGCTTCTGGGACGGCCGCGATGGTCTTGCTGAAGGGAGAAGAGCAGAAGAAGCGGAGTAAAAAGAAGCCGCTGGAGAAGGCGGGCAGGGTGAGCAAACGACGGAGGGAGGAGGAATAGTGGGGGGGTCGAGGGAAAATACGAAAGTGGGTGAGGGAGAAAACGGGGAGTGTTAAGGTCTTGATCCACCATCACTTGGAACTGTTTCGCATATGTTAGTTGGCACTTCCATGCCGAAAATGGGGAGGGGCGTGTGTGTGTGTGTGAGAGAGAGAGATTTCCATGGATATGAAACAGTGTGTATACGTTGCATTTATAAACATTTATCTCTTCTTATGCCTCAGTTAACACCTGAAACGGAGATTACAGTGACTTTTTTCAGGATTTCAGCATATTGCTATTTTTCTTGTTACTGAAATAATTTATGCAATCTTCTGCAAGTCCTTGCTTCTGACACTGCAATTCGGGTAGTAATTATTTACAGGCTTTAGCTGGCTACAGTAACTTTTGCATGAACTTTCCATTTCCCTGTGCACGTGTGCACAGCAAACTAGAGGTGGGGGCGGGGGCTGTGGTCCTGTGTGAAGATTTCTGTTTGGGTTTCTGGAGTTCTCCTACACAGGGAGTGTAATGTGTAAAGTGCTGGCCCTTAGGATTGCAAGGTCAAATTTTCTAAGCATAGCTTCCTTCATGCAGGTAAACTACTTCTTAATGGACTATGATGTTAATCCTATGCACACATGGGAATAAGTTCCATTCAACTCCAGTGAGACTTATTTCAGACTAAATGTTTATTGGATTACTTAAACCCTTTTTTACACCGTACTACTACCTAATGGCTTAGCGGGGAAATGACTTGACTAGGAAGCCAGAGGTTTCTGGTTTGAATCCCTGCTTTTCCCCCCCCAGACTATGGGACTATGTTTCCCAGACTATAGGAAACACCTATATCGGGCAGTAGCGATATAGGAAGATGCTGAAAGGCATCATCTCATACTGCGCGGGAGGCAGCCTTGGTAAGCCCTTCCTGTATTCTACCAAGAAAACCAGAGGGCTCTGTGGTCGCCAGCAGTCGACACCAAATCAACAGCACACACATTTATATCTATTTATATACTGCTCTTCAACCAAAGTTCTCAAAGCGGTTTCCATAGAAAGCAAGTAATACATATTTATTTATTTATTCAATTTCTATACTGCCCTTCCAAAAATGGCTCAGGGCAGTTTACACAGAGAAATAATAAATAAATAAATAAGATAGATTCCTGTCCCCAAAGGGCTTAAAATCAAAAAAGAAACATAAGGCAGATACCAGCAATAGCCACTGGAGGGATGCCATGCTGGGGTTGGATAGGGCCGGTTGCTCTCCCCCTGCTAAATATAAGAGAATTGCCACTTTAAAAGGTGTCTCTTTGCTCAGTTAACAGGGTTATTCAGAATTACTATTTCCTACTTCTTGTGGTGTCTTCAGTGAGATAACGTTATTCTTTATTTAGAGACTTTAATCCAAATCTTTAACATTCACTCATGTTTACAGCAATGTGACTTTGTGGAAGTGAGTGGGCCTGGAAATTCCCTAGATCTTTTTTGTGCTTCAATAGGAGGTGCTGCCTAAAAACATAGATTTGTTTCTCCCCCCCCCCCAACACATGTGAGATACTTGATTAAAAATCTGATATTGACTCCTAGAAATCTGAGTCTGGTATCTAGGACTTTGTACTTTCAGCCAATTAATGAGGTTCAGCAGGATCATAGTTTGCATCAAAAGAAATTAGGTATTATCAAAAGTATCATATTTTAGGCTTTGGCAAAACTGAACTAGCATCCTTGCTTTCACATGGCACCGAGTGCTCGAACTACTAGGGTTTGATCCTGTTTGCTACAATGCTCCTTCAAAAGCTCATTTCTAAATAAATGGACACCTTGGAAACATTATTAGTTAAAATGAAAGATTTATGGGACAACCCTAGTCTGAGGTCTTTGTACAATAGCATGCTGTGCATTTCATTTGTTAGTTACTGGTACATAAATCAGAGAAGATAATAGCAGCAAAGCATCAGAGTTGTTCATAAACTTGAGATGAGCTGAAGCTTTTGAGTGTGGTATCCTGGAAATCTTAAAGATGGCATTGATACTTTTAAAGAGAATTTTGGACTAAAAATTTTTTTTGTAGGGAGTATTGATGACTTGCTGTTGGTTTTACTTTGCAAATCCAATGAGTTGGGTGAGATCAATGGGATTTGGGGAAAGGACTTGATAACTCCTCTTCACAGCTAGTTATGGAGGAGGATTCCTTAAACCAATGTGTCAAATTTATAGTGGTTTAGAAGAGAGTGAACAAGTTTAGATTCAATCCTGACTAGACTGGTGTGTGTGGATCTGACCTATGAGTAGGTGGATCTGCCTGTTCTGGAGGGAATTGCACTTTCCCTGAAAGAGCAGTTTTGTGGTTTGGGGGTGTTCATCAGTCCACTTTACATCTTGTTGCCCAGTTTGTGTCCAGACCAGCCGCCTTCAGTTCTGGTGATTTGCCAGCTGCTCCCTCTCCTGGAGAAACAAGACCTAGCTACTGGCAACCCCATGTATTCCAATATTCTCTATTCTTGAAACTACCTTTGAAAATTCTTCAGAAATAGGGCACAGTTAAAGGTATTGATGCTTGTCACTCGAGAGCTCTCAGCTTACTACAGTGCCTGGGGGACTATTATTTTCCATTTGAACTGTCCCAGTGCTTAGCACATTGGAAGATCTGTGGCCCTCATAATAAACTGGTGACTACAAGGAATGCTTGACTGACAAGCAGAAGGTTGCCGGTTTGAATCCCTGCTGGTACTATATCGGGTGGCAGCGATATAGGAAGATGCTGAAAGGCATCATCTCATACTGCACAGGAGGTGGCAATGGTATCCCCTACTGGATTCTACCAAAGAGAACCACAGGGCTCTGTGAGTGCTAGGAGTCAAAATCAACTTGACGGCACCCTTTACCTTTATAAGGAATAGGGCTGCCTTAGTAGTATCCACCCTCTTGAACTCCATCCTGAGAGAGGCTTGCTTCTTCTCTCATATGTGGCAGCAACATTGTCTTAGATATGGTGGCTCAAAATGTGATGTTTGCAGAAAGTCTTTAAGGGTCTTGTCAACAAAGGTTGGTTTGTATTGAGTTTTGAGACTTGAATGTGTTACAGAGTTAATTAGGAGCAGGGTGGATTTGATTTAAATCAAACTGATTTAAATCACGATTTAAATCACTAGCAGGGTGGATAAAAATAAAAAAAAATCCGATTTAAATTTTTAAAAATCCATTTTTTTTATTTAAATCGGATTTTTGATTTAAATCAGATTTTTTTATTTTTATCCACCCTGCTAGTGATTTAAATCGTGATTTAAATTGTGATTTAAATCAAATCCACCCTGATTAGGAGTAATACAAAACCAATGTCAGAATAAATATACTATCTTTATAATATCACATAAATTGATGAAATAAAAAATATAGCATTTAAACACAATGGACTTCAGATGGCCAGTTGCTGATAAACTTGTCCCATTGGCCTTCTTTCTTTAATTCACATGAAATTGTTCTACGAGCAATTGGTATATCTTAGATGAGATGTTCGTCTGTCATTATACTTCAAATGTTTCATTTCTTGTACATTATTACAATTTAATAAGATCTGATCTGAAAAAAATATGAAGATGATTAACAATTTGGTTTACTGTATGATGATACCTATTATGCTCTAGCAAATTTCTGTAATGAAAAAGCTTATTTTATGTTTCTAATTGTATATAAGTTGCCTCAGAGTCTGGTCTCAGGGAGAGATTAGCTATAAATTAAATATCATGCTGTTGCTTTTGTCTTACATTTTCTAATTTAGTCTCACAAATGCTAAAATTTGGTAGGTACCTATTTTAAAATGTCCTCTAAAGCTGTCTTCTGGGGGAAAAACCTGGGGGGGAGGCATGAGGGGTCCAAAGTGAATGGGAGTATACCTCACAAATATTTAATGAAAATTGTCTGAACTAGCCATATACATAATCTGATGATGGCTGCCGATCCCCCACTTCCTAGATTGCCACCCTTCACAATTCTAGCACGATTTTTAAGTGACTTGTTCTCTTTCATTAGGTGATTAGTTTCTGTACATACAGCCATCATGATTTGACTCTGTGTTCTGTGCAGAGCTGAACTATGGCAGCTAAGTGCATATCTCATAGGCCCCCATACCACTGAGGGTCCTCTGACCCTCGGGCAGCTTTTTAATGGAGGGGTAAGAAAGTTCCCTTGCCCAAGCTTCTTCCCCCTCACACTTCTCAGAATTCAGTCCAAAGTGTCTAATTTATTGACCTAGACTTTCAGAGGTTATTTAGCTGACTTCAAAACAGTGTTCAGTCTACCTCCTGCTAATTTGCAAAGTCCTTTTGTCTTTCCAGCTCTTTTGCCTATCCATGTTCCCACACTTGCATCAACAACACATAGACAATGTTTTCTCTAAGCCTTATACAAGTCCACATATGCACATACACACACCCATGTTCCTGGATCAATATTAACTGCAAAAGCAATGCAACAAGGATTTGCAAGGCCTGGTTGCCCAAATGAAACAGCATTATAAGAAGTGTGTAGTGTTGCCAGCAGTGCTTTTCTGCCAGCTCCCTGGAGCCCCCTCATTTGTGTTTGAGTCTCCAGTCATGGAGATCTCATTCTGATTATGCTCAGGAACCTCACAGCATCGTGAGCTCTCCATTTATAGCACATGGGGACAGATCACTTAGTGACAGTGGGCCAGTTACCCCTAGATTTGGCTCCTAACTAGCAGATTGGAAAGGGGAGCAGATGCATGTCCTCCCCATGCTGGGATATTCTAAGTAGACCCCAGCAGGTTAAGTATCTGTCAAGGCCACTCTGCCTTCTGAACTCCCTCCCCTCCTCTCCGTTTGCAAAAAGGATAGCAACCAGCTTATGTGTCAATTAGCTCAACAGGAAGAACACAGATAAGGCTTGCAGAGATAAATCTCCCCCCTCACAAATGAGGTTGAGTCAGCACTAGGGACCTAAGAGATGCACCCATTAAAAGTACTGATTAGATTACTGGATCTTCCATCTATGCAGAGTTCCCTTCTCACAGCTCTGCACTCTGCTTTCATGACAAAAGCCTCTGCAATTCCCACATTGTTATCAGCAACAATGGGATCCTTGCTGGTACCACCCAACACACCTGTCTGACAAAAAAAGGTGCCCTGAAGATATGTATTTGGGAATAAGACGTCCCAATTACATGATCCAGTGTGCTCCTTGCGCTCTTCATGCTGTCTACACACCACCTACCCTGGAGTTACCATCAGCTTTTTTGAATGATTTAATTTCTACAGGCCACCATGCAAGGCTGTTTTCAGTACTTCGTGTCGCTCTCCAGATCAGCTTTCTTGCCCAGCCTGATCTGCCCAGTCTTCTTCGCTTATGTAAGAAGCTGATTCCATGGAGGAAGCACCCTCCTGGATTCACCTTTACTGACTAACCCCTCCGACCTTCTTGCCCCCGCCTTGGCCCAAGCTGTTCCTGAGGAACGAGGTTCATTGGAGCGTTCACCCTTCCCTGGGCCCAAACTCTTATCTCTGTTCCCCTTTCTTAAATCCAGGTGCCTCCTTCTCTAAAAAGCTTCTTTCTCTTGTTCGCCTGGGAACTTACACAATTAGGATTCTAAGCTAAAACACCTCATTGCATTAAATGTATTTTTGATAGTAATATTGCTCTAACTACACATTTCTCTCCTTTGTACCCTCCCCTACAATAAATATCTTTTATTTTTGAAACCTGAATCTTGTCTCAGTCCAATTCATTTCCTGGATCCACAGCTTTGAGCAAATTAAAACTTACATGAAGCTGTTCCTTTCTGAGCTAATTTCCCCACGTAAGCCCAAAAGGTAGATTTCAGGGTGTTCGCCAATCACCCCAGAGCAATTTCACTAACAGTAACTATCTTCAAAATATTAAACCAAAATCTATCTCTGAATATTTATAAAGGTTATACAGTATTAAACAATAATATACTTTTACAAGAAAATTATGATTAAATAAAATCTTATAGAGTCCTTCTGCAAAGCTATTTAAATCATGATTTAAATAGCTTTGATTTAAATCAAATCAACCCTGGTTAAAGTAGAACTGAGGGGGGAAAGCTTTGCATGGTGGTGGAGGAAGAACAGCATTAGACTGCAGACTCTGATTGTGTTTGGTCTCTGTTAAAAATAAACAAACATGACTGTAGGCCTTTTCACATGTGTGCCCCTGTTTGAGCATGGCTTACTTTTGAATAGGCACATGACATTGACAGGAAGCATAGCCCAATAGTGTATAATGTGATTGTCTCCTACTGTAGTTCAGGCAAGGGTTACATTTGTAGTTGCCAAAGGGGGCCTTGTTTCATCCTCGTCACCTTCTAAATATCTATAAATTCATCCTTTTATGGCACTACATGGATTGCAAAAGGGAAGTTTCAAGACCTGACTGCTTTACAGTTTTCCTTTTGATCGTGTTTGGTGTCCGAGCTAAGGAACAAGATAATTTAAATAGGCTTCTTTGTTTCATATGCCATTACCAAGCTACAAACAGAGAATTGGCACAGTAGCTAAACTTGAACTAAGTTGTGTGTTCTGATTGAGAAATGGTGTGGAAGGTACAGTGGAAAAGTTAGATTCTTAGCACAATTTAAATCAAGGATTACATGTAACTGTAGAAGGGACTATTTTGCAGCTGTGTCCATTTCCAGCCTCTCATGTTGTAAAGTGAGAATTTGAAGTGAACTCAAGGTATTATAGTTATATTTAGAAACTTGATGTTATGACACTACCAACTTAGAACTCTTATGTTTGTAAAAGGAGAAGCTTTAGGTATGACGAGTATATTTTCAGGGAATTTTGCAAGAGTATGTAGAACATCACTCAACTACCAAAATTTTAAGTAACTTTGTTTCCATTATGTTTCCTATACATTCCGATACTCTCTCACTCTGTATATGTTAATCGACAATTTTTTTCCTGTTGCTTGAGAACATACCAAATGGTGCACATCAACTGTTCATCCTAGCACACGAAATCTAGGAGACCACTCCTATATTTTTGCTTGTACATCATTTAAACATTTGTAAATATTGTTACAAATACTAAATTAGGATGTTGGAAACATTATCTTTGTCATGTTCTGTGACACGGTTGCTCTCTGTGTCAGCGAACTGAAGACAGACATCATTTTGCCTTTGCAATTCTCAAAAACCTAGCTGTCTTTGTGTGACTAGAAGGTGTCTCATTCCTAATGTGTTCACCAAGATTGGACTGAGAAGGTAGGGAAATAATGCTTCCTTCTCACCTCTAACTAGAGATGTGCACAGAACGCATTTTGCATTCTGTTCCAAGCTCGGAACAGAGCGCCAAGCGGCAGAATGTTAATTTGGAATACCCCCATTCTGACCTGGAACATTCTGCCATTCTGGGTGGCTGGAGCTGAGGGCAGTGATGGGGTACAAAAGGTATCCTTAAAAGTTATTATTGGTGATAGTGCAAGAAGTGATGAGGAACACCTCCACATGGAATTCCAGCGCAGCACTGTTCCTCTTGCACTATCACCAGTAATAACTTTTAAAGTTACTTCCTCCCCCCCCCCCCCCGCCCAGTACTGCCCTAAGGCCCCAATGGCAGAACATTCCAAGTTGGAACACAGTTCTTTTCTGAGCCCAGAACAGGCCCTTTATTTAAAGGGCGTCTGTTCCAGGCTTGGAACACTCAGAATGGCCTCTTCCGAACTTGAAAGTTCTGCCCTTGGCATGTTCTGCTCATCTCTACCTCTAAGCTTTATGTTCTCCAGCATGAAGAAGATGAGATTGTAAGAGGGAGAGTGAAGTTAGGAATAAGAAGATGAGAAAAGTAATGGAAGGCAACACCCTTAAGCTTTTTCTCCCCAAAATATCCCATCCCCATCACTCCGGCTGTGAAATGTCAAAGCCCCATAATTAGTTTTTAGTTCTTGGGTGATCAAAAATAATAGCTTATGCAGCTGAAGAAAATATGTGATAATTTATTTTCAAATACAATATATTTTATTTATTTACTTACCAAATTTTTATACTGCCTTTCATTAAAACAATCTCAAGGTGGTTTACAAAACATTTTAAAATATATAAAATTACACAATAAAAATATTAAATTGGAATATAAAAATACAAATCTAATTAGAAGCTTAAAAACATGCACAACATAACCATAAAATACAAAACAGCAGTAACAAAAACAGCATTCAAAGTCTAGCTAAAAAGCTAAGATTTCACTTGTTTTCTAAAGACTGTGATGGAGAATGATGAGTGGATGCCTACTGGGAGAGCATTTCAAAGTCTGGGGGCAATAAGTGAGATGGCCCTGTTCCACATGCACAGCAGCTGAGCCTCCCTCATTGCACAGCCCCCTCCAATGAGCTTGTCAAGCAGGCAGAAACCCTTGGGAGCAGGCAGTCCCTCAGGTATCCATGTTAAGGGCTTTAAAGGTCAGAACCAGCACCTTGAATTGGACCTGGTAACAAATTAGCAACCAATGTAGCCCTTTCAAAATGTGTATAATATGATCTTAGCAGACAGCTCTGGATAAAATACTAGCTGCCGCATTTTGCACTAGCTGCAGTTTCTGAATATTCTTCTTCAAGGGAAGCCACACATAGAGCACATTACAGAAATCCAGCCATGATGTGACTAAAGCATGGGTAACAGAGGCCAGAACTGCCTTCTCGTACTGCTGGCACACTAGCTGAAGCTGTGCAAAGGCATCCCTGGCCACTGCCTCCACCTGAGCATCCAAAAGCTCAGCTTTTGGGTCCAGCAGTAATCCCAAACTGCCCATCTGCTCTTTCACGGGAAGTGCAGCCCCATCCCAAACCGGTCAAATCCCCTCATCTTGATTGGCTCTCCTGTTGACCAACAAGCACCTCTGTCTTGCCCAGATTAAATCTCAGTTTATTAGCCCACATCTAACCCATCACTGTCTCCCTAGGATCAGGTGGTGAGAGAGCTGAATGTCATCTGCATATTGCTGACAAGTCAGACCAAGACCCCAGTGGTTTCATGTAGATGTTGCACAGCATGGGGGATAAAATCAAAGCCTGCAGGACCCCACCGGCCAATGTCCAAAGAGCCGAGCAATAGTTCCCCAGCACCACTTTCTGGATTCTCCCCCTGAGAAAGGACCAAAGCCACTCAAAAGCAGTACCTCCAATCCCTATATTTGAGAGGTGGTCCATAAAGCTACCATGGTTGATGGTATCAAACACGTCTGAGAGGTTCAGCAGAACCAGCAAGGTTCTGTCAACGCACTCTCCCTGTCAAGCTCCCGGTGTAGGTCACCCACTAGAGCAGCCAGAGCAGTTTCAGTCCCATATCCAGGAGGGAATCCAGATTGAAAGTGGTCTAGATAAGCCATATCATCCAAGACCCTCTGCAGCCAGGACTCCACCATTCGATCTATCACCTTGCCCAAAAAGGAAGGTTAGAAACTGGTCTTTATTTATCCACGTTGGAGGGATCAAGGGAGGGCTTTTAAAAATAATGGTCTTACCATCGCCTCCTCGAGGCATGGGTGATATCTTGTCCTCGCTCAATGAAGCATTAATTATAGATTCCAACCATCTGCCTGTACCCTCCCTAGCAGATTTTATTAGGGTCAAGAGCTCACGATGTCGCCCGCACACTGCGCAGGATCTTGTCCACATCCTCAGGCTGCACCAACTGAAAATAACCTGACACAGTAGGACCAGATAGTACCCAGGGCACATCTGCTGGCACGGTTAAAACCCTGGAGTCCAAATCAGCACATCAATCCAAATATAAATATCTTGGCACACTAATAGTTCAGTCTTATTTATGCCTGTTTCTTCAGAAGTACCACGTTATTAATTTTGGCTTATTCCTAATTGAGATTTAATATAGTGGATTACATCCAAACTAACAGGAACACAATTTTTTGGGAGGATCTGGGGGCTGCAGTTGGGACAACAGGGTTAGGTGGTTTAAGAATTCCCTTTCCAGAGCTTTCCTTCTGTTCATACTAGATTAAATAACTCCTAATATTTGCTTCTATAGGAAAGCCTTCTGTAAGATTCCTTTGAGAACATATATGTGAGAACCTGTGTCTGAATTAGTTTCTTTGGATTTTTCTAGAATGATATGAACAAGATACTAGATTTCAGCATGTATGAAAACTGCATATACAAAAGATTAGTGGACGAGAAAAATCCCTAATGTCTAAATTCTAGCTACAAAAATTAAGCCTAAGAACCTGAAGTAATTTTTCATTGCTTATGGATATGTAAGTAGAAGAACATCTAAAACCATAGGCACATGACATCAAAGCTGAAGGCAATTGGACATCTGGAATTATTCCAGACCTGTTTTCTGTATGAAATATATAGGCTGCAAAATAGTGAGAGAGTGGGAGAAGGGCTTCCTATTGCTGATGGTGAAATAAGAAAGAAGCATTTATGGAATCCCTGTTGCCATATTCATCAGTAGAGGAGCCATCAGGTTATGAACCATGGTTAGTTGTAGTGGACTATTCTGCTCTTGTGCTTTCCATCCTATGAGAAACAGTGAATAATGGTAAGGTTCATATGATTCAGTAAACCATACCTTCTTCCTTTGTACATATGTGCCTAAGGAACTCTAGCTTGTGCACTCCTCTCTTATTTTATTTTAATTTTATTTATTTATTTATGTATTGTTAAATTTATATACCGCCTTTCATTAAAACAATCCCATGGCAGTTTACAGCAAAACTTAAAAACAAGATTGTAAAAAAAAGACACAATTAAAATGTTAAGCTAAAAATATAAAACAAATCTGATTAAAAATTTAAAACACAAGCATAAAAGCAATACAAAGTACAAAGCGCAGTAGCAGAGGCAATCATATAAAAGCCTGCATAAAAAGCCATGATTTAACATGGTTTCTAAAAGCTGTGATGGAGACTGAGGAGCGAATAGCCACCGGGAGAGCATTCCAGAGTCTGGGGGCAGCAACAGAGAAGGCCCTGTCCCACGTGCACGACAACCGAGCCTCCCTCATTGTCAGCACATGGAGCAGAGCCCCCTCAGATGACCTTGTCAAGCGGGCAGCAACCCTTCGGAGCAGGCAGTCCCTCAGGTATCCCGGGCCCAAACTATTAAGGGCTTTAAAGGTCAAAACAAGCACCTTGAATTGGACCCGGAAACAGACTGGTAGCCAGTGCAGCTCTTTCAAAATGGACAGCTCCAGATAAAACCCTAGCTGCCGCATTTTGCACTAGCTGCAGTTTCCGGATAGTCTTCAAGGGCGGCCCCACGTAGAGCTCATTACAATAATCCAGCCGGAGTGTGACTAAGACATGGGTAACTGTGGCCAGATCTGTCTTCTCGAGAAAGGGACGCAGCTGGTGCACTAGCTGAAGCCGTGCAAAGGCACCCCTAGCCACCACATCCACCTGAGCTTCCAAAAGCAGAGCTGGGTCCAGTAATACCCCCAAGCTGCATACTTGCTCCTTCAAGGGGAGTGCAACCCCATCCAGAACTGGTAAAATCTCCTCATCCCGATTGGCTCTCCTACTGACCTCTTCCACCATGCATACTTGTCTGTGATGGAAGAATCCTTGTTAAATCACAACTCAGCATGCCATCCACCCAAGAGTTATATTTTTATCTTTGACTTGGAGCACCTTAGGCTCACATTCACAATTTAGCAAATTGTGCAGTTGGGTCATTTAAATGGGCTGACAACTCAGTCCAAGTCCCTGGATGACCTCCAAGTCCCTTGGATGACCAAGGATGACCTCCAAGTCCCTTGGATGACCAAGTCCCTGGATGAGCGGTTTCATGTAGATGTTAAACAGCATGGGGGACAAAACCAAACCCTGCGGGACCCCACAGGCCAGTGGCCACGGAGCCGACCACTAGTCCCCCAGCACGACCTTCTGGACCCTCCCCTCAAGAAAGGACCAGAACCACTGCAACGCAGTACCTCCGACTCCCATACCCGAGAGGCGACTGAGAAGGATACCATGATCAATGCTATTGAACGCCACCGAGAGGTCCAGCAGAACCAACAGGGATGCACTCCCCCTGTCTAGCTCCCGGCGTAGGTCATCCACTAGAGTGACCAAGGCAGTCTCAGTCCCATACCTGGGGTGGAAGCCAGATTGAAAAGTGTCCAGATAATCCGTATCATCCAAGACCCTCTGCAGCTGGGATGCCACCACATGCTCTATCACCTTGCCCAAAAAGGGCAGGTTAGAGACCGGTCTATAGTTGTCCAGGTTGGAGGGATCAAGAGAGGGCTTTTTAAATAATGCTCTTACCACCGCCTCCTTGAGGCATGGTGCCATCCTGCCCTCTCTTAATGAAACATTAATAGTCACCTCCAACCATCTACCTGTACCCTCCCTGGCAGCTTTTATTAGCCATGAAGGGTCAAGAGCACATCTAGATATGTATTCTCAGAACTGCTGATAATATGTAGATACATATGTTGATTGTAGATATGTAGATACTGTGTAGGAGTTTATTTTCAGGGGCAAATGTAGATCTGTATTATCAGAATCGCTATACATGGGACTGTGGTAGAGCTCTACTAGTGGGGCAAGCATTTCCAGCCAGCTCTCTCCCCCTCTCTGCAGCTGTCTGCACTGCAGTAATTTCTGAAGGTCCATCAACCCTCAGCAAGGGCTTTTCAGCCTGGGGAGTGATAGTGTTCTGTGCAGCATCACTCTGTATGTCAGCCATTATGCCTGTAGCTTTATATGATCTAACTTTTTGTAAATGTCTCTTCACTCCTCTCTTCTGTGAGTTTAAAAATCTGTGCAACTAGCTCTAAATATAGAGCAGGCCTAACAGCTGAAATTCTGTTTTAAGTAGGGGAAAATCCTAGAGGGTATGATCTCCCCCACCCCCAGTTAAACATGTGTTGTCCTACTGTCTTTAATGAGAGGCTTAAGTTGCATTGATTTCACACAAGTACTTACATCTTTGACTAGATCATACACATTTTTGCTTAGGCTAATTTTATCAGCAGTTAAATATGCAAGATTGACTTGGTATCAAAGTGATTTGTTACTGCCTTTTTGTAGTGACACATCAAAATAATGAAACTGTAGAAATGGTAATTGTGAGAAGAGAATAGAACTACTATAATATAAGATTTCCTTGAGATGTAGCATATGGAATACGCTTTACATAGATTTAAAACAGCAACTATTTTTGCAGTTCTTTTTGGGATCTAAGTGATGCTCCTTGTATTTTATTTCTCCACCCACCCCACCCCATTCTATTTTCTATGAACAGGTAAGATTTTGTTGTCCTGACACATACCCACCCCTAGCCTCCTTATTTTATAACTAGAAACCTAAGCAGACTTTCAGCAAGCAGTGCTATGGATAGTTAAGGATCCATTTAAGACTGGCTTGACTTGTAAAACTGGATTTTGTTAGAATTAAATGCCTGTAGTTATGCAACACTTGAGACTTGGTGTCCAAAACTAATGTGGCTTATTTTTGTTATGCATCTAGCTTAATGGTCAACCTGCCCATGAAGTGTCTGAAGAAGAAATAACGCAGACTCTTCGAAGAGAGAACTTAAAGCAATCACCAGATGCAGAAAAGAAAATGGAAAAGGTTGGTTATCGCTCACAAATCAAATATTTCTAACCATCCTGCCCCTCCTATGAGAGGAAAGTAACAGATGTTTGCCTTGCATCACAATGAGCTATCTGATCCAAAGCCCAGTGTGACAGCACAGGCAAGCCTCTGCCCTCCTTTCGAGCTCCGGCCCTGAAGAAGGGCAAGGGTTCTTTGTGACTTAAAAGATGGCCATGCACCAGTAGTGAGCACATTTGGAGGCTTGATTTGGATCTTAATTGCTTGTTTGTGTTTTGAGAGAGTAAACTTTTTACAGTGAATTTACCATCTTGTTTTTACATAAAAAGCATGTTTTGAAGGAGCCTGCATGTAAAAACTCAGATGTTACTATATCGGGCAAAACATTTTAACTCCTGAGACCTGAAATGTTTATCTGTATACAAATTGGAAATTTGAACTGTGACATTTTCATATGTTTATCAGCATCTTGAGTTTAAAAAGAACCTAATATTCAAAAGAACTGTCAGTCATCAACATTGTCTCACTTTCTTTTTAGCCTGCTTTCTAGTAGGCTTATGAGATCACCCGGCATTCTCTGTGTGTGTCTGTCCGTGTGTCCCCCGCACTCCCCATCAACTTGGCATTTGCAACGCCTGGACCAAAATGAAACAAATTGGGTATATTTGTAGGAGTACATAGGGACACCTCAATGGCGTAGTTTGTGATGTCATCCACCCTGATCCAAGATGGCGGATGCGTAAACCTTTGAGGCGCAAATAGGCTAACTTGTGAGCTGCCTAACTGATTTAAACCAAATTTGCTACAACTGTAGGAACACATAGGGATGCCCAAATGGCATGGTGTGTGATGTCATCCATTTCAGTTCAAGATGGTGGCTGCATGAACATCTGAGGCGCAAGCAAGCTAATTTGTGGACTGCCTAACCAATTTAAACCAAATTAGGTATAGTTGCAGTGAGGGACACATAGGGACACCTCAGTGGCATAGTTTGTGATGATGTCATCTACCCCAATCCAAGATGGTGGACATGTGAACCTTTGAGGCTCAAGTGGGCTAACTTGTGGACTGTCTGACTGATCTGAACCAAATTAGGTACAGTTGTAGTGAGTGACACACAGGGACACCTCCGTTGTGTAGATTGTGATGATGGATGATGTCATTCACCTTGATTCAGGATGGTGGAAGCATAAACCTTTAAGGCACAAGTGAGCTAACTTGTGAACCGCTTAACCAATTTGAACCAAATTTGGAACAGCTGTAGTGAGTGACACTCAGGGACACCTCATTGGTGCAGTTTGTAATGATGTCATCCACCCCAATCCAAGATGGCAGACGCATGAACATTTGAGGCGCAAGAGATCCAACTTGTGGACCTCAATTTGCACCAAATGTAGTCCAGAGACAGGGAAAGGAAAGTAGCCTGATTAGTTCTTACTAGACAACTTGTTTTTGTTTCAGTCAAAACCATTAAACAAAAAGGAGCCAGCGTGGTGTAGTGGTTAGAGTGCTGGACTAGGACTGGTGATGTAGTAGTTAGAGTGCTGGACTAGGACCTCAAAAACCTGAATGCCGTTTAACAGAAAAGCAACAAGAACTGAAGCAAAAAATAACTGAGCACATGAACCAAACAACCACCAGGGTTCGACTTACAGCTCTAAAAAGAGTTGCCAAAAGACAACTTGCTCAGGCATTAAAAGATGTGAATGCTGCACTTGCAGAAATAACCAATAATTTGCAAGAAACAAACCAACTAATGTACAGTGCAGCAACAATAACACAAGAGCTCAGATATAAGATCAGTGGACCTTTAAAAAAAGAAAGTAGTACATCACCTAAATGGAAGATTAGATTAGAAAATAAAATCTCCAGGCTTAGATCAGATGCTAGTAAATTGAAAGATATGAAAGACAAGAAGCTGAAGAATGAAAACACCAAACAGTATCTGATCCAAAAACACCATCTAGATTCAGGAAAATTAGAGAAGTCCTAGAAATAATAAAGCAGCAAATAACAGCTGTGTCAAAGAAGATTAGCAGATACAAAGCTAGAATTACACAACACAGGGAGAATCTCCAATTCCAGTCAAATCAGAGACATTTCTACCAAAGCATAGGAGAAACTGCAAGAAACATAGAAACACCAAATAAAGAAGAAACAGTGCAATTCTAGGGGAAATTATGGGACAATCCAATAGATTATAATAAAAAAGCAGGTTGGATGAAAGAGGTCAAAAAATGTAACCAACAAATGCAAGATCTAATAATAACACCAGAATTAATAAGTGAAAGAGCAAAGAAAATTAAAAATTGGAGTGCACCAGGCGACGATGAACTGCATGGCTTTTGGCTTAAACACCTAACAAGCCTCCATAAACAACTATCAAAACAGTTCAATCACATTTTGCAAGGAGGTGATATTGAACAATGGCTAACACCTGGGAAAACTCATCATGAAAGACCCAGCAAGAGGTGCAGTTCCAAGTAATTATAGATGGATAACCTGCCTGCCAACCATGTTCAAATGATTAACTGGAATAATAGCAGATGAAGTAATGAAACACTTACTAACTAATAAGCAGCTTCCAGTTGAACAGAATGGAAATTGCCCGAACACCAGAGGCACAAAAGACCAGCTGCTGATTGACAAAATGACTTTAGAAAATTGCAAGGGAAGAAAAACCAATCTAAGTGTTGCATGGATTGACTACAAGAAAGCCTTCAACGCATTGCCTCACACATGAATACTAAACTGTTTATAAACAACCGGTGTCAGCAAAAACATTCAGATATTTATTTTTAAAAGCAATGAGCATGTGGAGTACACAGTTACCTGTAGCCAATGAGCATGTGGAATACAAGCTACCTGTAGCCAATAATTGGTGGGACCATAAAATCGAAAAAGTTGTCGAAAATGAAGATGCAAAAATATTATGGGACTTCTGACTACAAACAGACAGACATCTGCCACACAATACACCAGATATAACTGTAGTTGTTTTAACAAGTTAAAATAATCGACATAGCAATACCAGGGGATAGCAGAATAGAAGAAAAAGAAATAGAAAAAATTACAAAATACAAAGATCTACAAATTGAAATTGAAAGGCTGTGGCAGAAAAAGACCAAAATAATCCCAGTGGTAATTGGTGCCCTAGGTGTACCAAAAGACCTTGAAGAGCACCTCAACACCATAGGGGCCACAGAAATCACCACCAGCCAATTACAAAAAGCAACTTTACTGAGAACAGCCTATATTCTGCGATGATCTCTATAACAATTGACAATAAAATTCAGCCATCCCAGGTCCTTGGGAAGGACTCAATGTCTGTATAAAACAAACCAGTCAATAACACCTGTCTGTGTAAATAAATAAATAATAATAATGTATTTATGCTTCCATGCAGTTCAAGCATTTGCAGATTGTACTCTTGCTTTTTTAAAACTGTTTTTGACCCATTAAATACTAGCACTGCTCTATATGTGATTCATTCTTCTAAATTATTTTTTTCAGATTGATGCTAATATTAGCAGGTTTTCTGCGGTAATCTTTGTTCTTGCTGCCACATAACAAGCACCATGTTTAAAATGATATTTAACTTCAGATATTTTGGTAATATTGAATAATATTGAAGAAGAGAATGCTTGTCTTCAATTTTAGTCAAAGAAGAATAAGAAGAAACCAAAGGGAGATACTAAAATGGTTCAGGACCAATCACGTGTTGATGGAAAAGAAGTTGATGAAGGTACTAAAAAGCTAAAATAGCAATATGTATGTGTATATTTGTGGTTTTTTAAACAAAGATGTGGTTTATCCTACTATTAGATTATGAACTCTGTTTAAGGTTATAATACTAATCTATTGATTGGTTAATATCAGGGTGGATTTGATTTAAATCAAACTGATTTAAATCACGATTTAAATCACTAGCAGGGTGGATAAAAATCAAAAAAATCCGATTTAAATCAAAAAAATTGGATTTTTTTTATTTAAATTGGATTTTTTTTATTTTTATCCACCCTGCTAGTGATTTAAATTGTGATTTAAATCAGTTTGATTTAAATCAAATCCACCCTGGTTAATATTCTTTACATTAATAGATGGTAGTCCTTAAATATGGAGTAGAAAAGCTGCCATTTTAGTTATACTATAGGGGTATACAATGTTATGAATATTTGAAAAGGCTGAATTTTAGTTTTTTATCAAATTGAGAGCATCAGATCTGAATTTGCATTACATAATGGATATTGGAAATGGATATCTTTGGAGGATAGCTGTCAAAGCAGAAGAACAAATTGGGGAAATTGGCCCTGATTGGACAAATTGGCCCTGAAATGGGGGAAATCCATAAAGGCAATGTGACTTAACTATTAGAATGATGATACATCTCTAATAGCTATTAAAAACTACTCACAAGGTTTCAGGTCAGCCAGAGTTTGCACCTGCAGTGAGAGCCTTCTAAAAAGCAAGGGGCAGGGTGTGTGCACACAGAATAGTGTTTAGCTAAGACAGCAACTTCACCCTACAATGATATATTGCAAAAAGTACACTCTTTAACCTCACCAATGCTGTCCTTTGGTTGTCCGTTGCAAGTGATGGACAAGTTGTCTTCTAGGGCAACATGTGCCACATTACTGACCTTCTCCTTGAGGAATTCTTGCTATGTGTCTGAGGAACTCAAGACTCCTCAGAATATAGCCTAAAAATCCTTGGGTTTAGATTACTACCCATGTCTTAACTAATGCCACTTTGTGACTTGTGCAGGAGCTTGGGAAACCAAAATCAGTAACCGAGAGAAACGGCAGCAGCGTAAACGTGACA